>NW_021132101.1:0-1496720 GCF_004193835.3 Ostrinia furnacalis | reverse complement strand
TTCAACGGCCAAGTCACACAACATTAACTATAATAATAAAGAAATCGCAGTAAAGAACCATAGACTTGGCACGACTTTGTCTAGATTTCATTACTTTTTAGAGATAAACAAGCAGCTTCATCGAGACTTGGCTAGTTTTTTACAGAATGTTTTTGGTGGGTAAACAACTTTCGTCTTCTATAGTCTGGTCTGTGAGCACGTAGAATGTTGTCCAATGACCCCAAGCTACCCAACCTTATCGCTCGCGCGTAATTATGTTGCTGTCGCGCTCGCACACTCACTGCTGCCGCCCGTCGCACAGTCGCGACAGCAATATAATTACGCGCGAGCGATAAGGATAGATAGGTAGCTTGGGGTCATTGGACAAAATTCTACGTGCTCAGCGACCAGACTATAGCATGAACAACTTTCGTCTTCAAATCGTTTGCGTATTCGACAAAATTCGATACTCAACCTTCGAATTGAACGATAACGTGACAATTTTGATTCTCCAAATAAGTTTCGTGCAACCATTTTGAGAAATGGTTGCACGAAACTTATTTGGAGAATCAAACTAACTACTAAGTTCACTTTACGACACGTTCACAAGGGCGCTGTAAGCTGTTGTAGTTTTCGTACTAAATTTTTTGATGGTGATTCGAATACGCAAACGATCGAACTCGAGGGTTTTTCGTGCTACCCGTACTGATAAGTTCCGGAGTTACCAGAGCGCTTAGTGTGAGTTTACATCAAACGTCGTCACTAGCGAGCGCGTTAAAAAAATATATGAAGATTTTAGTTCTTGAAAGTTTCCGCTAGGGGCGCTGTACAATCCGTCATACATTTAATGTCACTTTTATACGCAGTCGACATCGAATTACATGAGGTGATTTTGACCATTTTTAGGCCTCCTCTCCCTCCTTGGTGAGATATCGTGAAATTTAATTCGACCCCTCCCCCTCCCTCTAATCTCACGTGAGATTGTTCATAGTCATATTCTGCCCATGCTCAATTCAACCTATTATTCTCGCAATTTTACGCTGTTTCTTGCGCAAAAATTTAATTACGTGATATTTAACAGGACCCTCTTTCCTCATGTAAGATTTGGCGAGAATTTACTTGATTTTTCTTACCATATTCTAAAATGTTTGTACAATTTTGTTTTTGTTATTTTTGAAGGATCCCGTGGAAACTGAGCCTGGCGTGCTAGCAACCCTCCAACGTAAAGAAGCCCAAGAGAAGGTGCTCACAGAAAAATGGACGGAGAAATGGCGGGAGACGCAGCAGATCCTGCAAGAACAGAAGGCATTGGGTCTCAGGAAGAGTGGACTTGGCGTCGTGCTGGATTCAGATATGCCGCATCTCGTGGGCATTGATGATAACCTGCTGTCTACTGGCGTCACGCTGTACCATCTGAAGGTTAGTGTGAAATGAGGCAGATATTAGATCCTGCAGGAACAGAAGGCATTGGGTCTCAGGAAGAGTGGACTGGGCGTCGCGCTGAATTCAGATATGCCGCATCTCGTGGGCATTGATGACAACCTGCTGTCCACTGGCGTCACGCTATACCATCTGAAGGTTAGTGTGAAATGACAGGAACAGAAGGCGCTAGGTCTCAACAGTGGACTAGTCATGTTGTACTCAGATATGCCGCACTTGGTGGGCATTGATGACAACCTGCTGTCTACTGGCGTCACGCTGTACCATCTGAAGGTTAGTGTGAGATGAGGCAGATATTAGATCCTACAGGAACAGACTGCAAAAGCCCGGTCGCCGAGCATGTAGAATTTCGTCCAATGCACTGCAGCCGCCCGTCGCACAGTCTCGACAGCAATATAATTAGGTAATGCGAGTGATAAGGATGCGTAGTTTGGGGTCATTGGACGAAATTCTACGTGCTCGGCGACCGGACTATGGTAATAGTTAATAACTGAAGGGTAGGGTGAGAGAAGCGCGCAGCGTGAGTTAAATTTTTTTTTATCCACAACGAAGAAGCTCTTGGCCTGTATCTCACCTTTGTCGTCGTTTTTAGCAAGTAACCGCCACCGGTGGCTTATTGAGTCGTGAGAGGATGCCGCTCGCTACACTTGTGCGGCGATTCCATACAAAACGTTCTAAAATCATGTAAATACCTTGCTGCCTGCCAATGGCTGTATTCGGCGGCCCGTTAGTGCTCAGTCTAAGCGTCACTGTCTACGGCGGCATAGCGTGCTCTAAACGCGTAGCCGTCCGTGAACAGTAGCACTAACATAGATTGCAATGATGAATTGATTTTGACTATATTTTTATTGCATCCCAGGAGGGTGAGACGGTAATAGGCACGGCTGACTACAAGCCGACCCCAGACATCGTGCTGAGCGGCGCGGGCGTGCTGCCGCTACACGCGCGCGTGACGCTGGCGCACGGCACCGCCACGCTGCAGCCCGCGCCCGCCGCGCAGTGCTGGCTCAACACCGTGCTCATCGACAAGCCCGCCAAGCTCAGCCAAGGTCGGAACATTCTTTCCCCGCAGTAGGCCAAGACCCTAATAGGCACCGCCAGCTTCAAGCCGCACTGTGGTGGCTCAGCCAAGATCAGGAGCTCAGGCGAGGTTGAATTTGGAACATTTTTGGTCCTTCGTTGTAGGGGCATAGAATAATAATAGGTACTACGTACAGAAGATTTTCTACGCGAAGGTATTTAAAAAAATGTATGCTCAATGTCGTTAACAATATGGTGTAATTTAGTTTGTCTCAAGAGTCGAGCACCATTTTGTTGACAAACGTCAGTGATCGGTAATGCGCCGAAGCCATAGGGCTGACTTCGGTAAAATGATGTGTGCCAAACTGCGGAAAATGGCGGCGGAAATACATGGATAAGCATGAATTATATTTTGTGTTTCTATTATTATTCCGGCAGTTAACAAATTATGCACAGTATTAATTAAACCACACCGTTTTTACATGTTTTTTCTCGTTTTTACAATGCAAATGGGTGATGAATACACGTGCGTGCGTCAATACTCGCTCGTGATTGTCCTGTCGATTAGGTACCTCAGAAGGGGTAGTCGCTCGTGTTTTGTTTTCGATGCAAACTCGCGGAGATGAACAGGCCTGGTAGGGGGTGAGACGGTAATCGGCACAGCAGACTACAAGCCAACCCCAGACATCGTGCTCAGCGGCGCGGGCGTGCTGCCGCTACACGCGCGCGTGACGCTGGCGCACGGCACCGCCACGCTGCAGCCCGCGCCCGCCGCGCAGTGCTGGCTCAACACCGTGCTCATCGACAAGCCCGCCAAGCTCAGCCAAGGTCGGTAGCTCGGGCGAGATTGAATTTGGAACATTTTTGGTCCTTCATCGTACGGCTGAATACAAGCCAACTCCAGATATCGTGCTGAGCAGCGTGAGCGTACTACCGCCGCTTCACTCCATTTGGGCAAGACCCTAATAGGCTCCGCTGTCTTCAAGCCGCACTGTGGCGGCTCAACACCGTGCTCATCGACAAGCCCGCCAAGCTCAGCCAAGGTCGGAACATTCTTTCCCCGCAGTAGGCCAAGACCCTGATAGGCACCGCACTTCAAGCCGCACTGTGCTGGCTCAACACCGTGCTCATCGACAAGCCCGCCAAGCTCAGCCAAGGTTGAATTTTATGACGCATTCTTTTGACCAAAAGACCTCTACAGATAGACAAAAGATACCCACTATAACTATGCTAAAATTCCGGTGCTTTCCATGACCTTCAAGAGAGGCCTGCAGACCTTCACTATGCTATCCTATTGTCACTTAAGAACCATTTAGCGTGCTATATCGGTTACTTTAGTTCTTCTATGGATCTCCCAATCTGATTTAACAACGCATGGGAACCTCGAGCATGTTACATGCTTCATTTCCCTTTAAGTATAATTTTCTCAGAGTTTGTTGTAAAAATTACTGTTTCTATACAGGCTGCATCTTACTCCTGGGCCGCACGAACATGTTCCGCTACAACGACCCGGCGGAGGCGGCCAAGCTGCGGCAGGAGGGCAACTCGTCCGCCATGAGCCTCTCGCGCCTCTCGCTGCTGTCCTGGTCCGCCACCGACCTGGCCGCCAGTTCCGAGACCCTCAACGCCACGCTCTCGTAAGTACTTGACCCACCACCACCCATGGTTCTTCCTGCCTCACGGCGTACGAACCGAATCTCGGGAGAGCGCGCGGGTACTTGCTCTGGGCTCTTTTCCCCGGGCGCTTTGCTTGACTCCCTACAAATTTCTCTGATCCATGTCCCTTCTCATGGTCAATTCTCCACCTTCTGGGGCTTGACACCACAAATACGGTACTTCGCGTCGGGCTGCTATCCCAACTATCCCAACTAATATTATAAATGCGAAAGTAACTCTGTCTGTCTGTCTGTNCGCGGGCGGAAAGCTAGTCGTTGATAAATGTCATCACTTCTTCTCATAACTTCGCCTGATTGTGTGCCAGGAGTGCGCTCTCACGCAGCGCGATCCAGTTACTGCGACTACTCGTGAGGTCCTTGTGATAAACAGGTCCTTGCTCGTCTTTCCGTATCGCATCCAGCATCTTCTGGTAAGTACTGTCGCAGCTCGTCCGCCATGAGCCTCGCGCCTCTCGCTGCTGTCCTGGTCCGCCACCGACCTGGCCGCCAGTTCCGAGACCCTCAACGCCACGCTTTCGTAAGTAATTAGGAATACAGGGCATCCAGTGCCAGGCTTTTTCGAATAGAGTAGACATCGGCGTAAGGAATTTCTATAATTTTGCATTTTTTAGATGAAAAGAGCCACTTGATTTGACCATTTAGATAGGTCCCCCAACAAATTATACAGGACCTGTCTAAAGGATGCTACGTCACTGTTCCTGCCTTTATTTTACCGGGTCACAGGAATCATAGCGTGCTATTAAATCTATTGCTGGAACGAGTCAGCAATTAAGGGGTATATCGACATTGCGAGGCAGCTTTTCTCAATGAGGGCTATCGTTTTTATACTTAACAGTTGGCACCCCTGGCGATTGACAGGACCTTACTCTACAGTGGCGCCATCTTGATGAGTGGAAATGCGATAGTCCTCCTACCAATTTAGCGCTCACCAGTTGGTGCCACTGTCTTCGCTACTAGCAAGTGACAGGACCTTACTCTACAGTGGCGCTAACTGGTGAGCGCTAAAACGATAGCCCTCATTGATGTACCGCGAGTGTGCAGCAATACACGGCTTAAGGGCGATTCTTCTCTTATTTTCGTGACTAACAAGCTTTATTCTCCGCAGGGAGATAGAATCGGAGGCGCGCAACGAGCGCATGGAGGCGCAGCGCGCGGAGCTGGAGCGCGAGCGGCAGCAGTTCCTGCAGCAGCAGCTGGAGCGCCAGCGCCGCTGGCACGCCGAGCGCGAGCAGCTGCTGCAGCAGCAGAAGCAGCTGGACGAGGTCAGCAGTACTCGAGGCAGGAGACAGGCGGAGGAGCTGGGGCGCGAGCGGCAGCAGTTCCTGCAGCAGCAGCTGGAGCGCCAGCGCCGCTGGCACGCCGAGCGCGAGCAGCTGCTGCAGCAGCAGAAGCAGCTGGACGAGGTCAGCAGTACTCGAGGCAGGAGACAGGCGGAGGAGCTGGGGCGCGAGCGGCAGCAGTTCCTGCAGCAGCAGCTGGAGCGCCAGCGCCGCTGGCACGCCGAGCGCGAGCAGCTGCTGCAGCAGCAGAAGCAGCTGGACGAGGTCAGCAGTACTCGAGGCAGGAGACAGGCGGAGGAGCTGGGGCGCGAGCGGCAGCAGTTCCTGCAGCAGCAGCTGGAGCGCCAGCGCCGCTGGCACGCCGAGCGCGAGCAGCTGCTGCAGCAGCAGAAGCAGCTGGACGAGGTCAGCAGTACTCGAGGCAGGAGACAGGCGGAGGAGCTGGGGCGCGAGCGGCAGCAGTTCCTGCAGCAGCAGCTGGAGCGCCAGCGCCGCTGGCACGCCGAGCGCGAGCAGCTGCTGCAGCAGCAGAAGCAGCTGGACGAGGTCAGCAGTACTCGAGGCAGGAGACAGGCGGAGGAGCTGGGGCGCGAGCGGCAGCAGTTCCTGCAGCAGCAGCTGGAGCGCCAGCGCCGCTGGCACGCCGAGCGCGAGCAGCTGCTGCAGCAGCAGAAGCAGCTGGACGAGGTCAGCAGTACTCGAGGCAGGAGACAGGCGGAGGAGCTGGGGCGCGAGCGGCAGCAGTTCCTGCAGCAGCAGCTGGAGCGCCAGCGCCGCTGGCACGCCGAGCGCGAGCAGCTGCTGCAGCAGCAGAAGCAGCTGGACGAGGTCAGCAGTACTCGAGGCAGGAGACAGGCGGAGGAGCTGGGGCGCGAGCGGCAGCAGTTCCTGCAGCAGCAGCTGGAGCGCCAGCGCCGCTGGCACGCCGAGCGCGAGCAGCTGCTGCAGCAGCAGAAGCAGCTGGACGAGGTCAGCAGTACTCGAGGCAGGAGATAGACGCGGAGGCGAGCAACGAGCGCATGGAGCAGCAGGAGTGTGGACTTTTTACTGTCTCTCTGCTATTTCCTTCTCCGTTCTTTCGTTATTGACAGAGCGATCATGGTCACGACACGACTAGGCCACGTAAGGCGGGTCCAGACGTGGACGGGTAATATTACCCGTCCACATATGCGACCATGATACGCGTCGATGATACGGATACGGTGATCGGATCGGGCATATGATACATGTCTGGACCCGCCTTTAAGCTTCGGTGTCGCGATTGCAATGCACAACATTGCAGTATGCGGTGACGGACACATAATCGTATGAAAAACGTCTATAGAATGGTATCTTGCTCCGTCGCAATATGCGTCAGCCCCATAACGCAGCGTCGTGTGTTGCGATCGTGAGACCGAAGCTTAAAAGTGATCACAGCTCTGCACGATCAATAGCGTCTCTTATGTCTTTTTGGAGCAAGACTTACGCAGTTTCCCACTGAGGATTTTACTTCAATAGGTGACCTGCTGGGCGATCATCATCATTTCAGCCATAGGACGTCCACTGCTGAACATAGGCCTTCCCCAATGCTTTCCACGTTGATCGATTGGTAGCGGCCTGTGTCCAGCGCTTCCCTGCTGCTACCTTTACGATGTCGTCGGTCCACCTTGTAGGTGGACGTCCGTCCCACGCTGCGTTTTCCGGTACGCAGCCTCCATTCCAGAACCTTGTTGCCCCATCGGCCGTCAGTTCTGCGTACTATGTGCCCTGCCCATTGCCACTTCAGCTTGCTAATCCGTCTGGCTATGTCAGCGACTTTAGTTCGTTTACGGATTTCCTCATTTCTGATTCGATCTCGCAAAGAAACACCAAGCATAGCCCTCTCCATAGCACGCTGTGCAACTTTGAGCTTCTTTGCTGGGCGATGTAATTCCGTATTTTTTTCCCTAAACCTCTTCTTTTCTTCTGACTGTATGTATTTACACAACACGATAACAACACAGCCAGAGCCCTAGGTGCTAGAGTTGTCAGTCGTTACAATTTTCATGTGCTAATGTAATGTGGGCTATCGTTTTTATACTTAACAGTTGGCACCCCTGGCGATTGACAGGATCTTACTCTACAGTGGCGCCATCTTGATGAGTGCAAATGCGATAGTCCTCCTACCACTTTAGCGCTCACCAGTTGGTGCCACTGTCTTCGCTACTAGCAAGTGACAGGACCTTACTCTACAGTGGCGCTAACTGGTGAGCGCTAAAACGATAGCCCTCATTTCGCTAGTTCTACTAATTGATAAGCACGCATATCCTGTTTTACACAGGAGCGCGTAGCAATGGAGCGCGAGTATGCAGCGGCGTGCCGACGGTTGTCCGGCGACTGGCGCGCGCTAGAGCGCGGCTGGACGCACCGCCGGCGCGCGCTTCGCTGCCGACAGCGGGAGTTGCGCGCGCGCACGCAGCGGCTGAAAGCGCTCGCTGATACGCTGCAGGCGCAGGTAAGCGATAGGACAGTCTACGCCCGCTGTGTAAGGGTTGCTACATAATCAACATAAGCGGGTTGGCACTGATAAGTGCAACCGGCGGTAAAAACTAATAATGTAGTGAATGTTCGGGAAAAATGCTGCTCGATTTTGACAAGCGCCAGGTAACAAGGGAACGGCATTATACTGCACAATAGGGCGGTAAAATCAATCTGTTGTGCAACAAATACTTCCGACGTGCCGGTCCTCTTATGTGTTTCTAGCAATCCTAACGTGACTCAGTCGTCATTTTCGCTATTACGATTATAACTGGACACTGCGTATGTCGTGGCTAAGCGTCATAATTGCGCCAGGTGTTGACGTGCATGCGATGAAGACACGCCGGCGTGAAGAGTTGACGACTACCGTTTATTAGCGAATGAAGTGCTTGTTATTATTAAATACGCGTAAAAAAACTTAGTACTTCCACCCGTAGCTTCGTAGATTCCAAGTGCATATAAGCTCGTATACGTGTACCGCTCAATAATCTCCTGAATAAATAAAAGTTGAGAAATACTAAAGTTATGCCGTACTAAATATTGTGTAATTTTCTGTGTAATAGTGCTTATTGCGAGCTTATAAGCGCTGTACACAGGTACGTTATGTACGATATTAACGCACCGTTTCAGCGTGCTACTACGATTACGTCTATTTCTTATTTTTTGTATGCATGTGTACATAGTACATATGTTTTTATACATAGATATTGTTGCATGCATTTCTATAGAACTTCGCTTTCTCTATGTCCCTTGGAAATATTCTAGACTTCGACTAGAAGTAGTGCTAGTTTTATTTAAAGTTTCTTTAAAAGACACCAAAATTCACTCTGGTTAATCAGTAATTAAATAACTTATTATAAATGCATGATTTCTAATTTTGTCTTCATATACTTCGGTAGAAGAAAGGTCAGTTATATTAAAAATAATCACCTGTCACTTCCCGTTATCTCTTCGTATTAATATAAACGATGTGACAAGGCATGTAATTATTATGATAAACGCGTCTCGTGTCACAGCCTCCGTCAATGATCCAGTTATTAGCTCTTGCGTAATCTATAGCGCAATGTCGTTGCACTACTTAGCATTTTGTCGCACTACTGGTTCTCGATCGGAACTCGAACTAAGAAATTTCAATAATAGGCACGAAGCCACGATAGCTGAACGCTGAAGGGGTCAGATTGTCTGATTCGACATCCGAGAAACGCGGGTTATAACCGTTTCTCGGATGTCGAGTCCGGTTATAACCCCGCCGCCGCTCGACTATTGTGGACTGTGGTGAGCCCACTCGTGATACAAGCATATTTATTTTAGTACGAGAGGCTAACGGGACTATTTGTAATTTGTGTAATACAATTATCTACATATAAAAAAATTGCTTTAAGTAAAGAAAAGTAGAAAAGAAATGCATATTTATTTAAGATACGAACCAAAGTCCTAACGATTACTTCGTAGATACTGTTTGTTTTTTTTATCATCTCAATTTAATGGATTATTTGTTTTAATTAATGTTTGTTATAAGAATTGATTAGGTATCATCCTTTTCACGAGCATAGAAAACTACTCGCGATATCGGATTATTGTAATCGACTTCGAGAACGGTGGTAGGGTCCGATGCACTCACTTTTAGAGTTGTTATTGTTTTGTGCATTTTTCTCACACGCACTAGTTTTGTTCGCGGCCCAATCGTGCGCAGACGACTGTGGCGTCCTAGACAGCTGTTTCAATTTTTGGTTTTATGGAGTTCTGAATTTTTGTGAGTTTTTAAAACTGTGCATAATTTATTTCGAATTTTGTACCTATTTATAAAAATAGAATTTTGTACCTAATTATATTGCCTTAAATGTGTGAACAATAGCATTGTGGAATATGAGGCAATAAACTCAGTGTTGTCATAATTTTACACAAGAACAATTTGTCATGAACGAATCATGCATGCCTAAATTATTCGGCTAAAGTTTCAATTAATTCTTGTTGATTAATGTGAAAGTGTCGAAGAATATAAACATGAAAAAACCTATTTACACTTATTTCTCTAAAAAGTAATTTGATTTCGTGATAAAATTTCTTTTTGTCGAATTGAAGTGTGTCAATGCACAACAATTTACACTTTCTCGTACACATTAACACTGTACACTCTAATTATAAAACACGTTATCATATTGGAACATTTATGTTTGCACAAATGAAGAAAGCAATCATGCGATATGATTTATAACTCACAGGCACCGTGCTTATAAAGAAAGCAGGGACAGTCGTGGGTATCACGTTAGACCAATTACGAAGTGAAGTTTAAACGGAAACGTATAGAACGTGTTTTTTGAAGAATTGCATTGGAACGAAACAGTCGAAATTAAAATTTAGTAGTGTGAAGACACTCGTACATCAATTGCGCAGTATTTTTATTGGTAATTAATTATTACATATAAAAATTAAAGATCCATAACAATACTTAAGAATGTAATTTATTTTTCTTGAATATTCAAGAGAAAGACATTTCAAGAATATCACAGTTAAAATTAAATTTGAAATTCAGAGCTCCAACGCGTTATTTTATGTTGCCAACATTACACGTAGGCGGAGAGCGAAGAGGCGCGAGCGGGCGAACTGCGGACACAAGCGGACCGGAAGAGGACCGAGCTGGAGGAATACGCCGCGAGGACCATTGAGGACCTGAGGACTAAGGGGATCAAGGTAAGATGGAGCTACTTGGAGATCTGAGACTGAGACTTAGGCTAAGAACTCATGGCGCGATTTTCACCCGCGCCCGCGGCGGTTGCGGGCCCGCAGCTTCTGTAGAATGCAGATAAGTACTTATGTAAAAACCAATGCACAACTTGCGACGCGGTTTTCGCCCGCAGCGGGCGCGTTTGTAATCGGGTCCTTCGCGTGGGCGTGAAAACTGAAAACCGCCCGATCGGCGGGCGACCATTTTGTACCAGTGACTTAGCACGCGGCGCGATTTTAAATCGCGCCGTGAGTTCTTAGAATAACTGCGAAAATAACCGATCCCGTGGGTTTTGAAATAAAACCGCAATTCCACAACCGCCGCGGGTGCAGGTGAAAATCGCGCCGTGAGTTCTTAGCCTTGTGTTCCAAACCAATCAAAAAGAAAGTGCTAAGAATCCCCTTGATTCTGTTTCCATGTTCATGGATAGAAAAAAGTATAGTTAACAATACTTTCGAAATTTTATAATTATTGTGGCACATTCGACAGCATAATAAGCTAAATATTTGCTCAGCAAAAGTAGCTTTTATTTCGCATACAATAAAGCTTGTTGTGCTATCGTCTCGTGGGTATAGATGACCCACGCTGAACTGTCCCACCAAACTCAATGACAGGGGGGCGCTACCATCGTTCAACTATATGGTTTCCAACATGGCAAAAATCGAAACCAGCGATCCGGTATTGACGGTGGCGCCCCACTGTCAATGTCATGCATAGGACAGTTCAGTATTTTGGAACTATAAATAGGTTTCAAACTGACGTATGCGTGTCGTAAATTCAATCGTTCTAATTTACCGATCTCCAAGTGTCTCGTTCATTTGTTTTTTTTAGTAATTAATGCACGTCTAGCTTTTTCTAATTTATACTGCACGTCTACAATTTGATTTCGCTTGGATTTAGAAATTATGAGCGAATGATTTATCGCCGTACTATAAGCACTGAGTTGTGTGGCATACGTATGCGGCGCTATGTCGCAGCGTACAACCAGAGTAAATACAAATGAGTAGGTCATCTTCATAGAAACGTCCGAGCGCGGTTTGTATGTGAGCGCGCCAATACGTATGCGGCGCGCACGCACACACTGACAAAATTTAGAGTTGCTTAGCGGTGAGTTGCCCCGAATTTTGGGTACAACACGCGTTAGGCCCGGATTCCACCAAGACGGAGCAGAGCGGAGCGCAGAAGTGTTTTGAATAACCAATCAGATTTCATAATTTCCACTTCTACTCGCCACTCCGCACAGCTCCGGTATACGCCGCGCCGCCGCCGCTCTCAATTTCCATAGAAAAATTTGATAACCCGTCATTTCTCCGCTCCGCTTCACCTTGGTGGAAACCGGGCCTTATGTTTGGCGAAGTCTTTTTTTTTCTCTTTATTTGGGACAACAAACAGTTACATTGAGGGCTTATGTACTAAATCTTAATAATTTGAAAGTAACAATGCAACCAGTACCATTGTCCACAGATAGGATCCTGTTGTTGATGTCTTTAGCCCCGTTGTCTATAGTCAGCGTTTAGCAGCTCTCTTTCTATCGTGGAGATGTTTCACAGAGCACGTCGCCGTCAAGCGGCACGAGCCCCGATTGCCTGCTGCAGCTGCTGCAGCAGTGTGAGCCCGCGGCCGCGCGCGCCATACAGACCACCGTCGACCGACACGTCAGTATACTAAGTTATTATATTAACCTAGCTCAGGCTACAAAAGACTACGAACTGTATATGTAAACTCTAGCATAATAAGTTCTTATAATGCTCTTATTTTAATGAATAAACTATTTATTTACTTTATTTACTAATTATACGCTACTAGGACCATAGACTGACCTCTATACACACTTTTGACAGGCTGTCTCATACAAATGACAGCTAATTTTGCTAATTTGAAGCGCCACTACGACTGTCCCGAGAACTAATTTTGACGTACATTGTATAGAGTAACCATAGGAGTAAGCGAGAAAGAAAATCACTAATTTTAGTTCCATGGACAATCGTATCTGCCTACAGTATGACCTACAGCGCCAAAATGGTGAAACTCAAATAGGCACAAAAATATTGACAGCAGCCAGTCCAGTGTGTATATGTCACCATAAATTGAGAATTCCGTCAGATTATAATCTGACGTAGTTAAATTACAATCTAACCTAACCTAACCCACTGTTAGTTTACAATCTAACGCGTTATATTATAAATTAACACTATAAACATGTATTTTTTTCTGTTTTTCTCCCTGTTAATTGTGTATGTCTTGTTAGCTGTCCTTAAATAAATAAATAAATAAACAGAGTTCACAATTTCACGTTGACATATACATATCAGTGGGACCATAACAGACATGCCACTTGTAGTATCAACGATCGGCGATTTTGCGACTGTAAGAATGCAGCATCGCGACTTCACGCGTTCGACCACGGTATCGGCATCGCGCGTTTTAGCTACTGCTATCGCTGCGTCAAGCTTCCAAAAAGCGACTCCAATCACCGCGTTTGGCGTTTTTAAAGTATTTTTTCCCCCTCATGTTTTCGACTACCCTGAAATTGTATTTACCTAACATTTCCGTTTAATTACAGAAAAAAGAGCTAGAAGAGTTAGAAGAGGAGCTGGAGTGCCGCGCGTCATCAGTAGCATCGCACCGAGTCAAGGTGGAGCGTCTGCAAGCTGAACTGCGCCTACTGCACACTCAACAGCTGGGCCTGCGCCAGGCGCTCGCCGCCGACCTCAGCCCGCCACCAGCGCCCAGCGGTAAGTCAAGAACTAAAATAAAACTGGTTTTAGAATCGCACTGACACGCTGACCATCGGCGTATGTATGAAACGTCAGCGCCGAGCGATCAGCGTCACTCAGGAACATTTCCTTTAATGAGGGTTTTCGCGAATGAAAAATCCGCTAGATGGTAGACGCGAGGTCCAAATGCTGCATGATTGGTTATTTTTGACATGAAATTGACAGATATGTCAAAATCCACCAATCATGCAGCAGTCAGACCCCACATCCACGTCTCTCAAAACCCTCATTACATCCATATTGATCTGTCAGCGGGTGATTCTAAAACCCGCCTCAAAGTCACGCGGGCGTACGCACTCATGTCTGTATCGAAAAATAGTGTGGCGTGAACGCGTGCGATGGCTTTCCACATGCTCAGTTGGGGGCAAGCGCATGTTGTGAGCGTGGTGACACGCAGCGGGTGCCCGTGCAAGTTTTAGAATACAGTCTCACACTCTAGCAGTAGCACTGAGTCAAGGTGGAGCGACTCCAAGCTGAACTGCGCCTACTGCACACTCAACAGCTGGGCCTGCGCCAGGCGCTCGCCGCCGACCTCAGCCCGCCGCCCGCGCCCAGCGGTAAGTCAAGAACTACGCTAAAACTTGCGCGGGCGCATACACGCGTGTCTTTATCGACAAATAGTGCAGTGTGACGTGGATGTGTGAGATGGGTTTCGCACGTAATTATGTTGCTGTCGCGCTCGCACACTCACTGCGGGCGCGCGTCGCACAGTCGCGACAGCAATAAAATTACGCGCGAGCGATAAGGATGGGTAGCTTGGGGTCATTGGACGGGATTCTACGTGCTCACGGACCAGGCTTTACAGCGGACGCACGTGGCGGGTGCCCGCCTCGGATTGTAGCACCGCGCCTGTTGTCTGGAGCTTCAGCGTTCAGCCTCACACTCTAGCAGTAGCACTGAGTCAAGGTCAAGGTGGAGCATCTGCAAGCCGAGCTGCGCTTACTATAAAGCCTGGTCCGTGAGCACGTAGAATTTTGTCCAATGACCCCAAGCAATATAATTACGCGCGAGCGATAAGGATGGGTAGCTTGGGGTCATTGGACAAAATTCTACGTGCTCACGGACCAGGCTTTACACACGCAGCAGCTGGGCCTGCGCCAGGCGCTCGCCGCAGACCTCAGCCCGCCGCCCGCGCCCAGCGGTAAGTCAAAAACTAAAATAAGTCTGGTTTTGGTATCGCGCTGATCATCGGCGTATGTATGAAACATCAACGTCGAGCGATCACACTATCAACAACATACATCATATTGATCTGTCAGCGGCCAACGCCAAAAATCAGCGAGCGGCCAACGCCGCCGACCGCCGACCTCAGCCCGCCGCCCGCGCCCAGCGGTAAGTCATATGTTGCCCCAAAGTGGTGGTAGGGCAAGCTATATTTGGGACGTGTGTAAGTGCCCTGGAAAGCGCTTTTGTACTGAGTAACCTATTTATCGTATCTTATCTTTATCAAGATTGGGCGGTTGGCGTCAAACCCGAGTGGAGGTGGCTCATTTTACTCTGCTGGACAGAGGACGAGTACAGCTCGGCAAAAGGATTTATTTTTCATAATGACTGATCCTATGCTGCCCGCATCCAGGTGCTTCCCGCGATCTTCACCAGATCCGTGGTCGCCACTCAATTTTTCTACCCCAACAGCCACCAGTTATGTATCCCACCCACTGTCACGGTTCGTCAATTCTGCGACCTATGTCAATTCTTTTGGTTCTCCTACGAGTCTCCTCATTTCTGATTCGAACGTAGGGAAACTGAGCATATCACGCTCCATCGCCCTTTCATGTTCATGTCAGGCCAAAACCATCAAATTCCATATCACACATTCTGAGAATCTTTCGTTTTAACCTCACAGAAGGAGAGCTGTCGCCGCTAGAGGGTGTAAAACGCAGTAAATCCGAACTGGTGCTGCGACGAACGCCGCGGGAAGAAGTACTAGAGCCGCTGTCTGCTGACGAGCGCGAGGAGTTTAGAAACAAGAAGATGAGGTAAGATTAGTACTTTAATTTGGAGCAAGTATTTTGTGCAATGTGGTGCAATTTTTACTATCACTAAAATAGATTAGCAGTTTTAATTTCGCTTGCTTTTAAAGTCATTGAGTCATTCACAGTTAAATACGAGTGATTTATTTCGATATATTTTACTTGTTTAAGAAACTGTCGTTCATTATACGCGCTAATTTCGGAATTGTTCCAAAATTATTTGCGGAACTTGTATAAGAAGTCGTTTCTACAAATAATGAAACTTTGAAAAACATTTGTACATAACTTGACACATGTCTGTGACCGAAAACAGAGTCAACAAGTACACTAGTAATAATTTTTCATGAAGAGTTAAAATATATAGAGTTGGTTATCCGAATAAAATAAAATAAAATAAATAAATAAATGTTAGTAAACGATCTTGAACCTTATTCCCACAGCTTAAGCCTCAGCCTGGACCCGTTAGCGTCGCCCAACGCGATCAACTGCGAGGACACCTTCCACACGGCGTCCTGCAGCTCGCCCAAGCCCTTCCCTGAGACCTCTGACCCAGCAACGCCCACTACTGTTGATGGGTCGCTCAGTACGGAGGATACGCCAGCTCCGCAGTTCAGGATCGGACCCGCGCCCGTGCCTGATGATAGCGATGACATGTCCAGCACTGAAGACTACCATAAGGTAAGGAATTTGTTAGTGCGATCTTCAACCTTATTCCCCCAGTTTAAGCCGTAAGTGTCGCCGAAGTAATTCCCTGACCCCGCCCACTCGCCGGCAACGCCCACTACTGTTGATGGGTCGCTCAGTACGGAGGATACGCCCGCGCCGCAGTTCAGGATCGGACCCGCGCCCGTGCCTGATGACAGTGACGATATGTCCAGCACTGAAGACTATCATAAAGTAAGGCTTTTGTTAGTGCGCGATCTTCAACCTTACTCCCACAGCTTTAAGACTGAACTTGCTGGCGTCGCCTGCGAGGACACCTTCCACACGGCGTCCTGCAGCTCTCCCAAGCCCTTCCCCGAGACCTCTGACCCAGCAACGCCCACTACTGTTGATGGGTCGCTCAGTACGGAGGATACGCCCGCTCCGCAGTTCAGGATCCCGCGCCCGTGCCTGATGATAGCGACGACATGTCCAGCACTGAAGACTATCATAAGGTAAGGTTTCTTAGTGAGCGATCTTCAACCTTACTCCCCGAGCATAAGCCTCATTCTAGATTCGCCTCGCTGTTCACTACCGTTGATGGGTCCCTCAGTACAGAAGATACGCCGGCTCCGCAGTTTAGGATCGGATATGTCCAGCACTGAAGACTATCATAAGGTAAGCGATCTTGAACCTTACTCCCATAGCTTAAGACTAAGCCTGGACTCGCTGGAGTCACTCTAAACCTCTTCTGACCCCGCCCACAAGTCGGATACCCCACCACCGTTGATGGGTCGCTCAGTACGGAAGATACACCCGCGCCGCAGTTCAGGATCGGACCCGCGCCCGTGCCTGATGACAGCGATGACATGTCCAGCACTGAAGACTAACGTAAGGTGAGCGATTTTCAACCTTACTCCCCCAGCATAAGCCTCATTCTGGACTCGCCTCGCTGGCCATGCCTACTACGGGCGAGGGGTTGCTTAGTATGGAGGATACGCTGGCACCACAGTTCAGGATCGGACCCGCGCCCGTGCCTGATGATAGCGACGACATGTCAAGCACTGAAGACTACCATAAGGTAAGGCTTTTGTTAGTGCGCGATATTCAACCTTACTCCCACAGTTTAACCAGGCCTGTTCATCTCCGCGAGTTTACATCGAAAACAAAATACGCACGATGGCCCACCTACAGGATACTATTCGACAAGGCCTCACATACGAGCGAACATTGACTCACGCACGCGTATTCTTGTGTATGATGGAAGAAAATAAAGAAAATGGTGTACTAAATACTGTGCAGTATTTAACTGCCTAAATAATAATAAAAACACAGAATGTACTTTTTTATGTTGCCTCAAGACACTGAGAGGTAAATAAGTAGTTTATATTATTCATGATAATTCATGCTAAATCATGTATTTCCTCCGCCATTTTCCGCAGTTTGGCACCTCACGTCACATGATTTTACCGAAGTCAGCCCTATAACTTCGGCGCAGTGTCGATCACCGACGTTTGTCAACAAAATGGTGCTTTACTCTTGAGACAGGCTAAATTACACCATATTGTTAATGACATTGAGCATAATTTTTTTTAAATACCTTCGCGAAGTAAAACTTCTGTACGTAGTACTTATTATTATTCTGTGGTTTAACGCTAAACCTGGTCGCGCTAGAATCGCCCATGTAATTCCCCGACCCCGCCCACTCGCTGGCTACGCCCACTATTGCCGTGGGGTCGCTTAGTACGGAAGATGGACTCGCGCCCGTGCCTGATGATAGGGATGACTTTTCCAACACTGAAGATTAGCATAATAAAGTAAGGCGTCCGTTAGTGAGCAATCTTCAACCTTATTCCCCCAGCTTTAAGTCTCTATTCGCTGGCGTCGTCTGAGCCGTACCTAATCCCGCCCATTTGCCGGCCACGCCCACAACCGCCAAACTGTCGCTTAGAGGTCATCTCTCTTAAAAGATCTAAATAATAATGTTTGATAATAACTGGTGTATTTTGTTCACAGCCTAGAATAGTAGAGGGACAGTCGTCGAGCTCAGTAGAAAGATCACCGGAAGAAAGACAGCAGAAGGCCAAATACAGAAGAAGGATTACAGGTACCGAACACCTCCTATATTCTTTTGATTTAATTTGTTGCGGGTTCCAAGACAGTTATTCCTGACCCTGAGTCTACTTTATCACAAGTCAGGTTTTTTTGGAAAGTTGTGAGAAAAAGTTCTGGAATGGGGGCCATGTATTGGCAAGCGCAGCGTGAGATGTCCACCCACAAGGTGTTAGCAGGAAGGCCTTGGATGCAGGCTGCTATTAATCGGCCAATCTAGAAATTATTAAAGGTCTATGTTCAGCAGTGGATGTTCTGTGGTTGAAATGACGATGAGAAAGAGAATGGTAGAAGATGGAATTAGTCCCAATAAACTATTTGACATCATCAATAAATTGACGTACTTTTTAAAAGTGTTCAAACGAGACTCCCATAGATTTTGTTTAGCAAGTGACGTCACTATTTTGTCAACTCAAACTACTTATTTAGATGGCAATACGTAGACGCGAGGTCCAAATGCTGCATGATTGGTTATTTTTGACATGACATTGACAGATATGTAAAAATCCACCAATCACGCAGCTGTCAGACCCCACATCCACGTCCCGCCATCTAGTGGATCTTTCATGCGCGAAAACGTTTTGAAGACCAGAATGAAGTGTCTTTAAAAAAAATCTAATTTCGAATTATTGGGGAATGGTGTCAAATAGTCTTATTTGCTTCTGGGGACCCGTTTAGCAGTACTAACTTGTCCGCAGGTGATTCCCTGCGCGGGCGGCGCCAGGTGACCGAGGCCGAAGCCCTGCGCGCCATGCAGCGGCTGTGCGCTCGCATCGCCAGCCAGAAGCTGCTCGTCATCTCCTCGCTCGAGAACGACTGCTCCAAGGAGGAGCTCAACCGACAAATCGCGGTAAGCCTGCTCAGTACAATGTCTGCTTTCTGCATAACCCAGGGGTCGACTGGCTGAGAATGCTTAAATAGCATTAAGTCCACCTTTTGTACTATTTTATTGTGCAATAAAGTTTTATAATAATATAATGTCGTATGAATTCTGTGACCACGCAAACAACACCGAATCCATTTGTCGTTTCAATATAAGTGACGCTCTACAATGTGCACATTCACGTATGCGGATCTGTGGGGCTGAGTGTGAGTATACATAAAAAAATGTATGAAAATTTTAGTTTTTGAGCGTTTCCCGCTAGGGGCGCTGTACAATCCGTCATTAAATATGGAAACTGACACTAGGCCCTCTGGTTTGTTTTAGCTTTTAAAATTGTTTGTTCAAAATGAAATGTACAGTACAGTCGATAGCACATCAGACTATAGATTTTTTACAAAATGGCACCCCCAATTAGTGAGCTGCCACACTGGCGGATTACAAGCGTTTTCAAAGCGGAAACGTTGCACGTCCGCGACGTGTATGCTGCGTCGGTTCCCCTTTTAAAACGCTTGTAATCAGCCAGTGTGGCAAGGCCCTCACTTAGTCTTTTCCTGTTTCAAAGTACGTAACGCTCTTAACAACTTTTTCTCAGGTCCTCCAAGAGCTCCAGAAGAAATACGTGCGTCTGGAGATGGCTTTGCAGTATTCCTTCTTCGACAGCCAAAGCCAGCGGCGGCCGATGATGGTCACGCCCATCCAGGAGACACCTTCGCTGACGCTGTCCGAGAGCGACATGCATGTGGCCACCGAGGCCGGCGAGGAGCCCCGCGCCAAGTAAGCACCAGACCATGACCATGACCATGACCCGGCCAGTGGCCTCATTCGCGTATTTTCTTCTTCTTCTTTTTTGATGATGTTGGCAATACACGTCGAGGTCGACTTGATTTGTGCCATTTTCAAGTATTTATGTGATACGAGTTACAAAATGAGATCAAGTAATGATATAATGAAGGATGATAGATGATACCCCTTCCCACCCTTTGAGTCTCAGTAAAGTTGTGGTGCTTTACTGATACTATGGACGACTTGAGAGAACCCGAAGAATCACGATGCACTGTTTTGCTTCACTTGCCCACACTCATGCACGTTCACGAACACTCAATGGTTAATAATCCACCATTATTACACATTAATAGTCGCCTAAACACGAATTTGAGGAAATAAAACAAAACCGCTAACATGACGCTTCAGATTCCCGCCAAGAAGTCTTCACGTATTTTGACAGTCAAGATCTCGCTGACGTTCAGAAGTCGTCGCATTGAAAAATAATTCTAAATCCGTATTCATCATCAACAGCCCTTTTCAGTTCACTGCTGGACTATGAGCCTCCTTCCACTACAGTGGAGGGTCTTGCCATAATCCCCACGCTTGGCAGGCGGGTTGGAGATCGCAGTTTCAAAGATTGATGTTTTTCAGAGAGCGCTGCTGCCTGTAGTCCCTAGGTCGCCTCTTACGACACCCGTGGGAAGAGTAGGGGTACAAACGTATTCTACTCTGCCGTCACCACACGGCTTAAAACTATTCACAAGGGTCATTTTGATAGAACGATTACTCAAGAGGATCGCAACTCAGCGATTTGTTGTCATTGCAGTTTTGTTACGTCGTCCCATTGAAAAACAGTTCTAAATCCGTATTCACAAGGGGCATTTTCGATAGAACGATTACTCGATAGGATCGCAACTCAGTGTTTTTTGTCGTTGAAGTTTTGTTACGTGAAGAAGGCTACAGGAGACGCCCTCTTCACGCTGTCAAACGCCCACAAGTAGGCAAAAGTCTTTCGCAAGCGCAGCCCAAAAAAAAAAGGTTTGACACCTACAGAGTGACCCTGGCACCATCTACGAAAACCTTTGCGTTTGGGAGCACATTTTGTAAATAAAAACTCATAAAAAACGGTCATCGTTTACGTCATAGTTTTGTTCGTAACCTCGTTGCCACGTGAAACAATCAGGCGTATCACACGGCTGAATACGTACGTATGCTAAGTGGCTGGGCACAGTGAAAATTATAATGAGTTTGAGTGTTACTTTGGTATCAGTTAATGACAAGATTTTCTTGGCAATGTTAATAATATTATGAATCAGGCATAGGTGTATCATATCACTAAATAAGTGGCTAACAATGCACCAGCTTTTCATTTCTAACACAGCGTGGTAAACACCGGCGTAATGTTTTCAGCCGGCGGCAGAAACCGGCGTCGGACGACAGCGACTGCCCGCCGGACGCGCTTCCGGAGAACGGACACATTTACGACCCGCTGCTCAATAGGTTGGTGTTGGTAACCTAAGGAGGCAGTTGGCACAATTAACTTAAAACTTCACAACCTATCTTTTCTAAAAAAAATACCCCAAAAATTCAAGTTAGGTATTGAAACGTCAATTTCGGTCATTGGATCTTCATTTATAAGTATAGCTCGCGCAACAAAAGTTGAGGCCATCAACAGAAGCAAAGATTTGTATCTGTATATGCAGCCTGACAAATTATTTCTGTTTCGCTTGCGGACATTAGCTAGAGCGAGCTAGCTAGTGTATTCAATATTAATTTGAACTTAAATGTGTAATGTGATGTTTGTGCTCTGTATTCGAAAGTTGCATTTTAGTGACGTGTTCGCCTCAACTTTCGTTGCGCGACCTATACGATGCTTAATCCTATACTATCACAACACTTCATCTTAATCCAGCATTACTAATGGTTAAATTATTCCCAGTTCAATGTAAATACCAGCGGCGCCCGCGACTTCGTACGCATGGATCCCATTTTACCCCCTTAGGGGTGGAGTTTCGTAACATCTTTCTTAGCGGATGTCTACGTCATAACACCTGCATGCCAAATTTCAGCCCAATCCGTCCAGTGGTTTGGGCTGTGCGTTGATAGATCACTACGAGTATGTCATTCAGTCAGGCAGTCACCTTTGAGTTATATGTAGTTTCAGATCATTCAATACAAATACTGTTTCTGTCTCCAGATTAAAAGAACAAGAACTAGAGGGGTCCGACAACGTGTCTACATCAAACGACGAGCTTCCAGCCAGCGGCGACAGCGACGTGTGGGACCCCTTACGCCGGGGGTCCTCTACGGAATTACACCGGGGGTCCTCCACGGAACTGCACCCAAGACCCCGCACTGAAGACCCCCCATTACCGGTTAGTATTCAGGATTTTGAATTTATTTTGAGCCTTCAAGCTCGTCGAATATAGATATAGCCCGACCAGGAACATAAAAACCGTCGCCATGTTGCGGAAAACTAATGGTACTAATTTCTTTTAATGGCAACAGTAACTGAAAACTTCATTGACGTGTCACCTTGCGTGTCAGTCTATTGCTGTCAAAGTGTAAACAAACTTTATTTTAAATGCGCGTAATTGATTTGGTGAATTAAATTGCTAAAATCTTTTTAGTCGTGAAAGAAAAGTGGTTCACAATGTGTTAAAGTATTTTTTCGAAGAGAAATACTAAGGGTTCGGACAATATTTTCATTGAATAATTTTTCCGACAAGGGTGTCAAATTGACTGACATCGTATAGTACAGTCCACTATAAAAATTAGCTGTTGTTGGTTTCAACTACCTATTTTAAAGTTTTTTGTCACTTTCTAAGTGTTGAATTTTATGGAATTGGGAAAGAAGTACCGAGTTTTAAGCGTTCATGAGCAGACATTGCAGTTGAATGTTCAAGTGCTGAATTTGATTATTGATGAATAATAAAATAAATCCTACTAGCTCGATTGACGTTTTCATTTAATTTATTTAAACCAGGTTACCTATAATAATATTTTTTCGTTAATTTATGAAAATATCAAATTAGCCCGTAATCCTGAATCCTGATACATAAAGTTAGCCTATTAATTTAACACAGGTACGACTGTACTCAGTGTTGCACTATCAAATGCAATTGACGCGCCTCTATGCCAGGGTTTTTATGTTCCTGGTCAGGCTATACAATAGATAAAATAATCAATTGTTACGCGTCATATACGACTGCTTGGGGATTGATGGGCTAGCATGATTTGGCTTCTAAATTCAGAGCGTTCTAAGTTTGTGTTTCTTTTGTTTCAGGATCCAACGATACAAATTGGTCTCATGCATCCGGTGGATTTCAGTAAGTCTTTTTATTTGTATTTTTGCCCGTTACCTTGCCTTCTGTTTTATTTGAGTAGTATTTACTGTGCTAAAGCCTAAGATATGTTTTTGTGATCTGAATTTGTTGATCGATTTTCATTTTTGGATCTACTGCCGCTCTTGAAAAGATGTAAATATAATTCATAGCGTAATTTAAAATGATACAAAATAGCCTGATGGGACGACATTGCGTATCAAAGTTCTACGACTGTAACAACCGAAATAAAACTTGGTGTGCACGCACGCCGATTGCGTGCAGGGATTGTGCCTATTCGAATTCGCGCGCTCAAGAAATCCCGCTAGCTTTCAGGCTCTAGTGCAGGGGTTCCCTAACTTATTTGAGACGCGTCCTCTTACGACAGAGAAAAATAAATCCGCGTACCCCATCCTCCAGTCCAGATTATTTATTAGTCGTATCGAGCTGTCTGAAAAGTATTCTCTTTGGGAACCCCTGCTCTAGTGCAGCGGTTCCCGAATGGTGGTCCGCGGAACCCTGGGGTTCCGTGAAAAGGCCGCAAGGGTTCCGTAAAAAATATTATCCCACGTTTCGTGACCGACGTTGTTCGCTCGCACCGACTTGTTTACGCACTTGGGAGAAGCAGGGCGTGCGGGCGGAGTATTACGATGGTTCCGCTAGGAAAAGTATAATCAATTAGGGTTGGCAAAAAAAAAATTGGGAAACCCTGCTCTAGAGTGCCAGGGCCTTATTGAAGACTTCTCCCCAGGCGAGGTGATAAGCGTGGCGGGCTGGGTGACGCGCGGCGCGGGCGCGGGCACGCACCACGAGTACGAGGTGCGCGTCACGCTGCCCGACTGCCGCTGGCTGCTGCTGCGCCGCTACCGCCGCTTCCGCGACCTCTACCTGTGCGCGCGCCGCCTCTACGGGCCCAAGGTACGCAGGGGACACGCCACGAGGCACCGTACCGCAGGGGACACGGCACGAGGCGCGCGTCACGCTGCCCGACTGCCGCTGGCTGCTGCTGCGCCGCTACCGCCGCTTCCGCGACCTCTACCTGTGCGCGCGCCGCCTCTACGGGCCCAAGGTACGCAGGGGACACGCCACGAGGCACCGTACCGCAGGGGACACGGCACGAGGCGCGCGTCACGCTGCCCGACTGCCGCTGGCTGCTGCTGCGCCGCTACCGCCGCTTCCGCGACCTCTACCTGTGCGCGCGCCGCCTCTACGGGCCCAAGGTACGCAGGGGACACGCCACGAGGCACCGTACCGCAGGGGACACGGCACGAGGCGCGCGTCACGCTGCCCGACTGCCGCTGGCTGCTGCTGCGCCGCTACCGCCGCTTCCGCGACCTCTACCTGTGCGCGCGCCGCCTCTACGGGCCCAAGGTACGCAGGGGACACGCCACGGGATACCTTGCAGCGCAGGGGACACGGTACGAGGTACTGTGCACCGCAGCGGACACAGCATAAGGTACTGTGCACTGTAGTGGACACGGTACGGAGTACTGTCCACCAAAGGGGACTCGTTGTTGGATTGTCGTAGTACTAGACAAATTACGTCAGACAAGGGAACACCCGTATACATTCGAAGGAGATATAGGTTTTGCTAGTTCGTAAAAAGTATCTCCATTTCTTGTTTTTGTTTATACTTTAACCCCTGTGCCAGACTGTCCCTTGTCCCAAAATTGGACACGCCCACACGGCATCGCAATCATAATTATAATCCAAAGCCTGGTCCGTGAGCACGTAGAATTTTGTCCAATGACCCCAAGCTACCCATCCTTATTGCTCGCGCGTAATTATATTACTGTCGCGACTGTGCGACGGGCGCCCGCAGTGAGTGTGCGAGCGCGACAGCAACATAATTACGCGCGAGCGATAAAGATGGGTAGCTTGGGGTCATTGGACAAAATTCTACGTGCTCACGGACCAGGCTTTAGACTAATCCCATGTGACCTTGTAGGTGGCGTCGATCCCGTTCCCGGCGCGGCAGCTGTGGTCGTCGGAGGCGGTGGCGCGCGCGCGGCGGCCGCAGCTGGAGCAGTTCCTGCGCCGCTTGCTCGGCGCCTGCGCGGCCGACGCGCGCTGCGTGCTGCACCGCGCGCCGCTCACCAAGGACTCGCTGCTCGCTTTCTCGCCCTTCTTCCGCAAGGTACGGCCACAGAATAATAATAAGTACTACGTACAGAAGTTTTACTACGCGAAGGTATTTAAAAAAATGTATGCTCAATGTCATTAACAATATGGTGTAATTTAGCCTGTCTCAAGAGTCAAGCACCATTTTGTTGACAAACGTCAGTGATCGGCACTGCGCCGAAGCTATAGGGCTGACTTCGGTAAAATGATGTGACGTGAGGTGCCAAACTGCGGAAAATGGCGGAGGAAATACATGATTTAGCATGAATTATCATGAATAATATTAACTACTTATTTACCTCTCAGTGTCTTGAAGCAACTTAAAAAAGTACATTCTGTGTTTTTATTATTATTTAGGCAGTTAAATACTGCACAGTATTTAGTACAGTAGTAGTAGAGTACAGTAGGAGTAGTAGTAGATTATGGCAAAACCCTCCACTATAGTGGAGGAGGCTCATAGTCCAGCAGTGGACTGTAAAGGGCTGTTGATGATGATGATGATTTAGTACACCATTTTCTTTATTTTCTTCCATCATACACAAGAATACGCGTGCGTGAGTCAATGTTCGCTCGTATGTGAGGCCTTGTCGAATAGTATCCTGTAGGTGGGCCATCGTGCGTGTTTTGTTTTCGATGTAAACTCGCGGATATGAACAGGCAAGGTACAGCCGGAGCGGTCCCTGCGCCGCGTGCACCGCGCGCCGCTCACCAAGGACTCGCTGCTCGCGTTCTCGCCCTTCTTCCGCAAGGTTCGTTCGTTCCTTCGTTTCAGCCGAAAGACGTTCGAAATTAAAAAAAAAGTCTACTTACTTATTTATTGCCATTAAGGCGGAACAAAGTTCGCCGGGTCAGCTAGTTAATAAATATTCGTTTCAGCCAAATGACGTCCACTGCTGGACAAAGGCCTCCCCCAAGGTTTTCCACAATGAACGGTCCTGCGCCGCTCGCATCCAGGTACCTCCCGCGACCTTCACCAGATCATCGGTCCACCTAGTGGGAGGCCTGCCCACGCTACGTCTTCCAGCTCGTGGTCGCCACTCAAGAACTTTCCTGCCCCAGCGGCCATCAGCTCTTCGAGCTATGTGCCCCGCCCACTGCCACTTGATTTTAGCGATTCTGCGGGCTATGTCAGTCACTCTGGTTCTCCTGCGGATCTCCTCATTTCTGATTCGATCACGCAGGGAAACTCCGAGCACAGCACGCTCCATCGCTCTTTGGGTGACCTTGAGCCTTCTTATGAGGCCCATAGTAAGCTTCCGCAAGGTACGGCCACAGAATAATAATAAGTACTACCAGGCCTGTTCATCTCCGCGAGTTTACATCGAAAACAAAACACGCACGATCACCTACAGGATACTATTCGACAAGGCCTCACATACGAGCGAACATTGACTCACGCACGCGTATTCTTGTGTATGATGGAAGAAAATAAAGAAAATGGTGTACTAAATACTGTGCAGTATTTAACTGCCTAAATAATAACAAAAACTAGTGTCCGACCGAATTTTCGGTTTCGGTTTCGTTTTCGGTTGAGTTTCGGCAAAAACACGAGTTTCGGTTTAGTTTCGTTTTCGGCGGCAAACTTGCCGAAACTACGACCGAAACCGAATGTGCATTCGGGAGTTTCCGCGCTGTTATCGGTTATGTTCGGCGCGTTGAATGAGTGAATGAATCCGATCAGAGCCAATGTCGTGATTCGCTCGCTTGTTTGTTTGCTGTTAGTTGTTTTGTTGTGGTGGCGAGTTTTGAATTTGGTAAGCTTTATCTCGTTTTATGTCGTTACTAGCTTTCCGCCCGCGGCTTCGCGCGCGTGTACCCCTGAACCCTATGTTTTTCCAAAAATTTAGCCTATGTTACTCGTGGATAATGTACCTTTCGAATGGTGAAATAATTTATAAAAACGGTCCAGTAGTTTTTGAGCCTATTCATTACAACCAAACAAACAAACAAACAAAGTTTTCCTCTTTATAATATTAGTGTAGATTACATAAGAGCGGGTAGTAAACATCAAAAAAAAATTCAATATGACTGATAAAAGTATAATCAAGTTTAATCTAACCTATAATTTTTTTTTAGGTTCGCAAATGCTATACGTAAACAAACATTAGTTACGTAGTTAGTAATGACTATAGTGCATTTCATGGTGATAATATTATGGATTCAGAGTTTCAAAGTTCATTTTAGTATTTATCACCAAGGTATCCAAGTGGCAAGTACAGTAGATACTAACTTACGTACTAGCAATTTTGTTTTGAGAAATTATTAAGGTAAAAGACCCACCCGACCATGGGACGGGTTTTTAAATGTCCTGAATATTGCGAGTAATTAAAAAAAATCTAGACTATAAATCCTTATTTTTCTTTTTTAATACATAATTTGATACCTTTTAGAGTAAAAGGGCGCTTTATAAGTTCAATTTTAATGCAATTTAAAGAGAAAACAATAAAGACTGACTGATTATAATAACGTTTTCTTTATTTTTCCCTCAAAATATGAGCCTTGTAAGGAAGTTTCGGTTTCGGTTTCGGCCGAAATAGACACCGTTGCCGAAATTCGTTTTCGGTTTCGGTTTCGGTCGTAAAACTAGTTTCGGTCGGACACTAACAAAAACACAGAATATACTTTTTTATGTTGCCTCAAGACACTGAGAGGTAAGTAAGTAGTTAATATTATTCATGATAATTCATGCTAAATCATGTATTTCCTCCGCTATTTTCCTCACGTCACATCATTTTACCGAAGTCAGCCCTATAGCTTCGGCGCAGTGCCGATCACTGACGTTTGTCAATAAAATGGTGCTTGACTCTTGAGACAGGCTAAATTACACCATATTGATAATGACATTGAGCATACATTTTTTAAATACCTTCGCGAAGCAAAACTTCTGTACGTAGTACTTATTTATACACACTGCTTCGTAAGCACTTCTCCAAAAAATATGCGCTCTCCGTTCTTCTTTTTTGCGAAATTTTTATTTCTAACTAGCGGCCGCCCGCGGCATCGTACGAGTGGATCCCGTTTTACTCCCTTAGGAGTTGAATTTGACAAATCTTGCCGTTAAAACCATCCATAGACTTCAAAGAACATTAAAAAAAATGAATTGGTAAAATTGGTGCAGGCGTTGTTGAGTTATGCGCTTACCAACACATTTTGCGATTCATTTTTATATGATTCAAACTCCGAACATAGCGCGCTCCAAAGGCTCAAGCCTTTAATTAGGCCTATAAACTTGCCATAATTCCAATGTGTAAGGATGAGAGTTCGGGAGCATAAAGTAAACAATTGACATAAATAGGAATCACCGTTAATTTATACACATACAAGTATTATTACTTGCTATAGTCTGGTCTGTGAGCACGTAGAATTTTGTTCAATCAAAATTAAAAAAAAAATCA
Organism: Ostrinia furnacalis; assembly: GCF_004193835.3. Classification (NCBI taxonomy): domain Eukaryota; kingdom Metazoa; phylum Arthropoda; class Insecta; order Lepidoptera; family Crambidae; genus Ostrinia; species Ostrinia furnacalis. Next base: position 1,468,113 of record NW_021132101.1, on the reverse strand, counting down.
AAATCAAAAATATTTATTCAGTTTAGACCACAAGTGGCACTTATGAACGTCAATAGAAAATAATAAAAAAAGAAAAGGTAGCCCTTATGGGGCACTTTACATGTCTCCTTATCTTTCGGGCCCTACCAGCGCTTCGAGACAAACAATGACCCCAAGCTACCCATCCTTATCGCTCGCGCGTAATTATGTTGCTATCGCGCTCGCACACTCACTGGGTGCCAGTCGCACAGTCGCGACAGCAATATAATTACGCGCGAGCGATAAGGATAGGTAGCTAGGGGTCATTGGACAAAATTCTACGTGCTCACGGACCGGGTTTTACACACATTATAACTGATATTGTTGTGGACAGGGCGTTTTCGAGAGCGGCAAGTGCGGCACGGGATGATGCCGCGCGGAGCTCGCCGCCGCCGCCGCGCACTTACTGGCCGCGCTGCTGGCCGCCGCGCGCGCGCTCGCCCGCTGCCTGGCGCTGCTGCTGCTGCTGCTGTATCTGCACGCGCGGCGCCGGTAGCTGTGTGTCGGCGCTGGTGGGCAACGGTTGCTGCTGGTGGAAGCTAGTGGTAGGTGTGGTTGCTGCTGGTGACTAGTGGAAGCTAGTGGTATGTGTGGTTGCTGCTGGTGACTAGTGGAAGCTAGTGGTTGCTGCTGGTGACTAGTGGAAGCTAGTGGTAGGTGTGGTTGCTACTGGTGACCAATGAAAGCTAGTGGTAGCCTGCTGCTCTACCTGCACGCACGGCGCCGGTAGCTGTGTGTCGGCGCTCGTGGACGCTGGTTACCAGTGGTAGGTGTGGTTGCTGCTGGTGACCAATGGAAGCTAGTGGTAGCCTGCTGCTCTACCTGCACGCACGGCGCCGGTAGCTGTGTGTCGGCGCTCGTGGACGCTGGTTACCAGTGGTAGGTGTGGTTGCTGCTGGTGACCAATGGAAGCTAGTGGTAGCCTGCTGCTCTACCTGCACGCACGGCGCCGGTAGCTGTGTGTCGGCGCTCGTGGACGCTGGTTACTAGTGGTGGGTGTGGTTGCTAATAGTTGCTGCTGGTGACCAATGGAAGCTAGCGGTTGCTGCTGGTGACTAGTGGAAAGTAGTGGATACGACTGGTAGCCAGTGGTATCCAATAGTAGTCACAGGAAGCCAATGGTGGCCACAGGCGGCCAGTGGTAGCGACTGGAAGCTAATCGTGGCCACTGGAAGCCAACGGTGGCCTCTGGAAGCCAATGGTGGCCACTGGAAGCCAATGGTAGCCAACGGAAGCCACCAATAGTAACGAATGGTAGCCACTGGTGACCAATGGAAGCTAGTGGTAAAACCATTAGAAAGCCAATGGTAGCTATCGGTAACCAACAGTAACCACTGGCAAGCCAATGGTACCCAACGGTAGCCACTGGTGACCAATGAAAGCCAATACTAGCCACTGGAAGCTACTACTAGCTACTGGTAGCCTGTAGTAACCGTTGTCAGCCACTGGTAGCCATCAGTAGCCACTGGCAGCAGCTAGGCGCCGCGCGGCCCTTGGGTGCGATACTTAGGTAACAGGGAATGTGACAGGCACCGCGTCCTGCGCTGAACTTTTACCCTGTGAAAACTATAGAGAAGCGACACCTGCTGGAAATATGACGAGGCACAATTGTTACTTGACCTTAGACGCCAGCGTCGACGTTTGTTTACCATCGCTTGGTCTTCTGCTGCTGCTGATTTATTTCGACGCAGTCAAAGCGACAGTAGTATGCTATAGTCTGGTCTGTGAGCACGTAGAATTTTGTCCAATGACCCCAAGCTACCATCTTTATCGCCCTCGCGTAATTATATTGCTATTGCGCTCGCACACTCACTGCGGGTGCCAGTCGCACAGTCGCGACAGCAATATAATTTCGCGCGAGCGATAAAGATAGGTAGCTAGGGGTCATTGAACAAAATTCTACGTGCTCACAGACCGGGCTTTATTACGCCGTGGAAACTATATTTTACGAAGCATCAACTGGGAAGGCCGATAGTGAAGACGGCCGGTTTCGAAATAGTTCGCGTTACTACCTTGTTGTAACTTTCTGTTGACCGCATGCGTATGGTCACGAGGAGTGGGTTTCAGGATTGTTCTTCAAACCCATCCTCCGATATTTTGCGTTCTCGCTTACTATACTGACGGACGTTTTGATTCACTTGACATTTTACACAATTGACATACCTTTTTACATTTGAATTATTCAGTTTTTTTTGTTTATGACATGTTTTTTGAAATGCTGGCATGAATCAATGTGTTAAACAGAGCGATATTATTGGATATTTGTGTCACATTTCTACAGAATAAAACTAAAGTTAAGACGGTGAATCGAAACTGTCCTCAAAGGCTAATACAGACGCGCTGCGTCACGGGCACTCGGACAAGGAAACTTAGCAATATTTCGTTTTATTTTACTTTAAGCTAGCGTTTCGTAAGCAATATACACGTCATCTGTAAACATTCCGGCTGGTTGTTATTTTTTGCCACTTATTTTTAATATTGCGGATGTATACATGCACGACTGACGGCACATCGAGGCAAATATACACTATGTACTTGCAATAAGAATGATATTACAACTAAAATGTATAATCTGATGTGTTTTACACCCGTGGGTGTTATCCCACATGCCCCAAATATCTCGTGGTAACATTGTATACGAAGTAAGTTTTAGTTTTTTATGGTTTCCGAGTAGTTGTAGTGTTCTGTCTGTATATGATGTGCAATTCGTAGGTTTAATTGAGTCTTCCTTGTGGCGCTCTTCGCTACTTCTTTCACTGCGCGTGAGTGAATTGTTCTGCTGCCGTATCGTAAAACGGTACAACTAACATTTTTATAAATCCTAAGGCTGGGTTGCACCAACTTACTTTAACAGTGACAAACGTCAAAAATATTTTTCGGTCAAAGGACATTGGGAACTTTAATATGAGAAAATGCCCCACGGCGGACAAAGATGAAACGTATTTTATTTCAAAGCTTTATACTTGTAGGTATATTCACTTAAAGCGCTATGTTGTGAGATATGGGAATTCTGAGATATGACGAGTCTAAGTTGAAAATATATTTGTCTAAAATGATTTGATATTTTTACATGTTATGTTGTTTGGCATTGCAGAGTAACCAATAAAAGTCAATAAAATAATATAAATAAATAAAAAATATAAATAAATTAATATAAATAAATAAAATATTATAAATACATACTTAAATTAATATTAGACAACATCTCATATATTACTCCAACCCAAAATAAGTAGCTAAGGCATTTGTGTTATGGAAATCGGGAACGACGAACCACAACACACCCAAACCAGAGACAATGTGAAAAGATCGTTTTCTATATTATCCCGGTCGGGAATCGAACCCGGGACCTCAGGATTGGCCCGGCACACCTTGAAAACCGGTGTGTGCGCCTCTCCGCTACGGAGGTCGTCAAAAATGTTACCTAAATGTAAAATAAAATAAAATATTAAAACTTCATTTTCTCAATATTCCCATATAAGAGAGAAAAAATAATGCACGGAAATTCATTGGATATTAGTATGTATCATCTGTGATAGGTTTCGTTTGTGTCCGCTACTTTTCGAAAAGTGGGGCAAAAAGTTCCCAATGTCATTTAGGTTGTGCAACTCAGCCTAAGTGTTGAATTTGTAACGTCAAAGTAAATGGTTCCCTAAGCTAGAAATACACCGTAAGAATGTTATGGAAACATATATTAAAAAAAAGTCTCGAAAAACCTTGGTTTTACAAATTATTTAGTTGTTCCCTTTTACGTTAAGGCGGCAATGTAGTCGACGCTTTGTCGAGTTAGTTTCGTGCAATCAGTTTTCAGTGAACACAGTGTCTTGTCATATCCTTTGACGCGAAACGTAATCAGAGGCCGTAGCGTGAACAAGACTGCTTCAGAAAACAAAAAATATTAAATTGTAAGTATGTACTTACAGTAAAATAACGTGTCTTATGATTTCAATACGATTACACAATAATGTTAGCCGTATTGTTAACATTCTTCAAACTATCAAATGATTTTGTTGTGAATTCACAAACAATCCAAATAATACATTTTAAAGCATCTAACAGGTTTATCCTTGTCTCTGCCCATACTGCGGCCTCTGTATACAGACTACAGCGTCTATGGATCGAAGTTATTGTATGTAACATGTAGTAAGCACCCAAAGTTTGAGTGTATATTTTTCACGTGGCGAGCTCCGATGATCGAACCCTCCGGGGTATTTAGTATAAGTAGGTAGTAAATAAAAGTAGTTAATCAGTTTTAAAACCCTTGTCACACTGGCAGCGGAGCGAACGCGTAAGAGGCGCGATATCGAGCTCATTTTTAACTAAGGCCTAACATTTGCGATCGTAATATTCAATATGAAGCTTTGATTACTCGACTGAACAGGCCTAATATGTTTCGAAGATGATCAACATTTGTAGATACCTCAACGCGTTCGCTACGCTCTGTGACATAGGATATTCGAGATACCGGGAGAGATATTTAGGTTACCCTAAAAAGGGTGCAGTGTTCGATTTGAACCGCGGGGGCAATCACATAGTGGTGCTCAATATACATAATGTGCCCTCCCGGAACGAACGCCCTTGTAGCTCAGACAGGGAAGCGAATGAGTGGCGATCCCAAACTACTTCATGTGTAGCTTCGTGTTCGCTTCGCTGCCTGTGTAGTGAGGGCTTTTTACTTGAACACGTATTTTGACATAAACGTTGTTAAGTCTGAATGTATAGAATAATAAATATCAATCATTATCGTCTGCTATAATTGTTATAGTATAAAAACTGCTTAATCAATAAATATGTAATAATTTAGATAAAAGTACAAAACTTGAATTTTACGAGATAACCTATTAAATCCTTGTTGATTTCAAATTCTTATTAAACGTGTCTTAACACTCGAAGTAATAAAATTAAATGTAATTGTATTTAATACCATCTCCCGGTACTCTGACGTCAAGATGGTGGTTAATAAATGTAAGATACCATGTGATACATCGCACACTATCACCTGCATATAGTTAGCGCCGCGATCTCAGTCTGCGACTTTGGTACTAACAGACATGGAGTTACAACAGTTTTCTTTGGCGCTACCATAAACGCTAAAATAAGTAAAAGAAAATTAGTTTAATTTAATTAAGTTTAATTAAATTTAATAAATTCTAGCGGCTAGACTCTAGCGCTTAAATTCTGGCATGACAATACATAGGAAATGACAATTAAATTAATTTTAATCATAATCATTATTTGTATTAGTATCAAGGTAGCGCCAATGTTAATGTTAGTAACCACATGTTTTAGCTTATTTAAATAGTATCACCTTAAACAAACGGTTTACTTGTACGACTATAAATATTTAATATTGAGGCGCTTTTGCATTCAAACTATTTTCTATAATAATTCTATAATAATTAATAAATAGTATATGAAATTTTTACACATTACCAAACCTTATTTACTAGAAACAAGCTATATTCTGTAGCCCATATCGTATTTTAAATGATCAGAAACTTCTTAGTGTGATCTTCAGACTTATCTACCCAAAGATTTATCATATACATAATATATCAAACATAAATATATGTACTTTCAAAATCAAATATACGAACTTAAGATCAAATAGGAGCATGTTTTGAAGTGGAATTTGTAGAATGTAATGAATTTGACATATATTATGAAATGCCTTTATGAAATTGTTTCAAATGTTAACATTACTATATCCTGCTCCTGAAGCAATATATTTTTGTATGACCTAATCCAAACGTGGCTTAATTCATTATAAGCCTTTTAATTATTGTAAATCATGTTTAGGCTCACTTGCAGCATCTAAAACTAGCTTGGTCTAGCTCTGGGTCATAAGATCATTGTTTAATTGGAGGTAATCTTTGAATCCAGATTTAGACTTGTATTTTGAGTTGCCGATCAAAACTCAAACTCAAGAATGGATTCAAGCCTCGAAGTGATTGTCCTGGATCTATTCTTGAGTTCTGAACTAGTTCTTGTGTGTGGAAGTGAGTCCTAAAGTTTCGTTTAAACATAAAAGACAGCTGTAGATGATACTCCTTTTTGTATATATGGTTGTGATTTCATTTGCACTGTTTCATTTCTATTATTGGCACAAATGCTAACTAACAATTATTTAGTGTTTATTTTTTTAACTCTGATTATATTTTAAGCGGCGACATCAAAATTTTGACATTACAGGGACTCTCCATCGTGAGATCGATTAGATTTAATTTTGAACATTTATTGACTTTTGTGCTAGATTGTATTAATTTATGTTTTATGTTTCGAATGGATATTATTAGGTTTAATCCACTATTATTGGGTTTAAGTAGGACTACTTTTTCGCAACTATAATTTAGTACACTCAGCGTCAAATATATGATGACACCCAAAGTCACCAACAAGTTGATAACACAACCTTATTCCGATTGTAACAAAGACGTGTTGCGAATTTTTGGCTACTTTGGGTGTCCGAACTATTTGGCGCTGACTGTACAGGCGACGGCACATCAAGATGCGGCCTCCTATGTAATCGTGATAGGTGCTATTTTCCAATGAAATGTAGTCTGATCATCTGATGTGCTGTTGACTAATACATATTGTGCTACAGCCACACACAGGACACATTCGTTGTCTGTCAATATTAAAACTTATATTGAACACAATTTAATATCAAAAATATAATCATTGGCTTTGTTTTGACCTTAGAAATTAAGCTTATTGCTCAAGTTAGAACTTTAACTAAATCAACGCGTAATGTAATTGCTATATGCGACAACATGACAGCCTTACACTTGCATAATATTAATATGTGTGGCAGTAGCATATATGAATGTGCTAATATTCGGTGTGTAATATAATCTCGCGACGCTACGCTCCTGTGAGCTTTCCGAGGCAAAGCCCTCAGCATGCGTACCGCGTCGCGGCTCGCGTCTTGTGCCGGCCTAAGCTTGCGGGCTTTAGCGTTTCATACACAACTATTGATGCCCTTCAAGAATAATACACAAATATTTTGTAAGAGACTCCTTTAACGACAGTTATTTTTGCACTTTTCTTCTTTTCGCCGCGCAGTCCTTAGTCGCAGGACCTTAGATATGCTTTATATTTTATGGCACCCGTTAATCTTACTGGATTTTAATAAAATGATAGTTTTGTTGTTCAATGTCTCTCTATGCAACGGACTGTAAGGCTAGGCGCAGACCACCGACTTAGTTGGCCGATAGTTGGGTCGGGCTGTTAATCAGTATGGATATGTATGAAAGTGCGCACATTACACCGATGGATTCTTAATACAAATTAGAACCGGTCCCAACTATCGGCTGACTAAAAGTTGGAGGTCTGCGCCTTGGCTAAATCTCTTTCAAAAGTAATATTACTTGATGGGCACCTGGTTTTGCTTTCTAATAATATTTGTCTAAGGAAATAATGTTATAATTCTCATCCTATGTTAGTATCTTTAGAAGTCATCTCACCTAAACTTCTATCATAAAAATATTTCTTTCTTTCAATAGTTTCTGTTACAAATATTATTGAGAATGCGTTTCGAGTATTGAAACTCAAGTAAGCGTTAGTCTGTAAGCAATTTATTAAGCGTATCTTCGATATTCGTTTACATGTTTTCATCACGTCAGTAAATCCGAGAGAGCTATCTGAAAGTTGATATCACAAATGACTATAAATTATATTTTCAATCCTATTATTGAGAAACAATATTAATTCTTTGATTAATAGGTGAACATAATTCATAATAAGAAATTTAATTCCGTGCAGAAATTCGACAATAAGCACCAAACCAAATAACCAGGAGAACGCGAATTACTAATAAGTCTTATAAAGAAAAACAACAAAAAAATAACGGCTTTAACCCAGTAGTGAACATGGCCTTGTAGATAGTTTCAAATTAATGAATTACTAGTTAGTTATTATTGAATCTTTCATTGTATTTTATTAATTGCTCCAATACAGGTGTTGGACTAATTATTTTAAGTGTCGAGTAAAAGATATCGGACATAATAAGTGCTCTATATCAAAAACATTTTAATGGAAAAGCGGTTATATTATTTTTTAGTACAAATTTATTATTATTATCTCTGAAGTCTGATTTTTCGTTATTTATTAGGCACAAACAAATAGCAATCTCTTTCGAAAACCTTATTTACATAATCCACATGAATTTTGTTTGTGGCCTTTATTTTCTTGAATATATTTTTAAATTACTATATACATATAGTATCTACTTTATCTTTTCTATATAGAAATGATATCTATGTATAGTTTTGTACATATAAAATATCTATTTTTCAAACGCAAACTGTAGGTATTTAAACACCAAATCATTATTAAGTATAAGTAATGAATAAATTAAAATGTAAATGATTATTTATTTTATTGTAATAGAAACGGAGAATTTATTGTAGTTTAAAATGTCCATTAAACGTAATGACGCCACATCACATGGCCTATACAAATAACTGCCCTCGTAGAATGTTATAAAAGATTATCAGCACTGCAGTGTTATCTATCATACTTATACAGATTCTACTTATGGAATGTTTTGCACTTTTGAGTATTCACAAATTGCGGATGCAATTCCGTTGTTTTAAAAGATGAAGAATGCAATATTATTTGTTGAAATATGTCATTAAAATAATTTGTGCTCATAACTGCAGCGCTGATTGCCTATACTTTTTCAAGTTACTGTAGGTGTATCAATTTTTATTTGTTTGTTAGACATAGCATAAACTCTGAAATGATGACATTGCTAGTTTAAACGATTCATAATGTGATTAATGTAATTCTTGTTATTCGAAGTATCGACGATTATTAGTGGAGGATTACTCTATCATACATATTTAAATAGAAATTACTATTTTTCAAAATTATTGTATACAGAATAATGTACTCTATCCGACTTATAATATTGTTATGCAGATTTAGTGCCAGCACTAAAGTCAATCGGTCATTATTTTATCCCATTGAAGGAAACTAATAACGATATTCTTTACTGCTGGCCATTTTTGCATGTAGAGATGTATAACTTTTACAATAATTCCTGTTAAGACATGATAATATTTAATGTCAATTCATTATTACAAAATCTATCTTAGATATCTATTTTGTCCGCGCTAGGATAGAGTAACCCTGTACCTTTATCAATATCTATATGGTAAATTGTTAAAAATGAATATTTTTAATGTAGCAAAGTGACGATTATCGTATTCGAGAGTTAATAAGATGTTAACCAGCATAATGTAACAAAGTAATAGTTTTGTTAAGGGAAACAATAATAAATGCAAGTGTTTTACAACAGTAGAGTTTTATTCTTACTATCTAGATGTATAAGTTCCAGATTAGACACAATTTTTAATAGTAATTTCCCATAAATTATACTGATATTATTAGTTTTGGTTTAGTAAATAAGTTGCCTGTTCATAGTTACTTTTTAAATATCACCTCAGGATGTCATCCAGATTAAAATTTGCATAGCATGAAAACTCATTTGCCAAATTGTTTCTGTGGTGTGGTTGAAAATTGCACAACTTTAAATCCAATAGTTTTTCTACGTTTTCCTTCATGATGGCACCTGTGCACACAACAATCTTCTCTTTGGATAGTAATTTGATGGTTTCCGAAGTTTTTGTTATGCATTCCTCTGAAAGGAACGGTGGGTCTGCCACAACTAAGTCGTAACTGTTTAAAACGTCTGGTGGTAACTTGTCTGGTGTGTTGTAGTCGTAGAAAATAAAGTCTGGTGCGTGAACTTCAAACCTTCTGTCGTATTCAAGCAGGGACACTGAAACATGAGAAATTAGAGATAAATTGTATGTTTGTAAAACTAACAGCCTGACAAGTATAATGTCTGCATGCATAGAATCTTGAATGCTGAAACTGACAAATCTCTACATACAAAGACATTATTATTTAATATATGTTCACAGTAAAGAAACTCACCTGTAGCTCTACTTCCAATTTGTCTCTTTACTGGCACAAAGAGGGTAGGACAAGAAATTAATGCCACCCTCCCTCCGTCTGATATTACTCGGTCTATAACCTTTACCAGGGCCTGAACTGTAGCCTCGTCATACCAAAACTGGCTTAGTTGCTGTGAAAGAAAAGATTATAGAGTTTAGTATTGATCAAACATTTTTTCTTTCTTTCTTTCTTTCTAAAACAAGATTATTAATGTCTGTCGCAACTGTCTCACTGTTACACCTCTATGAAATATTATTGAGTACACCTCTATGAGGGGTTACCTACGCCATATCGAATGACAAATGATCGAAAATCAAAATATCGAATACGTTTCATCGAACGATCAAAATATCGAATGCTCAAAATATCGAACGTTCAGAATATCGAACGATCAAAATATCGAAAGTCGATATAGACGTTTTTATTAAATTTCATCTTGCATCATTTCTTCAAGTTTATAAATTTTGAGAATAATGTCCGTGGGGACCTATTATAAGCCTAGCCTGTCCCAAAAAGGAAAGTTCAGAAATGATGCGTGATGAAATTTAATAAAAACGTCTATATCGACTTTCGATATTTTGATCGTTCGATATTTTGAGCATTCGATATTTTGATCGTTCGATGAAACGTATTCGATATTTTGATTTTCGATCATTGTCATTCGATATGGCGTAGGTAACCCCTCTATGAGTACATGTTTATATTTTTAATACTAATAGTGTTAGAAAAGTGTTATTACTTTTTTCCTAAACAAAATGTAATTTGAATAATAAAATAAGTAAGTAAAGCCAACCCAATTTTCATCAAATAACACATTCTCTTTTAGTTTGTCATCTGCCTCAAGTTTGGTAAATATTTCCTGCCGCTTCTGCTGCTCCGCATAGAACTCTTGAAGAGCTGCAAATGTATCGGCCGAGAGAGTCGGGACATCATCGTCATCCTCCATGTTACCTGAAAACAATACAAATAAATAATGACCTAAATGTAGGTATATTATCTTGAGAATTTATGATATTGATTAGGGGCCTGAATTTTTGACTGGAAAGTTAATAAGCTAATATTTAATGGAAAAGATAAGCTAAGATAAGATGTAATCTTACTGTGCAGATTTAAATAATTCTAGCTTTAATTTAATTCATGCTTCGTGAGTGCTGCAAATTAGTTTCTTTCGCAATTCATCCGTATAATAATATGCTTCCGCGAATGTGGAAGTAAACAACCGGCGCTGGTCCAGTTAGCGGCGCATTCATTTATGCAGGCAGTGCGTAATTAACACAGAACATTAGATTTTTATTATCTCATCGGTCTAAATTACAAAGATTACGCAAAAAGATCGCGGACGGCTGTTTTGAACCGCTGACAGTTAAAAATAGGTTAGTTTGCCTCCGTCTTTCGAGCACGCCAGTGGCCGCGAAAAATTACAAGCAAAGAAATGCGCTTACCGTGCATTCGATCGGGAGATGGTGACGAAAATGTGTGACGGCTGTTGGGTAAGATATTTATTTTCCTGTTTCTCTTATAATTTTAGTCTGGTTCACGATAAAATATGCAAAATATTGCAAAAATGCTTTCGCTTTTGTTTGACAAGTGAATTTTTGACGATAAAAATGACAGATGGCTGCATATTGACAGTATTTGACAGTGACAGATTTTTTTTAAAGATTTTTCACGGCTCTGGCTACAAGCTCTTTTAAGCCAATCGCAAAGGTAGAATGTTGCCACACCAAAAAAAAATATTCTTCTATTGAAACTAATAAAATATTTATTCCTTTTCAGAAAATTAAAGTATGGAATCAGAAAACCTTACAGTATTATTGCTACACAAGCACCCCAAATATCTGAAGCCATGTTGCGATCTAATAAACGACGAATGGCCGCGCAGCGAGACAGTCAGGATGATGTCCCTTCAAGCTTCGTGCGACAATCTGCCTACTAGCTTGATCCTGGTCAACGATGATAAACAACTCCTAGGGCACCTTAAACTCACACCCATACCGGCCATACCCGAAGGCTGTTTTGTAGAAACTGTAGTTATAAGTAGAGCCTTACGTGGAAAGAAACTAGGTAGTTTTCTCATGAGAAAAGCTGAAGAATATTGTAAGCAAGTTCTCAAGTTAGAGAAAGTTTATCTATCTACGAAGGGCCAAGAGAATTTCTACGCCAAGTTGGGGTATGCGATCTGCAAACCTGTCTCTATTTATGGCAGTGGTTTGCCGAATAGATATAAGCCACAGCCACCTCTATGTAAGGTCGAGAATCCTGTGCCACGGGTAGTTAGTAATTCACCGAGCGGAGTGCCACCTCCCCCACCCCCACCGATGCCAGACAATAATGTAAATAATAATTCTATTAATACAATCAAAAGTAGCAAGACTTATATGTTTAAATACATTTAATTGTTTTATGTAATCATTACGTTTATTAAATATTTTGACAAATTCTTTCTGCGTATTATTGATACTTAAATTTTCAGCTAGGATGGAATTTTACGGGTATCTTTATAACAATACCAATTGGTAGTACGATACAATAATCAACTAGACAGATGAGAACAATAATTAAGTAAATTGAATAACAAATAACTAAAACTTGGCTTTTTCTATGTACTCCATGGCCCGTTGCCGAATGTCTTCCACTTTTTCTTGATCTCCTATTTTTTCTTCCACCTCAATCCACTTCTTGAACAGTATTTTCATTTTTCGTGCTGGCAACTTCTGCGATGTCACACGCTCCATGACTTGCCTGTTGATAAAAATTACTATTTTAGTAGGTTTGTAGCAATTTTTTGCATTGTTTGATGTGGCTGTGTCTTGGTCGCGTTGACAGGATAAGATCGGAATGTCAAAAAAGCATTTATCTTTGTGAAATTAAGATTATAAAACATGATTAAAAGCACATTTACCGTAGTCTTACAAATATTTTTGTGCATTAAATTTAAATTAAAACTAGCACTCACCTGACGTGGTCGACGTCGCCAGCCTTGAGCAGCATATCAACATACACCGAGCACACATCGACTCGCTGCGGGTACACCGCTAGCACTTGCTCGAACAGCGCTTCCGCACGCTCGCGCTCGCCTGAATCACGTTCAAGTAGCGCGAACTGGACTAGCACTGATATGTCTGGAATGAACATTAATTTTTATTACCTGTAGATACTCATATTTTTTATTTATTTTGAAAGAAAGAAAGAAAGAAACATTTATTGCCATGGACATCAGGTAAAAAAAAAAGCAAATAAGACAGCAGAAAAGCAGATAAGAATTTTGGTAATTAATTAAGAATAATGTCTGGCAACACCGAGGTTGCACCTGTTTGCTCTATGACATTTTCAATATTAACTTTATCTTTTTTCCTTCATTATCTTCAAAAGATACAACAAGTGATTCCGAAATCACTTGGCTCCGGAGTTTATTGTTGGTAACTTCGCGCCGTTAATCGATCGGAATTAAGGCCCGGTTTCCACCAAGGCAGAGTGGAGCAAAGAGATGTTTTGAATAACCATGAAATCTCCGCTCTGCTCCGCTTTAGTGGACCTGTCACGAATGTTATTTTGTATAGGCACCATGATCATTTAGTCTCCATAGCAGGAGCACACCGCTCTCTAATGTAGCCTAAGCGCAGACCACCGACTTTTAGTTGGCCGATAATTGGGTCCGATTCTAATTTGTATGAAGAATCAGCCGATACCAAATCGGTGTAATGTGCGCACGTTCATACATCTCCATACCTCGTCGGCCGTTTGGTGTAGTGGTTCGAAACGGACTAATATTCCGGAGGTTGCGGGTTCGATTCCCGTACAGTACATGGGTCAACATTTATGTGCAAGAACATATTTGTTTGTATTGGACTGGGTGTTTTCTATGTATAATATGTATGTATTTACAAAAAAAAAAAGTATTTAAGTATGTTTATATCCGTTGTCTAGTACCCATAGTACAAGCTTTGCTTAGGTTGGGACTAGAAGCGCAGTGTAAAATGTCCAAGGATATTTATTTATTTATACCTACTGATTAACAGCCCGACTCAACTATCGGCCAGCTAAAAGTTGGTGGTCTGCGCCTAGGCTTAAACAGTAAATACCAGTGGGTCTAGACAAAGTGCAAATTACAATCGCAAACCAGTCGAAAAGTGGTCGAAAAGCCCCTTTTTTGTATGGAGTTTTGACGGATTCGATTTTCGATTCGATCAAAAAGTGCGTTTTGTCTAGGGGGGCAGTACTTACGTTCCTTCTTCTCCAGCACACTAATGGCTTTCTGCATGACCTGTCTAGCTTTTTCCACGAGCCCCAGCTTAAAGCAGGCCGCTCCACACAGCGTGTACGTCCCAGGATCTCTCTTATACTTCCGCAGCATCAGGTCCACGAGAGAGCACAGCTCCTGCTGCTTGCTGGTCTCCACGTAGATGTCCAGGACCTTGGAGTGCACTTGGAACGGGTCGTTCATTTGAACTGCTTCTTGAAGGATGTTTTGCAGGGATTCCTGGGAAAATTGGCTTAGTTTAAGCGTGGATTTTATTTCTGTTTTAAACCCCTATTCGAAAACATTAGTATGAGGTATCACAGTACGCGTGAACGCACAGGGTCACAACAGACAATACTTGAGCCGAGTGACACACGAACCAATCATAGAGCTCTATTCTGTGCGTTGGACTTCGCATAGCGTTGCTGCTTCACTTAAGCAAGTATCGTTTGTGAATACGGGTGTAAGTCCCTGATAATACTACTACAAATTTTGGTTTTACACGTCGCGGAAAGAGATATCGGACAGAAAAAATGCGGTTCATTGATTCAGCAACCTGTATTTCGTTAGACATGACGCCAAATATGGAAAATAGATGCAAAAATGTGATTTTGTGATGAAGAAAATGGTAAAATCAATTTTCTTACTAATAAAAGGTATACGGGTGTGGAAAACTAGTTTGAATAACAATCATCATCATCATCATTTCAGCCATAGGACGTCCACTGCTGAACATAAGCCTCCCCCTTGAATGACAATGTCTAGTATTTTATACCGTAGTAGTAGAATTTTATACCCCTTGGTTATATAGAGGTGAAAACTATAGGCTTTGATCAACTACACTGTATCTATAGATGCAATTGGTGTTGTCGGCCGTTTGGTGTAGTGGTTCAGAGCGGACTACTATGCCGAGAGGTCCCGGGTTCGATTCCCGGCCGGGCAGAAATTGAAATGATGAATTTTAATTTCTGTGACGGGTCTGGGTGTTACTATGTATAATATGTATGTATTAAAAAAAAAAGTATATAAGTAGTATATCCGTTAAGCTAGCCTAGCAACTGTAACACAAGCATTAAGTTGCTTACTTTGGGGCTGGCTGGCGCTGTGTGAAATTGTCCAAAGATTTATTATTAACTAGCTGACCCGGCGAACTTTGTTTCGCCTTAATGGCAATAAATAAGCAGACTTTTTTTTTAATTTCGTACGGGATAAAAAGTATCCTATGTTCTTCTCCTGGCTCTAAACTACCTCCCTGACAATTTTCAGCTAAATCGGTTCAGCCGTTCTTGAGTTATAAGTGGAGTAACTAACACGACTTTCTTTTATATATATAGATTTATGTATTTGTAAGCTGTTTGTTTTCTGATGATGATGATGATGATATTTTAATTTAATTTTATTTTGTTTTATCAAAATAAAATTAAATTAAAATATCAAGGGTGTAAGTCTATCGAGAACTGCTTGAGGTATCGTACCTTGGTCCCGAAGCGCGCTTCTGTGTTGACGAGCGCGAGCCACACGTTGAGGCGCTCGTGCTCCTCGCGGAAGCTGATGGCTCCCAGCGCGCGCCGCCCCACCGCGCGGGCCTTTTCAATCTCTGTCGCCTGCGCACATCAAATAAACAATACGTCACTGGGTAACTTCACCATCGTCATTTAGGGCCCTCGACTAAAGCCGGGTCCAGATATGATCATTTTACCGATCCGATCACCACATATTTTATGTGGACGTGACGGGTTATTACCCGTCCACATGTAATCATGATACGCGTCGACGATACGGACACGGTGATCGGATCGAGCAAATGATACATGTCCGGACCCGCCTTAAGGCGATTAGTGTCCTCAATCCGCGCTAAATGGGCATTTTGTAAAGCCTACTCCTCTTTTACTGCTGGACAGAAATAGTTGAAAAAAATGTATGTTATACAACAGTTCAAGGACTACATTTGTGACGTTTGAATTTTCGCTACGTGTCTTTGTTTTGGATTAAAAAAATAAATACGGGACATCGATTTTTTACTTAAATTCCCTACTCCTCCAAAACGGCTATGTTAATTTAAAAGATTTTTGCACGAATAGATTGGGAATTCTTTAATCTTTAAATGACACGTTGCGTTTTTCAATCGAACATTACTTTCATTCATAAATTTTACTTTTGATAAATTCCGAACGTTTTGCTGTTGAGGGGGCCTTCGCGGGGTGCGGGCGGCAGTCGGCCGCTGGCCTTCAGACGGGGAGGTTGTGTCACTCGCTACAAACTGACATTAGCGATCAAAATGAATTTTTTCTTTGGCTAAGTTGCACTACATCATAAATTGCAAGCTAAATAAAAGCTTGTAATAAAGTCGGGTTTGTTCAAATTTCGAGAACGACTGAACCGACAAAAGCATTAGAAAATTTACAAAAAATAAAATAAAATTTTATCCCGCACAAAATGTTCATGGATTTTGTTATTTTTATTAAATACCTTTACGCCTGAGTTAAATGACACCGACATCAAGGTTCATCAATTTAAGTTTAAAATAATAGGCAGTAATGTATGAAGAAAGAGCTTCTATTCTGTATCTACCTATGCCCGTGTATTTTTGATCGGTGTCAAATCGGAGTTTTTGGTGCGGGGTGCGCGGGTGTTACTCGCGGCGTGAAGGTCAAACGCCCAAGGTCATTGAGGACTCTAATCGCCTTAACGCGCGTTAGTCGTATTTGCAACATACAACAGAAGTGATGCCAACGCGCTACTAACGCGCTACAGCAGCGCGACTGCATCGCTACAAAAAGTCGCCGTGGGTGAGAGCCCTTAGGGCTATATTGCCTATATTTCACCGGGACACCATGGCGGCGCAACCAGTCGCCGCTACCAACAAAATGTATACAGCTCTATAGAGAGTTACTCACCTGGTGTCCGTTTGGTTGCGCAAAGCTGTATATATTTTGTTGGTAGCGGCGACTGGTTGCGCCGCCATGGTGTCCCGGTGAAATATAGCCCTTAAAGTTGCCACACACGGGCTTCACGCTACAGCTACCAAATGCCGCGACCGACGTTATTAAATACATTTTCGTGTAGCTGTGTTCTGTGGCGGCGTTAACGCTGGTGGCCGCTTAGTTTCCAGCAGAATCACATCCTTCTCCAATTTACCAGAGGCAAACTGTCTTTACCTATATTCTTCCATGCTATGGAAGGTCATGTCGTTGTCGCCAGTAGTCTATCGTCTCTACTACTGGCGACAACTTGGGTTCGCTAATAGGTGGTTCTCAAGCCAATCATTGGAGTTCTTCAGCTCTAACATATCTTGTGTGACATTATCCTATATTTTGTCAGACACCTGCAGATAGAGGACAATCAAGCAATTCACAGCAGGCTACGATTTGAATTAGTCAACATCTATTAAACTGGTCGTTGCGAGTAGGTTCTTCAGCTTCAGGAGTTTCCTGTGGGATATTATAGCTACGTTTCATCACAAACTGCAGATGAAAAGCCATGTACACAATCTAACTGGCTGCAATTTCCCTTTCAAACTGATTGTTTGAGTGGATTCTTCAACTGCAGCTTCAGCTCCGGTTACCTGTGGGACATTATAACTACATTTTGTCACGCACCTGCAGATGGAAGGCCATATACGAGATCCACAGCTGGCTGCAGTCAGGACTGGCCAACAACACTCGCTCGAAGTGGTCGCTAGTCGCTGGTGTCTTTGCCATACTTGCAGACGCTTGATACAATTCGGATCCTTTAACCTTCCATATTGCTGTTGTCGTTAAGAGTAAGGCTGGAACTGGATAATTTCAGCGCGATTCTTCCGCTCTAGCAGTTACCTGTGGGACATTATAACTACAATTTGTCACGCACCTGCAGATGGAAGGCCATATACGCGATCCACAGCTGGCTGCAGTCAGGACTGGCCAGTCCAGGCTCGAACTGGTCGCAAGATCGCGGCTGTTGTTCGCTGGTGACTTTGCCATATTTGCAGACGCTTGCTACAATTCGGATCCTTTAACCTTCCATATTGCTGTGGTTGTTAAGAGTAAGGCTGGAACTAGATATTTTCAGCGCGATTCTTCAGCTCTAGCAGTTACCTATGGGGCAATATAACTAGGTTTTCTCACGCACCTGTAGGTGGAAGGCCATATAAGCGATCCACAGCTGGCTGCAGTCAGGGCTGGCCAACAACGCTCGCTCGAACTGGTCGCAAGATCGTGGCTTTTGGTCGCTGATGACTGCCATACTTGCAGACGCTTGCTACAATTCGGATCCTTTAACTTTCCATATTGCTGTGGTCGTTAAGAGTAAGGCTGGAACTGTATATTTTCAACGCGATTCTTCGGCTCTAGCAGCTACCTGTGGGACATTATAACTACAATTTGTCACGCACCTGTAAATGGAAGGCCATATACGCGATCCACAGCTGGCTGCAGTCAGGACTGGTCAGTAACGCTCGCTCGAACTGGTCGCAAGATCGCGGCTGTTGTTCGCTGGTGACTTTGCCATATTTGCAGACGCTTGCTAAAATTCGGATCCTTTAACCTTCCATATTGCTGTGGTCGTTAAGAGTAAGGCTGGAACTGTATATTTCAGCGCGATTCTTCGGCTCTAGCAGTTACCTGTAGGACATTATAACTACATTTTGTCACGCACCTGTAGGTGGAAGGCCATATACGCGATCCAAAGCTGGCTGCAGTCAGGACTGGCCAGTCCAGGCTCGAACTGGTCGCAAGATCGCGGCTGTTGTTCGCTGGTGACTTTG
Organism: Ostrinia furnacalis; assembly: GCF_004193835.3. Taxonomy (NCBI): domain Eukaryota; kingdom Metazoa; phylum Arthropoda; class Insecta; order Lepidoptera; family Crambidae; genus Ostrinia; species Ostrinia furnacalis. Next base: position 1,449,145 of record NW_021132101.1, on the reverse strand, counting down.
CCATACTTGCAGACGCTTGCTACAATTCGGATTCTTTAACTTTCCATATTGCTGTGGTTGTTAAGAGTAAGGCCGGAACTAAATATTTTCAGCGCAATTCTTCAGCTCTAGCAGTTACCTGTGGGACATTATAACTACATTTTGTCACGCACCTGTAAATGGAAGGCCATATACGCGATCCAAAGCTGGCTGCAGTCAGGACTGGTCAGTAACGCTCGCTCGAACTGGTCGCAAGATCGCGGCTGTTGGTCGCTGGTGACTTTGCCATTATGAGGGCTATCGTTTTAGCGCTCACCAGTTAGCGCCACTGTAGAGTAAGGTCCTGTCACTTGCTAGTAGCGAAGACAGTGGCACCAACTGGTGAGCGCTAAAGTGGTAGGAGGACTATCGCATTTGCACTTATCAAGATGGCGCCACTGTAGAGTAAGGTCCTGTCAATCGCCAGGGGTGCCAACTGTTAAGTATAAAAACGATAGCCCTCATTGCAGACGCTTGCTACAATTCGGAACCTTTAACTTTCCATATTGCTGTGGTCGTTATCGTTAAGAGTAAAGCTGGAACTGGATAATTTCAGCGCGATTCTTCCGCTCTAGCAGTTACCTATGGGACAATATAACTAGGTTTTCTCACGCACCTGTAAATGGAAGGCCATATACGCGATCCACAGCTGGCTGCAGTCAGGGCTGGCCAACAACGCTCGCTCGAATTGGTCGCTAGACCTCGGCTGCTGGTCGCTGGTGGCGGCTCTCTGTTCTAACGCTCGAATACGCTCTTCCTCTTCGCGTAACTTCGCCAGCTTCTCTGCTGCGCTGCGCTTCTTACGCTTCTTTTTGGGCTGCTCTGTTTCCTGGAATATTAGTTTAATGGTTTATAGGTGGATGGCTTTGCAGGCAGTTAGATGGTAAATGACCTAATGTGACATTTAAAATGCTCAAAATGCATTACATTTTGATGACTAGGCGACATGACATGGCATTAAGATTACATGAGTATACAAATGTACACATTTGATTGAGAAATAATGTGACAGAAAACAGCAAGTAATTACCTTCTCATTAAATAATATTAAGTATTGTAAGTGTATTGTCGATGATACTGAATAAACATTTTTTCTTTCTTTCTTTCAAGATTTGAACAATGTTAAGCCATGCAAAGCCGGCAAGTGGCAAATAGTGATGCATAAAATGACACTTACGTCTTCCTCGCTGCTGCTGGATTCCTCTTGAACATTCTTCGTCAAGTTCTCAGTGTCCGCCGACCAGAAATCTTTAGCACTCGGCACTTCTAATGCTGGCTCTAGACTCTCCACTATCTTGATGTCTTTCTTCCTTTTCTTTGCTTCTTTTGTCTCTTTCTGTTCTTTTACAGGTGGTTCTATGGTCGTGTCTTCTTCTTTGACTTCTGCTTCCTTCTTTTTTTTCTTATCCAATTTGTTTTGGCGGTTTTCTTCTTCGTCGAACCCTAATTCTTTTAGTTTCTCTTGCGCCTTCTTTAAAGCTTCTAATAATTTAGCTATTCTCTCTTGAACGACTAACTTTTCTGTGTGCATCGCTGTGTGGTACCTTTTGTTCTTTGCGCTGAGCCCTTTCGTTTCTATTTTGACGATTTTCTGATCGATCCTGTCTATTCTTTTCATTCTGGCGTTAACGTTCTTTGTTAGAGACACGATCCTCTTTTTGCACTTTTTGATATCGTCACAGTCGGACAAATCTATCAGGTGCTTGTCTTCTGGCGTCAACACTTGATCGCTGTCTTCGTGAAAATCTGTTTCTATCGCGTCACTCTCTTCTGATTTTAATTCTTGTTCTTTCTTTTTGTTCTTCTTTTTTGAGCGTTTGTCTTCTGCTTCGCTGTTGTCAGAGTCTTCTGCAGGTTCCGGTTTACTTTTCTCTTTGCTTTTTTTAGACTTTTTCTTGGTCTTAGCGACCATGTCATGTTTGTCGTCATCTGCTTCTGAATCAGCCCGTTTTTTCTTTTGTTTCTTTTTATCCTTTACGTCTGTTTCTTCATCGTTACATTTTGCTTTCTTATTAGGCACTTCATCACCAGACTTTTGCTTGCGTTTTTCTGCTTTTTCATTTTTAGGCTGAAAATAAGTTTTAGAATTATTATTGTGAGATAACGAAACAAAAATTATGGAAAAAATAATAAGGAAATAAACATAGCTAAACTCTTACGAAAATATACACGGGCTTAAAAAATACATCATTAATTTTACGAGGTTTTGGTCTACTTACACGAGGTGTAAATGGGACTACAGTAAAGCTACCAGTCATTTTTTTGTTTTCGGCGTCCACCTTCAAAATTGTGCATGTCACCTGAAAGTAAATAATATTATGATTAGTATTTTAAGCTTAATATTCTGAGTAACACAGTTGTATTGTAAGACCGAGAAGCTACATAAAAAAATACTAAATGAAGCTAGTAAATATGACCCCTAGCCTTCGTTGAATCAGCTGTAACTGTAAGACTTAGAATTTGATTTGATGAAGTTGTCTTGGAATTACAAGTTAATGGTGTCAAATACCCAATTAACATAATGAAACCAGTAAATAACTAGACTGTTGAGTCAGATGTAACTGTGGGCTGAGTGTGAGTTTACATCAAACCGCGCTCACTAGTGAAAATTTTAGTTTTTGAACGTTTCCCGCAACTACAATCCGTCATGCATTTAATGTCATTTTTTGATGCGCTCACTAGTGAGCGCGTTTAATGAAAAGTCACACTGGGCCCTCTGTGATGTATGATTTAATCTCATCCCCAAGTGGAAGACCTAAAATGTTGTATTTAAGAGAAATTGCGTTGGATTTCACTGTGGTATGTCGTGACTTACAATTTGCCCCAGGTGGATTAATTTTGTGTACTTTTACAGAAATTGTGTTTTTTTTTTTATGTGTCAGGAGGCAAACGAGCAGACAGATCACCTGATGGTAAGTGATTACCGTCGCCCATAGACACCCGCAGACCCAGGGGCGTTACAGGTGCGTTGCCGGCCTTTAAGGTGAAGATACGCTCTCCTCTTGAAAGCTTGCAGGTCGTATCCGTCCGGAAACACCGCAGACGACAGTCCATCCATTCCACAGTTTGGTTGTACGGGGCAGGAAGTTTCGTTAGATTTAGCTGGGGTGCTTTGTGTAGTTGAATTAGATTTAGTTTTGGTGTGGACTTACAATTTGTCCGAGGTGGAAGGCGTGCGCGAGCGTTTCCAGCGGTTCCCGCGAGACGTGCGCGCGCGGCACCAGCGCCGTCACGTTGTCGAAGAACGACACCAGCAGGTACTCGCGGACCAGCTGAAACCACCGCCATTTACAATTTACAACTACTTATTTAATTAATGATTAAACGAACTTAAAAAGTGAAGTTCTATCATAATTATGCGAGGGCTTTGTCCGAAGAGATTAGAAATAAGAACTGTAGCCGCCAGCGACCAGCGTAGTATCACGTACGCTGCCATCACCGTACGTGATACTACATAGTTCTTATTTCTAATCTCGAGGACAAAGCACGAGCATATTATGTATTGTTTGTTTGGTAATTCTCTGGTAATTTTCTTTGAATGAGCCAATTTATTTTTATAAATTTTCAACTTTTGGATAAACCATCGAATGTATCTGTAGCGTGTGTTAAAACCTTTGCTCGGCATGCACGGTCGTCGATTTTAACAACTAGACCACCAAGGTAGACGATACACTGATTTTATTTTATTTATTTAGGACAACCAACAAGACAGAAAGAAGTACAAATAGATAACAACATAGTTTCTGCGAAGATCATTTGCTTATCTTGTAAAAAACAGGAGGTTTTTCTATCACTTGACCAGTTAAATAAAATTGTTTATTTGTTTACGAAAATATTATTTTGTAATGTCTTTCCTAAACAAACTATATTATCAAACTAAATTACCAAACCTACCCTAATAAAGCCAGTGTACGCCTTCCCGACCTCCGCTTCCTCGTAGCTCTTCAGTACCACCAGCTCCTCATCCAGCAGCGAAGGCTTCACGGTCAGCAGCAGGCCTTTCTTGGGGCGGTCGACGGTGAGCACCCGGGCCCTTATGTGCTGGCCGACCTTGAACTTCTTGGGAAGTTTCGACGTGCTGGCCTTCTTTGGGTCGATGAAAAGACCAGCGTCGGAGTAATGCGTTTGTGGTATGTAACCTGAGGAAATAGGTTGAGTATATTCACTCATAACTCGTACAAATTCTACATTTATGAAATTGTAGTCAATAATGGATAGTGACTACCCTCACCGGCTCTGAATCAGCTGAAATATATCAGTAAGTAAAAATGAAATAACCTTCTATTCGATATGGGTAATTCTAGAACCTTTACGCCAAGAAAAAACCATAACCCCATACTCTGAAATTGTAACTATTAGAAATAGAGAATTTTCATTTGACTTTTTGATAGTGGTCTCTCATACAAACAGTTTTCTCCCAGAATCACCGCTTTTTATACCTTTTATATTTCAAAAGCAACAATTTAAAAATGAATCTCCAACGATAAATTCATATAATATTTCATTCAACAGTTCACATCACTCAAAAGTGAGCCTCACGACAACCAGCATAATAGTAGTCGGCAATGGTCTTGACTGTGGCGTCCACGAAGTCTCCAACTTCTAACTGGTCCAGGGTGGCTACTCCGAAAAACAATTCAAAGTTTCGAATGTTGCCATCCCTCTCACACAGCGAGATGGCAGCATGAGCGACGATGACAGATAGACTCGAAACTAAACAGCGTTTCGGAGTAGCCCCCTAGGTTTACAGTTCACAATAACATCACTCACCCGTTAGCCTCCCAACGTCCACCAGCATATGATTGTCAGCAATGGTCTTGATTGTGCCGTCGACAAAGTCTCCAACGTCCAACTGGTCCAGCGTGAAGTATTTCTCAGCCAGAAGAGCCGGCTGGTCGGTGACTAAATACGTGTAGTCCGACAGGCTGTAGGCTAACACGCGGACTCGGTGGAGGCTGCCTGGAAGACACATAAAAAGCTATGTGACAACCCACAGTTCAGCCTATATAGGCACTTGTCTCATCTCTGACGTCATCGTCGTCATGTAGTTAAATAAAGTCATCTGCTGGACAAAGGCTTCCCTCAAGGATTTTTACAACGATCCAGATGCTACTCCCGACCTTGCAGGCACCTTACACAACTCCCCGTGTCACACACGCAACTCCCCGTGTCACACACGACTCCCCGTGTCACACACAACTCCCCGTCTCACACACTCACCGACGGGGTAGGACTTGGCGAGCACCTGCTCATCAGCCAGGTCCTCGTCCACCTGCACGTGGCGCAGCGCCATGCTGCCCGCGCGCCCGCCGCCCAGCTTGAAGTGCAACGAGCGGCCCAGGATNATACTTTTTCATGCCATAAAGTTCATATAACGTATTTCGACTTTTGTATATTCCCTTGGTAGCCCAGTCACTAAACTTTGATTTGGTATTTGGTTTTAATGGCTTTACCGTAAAAACTTTGTCATGTTCGGTTTTAATACATTCGAAAAGGTTATTGTAAAGAGCATCTGGGTCTCCCTGCACATACGGGACTAAATGCAATTTATTTTCAAGATTATTTTTAAAACGTTCTAGACGACTGATGGTTACAGGTCTACATACGGCATTTTTTTTACTTTTATTATTCAAATTATTACAAATAAATTCTACTTTAATACCACAGTGATCTGACGTAAGATTGTGTATGACAGCTTTATTGTCAGGGACACAGCTAGAGAAAATATTATCTAGACACGATATTATTGAGTGGTGGAACCCCAACGCGGCGTTGTATAAAGGAATTTCAATACTAATTTGTTATGTATGTTATACAGGAATAATGTGTAGTATAGAATAGTGATCGTGGGGCTGCGTTGAATGAGCAATGGGGAGGCATGTCGAGGATTCGTTGAACCCCGGGCCCCATGCTCCATGCCCGGTCAAAATAAGGTGCGTGTACACAATACGACTTTCAGTTTACACGGCAAGATTGTCGAGAATAAAAACACACAGAAGTGACTCATAAAATTGGTTATAAACAGCTCTACATTACGGCTTTGAGCATGAGGTTAATTTGGAACATCGTTACATTAATCGTGGAAATATGCCATTTCTCACTACGTTTGCCAAAAAGGGATGTTCTCGTGGCATTGTTTTTTTTTTAATAATAAACAATATGTCAACTTACGAAAAAAGATTTGGGAGGAAAATAGGTAATTATGAGAGTTAAAACTGGAGCTCACTTCCAAACTTCCATTTCGGTTCTTGTTAGACTGAAGAATCAAACTTACAAGCTGAAATAATTCTGGTAATGATCTACAGGTCGCGCCAAACAATTTAAACATTGAACAAACGAGTCTAAACATCGTAACCTTTCACAATCATTTGAACTGTGCGAATGCTTCCCAACAAAACTAATCAATACCCACTACTAAATGGCAGCATATCCAATCAGGCATATTAAGTCCCTAATGTCACCTTTGTAGCTAAAGTTGGTCGTACGCCGGTCGCCGAGTGATCGTGTCGCCGCCGCCGGGTGACCGGTCCTTGCCCGCTCTGAATATTTACCACTTGCCTTTAATATTAATACCTTCTTAAAATACTCCGGGAGACAATCAAACATAATGAAATGTAGATGGGCCCGGCGTTTGACCTGTTCGCCATGCGTCGCCGCTTAGGGTGCACAAATTATCTCCCACTATGAATTTTTAATGCTCCTATTTTAAAACGCGAGATTAGATGAGCGTGGGGAGATTTAAGGCTCTGATCAAATGGGGGATATTTAAAAAATCTGATAATCACGCCAATATTAGATCATTTAAGGAAAAAATAATGGCAGTTTTCACGGAAACAATCCTGTTTTCGAGGAATTTAAGTAGGCTGATTGTAATTGGTAATATTATCGTTTATCATACTACAGTTCATGACTATTAATTTTGCAAAACATAAAATTTAATGAAAACAAAAGGATTTTGACCTCCCCGGCTCGCTCATACACATGAATTTACTACGACATAATTGTATACTACGACTGACCCGTACATTTTTTGCTTATCCAAATTTGACGGTAATGTATTCAACCCACACTTTGATAAGTTGATAAAGCATTATGAATAAGACATGTTGGAAACATATTTTCATGAATTGCAAAGTACGCATAGGAATAGATTCTTTAAATAATAATTAAGTACCCGCAATTATGCGGCTACTTAGCAAAATGCGTCAAACGCCGCGGTCAAAGATTTCTAATTTGCAAGCCAAGTCCTTTGCATTGAAATGTTTCACCTCTGTCTAATTTAAATGAGCATTTTAAACTCATTTTAACATTTAACATACAAAAAACAATTTGGGCAGTATGATTTTTCTTTGGTTATTTTATTTTTAGGTCTATCATGTTTGTTTTTTCTTTCGACTCCTCAAACTTACCATAGGCGTTATCATGACTTAGTCGAATAGTTAGTTATTTGGTAGCATTTAATCAATCTATTTTGTTTGGTCTAATCAAATAACTTCGTCACTTTAGTTTATTTCTACAACCAACAATAGCCATAACAATGTTAAATCGTGCAACATTCATCAATATGGTCAACGATCTGAATTCGTCAGCGAAAATGTAGAGAACAAACTTCTAGAATAAGCTTAATTGTAATTAATGAATGCTGTAATATATCACTTGAATAACACTGCCTCATCACGATCATTGGTGTTAACGAGTGTTATTGTAGAGTGGGCTGATTGAAACGAGTCTACGTACGCTGGCTCCTGCTACTGCGACGTCTGATTGGGACAAATCGATGATATCCGTCTCTTTTTTCCTTTCAGCATTGCAGCATGAATGAGAGAGATGAAGTCTGTTGAATGCAAACCGTTTTGTGTAATAACGCCGGTTTTGCGCCGCTTATTGCCCGCATCCGGCCGCCTACGCAGATTCATCCGCAGAGCACACTGAACGTGTGGGAGTTATATCTTTTGTATTGAAGCCAATGAAACAAACGCGGTCTCAATATCACTTTGTTGTTGTTGTTTTTTTGTCATGGTTTTTGCCTGTTCAATGAGATCACAATCCTTTGAAAAACATGTATTTGTTTTTTTCGAAGGACTACGTTTAAAAATTTATAACAGTCACATCGGAGTATTTAAAACATCTATTTTTAAACAACAAAGTGTTTTAATTGTGAATTTCTAATTTCGTAGAACAAAAGGGTCGCCTGACTCTGACTCCTCGAAAAGTTAAAAGACATTTGTAAAAAATCTTAAGTTTACGACGAAAAAATCTTAAGTAAAAGACCATTGCTCGAGAACGTTCTGAACTGACACGAAAATGAAACTTAAACAAGAATTTCTAAGCTGAGAGTACCTAGTTAAAAAGCAAACGAGAGCATTCTTAAAAATATTTAAAGGTCCTAATTTCAAATCTATCTATAAAGATACACGCTTTCAAATTATTAACCGATTTCAAAAAAGACGGTTGTTTACTATTTCTTAATCTCAATACAAGTTCATTTAATCTCTTCTATTTTGCATGGGAGTGAGAATTTTGAAATGTAATGTAAAAACTCTATCTCTAGCTCTATCTACAGAACCTACTACACAGTATAAAAAATTTCGTACATAGATTCTAAAAGTAAATATACTTACCTATTATTCCAAATGAACAAAAGCTATATTTTATGTAAATATCTAGGTCCTAGACTCCTAGTACATATTAATAAGTTACTCAAGATTGATAAATTGTTCAACCCAGGTAAAGTTAAGGTGAGTCTAATATTAAATTGAATTACGATAAACGTATGTCGATCTCTGTTTCTGTGGATTTGATTCCGTAATGCACCGTTAATGATGCCGATAATGATGTCTCGCCTAGCGCTTATCATCGTATGATATTTCTTATCATCCATGTTTTGACTCCATGCAATGTCCAAGTGGAAGAAAGAAATGTATTTTTTACATCCGATATTTATTACTTTGGAAATGCTGCTCTACTTGATAATTAAGAGGGATCAATAGACAAACCCCTTCAAATTTTTTTAATGCAAAACAAGACCGTCGACCTGATGTTAAGTGAGATGCTATCTAGGATTGTACAAATCTGCCCTGTAAGTGCTTATTCACTATCACCTTGAAAAAGTCCGGATTAGGTATAGTCGGGAAAGACAGCAGCAGACAACGAATTTTCACACAAAAACTCTGCCCTATCTTTTAGGTATTTTGCGATTATTAATACCAATGACTGTTTATTTGCGGCAAAAAAGTAACGAAAGACACAACCTCTTAACCTCTGCCTATTTCAGCACATTACGGAAAGTTTTCCTTTTTTCATTTAGGAAAAACACTAAAACTAAAGTTACTTTAGGTAAGTATTTGACTGCCTGTCAATGATGATAAATATTAATGTAAATGAAAATTTCCAAAATAATATTTACTTAAGTATTTTTATGAAAAAATAAGTGATACATTATGCATTATATATGAATCATTATTACTAAAAGTATTAATCAGATTCCTGAAACGCAAGTATGCGCTGAACGTTATACTCCAGCACGCGCCAACACCGTGTTTCGTCCACGTCACTTATGTAGAGATGACAGCACATCCAGCTGTCAAACATCTTAAGTCGTTGTAATAGGTCCCATTTTGCAACAAAAATGTATAGTCCAATTTGATGTTGACACTACAAAAGCTGGGCTGTCACACCCAATCACAACTCAACCTAAGTTTATAGATGACCCACGCTGAACTGTCCCGCCAAACTCAATGACAGGGGGGCGCTACCATCGTTCAACTATATGGTTTCCAACATGGCAAAAATCTGAACCAGCGATCCGGTATTGACGGTGGCGCCCCACTGTCAATGTCATCGACAGGACAGTCCAGTATTTTGGAACTATAACCCCAATTGGTTAGCAGCCATATATCTTCACATGACCGCCGCGGTCATTCCGCGTGTTAGCGTGTTCTCGAATAAATTACGATCTATTTTTGAACACGAGGCAATAAAACTGAATGAACCAATTCAGTGTAATTAATATGATAGAAATGAAATTATAAATGTAGTAGCACAGAATAATAATATTAGTATGTAATAGACGGCAGCAGCATTGTGGAACTAAGCTGTATTAATGTTATAGCCCCCATTAAACGATACGACTATGACCTCAACAGCGTCTGGAGTTTTTATAACTTTTTATTAATTATTAATGGAATCATGCTTTAAAAACTTCATTTGATTAGTCGGATGATAAATGGCATTAACAGACTGGTTATCTTTATATCTGGTTTAAACTACTTCACGAATATCTTTCTAACCGTGTGATTTATATTCGAAACTTAATCATACGATAGGATCTCACTCTCATGTGCACTAGATTCAAGATTCAAATTAGATGTTTTTAAAGTAGGTACAACTACATAGTAACATATGAGTAGTTCTACCTAGATGACGCATTCCAGCTGCACAAACCTATCAAACCTGTACTGAAAATACGAACCTACTGAAACATGTCACTCTTCACCTGAAACAATACACATCATAGTGCACTTTCCTCAATCATCTACATTCATTGTTTCAGCTAAACAAAAGTGCAGAATTGAGGGAAGCTGCAGTTTTCCTCAATGCATTTTCCTCCTTTTACACGAGGATAGCGCGTCATGATCGGGCTCCCGAGGGCCTGCATAATGCATCGCGAGCGTTCACCTCGTCTGCATCGAGACGAAGCGTTGCCCTTTGACCCACAGGCGAACCTATCTCAACAATACCTTTGTGCGTCTACGCTTCATGAATTATAATCTGAAATACAGTTACAATAAATATAGGGTTTGTTTGCAAATTCAAGTAGGGTAAACCAGAGAGTGATTGCCCACTGGTAGTGATTGCCCGCTTTAAGAATAATATTGTCAGGTGCTGACTTTGAATCACTCTAGTTAGATTTGAATTTACTAAGTAGATGGCTCCGAGATCAATGTACAGTAGATTTAAAATTTACAATAAGAAACACTAAAAAAAAACAGTTATGACGGATTTTGTCAAGACGGCTGAAAATGTTACTCAAACAGGTGAAGACTTTAACAATTTTACTAAGGAATTACTTGCTTAGAGGTTAAATTTTTTTTGCAAGTTATTTAATATTCAACTAATGGTGTATAGTCATGATGAAATTATAAGTGTTTTCTCCATTATCAATGAAAATAACTTATAAAATTTGATTTCTAACGGTCATTTTAACGGTGGGTAATCACTGTACGTAAATCTGTATATTTTTAGTTATTGCCCACTATCATTTCAGTTATTGCCATATGTTAATGTATAGTTATTGCCCAGGGCAATTATTATTAGAGTGTTGCCACTATGCAGTAGCAGTGTTTAAGTTGCTCATTGCTAGACTTGTTTTGAAATTTACAGGCATAAATATTGAAATGGCTTTAAATGTTTCATTTTCAGTATGCCAGAGACTCCAAAAGTTCAATATAGCATAGAAAATTTGCAAAAAGCGATCGAAGCTGTACAAGATGTATCCAACAATTTATGTACAAGATAAATTGCTGAAAAATATGGTTTGGCTTGAAAAAATTGATAAAAATACAGACGCAAATACAAAAAAGAAAATTTTACGTTAAATCTACAAGTGAAAATGAATAATTGTAAGGAAATAGATACAACTTTAGGGTAGAATAACCAACAGCTAATTGAACATTCTGAGCAACCACTTGAACTGATATCAAAAAAGATAAAAAATAAATACATACATATAAAATTTACATAAAAAATTCAAATTTTTGCGTCATCTATGTTTTGAAGTAGATGATTCTGTCTCTACCGATTCTGACTCATCAACATCAGCTCAAGAAATATTTGATAATGTTAATAAGGCCAAACGCTATTTACTTATTTTGAAATTTTGAAGACTGTACTACTAGAATTTAAGTTTAATGTTTTGTTTTTTTTTTATTTAAAGCCTATTTTGTCATTTTAAAATTGATTATTTTGTTTTAAGATACTGGGCAATTACTGTGCTTTGATGTGGGCAATTAGTGTAAGTAATGGGCAATGACTGTACTTTTTGGAGGATTTTAAATTTATTTCAATATTTTCTAAGTTGCGTAAGTTTTAACTAAAAACTGTTAATATTCTGTTTAACAGTTTATTGAGTTATAAGAAAAAAGTCATAAATGGTCGATAATTAAAATACTTTCTTTAATTTTTCATCTCAATGTGTTTGAAATCTTAAAGTGGGCAATAGCTATACGGTTTACCCTATATCTTAGGATATTACACGTGCGTTTCACTTGTGTAAAACTTGTGTTTTAAGTCGATGTTGTAAAAAATCTGTAGGTAGATAAAGAGAGGTATTCTGTTAGTACAGGTTTTTCCAACCAGATTAAATAATGAACTGTGTTTTATTTGACATTATGATCCAGCTATTTTGCTCGGCCTTGTTATTACTCTTTACCTACAACTTGCCATGAATATCATAAAGGAATCAAGAAAGGCTTGTGCTCTTTCCTTCTTTATTCTTTGGTGCCTATTTTTACTTTCGAAACCTTCACATTCCATCATAATTTCCGACGACAGCATCATTACATCCAACAGTGTTTACCAGTTTTAACAAAGTTTTGAGGAAAATCTCGACTGGATTTCCGAGTAGGTGGGCAGGTATTATTAATAATCAATTAGAGATCCCGCCCTTTGTGCTTAATCGTTGTTGGCACACTTGGATTCAGTCACGTAGCCATCAAATCGATTAGTTACTAAAGACGAATTTAATGAGAACAGTAATAATGAGGTGATCATGTGGCCCTAATGGCATTTAGCAATATATTAATTGTGCTATTATCGAAACCACAACATAGTCGTTAAGCTCTGACGTCTGCTGCTGGAGGAGTTTATGCGTGCATAATGAAAGCGCCGAAAGAATTGGCTCCATGCGGCGACCACGCCGGAATCATTCAGCAGCGCCGTGACGCGTGGCTGACTGGCATAAGGTTGATGATAAATATTAAAACATCGAATTAAAATAATAAATTCATAGATTACACAGCTCGATGCTTCCAATTAAAAGTTAACTTTTTCTAATCCAAATCAAATAATTCGTATAAAGATATAAAATCTAAGTCCTTTCAAATCTTCACCTAAAAAATATAAGTTTTTTTACTAAGAAAACTGAATAATATATTATTACATTGACAGTTGCGTAAATTAAACTCTACCGCGACTTACAATTTTGAATGTAATGTAGTTTGATCACCCATTATTCCGCTTACAAAGTAACAAATAAGATACATTCCAGTATTTTCACAAACAAGCTCACCACAAAACCTAAAACTGCAATGATTTTTGACAGAGGTAAATAATTGAATTCAACATTATTCTTTTTCTAATGATAGCATTAACAACACAAATAAACGTTGTAAAAGTGTAAACCCTGCACAATCTCCCACTTAAAAGGTCACCTAGAGTGTTTAGGTAAATTGATTGGCCTCTATTTATGAATCTGTTAGCGGCCATAAATTGTCGTATCATTATTTCTCGTGAACTCCCATTACTATTCCGTTTACAGTTTCAGCAAAGCAGGCCACTTAAAAATACGTACGCAGTTAGATTTTTAAACTGAAATGACCTGATGCTTGTTTACTAGCATTTTTAGCATGAATGGAAATGAATAATAAGTTATTTACTACCGAACACAAATAATAAAAATAGAAATGCGTAAAATAGTTATTTTTTAACACAAACAGCTAAAGTGACAACAACCTAGCCCCAACCTAAGTAAATACCTACTCATTTTGTACATAATTTGCGTGTCCGAATTGAAAATCGAACCGAGTCTATAGCTCTCTAACCAAGGAACCTGCTTATATTAGTCAGTAAACGAGCAGCGCGGAAATCCTTGGGGTAAGCCTTTGTCCAGCAGTGGACGTCTTTCGGCTGAAACCAACAAACGAAAACGAGCTTTACATTACATTTATCATGCTCATCCCACTAGTTCCTATCAAAATTGGATTGGATGGCAGCGACTTGAACGACGATGCGGCACCTGACGGATTAAATTCGCAGAGTGGATCCCCATGAACTAATCTCTACTGGTGTCTACTAACTAACCACCTATTATTTAGCCGCAATCGTGACTAACGTATAGTCCTGTATGCGAGCTACCAGGCCTGATGGTGGTCAATTTATTTGCCACCTTTTGAATTTAGGTTCTGAATCTCTTCTGCATTAAACTGATATTAAGTCATTAGCAATAGCACGTGCTTTTTAAGTACATTGGAGCCTACGTGACCAGCGGCAGGCTACCGACCTACTCATCTGGTCAATCCATGCTTAATTTGGTGCATCATCAAACGATACTGTTAAAGCAATTAAGAAAAACCAATTAACAACAGAAAAGCGATCAATAATAGCTTTGGTATGTGTTCCAGGTATTTGAAGATATCAGTATAACACATGAAGAAGCCATTCCCATCACTTGCAACTCCTGTATCAACATATTCATCATAGGTCTAGTATCCACTGCAAATGGAAGATTTGGCCTTCACTCCCAAAGTGGGCAAGACGAATTAGGAAGACCTGACATTTTATATTTGTCCCTTAGTCGCCTTTTAGTACGAGTACACCCACAGGAAAACTGGAGACATAGAATGCAGTCAGTAATATTTCAAAATAAACGTAACCAGCAACGGCAAAGATGATTTGATCAGGAAAATATTAAGGACTGGTAAACTTAATTACCAATCAGCAAAACAATTCGCAGAATCAAATCAGAACTACATATTAATTACTTTTTAATTTACACTTTACAATTTGTAAAAGCGGGAAGTCTGGAATATAAAATGTAACACAACGATCGTATTATTCATACTCGTATTATGTTATACTGTAATTAACGAAATAATCACAATAACGTCTCTTTCACGTTCTTTAGGTACATTTTAAAAGAAAATATAATTTTTAGACAGTGCTGTCCATTATAGACATCCTTTTAATGGAGTCTTCCAGCGACTTGGCCCAGTTTTAGCTTGGTCCACGGGCCAAGTCGCTGGATTGAATTTTTAGATATTTTTTCTTCCAGCAACTGGGACTCTTTTAAAGTAACTAATCTGCATCATTCTAGAATCTTCAATCGAAATGCTTACGTCAAACCTTTCTTCCGACGGAAATGTATTCACCAAGCGCTTTTTATGCAACCTAACTTCCGCTCGTGAAAGACCAAAATAAAATGAAATTTTAAAAATAACTTCCAACTTAAGACTATCATAAATGTTTTATAATTAATTGAATAATGTCAACGTATGATATACACATTCATCTATTTATTCGTCTGTATATTTAGAATTGAAAATAATTTACATCTAAAACATGGAAGACAAAGACCTCTGATGATGCTAGCATTCCTATTTTATTCAGATTTCAGATTCAGCCAATTGATTGTGTTCCAAGCATTTCCTCTATACCCACCGTGTTTTGAGCATTCATTGACTGGCCTAATGTGTATGTACATTTTACACGCTGTTTTTTGTTTGTGTTTAAAATAGGACGGCTAAGTAGGTACGTATTCTTTAGCCAAAAAAGCCATACAGGTCATAAGATATTAATTTAAAAAATAAAATATTATCAAATCAAATCAAATATAATTTATTTGCATTAAATAGGGTTTCACAAAGTGGGTGTTATTACATTTTTAAGTTATTGTACTTATGCCTATTTAGCCATACTTAATTACAGCATGCAAATTTTAAATGTTGTCCTACATTAATTAATTAAAATTATAATTTATTTTATTATAATGTCTTATTTTTAAGAAAATCTCCTATAGAGTAAAAACATTCCTCTATTAGCCACTTCCTCAACTCCATTCGAAATCTATTAAAAGGGAGTAACTTTATTCTATCAAGTCACCTCTCCACTGCACGAGCTAATTTATCAAAAGCAAATGAGTATTTGATAATGTATTCGTTCGTTCGTTCGTTTCAGCCAAAATAATGACGTCCGCTGCTGGACAAAGGCCTCCCCCAAGGATGTGTACTTTAATTTAATATTAACAAAGCAAAACAATACCTACTATAAAATATAATAAACTTGCCTTACAACCACAGCGCAAGGAATAGCGCCGCTTCCATGCTCTGTGGCTGACAAACCATTCTGGTTGCTCCTATTCTACGATCAATATAAAATGTGCGAAGCGCTGAATTGTTGCTATATTCTTCCGTCAGGCACAGAATTGCGCCGAAAATTCTGTCGATTTCATAAGAATTGATCGCTAAAGTTAACATAAGCAGCTGCAAATGAGACCACTTAAGATTCTTAATTTACAAAAACAACTTTGCAATTTCAAACCATAAACGAAAGTTTTTTGCGCAGTTTGCCTATATTAGAATGTCTAAAGAAACAAAAATTATACACATATTCTGATTTTGATTTTTGGCTGTCAACTTATACGATCATATGCAAATGTAAATTATTTAGGATCTGTAGAATACACTTTCAGACATAAAAACAACACTTTTCCAGTTTTTAATAATTGGCATAGAAAAAAATCGGTTAGCATGCCATATTCTTAACTTTTTAAGAACCAATCTAAACATATTTAAATAGGTTCTGCTGAATTAGCTAAAACTATTTTCTTTTAGTTATTATTTGTTACAATTTTGCCTTAACTTATAAAATAAACTTATTTGTTAAAAAGTATGAGGAAATAGGTAATATTTCTTTTTAATGTCTTACAGTTATTTCATTTAAGTTCCTTACTTAATTCCTAAGTGAATACCTAATCTCTTACCCTTTTCTTTGACTCATGTACTTTAGTGTAAAGCGATTAAAATATTTGTTTTTCAGTAGGAAAGTGTTTTATTATGCAAAATTCAGTCTACATTTTAAAACTTTCACCAAACTACTCAAGCGTAAAATGTTGGAATGATTCATGAGTTTTCTTCAATACCTAAATCACAATATTATTGTTTGAGGAGCATTGGGAAAAAGCAACCGAGATAAGTGAAAAAATATTTCTGTTACACCTTGTGACGACCTGACCTGATAAAGGTAGCAGGAAGACGTTGGATGCAGGCGGCTACCAACCGTGCGATGTCATGTGGAAGTCATTTGGAAGTCATTGGGGGAGACCTACTTATATGTTCAGTAGTGGACGTCCTGTGGCTGAAATGATGATGATGATGACATCGAGCTAATAGGATTGGGAAAGCCGACCGGGATAAGGCGAGGCAGAAGAAGAAGAAGACATCAGGTTAACAGCAGGTTGTTGGGGAAGTTTTGTTATATCACTAAAATGAAATATTATTATTTGCTATTACGTAACATGCAGGGAATAATATTATATTTAGTTTACTGCAGACCTTGCAGTAGGTAGGTAAGAATCATTAATGTAGGAAGACAACATGTACGTACAATGGGGAGTTTATATGATGGTACATATCAGTATTCAGTATCATGTAATATAGAGCAAAACGGAGTTATTTTTAACATTCGCTGCAAAAACGCAATGTAGGTAGGTATACCTAGTTTATTCCTACACCTCTCCTCTTTACTTAGAGTTGAAGCAACATGTTATAATTTAACCGCGACTCGATAAAAATTGTAATTTAATTTAGTTTTACACGCATTATGTATGATTTATGTAAACATAAAATCTAAATCAGGACACTTAAATATAAAATGCAAGTGTCTAGCATTTAAATTAATTTCTATGAACGCAACGTGACGCTCAATAACAAACTAACATTTTATTCTACGATAAATGAACAATGCTAACTAATTAAGATCTTTTATCTATACTTATAATAAATCTATAGAGAGGTCAATTCTGTACATAAAATATATTTTCAAAATAACTATCAGGGGGTGATTAGTGATCGATACTGATGGCAAAAATGCAATCAGTAAAATTTTTGTCTGTCTGTCTGTATGTATGTTCCTTATAGAAACAAAAACTACTCGATGGATTTTAACGAAACTTGGTACAATTATTCTTCATACTTCTGGGCAGGCTATAGTATACTTAGGAATTCCCACGGGAACGGGAATTAGCGGGAAAATCCTTTAGTATGAAAAATCTAAACGTTAGACGCTTGAAATTTGGCATGCAGGTACCTTAGTAAACTTAAAACTTAGTTACAACAGGATATTGCAAAATGCCCACGGGAACGGGATTTAGCGGGAAAATACATTTGTATGAAAAAATCTAAACCGCGTAAGATAGATTAAAAGGGGGTAAAACGGGATCCACGCGTACGAAGTCGCGGGCGGCCGCTAGTTTAAAATAATTTGTAGATTTTTCCGATTTTCATATCTTGTAACAACATAATCAATGTGACACAATATTATTGAAACTATTTTGATATTAAATAGAAAGACACGGGTCTAGCGCGACATTTATTAATGAGTTACATTAATTTAAGTCGAAATCGAACGCGAAAGTTTAAAATCTTATATTTTGATATCATTGTAATTATGTACCGGAAAAAATACTAATTTTAGGACCACTTCGATTTTCCCGGTCTCCTTTCAGCCAAGTGTTTGTAGCTATTTTATTCAAGTTTTACTGAAAAGTTGTTTGTTTTACTGAAACACCTACGTGTGAACTTTTAAATATGAACACGGATGTTTGAAACAAAACAAGTTTCTAATCACTATGATCTCAGGTATAAGCATTCTTGTTGTGTTTGATGCAAGATAAACCTTCCATATTTCCAAAAAAAATCCTTATGTATTTTTACTAACCCACAGTGTGAACTGGGTTACATTAGGTAAGATATATGTACATTATACACCATAAATTGAGTTCCTGTTACAGCTGTACTAGGTATTTTTAATAAGCTTTCGCTCGCAAAACAAACACGCACAAACGATGTTATTATTTTTTACCTTATTTTAATTAATGTTGTTATTGTTGGGATGGATTATTTACATTAACATTTCCATAAAAGTTGTGTGCATTATGAGTAGGTACTCGTACTTGACCCTCAGAAAAGAGGAACGACCAAGAAATAAAAATAGTTTTTTGTAGCTATTTTGAGTTTGTTATGTTTAACATGTCCAGCACATAGTCATAGTTGTTATTAATGAGTTGTTATGTTGTGGCATAGCATAAAGCATAAAACGCATTGTGCGCTAAGTCGGTGCGCGCGCGCCGCTCCACCGGCCCCGTAGTACTCGCGGTGGTCACGTGACACCATTGACGTCAATACTGACCTCTGCGCGGCGCTTGCCTCCTGCCGGCTTATCGGATCCAAAATAGCCTACATACACACAATTATGTTTAATGCGCCTCAATGACTATCCTTCACAACGTGACATAATGGTATCTTATTGCATAAAGAAAAATAAAGGTACATACAAGTAAGTATGGAGGATTGGCTACCGATCAAGCGAGAGTAATTAAGTCAGTCGCATATCAGAAGTTAAATTAAACTTATCTAAATTAGCCAGATTTAATTAAATTAAATTGAAAATTTCAAATTTCATTTTAAACATTTATTTTTAAACCAGAACCTTATCATTAGTGTTTATGTAGGTACTTGAAATACCTACAAGCCTGAAATGTGCTCACCAAACTTGGAATAAATACACAAAAGTTGATGTAGGTACACTATGTGTATCTAACTTAGGAAACGAACTCAGAACCGAATTCACTACTGGACCACTGGTAAAAATGTAAACTTAATAATACATAATTATGTAGAGTCTATGTACCTACCTGTCAATTTCTTAATTACACGATTAGTATTATTCTGTACTTCAACTCAGATTTACACATTTTTTAACCACAACAGAGAGTTAGGCTCTTATATCTCATCACCTGATAGAAGTTATGATCAGGCAGAAGGTGAAATCGAGCTACACCCGTAATCCTCAACCACAGAGGAGCAGAACTAGTGTCAAGAAACATAGAAAAAGTACAGCTGTGAACTATTTAATGATATACAGAGTGTTAGGTAAATGGGTATATGAGCCGACACTAGCCCATGTTAACATAGGCATATAAATGGTATGGTGAAGTCAGAAATTTGATATCATCATTTTAATTTTTTTAATATTCATACAAAATAAATTTTATAAAATCCAATTTGTATGAAAATTAAAATAATTAAAATCAAGATATAGCTTTTCTGACTTCACCATACCATTTATATGCCCATTTACCTAACACCCTGTATAATACTTAAATAACGATGAAATATTATAACGATAAATAATATACGAAAGAAACTCGTATGGGTGTATTGTGTATCACACACTCACTAGTTGTAGGATGCGTCGACCGCTATGTTTCCGAGTTTGGCAGTTCAAATAGGTACCGTGTGTCTGTCTAGCTAGATCATAGCAAACTGCTGTATTTAAAATACTAGAAAAATACCTGCGTGGAAAATATATTATGTACTTAGTTAATACAATCATTACACCAAGTCTGCAGAATAATCGCCGATCCTCTCGACATGAAATATCTTGTGGAATACAAGATTGCGCGGCGTTGCTTAAAACATGTTTTGATGTTTTCTAAAGCAGCATATTATGGTGTTTTACGGCTTACATAATCCTCACTTATTTGTGGTGCGTACACGAGAAAACCGAATCGATTTGAATATAAACTGTAGCTTACCGCAAGAGAAACAACGTGATGTTGGATAACGTGGCAAGTGAATGCCATAAAATATGTTAGGGTTCATTTAGAAGATTTTTATTCTTAAATTCCGAAAATGTGGAAACTATTCTTAGTTTTACGGAAATATTCTGAGTGTAAGAGAGATCAACTAAGCCCTTTGTTTATACATAACTAGCGGCCGCCCGCGACTTCGTTCGCGTGAATCCCGTTTTTCCCGCTAATTCCCGTTCCCGTGGGAATTTCGGGAATTCCTTTCTTAGTGCACCTCTACGGTACCTAAGCTACGTCCCTTCCAAATTTCAAGTGCCTACGTTTAGCCGTTTAGGCTGTGCGTTGATCTGTCAGTCAGTCAGTCAGTTTCTCCTTTTATATATTAGAAGAAGATATTATCTACCACGCGATATAATTGGCTTAACTACTAAGACTGGGTTGCACTAAAAATCTGTCAAACTCCATACCAAATACACCGGTTATCGTTATAGTCACTGTTAAAGTTACTTTAGGCGGTCAAACTCCATACAAAAAAAACAGGTTATCGGTAAAGTTATCGTTAAAGTAGGTGTTGCAACTCAGGCTAAGAATGTAAAAAAGCTAAAAAATTCCACTTTGGCATGTCTTCAAATTTTATGAGTACGACGTTCCTAAACTCTGCATTAAAACTGGTTTATTAGAACACTATCATAGTTTCCACTCCTTTTATTAGTTTATGTAGGTAGGTGTACGAGTAACATTACGACCACACGTGGAGCTGATGACTGGATATTTTAAATAACCAAAATAACTCAACACAGTAGTACTACGCAAACGTCAGACCTGATACAACAGAAAATATTGCCAAAAATATTGATAATTATGAAAACTACTATAGGTACACCTATTTTTATCAAGGAGTTTAATGAGAAATTCAACATTTAAAAGTCAATAATTTACATTTTTATTTGACTCTACAAATCGACATAAGTAGCTGACAATAGTCAATTATACCTGTAAGTAGGTACTCGTATTATAAGTTAAATTAATAAAAAACAATCAACGATCCGCCATTATGATAAAAATTTCAGTTACGATATTACAGACAATTTGAAACTAACAGTCAATGGCTTATTGATTTTTATAGCCCATAGATTTTATAATTCACATTTACGTCGACTGAATTGAATTAATTTACAGTTAATTCAAAAGTAATTGGTTTATTTTTATGGGATTACATGTCTGTACCTACAGATTGTGTTTTTTTAGAGAGGTACTTTGAAATTATTATTTCATGGTGTCTACTTTCTATAGCAAAGGTCCTGCCTCACTGAACCCAAATAAGTGAAAGAGTATGTATCTTATTAAAATTTATAAAAGCAATGTAGCGCGAGACGAAATGAAGGCGAAATTTTGTAAACACATTAATAATGTTAATAGTAAGATGAGAGCGAAGAGTCACGTGTTTTTGAGTACTTCTCGCGAAATCTATTGGACGCTTTGAAAGACTGTCACTTGCCAGAAAAACGTGATTTTAGAAAAAATTAAATTAAAACAGAACACACTTTCCATTGCGACCCTAGGATAGTTTGTTAAATATTTAATTTAAAGCCAATGTATTCCAGGCGTCTCCACGAGCAATTTGTTTTAAAAGTCAATAATTATTCATTGGATTAAAACCTAGACGCTGTAAAACATACTGTAGAATTTGAACTGGAAATAAAAAAATACAAAATCTTAAATAAAAACTTTGTACGGATTTAGATGAGTGTGAAGTCACTTTACACGCGTCCATATTAGTTATCTAGTTTATGGGCCGCTCTGCACGTTGTTTTTAACATGTCAAGTGACGTCACGAGATTTAATTTAGTTATATTAAAATAGATAAGTAGTTTCCAAAATTTACTGATAATTCCAAGTTTAGGGAAATGTCAGAGAAATATTAAAATATCAATGGAATTACATGTTTATTTACAAAAATACCGTCATCATGGCTTTGTTCAGTTTGGGACTAACTAAATGACAACTGGAAATTCAATGAAAACCAGCAAAATGCTCAAGAAAATTATACTGCCTATACTTAGGTATTTAGCTTCTGAAAAACTCTGAGTTAAGTAAGTACACAAAAACTTACACGTGTATATAAGCAAAATTTCTAGAAATAATGTTTTCAAGTGATATTACTTCGTAAAGTGTGTTTCATTTTCTTATAATTTGTGTTTGCAAAATGTGTAGAAAATTTACAACGGTCCAAGGATGTTTAATAAAATTTTAGAAAACGCGCCAAAACACATGCACGGCAACTCCTATACCTATAATAGGTTACCTTTGTGATTAAATACTAAATGTATGGAAGCTGGAATCATCGAATTTTCGGAGAGATCCAGTTTATTCTGTGTCTTATTATTGATTTTATTTAACAGAGCTTTTGAAACACTTTCAGGATCAGTAACCAGTTTTTCGATATCTTTTATAGTTTTGAAATAATCGAGTGAGATCACTTATCGTTTCCACCCTGTATACTCTGCTGTTCCTATTCCACGACTGGGAAAGTCTGTCCTTTTCCTGAATTTTCATAAGTTATTTAGTAAATACTTCAATATAGGTAACTAATATAATATTACATCTAATACGTATAAAATATTTCTAACTTTCCCGATTCCCAGTAGATCTTATAATTTGAAGACCCTAACCTAGCTATAGTAGTGAAAGCTTACATTACCTATTTATTGAATGCGTCTAGTTCATAGTCAAAAACATCACGTTATTCAAACGAACGAGTTATTTATAAACTAGAAAAAGCGATAATAATATATTTTTTAAAAGACGTCCTTTTCAAAAATCAGGTGACGGTAAAAAGTAAAAAACGAAATCACCATACTAGACGGCCCGTGGAAAAACGTGCTTTTTGCTTTCATTTCTTCTAATAAAAATGTATTTACAAGTCACTTGTATTGAATTTCAATTTTACACGTGATCATTGGAAAGTAAAGTAAGGAACTGAGGAGTTGAGAAAGTATTCGCTATATTTGGTTCCGTACAGTTTTTTGTGAATTTCATTGTTACCTGAAAACGTACGTGTAAGAATGATATTTCAAAAATCATATTATTTCAAGATTTTTTTTGTATTATAAGTGAAGTATAAAATAATGAGGTCGTTGATATCAGGTGGGAACATTTATATTCACCAAGGAGCGACCTCTGGCTAGCCAGAAGCAAAATACCCGCGTATTTCCAAATTACAATTTCAAATTGCAGACATAACGTTTACAGTACTACAAGTCTACAAGGTTATCAAAACTTTGACTACAAAATCACTAGGAAAAGACAAAAACAGGCTCATTTTTACACATTTTGGTGGTCATTTTTTTATACGTACCTACATAAAACGTGCCAGAATAATATGTATGAATATTTTTGACATGGATGGATTCTTGGGGCCATGAACACCACTTACCGTTCGGAATACGGCGTCCTTCGCCGACAACTGTAAATTCTCGCTATTTTTCTTTATTCCTTTCATTATATTTTATTTAAATTATTTTCAATACCGTTTACAAACGTGCCATGAACATCCGCAAAAGTACACTTACGAATATGTAATTTGATTGAAAAAGAGCACTTCAGCCATTTAAGCACTTGGTCCGAACATCAACTGATGACAAACACCCCAAGAATCATCTTGTTGTTCGCCTTTGATTTCGTAAAATGTAATAAGATTTTCATTCACCATGTTCTCACACCATTATGATAGTTCAACTCTTAGGTACGGACGGAAATCGTACACAATTTTATCTGCTGCATAGACCAACAATTGAACTTATTTATGATTTTTGCGTAAAGTTAAATTCGTGATAAACGTGTTAAATCCTTGAGTTTTCAAATATGTATACTGACACTAAATCTATAGACATAATTTACAGACGTCGGCAAACTCTATCATCATAAAAAAATGTAATAGAGATGATTTTGCATGACGACAGTACTGGTATACTTGAAATTTTTTTGACATACTTATTAAAACTTAAAAGTAGGCAAGTACTTAGATAGTTTATTATTGGCTCTACCAACTTATTACATGTAGGTACGAGTAGTTAGAAGTATTCAGATTACTTCAACGTCACATTTTTCACTCACCGGTATCTATCGTATCAAAGACATTATGCATAGGTAGTTACTATTTTCTACCTGCGAATTTGCATGCAGTTTGTTCCTACCTCAGATCATAGAAAGAGAATAGATATGAAGTCGCGCGTAACTACAACGAGAACCAGTGTCCCCACATTTCCCCCACCACAGCTCCCACACACACATTCAACTGTGTAAAAACAAAGCGACTGAGAGTCTACGACATGTGCAACCGGCTTAAAAGTGCTGTGATTGGCCAGAAGGCGTGCCTTATGGCCAATCAATGGCCGCGTGACGTGACGCACACTTTGAAAAAAGCAATTTAGAGAGAAGAAAGATAAAATGGAGTCGATAAGATATCGATACTTTAAATCCTGGGGGCAAGGCTCGAAATTGGTTTAAAAAATGCTTGTATGAAAACCTTTTTATTATTATACGTTATGTTTATGTTCTTTAACGATTTTTGCATAAAGGAGTCAGTTCCATTTTGTATGGAAGAAAAACTCAGAATCAATTATTGGGACTAAATGAAGTTACCTTACATTAATTTACCCCAACCAAAGCTCAATGTCGTTATCGATGGAGTATAGAAGTTATAGACTGACAAAGTTTGTATGAAAAGTCATGGGTTAAGTAGGTACTTGCGATTTTTACCAGTATTTACAATATTGGTAATATATTATTATTTACTTTAATAATAATAACAGGATCACTGTAATTATTATTAACTACTATCGCGCATTAACTTTTTAATTATGGCGAAATTCGTACCGCCTATGTTTATCAAAAATAATGCCTATATTAGGCTTTCAACTAGCTCTTATAGTAATTACATAGTTGACAGTTACTAATCCCTTCTACTATTGTTATTGTTTTTGTAAAAACTTAAAAATCGCAAGCAACTCATGATTTTTTCATTCAAAATTAGAAAATAGAAAATAATAATTTACTTCTATTTATCGATAATAGGAAACCGTATTAGAACACGAGCCCTGCACTATGTTACGACCGGCACATGCGGCCGTACTGTGTATTTTCACGCGTCAGTGGATATCGGAAGAAATAAAATACATTGCGCAGTAGTTACGCATGACATAAAGTGGTTGCTAACTAAATCGTCAATGTACAACGTGTTTGAATTTTTATCACCACTAATTTCGATATCGCAGTAAATGTCACGGCACTGAATTCGTTCGTAAAAATGTTTAGTTTTTTTTATTTATAAGCAAAATACCAATGGATTTGCAATACTTACATGTGGTAAATGACTTCATTGTTCCTGTAGTTCTTCGTTTCACTTATGTTATTGCACGTTACGACGCATTATCCAACAATATCGGAGAACATTTCCTCAGTACGACTGAATCGCGACTAACCTGGCGTCGCGGCCGATGTTCGTTTCTGGGCATATCGCGGAGACACGCGCCACGCCCCCGTTTCACATCTATTCCCTTCTATGATCTGAGGTTCCTACTCAATCAAAAAACACGATTATTACCTAAAGTTTAGTTTCACATGCAACTTGCATCCCCAATATTTCATCCCCTTTTCGAAGTTTTGTTTTTTTGTTTTTTGGGACTTAAAAGTTAACAGTAACTCCGCAATCGAACCATGGGTGAAAATCAGGCATAGACATTATTTATTTATCTTCGCATTTCTTATATTAAATATGGATTGAAGCGGATTAGAGATTAGTGGAGGACATAATAACAGAAGCATATGAATGGAATGGTTATTGAATTGTATCATACTTGTTGACAAAGTAAAGTATATCAGTCAAGCAAATCTGCGAGTATGAATGCACTAATCTACATTTGAAATAGCGCTATTTGTGTTTCTCTAACGTCAATGGGATGTGGAGATATGAAATGATATAAGCATGCTTACCTCACAGACCAATATCTCACTAACCTAGATGCAATGTGCTAACATAAAGATTATTTACTGACGTAGATAGTTAAATAAATAAATATCCTTGGACATTTTACACTGCGCTTCTAGTCTGTGTTTATTAAATTAAAGAGTTAGTAAATCTGTTGCTTTCGTTTTCAGGTCAAAACATCTGAAGCAGCTCGAATTAATTTGGTAGAGATAGACTGGGACATAACAAAAAGGACTAACTACGAGCAATTATTACAAGAATAATGTAGGTACGTAAAGACTAAATTATGAGTATGAAATACATATTTATGCCTGTGGGTGGAACCCACCCAACGTTAGCAATAAATAAATAGTAAAATAAAAGAAAATCCGTAGACAAAAAA
Organism: Ostrinia furnacalis; assembly: GCF_004193835.3. NCBI lineage: Eukaryota > Metazoa > Arthropoda > Insecta > Lepidoptera > Crambidae > Ostrinia > Ostrinia furnacalis. The sequence continues at coordinate 1,422,172 of NW_021132101.1, read as the reverse complement.
TAAATGATGACGGATATTATTATTGAAAAGTAAGTGGACCAATAAAAGGTGTGGTTAGACAAACAGACACGCTTGTTACTATAATAATGTTAACATAACACAAAACAGGATGCGGGTTATAGATAAAATGTTATGTTAAACTTATCAATATGAGGTAAGTAGAATTTTAACTACATGTTGACGTATAAACGTAGTTAAAATAAACATGGACAATTTCCGTATATTTTGTTAGATAACATTACGGAATTAGGAAAAGCCTTTTTCTATTGTCTTTGTGTGATTAAGATGTTATAAGTAATATTTATTTGGTCGTACTCATGTTAATTGTATTTACTGGCTGATTTAATTAATACTATTATCTAAATAAAGAGCTCCTGACATTTTAATAATTAAGTTTTGTACCTACTTAGTTACCTATTTTTATTCGCTCCATTCACAAATGGTACGATAACAACTACTTAACCAGTTTATGACACGAGTAAGTACATACCAAAGTACATAATAAAACCAGAGTCCATTGACGTATAAGAGATTAATGCAATGAGGCTATTTACCAATTCCAATTAAAATATACACGAGAATAATACAGAAGGCATCACAGTCACGTGTGTGTGGCACTCTGGGAGGGAGAGGGACTGGAGTGACGGTAATGAGTACGGGAGACACGTGACTGAATGGAGCACGCGGGTCGCCAGCGGTCACTCACTCTGTGAGGGATGCGCCTCGGCAGGACTCAGTCCGGGAAGTAAAGAGGCACTGGAGTGACGGCATTAAATGCGGGAAACGCGTGACTGGTTGGAGCAAGCGGGTCGCCGGCGGTCACTCACTCTGTGAGGAATGCGCTCAGGCAGGACTCAGTCAGTGAAGTTCAGAGAAAGACACTGGAGTCACGGAGTTAAATTCGGAAGGCAGGTGGAAGAGTGTATGTTAGTCACTCACAGGTGGAGTGGAGAGATGAACTGGCTGACCGTAGTGATGGTAATGAGCACAGGAGATACGTGATCGAATGGAGCAAGCGGATCGCTAGTCACTTACTCCGTAAGGGATGCGCCCTGGCAGGATTCAGTCCAGGGATGGTGCTCACTCCAGCATGAAAGACGAACTTTCAGCTAGTTGCTTTCAGTCCGGGACAGAGAGGGATCGGAGCCGCGTAGTGACGTTTCTTACACGACTCAAAGGAACATGTCAACGTTACCCACTCTTGACTAAGGGATGAACTCTAGTGGGACTCACTACGGGAAGAATAGAGGCTCTGGAGTGACGGACACCTAACAGGGAGATGGTGTTGGTGGATCACGCCGAGTCGATGAGATTAATCTCTCATTAAAAGGCCCTTCCTCCTAGTAGCAGTATTAATTATGAAGACCTCTCACATCATTAAAGCTAAGGGGAAAAAATTCTAACAGTGTTCAATGCAGCAGTGCGGAAAAAGCGTGGTTTGTTTTTACACCCCTAAAAGTCATATTTTATTCAATTATGTTATACTACTACCAGTTAGACTGATCGTCCAGCCACCTCTCCTGAAACGCCCTTTTAAAAATATTACGGGATTAAAGTTCGAATGAACAACACTATCGGGAGCCTGAAACGCGTGCACTCAGCATGCAAACCATGTGCTGCCATCAAATGCCGAACAAATCTCATTAGTTTTAATGCATTCACAATGAAACTTTGAATTTCAAATAATTTAGTCAAATCTTATGATAAAAGATGCAAACTTGTTAAGCCGATAATTTTAATTTGCGGCGAAAGTTAGTTTTGAATGACTGAAAACTTTTTTTTTCAGTTTATAACTATAACGAGTTTTACAAGTTTTTTAGAAGTAAGTAATGCATCAATGCCGATTGTATTGTACAACAACTTAGCAAGGTATTCGACAGAGAATCATTAAGTAAATCCAAAGCGTTAACTCTTTTTGCCAACAAAGATTAAACTTTGCACAGCAAATGTAAGGAGCAGTTTGGTTGTTATTGCATTTAGGTTACAAGGTGTGGTATTTCATGAACTTCTGTTAATATCTTATAGTAGGTGTTTATAAGCCACATTTTTTTTAATCAACGACAATTTGATTTTAGGGGTGACAGATTTATATTTCTACTGAGTTCAGTACATTTTCCGTGGTCAAAGTTGACATGTAAAATAAATATTTCGAGAAAATTTTAGAAATGTAGGACAGAATTTATAAAATTTTTGTACGAAAAATTTTGTTATTTTGCTAGCACCATCAATAAGCCTATTCCGAAATGGGTAACGGATTACTCATCACATGTAATATTATTGAACTTTGATAAGTTTGTATGGGAATTCCCATGTTTAAATAATCAAACAAAAGCGAAAAAACATAAGAGCCAATCGAATCGTAGCTAAGCAAATACTACACAGCGAAGACATACATATTCTAAAGCTTGAACTCCACAAAATGCTATAATTTTTAATTTTATTAATATGTATAGCACAGCACAGTTAGAGTAGGCGCATACCGTTGATTTTTAGTTGGCCGATAGTTGTGCCCGATTTTAATTTGTATGAAAAATCGGCCAAATCGAATCGGCGTAGTGTGCGCACTCCCATACATGCCCATTGCCCATACTGATCAACTGCCCGACTAAACTATCGGCCGACGAAAAATCAACGGTGTGCGCCTACTCTTAAAGATGTGACTAAGTCCTAGTTGCACTAATAAATCATTTAATATTTAATCTACGAACACAAATGTTATCTTTATCAACTGAGTATAGAAACTCAGGATGTATGCCAACTAAAATGATGTTTTTAAAACAGCATTAGGGCCAAAATTGTGTCAATAATACGCCTATCCTAATTAATAAGCCGACGGACCACTATTTGTCTATTGCTAAGCAAACGTTTCAAAAAGCATAATATTTGACGTGACTTCCAAGTGTGACTTACAAGAGGCGTTTGTGTAGCGCACTTTTATAGACAAACATTAATTAATTCGGAGGGAAATCCAAAGCATCTGAAAAGTAAACGATCGAATAAAAAAATATGTAAAATGCTAATAATGGCGCTGCGGGCCACTCGGGCAGTCACTCGAAACTTGCGGCGAAGACAAGTAAGACGAGTCTGTAAGTAACGTTAATACAGTTAGCTACACGTTTAAATAATAAAGGTAAGTACTTTTTATTATATTATTATGTTACTACATTAAGTACAATATGAGATGAATAAATTATAGGTACTGCTAAGTATCGAGGAAACTCCTCTTTTTGTAAGACGTCGGTTAAATGAAGGCGCAATTGAATCAATGGAACTAATTATTGCATACCAACGTTTTTAACGCATTTCTTACGAAAAATAAGTCCAACTACTGCAATCAGTTCATACCTAAGTGAACATCACAATTACGAGTAGGAAGGAAGTAGTAAAAAGTTTAGGTATTGTAACGTAGGTATTTGAGCTCTGGCTTTACACGTCCCAGTAAGTATTATGTTAACCCTACTACTCCTTCAGGCCAATGCTGAGATGAAACAGCTGTTAGATGTGATAGGTGCCATTTTGCAAAAAAAAAGTAGTATAGCTATAGCACATCTGCTATACTGCCCAAAATAAAACTATAATAAAAGCTCACCTTCTTTTTCGCAGCACGCTTATCTTTCCGGATCGCCTTGATGCCATTGCGAAACTGAAACAAAAATAAACATTTCATTACTTTATAGAAAAATCAAAGAATGTTTATACGCATAAAGCTACCCTATCTAGAATTTATTGTGATGAACAAGGAAAATTTAATTAATTAAGTAATTTCCATTTTCCTCAATGTACCTAAACCTAAATAACTCGCGATCGCAATTCTGGAAATATGTAATCTGGATATAGGCACCCAGATTAAATCTATACTTACTAATATTATAAAGAGGTAAAGTTTGTGTGTTTGTATATTTGTTAAATTGTAAAGGGTAAGTAATCTCGGGATCTACTGAACCGAATTTAAAAATTATTTCACCAATAGAAAGCCACATTATTGCTGAGTGTCATAGGTTATATAAAAAACCGAAAAATTCCACGGGGGCGAAGCCGCGGGCGGAAAGCTCGTAACTTATATGCAATTAAACTAAGTTATTGTAATCAAATTGTAATTGTTAAGTTTTAGGTACATATCTTATAATACAGGGTGGAATTTTGTAATGCCACCTGGAGGGAAAGTACTCATAATACTGTAGATAGAAAATTTTACTAAATGAAAACATTCCTTTATTTTTGAAAAGAAAGAGAACTGCATTCAAAGATTTTCTATTTTTTTTTTCGAAAATTCACTACCAAACCATAAAATTTTCTGTAAATAATTACAATAATTTAAGATTTCATGGTTTTCCTGTCATTTGATTTAACAAGTTTGTTAGAGAGATTTCATCCTTATACTTAACCCTAACGATCGATGCAATAAAAATACAGGGTGTAATTTTTAACAAATTTTATTTAGTTCGATTCCCGGGTGTGGCCAGCAAATTTTTAGAAATCTTTGAATGCAGTTCTATTTCTTTTTCTAAATTAAGGAATGTTTCCTTTTAGTAAAATTTTCTATCTACCGTATTAGGAATACTTTCCCTCCAGGTGGCATGACAAAATTCCACCCTGTATATAAAAGAAAGTCGTGTTAGTTACTCCACTTATAACTCAAGAACGGCTGAACCGATTTAGCTGAAAATTGTCAGGGAGGTAGTTTAGAGCCAGGAGAAGGACATAGGATACTTTTTATCCCGTTCGAAATTTAAAAAAAAGTCTGCTTATTTATTGCCATTAAGGCGGAACAAAGTTCGCCGGGTCAACTAGTTTCATATAAAATACATCTCAAGTCATGTGGATAATCCATTTGATCCATCATTTAAAAAAAGGTAAGTAAGCGTTAGAAGTGTTAATTAATAACATGTCTACCTTATGGGCGGGCCCTACCAGTACTTTGCGAAAAATATAATTCCATAATACCTATATGGCAAGTGTTTGTAAAAATATTTGATATAGGTACAGGGTGGAAAGAATAAGTGATCTCACTTAATTATTTCTAAATTACTATACAAGATATCGAAAAACTGTTTACTGCTGAAAGTGCTTCACGAGCTCTTTCAAACGGTACGGTAAGCTATACTACAGGTAAGGTAAGAGCTTGGACGAATAACCAAGGGTAAGAGATGCTACAGGGTAAGTATATTTTTTGCGAATACAAGTAAAATAACAAAGACTTACAGCACAGTGGAAGCAGCTGAACAGTGACGACCTGGGAGCGTCAGAGACAGCCGCGGGCGACGTCGGGGCTTCGCACGCCTCAGGGTAGCACTCCAAAACAACCTGATCAAAATTATTTAATTTTTAGCTTTAAGAGTTGCATCTCAAACTAAATTGTGAATTATAAATAACTTGAAAAAATCGAACTGCCTGCCTGGGTTCGATTCCCGCCTTAGACAGTTCGACTTTTTCAAGTTATTTATAATTTACAACCATCAAAAATGTGTTTATTTTTAAACAATTTGGCAAGTGCTAAGATGAATGACCTGTCGCACTATGGAGCGAAATTGCGATTTATGGACATAGCGATATTTTTCACAATTTCTATTTGAAAAAAATACCTATCGATAGGTTACGTTATTCTGATGAATAAATGCTGCACAAGTTTTTCTCTAAAACCAATAGTTTGACTGGAAAAAAATATTTTCCATTTTCGTTGTATGGAATGAAACATAAAGTGGTCGATTTCGACTAAGCCTTGACAGATCTTGCTTTGAAACTACTTGAGCCTTGTTCTATGGCTTGTTGACTGTAATCCTACGCTATCAGCGCGCATCCAAAGTTGCCCGTTCACAAGTTATGAGGTTCTGAAAAATTAAAAAAAAGTAAGTAAAAGTGACTTTTTTTTGGAATATCTTTAAAGATTTAACAAAAATATAAAGATTGTATACGTTAATAATGTAAATTAACCTTAAATTACTGCTAAAAACACATTTTAATAAACTTAAAAGGAATTAAATCAGCGATTTTTTTTTCACAATTTCTGTTTAAAAAAAATACCTATCGATAGGGTATGTTATTCTGATGAATAAATATTATGAACGTTTTTCTCTAAAACCAATAGTTTGGCTGGAAAAAAATATTTTCCATTTTCGTTGTATGGAATGAAACATAAAGTGGTCGATTTCGACTAAGCCTTGACAGATTTTGCTTTGAAACTACTTGAGCCTTGTTCTATGGCTTGTTGACTATAATCCTACACTAACAGCGCGCGCACAAAGTTGCCCGTTCAGAAGTTATGAGGTTCCGAAAAATGAAAATTAAAGTAAGTAAAATTGACTTTTCTTTAGATAAGACGACAAGAGAAAGGTTAATTACATTACTAAAGTATATAATTTTCATGTTTTAGTTGAATCTTTAAAGATTTATACCCAAAAAAAGATACTTTTACTTACTTTAATTTTCATTTTTTGGAACCTCATAACTTCTGAACGGGCAACTTTGGGCGCGCGCTGTTTTTGCAGGATTATAGTCAACAAGCCATAGAACAAGGCTCAAGTAGTTTCAAAGCAAAATCTGTCAAGGCTTAGTCGAAATCGACCACTTTATGTTTCATTCCATACAACGAAAATGGAAAATATTTTTTTCCAGCCAAACTATTGGTTTTAGAGAAAAACGTTCATAATATTTATTCATCAGAATAACATACCCTATCGATAGGTATTTTTTTTAAACAGAAATTGTGAAAAAAAAAATCGCTGATTTAATTCCTTTTAAGTTTATTAAAATGTGTTTTTAGCAGTAATTTAAGGTTAATTTACATTATTAACGTATACAATCTTTATATTTTTGTTAAATCTTTAAAGATATTCCAAAAAAAAGTCACTTTTACTTACTTTTTTTTAATTTTTCAGAACCTCATAAATTGTGAACGGGCAACTTTGGATGCGCGCTGATAGCGTAGGATTACAGTCAACAAGCCATAGAACAAGGCTCAAGTAGTTTCAAAGCAAGATCTGTCAAGGCTTAGTCGAAATCGACCACTTTATGTTTCATTCCATACAACGAAAATGAAAAATATTTTTTTCCAGTCAAACTATTGGTTTTAGAGAAAAACTTGTGCAGCATTTATTCATCAGAATAACGTAACCTATCGATAGGTATTTTTTTTCAAATAGAAATTGTGAAAAAATCGCTATGTCCATAAATCGCAATTTCGCTCCATAGTGTGTCGCCGGCTTATTCCACTATTCCCCGTTAACGCCAAATTGGAGCTTTAATGGGGAATAATGAACTAAAAAATTCATTAATCCCCGCTATACTTATTACGATTTTATTTTTAAAGTAATGGGGATTAATGAACTTTTTAGTCGCCAATGCATTGATTAGGTATACTGGTTTAAAAATAAATAAAAGTTCTCTGTAGTTGGTACATTATTTCAGGATGCTGGACTAACAGATTGCAATGTATTTTCATACTTACTGAAAACAGCACATCAACATTTGGGCAAAACTTATTTTGAATACTTATTACACTTGGAACCCTGAGTCATAAAATAGGTAGTACCTATTTAGTGCCCAAGTGGTTGCATGAGACGATTGATTCTATTGCCAATGATTGCTGTTACCATCTCATTCGCAAGCTATTAATAACACTGTTTTCCCAAGTTTTAAGAACTTTATAAGCTTTTGAGCAACTCGGAGCCCTTCAAATACCATTGAAGACATTATTAACAGCTTACGCTTAGATTAATAAAACCTAGATAGATAGTCAGTGCACGAAAGGTGAGGCAGATTTTAGTAAGCCAGAATGGCTTACTCGTAAACGTCACATGAACTGTCAAAGTGAAAAATTGGTAAACACGTCCGACGACTTTTAATTAATTAAGACGGTTTGTGCTGTGAAAGGGTGTCTAAATACATCAGAAAAACTAAAGAAAGTGACCAGTGTTACATTTCATAAGTAAGTACTACGATTCGACGCGTATTTTGCTTGAATTTGGCTTTCAAAAATTAAATACGGGAATGATACCAGTAACAAGAAAATTTATTTCCCAATTGTTCGCCGTACAAATACACTTCCTTTTTTATGAAATCGAGACTTTTCAGTCGATTTATCTTATTGTAATTAGGTAGGTACTTTGAATTCAATAAATAAATAAGTACATGATGCGTTTTGTTTTTGTTAGTTATAAAATAATTAAAAACGTATTAAAAATTTCCCTACTTTCGGGAAAATCGCCTTCACTGTCTACACTCCCCAACAAAATTGACACTAATGACATAAGATTTTTGCCTCACTCTTGACGAAGCGTTTGTATGAAGACTATCCATCTAGGTTTTATTAATCTAAGAGCTTACGAATGAGATGCTAACAGCAATCATTGGCTATCTCACAGATATAGGTTAGGAGGTAACATAACATCTAACTGAAGGAGGGCCAAGCTAAAATAGTGCAATTGCAATGTTTTCCCTTGCCTCCTTATTGGAAATGTCATACTTTTCGTACTGCATAGGTAAGTAAGCAGTTATAGATGTGCGTTAGTAAAAACAATCTCTTTACGAAAGCAATCGAACACGAACCAGCTGTAAATTCTTTCTATGTATTTCTGAAGTCTAACCGGATAATTTATTTCGCTAAAAAGATGTAACTGGGGCATAGGTTAACTTGTTCTTTTAAATGCACCCATATATGAGCAAGATCAAAATATGCTCAATGATACTGAATCAAAATATGTATGTGCTTCCTACGCATAACAATGTGTAATATTAAAATTACGATGGAGAACCGACGCCGTTGGTAAAGTTAACGAGCGGTCTCATATTATTATAATGCGGCGTCGACCTTGACAGAACAAAGCAAGCAGATGTGGTCCCAAGTGCGTGCTCTAACGGAAAACATGAAGCCGTAAAATCATTTAGATTTCATTACTGAACACAAACGTAGATAAGTATCGCCTGAATTTCTCAGTTTTAAAATAAAACTGATAAAAGTAAGATTATACAGTAAACAGTTTCATTAAAACTCAGTTTAGGAGTTGTAAGCGGAGTGAAGTCAGCTAGCCATATGAAGTTTGAAAGTAGACTGGCCGCGACACGATCTACCGCAAAAAAATACCTAAGCAAGCATGTTTCGCAAAACGAGTTGAATGCACCGGTGCCGGTGCGCGACGACGCGTGTGGCCGCGTCGAGCGCGCGCGCAGCCGATAACGACGCACTCGCCAGCTCGCCACTCACCGGTACTCACATTCGCATCGCCCGCCGGGTCGCCCTTGTACACCGCCGAGTAGCTCTCCGGCGGGAAGCTGAACCGCGGGGACGACATCTCGACACACTCGCGACACTGACACGGTCTCGCAAAGGCCGCGGTCAGATGTTGCGCCGCCAAAAGAGGTCGGGCCGATTCATTGTTCCTTATTGATCGCGCTCGAAGCCCGAGGCGACGCGAGCGCGGCCTGCGGCGGGGCGCGCGAACGCACTGACGCGGCCGGCGTCTGTACACACGCGGATTATTATCGTTCTTTACGCCGATAATGAGTAACGCAAACTTCCCGTAAAATTATTGGCCACCGTGTGCGCGATCGTACGGCTATCGACACGGAGCCTTATCGCGGACCCGGCCCGGTGAGCACTGCCGCGGACACATGTAGTCGTTGCCAGTTTCGACATTGGGAACTGAGGGTATGCGCCCGTCACCGCGGTTTATACGATACCTACATAACTTTACAATAAATAAACAATTGACGCACCGAGGAATGAGCAACTGAACGTTACGTTACTTACAGCCTCGCTCTCGTACACTCCAATATACATAATAACAATAGGCATTGTTTTCGTTTATGCAGGCGAGAGACGACGTTGTACATAAAACAATCCGGTTTCGAAATGCACTAATAAGCTATAAGAACTGAGATGTCTTGCTTAATTTATTAATGCAAGAGGATTATTTTCGATTACACCAATTTGTTTTGTTATATTTACGTAATTTACATCCATAATGCTACTTAATTTATTGGTCATCTTACTATAAAATATGTGAGGATAAAACATTACAAATGGTCTGCAATAAATCTCGTTTGCATTGTAAGTACTGAAACAATATTGAGTGTGATAAGAGTGCGAGTTTGATATGCTTCTGTTTTCCATTGTGTTATACACTAATTACTTTGTACAGCTAATTGGACATTAGTTTAACTTTGTGTTAAACGTTATATGAGAAAATAAAACAGCAAATATTCATAAATTAAAGTTTATTTTACAAAATAAATCATTACTAATTACAAACAGAACATCTGAGTAAAAATTTACAAAAATACACCGCACAAATTTTTAATACATCGCTTTTAGAAATTGAGGTGATATTTACTATTTCACTACAGTTTATTTCTGTCACTAAATCAGTCTGGTTCCTTAATTCATAGAGCCCCAATGCCATCCAGGTACAAGTGAATAGACATCTTCAGGGCAAATCCTACCTTAAGATGAGATTGTAACTAATATGTAAATAAAATAACCTTTCTTGATTGTCTACGCGCAAATTGCTTCCATTAAAAATGGGAAAACCCAGAAGTCATTTCTAATAATACTTTCCGCTGCTAAGCAAATAGATGGAGATATTTAAGGCAGTGTCATAAAGGTGCGCAAACATAATCACCCAGGCTAACACTGCAAATCCTATGAGCATGTGACCGGGAGCATGCTTCGGACTTGACTTTGGAACACGTTAACCATCACATGGTTACTGTATAATACTGCAGCGATTCTATATAGCAATTTTATTGTTTTAGGATTATTTTAATATCCAACCCAAACTTATACACGTATACAGTGTGAGTCACGTTAAAGTGTACATATGAAAATAGATAAAACTAGACCTGTTTTTATCGACAAAAAAGAGGTCAAAAATTTTTTGAGATTTTTTTTTTAATTTTTTATAGAATTTTTTTTCTTCCAATTACTTAATGTAAAGAAAACGTAATAACTTTTAAACTAAGCGGTATATCCTAATAAAATAAAAACAGTAATAATGCTAAATAACAGGCGATACTAAAAAAATACATAAAATACACAAAAAAGGCCAAAAAATAATAAAAAATTATACTTTTTGAAAAAAATCTGCTTAAAAATTCGTGTTTTTTTGGTTATTTGATAAATTTCTCCAAAAAATGCCCCTATAACTGGTGGTTTTTATTACTTTGTATTATTCTCTATCGTATTACCTTCGTAAAACCAAAAATCGCATGTCTCTATCCCTATCACAACGTTTGCAATGATCGTTTGAACTAAGCCTCTCCGGGCGCGCCATTCAACGCTTCGTTAACAACAAAACTGAAAATGGCTCTAGATTTGTAATTTTGATAAAGACAAGTTAGATTTCAAATAAAAACAAAAGATTTCGAAGTAAAATAAGCATTTTAGTTAAAATTAAAATTGTCTCTACCTGTTGCGGAGAATAATGTTGTGGCAGGCCTTTGTTCAAACGATCATAGCAAATGTTGTGATAGGGATAGAGACATGCGATTTTTAGTTTTACAAAGATAATACGATAGAGAATAATACAAAGTAATAAAAACCACCAGTTATAGGGGCATTTTTTGGAGAAATTTATCAAATAACCAAAAAAACACGAATTTTTAAGCAGATTTTTTTCAAAAATTATCATTTTTTATTATTTGTTGGCCTTTTTTGTGTATTTTATGTATTTTTTTAGTATTGCCTGTTATTTAGCATTATTACTGTTTTTATTTTATCAGGATATACCGCTTAGTTTAAAAGTTATTACGTTTTCTTTACAATAAGTAATTGGAAGAAAAAAAATTCTATAAAAAAATAAAAAAAAATCTCAAAAAATTTTTGACCTCTTTTTTGTCGATAAAAATAGGTCTAGTTTCATCTATTTTCATATGTACACTTTAACGTGACTCACACTGTATTTTTGAAATTGAATTTCAATCAATAAGGAATAATAGAAGAAGAAAATCGGCAGTTTCGTATTTGTTATTAATTCAGATAATTAATGTTGGTCGTTAATCAATAGTGGCCCTATTCATTCTTTACCGAAACTTAATAAGAACCTAGTGACCCAATTAGGAGCTCTTCACCACCAGTAGAAAATTCTAAATTTCCATATTATCCCAAGTTTTCATGCGAATCGCAGGCAGCACGCTGCAGTTAAAGAACAACTGCTCGCATGCCATCTGACTCAGTAGGTGGTGCTCCAATTTTTCTTTAGCTGTACAGAACTTCTAAATCAAAAGTGCGAAAGCCCGGTCCGTGAGCACGTAGAATTTGGTCCAATGACCCCTAGCTACCCATCCTTCCTTATCGCTCGCGCGTAATTATATTGCTGTCGCGACTGTGCGACTGGCACCCGCAGTGAGTGTGCGAGCGCGATAGCAACATAATTACGCGCGAGCGATAAGGATGGGTAGCTAGGGGTCATTGGACAAAATTCTATGTGCTCACGGACCAGACTATAATCGTAGAAAAACAGTAATTAGCTATGTATAAAAGCGTAACAATGGAATGTCGGCCAACCCTATCAAATCCTCGTGTTCTTCTTTTGGAATTCCCCACATTTCCCCACTAGTCCAACATATCACGTGACCCGCAGCACGCTAGTAGTGTAGAGAAGCAGCTCGCTCGCTCTGCGGGCGGCGGGGTCGGTCGCTCGCTGCAGCCGCTGCAGCGCTGACTGCGCGGACGCCGCCACGCCTGCGCTGCGTAGCACTAATTTGGCCTGGAGACAAATTTATACTTTATCATAATTAGGACCGCGCAAAAAAGTCACTGGATTTCAACCGTATCATCACAGCATAAAGTTCAAATGATGTGGGCTCTATGGCCACCGGAGCCTGGTTAAGGGTTAAACTTAAGAGGTACTTCAAAGGTAGTAAATATTTATAAAGAGATTAGTCATTTTTGCTATCTCGAACTATGAAAAAAAGACGTCCTGACGTCAGGAATCAGGATGTTTGGCCACTATCTCTTTACACGTTTTTTTGCTATTAATCGGTATCAAATAGTAGCAAAAAGGTAGTGTATTTTTGTATTTTCAAACATCCAATACCGCTATTGGTTCAGGGGTTCTAAGCTTACTGCATATACATTTAGAACAATACAAAATTCACTTCCATTTTAACCACTACCAATATACATATTACGTATTGTTAGTTCCGAATTAGCTGTAATATGCATAAATGTGCCCGCGTGCAATACCATTGAACGCGGTTAGAAACATACTATCTCTACAGAAAACACAAAAACATTCATGGTATGTTAAATTAAATTTTAAGATAACAGCATTAACAGCGTTTTTAATAGGCACAAAACACACATACATCATGTTCGCAAAAAATAATTAAGCCCAAACATTATCTTACACTCGATTATAGTCTAAAACACACAGCAGGCAGACACACACACTGAAACACTACTGTACAATTTCGAACTCCTCCTATGTTCTTCTGATTAATGACAATCCAATGACAGTTAACTTTCCCCGGGACAAACTTGACCTTTACTGGTTGGGTTTTTATTGGCGGTCAAGCTGTAGATCCTGGCTACACAGGAGTTGCTGCGGTGGGAACGAGAAGTGGGAATAGTCCCGTTTTCTGTACAATTTGACATTTCGCCATATTAAATCAACAAGCAGTTAAATCCAAAAGTAATGATAGATTTTGACATTAGTGTACAAACCAAAATACACTAAAAAGAAAATCCTAATAAGTATAAACACACAAACGCCACATGCTATAAGCACATCACTTCAATGGACAGAAAGGTGGTAAACCAAATAAATATAATGACTAACACAAAACCTATCATGATGTTTGCAATGTCTATCAAGCCCCATAGCAACGGGGAATAGAATAAAATTTACAAAATAATTATATTTATATTGTAGTTTCATAAAAACTTATATCAAGAAAGGTCAGTAATTTCAAAGTGCAAAAATATTGTACCCACGTCAAAATGACGTAAACAAGTTAAACCTGTGTTATATTGAGAAACTGTGTAATAGATTTCCTTTACTCAAAATTTTTAAGTTTTTTGAATGTGTTTTATTTTAAACATACTAAACTTCTAGGTACTGTAAACATTTAAAAACACCTTATTTCACAACGTACAAGCTTATAACTCCTTAATTTTAATATATCTGTGAATAATCAACTATAATATTGGAACAGGTGACAATAACAACTCATAAATAAATCAAGATGCGCATCTGACCTGTCGAACTTGAAGATTGACTGTTCGGGTTTGTCAACAATAACACACAAGTAAACACATACTTTTTGTATCAAACCGGATCCCGAATATGAAAATTTGGAAAGAATAACACAAACATACAACCTATCATCAAAAACGCAACATCTCCGTTCTGTTGTAGGTAATAATATATTTTTAACGAAAGATGAATCACAACGCTTAAGCTAACCTTACCGAGTTACTATTACCTTATGATTGTTGGCGGCGAGCGTCCACACCGCGCGAGCAGCCGACACCACCTCGGCAGTGTCACCGGCAAGGAGCGTGCCCGACAGCAACTCTAGGAGATCCGCTGCAAAATCAATTATTACATTAAGATTTTGTTTTTAAATACATTAATTAATAAAGATGCAGAGGTCAACTGATCTAAATAAACACAGCAACACTATAGCAACTTACGTAGTTGTCGAATTTCACAACAAAAATGTGTAGTCCGACGTGCTATAGACAGTACTCTTACTGAATATTATTGAGATTTATTTATGCTCAATCAATCAACTTTCATCTACTGAATCGAATTACGAAAAATGTGTCAATTACAGACCAAGACATTCAAATGGAAGCTCTATATCAAATCTTTTAAATTTTATTTATTTCTATTGGGAGGTGGATCATCTCTAGGATGATGTTTCGAGAAAGGATAAGAAATATCAAAATGGGAGGTGGATCATCTCTAGGATGATGTTTCGAGAAAGGACGAGAAATATAAAACAATAACAGTTTTGTATGCAAATAAATGGCGCATGACCTTTTTGTTTGCCAACTTGAAGGAAGGCTCAAAAGATATCTGTCTATTCTATCCAGCTTGTCTGAAGCCATCTCAATGTTTGCTCAACTTTTCATTAACTTTCAAATAACTTGATAACAAATAACAATGACTACATGATAGGCATATAAATAATTCATTACCTACTTTGACACTTAAAATTAAATGTTTGTTTATTATAATGAGACATTAGCAATACATTTTCACAGTTCAGTTACATTGAGCTAAATTTTCCTTGCCATAAAATCCAAAATTACAAGACACTGTATTATTATTGTATAATTTTGAATAATACCACAGAATAATAATAAGTACTACGTACAGAAGTTTTACTTCGCGAAAGTATTTAAAAAAATGTATGCTCAATATCATTAACAATATGGTGTAATTTAGCCTGTCTCAAGAGTCAAGCACCATTTTGTTGACAAACGTCAGTGATCGGCACTGCGCCGAAGCTATAGGGCTGACTTCGGTAAAATGATGTGACATGAGGTGCCAAACTGCGGAAAATGGCGGAGGAAATACATGATTTATCATGAATTATCATGAATAATATTAACTACTTATTTACCTCTCAGTATCTTGAGGCAACTTAAAAAACTACATTCTGTGTTTTTATTATTATTTAGGCAGTTAAATACTGCACAGTATTTAGTAGACCATTTTCTTTATTTTCTTCCATCATACACAAGAATACGCGTGCGTGAGTCAATGTTCGCTCGTATGTGAGGCCTTATCTAATAGTATCCTGTAGGTGGGCCATCGTGCGTGTTTGTTTTCGATGTAAACTCGCGGAGATGAACAGGCCTGATAATACTCGTAACTTACGCAATCAGCCACCAGAGTACCTACAAATTGTGTAATTATTTCGAGAAAACCCGTTTGAAGGCATGTTATCTTTGTAGTAAAGGCAAGTAACAATAAACGTCAAACGGTATGTTGTCAACGCCTTCAGCTTCCGGTTGTAAATATAATGTAATATGCTCTATTTAAGCACGTCACCAAAAAAAATTAGGCACGTGTATGTTCGTTCATCAACAGCATTCAAAATTACAGCATTTAAAGATACAGAAAATTCAGAAAACATAGTTGAACAATTACGTAAGTAAACCCCAAATAGTCTCCCTCATTAAGAATTTATCGACTTTCAGTGTCACCCTACATGCACGGGGATTATTTGCCAGTATGACATGAGTAACTGATGTTTGTAGCATTGATGATGGTCTAATGAATACATATTATTTACTTGTAATTTATAAAACCTGAAAATGTGTTAGTCTCCAGATTTTTTTTTTTTTGTAATTCACTAAACATATAAAAATACTTAGTTAAAACCACAGAATAATAATAAGTACTACGTACAGAAGTTTTACTTCGCGAAAGTATTTAAAAAAATGTATGCTCAATATCATTAACAATATGGTGTAATTTAGCCTGTCTCAAGAGTCAAGCACCATTTTGTTGACAAACGTCAGTGATCGGCACTGCGCCGAAGCTATAGGGCTGACTTCGGTAAAATGATGTGACGTGAGGTGCCAAACTGCGGAGGAAATACATGATTTAGCATGAATTATCATGAATAATATTAACTACTTATTTACCTCTCAGTGTCTTGAGGCAACTTAAATAAGTACATTCTGTGTTTTTATTATTATTTAGGCAGTTAAATATTACACAGTATTTAGTACACCATTTTCCTTATTTTCTTCCATCATACACAAGAATACGCGTGCGTGAGTCAATGTTCGCTCGTATGTGAGGCCTTGTCGAATAGTATCCTGTAGGTGGGCAATCGTGCGTGTTTTGTTTTCGATGTAAACTCGCGGAGATGAACAGGCCTGGTTAAAACTTTCAAATTCCAAATGGCAATACACGTGACTGACACGTTTGTAGAACTCCTCACGTTAAACAGTTCCGGTGTTTACGTAGGATGTCGCTTACATATCTATGACTCTACCTTTGGCTATTTTCATTGCAAGTGTGACGTTCATGACTGCGGAAATATGACTCTGACATGAACTGGTCCCGTAACGTAATACGCAAGTGTAAATAAATACGTTCTTCCAACAATGTTATTTGAAAGTCAGTTTCCGAATACTTTGGTGGCGACCACCAATGATTAAGCAACCTACGTTGTGGTCGATGAGATGCGTTAACTTTAGACCATATTTAGTAACATTTATCACAAGCATATCTGTACTTTGAAAGGCACGTCCAATCCGCGCTGGGCCCGCGTGATGGAGTGTGACCTGAGCCGAGTTACTCCACAGACCTGTGCCCTGCAGCACGTAATAGCAAAGTAACTATTACTTAGCTATTGTTCATAACACTTACGCGACTGTAGGAACGTAGTCCTATGATGATGAGCGGCGTGTGCCAGAGCCGGCATGAGGTGAGCCCGCAGAGCCGGCGGCAGTGCCGGCAGAAGCGGCCTTAGGCCTCAGCCTCGAACTTAGCGGGCAGCGGGGCGGCGGCGGCGGCGGCGCGGGAGCGGCAGGATCTTATGCGTAAAATCAAATAGACCGGTTCTCGAAAACAGCGGCGCGGCAGCGGGGCGGCAGCGGGCAACGAGCGGGCAGCGGCGAGGGAGCGGGCAACGAGCGGGCAGAGCGCACTCCTTCTTTTGCCCACAATAAATCGAGCGTTAGGTTATAAATTTGAATCGAAATAAAATTGTCGCCGTTGTTCAGACATTTCGTTTGCGAATAAAAACAAATATCTCGACAACACAACCCCGAACACAACACTTCGCCGCTAAAGCGCCGCGCGAGCTGCCCGCTTGTTTCGAGAACGGGTCTGCGCTGCCCGCCCCGCTCTAGCGCCGCCGCCGCTCCCGCCCCGCTGCCCGCTAAGTTCGAGGCTGAGGCCTAAGGGTCAGCAATGCGTCGCCGCCGTCTGGGTAACGGGCGATGACGGAACACAGCCTACGTGACAGCCTTCATGACACTTACGCGACTGTAGAAATGTAGTCCTATGATGATGAGCGGCGTGTGCCAGGGCCGGCATGAGGTGGGCCCGCAGAGCCGGCGGCAGTGCCGGCAGGAGCGGCCTAAGGGTCAGCAATGCGTCGCCGCCGTCTGGGTAACGGGCGATGACGGAACACAGCCTACGTTACTTCATGACACTTACGCGACTGTAGAAACGTAGTCCTATGATGATGAGCGGCGTGTGCCAGGGCCGGCATGAGGTGGGCCCGCAGAGCCGGCGGCAGTGCCGGCAGGAGCGGCCTAAGGGTCAGCAATGCGCCGGCGCCGTCGGGGTAGCGCGCGATGACGGAACACAGCTTGGCCCAGGCTACGCCCGCGTTGCCACCGCCGCGCCCGCGGTCTCGCACGATTGATTTGTAGATGGATGGTATCACGTCGTTCTGGGAATTTAAAATTTAAAAATGAGGATTGGAGGTCTTATGATAATTTTAATCTTGAAGATGAGAAGATGACATCTTCTATAGTTTGAGTTGTGACAACTGAGGTATCAACCCCGGTGTTAGATTTTATGAAAAGACTCAATCGAGTAGAATACAAATATTTGTGTGGTTTATAACGAACGTATTAGTTTAAACATATACTAAAAACAGAGTGAGATTTAAACATGTTTTTATCGGTTTTCTAGTACCCATAAGACTAGACTAGAGGGCGCAGTGTAAAACGTCCAAGCATATTTATTTTGTCTGACGTTACCTTTATAATGATAGCGCGACACTGGTGATGGCTCACGCAGTGCCTGAGCGTGTGCGTACACAGCAGCAGCAGGTTGTCTGTGTGCGTGCGCGACGCTAGCGCCGCCTCGCGACAGGCTAGCGCGCACACCTCCGTGATCAAGTTGCGACTACCCACACACGTGGCCATCGCTGACCAAGCTATAAAATTGTATAAGAATTAATTAGCTTCACAAGATATAAACAAGTGAGCGCCAAATCAATATGATTAGATGAGTCTACTTATTAATACAATAACAATTTCTGATCATACCGCTTTTTGATAAAGTAAATGCTGTATGTCATTTTCTTAACCCCTTCTCTCAGTGAAAACTCATACAACTCTTTTGCTTTTAAAAAGCACTTTTACACTCTTTTAGTGGGATTAGATCTCGATAGAGAATTAGACCATGTATATGTCTAGTATCTAGAGTCATAGATATTCCCAGGATAAATATCTGTAATCTAATCGCTCTACTTAGATTGGTCTTGATGTAATAATTGGCAAATTTTATTAAAAAAAACATCAAATATTATAATTCTGTTAGGGCTGATTTTTCAATCGTCGGATAACTTTTATCTGAAGAATAAAGTTGTCATTTTGACATATTTCCCGAACTGAAACTGTCAATGTGCCAAACTTATTCTTCAGTTAAAAGTTATCCTATAATTGAAAAATCAGCCCTTAAAGAAGTATCGAAGATAAAAGACGATCTTACCTTTAGGACATTCATTGGCAAAGTTAAACAACAGGTCAACGACCGCGCGCCGCAACTGCTCAGTCATCATGCACCACGCCCACAGTCGGTTCAGTGAGACCGCGATACCGGCCTCAGCGAACGAGTCCTTGGACGCTGGGCACTGTACCATGGAGCTGTTGATGACTATGAGCAGCCAGTAGAGAATCCGCAGCGTTGGGTGCTGGAAATTTAATAATGGTATTTAGTTGTTGGAAGTGGAAAGAAAGAGTTCAGAAACATCGCGAGGCCAGCGTCAGTGAAAGACTCCTTGGACGCTGGGCACTCTACCATGGAGCTGTTGATGACTATGAGCAGCCAGTAGAGAATCCGCAGCGTCGGGTGCTGGAAATTGAAGATATAACGGTATATTAAATCATCATCAACATTGTGTCTCCACTACAGAAACACGACGCTCTTCAATTTTCCACATGCCAAATACAATGTCAAACAGGGAAGCTTCCTTTTCCAACACATTCAAGCCCAGTTTAATGTGTTTTATTTTCTTGTCTTGCGTGGAGTACAATATAGTGTGTTCTATCTATATTATCTATATCTATCTCGACGTAAACTTCCACCCGTCATCCTCACCGCGTCTGACCATCTCGTCGGTACCCTGCCCCGAACACGTCTGCCTTCCATTTGTCCCAAGATAATCGGAGAGCAGCGATGAGAGGGATGAACATACGCGAATCCATGGGTCATCTAGCGTAGACACTACATGATAGATAACTTCTAGGACATTTACATACGTGGTTAGCATTCTTGATGGTCTCTATCGGCTTCCCTAGTACGGAGAGGTGGTCGCGCACGGTTTGCAGCGTCAGCAACAGCGTCGAAGGGAGCCCGCGGTGTACTGCAAACGCTTGGCTCCACCCGCTTGCGCGATGATAAAAACTAATACACGCGCGTCCATGGTTCAACTAGCGTAGACTAGTGTCTACGCGGTCTCTATCGGCTTCCCCAGTACGGAGAGATGGTCGCACACGGCTTGCAGCGTCAACAGCAGCGTCGAAGGGACCCCGCGGTGTACTGCGAAGGAGCGGCTCCACCCGCTTGCGCTATGATAGAAACTAATACACGCGCGTCCATGGTTGACCTAGCGTAGACTAGTGTCTACGCGGTCTCTATCGGCTTCCCCAGTACGAAGAGATGGTCGCACACGGCTTGCAGCGTCAACAGCAGCGTCGAAGGGACCCCGCGGTGTACTGCGAAGGAGCGGCTCCGCCCGCTTGCGCGATGATAGAAACTAATACACGCGTGTCCATGGTTGACCTAGCATAGACACTATACATAATTTTTCTCTTCTTTACATACGTGGTTAGCATTTTTGATGGTCTCTATCGGCTTCCCCAGTACGGAGAGGTGGTCGCGCACGGCTTGCAGCGTCAGCAGCAGCGTCGAAGGGAGCCCGCGGTGCACTGCGAATGCTTCGGCTCCGCCCGCTTGTACGATGATAGAAACTAATACACGCGCATCCGTGGTTCACCTAGCGTAGACACTACATGATAACTTCTAGAACATTTACATACGTGGTTAGCGTTCTTGATGGCCTCTATCGGCTTCCCCAGTACGGAGAGGTGGTCGCGCACGGCTTGCAGCGTCAGCAGCAGCATCGAAGGGAGCCCGCGGTGTACTGCGAACGCTCGGCTCCGCCCGCTTGCGCGATGATAGAAACTATTACACGCGCGTCCATGGTTCACCTAGCGTAGACTAGTGTCTACGCGGTCTCTATCGGCTTCCCCAGTACGGAGAGATGGTCGCACACGGCTTGCAGCGTCAACAGCAGCGTCGAAGGGACCCCGCGGTGTACTGCGAAGGAGCGGCTCCGCCCGCTTGCGCGATGATATAAACTAATACACGTGCATCCGTGGTTCACCTAGCGTAGACACTACATGATAACTTCTAGAACATTAACATACGTGGTTAGCATTCTTGATGGTCTCTATCGGCTTTCCGAGTACGGAGAGGTGGTCGCGCACGGCTTGCAGCGTCAGAAGCAGCGTCGAAGGGAGCCCGCGGTGTACTGCGAATGCTAGGTTCCACCCGCTTGCGCGATGATAGAAACTAATACACAGGCGTCTATGGTTCATCTAGTGTAGACACTACACATAACTTGTAGAACATTAACATACGTGGTTAGCATTCTTGATGGTCTCTATCGGCTTGCCTAGGACAGAGAGGTGGTCGCGCACGGCTTGCAGCGTCAGCAGCAGCGTCGAAGGGAGCCCGCGGTGTACTGCGAACGCTTCGGCTCCGCCCGCTTGCGCGATGATAGAAACTAATACACGCGCGTCCATGGCTCACCTAGCGTAGACACTACATAACTTGTAGAACATTTACATACGTGGTTGGCGTTCTTGATGGTCTCTATCGGCTTTCCGAGTACGGAGAGGTGGTCGCGCACGGCTTGCAGCGTCAGCAGCAGCGTCGAAGGAAGCCCGCGGTGTACTGCGAACGCTCGACTCCGCCCGCTTGCGGAGAGTAGCGATGATAGGGATGAACACACGCGAGTCCATGGGTCATCTAGCATGTAGAATAGAAAGATGCATGTTATAATTAACTTGTTACTCTAATACAGAGGTTGCTATTTCGATATTCTTAGACTTATTTTTGTAAACTCACTCGTAACACAATCATATTTTATAATTATTTACTTTAGCTCAAGGGGGTAACGAACGGGAATATTTTATATCCCAACAAACTAGAAATCTATAAAAACACGATGCATCGACTAGAGAAATTGATAGAAGAGGCGACATGGTTCCGATCCTGTGTCGTTTTAGCTAGTTTAAATTAACCCTTACTCAGGTCCTGAATTTATTTATTCATTTTACAAAATGCACTCTAACCTTGACTGCACTGAAACTTCTTGTTTTCCAGCGAGATCTTCCTGTACAGCCTGATCAATACTCTACAGAATTCTTCTGCCATGTACTCTGGACGGCAATCGTCTCTCGCACTGTCTCCGCCACCGTTCCTTTCTTCTACTTCATGAGACGATGAAGTCGATTTCAGGTTATCGAAGAACTGAAGTCTGGACTCGTCACGTGACTTGTCCATGTGTCGCTTCTGCGTCATGGATTGGGCCAGTTGTGTCAAACAAAACAAGGCAGCGGCTTGAAGCTCTGAAAAAATAGTGTACGAACATTATGTAACTGCCAAAGGAGCGTTTAACTTGTTATGTAATCTCATTTATTGTGTTTAAAATTACTCACTTCGTTCCATACGCCTGCAGTAAAGTAAAAAAAATATAAGTGGGTATGTATATTTTAAATTTTAATAAAAATTAGCTTCCGTAAATCATAAATAGTATTACATGGGTTAAGAATAATTACAGTGCTCTGACTTTAATTCCCATAGGCTATTTCTTGAAACAATTAAATGTTTAATATCTCCAAAAGTAACAGAAGGTCTCAAAGAACATTTCCTGTAACTAAACATGTAAGGTGTATTCTCCACCCAAATCCCTCATCTTTTCTCCTACTTCATAAACATTTCTATCTTAAAATTAAAACAACATCAATTACCAATACTTAATCATATCACTTGCATCCTACTTGTCAACTTACCAAGTTCATCGCCTTCCAGACACTGCAGCAGGAAGCAGAAGAAAGAAGTCAGTCGACTCCCGAGCACGTTTTCCCACACGCTGTCGGCGGCACCGCGCTCGCTGAGAAGCGACGCTAGCAACAGCAGAGCCTGCGTACGGGCTGATATGCATTCTGCGTCCATTTCATCTAGAAAAGTACGGATAACATTGACAAGATGTATTTTATACGACTACTTCTTCCACTTTATTTTGGTATGTGATACACTCTTTTACGTTACGCTTTATAAGACTCTCTTTTTCTCTTATCGTGTGGGTAAGAACTTAGATTACAACCCTGGTTTGAAATATTGAACCGACATAGGCGTCTGAGATGACTCAATCGAGTCGACTGCTAAATGCCCTCTAAAGAACGGAGTAGGGGACTATTCCCACCTGTCGTTCCCACCGCTGCAACTCCTGTGTAGCCAGGATTTAGAGCTCGACGGCCAATAAAAACCCAAGCATTAAAGGTCAAGTTTGTCACGGAGAAAGTTAAACTGTCATTGGACCCGCAACGAAATTAATCAGAAGAACATAATCTTGTAGACACAAATTTACGCTGCTATGATATTATTAAAAAGAAAAAAATAATGAAAAGTATTTCAAAAGTGGTACTGGATTATAGTAAAAAATATAATAGTTTAATGACCGCAGAAAAATCGCGTATCTAATAGAGATTAACGTTTTATATGTGAGACAAATACAATTACGATAAAATATATGACTCAATTTGGAAGAATTTTAAATGAATTAATTTAATGGCCACGATGAAAATTATCAAGTTCTTATCATTTAGAATGTTTTTATCAAAATTATCAACAGTAAAAATTGGGTGAAAACAGAGCGTAACAAGCAATAATTGACAAAATGTATTCTACGGCTAGTACTAATACCTAAAGTAGGTACTATTCCAAGAGATGATAGTTGAATAATCTTGATAAGTTTATTTATTTAGAGCGAAACTTCTGATAACACTATCTCTATTTGTATCTTGCGCTTATCGGGTATGACCAAGCTCGATTGCCCACCAAGATTTCTTATGCAAATACAAATATACTATTCTGATCTTCCTAAATAAACATCCTAGTAATTTCAAATCATTGGTATGAAGAACTGTTTTTTTGCGAATCGTCACTAACTTAATTCGACGGAAATTACATGTGATCAATCATCATAAGCATATCACAGAGTAAACATCCTCAATGCAAGCCATTAAATCCAAAATTAAGCTTCTATTGTCCAATTGGTTTTCGAAATGTTGCTTTTTATTGTCGATACATTATTGCATTGTATTATTTTTTAATATTTGTATTGAGCGGCGGTTATAACTCAATAGAGGATATTACAATGACCGATTTTGAACAATTATAGTCGCCTTTGTGTTCGAGTCTTGCCTCTATTGGATAGAGCAGTATTTGTTCTTCTGGGGTGAAAGTTCCAATTTCACCTGCGCCTAGGGACATATTTAACGTATGGCGAACTTCATAATTACAAAGCTATGTTAGCGTTGCTTTCGCTGGGTGACATGCGACATGACTCAAATAGTACCTACTATACTGAACACATTATAGTCCCTTGCTGTACTTTGGTTTACCTAAAGGGCTAAGAAGGTGCATTCTGATCCTGCTGAATTCTTAGATTCTAGAAGGCGCTCCTATCATTGCTAAAACAAATGCTTGCTCAAAATTCATGCAAACGGTAAGTAAACTTCAACAATGGGTGCTACAGCAAATGTGATCTGTTATGTATAAATTACCTTCTGGTAATGGCGTGAGCGTGAGCAGCATGTTATGCAGACAATCCTTGGTTGAAGCGAGAGTTGCGCGTACGCAACGGTGCGACGTCGCAGCAACCAGCGCGCGACACGACGCCGCCCGCACCCGGTGTATATCGGTCTTGGGACCGTTTGATAGAGACGCGCACCTGGAATCACAAACCATTTTTGACGATTAGATTATGGTTAATTAAACATAAATATAGATTTTTTTGAAAGGGAAGGGACATAATTAGCAAAAAATTTGAAAGTGCCTATTTGGTACAAGCTTTTCTTAATTTGGGACTAGATGGCGCGATGTAATGAAAGAAATTTATGTACTTCTGAAGGAACTTGAACCTGGAAAATTGTTGTTTTTTCATGTGTGTAATTAAATTATCAGTGTAATCTTTGAATGTCCCCTCCAATGTTGTAGTTCTCAGAAGATAATGGTATTCCCCGATGGTGTGTGCCCACTAGCGCATGAAACATAAGCGTTTAAATTAGGTACTCGTACTTATTTATAAACATGGGATTTAGGGTGCTATCTAAATCCCAATCAATTTCCACTATCAAGTTATCAAATATAATACCTGAAAAGAAGTCTATAAAGACCCTTCTCGTTCCAGGCTTGCACCGGTGCATGCGCAAAGGCGCTGACGTTATGCATCATATCAGCTACTGCGCTCACTAGCGCCGCACTAGGAGGCGGCGCGCCACGGAACGAAGTCAGGGAGGGAGAAACGTGCACATCCCCACATTTGTGCGAACGCACCTCGAGTTCCGTGAACCTTTCGAGTATGGACAAGGGCACGTTTGGCTCTGCAAATATACATTAACATAATTAACTTAAATCAATTTAAAACACATTAATGGCTGCAGTTCCATTAAAGTTACTAAGTAACGACTATTCCATTAACGCTTCATTTATTGAGCAAATTACTTCTGAAACAATTTATTAATGTATATTTAGCAATACGGAACTACTAATAATTGGTTTTACTATGCATCGTGCATGTAATAAATTGAATTCAAAATTTTAATAGAAAAATTTTAGGTTTCGCAAAAGCAATCCAAAAAACCGTTTGTTCTTAGCACAAACAAAACATACGTGATAAGCACATTCCTTAATCATTGTTGTGTTATCATAGTTTGATATATGGCATATCGAGCCCGCAGCAATCTCCTTTGGCATACTCAAGTGAGATAAATGCACTCCCTAATCGGAGCATGTAGCGCGAAAGATAATCATTTATGTCAATAGATGCAAATCAGCTGAAATATCATAATAATTTGCGAAAAATTTAAAAATAAAGAATTGAGATGCAATTTAACAGTTACCTAGAGATTTTTCGTAATCTTTCTCGTTGCAAAAGTCGACAAGTATTTCGATGCAGATGTCCAATATGTTATTAATTTTCAACTGGTCAAGACAATCGCTCTCTAAAACCTGAAAAAATACAAGACACATTTACGTAACAGAGTAGAAAATTACAGCAATTTGTGTAGAGATGCTGCTTTCCTACTTACTAAATTGAGTTGCGCGCAATAGCGTACCTTTTAGGTATACATACATATTAACGAAATCAGCGCACCTAAAAGGTTCGAGGAATAATTTAGATACGCTACATTAGGTGCGCTTGAAACTCCGCGAGCTACGAGGTATAAATACCTCATCTTATTAGATGATATTGCTATTAGGGGTTTCAGGGGTCTAACTTAATGATGAAAAGGCAAACTTTTTTCAAAATATGTTTGTCTAAAAATATTAATAGCAACTGTAAACAATATTGTGTAAGCTGTCTTGG
The DNA here is from genome assembly GCF_004193835.3 of Ostrinia furnacalis. Taxonomy (NCBI): domain Eukaryota; kingdom Metazoa; phylum Arthropoda; class Insecta; order Lepidoptera; family Crambidae; genus Ostrinia; species Ostrinia furnacalis. The sequence goes on along the minus strand of NW_021132101.1, from coordinate 1,395,586 downwards.
TGTTCATCAAGAAAGAAAGAACTTCAAAGGTTATCACAGCGTTTAGTCAGTGTGTTAGGAGTAACGACCGTTACTGCGTTTTAATACTCCCAACTCTCAGTCCTTTGTTCTAATTTAGGACAAAAGGATTATTAATTACAATACAAATGTGCAAGAATGTAACAACGCAACATTTCTGTTTTGTCGGCATTACGCACCAGAAAACAACTGATTTCATTTATTTTATATACATTGTGGTAAATATCTGTTAAAGAAAACATATTTTTGTGGATTTATATTATATTTGAGATTATCTTAAAATAGTACAATTTCTTATTAACTATTTCTTAATTACACAAAAATACTTATCAAGTAAACAATTATTTCTCATAGGTAGTCCAGTCAGACAATATTTGATGGGTAAAATAAGTACATACGAGTATAATTCGATCTAACAGATTTCAAGTACCTATTCCTCTACGAATTTATACATCTTTAAAACTTACGAAAACAAATACATAATTTACGTATCAATCCACGCATCAATTATAAAAACTTCAAAACATTGATAGTTTTATCTAACACTTATTAATAAGATTAGAGCTCTCACTATATTTTATTTATGACGCATAACATAAATATGAATAAGGAAAACTTCAGTTAACTAAAGTGTATTTTTACTTTCAAACCTACACTTTGCCCCAACGCGCAGTGATAAAACCCATGACACCAAAACAGATTTAAAGGACAAACATAGTAGATATTAAATTATTCCTGGTATAGTTTGACAGGAAACATTAAACTGTTTCGTATATCTGATGGTCTAATTTAATACTAATATTATAAATGCGACAGAACTCAGTCTGTCTGTCTTGCTTTCACGCTTTGGCATAGAGATAGTTTGAGTCCCGGGAAAGGACATAGGATAGTTTTTATCCCGGTTTTTGAAACAGGGACGCGCGCGATAAAGTTTTTCTGTAACAGACAAAACTCCACACGGGCGAAGCCGCGGGCGGAAAGCTGGTAAAAACCCGTGACAGAATTTTAAGATAAAATGGACGAGCATAACAGATTATACAAATCTAATTATTTTCTTAGAAATAGTTCTAGCAGCAAACCTCAACATACAGCTGATTTACGGTGGTTTTATTTAACTACCCACACACACACACACACACACTTTATTATCGATATATTCTTAAGTACCACCAACTATTACAGCATCATTAACAGGCGTTCAATTATCGCTACTTAACAAGTTATGTAAGTACTATTTAATTGGATTATAACATAACCTATAGCAATGATTTTACTTAAACAAAGAGCTCTACATTACATTATAACACTACAGAAGGTACAATATAACATGTCATTTTGATTCGATAAAGTTAGTGATATTTTCAATACTGATTAGAACGCTATCTCTCAATAAAGGTGCTACGTTATATACACATGTAGGTATATAAGGCGATTTAGTAACTACATCTGAGAGAACATTAAAGATTTTTAATTAAAATTACTAACTTATTTCTAAAGCTATAAGATGTAAACGTTGTGAGGTAAATCGACGTAATATTTACTGGAAAGAACTTCCACAGCTGCATGCTTGGCTAGTTATTGTACCCATATCGAAATGCCTAACGAATTCTTTGTCTAATAATTGTAATAGATGACTATGAACAAAACAAATTAAAGTAGGTAAAACGCGGATTACTTCACTAAAATAGTCATGTCCTCTAGCACATTCGATAGCACACGCAGCCATGCATGTAGTCGGCATAACTAATGATATCGCGTATCTGACTACGTGAACCGACGAACGCAAGTGGAGATGCGAGATTATTGCAGAAAATAAACCAAAGGCAATCAAACATTATTGAGCTACTTAAGCAACTAAAATAATTTCGATAATACCGTTAATCTTTTGCAAATATCTCGTATATCATAAAAGCCATTACGTATAAGTGGGAGGAGTATAATTTAATTAACTTCAGCAGGCACATGGTAGCTTGATTTGGTGATTACGTCCAACAACATTCAGTTTTTTGTTCACGGAAATGCCAACAAATATATCACCGACATTGGAGATATTGTTTTGGTCTAGTTGTAACTTATTTTTACTAAATTAACATCACGAAGAGAGAGGTTTGAATCGAAGCCAAATGCCGCCCTTGTTCTTGAGCAAAACGCTCCGCGAGTCGTACTGAATGGACGGCGTTGTCTTCGCGCACGGCTCCAGTTCAAAGGAGCTCAGCATAACGGCCAGTCCCGCCACCGCGGTCAGTACGGCGAAGCGGGCACCTACAAATTAAAATAAATAATTTCCAGTTTAAAATCTTTGTTTTATATTCCTGTCAGATGTACATTTATAAACAAAATTAAACTTATCCGATTCTTTTAAATTTTTACAAAACAAAGAAAAACTAACGAACAGTTTTATTCGGTTCGATCACATCGGTGGTAATTGCAATTGGTAAATAATCACATGTTAAAATATTGTAAACAATGGCTTTGTTTCCGAAATTATTCGGATTCTCAACAACTTACAACACATTGTTTCGTTTCATTTCTGAATCGTTGAATGCAATAATACTACAAAGCTCTTTGAAGTATTTGTAACCGTTAAAATGTAACGAATATAACTTACCAGGGCAACTTCTCGGTCCTTCTCCAAACGCTACGAAGGCAGGAGGATTTAAATCATCTGCAAACCGGTCTGGGTCAAATTTATTCGGATTCGGGAAATATTCTGGATCCCTTTGAATGCAATATAGTGGTATGAGTACTGGGTCTTTTAATTTTATTTTTAAATCTGTCCCAGTAAGAACACATGGCGAGGTGCATAATCTGGTGGTAAGGGGTGTAGGAGGGTGCATTCGCAGCGTTTCCATCACAGCTTGCGTCGTCAAACGCATCGATGTTACCGCATCGTAATTCAACGAGCCGTGGCGTTCCATGCATTCCATTATCTCTTTCCTAATTCGGTCCTGTACATCCTTGTCTTTAGCCAACTGGTACAAACAAAACGATAAAGTTGTTGACGACGTTTCTAAGCCCGCCAACATGAATATGAATGAATTCGATGTGATTAATTCATCTGTCATCTCGAATGCGTTGTCAGTTTTCTGCACATTTAACATCAGTTGCAGAAAATCATGTCGCTGAACGCCTGTAGTTCTTCTTTCTGTAAGAACTTGCTTGATGATCGTTGAGAAAAATGTTTCCACATCTGGGGAATATGTCTTAAGATTCAGCCATTTAAATAATCTCGGGAAAAACGCTCGACAGTACCGTTTCAGTATAGTAGCACGATCAGCTCTAAACATTTTTGAGGACATTTTTAAAAATGGTGAATCAGGGTCCTTAAGAGATCCAGGATCGACTCCGAATGCACAGCTTCCTATGACATCGGTCGTAAATCTACTCATTAACCTTGATATATCAACCTCTTCTAAAGATTCTGCGAGGAGAGTGTTTTTCAAAGATTGAGCACAGTCTGCAATGAGAGGGAACATAGCTTTCATCTTGGCAGAAGAAAATGTGGGAGTAATTATTTGCCGCATCGCTTTCCACTCCGATCCACTCATATTCGCCAAATTTCTAAGTAGTGGTTCACGTCTAGTGTCAGTCGCCACCGACACGCGATCACTAAAATTAGAAAACTCCTTAGAAAGTACGGTCTTTGCTATATCCAAATCAATCACCATCAGCGTCGGCCGGCGTGCTTGAAATATTCCCACATACTTTTCATTTCTATATGTGTCATAGAAAAACTGCAGCATACTGGTATAAGTTTTTCGCATTGTTAAAACGGGTCCAAAGTTGCCGAAAATCGGGCATGGTTCTCTGTAAGGCACTTGTTTTTGTAGCCAATACTTGCGTCCTTTTGTAGTGTAATGGAAAATCGTTAATAGTAAGAGTAGGAAGACTATAAATGAGACGAGGTAGCACGTTACACAGAACCACATCTTGAAACGAGTTATTTATCACAGCTCCGTAAAAGCACTTGTTTGTCCAAATCTCAGTGTTTAATGAGATGTGATACACGGGGTCGTGCGATCATGCCGGCGTTTTTGTGTGAGTAAACAAAACGATAAGCACGCGCACTCGCCGCGGAACTAGAAGGTCGGCGCGCGCGCAACAGCTCTGCGCCGCGGTCAGTCACCAATTGAAGTGTATCGCCACAGAACGCCAAGATAAACCTAGCCCTAGTACTGCGCCGGCGCACTCAAGGCCGCGCTTGTTGACGTGCGCTGCCCGTGACTCGAATATACCCGTACTCCGAACTTTACGGAGCCCATTGTATTCAGAAAGAATAAGTAATAGCGGGGATATTAAACATTCAAGCAAGTTACAGTGAGCTTGAGAATCTTGGAATCGAACGGATGTTTTTAATGAGATTATAAACAATCGGATTTTATAGATGTCAGTACGAAAAATTTCTAAATATGCTTATATTCATGAATCGCTATCCTTGACAACCTAATTTTAAGTAAATAACTTCATATCGTCGTTTATTAATTACTATAGCACAAATTAATGCACACTTACTTATTTTCTTCTATTTGTCAAATTTTGTAGTAAGTTGTAACGTTCGCTGTGGGCCACGCACCCCTCTTTCATGGTTTCTGCAGAATACCAGTGGCCGTAACGTGCTCTTCAGTACGTTATGACCTCATACTGAACAGAGACCAATTTGGTACAATGTATTTTGCTTTTTAAGTTGATTGTACTTATTGTTTAATTTTTTGGTACCAAATAAATGTTTTTTCTTTCTTTCTTTCAAAAAAAAAAAGTCAAATAGCCGCATCACTTGGTACATATTTGTGCATTAAAAAACGATGCGTTATATTTTCATAACATACAATGTCGAAGTTCAAACAGTTATGAGAACAAAAAAAGAACATACACACTCAACTGTGGTTGATGCAACGACTATTGTTATATTAAACGTGTGCTAAAATGCCAATTGAATTGAACCATCAAATATAAATAACAATCGTCTAGATGTTTAGCGCTTGTTTTGATTTTTAAACAATGCGCGATATTTCACTGTTCACTAGCTGGCATTGACTGACCACTTTTCATAACAAGTTGCGGACCAACCACAAGAAATACAATGTAATCAGAGCTACATAAAAAGCATCAGCGTGGTAATTTATTATGGATGTCCCACTGCTTACGATTTTATGTTCTAGAGTCACATTGTTTCAAATTATACAGCGTGATGTTGTTCACAAATTGACAATGTAGGTGGTCCCAATCAAATTGTAATGTACCTACCAGTTACAATGTATAAATAATTCATGGTTTATTATTAGTCTAAGATCCCGCTATACAAGGACCTTCACCGAGATGCTTATTTGATGAAACATATTTTATATTCAATTTAACATGTCAATAATTATATTGCTTAAGGGTTGCCTAATAAATTTCAGTCCAGGATATGATTAATTAATCATTAAAAAAAGTTTTATTTTTAAATATTTCATCGGTTTGATTATTAAACAAACTCCATACCAATCGAAAGTATGAAACCCATAGAATATGCAAACGTTAGGTTGCCTATTCTTTTCCAGTCATAACTCTCGGGTTGCCAGGTATAAACAGGTAAATTGATAGAGCATTTTGCATCGGTCTGATAATTTAATCAAATATAAATGAAAATAAAGATTATTTCATTATGAACACGGTGGTATAGGGTTGCCTGCGAAAAATCAGTCCTGAATGACGGTTGTCGAATTTTGTAAAGTGAAATTAAAACTGAAAGGTGACATTTTTCGAGTAGTTGGCAACATTTGGGAAAGACGAGTTGTATGAGGCGTTTGTGTGTCTTGTCAAGAGGTGTCGCTTGGGTGAAGAAATTTCTCCAGTGTTGCCATGCTTTCGGAGATTTGGTCCAAAAATGTCGAAAGTGGAAATAACGACTTCCGGTCAAAAATTTGGATGACGCCTCCTGCAAAAGAGTCGTACAAATGACATTTGATCATTTTCATCTCGATCACCTGGCAACACTGGCAGCTACGGGGAAAAGTATTTTTTTTTCGACATGGGTGTCTTTAAAGTTAAGGACGGACAGAAGGAGATATGGCAGAAAAAATCCAAAAATGGGGTTTGGTCGGTTATACGACCCAGATTATGGGAAAAATCCGAAAATTCAGAAAATCAAGATGGCGACCGAGTGAGCGGTCATTTTGTAAAAAGTTTCAGATTTCTGATTTTTCAAATGCATTTTTTGGGCAGTTGGCAACATTTGGGAAACTCGAGTTGTATAGAGCGATTACGTAGTTTGCTAAGGAGTATCGTTTGGAAAAACAACATTTTCCAGTGTTGCCATACTTTTTGCATTTTTCGCTTAATCTAGACCATTTTCCGCGCCGAAACCCATTTTTACTTTTTTTCTAACTTAAACCAATCCCGTGAAACAATTCCTTAAAACCACCCAAGTCCCAAAATTTTGTGGCCCCGTAACTGCCAGTGTTGCCAGGTAATCGAGATAAAAATAGTCAAATGTCATTAGTTTGACCTATTTGCAGGAGGCGTCATCCAAATTTTGGACCAAAAGTCGTTATTTCCATTTTTTACATGTTTTGACCAAATCTTTCAAAGTATGGCAACACTGGAAAATGTTGTTTTTCCAAACGATACTCCTTAGCAAACTACGTAATCGCTCTATACAACTCGAGTTTCCCAAATGTTGCCAACTGCCCAAAAAATGCATTTGAAAAATCAGAAATCTGAAACTTTTTACAAAATGGCCGCTCACTCGGTCGCCATCTTGATTTTCTGAATTTTCGGATTTTTCCCATAATTTGGGTCGTATAACCGACCAAACCCCATTTTTGGATTTTTTCTGCCATATCTCCTTCTGTCCGTCCTTAACTTTAAAGACACCCATGTCGAAAAAAAATACTTTTCCCCATAGCTGCAAGTGTTGCCAGGTGATCGAGATGAAAATGGTCAAATGTCATTTGTACGACCCTTTTGCAGGAGGCGTCATCCAAATTTTTGACCGGAAGTCGTTATTTCCACTTTCGACATTTTTGGACCAAATCTCCGAAAGCATGGCAACACTGGAGAAATTTCTTCACCCAAGCGACACCTCTTGACAAGACACACAAACGCCTCATACAACTCGTCTTTCCCAAATGTTGCCAACTACTCGAAAAATGTCACCTTTCAGTTTTAATTTCACTTTACAAAATTCGACAACCGTCATTCAGGACTGATTTTTCGCAGGCAACCCTATACCACCGTGTTCATAATGAAATAATCTTTATTTTCATTTATATTTGATTAAATTATCAGACCGATGCAAAATGCTCTATCAATTTACCTGTTTATACCTGGCAACCCGAGAGTTATGACTGGAAAAGAATAGGCAACCTAACGTTTGCATATTCTATGGGCTTCATACTTTCGATTGGTATGGAGTTTGTTTAATAATCAAACCGATGAAATATTTAAAAATAAAACTTTTTTTAATGATTAATTAATCATATCCTGGACTGAAATTTATTAGGCAACCCTTAAGCAATATAATTATTGACATGTTAAATTGAATATAAAATATGTTTCATCAAATAAGCATCTCGGTGAAGGTCGTTGTATAGCGGGATCTTATACTATATTATTGTATGGGCGCGATAAATCGTAAAATAATAGTACAGTCATCTGTCTTTTTCTAATAATAAAACTTTGAATAGGTACTTGCAGAACAAATCAGTACACGCCACACAGGACTCCGATAAATGAATGAATCATTTGTTACAAACTGAATGAAAGTCCGGTCAGGGATGATATTTCATTTCAATTGATAACGATATAAATTACAAAATTCCAACTCTGCGTTGTTTAGGTACGAGTATGTATAGTATGGTCATATCTATTGTAAGTGTACTTACTATGAATTATCTTTTTAATTCTAGTTAATTCTTACGTAAATATTTTACTATCATTGTAGAATTAGAAAATGTTTATCAGTCAAAATGTATAATCCGCATTCCATAGAATGACTACTCTATAGCCATATGGCTACAAAGAAACTTACAGCAGGGTGGAGTGGTGGAACCGAATGGTCAATTGTTTTGACACACATGGAAAGGCGGTTTTAAAAATGTCGTTATCGAAAAAAACAATTCCAAACCCCTAAAATTATTACAAGGTATCGGGGCAAAATAGTTAATTGCTGCTATTATTATTGTCCCGTGAAAACTTGATACATATAAAATTGCATTTTATCCTCAATAAACATTTTCCGCTTTCGAAAAGTTTTTCGCTTTCGAAAAGTTTTTCGCTTTCGAAAAGTTGCGATAATTTGTCACAGAAAAACATCACAAGTAACTTTTGCAAATACGAGTCTAATAATATTGTTAGTGTGTGTGGATATCGCATGCACGTATAACAATAACGGGTGCACCTCCAAAATAGCGCCCGAACAAGGAACGCATAAAATATGTAATGGTACCACACGTCACGATAAAACCGCGCGGCCAGTGTCCGCGGGCAGTGCATATTATTTGTAGGGATTATGCTATACTCAAGAATACAACACACGTAACATAACAACGGATTAATACGTATCGTATAATTAAACTTTTTAACAACGTCACCAGACCAATTTCGGCGAATGGGGCAGGATATTTCTATCACTTACTTCCGTTTAGCCAAACTTAGAAAGAGTATAAAATATTAAAACTAGTCAATCAAGTCAAATCTTTTTGAGATTAACATGCTTTCCAAAAACAGCTTAAGTTCCCCTAAGAGTCAACTGCATGAAAATGTTATTCTGCATCGGGCTAAGGAACTTTTATTCCCAGAAACATGCGTCATAACGTCCTGTAAACACGTGTACATTAGCGTTACGTAACTATGGCAACACTTACGTCACAATGCGGGGACGCGCGCGCCGCGATCGTAGCGAGCAGGGAAGCCGCGCCCGCACGGCACACGTTAGCTTCGCGCCGATTGCTCAGGATACGGGCCGCGAAAGCACAGAGCGATTCTTCTTGTATTGCTAAATGTGAAAGAATAGAGATGAAAACATTTTGCTAATACAAAATTTAATATTTGAAAATTGCGATGAAGCTGTACACAGCTTCTACTATCGGATACATCCGATCCTACTCTAACTCCAAACGTGGACCAATATGTCTGGAATTCGGATCGCATTTAGTTTTCCTAGCACTTTGGCTATATTTATCGAGGTAAAAGCTACTAAAAATATGATTTTACTGTTAATTAATTACTAATTTAATTTTCCGGGATTAACTATTTCTTTAGAAAAGATATCTCTTTAAACCTTTCGTTAATGATGTCAACTATCTATATCTCGAATCGAAATATGTGTGTAGTCCCTCTAAAAGTGTTCCTAACTATAATAACATGGGGGCGTAGTGCGAATTTACATCAAACGTATTCGATATCGAGTGCGTAAAAAATTACATCATACAGCGTCTCTAGCGGATATTTTCAAGAACTAAAATCTTCATAGGTTTTTTTTGACGCACTCGATATCGAATACGTTTGATGTAAACTCACACTACGCCCCCAGACCAAGCTCACTCACCCTGCATCAGGTGCGGCATCAGCTGCGGATGGTGCGCGAGCGCAGCCATGGCTGCAAGCGCAGCTGCTCGCAACTGAGCGCTCTGCGCCGCGCTGCAACCTACTACAGCTTGCACCGCTTCGCTGCTCCACGCTTCGCACCATCGCTGATCAAGAAAATATTATTTCATCAACGATCAAGGTCATTTAGTCTCCATGTCTCATTGTCCCTACTGCAGTAGGCCTAAGATGCGCGTCGTGATAACTTTTATCGACGTCAAAATTTATGGGCAAAATCGATAAAATGGCGTGATAACCGCTTATCGCGGCGCGCAGCCAGGGAGGTAGATCCCCTCGCTGACCCTGCTCGGCGGAGAAGGTTGGGCCGGAGGCGACGTGCTTTTGCGCGTCGTCTGTGACACCTAGTCAAATACTAGTCATAGCGTAAGGTCCATTATGAGTGCCGGCGGATAGACCTTTTACACCTACCCGCTGGCCTCCATTGTATATTATGTAAATATAGATAAGCACTTTGTACATTTGTATATATCATTTGTATATATCATTTGTATATAGTTGTAAATCTCCGAGTGGTCAGTTGCATTACAACAAACTGTAACTATAAAAATCAAAGATGGCGTGGTCGAAGTTGGAGTCTGCACGCATAGCAGACGGTCTGCGCATAGGTGGAACATGTCGGGTAAGGCCTCGCTACACCGGCTCCCATCTGTGCTCAGCGAGACGGAGATGGTGGATTTTTAGTGGGTAGGCCCCTCCCTTCTGGAGGGGAGAGCCCCACATAACCCGCCGCCTGACCACAGTGGCGGGTATGCAACTCAATGCATTTTTACCACCGAAAAAAAAAAAAAAAAAAGGCCTACAGAAGGACCTTATTAGAGGAGGTTAATAAACCTTTGTTTGTCACCTGTCATCCGCTTTGCAATGGAGGGAAGTCGAACCTTAACTTCGAACTCCGATGTTCTTCTGATTTATTTTCTTGCAAGTCCAATGACAGTTTAACTTTCACCCGAGACAAACTTGACCTTCACTGGTTGAGTTTTATTGGCGGTCAAGCTATGGATCCTGGCTACATAGAAGTTGCAGCGGTGGGAGCGAGAGGTGGGAATAGTCCCGTTATTGCAGGAGGACGACCTTCTTTAATTTACCAGAGGCAAAGGGTGGATTTGGTCTACACTCCCCACGCTACTCAGACGAGTTGGAGAGGTCCCGCACTCGCGTATTCTACCTTAGCCTCTTCTTAGACTTTCATTTACATTTGGTAATCTGACTTTTGACAGACTACCAACAGAAATAAAAATAAGTTTATTTCAAAATATTTGTATGATATGGGCATTATGGGCTGTAAAAACCGAAGTCAACACTCTAGTGACATCATGAGCCAACATTAGGGTTATTTAATTTAACGCTAACTAGTGCGAATCAAAAATTTTGGCAGGGGAAAATCCAAAAACAAACTCAACTACAGATGTGTACATGATTTGACGAACACACTATACACACTGAATTCTAGTGACAGGTTGGAATTTGAAAGTAACTATTTATTATAATTTATAGCCCGACCAGGAACATAAAAACCCTGGCATAGAGGCGCCTCAATTGCATTTGATAGTGCAACACTGAGTACAGTCGTACCTGTGTTAAATTAATAGGATAAATTTATGTATCAGGATTCAGGATTACGGGCTAATTTGATATTTTCATAAATTAACGAAAAAATATTATTAAAGGTAACCTGGTTTATAGCCTGACCAGGAACATAAAAACCCTCGCCATGTTGCGGAAAACTAATGGTACTAATTTCTTTTAATGGCAACAGTAACTGAAAACTTCATTGAAATGTCACCTTGCATGTCAGTCTATTGCTGTCAAAGTGTAAACAAACTTTATTTTAAATGTGCGCAATTGATTTTGTGAATTAAATTGCTAAAATCTTTTTATAGTCGTGAAAGAAAAGTGGTTCACAATGTGTTTAAATATTTGTCGAAGAGAAATACTAAGGGTTCGGACAATATTTTCATTGAATAATTATTCCGACAAGGGTGTCAAATTGACTGACATGTTTATCGTATAGTACAGTCCACTATGAAAATTAGCTGTGGTTTGTTTCAACTACCTATTTTGAAGAGTTTTGTCACTTTCTAAGTGTTGAATTTTATGGAATTGGGAAAGAAGTACCGAGTTTGAAGCGTTCATGAGCAGACATTGCAGTTGAATATTCAAGTTCTGAATTTGATTATTGATGAATAATAAAATAAATCCTACTAGCTCGATTGATGGTTTCATTTAATTTATTTAAACCAGGTTACCTATAATAATATTTTTTCGTTAATTTATGAAAATATCAAATTAGCCCGTAATCCTGAATCCTGATACATAAAGTTAGCCTATTAATTTAACACAGGTACGACTGTACTCAGTGTTGCACTATCAAATGCAATTGACGCGCCTCTATGCCAGGGTTTTTATGTTCCTGGTCAGGCTATAAATAAATTAAATGAAACCATCAAACGAGCTAGTAGGATTTATTTTATTATTCATCAAAAATCAAATTCAGAACTTGAATATTCAACTGCAATGTCTGCTCATGAACGCTTCAAACTCGGTACTTCTTTCCCAATTCCATAAAATTCAAAACTTAGAAAGTGACAAAAAACTTTAAAATAGGTAGTTGAAACAAACTACAGCTAATTTTCATAGTGGACTGTACTATACGATAAACATGTCAGTCAATTTGACAACCTTTGTCGGAAACATTATTCAATGAAAATATTGTCCAAACCCTTAGTATTTCTCTTCGACAAATACATTAAGTTAACACATTGTGAACCACTTTTCTTTCACGACTATAAAAATATTTTAGCATTTTAATTCACAAAATCAATTGCACACATTTAAAATAAAGTTTGTTTACACTTTGACAGCAATAGACTGACATGCAAGGTGACATGTCAATGAAGTTTTCAGTTACTGTTGCCATTAAAAGAAATTAGTACCATTAGTTTTCCGCAACATGGCGAGGGTTTTTATGTTCCTGGTCAGGCTATATTGTCTTTATTTACCACACTGGCTGGAGTGATAATATTATGAAGATTTACCTTTTCAACCGACTTCAAAAAAAGGAGGAGGTTCTCAATTCGACCCGTATGTTTTTTTTTTTTTCTATGTTTGTTACGCGATAACTCCGCCAATTATGAACCGACTTGAACAAATCTTTTTTCAGCGTATAGGTAATACCTCAAGGGTGGTCCCATTTCAATTTAATAGTAAAAAAAACAACCCCCAAGGGTGGAAAATTAGGGATGAACTTTTTTATACGCAATATCTCCGCCGATTATGAACCAATTTGAACGATTATTTTTTTGTTGAATAGGTATTATCAAAAGGGTGGTTTCATGCGAATTTGAAGAAAATATTTCACCCCCAAGGGTGGAAAATTGGGGATGAACTTTTTTATAATATACATTAAGAATATGGTCTCAATGTACTGCCTACCTTCAGCCTTCAGTGGTAACATCAAGGTAATAATTAGTTAACTAAAAAGCAAGAAATAAAAAAAAAAAAATTTTATAAAAAAAAAAAACTGACTCCAAAAAACCTACACTAAAAAGTAGAAAAATAATTACTAATTACCTACTTATTTATTAGGACGAATACGATAGGTAATTAGTAATTATTTTTCTACTTTTTAGTATAGGTTTTTTGGAGTCGGTTTTTTTTTTATAATTACCTATAAGAATAATCATATTACATGTTATAATGTAAAAAAAAATTATTCATGTTGTATTTTTCAAGTTCAAACAATAACACTAGGTACTATTAGTTAGGTATTAAATAGGAACTAAATCAATTTTATAAATAAACAGGCGCTTCATGAATTGTGTCACCGGAATTCCCATGTAAGTTCTTATACTCACGACAATACAAATGCACTTAAGATTACATTATGATATTCTAAGAAACTTCATTCGTAATACCATGTATATGTCACCGTAAAATTGTGAATTTCGTCAGATTCACTGCACAACAGCATTTCTGATGATTGGGTTATGTTACATGATATTAGTCCAATTTTTAATGACGATTTCAAATCTGTGATTGAAATATCTGTATCAGCTCTGGTTAAAAAAATATGACACTTGGGTCTTTTTGTAAAAAAACACTCTTTTTTTAGAGATGATCCTATTTTATGAAGTTGTTAAGTTGAAAAAACTTTCTTTTATTTGACTTCCTTGCTGATGCTGAAGGCAGACAGCTCTTCTGAATGATTTAACAGCAGTCAGCCATCATGTGTGCATTCCAGTGGCCCTGATAGCGTCCCTCTATCGGACGAAGGCCCTGGTGGATTTGCTCGCCATGTTCTTCACTTAGATCCTTAAGAGTTGTGATAAAATTGTTCAGGTGATTGCGAAGAGAGTGTTATTCGATGTTTATATTACATCCAACCAAAAAAACATGTTTGTAAGTGACTCATACGTTGTTCGATGTGTAAGAAGCAATAAAACGACACAATCGCATCAAGTTTGGGTTTGGTTCAATTTTAATTTCTAAGATGGGTCTGGGTGTTAATATGTATAATAAGTTTGTATTTACAAAAAAAATGTATTTAAGTATGTTTATATCCGTTTTCTAGTGAGCGGACACTGTGAATGTACGTCACGCGGGGTCACGTGACCGTCGGCGGGACTCAATATTTAAGCGAACTTTGAATGCCTATAAAATCATAACTACTGGGTATTTTTGAATGAAATAAAAACTAATGTATTTGTAAATGTAAAAGCCTAACTGTAACATAGGTTTCAAGTGGTTTTGCATACCTAGTAACATTCTCAATTACAATCTAACCTAACCTAACCCACTGTTAGTTTACAATCTAACGCGTTATATTATAAACTGACAGAGTTCACAATTTCACGTTGACATATATAAATGCGAGACGATTACCGGGAACATGGATAAATAGTAAATAGATATCGAGTGTTTCTTGATAGGCTCTTGACGTATTTTTACAGAAATCGGGTGATGACACGTCATCAAGGAATGATCAAAAGATCTGTAGATATCATGATAATATTTTATCTCTGACAACATTCTTGATAATGATTAATTGATAAATAGAGAAAATTGGATCGGCCGTTCAAAGCTGTTTGTTTATTTGTCCTGTATCGCCAGTGTAATAAAATCAGGGAACATTATTTCGTCATCAAAACTATTTCTTGCTTACTATTAACATTTACTTGCTAATTTATCTGTAGGTAAACTTCTTTGCGCAAATAGGAGTGATAAAATAAAGGCTTTCCTTACAAAGTACGTTAATTGCAGTCACATTAGTTATAGGGTTGTTACTCACTTGAACCGGTATTCCTTCTTGATGTGCCTGCTTCAATAGAGAAAGTAGAGAGAGTATGGCATCCAGTCGACACGCGTGTCCCTTCCTCCCTCCCCCCGATGCGCAACCACTGAGCGTTTCAGCTATGATCTTGAAGCATTGCACTAGAGTGTCTTCAGATAGCTTGCAGTACCGAGAATGCAATACGTATCTTATACAACGCATCAGTTCGTTAAGGTATCCTGCAAGACATTTTCTGAATCAAAATGTGACGAGGATGAACCTGAAGTTATCTAAATCTAGATTTTAGAAAACGCTCAGTATTCTTATCGTATCCAATCGTCTAATTTAAAAAAAACACAGATCAATTAAAAAACATAGTGGCATTTAGTGTTGTGCTTGTGCTTGTACACTTGTGGTTTGAGAAACAATGGATGGCAAATAAATAAAGCATCCTCAGACATTTGTATGTGTACTGATAGGTATGTGTCATGTAATCAACTAAACAATAAACAAAGCGAGTATATCCATACAATCCGTACAAACATACTTAAAATGTTTCTTTGTCAATGCATAATTATTCAGAGAAACACAAAACACACATTATACATAGAAACACCAATACAAACAGATATTATGTTCATGCACACTGCACACAAATATTTGCAATGTGCGAGGATTGAATAAGCGACCTCCAGCATTATTATGCTGCGAAGCAATAGGCATCAAGTTTATAATTGAACTGAATGAACGAACAGGCATAAAATACGTATAAAAAGATTCGAGCAAAAACAAAAGAAAACTCACCTAAGGCGTGAAAATTTTTCAAATCTATTCTCGATAGACACGCGAGCAGTATCTTTAAAAGACTCTCCAGTTTATTGCTGTCATAGTCATCATACTCCAGCAGTTTGACGCATCGCAGCAGAACTTTCACTATGTGTATGTGGAGTTGCGTCACTTCCACGCCATCTTGCGGCGTCTGCTGGGGAAGCAACTGATCACGGCTAAGCAGCGATATCACGGACGTGTCGTTGCCGATGAAAGATGACTTTATCCAGGACATTGTTCCTCCTAAGACA
Organism: Ostrinia furnacalis; assembly: GCF_004193835.3. Classification (NCBI taxonomy): domain Eukaryota; kingdom Metazoa; phylum Arthropoda; class Insecta; order Lepidoptera; family Crambidae; genus Ostrinia; species Ostrinia furnacalis. The sequence continues at coordinate 1,379,632 of NW_021132101.1, read as the reverse complement.
ATAAAATAAATAGGAAACTTAATGTCACTTCTGCCGCCCGTCGCGCGGTGATTGTGCGAGCGCGACAGAAATATAATTACGCGCGTGCGATAATGATGGGTAGATTGGGGTCATTGTACGAAATTCTATCTGCTCGGCGACCGGACTTAAGTAACAAAATAATAATTTAGTGTGGATTTTCTTTAAATAGTGCAGAAAATGACATTTCTAATAATACTAAGTATTAAGTCTGATACTAAATAATTACCTTTGCTAGGCACATTGTCCATATAAGCGAGTATGAAATGCATGACTGCAGTCAACAACGCTGCATCTCGGATAGAAGCGGGCGGAGCGCGTAGGAACCGGCGCATGTGTTGCCATGGCAACGCGGCAAACTGCTCCCCCGTCACCGAGGAGCGAGGCATGAGGTGCGCATAACTGGTAAGACAAAATAAATATTAATACATTTATGGAATCAATACTATTTTGTACAACGGTTCAGCTTGACTCCGGCTACTGATGAGTTCTACAATCGCAGGACTAACCGCAAAACGATGTCTTACTCCCATCTTAATGATGCGATGCGGCAGCTGAGGTTAGCATCATTTGATGTTCCAAACCGAATACAAAATGGTGATCCTTCAAGAAAAAAAAAGATAATACTCTCTCGTGTTATGCATTGGCATTTTTTCACGGATAGCAAGAGAGATACTAACTTTTCCAGCAAGCAGAACGCGTCAGACACTTGTGCGTGCGACGTTGCATTCTCCAACGCCAGCAAAGCGGCAGCGGCGGCGTGTCCAGGGCTCGCAGTCCACATCGGGGCGCAGCGCGAAAGAACGCTAAACGCAAGCTGTGCGGGCGCATCATCCGGTTAGCTCCAGTCACTATCACACGACTAGCAGATGAATGGAAAGAGAAGGTAAATAGGTCTACTAATTTCTAGTGACCGACCGAATATTCGTTTTCGTTTTCGGCCATTTTCGGCCAAAAAATGGACATTCGGCCATATTTTCGTTTTCGGCCAAAAACCAGCCGAATCTTCGGCCAAACCGAATATCAGAAATATGTGAATAAGATGGTGACGTTTATCGTTCCGATATCTTCGGAAGTGAATCTGGTGCACATATTATGGTTCCAATCAGACTTGAACGGACGCGGTATTGTCACACTCTTTTGAAGTTTTGAAGTGAGGTTACGTTGTAAAGACACCCTTTACTTTCAGCGAGAATTTTCCAAGTTCAAAATTGAATACAAATAAAACCAAAGAGTTTTCATTAAGTTTAATTGTTTCAAAATAGAGTAATGCGGATTTGAAACACGCCATGAGTCACTGGTCGGGGAGCCTACAGAGCGTTCGCAGTTGAGCAATAAGTATTTGAAATGTATTGTCGAATGATCGATGAATGTCTGATACCACAACTGCAACTGCATCCCGGTCAACTACTATTTCAGCAAGAAGGTGTCTCACCACACACGAAGAGTACCTCGATGGAGACACCGAGGACTATTTATTTTTTTTTTCAAATAAATGATCAGCACGTACAGGGACATACCCTAGCCGCCTCGGTCACCAGATCTCACACTATGCGACATTTTCTTGTGGGGATATCTCAAGTCAAAAGTTTACAGCAAACAATCCTTAAATAATTCAGGTTCTGTAAGAAAATATCCGCCGTGAAATTGCAGGAAAATTATTAGCGCGATTTGCTCTCGCATAGTTGCGAGTGTAAGGGTCCGGCTGTGAGAGTGCCTATAATAAAACGGGTATCATTTAAAAGACATTGCCTACAAAAAAATAAATCCGCATTGTTAAACTCCAGTTTGCAATAGTAATAAATAACAAAAAATCGTTAATTTATTTGTATGAATCATTTTTGAAGTTGAAAAATTCCCACTGGACACACTTTATTTCTTCTTCACTTCCCAATATTTCAATATACACCGGAAATAATATTCTACTAAGAATTCATAAATCAATTTTTTGTGTTTTAATGCCGGTTTTCTTTAATCAATCCTTATCCTAAATGCAAGCTGCGCGGGCGCATCATCAGGGCACGCGGCTCCGGTTACCTCAAGTAGTCACTATCACACGACTAAGACTGGTTTTAGTGTCACGCGGACTGTCAGTGCGGATCGCTCCGATTTGTATGAACTGCTAGTGAGCGGAGCGGTTCCTCCGGACCGCATTACTCTAAAACGCTCCCTAGAAGTTCATACAGATTGGCCGTGCGGAGCGGGTCCGCACCGGACGGTCCGCGTGACACTAAAACCAGCCTTACAGATAAATGGAAAGAGAAGGTTACATAAGTTTACTAACTTCTCCAGCAAACACAGCGCGTCAGCCACCTGTGCATGTGACGTTGCATTCTCTAACGCCAACAGCGCAGTTGCGGCGGCATGACCAGGGCTCGCGGCCCTCAGTAGAGCTCGGTCTTGGTCCGCAGGTCGCAGCGCGAGCGGCGCAGGGGGCGGGGTTAAACGCAAGCTGCGCGGACGCATCATCAGAGCAGATGAATGGAAAGAGATGGAAATACATGTCTACTAACTTCTCCAGCAAGCATAGCGCGTCAGCCACTTGCGCGTGTGACGTTGCATTCTCCAACGCCAACAACGCAGTAACGGCAGCGTGTCCAGGGCTCGAGGCCCTTAGTAGAGCTCGGTCTTGATCCGCAGGGCGCAACGCGAGGGGCGCGGGGGGCGGGGGCGCGCCGCACAGGACGCGGGCGCATCCCTCGTAGGCGCACCACCAGCGGACGCGTATCGTGGAGCGCCACGCTTCGTCTGATGTCAGCCATTCTGAATAGAAGTGGCTTAATAAGATATTTTAAAAATAAAGGAGCTTATTACAAAAAGTTACAGGCGTTGAACACATGCATAAATTGATATTTGTATAGAAATGACATTTTTTTAAATTTGTAATAACTCTGTAAGGACTGATTTTACAACCGTCGGATAACATTTAGCTGAAGAATAAGTTTGGCACATTGACAATTTCAGTATGGGAAAATAAAAAAAAAAAGATATCTGACGATTGAAAAATCTGCCCTAAATATCTTATGTCCAATATGCCTAAGATGCGCGCCGCGATAAGCGGGTATCAAGCCATTTTATCGATTTTGCCCATACATTTTGACGTCGATAAAAGTTATCACGGCGCGCATCTTAGGCCTACAGGGGGGCGCTCTAACGCGATTTTCGTGGTTGTACTAAGTCGATAATTTTCACACAATACGCGCGTTTGCAGAAAACCTTGCTAATAATCTTATTAGGTAAGTATTTCTAACGTACATTTTTGACATTCTTTTGTGAATAAATGGTTTCATCAAATCTAAAATACGTAAATCTAGATTTATCTCGCTTTTAGAAGAAAACAATGTACTCTTGAAACTTTTAACCATTCAGTCCACTCACCCACAGCCGAATGCCCAGCATTAGGACTGGTCGCCCAATAACTTGTGGCTGTAAAGGGCAGCGCGCACCGCTGCGTGACGCACTCGGGCAGCGCGGGCACGCGGCGCCTGTTCTCGTCCAGTTCTTGCAGGGCGAAGCCCGACCACACTGTCAGCGCTAGTACTTGAGCTGACATCAACACGGCCGAGTCGTTGGCGGGGAACACTAGGATCACTGGTGAAATATAACAGTAATGTAAAATAATTTTTCATATTATGTCACATTGAAAAAAGAAAAAAAAACCCGATCGACCTAATTTAAAGCGACTCTCCTTCGCACCCACCCGCAAACCTCTCCGCGTTCGCCCCGTCCTTACCAGAGCGTCAATGTGACGTCACTGATGCCAGGTACGCAGTTAAAAAAGTTAAAACTTTCTCACCTCGGATCAGTAGAGTTGGTAAATCAGTAATCTTAGCCAAGCTGTGCCGGCTGGCAAAGCAAACGCTGTTCAAAATGGACACGCAGCTTATGGCACACTCCGGGAATGCCAAATAATCGTCGACCATGAGTGACATCCTGAAAAGAAATAAACAAGCGTGTATACATCCACCATCAGCAGTGATCGGTTTTTTCCAGAAGTCCCAGTAGCAAATGAACCAGGCAGTGCTAGTTCAGATTTCGATTGATTTTGCACCTTAAGACAATAAGATTAAAAATATAAGGAGGACCATAATATGTATAACACTGGCATATAAGGGAAGAGGTTGGGCCATGTCATGCATGAGGCTGTAAGAATACTTTTTGCTTGTATAATTCACAGCTATGATAACGTTTTTGGCAGCAGACAAGCAAGTGTGAACACGTCAACTAAGTCTCCGATCACGGACTATGTGCCGTGCTGGTCTAACACTGTCCACATTACCTCAGGATGGCCACCACGAGCCTCAGGCCGTCGGCCTGCAGGAAGGCCTCATGTAACTCCTGCTGTCTCATCATCACGGACAGCTGCTGCAGGGTGCTCCGGCGCAGCGAGGGCTCCAGCGTCGGCCGGACTAGGCCTCCGCCCCGTACTCTAAGCCTTGCTGGTGTCACACTGTCCACATTACCTCAGGATGGCCACCACGAGCCTCAGGCCGTCGGCCTGCAGGAAGGCCTCATGTAACTCCTGCTGTCTCATCATCACGGACAGCTGCTGCAGGGTGCTCCGGCGCAGCGAGGGCTCCAGCGTCGGCCGGACTAGGCCTCCGCTCCCGTACTCTAAGCCTTGCTGGTGTCACACTGTCCACATTACCTCAGGATGGCCACCACGAGCCTCAGGCCGTCGGCCTGCAGGAAGGCCTCATGTAACTCCTGCTGTCTCATCATCACGGACAGCTGCTGCAGGGTGCTCCGGCGCAGCGAGGGCTCCAGCGTCGGCCGGACTAGGCCTCCGCTCCCGTACTCTAAGCCTTGCTGGTGTCACACTGTCCACATTACCTCAGGATGGCCACCACGAGCCTCAGGCCGTCGGCCTGCAGGAAGGCCTCATGTAACTCCTGCTGTCTCATCATCACGGACAGCTGCTGCAGGGTGCTCCGGCGCAGCGAGGGCTCCAGCGTCGGCCGGACTAGGCCTCCGCTCCCGTACTCTAAGCCTTGCTGGTGTCACACTGTCCACATTACCTCAGGATGGCCACCACGAGCCTCAGGCCGTCGGCCTGCAGGAAGGCCTCATGTAACTCCTGCTGTCTCATCATCACGGACAGCTGCTGCAGGGTGCTCCGGCGCAGCGAGGGCTCCAGCGTCGGCCGGACTAGGCCTCCGCTCACGTACTCTGTGCCGTGCTGGTCTAATACTATATCTTGCTTTAGAACGTCTAGAATCTGCATTAGGCCTGTAGTCTGAAAAAAATATAAAAAATAAAGCTTAGTAGTTCTTTGAAAGCTGTCACATGGAATGGAAGTTAAATAAATAAAGTTCGTTTGTTCGTTTTAGCAGAATGACGTCCACTGCTGGACAAAAGCCTCCCCCAAGGATTTCCATAACAGCCGGTCCTTCGCTTCCCGCGTCCAGGTTCTTCCCGAGACCTACGCCGATTGTCGGTCTACCTAGTGGGAAATAAATAAAGTAAATTCATCAAATTACCTGTGGATTTTTAGATGGCGAACTATTCTGGTCGACGTTGAAATCCTGCGGTTGGACGCGTCTCAAAGCGTTCATCAGAACATCAGCCCGCAAAGCTTCTTTCGGAGGCAAATATCTCTCGTCATCTGGAAATATCTTCAAAGTTAAGTTTCTTTATTGCCAGCCACCACCATCACGGATTTTAAATGTGTTTTTAATCAGGACAGGCTCTTTTTTTTCCACTGAGCGCTCTAGTAACGTGTCTAAGGCCCCGCAATGGATGTGGGCCTCGGTCAGACGCATTCCATTATAGTAGTAGTAGGTAGTGGAGCAATGTGGGAAGGGTGACGTACGTAACGTGTTAACAACCCAACTGTTACAGCATAGATATCAGAAAAATATCTGAAGTCACGCAGCCATGCACTCCGTGACGTCACTCTCCAGACTCGCATACGCTCCGTCTAGCAGACTCTAGTACTGACTCACCCAGTAGCAGGCAAAGCGCGTGCGCCGCGTCGAGCTGCACGGCCACGCAGCGTGTAAACAAAAGTCGCACCAGCCCCGCCGCCGCCTCCACAGCAGAAACGTCCACGCACTCCATGACGTCACTCATCAGAGACTTGCACACGCTCTGCCTAAAAACCTCCAGCTCTAACTCGACTCACCCAATAACAGGCAAAGCGCGTGCGCCGCGTCGAGCTGCACGGCCACGCAGCGTATGAATAGCAGCCGCGCCAGCCCTGCCGCTGCCTCCACAGCAGAAACGCCCATGCACTCAACGATATCCATCTCCAGTTACCTGCATATGCTCTGCCTAGCAACCTTCAGCTGACTCACCCAGTAACAGGCAAAGCGCGTGCGAAGCGTCGAGCTGCACGACCACGCAGCGCACGAACAGTAGCCGCGCCAATCCCGCCGCCGTCTCCACGGCAGAAACGCCCATGCACTAAATGACGTCACTCTCCAGACTCGCATACGCTCTGCCTAGCAGCCTCCAGCATGGACTCACCCAGTAGAAGGCAAAGCGCGTGCGCCGCATCTCGATGCCGCGCCAGCCCCGCGGCCGCCTCACAACAGAAACGCCCATGCACTCTGCGATGTCCATCTCCAGAGACCTGCATACGCTCTGTCTCTTTCTTCTTCTTAGTCGGGAACTCTTGTCAGAGAGGTCGTGGTTGCGCTGACGAGGTACACGGTAAGGTGTTCGATGTCATCTCCGAGCTCTGTCTAGCAGCCTCCAGCTCTGACTCACCCAGTAGCTGGCAGAGCGCGTGCGCCGCGTCGAGCTGCACGGCTACGCAGCGTATGAATAGCAGCCGCGCCAGCCCTGCCGCTGCCTCCACGGCAGAAACACCCAAGCACTCCATGACGTCACTCTCCAGACTCGCATACGCTCTGTCTAGTATACTCTAGTACTGACTCACCCAATAACAGGCAAAGCGCGTGCGCCGCGTCGAGCTGTACGGCCACGCAGCGTACGAACAGCAGCCGCGCCAATCCCGCCGCTGCCTCCACAGCAGAAACGCCCATGCACTCAGCGATATCCATCTCCAGTTACCTGCATATGCTCTGCCTAGCAACCTTCAGCTGACTCAACCAGTAGCAGTCAAAGCGCGTGCGAAGCGTCGAGCTGCACGACCACGCAGCGCACGAACAGTAGCCGCGCCAGCCGCGCCGCTGCCTCCGCGTGCACTAAATGACGTCACTCTTCAGAGACTTGCACACGCTCTACCTAAAAACCTGCAGCTCTGACTCGACTCACCCAGTAGCAGGCAAAGCGCGTGCGCCGCGTCGAGCTGTACGGCCACGCAGCGTATGAACAGTAGTCGCGCCAACCCCGCCGCTGCCTCCACAGCAGAGACGCCCATGCACTCAGCGATGTCCATCTCCAGAGATTTGCATATCGCTTTTCCTGGAATTTAGAATTTTTAATTTTCGAGTGAAGCACTTAACAACTATCCGGCTCGAAGGACCAGAAAAAGTGTGTGGCTGGAAAAGGTAAGCAGAGTCTGAGTTATACGGAAGCAATAAACGGTGGATTGATATAGTAGATCTTTCTTACACCATGCTACCACAAGCGACTGGGGTACGATTATATTCTGATAATTTGGCAGCATATTTTCTTATATGAGCTTTAATAAGACCTTTCTGCACTTCCCACGTTAACTTGTGTCTCCCTCTGTCACCTCTTAGTATATATTGTGGGAGTAGTTCTCTTCTGCTTGGCCATGACCATAAGACTCACCCAGCTGCGTGTCGTGCTCGGCGCGCGCGTGCAGCAGCGGCAGCACCGGCAGCAGGCTGGCCAGCAGCCGCCACCAGCACGCCTCGCTCAGCACCAGCCGCCCGCGGAGAAGGTACAGCATTATCTCGCTCGCACTTATTTCCACCTTTAATAAATATGTTTTCACATTTTTACATTTTTTTTTATGCATAACAAGGCAGATATTTGACCACAATTGCACCTGATGTTAAGTGGGATGCAGTCTAGGATGGTATTATATCTGCCCTAATTTACATTTAATCATAATCATAATATCTTTATTGCTTCATGTGGTACAAACAAGGTATTAAAAATAAAACAGTCCCAGAACATGAGCCCTGTGAGGGCATTGCTACATTATACATAATATTAATTAAGCTTAATCTTTAATCTATATAAATAAAAATGAATTGCTGTTCGTCAGTCTGATTAAAACTCGAGAACGGTTGGGCCGATTGAGCTGATTTTGGTTTTAAAATGTTTGTCGTAGTCCAGGGTAGGTCTAAACGGTGAGCAAATAAGGAAAAATTGCGATGGCTTATTTATTGCCTTTAAGGCGGAACAGAGTTCGCCGGGTCAGCTAGTAACTAATAAGAATTCAAAGCCCCACGAGTTCCTTAGTCTGCGGGCACGAAACTAACGACGGCCGAACGATGGGCGGGGCGGTGGCGATGAGGTAGTATTGCGATCACCTCGCGCCAAGCCGCCCCGCTCTCGCAATCGCTCGGCCCGTCGCTAGTTTCGTGCCCGCAGACTTAATTTATTTATTTTATTATTAGGAAAACAAACAGCATTCTATAACACACTTAATATCTCTGTTTTGCTCAAGGTCAGCTGGTAGAGAATGACTTATGGCATTAAGCTCGCCTTTTTGTACGGAACATTGTTATGTGTGTGCAATAATGTCTTTAAATAAATAAATAAATAGAGTTACCAATTAAACTAAAGAATTAAAAGGAGCTAGAACTAATCACGTGCTCACCGATTTTGTCTTTGACGAGAGCCCATGACAGCATATTTCAGTCAAGATCCCGACATCACATAGCAGCGTAAGACATTTCTCATTTTCCGACTGGTTGGCGTCGTCTCCGACCAGTACAAACCGCACCATGTCCACCATATAGGAGAAGAACTTAGCTTGCACCCATTCAACATTGTGAGCCATCAGGCTGAGAGCGATACTTCGCGCGATGGACCAATCACTGTCGTCTAAATTCCAGTCTTTAGTCCTTTTTAGCAGTATATCAGCTACATCACTGAGATATGCTTCACTCATATGCAGCTCCAATGCAGGTAGGGATTTCTTAATCACCGTAAAAACGGTTTTAGAGTCACGACAAGAGTTTTTGTTCTTCATAAAGCATACAGCGTCATCCATGCTAGCAGTTAGCTTCGTTAGTTCTCTGTATTTGCTTTTGTATTCGTGGTCAACTGAAGTTTTGGCAGTCTGAAATTGAAGTTAAGACTCTTTGAACGAGAAGAATTTAAATCATTTTAAAATGAAAGTGGAAAAATCTTATTATTTTTATAGTAAAATCGATACTTGAGCAAGAATCGTCAAGATTGCTGAGGGTGATATAGTGCTTTGTGGTGTTTCTTTAACTTATGTTTAGGAGTAGGCTGCTAGGCTGCATGCTAAATAATTACTTGAGCACTACATACCACAACTCTTGCACCACGTAACTTTGACCGTAACTATAACGTTAACCAATGCTTTTTGTATGGAGTTTGAGAGATTTTTGACGTTTGTCAAAGTTAAAGTAAGATGGTGCAACCCAGCCTAAATGAAGACAAACCTGCAAAGCCAAGGCAATCTTGTCGCTCATCTCAGGATACAGTATAGGCAGCGCCGGGTCCAGCTGTGCTGACTGTAGGGCGGTCACCAGTGCCGTCGGCGGTAGCGCTGACTGCCGCGCCCAAGACAGCAGAGATACAGCGCAGTTAACGAGGCGCAACCACACTGCGCGCCGGTGAAACTGCTCGGGGTCGTCTAGAAATGACTGCCTGGAAAGAATAAGTGTGAAGGTATCATCCGATTCAACATTCAAGCATGTGTTGCAGTTCTAAAACATGCTATTGATAACAATAGTGTTATCAATAATAGCATATAATACTGGAATAGTCCAGTGAGGATGTAGCGCGCATACGAGGTGTATTCCGTTAGGTTGGCTAAACGCCCGCGGGTCGCTCTTATTATGTTGCCTGCACCGACACGGCCACGGCCAATAGGAGCGCTTCCCGCCTACGCGTCGGCATCGGACCACGCTCTGCGCGCCCCCTCTCGCGACGCTCCCATTGTTAGATTTGTTAGAGACAGTAAGCCGTACGAAAAAATTGTAATGGTGCGTCCACACTGGGCGCACGGGCTGTGTGGGCGCACGGGCTCGCGCGGCACGCTGGTCATCTTGCTCACCCTGCTCTTGAGTGAGCAGGATGTCGAACATGCCGCGCGAGCCCGTGCGCCCAGTGTGGACGCACCATAACAAATTACGCCTTACCGCCACTCACTATCGATCGAAACTCATGTATTGAATGTCTTATCATTGGGTAAATATCAGGTAGCCAATAAAATAGGTCAATGGGAACTTGGGCGAGGGTTCAGAATAAGATAAACTCATGATTTAACCCTTCAAGCTCTCTCGATTCGCGATACAATAGATAATAAATTGTTACGCGGTCTTATGTGACCGTTTGAGGTTTGGTGGGTTAATAAATATACACTTACTTGTATTTCATTATAAGATCTCCTAACAATCGCATTACCATACAGCTCTTGTGTGCTATGTCTCTGTGGGTCTTCGTTGAGTGGTCCACACACCAAAAAGATTCACTAACACAATCTAGCAGTAAATCTATTAATGATTCTGCTAAGTCTAAGCAGGTATTTAGTTCTTTCTGGAAATAATAAAATACTTTATTTAATTTTTTACCAAAATATTTCATTAATCATTTAGAGCCTTTGCACACCATGTTTTTAAACGCGCCGACGCTTTTTTCCTACAAACGGCTATAGGTATAGTCTGCCTTCGCGTGTCCGCGCTGTCAGCGCGTTAAGAAAACGTGATGTGTATAGATCCTTAAGGTGCTTAAATGTTGGGAATACTTAGATACTTACCAAATTCAATATTTCAGATCTATGACTCACATCTGTTGAGGCTACATTGCGAGCCATGGTCGACATTACACCGTGGAGGGTATCGAGCACATAGATTGCAGCTGGTAACTGTCGTAGTGCTGTTAAGCCATCGTCCTGATGCACTACATTTATATCAACACTACTTGTCATCCTTTCCAGTTCATTATTCAAATGATCTTCCACTTCTCTATGATCTTCTGGAAGCTATGAAGTAAAGTATGTCATTATTCTGTATTTACAATTACTAATAGGAAATTATGATTTTGTGAAAAAAATTAAGAGAACAAAAGAAGAAAAATCCTTGTACACTAATTTTTAAAGTAACAAACCTTGTTAGTGTCATGGATCAAATCTTTAGACGTAAGCTCCAGAAGTCTTCTGCGCAGAGCCCTTGTAACAAACAGAAGTACTTGCAATGCCTCACCTGGACGGTTGCCATGATCTCCTTGGGCTATTGAGAGGAGATTCTGGAATATCACATTTTAAAATTAAGTATTAAGTCCAGTAGGAGTAGACTTTTTAGTGAAATCGATACTTGAGCAAGAATCAGCAAGATACTTAGAATATACAAACATACTTATAAGAACTTACTTTTATTATTGCAGGCCTATTCAAAAAGATCTCAACAGGAAAATCTTGCAGGAACACATCACGGATAAACCGACAACATCTACGCACTGACTTGAGTAGTTTCAATGCATCCTCAATCAAAAGCATTGTTTTTGTATCTGAAGCACTCAGTTCCACCCATGGGAAGAGCAGAACTTTTATGCATTCAGTTGTTTCATATCTGCAACAAACAAATACATTATTTTTGAAACTATTTCTCAATTATCATGAAATCAAAAAGTAAACAACAATTTTAGAAAAATATAACAATAGATAATATCACTTACACATAATTTTCAGTCCTTATTTCAATTTCTTCATTAGAAACAGAGGTTTCTTTAGATGTTGGAAAGTTAGGATCTATGTTGTAGTAGTTACTGTTTTGCCCACTTTCAGAACTGTAAAGCAAGGAAAAATTAAAAAATCTGACACAAAAAACATGCATGAAATATTTATTGACAGTGAAGTTGTAAATGATTTTTACTATAGTTATAGTTGCATTAAGTATTTACATATGTACTTTTTATAATTTTTATCTCTCTGTTAGAAACTATAGAAAAGATTTTACTATTATAATCTCTTGCTGTAAAAGAGTAAATAGAGTTGAATATTCATACTTTTAATTAAAAATCCAGTAACATACCTGTTTGTAGAAGGCAAATCAAGCCTTGGAATGGCGACATTGTCAGCAGACTCAACTGTGCTCAAAAATTTCAAAGTTTCAATCAAGTCTTCAAACGTCTCTAATGCCTTGGGATCTGTTATTTTATGTTTCACCTTATCCAAACGAATTAGCAAATTTCTGATGCCAATTTCTTTAGCTATGTAAGTGCCTCCTTTAGTCTGAAACATTGTCCATGATTGATTCAAAATTTTATTTTTAAAATATTAATGCTAGCTAGATTACTTTGTTTATTTATCATATTAAATTTTATTAATCTAGCTTCTCAGAGCAATATGATTCTAAAGTACTAAATAAATAATGAACTACCAATTATTGGTAGTTCATTTAATGACTGTGATAATCTTACCTTGATAGTTTGGATAAATAAATTTAGTGCCTCTCTTTGTAAAGACGGTTGTGAGCTATGAAACCAGTCCACCAGAGCTTCGATGAGATCTCTGGTGCTAGACAGTTCATCCTCCAATTCCCAGCCTAGAGTCAACTTTGTAAGTAGCAGTTTAAGAGAACGTTCACGAATTTCTGTAATGGGGTGCCCTGAAAGAATTTATTTATTGTTGTAACAATATTTGAGTAAAATTTTATTGTGATTAAGTTAGGGTCACGGAAAACTCGTTGTACAAAGCATGTGTGACTTACTTAGCTTGTTAATATAGTTAGAAAGGACTTGTGCTGACGACATGTCCACTTTATCAGTAAAATAAACTAGGAAAAGTAATTTTAACTAAAATAAACGGAATTTCCAATCTCCTCCGTCCGATTGTTGTTTACATTTTTAAACTTTGACATCTTTTTTTTTTAAACATGTTGCGTTGAGCAAAGATAATATCAAACCAGAGATGATATAATTTTACGTAAATATTTGTTTTCCCGATAAAACGCATGAATGAAAGTGGGAACTGAACTTTTTATTATCCTCTGCCCTCTGATAACGAGGAAAGCTCTTAGCTACTTCGCCTACTTCTTCTTCACTTCACTAACGAACGTGTGCAGCTTTGACCAAGATAAAGCTCTATCTATGCCTGATTATATCAACGGCCTAAATGCCTGATTATGACAGTTGGTTGCTGTTCTTCTGTCACCAAACTGTCAAACTCAAAGAAAATCTCGCGAATTTGGTGTTGGTGGAGGAAGGCGAAAAAGCTGTAATTTACTACATAACTACTGTAATTTGATTCCTTAGACTAGGTTAAACTTATGTAGATTCCAAGAGACACAAATATCATTCTCCAAAAAGTAAATAGGCTATCGAAAGGTTGGTACAAAATTATCATTTTGAAGCACATTCTCACATTCCGGTTTAATAAGTACTAAAAAATATCTTACTCTTCCAGATGGCTGATATTAAAACGCTTCTAAAAGAAGCAAGGAAATTTATTGACGAAAAAAAGTTTTCAGAGGCTCAAGAATGCTGCAAAAATATTTTACGAAAAGACAAACAGAATTATTTCGGTCTAGTTCTACTAGGAAAATCATTGGAAGATTCCGATCAAGCTCCTTTGGCATATCAAAAAGCTATTGCAAGCAAGGCTGACCACCCTTTGGCCTGGCAGGGGTTAGCAAATTACTATGAGAGGAAAGAGGAACAGTCATTCAAGTTAAAACTATTCCCAATTTATAAGGAAATGTTAAAGCTAAATCTAGAAGAGGAGAAGTCACTTGAAATTGTTACAAAACTTGGCCAATTAGGTATTGCATTGAAAAATAATGAGTCTATAAGTATTCTTTTGCATTTTATGAGGGAACATCAGAACGAAAATTTGACTACTGCTGCAGAACAACAAATATGTGAACTCTTAAAAGCCAATATTATGTGTAAAAAAGAAGATATTGATGAAATAATTAAAATTTTGCATCATATCTACAAGAAAAATCCAAGTGAATCTATTGAAATTTTCCTGGCCAAAGTAATAATGCAAAAAAATGATTTTGTATCAGCAGTGAAAGAAGTCATAGAATTGGATTTCTTTTCATGTAATGTTTCATTACGAGAATGGCTTTGTCAGTATCTATGTAAGAAGTACACAGAAGACAGATCTTTTGGTAATTTTCAGATTGATAAACATATAAATGACATAACTATGGGAATACAAAATTCCAAATATCCTGGATTATTGAATAGTATCATTTTGTTTGATAGAGGAATGTACTTGGATGCATATAAGCAGTGTGTGCCACTAGTAAACTACCAACAAGGTGATGAGACTGAAGCTAATTTAATAATCAACTGCACAATTGCATTAAAGAAGTGGACCATTACTCAAAAGCTTGCAACAAACTTCCTAACCAAGGTAAAACCTGGTTCAAAGTTTTCTATTGACCTTAAAAAGTTTTTATTCACATCTCTCATGAAACAACATAAATGGAAGCAAGCTTTCAGTGTTAGCAAAGAAATTCCACTAGAGTATTTGAATGTTCCTGAATTGGCTACTCTTGCTGAGTGTTTTATAGAAAACAATGAAAATGCTGAACCTATACTTGAAAAATTAAAAACTACAGAACATTACTGTCAGCTTCAAGCTCTATCATTACTGAAGCAAGGGAAATACAAAGAAACAATAACATTGCTAGAAAATGCAAGCCATAATGCTTTACATCAATTTTATTTAGGGAAAGCCTATTGGGAGCTGGAGCAGTATGATAAATGTCTTATGCATCTTCTGAAAGCTGCAAAACTTGATTCAGAACATGCAGAAACATTCTTTTATCTTGGACATTTTTATTTCAAAAGAGATGATCTTGAAAAAGCAAAAAAATGTTATGAAAAAGCTTACAATTTGAACAATAATGACAGCAACATTGTGAAGAAACTTAGCGAGCTGTATACAAAGTTGAATTTGAATGATTTGGACTTTGAATTACTCTCATCTGCTGAGAAAACTATTCAGACCAGTGAATCATGGTTACATTTTAGATTAGGTCTTCGTTACCTAAACAGAAGGGATTGGGAGAATGCTATAATCAATTTCAGATATGTTATTAAGGATAATCAAAATGATGTAACAGCTTTTGAATGCTTAGCAGATGCCTATTATTCCCGTGGATCCTTTACTTCAGCCTTGAGAGCATATAACAAGGTTATGACAATGAATCCAAATAAAAGTGTCCACTGCCTTACAAGAATTGGTTATATTTACTCATTATTGACTCAATATGATGATGCTATAATTGCATTCAAGAAAGTATTGACTATTGATGCAAATTCTATTCTTGCTCTGAAAGGAATAACTGAAACACTAATAAATTTAGCCAAAAAGAAGGTATCAGCCAATCTGTATGGCAGTGCAAGAGATTATGCACAATGTGCTATAGATTACATTATGAAAGCTATAGCCATACAAAAACAATTTCTATGTTTTTGGAAATTACTTGGAGATACTTTAATATTTATCACAAAATTACCAGATACATATAAATATGTTTTTATCAAGGACTCATTCTTTGATATGAATGACGAGAAATTGGTAAAAAAAGAAAAGGATGAAATTTTCCTTCAGGCTATTGTTTGTTATTCCTTTATCGCAAAACAAAATGGTCTATTGGCTTCTTATGACTTGGCATCAGCTTATCTGGCATTTTATCAAGATAGCAAAAAAGTGGCAAATTGTCACATTGCATTCAATCTGGCTATATCTTGTGTGAAAGAAAAACCAACTCAATGGCGTAATTGGAATTTACTTGGCAAAATATGCCTTTTCATTAAAAAATATGAAACTGCACAACATTGTTTTATCAAGGCTTTGATTGTAACAAGGAAATGGTCTGTGGCTAAAATATGGTGTAATCTAGGCACTTTATATCTGAAATTGAATCTTTACAAGATAGCCAACTATTGCTTCTGGCGTGGACAATCAACTCTCCCATCTTACCCACAAAGTTGGATTGGACAGGCCTTAATTGCTGAAACTATTCGTGAAGAGGAAGCCATGGACCTGTTCAGACATGCATGCAGGCTTGGATATCACCCAGAAAGTGCTCTAGGATATGCAGACTGGGTGTGTCGAACACTGAAGAATAATAGATTTGAAGAAGACCCAGAATTCAGATATGCCATAGAAGGCCTTTATGCTACAACCTATGCAATAGATCTAGTTGAATGGTTCAGTAACTTCGAACCTAACAATGCTTGTGCTTGTAATATTCTTGGAATTCTGCAAGAAAGAAATGGATTGCTAAAACCTGCACTGAAATCTTATGAAAAGGCATTGCAATATGCAGAAGATGACAAAAAGAATATTGTTCTTTTAAATATTGCTAGACTTTTATTGAGACTTGAAAATTATGAAGAATCTATAAAAATCTACAAAGCTATAACTGAAGCCAGTTTAAATTCGACCTGTGGTCTTGCACTTGCACTTTTCAAGAAAGGTTTATATGAAGAATCTTACTCAGTTTATGATACTGCCCTCCATTGGCTGAGTAATGATGATGATGAAAAAGCTGATCTTCTAGTTGCCATGGCTGGGATTATGTATATGTATCAAGGTCCAGATGATGCTAAAACAATATTGTTTCATAGTATTCAAATATCTCAAAAAAACCCTACAGCATACAGTTTATTTGGAATTTGTACAATTGGATTGTTACACTCAGAACAGAGTTTAACTAAACTTGCATTGAGTGAATTGCAAAAATATGAAAAGGATAGTAAGTTTGGATATGACATTGGATTTTTGAAATCGTATCCTCTGATTTGTGAGGGAAATGTGGAGCAGGCTATAAAATTGCTTAGTGATTCTCTTCATGATCATCCCTACAATGCCCTCCTGTGGTTTTGTATGGCAGAATACTGTCTGCAAACGACAAAGGCAAAAATTGGAAGCCGTTGTGCTCAAAAAGCTTTGTGTTCAATACAATACAATAATAACTATGATTCTGCAAAAATACTAGCTACAGCCAGCATTGCTGAGCATATTGCTGGAAATAAGTCCAAAGCATTGACTCTGGCAAAGGGTGGCTTACATAAGTATCCCCATCATTCTGAAATTTGGGCTGCACTTCTCTTTTCACTCTTGTCACATAAAAATTGGCTGGATAGAAAAGACTGGATGGTGGGTGCAGCTGTTCACATGAGACGACACCTTGATATCTCACGCCCATTGAGCAGATGGGTAAGTCTTGTTGAAAAAAAGCTAAGTAGATAAATAAGGTTTAATAGATGTTTGTGACGTTTTCACAACATTATTATTAATAGTTATTGATAAGCACTTATATTATCATGAATTTGATAACTTGTGAATTCTTGTGTAATAATAACTTTGTATCTTTTAATTATAAAATAAATTAAATGAATGTTGTATTAAAATGTCTATTTATTTACTTATTACTATTATCTGCAATCCTTTTAAACACAGCAAGATGTTTTTCGCCATTATTCCTAGTCACTTTCTGTCCTTCTTCTGTACTTTCATATAGCTTCTCTACTATTGGGTCTGATTTCTGAAAGAGACATTACACATATTAGCCTCACTAAATTAAAAATATATACCTATAACCATTATATTATACATATTACAAAATCTCAAATGCTCACCAATTCTTCTTCAGATATTTTAACAAATAAAGGGTGTTCTTCAAAATGCAATACCATCCAATCATGTAAATCTTTAACATCAGTAATAGTGTACACTATTCCCTAAAAGTAAAAAAATTCTATCAATACATTATCTCTCACTGGTTGTACCTTATCAAATGATAGAACAAATATAGGCTACATACTTCCTCAGCCAGGACATATGCATATTCAGAGAGCAGCCATTTGTTGATAATTCTCCATTTGTGTTTGGACTTCTTAAAATGTGGGTCTGGATACAAGAAGAACATCTTTTTGAGCTGAAAATATACCAGGATGTTTATGTTAAAAAGTTTCCAAATTACAAACAGACCACTTATGTTTAGATATCAAATGTTAACAACATACTTGTCCTTTCCGAAAAAAATTTGGCAAGTACTTCATGGCATTTGTTCTCAGTACAGCAATGTTTTGATAACTGTTAGCATCTTGGATTCTTAATGCTTTTATGCGATCATTGACATAATCTGATACTTTCACTCGAATCTCCAGCCCCAACATAATGTTTTCAGGAAACATTGCAGACAGTGTAACTGGAAAAATCACATTACCATTGTCATTAATGCCAAAAAATAATCATTGTAAGGAGTAATTCTGATTAACAATTATTCAAGTATATATCTACATAATTAGTAGGTACCTACATCCATGAAAATACAAGGAAATAACAAAAAATAATTTAATTTAATCAATTCGAGTAAAAAAGTAACATTTATTTGGTAGGTTACTAAGTGAATAACAAATTCCAAGTAATGAAGGAAACAAAAGAATTAAAGAAAAAGAGATTAGTACCTAGAAGCCCTCCATATCCACAACCAACATCTAAAAATTCCACTTGTTTTTCTTTGGGTTGATCTTTTAAAATTGGATATAAAGTAGACCAGTCATATTCATCAGGGTGGGCTGGACTGAAATAAAGATTTTTTAAAATAAAATAATGTAACTAGGTATTTATGTGGCACTGATAACAAGGCACTTTAACCAAATAAGATTACAGCTGGTGTAACAGGCCTAATCATTTCATTGAAGTACTCTATCAATTTATGATTTCTGTATCAACATGATAGTCCTAAACTGAGTATTTGCTGAGGGAGTATCAAATAATCTCCTAGTCCAAAAACAATGAACATCCATTTCAAATGAAATAGAAAATATACGTAATTTCAGTGATCACTTGTAATATTATGGTAGCAATCACAGCACAAAGAGCTCGGCGAGGTAAAAGGTTGAATAAGTGTATTTAGAAAATGTCACGATATATTAGAAAATACGCATAGAAACAATTTTACACTAAGATGTTTTTATTTTACAGCATCTTGTAACTTACTAGTCAAAACAATGATCAGCGATGGGGTTAGAATGAGCACGCTGACGGTAAAATTTCTTCTGAGGCAATGCCATATTTTCTTTAAGTATAATTTTATTTTTGTTAAGTGTATTTAGATTAATTCATTCAATTAATAAGCCATTTAAAAAGAAAATAGGAAAAGTAAACGAATAACTACAACAACCCGGTGCGGCCGATTACGCGTCTGACATATTTCAATTTGACAATTTTGACATTGACAAACATATGAATGTTCCGAAATGCACTGTGATCAAAACTAAGGTGTGTTTAAAGCACTGCCTGCTGTAAAGCTGCAGGATAGACAACAAGTGGCACTTTTTGATCGAATCTGAAATATAGATGACCCACGCTGACTGAACTGTCCCGCCAAACTCAATGACAGGGGGGCGCTACCATCGTTCAACTATATGGTTTCCAACATGGCAAAAATCTGAACCAGCGATCCGGTATTGACGGTGGCGCCCCACTGTCAATGTCATCGACAGGAACTAGGCGGACATTTTAACGGATCAGTCAGCAGCCTCGGTTACGAATAGGAGACGACGCGCGTATAGCTCGCCGCAGTCCGCCGCACCATCATCACCAGAGTATAAGCACAGTGACCGCACGCCATGTATTTCGGAACGACCGTACCCTATGCTTAATCTGTGACGACTTTCTTAAGTTATTACTTTTCTCTATGGTGACGACTGTCACTCTGACAGATGTCAAAATCAACATCAAACAAAAATGTTCAAAAATAAATCGATTGTCGTATCAAAATAATTTACTGCAGGATGGATGACGGTTTTTATTAGGCTAATGCGATTGAGAAGTGTATATTTTGAATAAAACATGTAATTAGTGTCTGCTGCGTGTATCCTTCCCAGTGTTTGTACTTCAGGTATGTGTTATTTCATTACGATCATTTTAATTTCAGTTCTCGTTGCCATTCTTGTTTGTGTACTTATTTTCTATTTATCATGTAATTACGTAAATATTACTACAAAAGCCAATATACATAAATGCCTCGAAACTCTTAACCACTTTTGCAAGGCCTAATCATATTCTTAAAAATGTTCTATTCTATGACAGAGTTATTATGCTGATTTACAATTTGTTTAGTGCAGTTGTTCTCAATAAAAAGCATTCAATATCTTCATCATTTTCATCACAATATTTTACTAAGCCACAATTTCTTTTAGATAAATTTTTACAGCTCATGTTTCAGTCTCAGTCAGTTGTCTTATTGTCTTTAGCCTGTTTCTGGTGTAGAAATGATTTACAATGCAAATTTTCCCTATTTTTTACTTTGCTATCAGTTGTTAATTGAGGTTTACCTGTAGGAACTCAGGATGTAAAGTATCAGAGGAATTAATATCAAATACCTAACTGCTTTTAACTTTGTAGCTGGAACTATTCTTAGTATTTTTAATCTCCATAGCTATGTAATGCATGTACAGATAAGAATTCTTAAAAGTATATTTTTAAACTCCACTGGTCCTAGACCTTGCCGCTATTTTTATTTTCTGTTTTAATATGAAGATAATTTTATTCATGGGCAAAGATTTCATTTGGGTGGCTCAATGACAAACTGATTAGTTATTTATCTTTATCTCTCAAGCAAATGTAGAATGAGGTGGGTGCCATCTTATAACTCAGCAGTTAAGAAATCATAAAATAAAATCACTTTCTTTGAATAAGAACCTTTCTTTTTTCCATACAACCTAAGTGCTAACCTCAGCCAATAGGATTCTGGATTAGGCCTCAAATAATTTTGAGTTAGAATTAAACAAATATTTTTAGCTACCTTGATCTTAAAAAAAGCAATGATGATAAGCTATTTCGGCGTCCGGCGTGCGGATTCCGGCGTTCGGCGGCGGCGTGTTGGTTGTTTTGACGTCTGCGCCCACGTGCCAGCGCCGAGCGCCGGGCCGCAGTCTGCCGCCGGCGCCGCTCGCGCGCGCCGCTCACCGCCCGAGCGTGACCTCCTTTGTGCTTTTATCATTCCGTTTGCGAAATGTTATCAACACTCTTTGTGTTTCCGATCGCCTCTCAATACAGTTTCGCATTGTCTGTTGTGTAGTGTATTACGATATGGAGAAAGAAGATTCACAGTGTAGTTTGAGTCAAAGCGAACGCGGCACGAGGAGTGCGCGAACGCTCATGGACAGCGTGTCGTCTGATGAGGGACCGGAGACGGAGCGGCTCCTGGGCGCGCTTTCGCCGGCGATAGTAAACAAGGCCGCGGAGAGACGGGGATCACTGACAGTCCCTCCCTCTCCCACCGATTCTCGTAAAAAGCGCGACCACTCTCGCCACCACCACTACAGGAGTCAATTGCAACACCTCATCCACTGGAGGGACATATGGGGAGGAGAACCTCATAAAGTGAATGAGGTATCTTATTTTTTCCAAGTATTTAACTGGGTCTGTCTCTGTAAGCATGGTAACTATTGTGTTGTGACTAAACAAGACTCCAAGGATATGGAAACAATGAAAAATATCTAACATGGGCACTCTTTATCATGATCAAAGTGGGTTTTGTTAACTAACTGTAATTTATAACATTTATATGCTTACATAATACTTGCTTGGTGTCTCTTGGGATTTTAACATAATACAGCTCAATCTATTAATTTATTAGAGAATACTGAATCAAAAGCCCTACAGTAGGATCTGAAGCAACCACAGGACGACCGACAAACGCGGTGGCGGGGCCTACAGTTTATGACAATGTACGTGTGGTATCACAAATGAATAATGATTCAGCGGTTTGTACTGAAAACGGACAGATATTTGTCTTGGTGACGACAACTACATTAATTGCCTTGACTCACATTCCCACTTTTTGTACAGTCGCAAACCAGCCCAAGATCTCTATTGTATTTTCCATGACCTACTAGTTGTATAAAATTTCTAATTTACTGCAAAGGATATTCGCTAAAGTTTCCCTATTCGTTATATTTAAAGCCATTAAAACAGGAAAATATGGGACAGATACTACTTTACCGTATACTTTAGTATTACTTTACCGTTTTTGTTTTCCTTAAAGAAGTGTAAATCTGCACAGATTTTCATAAAGTTCTGCATTATGTTAAGTTGTTTTATTACTAAACCCATGTTTTGGCTGCATGAGAAGTTCCGTAGCAAAACAACTGGGTCTGAATGTCAACACGCTTTTGCGTGCCGTATTTCAAACAGATAACTTGCACTTCGCAATACCATATTGACTTATTGCGTGTTCTACTCCACGTGTGTTACTACCGTGGAGATCCGATGACTTTTGAGGTCGTTATACTCCGTGATAACCTTGGTCTATGGTCTGACCTGACTCGTATTTTTTGTGTCAATTACTTCCCATTCGTACAAGCTATGCCCCACCTACTTTGTTTAAGTTATGACTACTACAAGTCGAACTGCATTCTCTCTCATATTTTGACTTCACTACTAAGTTCCTACGAAAGATGCATGGCAACAGCATGACTTACACTAAAAGTGTTTCTTTTTGCCATAGGTTTTTCAGTAGCTATCCTTATTAGTTTTCACATATTTAGTAACTCTATAAATAAATCTTGAGAATAATTTACTTCAAGGTCTTATGAAATATATTTTAAGTACCCATGTAGGTATGGTTGTGTCTGACTAGACTGTCGCTAACAAGTTGAATCCTCTTACACCTACTCGCAGAAAATAATATTGAATTTCTCCAAACAACATCAACGATATAAACTTTCCGTTTCTACGTAAAAACGTTATTTAGAATGAGCCTAACACATAACTAACTACAAATGATATAAAATATGTCTAAATAAGCATGCGAAATGCAAAAATGTAGATACAATTTTACATGTTCCGTATGCAAAGAAAATGATTGTCTCATCTATGTATAATAAAGCAGTTTATTCGAAAGTGACCACGAATTCACACAAAGAGGCCACAGCTGTATGCAATACATGCATAAGATTCTGCTGTCCACAGTCGCACAAACAGTACCAAGAATATGTCGGCATGCGATTTAATTCAGACAATTGAACCCGGACATTACGAGCGGAGATCACGCACGCACTGTTTGCTATCATATTCATATCGCATGGCACTATCTGACTCTAGGGATCATAACAAGACAGAAAATATTCATGATGTTATCAGTATGAAGAAGATAGGCGACTGTGTTTTACGTAGAATGTCTATCAAAATGGTGGGTACCACTATAAGCCTTTTATTCTCCTGCCAGTCATGGTCACGTAGAGCAAACGCTAAGGACTTTGCGTCTTTAGAATCTTCATAAAAAACCGTCATGTCTTCAGAGTTTTAGCTTTAGTTATTGCTTATTGTTTACACAATTCACAATGCCACTAATTGCGATAGCATGTGTGGCAGTCAGTGACGTTAAGTTCGTATAACTCTGAAATATCGCATTCGCATGTTTCGCTCTAATTTTAAAGCAGCCATCAAGAAATGCATTTGATAATATTTTGGCGAGCGCATTTCATTGTACAAATGTTTGTGGAATGAACCGGTGCGGTTCAATAATAATTCTAATTTCACACCGTTTTGCTAACTTGCGGAATGGGTAAAGAACCTTGTACAAAGCATTTCAATTGATGACTTTGTCACCCTGGATTGTTTGCCAATTCAGTTACGCAATGGCACGATCGTTTCAATGATTTGATGTATAATTTGTCAGTCACTCATTCACAGCATGACATGTACTACCTTTGTAATCTGAGTTTAGAGGACTATTAAACTTAATATTTACTTACTACCTATCAGCTAGCTAAGGACTTAATCAGCTACAGAAATATTTAAAAAAAATGGAAAAAGAAAGCCAACTAAAAAAACCTGTACAAATATTACAAGGTACATTTTTATTCTGTAGAAAACTGTAACCCTGCCTCTATGTAGTATTAGCAAAGAATATGGCGTGCACGATGTTGTTACCACAACATGGAAGGTGAACCCTACGAAGTTGCGAGATGACATGACTGATAACCACGGACAGTATTTAGTAAATTGATCCTCAAGTTTAACACACTTGACTTAATTTACTGTATGCTTGGCAACTATCTAGTTTTTTTATCTAGATCACTGACGAGTTAAAAGAGCTCTATGCCGAGAGCGAAAAGATAGAAAGTGGCCTTCCTTTCTGTTATCGATAAATTGGTTTTTCGCATTATTTATTAATTAATCACGGATAAAGAAATGATGAAATTGGGGCTTTCATATCGATCGATCGATATTCCTACGTAAAATATCCTTTGAGAATTGAAATGTGAGCCGCTTTCTCATTTTAACCAGTATTAGTTGAATTTAGTGTTAAAAATACTCTGAATTCGAAAATAGTAAAAATCGAACCAATATTCACGGCAGAAACATGAATATCCTTGCAACAGTAAAGGAGAAAGTATGCAAACACAACTCTACATTAAACATTTATATGAGCAGCATCTTTTAATGACCGCACACAATGTTTGTGCATGTGATGTCTGTCTACAACAGAATAATGACTTCAATTACTTTAGTTTAATACCACCCTAAACGAAGCCAATGGAGACATGAACGGTGTCTTAATAGACGACAATATTCTTATGGCAACGACAGTAACCTCGAAAAGCTTTTAGTCTGAGGATCGTTTGGTATTATATTCCAATTAGACGTTGTTTTGACACTTTCGGAAGATTATAATATTTGGGCTATCGCGAACGTGTCGTCCATGTTAATAGGGCATGAAAATCCAGACATAATGCTAAATTATACTGTTCCTAATGTTAAAACAAACTTGTCGGATAATAACAAACTCTATGGATTCAAGATTGATCCCCGCATAGAAAACACTTATTGTACTCATAATCCATTTTTTTTTTACAATGATACAGAATCCTAGACATAAATATGTATTAATATTATTTAATATTATACAAACATATTGTTTTTCCATTAATATGTAATATTGAGATCATAATAAAGGTATCATAATAGCTCTCCCGATTTCAGTATCTATGCCACCCACTCTAGCGTGCTTGGCAGTCCTCGCTCCATTTCCCTAGCGAATAGGTTCCATCTATTCTTATACGACATGATATTGCTGGAATCCTTAACGAGCATCAAGTTATACATACACATACATGATAAAAGGTATATTATAATGGAGATGTTGCTAAGGAGTCAACTAGAAAAGGTCAGGAATCTCAACTTGGACATAGATAAATAAGGCATTATCTGTGACTTGGATAGACTATCTAGGGAGAAGGAGGAGCACCAACTTAAATAAACCTAATAATATCGCAATGTTTATCTAGAATTTAAACACAACTAATACGCGAGAAAATATTGATGCAAATATCATTTACTTTAGAGAATGGAGTCAGATTATATTTATGATCTTATGCAAATACTTATGTAACACACAGGTGTTTGCATCTTAAATATAGGTTACCTAAGCAACCAATAATAATTATGACAACCTATTGGACCATTATAGAGGAAAATATCAAAACAAACGTACTTGTGCTTTTAAATCTGTAAGTCTGGAACCAGTGCATCGCAAACTCCTGTATTTGTCTTCAGTCCAGCCAGCGTTTCTATGATCTCATAACTGAATTATTATGCAAACAAACTCCTTTCCAAAGAAAAATTCTTCTATACTAGAATGAGCATCTGGCTCTACTTCATCAAATCGTCAAGGCAGAGTTATATATTTTATTGATATCTGTTTCATACGTACATTTATCATTAATATTAAACGTTTTATTGAATTTCAAATACTCGTACCACTTCGCTTTCTTGAATCTAATTTGCACGAACGAATAGTTGTGAAAAGGACCGGCTGTCGTGATTTGTCATTAAAGAATTTCAACTATATTTTCAAAGATCTTAAAATAAATTAAAGAATAATGTACAACATCAAATTCAATCAGTTTATTGATTGCTTTTATGGACTTAATTAAAAGTTCTTTATGTACCAGTGCCGAGAGATGTTGAACTTTTTCGATTTTCTATGTAGAGTGAGTTTACCCTTTAGTGTCCATATTTTTTTCTCTCTGATCGCTTATTTGTAAGTAATGTTCGTGATCTTCGCATGTTTATAAATTGTGTCGTACAGTACTTAATCAAATAGTATTATTCTGTGATCATACTTATATTTGCTCATGCAAATTACTATTTAAACTCATTCGTTAAAAGATAACAGCGCTATGTGGGAATTATTTAGAGGCATTATAATTTCTTATCAATATTTATTTAATGGGCACTGTATCGAAACCTTAAGTTGAAACCTATAGTAGGCGGTTAAAATGTCAAATAGCTTTACCACTTGACTGGTTCTGTAAAAAATAGTAGCGTGCGAATTAAGCGATTATTATAATAGTATAGTTTTCAAAGGGTTAAAATTCTTGACTTGTGAAGAGATCTATGCTTTATGAGTCTAGAAACAAAAGTCATTGTTCTTTTCGGAAAAGTAAGTAGGTCCGTTTTCAGGGTTTGGTTGGCTGGGGCAGACATTGCATACAATGGTTTGAGGCCACCCAAGTAGTGATTCAAGCATCAAGGTCGAGCGGTATCTGGTCTCTATGCGTCATTACCCCCACTATGACATCAGCGGTCTCCCCAAAGGCATTTTACCGACATTCTCTTATAGTCATTTTAATTAAATGTGTGAAGTGTAATCAAACCATGTCTTTGGTCTTTATAATCTAGAATAGACAAGCTGAAAAGTTACAATCAGGCTGAAGCGAAGGTGAAATTTGAAATAGAGGAATAATGTAAAAAAGCCTTCCTTTTCAGCTTTCTTTTCATTTCACCGTATGCATGAAAATTGATATTATACTGTTAAAAATGTATTGTAATCCATGTTTCAAATCCAAGATTTTTGTTTCAGTCGCAATATCGCAAATGTCTTCATCAATATTTCTTGTCGCATTCTAACTCAAAATAATGAAGGACGTAAAAAAATAGATAACAGCTAACACTCCATACAATTACATACTATCATAGTTACCATTCGAAACCGTATGTTTGTCACAACATCCCATTGGTATTTGTAATAAATCGGGATTATAAGGTAGCGGAAATGTGTTCATTCGCTGAAATAAACGAATATTTCGTTTGCCAACGTGGTGACAAGTAATTTATAATGATTAAATGATTATTACAGGAATGAAGCCATTTAACTATTTATTAAGACAAAATTATCATTAATCACAGTAGATGATTGTTATATCAACGTCCATTCAGTATAAGTTATTGGTTTTTCATAATGCTATTTTTATTCGTTATTAGTCTTATTAGCCTTTGTGCTCCATTACCTACTGCGATAAATTAGTCTTGGCTGTTGGTAAGCTTTGTTTGTTATTAAACAGTAATTGCAATTATCATTGGTATGCAACACGAGTGTATACGACCTTACGGCGTGTGCATAGTTCAGTGTAACTCGGGTTATCGCAGTTCTTTGTAGTGTCCTGCTGTAAAATGCTATGTAAATTACAAACGTAACTTAATTTTCTTTTGTAACACGGCGTTAATTTTTAAATTTTAATTTGCATTTTAGCAGAATGAACAAATGTTTCTTTGTTCGCAAGCAAATTAGGAACTTATTATGCGCTAACTCCCCGTATCTTCTTCACACGTGTAGAAATGGTTTGCACAATGTACTACAACTAAGACTTTTATTATGTTTTTCCTTTTGACAGTTATCATTAGTTCGGATTAAAAAAACTTAAGTTATTAATTAAAATTATTTTTTTTAGAGTTTATGTATACTAATAACCATAATAAAGATAGATCTGCCTAGGCATTAGGCAGATCTATCTTTATTATGGTTAGTGCTAAAACATAAATATTCTACTATGTACCAAATATTATGTCCCTGCGCACAAATTTTCCTATTATTCGGGGACCACATGGTAACCAAGTTAAAAAAAGCCAAATAATGTATGTTGAATAAATTAATTAGGTATTTAATCTACAGTGCTCTAGAATTCTAGATTATCTCTCGCAAATAAATTAAATTATTGTTCTTATTCACGTACTAAAAAATAAACTCATACTCAACAATTTTATTACTCACGCAGTATTCGTAATTTTGCCTTTATTTGTTGTTTACTGAAGTGAATCAGACGAAGTATGTTGTCCTCGTTATCTATACCAAACCAGTCAAATGTTAAACAACTTTTAAACTCTTTCTAAGCATGTTAATACTGGATTCAATTCTGCAACAGTATTTTGTATTAAATATCTATTTTGTAACATAAAATTTTCATTCTATTACCATTTCTGATTTGGAAATAGTCCACAACTTTCACTAAATATTATCAATTTATAAATGTGTCTTAAGTAACTTAATTAGATATTTTGAAGCACTCGTAATTTGGTTTTTGTGACGTTACTCAATCGCGGGCATCTTTGTTTCTTTTTCCGTCGCTTTGGGCCATACTGTCACTTACAGATTTTCAGGCACTGAAAATCATTTTCACTTCGCTTACCCTGAAATGATTTTCATAGTGTTCTGTAGTTATCAATAAACAGCACAATGTTTCTTTTGTTGATGGCTTATCTTGGCTAGTTTAAAATCAGAATGCTTATCTGTTCACTATTAGTAAGCAACCGCTATCGATATTTTTGTAGTGATACGATTAGATTGATATTTCATGTTATTGATTTACAGTCTTGGGTAATTTTTCCAAGATACTGAAATGATTAAGTGGGTTTGTTATGTATTTCTAAATAAACAAAATATTTCAGTAAACTTTCACTGTTTCCCAGCAAGTATAAACTTCTTTTCTAACTTTGGCTGCGTTTGTGGAGAAGGAGAAAGGTTCTCCATCTAAACTCCTCCATTCTGGATCGTTAGTGATTACACTACACAGAGTCACAGACCAGTGCAGTGTTGGCGCTAATCAATTAATTTTTTAATCAATTAATTAATTTGATTAATTTTAATCATGATTAAATTAATCCTGATTAAAATAATCATGATTAAAAAAGTAATCATAATCATGATTAATTTGTTAATCATTAATAAATAATCATTAATTTGATTAACTTGATTAACTTCTTAAATGTTCTATCGAAAACAATGTTAAAACATTGAATTCTAATATTAGATGTTTGGTTTTAGGCTACAATTCTATGACAGGTCATACTTAGATAAATATAAGGTAACCTAGACTGCCCCCCGCCCCCTTCCCTCACTGAATCTTCCGGTGCAGTCTTCCGACCTCCCGTAGGAGGATATCAGTCCACTTCCTCTACCGTTCCAGCACTTACTTGCAACCCCACACTCCCACCACCTGCCCCCCACCCCTAGCCTCCCCTGAAACTTCTGGTACGAAGTCTTCTGCACCTCCCCAACACGCAAAACCTCCTAGTTTAGCAACCCCACCCTTCTATTGAATTGCCCACGCGTGGCCCTCCCCCCGAAACTTCTGGTACGAAGTCTCCTGCACCTCCCCAACACGCAAAACCTCCTAGTTTAGCAACCCCACCTTTCTGTTGAATTGCCCACGCTTGCCCCTACCTTGGGAGGGGGGGTGGGGACTTGATTTTAATCATTAATTTTTAATCATTAATCAGATTAACTTTTTGCCAACACTGTCACAGACCTAGAATGATGTCTCAAACTTCAAGTTTGTATGTTTTCTAAAAAAATTAATTAGAGACATGTGGTTTTAACAAGACGTTTCGTTTCCCGAAACCCGATCCAATTTATTTGGCGTGAATCAAACAAGCCAACGTTAGGTGCCAAATAAATTTAACGGGACAGTATACTTATTGCCCGTACCCGCCCCGTATGCTTCTCACGTAATGTTTTATCTGTGTTAGTCATTTGTTGTATGCCATGGTCGTATTCGGCTTTCGGAAATGTAGGAGGAAATATCTTTGATAGGTATCTAGGTCATAATAATATTATTATTATGAATTCGTTTTCAAACATTATTCTATTAAAATTATTCTACGAGTAATACCTAAAAAAATCAAATATGTAGTAACTAATTTAACTATACATAAGCCCGTTTTCACCATCAATCCCTAATTTTTAAGTGACCCCTATGGTGACACATAACAGGCATTTTGTTGTCATAGGGGTCACTTATAAATTAGGGATTGATGGTGAAAACAGGCATTAGTCTTTATTTCATTCCTCAATTATTCTATTAATGTTTTCATGAAGACTTCAGAATTTTAAACATAACGCCATCTATCTTTACTGAAGCGAATCAACTGTTCTGTTAATGATTTTTGAAGTTGCTCAGGCGCATCGATCGTAAAACGTCTTTCTTGTGTGATGTTAGCTGGTACTGCTAGATGGCGTTGGCTGTCTCATTATAAGAAAACATTTTAAATTATTTGTAGAAACAAAAATAAGACAGTTATTTAATATTTTTTACACAAAAATTAAGAGAATGAGTGAAATGCTCCTAATAATAATTTACTTACATAATTTTTTATTGTTCGTAAATTTTTTTGAATAAAAAATAACTAATTTTAAAGTAAAAATTGAAAAAATATGGATTATGTTATTTTGTTAAGTTAAAAACTGAAAAGTAAAGGTAACTTATTTTATCCTTTTACCTGTAATGCTCCTTTATCTACACTTAGAAACATGTGGAAATGTTTTCAACAAGCGAACCGATAAAATATGATAAGGATGTTTATACAATTTAATTCAATTACTTGGATCTTATCAATACGACAGGGCTCAGTGCGATGCCGGTCGCAGGACTCGTCCATCCTTTCCTGCCCTTACGTAATATTTTTCGAAATTTTTGTTTCACTACCCTCAATTCTTCCAATACATAGTAGTGCCAATGTTATAAAAGTTTGTCGAGATTCTTAAATTCTGAGTGCAAAGGTTGATATTGGAGTGCAAGATTGTTGAGCATAGGCAAATGTTGACATGGCCTACGCGTCACAAAATGTGTAACATACAGAGTTTGAAGACTAACAAAGCGCAGGCGCAGTGTTCAGTGGAATTATGTCGAATTGGATGGACAGAGCGGGTCCTTCCACACCGGTGGCCGAGCGGCGACCACTTGTGCTGGCTGTGAGGGTGCCCAGGAGCTATGGAAGCCTCTTCCCTCATTACAAGTTCGTGAGGGACACCCTCAGTGAAACGTCGCATCGACCTGAGGTACTTTTGTGTGGTCTTCGAATCGATAAGCAAAACTTACGAATATCGGTCAAAGAAAGGCGACTTTCTTTGGACAAAGAACGGTACTTTAAAGATTTAATGCCTTATGACGAACAAACGTTAATTCTTCGTAATCAAATCAACTTAATCTGAGTGGCATTTTAAATAATGCTTAGCACTTTGATGCTTATCCCTTTCTTCCTCCTAGTCCCTTCGCCAAATACATATTTTAAACAAAATAAATGTAAATTAAGCCTCTTCATCATAAGTGTAAAGGAGCCTTTAAAACAAACTTCCTCTTGCCCGCACGATACCATGTTCTTTGTATGTGATCCAACAATAAAAGAAATATGTACAAAATTCAGGTTTTGGATCCAACACGCATGTTGTGTTGACCTTCCGAACTTTTACAAGGTTAAAGGCTCTGCAATTAATCATATTTTTTACTATGAAATTAAGAAGTTCCTCAGCAACCTCCTTCCTCAGTACCTGTAGTAAAAAATAAGTATGTTTTTTTTTGTGTTTTTTACAATTTAGTTTATACGGATTGTAAATGTCATCCACATTTTTCAGGCATATATGTAGCTGTATTTTTATTAAATTTTGTTTGTAATTTGGAAACAACTTTAAAATGGGTTAGAACCGTATTTTTCTTTTACATTGAATTGAATGGAGTTGTTCACGGTGATTTGTATTCCGCCATCATGGATTTATAGTTTATGACACAATTAGGATGCCGTTTGCCCCTTTATGGCGGCATCCCGGTGCAATATAGGGTAAAAATGTGTACTAAATCATATGGGCGTATTGCTTACAACAAATACCCGGATAATGCTTAGTGCTTGTGGTTTACTTTTCTTTCTGCGCATATCATTCATCGCGTTGAGAAACCCTCTGGCATATGTCCATAGAATGGCCACGTTTTGCATTGTTAGAAAGGCAGAGCTGCAATTAATAAATGACTGGCCAAGATGCTGCTCTTTGACTCCTTCGCGAAACTTTCTTCTAATTTATACTTGTACTGACTTTTGTCTGTCACACAAAGAATATCGCAAGCGTGCCTCCCTTTTCAAATACAGGGATAAAACTATTCTTAAGTTTTTCCCTGGGTCTAACTATCTCTCTCATCTAAATCGGTTCAGTGGTTTTAAGCGTGAAACGGTAACAAACAGACAAAGTAACTTTAGCATTAATAATATTAGTGATATTAGTGTGTATTGCACTAAAAATATACACTAACGAGAAGCAATTTAATCTCCTCAAAACATAAAAAATAAGAATCCAATAACCGCTATCCAAAGAGTTCAACGTATTTGACGGCATTTACGAACTGTACTGTATTTGAACATTTGTGTATCACTTTATCTGTAAATGATAATATGTGAACACATTAAATATACATCTGCCCGAAGGAAGTGATAACGTGGCGTTAGTAACGTATACGGTACTTATTTGTTTTTTTTATTAAATCACCGTTATTTTTGTCTTGCAACCAGTTTAGTTTTTTTCTAATAAAAGTTAATACCACTCTAATGGGTTTCTTAGAATATTTTCTATTGTGGTTATGAATTACTAGTAACCTGCCCTTGCTTCGTCGTCTATAACCACATATTTATAATAATTAGTTTTTCTACTTATTGGTATTAGAATTAACAATAATCGTTTCTCAACTCATGAAACAAGCCTTGTAAACGTTGATCCAACATAAGAGACATCCTGTATAACATGGTGGAAATGCCACATCGCGCAGTCGCCATGCCTTGGCTGTAACACTGATTGGCAGGCAGCTAACAGATTGAATGCTGAAAGCTCGTCCCCAAATAGCTATGAATGTCATCTCCGCTTCATTCAGCACTCGTTTCCGCCTATAAATTAGTCCACTATAATTACATACTAGACATTACCGCTACACAAACGGTAATTGCTTAAGAAATTATGTGACACAGGGTTTACATGCTCTTAACTTTTTAAATATTTTCTCGATATCAAAATATTTTAGAATTGAGTTTTTTTAAACTATACTTTTTAAAACACGTACGGATGTTTTTCATCCTATTTTTACTAGTATATTTTTATAATTTGAAAAAAGGTTAAGTTTGTCATTAGTGGAAAAATAATAGAAAATAGTGTTTTCTCAACCCTTATTCGTTATCTATTTCCTTTCCAACAAAATTGGTTTTTGACTATCGCAAAATCACTCTATTATTATGACGGAACAATGACGTAAATCCAATTAATGGATGTAAAATAAATAAAAATACTTTGCTTCAATTTAATGCTTCTTACTGATTAAACTTAACCTTTAACTATGGACGTCGGGTCTCAGAGGCCCACCCCCCTTTCCAATTTCTCGGTTTAAACACCTTCCCGCCACGTGCTGCTCTCGACCATCTCAGTAGCTTCAGTTTTAACTGTGTTTGGACCAAGGAGGCATAAAATCGCGTCTTCCGGCACTTATTACGTGAGTAATAACCATCCAAAGTTTTGTCCGGGCCTGGGAGACCCGATGACTATAATTTCCATACAAACATACTTGTATGGATGTGACTGGTCAACTATATTTTTTTTGTATCATATTATTATAATATTAAGTAAATTGTTCTAGTTTAAGAATACATAATGGCAGAAAGTATCTGAGTACATTAGCTATATTATTAGCCCAACTATCTAAAGAGCATTTCAGGAGTAAGGTATTTCTTGTAAACGATACTTCTTTTGAGTTTAGATGTCTTAGAATTCACCATTGCTGCAGATTCCAATTCTAAATGGTGTACATTTTGCCTATCAAAGCTCTCAAAGAAAGATAACACATGCCTGCAGAGATAATTTGTCTCAAGTGTTCTAGGCTACTGTGTATAATTTTTGAAACTTTAACCCTTGTCAAAATTTTTATTTTATGTCCTTCAGAAATTTTGTTCATGTTTTTAAGTTAAATGGTTATTAATTAGCAAGGAAAAATATATTACTATTATTTATTAATAGTCTACTGTAATCAAGGAGCCTATATGTGATGGCAAGTCAATTAACACTGAAAAACGTCTAAGTTTTTAAAATTTGCAAAAAAAAATTAAATGATGGTTCAAATTTGATTACTTTTACTACTAAATCCTTTATTAATAGTTATTAGATATATATCAACTCTTTAATAAATTCAAATTGATTCAGATATGAAAATAAGAAGAATTTTAGATAGGGGTCTGTGAGACCCGACGTCCATGGGAGTGTGATTATTTTTTCACGTCCATAGTTAAAGGTTAACGAGCGTAAAATAATAGAAAGGTAATTAAAAACTAAAAATATTCTAATATGCCTATGTAAACCAAACCCACTTGCGATGCATGCGCATGCATGACCTTTAGTGCAGGAATACCAGCCGGCTGTGTACACCATAAAATAACGTTTATAATCAGTTCTAAGTGCTAACGGTAAACTTTATTATCATCTCCCACTTTTACGGTGTTTAAATTATGGTGTAATGGTCGTACGTAATTTAACCAGTATTTACCTTTGTTTGTGTAAGATTTAATTGATCCAATATGTATCTAGCGCTAAGCTTTGGCTAAACACTGTGGTTATAAGAGCGTAAGGACAGTAGTCGCCGCAGTTAGTTCGAAAAGCGATAGGTATTATTAAAGATCGTGCGTAAATGAGCAAATCTCATGTTATCTCGAAATGTTGCGCGCTGCATCGTTTATAAGGACATACGGGCAGGTACGATGTCGTTTCCAAGTAGGTTATGTGTATTGTGCAGTTATTATAAAGTAGGCTGGCGTGTGCCTTTGTGCTCGAGTGGGCCTGGGCACTGCCCGCGGGCCTGGCTGGGTGCGATCCTGTAACACCGTTACTCTTTTTGCTTTGCTTTCGTTGCGGATCTTCACCTTAAGAACTTTTTGCCGTTTCCAATGATAGATTGCTAGACCGGTTGATGTGTAATTCTGATGAATAGGAGATGGATACAAAAAGACACATAACTTACTAACCGCTTTGTTCATTCGCTTTTGTGTAATATTTAGTTAGATATATGATAATATCGGTTAGCAACAAAATAAATAATTTACTTACGTATTAGACACGTAATAATAGGCTTAAACCATGTTAAAAATTTAAATAGATGATGAATATTGTAATTTTTGTAACCTTTTTTTTAATCAAAAATGAATGAAATAAATGTGTATCTATTGTAAAGTAATAATATAATATCAATAGCAGCTGCGCCATTGTGGTAACTAGCTCAATATTATGAATATTTATATATTATCAACGTCATTCGAAGAAATTATTCACAGAAAAAAATGACAAAGAGTTAATACTTACCTAATTATTGAATTTTTTTTTTTAAATTTATTAAAATATTCATAATATTACTTATTATGAATTTTTATCTAACACCAAATTGTAATGTTTATATATAACTTAAAAACCGCTTATCTATACTTTTTATTTTTATCGTCTAATTAATTATAACGTGATTAAAAAAAAGTTAATTATATCTTTTTTTTATCAACGCACTTCAGAATCCCTGATGTCAGCTCGGGTAACTTGGTTAGGTTCTTGCGGTAAAAAATCCAATGTGAGTTAAAAGACATAATATAGTAATGTGTGATCAACGGCGCGGGGAGGGCCCAGAGTGCCGGCCGGTGCAGCGCCCGCGCACTGCCCGGCCGGCCTCCGCGCGACATGCTGCCTCCAGAGCGATCCAACCGCACCGCCTCCGCGATACTCAAACGCCTCACAGCGCGCACCTACAGCACCTACTCCCTAGTACGTATCGCCACCAGCACTCAGCACCGGCCGCGTTCATTCATAGCCGCCGCCCTCCGCGCGCCGCCCGCCCTTTCCCACGCCGCGCGCTGCAAATAGTAACCGCCCAGCGTGGGCCGCGTCGTTCCGCTCGTAACTCCGCTTAGTCACCACGCTCGGAAATCTATCACGAGACGCCGCGGAGTACGCTCGCCTCGCCGCTTACTATGCGGGAGATCGCGACATGTCCCTCCCGCCCCAACTGCCGACCTATTCTAACAGTGATAAAGAATATGTGCACATACGATGCCTCATCGCGAACATTCACAAGCCGAGGAACGTGTCGCGGCCGCCGTCGGCGTCCATCGACAAGGGTGCACCGTTGGAGGTGGTCCGGGAGTCGCCGACTTCTTCGGACACGGAACGGAGTGGTTCGATTTCGGATAGATCGGACGATCGACTATCTCTAGATGAGCTTGCGCCAACGCAGCGGGCGAAGAGTAACAGCTTCGCGGGGTCGATGTTGACGCCTCCTCCTTTGCACCAGAAGAAGCGGCGGCCGTCGTTCCTGCACATCGGCGGAGCGGCGGCGCCGGGCCCCATGTCGGCGGGCCCGCACTTCACCGTGCCCAAGTTCACGCTGACGGCGCCCCCGGGGGAGCAGCACCGGCGCCTCAGCCATGGCTTCGCAGCCTTCCATGGATTCGCCCTCCGTCGACATTCTAATACGGTCTGCGCAAGGATGATTTGCAAGTGTGAACGCGTTTTCGTTTTATTCTACCTCAACAGTAGTGAGTGTGTGTTAATTAATAACAGCATGTCGGAAGATAATTTAAAAAATTGCTTCTAACTTTGTGTCGTGAAAGCATGTCGATTCTTTCATATTTAAAAAGATATTAATACAAGGTTCCTTACAAACAGGGCCATTAGTGCAACTTAATGTTTGGAATAGATTATTTGAACACAGGCACGTAGGCAAGGTAATTAATCAAATTATCCACTTAATTTTGTAGCACCTAATTATGGTGGCAATTAATAAGTACCACTATAGTTTGAAAACAATACTTATTTACAATAACATTTCTATTAATTGATAGATATTTGTTTACACCGAAACTTATCTCACTCAGTAATAACATTTTTAATTAAATATTCACTTACATGACTTCCTTCCTACAATAATTCCGCCTGAGATGGTAAAAATTAGCTTAAGTCACGAATAACACTTATCTCTTAAATGTGTAATGACATACACGATGAGCATTTCTATTCTTAAAAGAATATTTTTATTTCTTTTAAGTCCAATAAAGGTGTTCAGTTAGGTACTAAACTGATGCGTTAATGTTTATTCATGCATTTTTTTAGTAAAATATTTTTTTCATCTATAAGTGTTAAAGGGACATAAAGTTTCATTATCATACCATATTGACGATGTGACAAAGAATATGTTTGCTTGCAATTTATTTGTACACGTCACGCCTTTACTCATTATAGGTAGTGTCAAATAATATTCTGCAAGTAATTATGGTATATGCCAAAAACCCAAAAACACTATAGTTACACAAATAGTTATGTGTAGTTGTGGATGTGATAAAGTTACGTAAATGAAAATAATTTTGTTTACAATTCCGCGACTGTTTTCGTAGTTTCAAGTTAAACTCGTTGGCAATGCAAGAGATATTATTCAACGGGAATGCAATTTCAGGATTACAATAGAAAGCTATTTTTTTTACTAATGTCTGCCTGCAGTTTTCGGTTTTGACGATTTTCCGAGCATTTTTCCAAGTTTTCTCTCCACAAAACCTTTCCGGGTTTCAGCGAATATTTGCAAAAGCCAATCCGAACGGGTTTAGTCTTTATTCAAGTCGCTTAGCAATAATACATTTAACGATTTCATTAATTTTTCATTGATTCGATGTTTTTTTAATTTGGTTGATGAAGACGAATAAATGACGTCCACTGCTGGACAAAGGCCTCCTCCAAGGTTTTCCACAATGCACGGTCCTGCGCTGCCCTCATCCAGGCTCTTCCCGCGACCTTTACCAGATAGTCGGTCCACCTAGTAGGAGGCCTGCCCACGCTACGTCTTAAACGAATAAAGACGAATAAAACGAAAGGTAACAGACAAATGAAATGATTACCAGTTCGGTGATTGAAATTAGAGCTAAAAATACAATAAATAGCTGAATTGCAGCTTATCAGCACATTAGTCAGACATTGTTATTGGAATTGAGTCTAAATTTGGTGCGGTCTAGACTTTCTTCCTAACACATTTTGTTGTTTACTTATTGGGCTACCTTGTGATATCATCCGTTATCACTATATCTTTGTTCATTATGTACTGAACTGCGTCAAGTGAACGTTATTACAAAGCCAGTCTCCAATACTGACATACGTATTTTGTGAATCTTCTTTTTTTAATTAATTTGCTAGTGCAGTCACGTGTAGTGTTCACGATGCTGCGCTGGAGTTTGAATTTGAGCGAGGTTAGAAATAATTTAAAAATTAATATATTTTTTACTAATTTCAATTAATAAAATCTGTGGTATTTATATTGTGTTGTGTCTAAATATTGTGGCATTTTACAAGCAGTGACCGGCTTACACGTTACACTTAATTTGCTTGCGTGAATACAATAAGTATGGCAGAAGAAAAAATAAGTAATTTGCTTAACTGCGTGCTTCCGTGATATCTATTAGTTGATATTTTGCTCTCTCTCTCTACTACTCCAACTAATTACTACTTTCTGACTCTGTTATTAATATTCCACTTTCAAGTTACTTAATTTTTATTTCATTCTTAAATTCTGAGAGACTGGAGCCCTCATTATAAAAGGTAGAACTTAAGGAAAAACTTTTAACGAATTTCTATTTAGTAATGTAAACATATTAATCATCAAATCTGGTTATATGACGTAGTAGATGTTGATATTTTTTATGTCTATAAATTAATGCATTTAAGTTTTAGGAATACCATTTATTAAACATAGCCTTGAAAGTTGTTTGTTCCCCTTTTTATTGTAAAAGATTATAGCAATAATTTGTGTAAATCATTTCGTATTGATTAACATAACTTCTTTTGGTATATATTACCAACTTTATCTGTAGTTAAACAGATCACACAATAGTTTCGTGAAAACAACTCGTCTCCTTCAAAAATAGCTAAACGAATTCACCATGTTTATTCATTCAACATCTGAATTTATAATGTACCTGCTTCAGGTAAACTGAATTTTAAGTAACATTTTTGATTCGGTCAATTCGATCAGTCTTGAAGAATCGTCCAAAACAATCATTTGATATGTTTTGATTTAAAAGTAATTTCCTCTAACAAAATAGTAGTGTGTGTTTTTTGACACCCACTAGGAGTCGTGCTGATGAGGTGGTATCTCTCAGATCCTTCCAACAATCCCGGCGAAAGTCCTATTGTATTACTGCTAGGCAAAAGGTTCTCCCAAACCCTGAGAGTACTAATATATCTCTCAGATCCTTTCAATAATCCCGGTGAAAATTGTACTGTGTTAGTGTTAGGCAAATGTCTCTCAAATGCCACTGTCCTGTAGAAAATTGTTGTGACGTTCCGCGTGTGACCAAATCCTCCGTTCGCCTCTGGTAAAGGAGTCTTATTTGGGTTATTGACCTGCTGATGATGACGTCACGATTGTCCGCAGAGCCTCCACCGGAGCGAGTCGATGGTGTCTCTGGCGTGCTTCAAGACGCTGTCGCAGCTGGTGGCCAACGACACCGCCGCAGAACTGCAGCAGTACCTCGCCAACAACAAGAACATCAACATCGACGACAGAGATGAGGTATGTGACCTGTGTATATTTTTTTATGTATGACAAGGCAGATATTTGACCGCAATCGTACCCGATGTTAAGTGAGAGGATGGTACATATCTGCCCTGTAAGTGCCTATTCACTCTCGCCCGGATTATAGTGTTCAGGAAAGACAGCAGCAGGCAGCAAATTCCAGTCCCTAGCTGTTCGCATTATAAAAGTTATCGAAACACTTAGTGCGAGCTGGTGGAATGTCGACAATGTAGGGATGGTACGCTAACCTGCGTCTGATTTCCCGGTGATGGAAGGGGGCTGGTGGAATTAGCTCGTATAATTCCTTCGCACATTCTCCGGTGTAATTTGAAAGTGAGTTGAGTTGAAAGATGATAATATGATGAAGGAGATATCACTAGTTAGTAGATGATGGAGATAAGTACCAGTCTTCTTCTCCTATTACCTGGGTTTAACAACTAAGCTAGAGATATAGGTATACTTAGTAAAAGGATCCTTTTACGTCAGTTTTCGCGTTTATTGATCGAAAGCAATTAAAAGTTTATGAAAAGTAACTGGATCTTCTAGTCTAAAATAACGCTGATTTATGTTTGATTGTGCCTTGAAATTAATGCTTTATTAAGTTAACTACGCTGTGTAAATAATTATACTGGTCGCAACGTTATTGAATATCGTTGTGGTTCGTACTTCGGAGGGCTCGTAAAAAACCGTCTCTCTGATTGAGCCATGTGAGACGCCTCATTAGGTATTTACATCAGAATTTGAACAGAACAGATAGAGGAAGATATGACAACAAGACAATTGTTTATTTTCTTCGGCAACATAATTTATTTTATTTTATTACAAAGTTATGCTTATCCTACTAATATTATAAATGCGAAAGTTTGGATGTCCGGATGTTTGTTACTCTTTCACGCAAAAACTACTGAACGGATTTTGATGAAACTTTACAGTATTATTGTTTATAACCCAGAATAACATAAAGGCTATAATTTACGACGATCTATGACAAACTGAATTTCACGCGGGTGAAGCCGCGGGCAACAGCTAGTAATCTTTACATTTCTTATGTATAAATAAAGCCCATAATGCAATACGGAAAGAAATGGCAAATACACTCATATCATGTTTGTTATTTGATAACAATTTTAAAATAATATTTATAGTTTATTGTAGTCTTTTTGTAATCTTTACAATGTATTACATCAGTAATATTTTTTTAAAACAATATAATGGATGTGAATTTGTTATTATTTAAACGCAATTTTTCAATGCGCACAACTTGATCCATGAATTCATGAAAAAGTTAATTTAAGGTAAACAAACTCGATTCTATATTATGATAAAAACAAAATTATATGAGTAATATTAATGACCCAGTGGTGTCGACGCTAATCTAGTAGTCACTGTAATATACAAACATAATAATCGAACCGCTTATCTTATCGCTTTTGATTGCGCCGCGATACGTATACTTATTGTGACGTATACGTCACCGACATGTTTTTTATTTCTGTTATAATTTCTGAACCTAACATTCTTTATTCATTAAAAGTTTAGGTTGACTGTCAATTAAATCTACTAACGACTTTTTAAATGATACTAAAATAGTTCTGTTTCTACTATCGTTACAATTTAAAAAAGATGATATAACATCCGTTATTGTTTTAACTACTAATATGTTATCTTATTTCATTAAGTTTGCTACGAACATATTATTATAAGTGTTGACTAGGTAGTATAATAGTATTGTCAAAAAGGCAAACTGAACTCTGCTTCAGTTTTAGCGTAACTTTCTTTACTCCTAAACAAGCATGATAGCGAATAACCTGTCATCCATGTCGTCTTTAAATCATTTTGTGTTGAATGCTCCCGTAATCAAGAGTTCAATAAATTATTTCATTAATTAATTAATTACCGTGGCTATTGGTAATTAAACTAGCAATTATTATTGTCACAGAATGGCACAACAGCGCTTATGCTCGCGTGTGAGGGTGGGCACGCGGCGGCCGCGCGCTCGCTCCTGGCAGCGGGCGCGGACGCGGGCGCGTGCGACGCCGACGGCTGGACGCCGCTAGCGTTTGCCGCGCGCGCCGGGCACGTGGCTGTGGCCAGGGACCTGCTGGACGCGGGGGCTCGAGTAGACCCCAGGGACTGTGTGAGTGTACTTCTGTGAATGCTACAACAGTGGTCATGGACGCGGGCGCGTGTGACGCCGACGGCTGGACGCCGCTAGCGTTCGCCGCGCGCGCCGGACACGTGGCTGTGGCCAGGGATCTGTTGGACGCGGGGGCTCGAGTAGACCCCAGGGACTGTGTGAGTGTACTTCTGTGAATACTACAACAGTGGTCATGGACGAGGGCGCGTGCGACGCCGACGGCTGGACGCCGCTAACGTTCGCCGCGCGCGCCGGACACGTCGCTGTGGCCAGAGACCTGCTGGACGCGGGGGCTCGAGTAGAGCCTAGGGACTGTGTAAGTATACTTATGTGAATACTACAGCAGCCGCCACGGCGAGTGAGACCCCGCTAGCGTTCGCCGCGCGCGCCGGACTCGTAGCTGTGGCCAGGGATCTGCTGGACGCGGGGGCTCGAGCAGACCCCAGGGACTGTGTGAGTGTACTTCTGTAAATACTACAAAAGCTTGGTCACGTGTCCACGCTGCTGCCAAGGCGCGAACGCGGACACGTGCGACGCCGACGGCTTGATGCCGCTAGCGTTCGTCGCGCGCTCCCGGCACCTTGCAGTAGCGAGAAACCTGCTGGATACGGGAGCATGTGTAGACCCCAGGGACTATGTGTAAGAGTACTACTCAGGGAACACTGNAGTGGTCATGGACGCGGGTGCGTGTGACGCCGACGGCTGGACGCCGCTAGCGTTCACCGTGCGCGCCGGACACGTGGCTGTGGCCAGGGATCTGCTGGACGCGGGAGCTCGAGTAGACCCCAAGGACTGTGTGAGTATACTTCTGTGAATACTACAACAGTGGTCATGGACGAGGGCGCGTGCGACGCCGACGGCTGGACGCCGCTAGCGTTCGCCGCGCGCGCCGGGCACGTGGCTGTGGCCAGGGACCTGCTGGACGCGGGGGCTCGAGTAGACCCCAGGGACTGTGTGAGTGTACTTCTGTGAATACTACAACAGTGGTCATGGACGAGGGCGCGTGCGACGCCGACGGCTGGACGCCGCTAGCGTTCGCCGCGCGCGCCGGGCACGTGGCTGTGGCCAGGGATCTGCTGGACGCGGGGGCTCGAGTAGACCCCAGGGACTGTGTGAGTGTACTTCTGTGAATACTACAACAGTGGTCATGGACGAGGGCGCGTGCGACGCCGCGCGCGCCGGACACGTCGCTGTGGCCAGAGACCTGCTGGACGCGGGGGCTCGAGTAGAGCCTAGGGACTGTGTAAGTATACTTATGTGAATACTACAGCAGCCGCCACGGCGAGTGAGACCCCGCTAGCG
This sequence comes from Ostrinia furnacalis, assembly GCF_004193835.3. Taxonomy (NCBI): domain Eukaryota; kingdom Metazoa; phylum Arthropoda; class Insecta; order Lepidoptera; family Crambidae; genus Ostrinia; species Ostrinia furnacalis. Next base: position 1,336,446 of record NW_021132101.1, on the reverse strand, counting down.
TTCGCCGTGCGCGCCGGACTCGTAGCTGTGGCCAAGGATCTGCTGGACGCGGGGGCTCCAGTAGACCCCAGGGACTGTGCGCCTGTACTTATGTGAATACTACAACAGTGGTCAAACAACGCACGTGTCCGCGTTCGCGCCTTGGCAGCCGCGCGGACACTTGCGCGGCTTGATGCCGCTAGCGTTCGTTGCGCGCTCCCGGCACCTTGCAGTAGCGAGAGACCTGCTGGATGTAGACCCCAGGGACTGTGTAAGTGTACTACTCAGGGAACACTGCAACAGCGGTTGCTTATTGTGTGAGTGGATCGCGGACGGCTAGATGCCGCTAGCGTTCGCCGCGCGTGCCGGACGCCTAGCCGTGGCCAGCCATCTACTGGACGCAGGAGCTTATGTAGACTCGAGGCCAAGGACGCATACTTAAGTGAAAACAAAAAGTTATCAGACCGGTACTGTCTAACTAAAAAGTTCCGAGAGATCTTACGGAATATCTGCCTTTTGCTGATCATTTCATCTTTTCGGTTTTAAGACTTGGCATCATTACGTATGAAGCGTATTATTATGTCCGAAACTTAAACCTCGCTCCACGTCCGCGCTCTCAGATTCGTCAGCGTAACGAAAACAACTAAATGCATTTTCACGGATGATTCTGGAGCTCCTAAATTCTAGCTATGGTCCAACTATAGATGATGAAGAACGCGTTGACACCATATTCTGGGAGCAACTCAAGTCTTATAGTATACTTCTAGGCCTTAGGTCAATTGGAAGCCATTATTCGGTTCTAACACATAAAAATAATCAAATTCAATTAAATTAACCGGTATTTTTATCATCAATATTTATTTGATATCACAAGAATGTCCAGATGGAGTTGGGTTAAAACCTGTTTACAAAATTGAACCTAAGACCGACACAGCTTAGGGGCTTGGCTGTTACAGGTCGTTTATACTATGCAATTTGTATGTATCTTTTGTCTTGCGTAACATAGCTGATTAAATTAAATTAAAATACTTGTTATAACGCAGTTATCATGCATTACTTTCGTACTCATTTTATAGTCTAGAGTAAATACAAAACAAACAAAAAGTCATCAAAAGCTTATTGCACATAACTTCCATTTTTATAAAAATACATATTGTGATAGCCGAAAATATAGGACAGTTGTTTACGTCGCTTTCATCGTATATTAATGTATTTATAACACACGCACGTTTGTTTTGTCTGCACTGACACCCAAAATGATGATCTCGCATTGTGGCATTTAAAAAATGTTCAAATTTTCAATTTGTCTTCTCGTAATTGTTGTTGTAATATGGAGGTGACACAGTAATATTGTACTGGTATTTAAAAAAACAATCATCTTGAAAGTTTGTGTGGATAGATGCATGTTGTTACTCTTTCACGCAAAAAAAATACAGAACAGATTTTGATGATACTTTACAGTATTATTGTTTATACATCAAAATAGCAATAAAATTATCACTTCACGGGATTTATTGCAACATTATTTATTTATTGTTGCAATAAATCCCGTGAAGTGATAATTTTATAGTAAAAANATCGTTATATAATATAGATGCAACATAATAGTTTAAAATATTAAAATAGCAATAAGCTACAGACTTTAATAGCAATATTTCTGGACAAACAACCAAATTTATAAATTGACAAGGTTTTTTACTGAAAAAACCGTTGTAATACTAATCTCGGATGCGTTAACGTAGGGCTGTGCGCATGCGCTTTAACTGACCCAAATGTTTATAATAGAGCAATGACCAAAACGTATTCTGGACTGTGTACTCAAAATTAGTATATTTATACTTGAGGTGGATCCTTGCCAAGATGTCACTGACATTCACAACGGCATATTCTGACACCTGATTAAACTTAACCATTATTTGGGTACACAATAAACAACTTATCGCAGCTGTTATACGTGAAACTGTATTTTAGGACAGCCATAGAGGATTTTTTTTTTATTCAATTGGTTTGCTCAACGTACAACATTTTAAATGTTGGTAATGATGATGACTCAAGTATGAGCTGGCACTCGAAACTAAATATTGAATTCATTCAACCAATCGCTGGATAATAAGCATTTTGTAATGCATTATTTGAATCAAGTTTTGGTGTCTTTTTACAATCCAAGCAATTTTTCTTTAATTTAAACAGCTTTTATTTGTAAAATAAATTCATGATAAGTGATTTGATAAAAAAAAACTCGACTGGTGGCTATGTAGTCAAATCAATCATACAGCATAGCACACAGCAACAACAACAAAAAAGTGTAAATATACTCACTCAGTATAGAATGCCAAAATAAAATTCTGAACTAGGTCGTTTGTTTATCTTTTTAATTAGGTCTAATATTGCGTAACCACCAGATGTGGGGGATAAGCGAAAATATGATGACAGCGGTGCGATGATGGACATCTTTAAAACTGAACTAAATTATGAGACCGTCCATTAACGTTGGCCTTGTAAATTGGAATGCTGTAATTATTATTTTCTGCTGCTTTATGCATCCAAACTATTTTAATAATATCTGAGAACGCTTCCACAATAAATCTATTTTATTCTAACAACGAAAATTCTTCAAATGTTACAGTCAATTTCATAACATTGTTCATCACCAAAAATTCAATAAAGCTGACTCAATAATGGATGAGGCGCACTCTCAATAGAAGAATATGACGTAGACAAGTAAAAAGTCTATAAATTATGCATTTGACCCCTATTAACATACGCGACAAAATATTTAGTAACACGTGATAAAAACCGGTCGAAAAATTCGCAACGGGTATCGCCACATTAATACGTCATCGCCGCGCTGCGCCGCGTATCGGTCGATCGTAACTTGTTTTCGTAAAAACCATAACAAAGTATATTATTACAGATTCATTCCGTGAAATACGCATGCGTTTCTTTTATTATGCGTTTTTAAATGCAGATTTCCTATACGCATGCATGCTAATAGTAATAAAAGTAAATAGTTTCATTGCATGCTCACGAGTAAGGGAAGCATTTATTTATGTTATTCCGAAAAAAAAAACACTGACCAATATTTTCTGTCAGTACTTTTACACCTACATGGTTAAACAATTGTACTTTCGGTGTCCTGGGTTTGATTCCTAGTTGAAACACGCACAAACTCCTTCGATTAGGACAATGCAGACAAGCTTTAATCAAGATTATTGCCGGACCTATAGCGGTAGAAGTCTGTGCACCAAAGTCTTCCAATCAATAAAGTTGATCAATCAATTGTTTCAATTATGGATATTTGAAACCGCGACCAAAATGCCGATTAATCAAACGCACAACGAAGTCAATACGAAACGAACGCGGGCGTTAGCCTCAAGTTCTTTTCGGCCATTTATTATGAAGTGAAAGCTGTTTGATAGCGATTTTAAGCACATTAATACTAGGAAAATGTTAATAAAATTTATTATCAATGTAGCGTTAAGACAAACACATATTTAAAGACGTTATAAAACAAACTGACCCGGCACGAACGGCTGGAGAGTTTAAATAATTTTATTCGCCAACACAAAATGTAACCATTCTTTCGATTCGAAATCTATTTTTAGGGGCTCTTTTGAAGCAAATACGCTCGCACTGAAACATTGCGCTGTATTTAAACTAGAGAACTTTATTATATGACGTACGAATTTCCATTTCAGGGTGGATGGACGCCTCTCATGTGGGCAGCGTACAAGGGACACGAGGAAGTGGTAGCGGTGCTTCTGGAGAAGGGAGCGGATGTTCACGCGCATGGAAACTATAATATTAAGTAAGGAACATATATTTTTATATCTTTTCTATAGTCTAGTTTTAAATCGGAACATGATTGACGAAATAATAAGGAAGGAATAACAGGCATTGCCGAATCTTCATTTAGATTTATCAGAATCGTGAGAAGTGACTGATCCAATCGCACAATTCATTTAATCCTACGAACTTATTTGTATTAATCATTCATGTATTCAAAAAGTGATAAAGACTTGTTGTTGATAATAAACCTTATCGAGTGTACTTAACTGAATTAAGCGCTTTCATATTACGTTCAGATTTAACTTAAGTTTATAACTATGCGTTCTCTGTAAAGTGACAATAAATAATTATTTATCTTATTCCAATTACTTACAATGTCTCCTTATCAGAGTGAACAATGAAGCAAAGAAAAGGGCACAAGCACAAGGGAACAAGATTGTGATATGTTTACAACCGTTTGTTTGCGGTTGTTGCTAACGTCATTTGATGAAATAAATTATGGCATGTCGTAGTCACATAACTTGCGAAGTTGCGAGATAATTTGTTATGGAAGTAACGGGTCTAAATTATAAATCACATAGATTATTAAGTTGAAGTATGAGTAATTGTGCACCTATATTAGATGTCTAGCACTTCATTTTAGATTAGCTGAAGAGTTAAAACGTAATAAACGTCTAACATTCGTTCGTTCGTTTCAGCCAAATGACGTCCACTGTTGGACGTTGATTAGCCATGATTTATTTATTGTTCTGTTATACCACTGTAATTTATAACAATCACATCGTATTTACGAGAACATAAACATTAAATTACAAATTTCTAGCCCGCGTTAAATTAGAAATCTTTGGCTTAATAATATCGTAACTAGTCTTAAAGTGTCGCAAAGCTGACTGCAGTGTAGAATTTGCCCGGGTCCTGGATATAATACAATCTGGAAAATACATGGCCAAATTATATAGCTGCCGTATCTAGCTGTTGCCAAATGATATTGGTTGTGTCTCACAAATATACTAATACATTTTGAAGATTTCAATTATATATTAATTCAGCGGTGACAATTTCCTGTCTGTTCTAGTTCGTTAGTATGGGCAGCTGGGAGACGCCACAGCGGGGTTGTATTGCGATTGCTAGCCGCAGGCGCGCGTGCGAACTCTTGCGACAAGTACGCGACGTCTGCGCTAACATGGGCGGCGCGCGCCGGCGACGTCGCCTCGGCTGCGGCGCTGCTACGGGCCGGCGCCGACGCTAACACCGCTGGAATGTACTGCTGGACGCCCCTGCTGCAGGCCACGCAAGGTAACTGACCTCCCCGTGACGTCACACTGCCAGGCTGCGGGCCGGCGCCGACGCTAACACCGCTGGAATGTACTGCTGGACGCCCCTGCTGCAGGCCACGCAAGGTAACCGACGCCCCGTGACGTCACGCTGCCAGGCTGCGGGCCGGCGCCGACTCTAACACCGCTGGAATGTACTGCTGGACGCCCCTGCTGCAGGCCACGCAAGGTAACCAGGCTCGTGACGTCACACTTTCTGGGTGGTGCGCGCCGGTGCGTAAACAGACAAGTGACGTCAACGATTACCTTCTCTTCGCTACGTCCGCACTCCGCGACATCTTTGTAACAAGGGCACTATACAGGGTGTTAGGTAAATGGGTATATGAGCCGGTACTAGCCCATGTTAACATGGGCATATAAATGGTATAGTGAAGTCAGAAATTTGATATCACCATTTTAATTTTTTTAATTTTCATACAAAATAAATTTTATAAAATCCGATTTGTATAAAAATTAAAATAATTAAAATGAAGATATCAATTTTCTGACTTCACCATACCATTTATATGACCATGTTAACATGGGCTAGTGTCGGCTCATATACCCATTTACCTAACACCCTGTATACGCCTCCGGGGTCTCTAAGCGCAAAGCTAAACCAGCTAACGAAGCCTGCAGAGGTCAGTAACGACGTCAAACTGATTTTCCCTTTTCAAACACGACCTTATAGTCTCACGACATCCTCATCCTAGCACTGAGAAATATAAGCGCACATCTTTTAGCTCCTAAAACATACAAAAGGTAAACAACTTGCGCGAAAAATACGGAACGTGACGTTTATTGTCACAAAGCCAAAAAAATATGAATCACAACTACTCCAAAATATGAATAAAGGTGTTAAATATTGTTTTCTTCTTTCAACAGGGAACCACGTTGAGATCGTCCAAATGCTATTGGAGCACAAGCCAAACGTGAACGCGCTAGACAAAGACGGCTTTACGGCTCTGGCCATCGCCTGCAAGGAAGGGTACTACGAAATCGCACTGGCTTTAATGAACGCGGGTGCTTATATTAATGTGCAGGTAAGACACTGTTTTTACTCTCTATATTCGCTTAAAATAGTTGAAAAAGAAGCAAAATTTGAAATGCTACGATGGACTACTGTATTTGCGCTCACTAATTAGTATCACTAGTGGTTAACTGGACCTTAGTATCCAGTAGCGCTTACCTGGCGAGAGCAAATACGACAGTAATTCCTATCGTTTTACGCTCACCAGGCGGCGCTACTGTTTTATCTACTAGCGTGTGAGAGAACCTAACTAGTGGCGCTAACTGGTGAGCAAATACTACACTACACACTACACTAGCACTCATTGTTTAGTAGGAATGTTATAAACGTTGGAACCTTGACTCAAAACACTGAATCACTCATCGTATTTTCCCACAGGATCATTCAAAAGACACGCCCCTAATACATGCTGTAAAAGGGGGTCACAAAAATATAGTGGAGGCGCTTCTGAAGAAACACGTAGACGTGGACCTTCCCGGCAAAGAAAAGAAGACTCCAGTATACACGGCAGTCGAGAAGGGACACCTCGCCATACTCAAGTTACTGCTCGCTTCTAATCCGGATTTAGAACACACTACTGTGGTGAGTAATTTCATCATCATCATCATTTCAGCCATAGGACGTCCGCTGCTGAACATAGGCCTCCCCCAATGCCTTCCACGTTGATTGATTGGTAGCGGCCTGCGTCCAGCGCTTCCCTGCTACCTTAGTAATTTAAATCACATTATTTACTTCGATTTACGACTGACTTTCTATACAAAAAGAGTCCAATATGTCAAACTTAAGACTAGTTCACCTTTTGCTATTAAAGTCCCCGATAGCCTATTGGGAAGTAACATATCTGTCAGATAAACTACAACATTTAGTTTCACATGTCTCAAATTGAGATACTTAACAACTAATGTAACGCTATACGCCAGATAACTATCTGGAACTTCTAGAACTTATGAGACTAGCTCATGTAGACCACGAGTTAAAAGCTGGCCAAAAGCAAAAAAGGCAAAGTTATTTAATGATTGAAAAACCGAGCCTTAGTAATCAATCCGATGATTCTCCAATACATAAAACATGATGTAAAAGCGCTTTTTAAAACTTATTTGCAGAAATGAATTTTATGACTATACTTATTGTTAACACCAACGCCATCCAGCGGCAACTGGAGGAGAAACGATGCGTCACAGATTAGCAAGACATACATCGACNGCTGCCAGAACTGGGTACCTAAACTAAATTCAACCAGTCTTTAATTAATTAGCTAATGCCCTTTTTCAAAGGTTAAGACATTTATTGTGGATATTCTTGTTTTTTATTAGTTTAAACAGGTTTTTTAGTTATGAATCGAATTCTGCACATTGAACTCGATCGGATAAAATTAGCGCATAGCACCACCATAAGTGTGATATTCATACAATTTTCTAAACACAATCATAGCACTTGAATGCGCAAAACCAGTAATCGGGTTCAGTGTGTAGAGTTACTCATAGCATTAACTTGCATAATCGAATCTGTTATGTTTACTCAAATGATGATGATAAAATTTAATTAAATCTAAATTGCTTATCTTAAATCGGCTTATTTAAAAGAGCATTTTTAGATGGTGCATAACTCGTAAAGTTAGCGTTAGCAACCTNACGCCATCCAGCGGCAACTGGAGGAGAAACGATGCGTCACAGATTAGCAAGACATACATCGACTGGTGCCTCACAGTTCTTCGGTACTCCGATAGATGGCGCTGTTCTCCATGTATAAAACGCGATGACATAAATTTCGCCTTCTTCATTTCACGTATTAACTTTCATTCGATTACCATTGTAAACGTCAAATAAACGTTATAGTCTAAATTTAAATCAAAAATTGTTCATTTGAGTACGAGTACTACCTATCCCAGCTGAACCTGATCTGCTAGTCTGAGGCGCAAACACTTATTCTAGTATTGATCGTATATGGTTTCTTCCAGAGTGGCGACACGCCACTAATGCGAGCAGTGAGGTCACGCAACCCTGAGATGGTGCAGCTCCTGTTGGAGAGGAAAGCGCGCGTCAATGTCGCCGACAACCGCGGCGACACCTCGCTTCATATAGCCATGCGCGCGCGCTCTAAGGTAAGGCAATATTGAAAACGAACTAAAAGTGTGCCTAGCTATTTAGAACCTTATGTGTGTATTCGATTCAGTAATACACTAGATTATTTAAATTGTAAGCTAAAACGCAAAAGACCAAAGACCTCCCTAGGAAATAAAAAAAAAAACATCATAAAGCACCTGCTACACAAACGTTTTGTCTAATCTCTATCCATCTGCCTAACTCATGCCCTGTGTTATGATTGAATATTGAGTCATTTGCACTCAATCTTTTGAATTATGAGCTTCATTCTATATACGCACCTGTAATTTGGACTTTGTACCTGTATTTGTTAATATTTTTTATTTCTTTCTTTCCAGCAAATAGTTGAAATTCTACTTAGAAATCCAAAGAATAGTCAATTATTATACAAACCCAACAAGGTTAACGAGACGCCCTACAACATCGACATGAGTTACAACAAGACGATATTGGGGCAGATATTCGGCGCGCGCAAGTTGAATACGAACGAGGACAATGAGAATATGTTGGGATACGAGCTTTATAGCGCGGCTTTGGCCGACATGCTATCGGAGCCGAGCTTGTCGGTGCCTATTACTGTGGGGTTATACGCTAGATGGGGATCTGGGAAATCGTTTTTGCTCAATAAACTTAAGGGTAAGTAAATTTAATTTACACAATCTTTAATGAAACAGGGTGAGAAAACTTTCGAGACAATCAATTTCGCAATCGTAATATGGAATTAATAACTACGAACAAATAAAAACTATGTGGTAAGTTTCGGTATACTAACTAGTAAATGTTATTGCCAAAACTAAGAATCGAACTTCACTATTATGTATTTCCTACATGTCCTGTAGGCCTAGGATTCGCGTCGCGATAAGTGGTTATCACTCCATTTTATCGATTTTGTCCATGCATTTGACGTCGATAAGAGTATATCACGGCGCGCATCTTAGCTCGGCTGAAGTTCATGATGTTTTATCGAGTGTAAATCATCTTATTTTCTTTATGTTTTCTTTACAATCTCAATTCAATATCATCTATCTTTTACAGAGGAGATGAAAAACTTCGCCCGTCAATGGAGTGAAACGGGTTGGACGTGGTCGTGGGCGGTGTCTTGGGGGGCGTGGCACGTGGCGTTATCTATCGGCGTTTGCGTGGCCACAGCTGGGGCGCCGGCCTACGTCGCAGTGGCTGTGTGTTTCGCGCTTTTTGCTGCCTTCTACCTGGCGCTGTATATCCTGTGGTACACGGGAAACAAGTGAGTATATCTTTAAGGCGGGCATCATTGCTGGGGAGTGGCACGTGGCGTTATCCGTCGGCGTTTGCGTGGCACGGCTGGGGCCCCGGCCTACGTCGCAGTGGCTGTGTGCTTCGCGCTGTTTGCTGCCTTCTACTTAGCACTGTATATCCTGTGGTACACGGGCAACAAGTAAGTGCATTCGAATCTTTTGGGCGTGGCACGTGGCGTTATCCATGCGTGTTCACGGCCGGGGCGCCTTCGTATTCACCGTGGTTGTTTCGCGCTCTTTTCAGCCTAAAGTTAATGGCTTTCTGTAGCGTAGGCGTGGCATCGTTAGGGCGTTACACGTGACGCTGTCTTTTATGACTTATGTGGCGTGAGAATTGAAACGAATAAATTCCAATGTGATAAATATGCCATGTTGATCTCATTGAACTTCTCCGAGTATGAGAATATAGAAGTAAATAATTTGGCAAATAAATACTTACTAATAAAGTCCATTATCTTACAGCATGACACCTACAATGTAGTAGAAACAGTGCCATTTCTATGAATCAGAGTTGTAGGTGTGTCTGTGTTGCATTGAAAGCCAATAGGAATCAAATTATTCTTGTTTTATAATTAGGTATTGGTTTGTTTACAATTTTCATCTTACGTGATAATTATAGAGCCAAATGACGCATACGAATTGCTAAAAATATCTCGATAGCATTGAAACGAATAAGTACGGCTTTAGTAATAAACATTCTGAGCAATAACAAATCAAGAACTCGATTCTAATTTAAGTATGTATTTATATTTTGGTTAGGATTCGCATTCCTACTCGTTTTCTGGTTTATAATAAAATTGGCGTTTCGTATTTTGAAAATAGGCAGATTTATCTTTTCTGTTATTTTCGAGACAGTCTTTCGTTCGTTTTCAGCCAAATGACGTCCACTGCTGGACAAAGGCCTCCCCCAAGGTTTTCCACAATGAACGGTCCTGCGCTGCCCGCAGACAGTCTTACTTAGATGGAATTACAAATTTAAAATCTGTTGTTAAAAATATTTTTTTACTAAGTGCGTGATGCTTTTACGAGACACAACCCGCTGTATGTATGTATATCCAACCGATCCATCTCCTAATTATGTCATTGATAATTCAAACACACTTTTTGGTATTTTTAGATATGAATGGTGGTGGTCCGGCGGCGTTTTGACTGCGCTAGGTTCAAAGTTCGCGTCCCTGTTACTGGTGCTACAAGTAGTATTCTGCCATCCGCCGGGACCGAACGACCCACATGCATTACCCGCTACTCCTATAAGGTTAGTTTTTGTTTCGCCTGCTTTTGTTTTCTTAGAGAGCTCGCAGACGAGCTACAGTATACCAGCGTCAGCTGGCGACAGTAGTTGACGACAAAATATTCAAATTAGGTGAACGTCGCCGACTCAACTGCGAATACCGATGATAGTCGTCGATGCATAGCTACTCTCGAAGACGGCCGTACGTAACGTATAGTCCAGAGTGTCAACATGACAGCAAAAGGCAAGAGTCCAAGACTGTCCAGTCGCCTAAGGCGTTCACCGTGAACTACCACTATCGCAAGCATTCGCTGACATAATGTCGCTCGTCTGTGTGCTCTCTAACGTGTTATGTAACTCTAAAGTTTACATTTACAGATTCCATTTCACGGAGGGCATGAAGGGCGGGGGAGCGGGGCAAGAGGGGGAAGCGATGGTGGTGCAGATGATAGCGTCTCTAGCGGAGGCGCTAGAATGCCAGTATGGGCGTGTTTGCACGCGGCTGGCACGCGCCTTCCGACCTAAACCCGTGTCCTCTACATCTGGATGGAAGTAAGTATTTACATTCATCATCATCATCACTTTAGCCATAGGACGTCCACTGCTGAACATATAGATGACCCACGCTGAACTGTCCCACCAAACTCAATGACAGGGGGGCGCTACCATCGTTCAACTATATGGTTTCCAACATAGCAAAAATCGGAACCAGCGATCCGGTATTGACGGTGGCGCCCCACTGTCAATGTCATGCACAGGACAGTTCAGTATTTTGGAACTATATCCCTCAATGATTTCCACCTCGCCCGGTTGGTAGCGGCATGCATTCAGCGCCTTCCTGCTACCTTTATGAGGTCATCGGTCCACCTTGTGGGTGGATGTCACACACTGCGTTTTCCTGTACGTGGCCTCCACTCCAGAGCCTTGTTGCCCTATCGGCCGTTAGTTCTGCGTACTATATGCCCTGCCTAAAGTCACTTCAGCTTGCTAATCCATCGGGCTATGTCAGCGACTTTACTTCGTTTACGGATCTCCTCATTTTTGATTCGATCTCGTAAAGTATGTAGTATTTACATTGATAAATACTTTTCTGTATGTACACCATTGCAACTCTTTTCGTATGGCTTTATGAGTCTTTCGCTAGGTTGTGATCTTCCCAGGATACCACAAAATACCATATATAATAGGATACCATAAATAAATACATAAATATCCTTGGACATTTTACACTGCGCCTCTAGTCCCAAACTAAGCAAAGCTTTTATTATGAGTACTAGACGACGGTTATAAACATACTTAAATACTTTTTTTTTTGTAAATACATACATATTATACATAGAAAACACCCAGACCCGTAACAGAAATTGAAATGATGAATTTTAATTAGAAATTAAAATTCATTATTTCAATTTCTGCCCGGCCGGGAATCGAACCCGGGTCCTCTCGGCATAGTAGTCCGTTCTGAATCACTTCACCAAACGGCCGACTAATTAAAATAAAAGAAACTATTTAAAATGTTTGTCTATTCCGGTCCATCCAACATCCTAATAAAGACTTATTTTCCCCCACAGATGGCGTCGCGTGTGCTGCATCCCTCACATCATTACGTTTGAGATTTGCTTTACGTGCATCCTCATTGGAATCAGTGTGCTCATCATGTACTTCACCGACAAGGAGGCGGATGCAACGTAAGCTTACACAATTTTGTAGAACCTGGGTAGTCATAAAATTTATTCATTCTTTCGTAACCTTATGTCCTTTTCTGAAGGTTATTTTTATAAGTGGTTTTAGATCCCTATTATTGTTTTTGATTACAAGTTTAAAATGAATCGAATTTGGCACATTGAACTCGATCGGCTCAAATTAGCGCATAACATCATATTGTGATAAGTGTAATATGCATAAAATTTTCTAACCGCAATCATAGCGCTTGGACGCTCAAAACCAGTAATCGCGTTCAGTGTGTAGAGTTACTCATAGCATTAACTTGCATAATCGAATCTGTTATGTTTACTCAAATGATGATGATAAAATTGAATTAAATCTAAATTGCTTATCTTAAATCGGCTTATTTAAAAGAGCATTTTTAGATGGTGCATAACTCGTAAAGTTAGCATTAGCAACCTNGTTCGATTGGCATTAGCAAACTAGCATAGCATAACAAAAGCCGACGGCTCAGTTCGATTAGCATTAGCAAACTAGCATAGCATAACAAAAGCCGACGGCTCAGTTCGATTAGCATTAGCAAACTAGCATAGCATAACAAAAGCCGACGGCTCAGTGAGATTGGGTCGTCGTCGATCAGGCGGCGTGAAATCCAACAGGGCGTGATGTTCGGCGCCTGCGCACTGGCCGCGCTGGCCGTCGTCGCCAACCTGTACACCTGGGGCCGCGTGCTGGCGGCGCTGGTGCTGTCCCCGCGGGCCCGCATGGCGCGCGCGCTGCGACGCGACGCGCCCACGCTCGCGCTGCGGCCCGAGGTGCTCACGCTCACGCACACGGTGAGTGTACCGCCGGTCGCCTGGGGGCGTATAGGGTTGCCAACTATACTGTTTTGAACAGTATTATACTGTTTTTCACTAAATTACACTTTTTACTGTTGAACAAAAATAAAGTATACAAAATACTGTTTTCAGCTAGCATCACTAGTGTGCAGCTGCCGACTAATGTTAATGTAGAGTGTGAAAATATTGTATTTAAATGCGTGGAAGTGTAGTCTCTTGTAAAGGCACCGGCTAGCTACACATGAACAATTATACTATAGGATAGAACTATGTCCCTAGGTATCCTAATTCCCTAGTTCCCTAACCTACAGCATAAATGTAAGATAAATAAATATATAGATAAGTGAGGGATGTCTGCACCGTGAGACCTAAGGTAACAGACGGAATGTGGTGAGGAATAAGGTGAGGAGTGGGTTTTCTCACTGCCAGTCAAGCAGACTCACAAGACTGTTCAGGATCTGATGGCTAAGGGTGTCTTGGCCACAGTGAGAGGAATATAGTTACCAGGTGGAACGATACGTGGTTGAAATGATGTAGTCCAAGTCCAAACGGTCAAAAAGGATTTATTAACAATCTTACAATATTTATACTAACGCTATTACTTAAATATTTACTATTACTTAATATTTAATATTTACTATTACTTAAATATAGATTTAAGTAATTACATTACTTAAATCTATAATAGTGTACGCCCGTGTAATGTGCAACGATTGCACTATGATGTAGGCCAAATTTGTTGCTGATCAGAGATCAATGTTCGTCTGAACAACTAGTATCCATAGATATTTTTAAAAGTAAATGCCCAACACCACATTTAAGTGCGCGTTGTAGAGCTATACTGTTTGTTTTTTTTTAATACTGTCTGTTTTCCTTCTCCGACCTCTGATATACTTTATATTTTGAAAGAAAAGTTGGCAACCCTAGGCGTAGTGTGAGTTTACATCAAACGCATTCGATGTCGACTGCGTATAAAAGTGACATTAAATGTATGACGGATTGTACAGCGCTGCAGCATCCCTAGCGTAAAGTTTTTTTATTCTTTTTTAACACGCTCGCTAGTGACGACGTTTGATGTAAACTCACCTCTGGCCGCGCTGGCCGTCATCGCCAACCTCGACACGTGGGGCCGGGTGCTGGCGGTCCTGGTGCTGTCGACGCGCCCACGCTCGCGCTGCTGCCCGAGGTGCTCACGCTTACACACACGGTAAGCCTGCCATAAAAATAGCTACTATGCGGGTGCAAGGAGTCGGTGCCCACTGCTGATATCCGACACGGGTCTACGCTCCGCCCGCCTATGCACCCTATCGAAGTTCATCTCCCGACGCATGTGTTACGATGCGGCGCTCGACAGATCTGAAGGAACAAGCTCGCGCTACTCTTTATGGAAACTCTTCTCACAATCTCACGCGTCCGTGCATATACATTGTGCGCCCACATGAGTTTCAGCGTAGGCCCTAATGGCTTACCCGCTGCAACATCAAAATATGCTCCCGTATGTCGAAGCGGCATTACTCACTACCTGTGCCAAAAGGAGAAGTGTACCTACATTGCTTCCTAGTGAAATTCTACTATTAAAACCATAATCTACTTAACAGCTTGAACGGCAACTCAACCAAAATCTAAAATTTTGGTTTTAATTTTGAACACATTGGTTACCTTAGCAAATAATTTTATTAAAATTATAAAATCTCTTTTTAAAAAAAAAGTTCATTCGACTAAAACTGAAACTCCATGTTCAATTTCTGTGCCATTCCGCAGGTGTCCTGCCTAGACGCGTTCACTGGCCAGCAGACGCGGCTGGTGGTAGTAGTGGATGCCTTAGACAGCTGCGAGCAAGAGAAAGTGCTCGCGTTGCTCAATGCAGTTCACGCGCTGTGCTCCGATCCCAAGAGCCCCTTCATACTGCTGCTGGCTATCGACCCANCCAAGTCCAAACGGTCAAAAAGGATTTATTAACAATCTTACAATATTTATACTAACGCTATTTACACACACATACAAGTACATTACTTAAATCTATAATAGTGTACGCCCGTGTAATGTGCAACGATTGCACTATGATGTAGGCCAAATTTGTTGCTGATCAGAGATCAATGTTCGTCTGAACAACTAGTATCCATAGATATTTTTAAAAGTAAATGCCAAACACCACATTTAAGTACGCGTTGTAGAGCTATACTGTTTGTTTTTTTTTTTTAATACTGTCTGTTTTCCTTCTCCGACCTCTGATATACTTTATATTTTGAAAGAAAAGTTGGCAACCCTAGGCGTAGTGTGAGTTTACATCAAACGCATTCGATGTCGACTGCGTATAAAAGTGACATTAAATGTATGACGGATTGTACAGCTTTCCTAGCGTAAAGTTTTTTTTATTTTTTTTAACACGCTCGCTAGTGACGACGTTTGATGTAAACTCACCTCTGGCCGCGCTGGCCGTCATCGCCAACCTCTACACGTGGGGCCGGGTGCTGGTGGCGCTGGTGCTGTCGACGCGCCCACGCTCGCGCTGCGGCCCGAGGTGCTCACGCACACGGTAAGCCTGCCATAAAAAAATAGGTCCTATGCGAAACACACGGATGCAAGGAGCGGGTGCCCGCTCCGGATATTCTACACGGGTCTACGCTCCGCCCGCCTATGCACCCCATCGAAGTTCATCTCCCGACGCATGTGTTACGATGCGGCGCTCGACAGATCTGAAGGAACAAGCTCGCGCCACTCTTTATGGAAACTCGTCTCACGATCTCACGCGTCCGTGCATGTGCATTGTGCGCCCACGTGAGTTTCAGCGTAGGCCCTAGGCTTACCCGCTGCAACATCAAAATACGCTCCCGTATGTCGAAGCGGCATTACTCACTACCTGTGCCAAAAGGATAAGTGGACCTACATTGCTTCCTAGTGAAATTCCACTATTAAAACTATAATCTACTTATCAGCTTGGCTAACGGCAACTCGTAACCAAAGCGCAAAATTTTCGTTTTAATTTTGAGGATATTGGTAACTTTAGAAACAAAAAATATTTTAGCAAAATATTGTGGATGAAACAGAGTCTCTGCTCAAAAAAGTTCATTCGATTAAAGTTAAAACTCCATGTTAAAAATTTCGTATCCCATTCCCCAGGTGTCCTGCCTAGACGCGTTCACGGGCCAGCAGACGCGGCTGGTGGTAGTAGTGGATGCCTTAGACAGCTGCGAGCAAGAGAAAGTGCTCGCATTGCTCAACGCCGTCCACGCGTTGTGCTCCGATCCCAAGAGCCCCTTCATACTGCTGCTGGCTATAGATCCGCATATTATTAGCAAGGTGAGAAATGGGCAATTTTTTTAGCTGGCTTTGTATCTTTAGGCCATGTATTTAGTATTGCGGGGGCGTGTAATGGGTAACTCAAGACTTGCGCCAACTCATCAACTCTAGCGCATTGAGGTTCAATGCGCCGGCGCATTGACTTATCTCAAAATGGTATAATACCAGAACAAAAGGTTTTATTCCTACCAGATTCGTTTCTGATTGACTAGTTCAATAAACTGTAGGCATTTAAATTTTATAGTATGCGTACTATGACATTTAAATGCCCCTTTGCACGTTCCCGTGTTTACGAATATGTGGCCCTAAAGTACAAAAAAATTCAGCATAAAAGTTTTACATTGATTAATTTTATTTAACCAGACCTACAAAAACTTATTAACCAATAATTAATGTTAACCTATAAATTAACCTATAAAATCTTACCGCTTAACAAGTGCAATATTAATTAATGTTAACAATTAACATTAAGGCCCGTTTTAATTTATGCAATTTTAAATCATATTTAGCTTCATACTCACTTAGTCTGTTCCTTCGTAAATATTTAGAATGCTAATTATTATAACTGTGACTGTTCTAGTACATAATAATCTTTAGAAGGATTTAACATGCTTCATGTATGTGCAGGTTGCTTGGATGGAGGTTAGTCGAGTCTAGTGGTTTGGTGTATTACCCCGTGGCCGTGTCCCTTGTATAAATATTAATGTCGTGAGGTCACCCAGTGTGTGTATACGTTTGAGGCATTTTTTTATATATGGCTACATGTTGAGCAATCATTTTCTCCCTTATTTTTAGAACATATCATTAAATATCATTCGTTGATAGTTGATCTTGACCATTTTGTCAAAGTTACGTGTAATAAGAAAGCTAAATTAATGTGTAATCAGTAAAAACTTTATAGCAATGCTATTTCTATGAAATATTCGTTGTAGCCTGAAACGGAAACGCACACAAATCCATAGTTAATATCAAGTGTTTGCATGATATTGTAATCAATATGTGTATAACCTATTATGTTATCTGTTGTACAACTCGGTGATTTGTGTACGTTGCATGCACTATTTGTGTGTTGTCTCTTTCATTTTCAATAATGGATATTCATTTATTTATGTATCAACGTGAAATCTTGTGAACTCCGTCAGTTCATAATATAACGCGTGAAATTGTAAAGATTGTAATCTACGTCAGATTTTAATCTGACAATTCACAATGTTACGGTGACACGTATCGTATATCGAATAAAAATATATAAGGCTGGGTTGCACCATCTTATTTTAACTTTGACAAACGTCAAAAATCTGTCAAACTCCATACAAAAAACATCGGTTATAGTTACGGTCAAAGTTAGGTGGTGCAACACAGCATAAGACTTTAAACTCCAAAAAACTAAACTGGTTTTAATAAGTTGTCTGTATTGTAAGTTGTTTGTATTATTTAGGCAGTGGAGATAAACAGTAGGCGGGCGTTCTCCGAAAGCAACATCGGCGGATGGGACTACCTTCGGAATATGGTGCAGCTGCCCTTCTACCTTCAGAACTCAGCTCTCAGACGCGTCAAGGCCGCACAGCAGGCTGCCGCTAAGCGCACGCAGGCCATTGGAGCTGATGACTTTTCTACATCGCTGCAGAGATCGGTAAGTGTGATCCTTGGTCAGAAATGTGTGTTATTTACTAGACCGACCAATCTTACCTTAACGTCAAAAATCTGTCAAATTCCATACAAAATGCATCGGTTATCGTCATAATTACGGTTAATTACCCTTTTGACAGGGCTTGCAGCCTACTTAAATTGAGTATTCCTCTTTAAACACTTTGTAATCTGAAACATTTCACTGATGTAGAAAAGTATTTTGTACAGTTCGAAAGAAAGAAATATTTATTACGATGAACATCACTTAGAGAACAAAGAAAGTATACGGAAAAAAGACAGAAATAGCACATAAATATTACAAGGAAATAAAAAGTGAACTGAGCAGTGGCCACCCTTTTGCAACAGCGATGCCCATCACAATGGGACTCCACTCAGCATATGCCGTGGCCCACGGTGAGGAAGGCCACGACGCTGGTTTTCAGTGGGCCCCATGCCGAGTGGAACAGTTCTGTTCAGACCTTCCAGCTAGGTCAAATGACAACTTGCGAAAGTTCGTTGGTAGAAGCTGGATGCGATAAGCCATAGACAATTTATGTGTCCAGGAAGGGACTGTTATAGGTTGATGATGTATGCTGTTTTTAGGTATCAGCCCGCCGCCTCTCATCCACATCCGAGCTCATGTCGAGCCAAGAACGCATAAAGAACCAGTCCGCCAAAGACGTGCCTAGCGCGAGCGTGCAAGCGGCACGTGCGCGGCGCCTCCGTCCATCAGAGTCAGTGGCGTCGTCGGTCGCGTCGGGGCTGCACCGCGCGCCCGCCGCCGGCGCCGCCGACCTTGGCCGCGTGCTGTTGACCGACGACTACTTTAGCGACGTCAACCCGCGGAGCATGCGCCGGCTCATGAACGTGCTCTACGTCACAGGTGAGTGCTGTAGTGGTGTACTGCAGGATGCGTGCTCCTCCGTCCATCAGAGTCAGTGGCGTCGTCGGTCGCGTCGGGGCTGCATCGCGCGCCCGCCGCCGGCGCCGCCGACCTGGGCCGCGTGCTGCTGACTGATGACTACTTTAGTGACGTCAACCCGCGTAGCATGCGCCGGCTCATGAACGTGCTCTACGTCACCGGTGAGTGCTGTGGTAGTGTAATGCAGGATGCGTGCAAGCGGCCCGTCCATCAGAGTCAGTGGCGTCGGGGCTGCACCGCGCGCTGACTAGTTCAGTGACGTCAACCTGCGCAGCATGCGCCGGCTCATAAACGTGCTCTACGTCACCGGTGAGTGCTGAGGTAATGTAATGCAGGATGCGTGCAAGCGGCCCGTCCATCAGAGTCAGTGGCGTCGGGGCTGCACCGCGCGCTGACTACTTCAGCGACGTCAACCCGCGCAGCATGCGCCGGCTCATGAACGTGCTCTACGTCACTAGTGAGTGCTGTAGTGGTGTATTGCAGGATGCGTGCAAGCGGCCCGTCCTTCAGAGTCAGTAGCGTCGTCGGTCGCGTCGGGGCTGCACCGCGCGCTGACTAGTTCAGTNGACATAGCACATGCAGCAAGCTTGCTAAGCCAGTTCAATAATTGTTATTCGGACATACATTGGAAAGCGGCTAAACGAGTTTTACGGTACTTGAAAGGTACAATAGATTACAGTATAGTTTATCAAAAATCTCCATCAATTGTTACTGGCTATGTAGATGCAGATTGGGCATCTAATCTACTTGATAGACGTTCTTATACTGGTTATATATTTACCATAGGTAACTCTGCTGTGTCTTGGGAGAGCAGAAAGCAGAGAACAGTAGCTCTGTCAAGCACAGAGGCGGAGTATATGGCATTATGTGAAGGGGCTAAGGAAGCCAAATTTATTAGAAACTTCTTGTATGAATGTCTTGGTAAATACTTATCAGTCACTTTGTATAATGATAGTCAGTCAGCACAGAAAATGTGTAATAATCAAAATAATCATAATCGCAGTAAACATATAGACATTAGACATCATTATGTAAGAGAAATAATAAATGATAAAGTTGTTAAATTAGAATACTTACCAACTGAAAACATGCCTGCAGATGTCTTGACAAAATGTTTAGGTAAAGATAAACATTGTAATTGTGTTTCTCGTCTTGGTTTAAAATTAATTGCCTAGTTCAAGGGCAGGTTTTGTTGAATTAGAATTTTCAACATATTTTAATTGTAATGCTCAACATATTTTTATTGTATTTTTTCGTTTGGAATAATTGTTTAGTTTAAGGGCAGGTGTTAGAGTATAAACTAAACGATTATTCTGGTAACACAGACGTCCGTGGTGGCGCCACTGAGTGTGCTTCTTGTTTGTGGTCTGTTGTTGTAAAAAAAAACCTGTGTGTAAGCTATAACCTAATAAAATGATACTGTAATACATTTTATGTTTTTACTCAGAAGAAGATATTATGACTAAGAACCTAACAANATATGTGGGCCTAAAGTACTAAACATTTCAGCATAAAAGTTTTACATTAATTTATTTAACCAGACCTTTAAAATCTTACCGCGTAACAAGTGCAATATTAATTAATGTTAACAATTAACATTAACAAATGCTTGTTCTAATTTATGCAATTTTAAATCATATTTAGCTTCATACTCACGTTGTCTGTTCCTTCGTAAATATTTAGAATGCTAACTAATTAATTATTATAACTGTGACTGTTCTAGTACATATAATCTTTAGAAGGATTTAACATGCTTCATGTATGTGCAGGTTGCTTGGATGGAGGTTAGTCGAGTCTAGTGGTTTGGTGTTTTACCCCGTGACCGTGTCCCTTGTATAAATATTAATGTCGTGAGGTCACCCAGTGTGTGTCTACGTTTGAGGCATTTTTTTATATGGCTACATGTTGAGCAATCATTTTCTGCCTTATTTTTATAAAATAAGAAAATATCATTAGACATCATTTGTTGACAGTTTCTTGGCCATTTTGTCAAAGTTACGTGTAATAAGAAAGCTAAATTATTGATTAATCAGTAAAAACTTTATAGCAATGCTATTTCTGTGAAATATTCGTTGTAGCCTGAAACGGAAACGCACACAAATCCATAGTTGATATCAAGTGTTTGCATGATATTGTAATCAATATGTGTATAACCTATTATGTTATCTGTTGTATAACTCGGTGATTTGTGTACGTTGCATGCACTATTTGTGTGTTGTCCCTTTAATTTTCAATAATGGATATTCATTTATTTATGTATGTCAACGTGAAATCTTGTGAACTCCGTCAGTTCATAATATAACGCGTGAAATTGTGAAGATTGTAATCTACGTCAGATTTTAATCTGACAATTCACAATGTTACGGTGACACGTATCGTATATCGAATAAAAATATATAAGGCTGGGTTGCACCATCTTATTTTAACTTTGACAAACGTCAAAAATCTGTCAAACTCCATACAAAAAACATCGGTTATAGTTACGGTCAAAGTTAGGTGGTGCAACACAGCATAAGACTTTAAACTCCAAAAAACTAAACTGATTTTAATAATGTTGTCTGATTTTCTCTTATTATTTAGGCAGTGGAGATAAACAGTAGGCGGGCGTTCTCCGAAAGCAACATCGGCGGATGGGACTACCTTCGGAATATGGTGCAGCTGCCCTTCTACCTTCAGAACTCGGCTCTGAGACGCGTGAAGGCCGCACAGCAGGCTGCCGCTAAGCGCACGCAGGCCATTGGAGCTGATGACTTCTCGACCTCGCTGCAGAGATCGGTAAGTTTAAAGTCAATGTGGGTCAGAACTACCTACGTCTTGTTTGTTTATTTATTATGGCACTTACTTAGACGTATAACATGCTAGACTGCTAGACAGGCATTGCTTGAAGTAGTGCGACATATTGACATTAAGGCTTGGAGCCTACTTAAATTGAGTTTTCTTCCTTGAACTCTGTGGTCAGCCACAAAAATTCACAGATGTATAAACACCATGATGTTCAGTTCTGTCCAGACTATTCTGTTTTGCTGCAAGCCTATTTGTAGAACACCTTCCAGTTAGGTGGAATGACAACTTGTGAAAGTTTGCTGGCAATATCTGCGTGCAACTACCAATTATTATGACAATATCTGTGTTCAGAAAGGTACTATAATGTGCTGATATTGTAAGTATGTTGTTTTTAGGTATCAGCCCGCCGCCTCTCATCCACCTCCGAGCTCATGTCGAGCCAAGAACGGATAAAGAACCAGTCCGCCAAAGACGTGCCTAGCGCGAGCGTGCAAGCGGCACGTGCGCGGCGCCTCCGTCCATCAGAGTCAGTGGCGTCGTCGGTGGCGTCGGGGCTGCACCGCGCGCCCGCCGCCGGCGCCGCCGACCTGGGCCGCGTGCTGTTGACTGATGACTACTTTAGCGACGTCAATCCGCGCAGCATGCGCCGGCTTATGAACGTGCTCTACGTCACTGGTGAGTCCTGTGGTGGTGTATTGCAGGATGCGTGCAAGCGGCCCGTCCTTCAGAATCAGTAGCGTCGTCGGTCGCGTCGGGTCTGTACCACGCGCTGACTACTTCAGCGACGTCAACCCGCGCAGCATGCGCCGGCTCATGAACGTGCTCTACGTCACCGGTGAGTCCTGTGGTGGTGTACTGCAGGATGCGTGCAAGCGGCCCGTCCATCAGAGTCAGTGGCGTCGTCGGTCGCGTCGGGGCTGCACCGCGCGCCCGCCGCCGGCGCCGCCGACCTGGGCCGCGTGCTGTTGACTGACGACTACTTCAGTGACGTCAACCCGCGGAGCATGCGGCGGCTCATGAACGTGCTCTACGTCACTGGTGAGTGCTGTGGTGGTGTATTGCAGGATGCGTGCGCCTCTGTCCATCAGAATCAGTCACGTCGTGGCTGCACCGCGCGCCCGCCGCCGGCGCCGCCGACCTGGGCCGCGTGCTGTTGACCGACGACTACTTCAGTGACGTCAACCCGCGCAGCATGCGCCGGCTCATGAACGTGCTCTACGTCACCGGTGAGTGCTGTGGTGGTCTACTGCAGGATGCGTGCAAGCGGCCCGTCCATCAGAGTCAGTAGCGTCATCGGTCGCGTCGGGGCTGCACCGCGCGCCCGCCGCCGGCGCCGCCGACCTGGGCCGCGTGCTGCTGACCGATGACTACTTTAGTGACGTCAACCCGCGCAGCATGCGCCGGCTCATGAACGTGCTCTACGTCACTGGTGAGTGCTGTGGTGATGTACTGCAGGATGCGTGCAAGCGACCCGTCCATCAGAGTCAGTGGCGTCGGGGCTGCACCGCGCGCTGACTAGTTCAGTGACGTCAACCCGCGCAGCATGCGCCGGTTCATGAACGTGCTCTACGTCACCGGTGAGTGCTGTGGTGGTGTACTGCAGGATGCGTGCAAGCGGCGCCTCCGTCCATCAGAGTCAGTAGCGTCGGCTGCACCGGTTGCTGACTACTTCAGTGACGTCAACCCGCGCAGCATGCGCCGGCTCATGAACGTGCTCTACGTCACCGGTGAGTCCTGTGGTGGTGTACTGCAGGATGCGTGCAAGCGGCCCGTCCTTCAGAGTCAGTAGCGTCGTCGATGGCGTCGGGGCTGCACCGCGCGCTGACTACTTCAGCGACGTCAACCCGCGCAGCATGCGCCGGCTCATGAACGTGCTTTACGTCACCGGTGAGTGCTGAGTAGCTATAGCGATAGCTTGTCCGTGGCATCAGGGCGGCCATAAGACTCTTTGGCTGCGTTTCCATCAAAGATGTGGGAAGCAGCTGAGCTATGAAGATTCGTAACGAAACCCTGCAAAATTGTAGTCGTTTTCTACTTTGTTTTGCTAATGCCCGTTTTCACCATCAATCCCTAATTTTTAAGTGACCCCTTTAAAAACAAAATTCCTGCTTTGTTGCCATAGGGGTCACTTAAAAATTAGGATTTGATGGTGAAAACGAGCATAAGCCTCTCAGCAGTACGAGGATCGATAATAATAATAAATACTCTTTATTGCACACCAGATAAAAAGAACAAAAAGAAAAGGAACACACACAAGGATAAAAAATATAATATATAAAATATTATAAAACAGTGGAAGGATGTGTAGCGAGCGCGTCCCGAGCATCCCTCGCACATCATAAGAACCCAGCCTTATGTCACCTATTAAAATATCGTTATACGTCTAATATAAAAATAACAACATGTTTCTTTTTGGATACTCGATTGACACACTGTAGTGTCTAGATTTGCCCCATCTCTATTCTGAATTACGACCATAATTTTCTACAAACTGATTAATAAATGAACCCAATTTATCGCCAGGTCGTCTTCTAAAAGCATTCCAAATCGAGTTCAACTGGTACCAGCTGGCGTCGTGGGTGAACATGACGGAGCAGTGGCCCTTCCGCACGTCGTGGATCATCTACCACCACGAGACTTATGAAGAACATATTGATGACTCCACCTCGCTCAAGCATATTTATGAAAAGTACGTATTATGGAAGTGCATAAGTGCAGTCTGGAAATCAGTTATAAATCATCACCAACATTTTTTTCTTCCTTATGGCTCTCGCGCGGATTGGGATTAGCCACGACAGGGTCACCAACTTTCTTAGATACTTATAATGGGAGTGAGTTCATCTCCATTTTTATTTTTTTATGCGTAACAAGGCAGGTATTTGACCACAATCGCACCTGGTGTTAAGTGGGATGCCGTCTAGGATAGCATTATTGTCCAACCGTCGACGAAGATCGAAGGAACGCCCTTTCAAATCTGTATAATTTTTATTTAAACTTTCATTTAAAAAATAAGAAGTATTGTCTTTGCGCTCATTAGTTGGCGCCACTAACGAGTGACAGAACAACAGAGTATAGCAGCGACACCCTTTTGAGTAACATTACGATAGTCCTACTNTGAGTACCGAGTGTACCATCTGCGCTATAAATTCTTTATAGAAAAACAAAGGAACGGAGCGGGCCGACATGCGACACAGCCTCCCCGTGCGAACGCTAGTGAAATACTGAGCTCCCGCATTCGAGTGGCCTGCGTGTGGAAATTACAGGGTATTTTGAATGTATGACACGTAATACAAGATTTTTGAAAAAAAATGAACAACAATTTTTTAGACCATTAAATTATCTATCATTTGGTGAAAGAATCATTAAAATCGCTTCAGCCGTTTAGGAGTAGTAGGAAATTTCTATGGTGAAATTAGAAGAAAGTTAAGATTTTTTTCTGTCAAAACTAATAGTTGTAACAAAAAAAACGAACAACAATTTTTTAGTTTAAGATTTTATACATCTC
Source organism: Ostrinia furnacalis (assembly GCF_004193835.3). Classification (NCBI taxonomy): domain Eukaryota; kingdom Metazoa; phylum Arthropoda; class Insecta; order Lepidoptera; family Crambidae; genus Ostrinia; species Ostrinia furnacalis. The sequence continues at coordinate 1,311,084 of NW_021132101.1, read as the reverse complement.
ACACATATTTTTCTTTCTTGTTTGGATCATCCATTTAGGAGGAGTAGGGATTCAAAGAGAGGTCTATTTTGCAGTTTTGCCTCACCTATCGCCTTATGTAAATTACCATTTCCTTCAATTAACGGAATTAAATTGTTGTTGTTGTTGACGTATTTGGGGTTTGAATTTATACGTTAGCCTATTTTACAATACATATTATCTTTGGATAGTTGAAGGCCTCGTGTGGCCGTTCAATAATGAAACGTCAACAAAATGATCGACCATCGTAATTTGTAACGTACCTATAAACGCATGGGTTCGTTTTGGTAGTGACAGCAAACACTCCGTAACAGCATAGCTGGGCACCGTTAATCAAATAGTTAACTTCGTTAATCGTTAATCCGTTACTAAAAAAATTAACTTCGTTAAACGTTAAAACGTTACATTTCGGAAGATTTAACGCAAGTTAACGTTAATCGTTAATCCGTTAANGACGTCAACCCGCGCAGCATGCGCCGGCTCATGAACGTGCTTTACGTCACCGGTGAGTGCTGAGTAGCTATAGCGATAGCTTGTCCGTGGCATCAGGGCGGCCATAAGACTCTTTGGCTGCGTTTCCATCAAAGATGTGGGAAGCAGCTGAGCTATGAAGATTCGTAACGAAACCCTGCAAAATTGTAGTCGTTTTCTACTTTGTTTTGCTAATGCCCGTTTTCACCATCAATCCCTAATTTTTAAGTGACCCCTTTAAAAACAAAATTCCTGCTTTGTTGCCATAGGGGTCACTTAAAAATTAGGATTTGATGGTGAAAACGAGCATAAGCCTCTCAGCAGTACGAGGATCGATAATAATAATAAATACTCTTTATTGCACACCAGATAAAAAGAACAAAAAGAAAAGGAACACACACAAGGATAAAAAATATAATATATAAAATATTATAAAACAGTGGAAGGATGTGTAGCGAGCGCGTCCCGAGCATCCCTCGCACATCATAAGAACCCAGCCTTATGTCACCTATTAAAATATCGTTATACGTCTAATATAAAAATAACAACATGTTTCTTTTTGGATACTCGATTGACACACTGTAGTGTCTAGATTTGCCCCATCTCTATTCTGAATTACGACCATAATTTTCTACAAACTGATTAATAAATGAACCCAATTTATCGCCAGGTCGTCTTCTAAAAGCATTCCAAATCGAGTTCAACTGGTACCAGCTGGCGTCGTGGGTGAACATGACGGAGCAGTGGCCCTTCCGCACGTCGTGGATCATCTACCACCACGAGACCTATGAAGAACATATTGATGACTCCACGTCGCTCAAGCATATTTATGAAAAGTACGTATGTTTAATTCATACAACAGCAGGGCTACTCCGAAACGCGTAGTTACGGGTCTATCTGTAAACGTTACTCATGTTGGCATCTCGCTTTGCGTGAGAGGGATAGCATGGCAACATTCGATATTTCGGAAAACGTTTTTCGGAGTCACCCTGCTGAAGTATAATAGTCACTAGTCGGTTAAAAAAGTCAGTCAAGTAAAATCATCATAAATTTTCTAAGATACTAATATTGCCGCTAAATATCCAAATACGCAAAACATCTATGCATAAGATGGGATGGGATCACCACAACTATCCATCCATGTCGCCAAAAGTCGAATTAACGTTCTCTCAAATCTGAAACTTTGAATCATGGCTTGAAAAGCCTTACGTGCATAATCAGGGCTGCCGTATCTGTGTATTGTTCACCCTTAGGAATCTAATAGTGGTGACACCCTTTTCAGTGATAGTACAATAGTCCTACTGTAACTGCTTCAACGCTCACCGGTTAGCGCCACTTTCTTAGCAATTGACAGGACCTTACTCTGATGATGATGATGATCCATCCGACCGATTTCGGCCATGGCGACCGCTCCGACTCCTAGCTGTCTTGGCGGCGCTGGTGTGCCCGAAGATGGCTTACGTAGCCTATTTTCGCGGTAAAATCCCTCGCGCATTGAGGGCATCTGAGCACGCCGCCAACATAGTAGGACCTTACTCTACAAATATAGGCTATAATACTTTTAGAGTAAAACCAGCGATGGGCAGCCTCCGCGAAGCCAGCACCCTCATGGAGCTGGACCGCGACGAGCGCAAGCTGGAGGTGTTCCTGAGCTTCCACCGCGCCACGCTCACCGCCGCCGACCTCAAGATCTTCCTGCCCTTCACCATCAACCTGGACCCCTACATCAAGAAGGTCATCAAAGGTGGGTCGATTTTAAAAGCAAAAGTATTCTTCCAGATTCCACGTCACTTGTTTTTTGCCCGGGAATCAGAGAAACTCGTCAATGTGACATATTATTTGAAATCAGTGTGTAGTTGTCAGATGCAGTATCAGTTATGCTTTTATGATGACCGAGTTTAGCAATTTTAAAACTCTGAAAGTCGTTGTATTGGTGGTTTTGCTGATTATCTTGGAAGACACACTTGTGTGGATAAGGTTTTCTTGACGATGTTTTGTTAATTTTACTTGCAGAAGAGCAGCTGCAGAACGGCTTAGAAGAGGATATGGGCGCCGGTGCAGCGCCCTGGAACACGCCACAGCACATTCGTCAGCCGCACTCGAAGCTGTTCCATAGGAAACATGTGAGTTATCTATATATATATATAAAAGAAAGTCGTGTTAGTTACTTCGCTTATAACTCAAGAACGGCTGAACCGATTTAGCTGAAAATTGTCAGGGAGGTAGTTTAGAGCCAGGAGAAGGACATAGGATACTTTTTATCCCGTTCGAAATTTAAAAAAAGTCTGCTTATTTATTGCCATTAAGGCGGAACAAAGTTCGCCGGGTCAGCTAGTTTAATATAATAGCTTGTCCATAAAAAACAAGTGATAGACAGATACGTTTATAATAATAGGGCATCTAAAAGCACGCACTAAAATTATACTGAGACGTGTAAAAGCACTTTTTAAGTCCAACTACCAAAACTACCCAGCTAAACGTTTGTAAGGAATCAAATTACACCTAAGGCCCAGAAGAGACGGTGAAACGAAACTGCAACTGCTAGTTACTTTTGAGTTGCATCTAAGTTTCTGCCATAGCGTCCGTTGAGAGACCACACATGACGCGACCAGTTTGAAACTTTCAGTTTCAGTTTCATTCATCAGAATCATCAGAAAGTTGCAGTTGCGTTTCACCGTCTGTACTGGGCCTTACTTGTGTTTGACAGTACATGTTTCCAGCATAATATTAAATTGTGCCGTCTCTTTTCATTTCTTTCTTTTCTTGCATTGCATCGTGTACTATCGACTATAGTTCCAGCTACCCATTTCCGGTCATGTCGTCTCGTTCTATCGCAAAAAATCACCATTTGATGAGAGCGAGAGAATAAACGAAAAGGCGTAGCCGGAACTGTTGCCCACTATACAATAAAGTGTCTACTATCTACACTCGACATCAAATAAATCGCACCTCCCGCGACAAGCATTTTCAAACGTATGCATTCCCACTTCCCACCAATATTGGAACCATTTAAAAGCCTAGTTCTAACCTTCATTTCATTAAAGGAAAGGTTCTTACCCCAAAAATGTGTCTTTAGAAGGATCCAGAGTCACTTCTTCAAAAAATAGGTAGTTACGCTAGAGCCAACTTTTATGGCTATAAAACTGTTAAGTTGGGATTAATCGCTATCCATCTGTTAAAGAGGACACGTGTGATCATTATTTGGTTTTATAACCATAAAAATTGGTCTAATTGATCCCATAGGTGGGCCCAAAGTGAGGTATTTTTTCAAGTCACATTTATGGTGTATGTTTATCATTTATTAAGAAATTAAATGTGTTTTTCTTTAAGGATATTTATTGGGCTTTCAAATAACACCAATATTGTTGGGGCACCATGATTGTGTCAGAAGAAAATCGTTAAAGTTCGCGTCGCGGAAGGTGCGGTTTATTTGATGTTGAGTATATTTAAATTTCAAGTTATCAAAAGCTTATACCTCATCTATGTTCGCCAGCGCTCGTCCCCACCAAACCAGTCAGCGCCGCAAGCTCCCTCCAACCAGCCGATGTGGGTGGGCTGGGCCAACACGAGCGGCTACGTGCCGCAGATGGCGCCCTTCGCGCCGCAGCCCGCGCCCGCGCAGAACCCTTATCTCATGCTGAGAACCGCCTTCCCTGCGCTGGTGAGTTCGTTTCAGCCGCGTCCTCTGACCAACGTGCCGCAGCCCGTGCCCGCGCAGAACCCTTATCTAATGCTGCGAACCGCCTTCCCTGCACTGGTGAGTTATGACTAGTTTGTACTGTGTCAGCTAGCGTTCATCCCCTCGCAACCTCCGACCTATGTGGGTGGGCTGGCTACGAGCTAACAACACGAACCCCTACCCTATGCTGTGGAATGCAATCCCAGCACTGGTGAGTAATTACTAGTTTGTAGTATGACTGCCATGCAGCATTCGTCCCTCCTAACCAGTCAGCCTCCTAACCAACCTATGTGGGTGGGCTGGGACAACACCGTGCCGCAGAAAGCTCCCGCGCAGCACCCTTATCTAATACTGAGGACCGCCTTCCCCGCACTGGTAAGTAATTACTAGTTTTATCTTACCTATGTCTTTCCCGGCAACCAGTCAGCGCCGCAAGCTCCCTCCAACCAGCCGATGTGGGTGGGCTGGGCCAACACGAGCGGCTACGTGCCGCAGATGGCGCCCTTCGCGCCGCAGCCCGCGCCCGCGCAGAACCCTTATCTAATGCTGAGAACCGCCTTCCCTGCGCTGGTGAGTTATGACTAGTTTATATGTTACCTAGGTATATTCTTCGCTCCTAACCATTCAGCGCCGCCCGCGTCCTCTAACCAACGTGGTTGGGCTGGGTCAACACCGTGCTGCAGCCCGCGCCCGCGCAGAATCCTTATCTAATGCTGCGGACTGCCTTCCCCGCACTGGTAAGTGATTACTAGTTTGTATCCTACCTAGGTACATCCTCTGCTCCTAACCAGCCAGGGTTGCCTGTGCCCGTGTAGCCAGAACCCCTACCTCATGCTGCGGACTGCCTTCCCTGCGCTGGTGAGTAGTTTGGACTATGTCTGCTAGCGCTCCTTCCTGCTTAACCAGTCAGCGCTGCCCGCGTTCTCTAACCAACGTATATGGGAGGGCTGGGTCAACACCGTGCCGCAAATAGCGCCCGCGCAGAACCCTTATCTGATGCTGCGGATCGCTTTTTCTGTGCTAGTAAGTAATCGCTAGTTTGTAGTATGACTGCCATGCAGCATTCGTCCCTTCTAACCAGTCAGCCTCCTAACCAACCTTCGTGGGTGAGCTGGGTCAACACCGTGCCGTGTCCGTTTTGCCAGAACCTCTACCTCATGCTTTGGACTGCATTCCCTGCGCTGGTGAGTGATTACTAGTTTGTACTATGACTGCCATGCAGCATTCGTCCTCTCCTATCCAGTCAGCGCCCGCGCAACACCCTTATCTAATACTGAGGACCACCTTCCCCGCACTGGTAAGTAATTACTAGTTTTATCTTACCTATCTATGTCCTCCCCGGCTACCAGTCAGCGCCGCAAGCTCCGTCCAACCAGCCTATGTGGGTGGGCTGGGCCAACACGAGCGGCTACGTGCCGCAGATGGCGCCCTTCGCGCCGCAGCCCGCGCCCGCGCAGAACCCTTATCTAATGCTGAGAACCGCCTTCCCTGCACTGGTAAGTGATGACTAGTTTGTACTGTGTCAGCTAGCGTTCATCCCCTCGAGCTAACAAGACGAACCCCTACCCGATGCTGTGGAATGCAATCCCAGCGCTGATGAGTAATTACTAGTTTGTACTATGACTGCCATGCAGCATTCGTCCTCTCCTAACCAGTCAGCGCCGCCCGCGTCCTCTAACCAACGTATATGGGTGGGATGGGTCAACACCGTGCCGCAGATAGCGCCCGCGCAGAACCCTTATCTAATGCTGCGAACCGCCTTCCCTGGGCTGGTGAGTGATTACTAGTTTATACTGTATCAGCTAGCGTTCATCCCCTCGCAACCTCCGACCTATACGGGTGGGCTGGGTTACTACGAGCTAACAACACGAACCCCTACCCGATGCTGTGGAATGCAATCCCAGCACTGGTGAGTAATTACTAGTTTATACTGTGACTGCCATGCAGCATTCGTCCTCTCCTAACTTTAACTTTAACCAACGTATATGGGTGGGATGGGTCAACACCGTGCAGCAGAAAGCTCCCGCGCAGCACCCTTATCTAATGCTGAGGACCGCTTTCCCTGCGCTGGTAAGTTATGACTAGTTTATATGTTAACTAGGTATATTCTTCGTTCCTAACCATTCAGCGCCGCCCGCGTCCTCTAACCAACGTATATGGGTGGGATGGGTCAACACCGTGCCGCAGAAAGCGCCCGCGCAGCACCCTTATCTAATACTGAGAAGCGCCTTCCCCGCACTGGTAAGTAATTACTAGTTTTATCTTACCTATGTCCTCCCCGGCTACCAGTCAACGCGGCAAGCTTCCTCCAACCAGATCTATGGAAGAGACGTTTTGACATTTCAGAAAAAATACTTTGATTCGGTATCCATTGCCCCATTGATTGGTGTTGTTATGCACCCTATTTCATTATCATTATATTTTCTCCCCAGGGTGACGTGTCAGGCCTCCGTCTATCAACTCTAAGCGTGGACCGCGTGTGCTCATTAGCTCGGGGCGCGCTTGGAGCAGGTGGGGAAGCGGCGGCGGCTGCTCTACAGAAACACAGAGTCTGCGGCCTCGCGCTCGCTGCCTGCCGGCTACAGGACCTAGCGCCGGTAAGTTAATACTATTAGCTCTCTTTTGGGTAATATTATTTCAGCTACAGTCTGCTGCTGGACGTCGCTAAGGAGCGCAACAAGGCACAATCACGTAGATGTAAGTCAAAAAACAAAGAATGCTCGGATATTTCCATCCCTCTCACACAAAGCAAGATTGCATGAGTGACAGTGACAGATATCCAAAACTACGTAAACGAAGTAGCCCTGCAGGTTCAGTTAGGGCTTTTGTCTAAACTTCGAGCCAGAGCGTGGACCGCGTGTGGGAGGCGGCGGCGGCGCTGCAGAAACACCGCGTCTGCGTCCTCGCGCTCGCTGCCTGCCGTCTGCAAGACCTAGCACCGATACGTTCATCTTCTAGCTTTCAGAATCTTAATTTCGGTTATTCTACTACTGTTTGGCGTTCCAGGAGTCTCCAAAGTGTAGGGGTCGGCAAACCAATCTCGAAAAAGACAGGTTCTCATCAATTTAATTCAATCATGAAATACGGGATGTGCAATTTGTTATTGTGGGAAACTGATGCTTATTTTAAAGCTATCCTGGCCAAATCTTTACTGTAAATCGCCGAAGCCAATTATGATTTATCTAGAGTAATTTCACCCCTCTAGTTCTAAACATTTTTTCTTTTCAGATTCTAGAACTGCCCTTCGGTGACTGGGAGTTATTCAAATTGCTGATCATAAATCTCCGTGAGATCGAAGCCCACTTGCCTACCAGTGCACCTACAGTGAATGGTAAGTAAAATATGGAACGCATCAAATCTTTTTTTCTAGACCAGGGGTGGCCAACCGGTCGATCGTGGCAAGAAATAAAATACTACATGATTGTGTACTAACTATGCTTTTTCATTTAAGATTTCAAGAAGTATGTAAGTGATAGATCGCCCAGGGTTTCGTTAGTAAACAGTAGATCTTATGTCTAATCAAGTTGGCCACCCCTGGTCTAGACTATTGGTAGAGCCGGCTGATAGTAATTAAAACATTATTCTTGCCTTTTCTATTCTCACCTCTCACTTTAACATACTGGCCGCTAATAGAACAGTGAAGGCTGATTTACATACTGCCCGCTGCAAAGTGAAGGCTTATTTAGCCCCGGGAGAAAATTAAGTTATGGTTGACACTTTCCTAAGCATTTTTTACGGTTTTTCAGTAATTACCGATAAAGCAGCAGAAACAGAACCTGACTCAGTGAAAACAAGACCAGTGATTGAACACCAACGCAGCCGCCCCTCAAATGTGGAAAAACAGGTAATTAAATTCATTACAAATCTTTTGCAAAGTTAGACGAACAAAATTAATTCTAAAATACTTAATGGTATTGGTAAGTAGTATTTATTTAAATATAGCAAGGAATATACTCATTACAATTTGATCTAAATTACATTAAAATTTTGCAGCCATATGCGGAATATCAGGTGATTATTAGACGTGTGAATAGTATCAGTGTTTTAGCATTTTTTTTTTACATTTTTGCACTAGGCACCTATAGTTGTTCTGCACAATTTAATTTATTTTATTATGTGTTCTGTATGGTTAGTAAATAAAAATATTTAATGAATTACATTGGAAAGGATGATCAAAAAACTAAGATAAACGGTACTTCTCTTGCATGTTTAGAATTTCCTATTTCCGTCGCCGTTATTTGGCACTTAAAGTTGAAGAACATCCACTAATAAGGACCCCTTTAGCTATGTAATATTTTACCATTACACACATAGACCTACGTCATTCACTCAAGTAGTTGTTTTTATAGTATTTTAGTTGTGTCGACAGTATCATGGAATATTTTAACTGTGTCAAATGATACTTAATATTAGAAAACAATATTGCTACTGAGCGCGAATTTATAGAGGTCCTCAAGGCCGTTTAATTGCGTACGATTTTATGTTTATTTATTTTTATGTTATCAAGATACAGATGACGCTGATATATCAAAGATATTTTGCGTTGTAGAACGCCACCAAGCTTTGTTTTTGTAGTATTCTTTGTGCGCTTATTGACAGACAAAAGAAATCACCAGCCAAGTATATTCCTAAAACGATCATTATTTCTAGCGATCCAGTCTGGACGCTGAAAGTCATCTGAAATAATAATAATAAATAAATAAATAATCTTTNCGTTATACGTCTAATATAAAAATAACAACATGTTTATTTTTGGATACTCGATTGACACACTGTCGTATCTAGATTTGCCCCATCTCTATTCTGAATTACGATCTTAATTTTCTACAAACTGATTAATAAATGAACCCAATTTATCACCAGGTCGTCTTCTAAAAGCATTCCAAATCGAGTTCAACTGGTACCAGCTGGCGTCGTGGGTGAACATGACGGAGCAGTGGCCCTTCCGCACGTCGTGGATCATCTACCACCACGAGACTTATGAAGAACATATTGATGACTCCACCTCGCTCAAGCATATTTATGAAAAGTACGTATTATGGAAGTGCATAAGTGCAGTCTGGAAATCAGTTATAAATCATCACCAACATTTTTTTCTTCCTTATGGCTCTCGCGCGGATTGGGATTAGCCACGACAGGGTCACCAACTTTCTTAGATACTTATAATGGGAGTGAGTTCATCTCCATTTTTATTTTTTTATGCGTAACAAGGCAGGTATTTGACCACAATCGCACCTGGTGTTAAGTGGGATGCCGTCTAGGATAGCATTATTGTCCAACCGTCGACGAAGATCGAAGGAACGCCCTTTCAAATCTGTATAATTTTTATTTAAACTTTCATTTAAAAAATAAGAAGTATTGTCTTTGCGCTCATTAGTTGGCGCCACTAACGAGTGACAGAACAACAGAGTATAGCAGCGACACCCTTTTGAGTAACATTACGATAGTCCTACTGCTTCAACGCTCACCGGTTAGCGCCTCTTTCTTAGCGAGAAACAGTACCTTCGTTCGTTCGTTCGTTCGTTTCAGCCGAAAGACGTCCACTGCTGGACAAAGGAACTTACTACAAAATAATAAAGTCAATAATACTTTTAGAGTAAAACCAGCGATGGGCAGCCTCCGCGAAGCCAGCACCCTCATGGAGCTGGACCGCGACGAGCGCAAGCTGGAGGTGTTCCTGAGCTTCCACCGCGCCACGCTCACCGCCGCCGACCTCAAGATCTTCCTGCCCTTCACCATCAACCTGGACCCCTACATCAAGAAGGTCATCAAAGGTGGGTCCATTTTAAAAGTAAAACTATTCTTCCAGATTCGACGTCACTTGTTTTTTGTCGGGGAATCAGAGAAACTCGTCAATGTGACATATTATTAAATTTGAAATCAGTGTGTAGTTGTCAGATGCTGTATCAGTTATGCTTTTATGATGACCGAATTTAGCAATTTTAAAACTCTGAAAACCGTTGTATTGGTGGTTTTGCTGATTATCTTGGAAGACACTCTTGTGTGGATAAGGTTTTCTTGACGATGTTTTGTTAATTTTACTTGCAGAAGAGCAGCTGCAGAACGGCTTAGAAGAGGATATGGGCGCCGGTGCAGCGCCCTGGAACACGCCACAGCACATTCGTCAGCCGCACTCAAAGCTGTTCCATAGGAAACATGTGAGTTAGCTAATAAAATATCTTAGTACCTTGTCCATAAAAAACAAATGATAGAAAGATAAATTTATAATAATGGGGCATCTAAGAGCATGTACTAAAATTATACTGGGTCGTGTAAAAGCACTTTTTAAGTCCAACTACCAAAACTACCCAGCTAAACGTTTGCAAGGAATCAAATTACACCTTAATCGTGTTTGACAGTACATGTTTCCAGCATCCTTATATTAAAAATAAATTACAACAAGTTGTGCCGTCTCTTATGTGCATTTCTTTTTTTTTTTGTTTTGTATCGTGTACTATCGGCCACAGTTCCAGCTACCCATTTCCGGTCATGTCGTCTCGTTCTATCGCAAAGAATCACCATTTGATGAGAGCGAGAGAATAAACGAAAACGCGTAGCCGGAACTGTTGCCCACTATACAATAAAGTGTCTACTATCTATTTACATTTCAAGTTATCAAAAGCTTATACCTCATCTATGTTCGTCAGCGCTCGTCCCCACCAAACCAGTCAGCGCCGCAAGCTCCCTCCAACCAGCCGATGTGGGTGGGCTGGGCCAACACGAGCGGCTACGTGCCGCAGATGGCGCCCTTCGCGCCGCAGCCCGCGCCCGCGCAGAACCCTTATTTGATGCTGAGAACCGCCTTCCCCGCGCTGGTAAGTAGTTTGGACTATGTCTGCTAGCGCTCTTTTCTGTCTAATGATTCAGCGCCGCCCGCGTCCTCTGACCAACGTGCCGCAGCCCGCGCCCGCGCAGAACCCTTATTTAATGCTGAGGACCGCCTTCCCTGCACTGGTAAGTAATGACTAGTTTGTATCCTACCTACCATTCTTCGCTCCTAACCAGCCAGCGTTGCCTGTGCCCGTGTAGCCAGAACCTCTACCTCATGCTGCGGACTGCCTTACCTGCGCTGGTGAGAAGTTAGGACTATGTCTGCTAGCGCTCCTTCCTGCCTAACTATTCAGCGCCGCCCGCGTCCCCTAACTAACGTATATGGGAGGGCTGGGTCAACACCGTGCCGCAAATAGCGCCCTCGCACAACCCTTATCTGATGCTGCGGATCGCTTTTTCTGCGCTAGTAAGTAATCGCTAGTTTGTAGTATGACTGCCATGCAGCATTCGTCCCTTCTAACCAGTCAACCTCCTAACCAACCTTCGTGGGTGAGCTGGGTCAACACCGTGCCGTGTCCGTTTTGCCAGAACCTCTACCTCATGCTTTGGACTGCCTTCCCTGCGCTGGTGAGTGATTACTAGTTTGTACTATGACTGCCATGCAGCATTCGTCCTCTCCTATCCAGTCAGCGCCCGCGCAGCACCCTTATTTAATACTGAGGACCGCCTTCCCCGCACTGGTAAGTAATTACAAGTTTATATCTTACTTATGTCCTTCCCGGCAACCAGTCAGCGCCGCAAGCTCCCTCCAACCAGCCGATGTGGGTGGGCTGGGCCAACACGAGCGGCTACGTGCCGCAGATGGCGCCCTTCGCGCCGCAGCCCGCGCCCGCGCAGAACCCTTATCTCATGCTGCGGACCGCCTTCCCTGCGCTGGTGAGTGATGGATACATGTAAATAGGCTAGTTGCCTAAAAAAATTTTTTTAGTCCGTAATGTTTAATATCAAAAAATATTGGACACATATATTTTTATTTGTCAATCTAACAAATAATTACATAGTTATGGTGCGTTGAAGTTGCGCACGACGTCACAACGTGCGGCATTTTTAAGCAAGGGTTGACGTCACGGGCCTCTTCTTATGAACTTTGGGGGGCTTTATCTCTTTAAATTTTCATTAGTTTGAAAAAGTGAAAAATACGTGTAGAGTATTTTTTGATAAGTTAACTGACGGACTAATTAAAACTCTTGCTTTTTGACCCAGGCAACATCCCCTTGTGATTGTGTTTTGATAACTACAAAAAATAATGGCAAATTAGGTATTTGTTACCAATAATTCCAAGACCCAACTTCTAGTCCTGAAAACTGTTAAGTGTACTTGCGCCACTAGACAAGCTACAAAATGTGACAGTTGTAATTTGAAATCGCTTCGCTCCAGTATTTGCTCCGTAAAGTGATATCGGAACTACAACTATTCAATTGTCTGTAATGAAAAGTAGCTTTGAATTCAATATTGAGCTCGCGACCTATTGACATTGCTTCCACAGAAGAAAAGTTTTCTAATCCCTATAACGATGGGGTAAGTCAATGGGCATAATCCATGACATCTTGGTCCCCATTGCCATATAAAATATATCGCATATTTAATGTAAATCTAAACACTTCTTTACTCCACTCAGCCTTGGTGCAAACCGTAGGTTGATAATGTTGCGTACCTTACTTCATTATCATTATGTTTCTTCCCAGGGTGACGTGTCAGGCCTCCGTCTATCAACTCTAAGCGTGGACCGCGTGTGCTCATTAGCTCGGGGCGCGCTTGGAGCAGGTGGGGAAGCGGCGGCGGCTGCTCTACAGAAACACAGAGTCTGCGGCCTCGCGCTCGCTGCCTGCCGGCTACAGGACCTAGCGCCGGTAAGTTAATACTATTAGCTCTCTTTTGGGTAATATTATTTCAGCTACAGTCTGCTGCTGGACGTCGCTAAGGAGCGCAACACGCCACAATCACGTAGATGTAAGTCAAAAAACAAAGAATGCTCGGATATTCCATCCCTCTCACACAAAGCAAGATTGCATGAGTGACAGTGACAGATATCCAAAACTACGTAAACGAAGTAGCCCTGCAGGATCAGTCAGGGTTTTTGTCTAAACTTCGAGCCTGAGAGTGGACCGCGTGTGGAAGACGGTGGCGGCGGCGCTGCAGAAACACCGCGTCTGCGGCCTCGCGCTCGCTGCCTGCCGTCTGCAAGACCTAGCACCGGTAAGTTCATCTTCTAGCTTTCAGAATCTTAATTTCGGTTATTCTACTACTGTTCGGCGTTCCAGGAGTCTCCAAAGTGTAGGGGTCGGCAAACCAATCTCGAAAAAGACAGGTTCTCATCAATTTAATTCAATCATGAAATACGGGATGTGCAATTTGTTATTATGGGAAACTGATGCTTATTTTAAAGCTTAAATCTTTGTTGTAAATTGCCTAAGCCAAGCATGATTTTCACCCTTCTAGTTCTAAACATTTTTTCTTTTCAGATTCTAGAACTGCCCTTCGGCGACTGGGAGTTGTTCAAATTGTTGATCATAAATCTTCGTGAGATCGAAGCCCACTTGCCTACCAGTGCACCTACAGTAAATGGTAAGTAAAAATTAAATATGGAACGCATCAAATATTTTTTTCTAGACTATTAATTGTAGACCTGGATGATGTAATTAAACCAACATTCTTGCCTTTTCTATCCTCACCCCTCACACCATCATAATGGCCACTAATAGAACAGTGAAGGCTGATTTACATACTGCCCGCTAATTAGAAAGTGAAGGCTTATTTAGCCCCGAGAGAAAATTTAGTTATGGTTGACACAAAACTAAGTTAATAAGAAGAAAATATAAGATCTTTCCTAAGCATTTTTTACGGTTTTTCAGTAATTACCGATAAAGCAGCAGAAACAGAACCTGACTCAGTGAAAACAAGACCAGTGATTGAACACCAACGCAGCCGCCCGTCAAATGTGGAAAAACAGGTAATTAAATTCATTACAAATCTTTTACAAAGTTAGACGAACAAAATTAATTCTAAAATACTTAATGGTAGTGATAAGTAGTATTTATTGAAATATAGCAAGGAATATACTCATTACAATTTGGTCTAATTACATTAAAATTTTGCAGCCATATGCGGAATATCAGGTGATTATTAGACGTGTGAATAGTGTCAGTGTTTTAGCATTTTTTTTTTACATTTTTGCACTAGGCACCTATAGTTGTTCTGCACTTATTTTATTACCTATGTGTTCTGTATATGTATGGTTAGTAAATAAAAATGTTAAATGAGATACATTGGAAAGGCTGATCAAAAAACTAAGATAAACGATACTTCTCTTGCATGTTTAGAATTTCCTATTTCCGTCGCCGTTATTTGTCACCTAAAGTTGAAGAATATCCACTAATAAGATTTAGGACCCCTTTAGCTATGTAATATTTCAAGATACAACGTAACACACATAGACATATGACATTAACTCAAGTAGTTGTTTTTATAGAATTTTAGTTGGTTTCAGAAATCAGTTGTGTCGACCGTATCAAGAAAATTCGACTTTTATAACTGTGTCAAATTATACTAAATATTAGAAAAAGCTACTGAGCGCGAATTTATAGAGGTCCTCAAGGCCGTTTAATTGCGTACGATTTTATTTTTATCTATTTTTTATGTTATCAAGATACAGATGACGCTGATATATCAAAGATATTTTGCGTTGTAGAACGCCACCAAGCTTTGTTTTTGTAGTATTCTCTGTGCGCTTTTGACGGTACAAAAAAAAAATCACCAGCCAAGTATATTCCAAAAATGATCATTATTTCTAGCGATCCAGTCTGGACGCTGAAAGTCATCTGAAAGGTTAGATCCGCGGTCGATTGTGTCCGCCCTACTAATTGTGCCCTCAACACAGGCAGGCCTGGCTCACTCCGCGCGGTACATCCGATAATTACCTACAGCGAAGCGCTCCGCCGGCGGGTATTATATCAGTCGAGTGTCACGCGCGCGCCCGTCAGGACGCTGGCGTTGTAGTACCTAATTCTATGATCGAAGTATTATTTAAAAATGGACATAAAGAGAAAAAAATATTATTGTGCGGCGTTCGGGTGTTTAAATTCGAAAAGAAATCTACCGGATTTATCTTTTTTTTCGCTTCCCATGGTATGTTGGCCATGTAGGTAATCAATAATTCTTAGGATAGTATAGGAACCTAACCTACCATGACTACTGCTCAGAATGTCGTTCGTTTCAGCCAATTAATGACGTCCACTGCTGGACAAAGGCCTCTACCAAGGTTTTCCNTGCCCTCAACACAGGTGACGCTCGAGGAGCAGATGATATGCGGCGCGCTGCAGACTCTCAACGAGGAGGCTTTGGAGGACGTGCTGCAGAACGACCCGCCCCCAGGTGAGCCGCTGCGCACCGTCCGCGAGCACCGCCCCTCCCCGCCCGCCCCCTCCCCGCCTCCGCAACACAAACACGTGGTCCTCAACCTGCCCGATGACATTTTCTTGTGAACCTCCTGCTGTAGGAATGGGCTAGTTTCCTAATCTAGGAATCTAATAGTGGCGACACCCTTTTTAGTGATAATACAATAATCCTACTGTAACTGCTTCGACGCTCACCGGTTAGCGCCACTTTCTTAGCAATAGGCTAGTTTCCTAAAAAAAATTTTTTTACTCCGTCATGTTTAATATCAAAAAATATTGTACACATATATTTTTATTTGTCAATCTAACAAATAATTACATAGTTATGGTGCGTTAAAGTTCCGCACGACGTCACAACGTGCGGCACTTTTATGCACGCATTGACGTCACGGGCCTCTTCTTATGAACTTTGGCGCGCTTGATCTCTTTAAATTTTCATTAGTTTGAAAAAGTGAAAAATACGTGTAGAGTATTTTTTGATAAGTTAACTGACGGACTAATTAAAACTCTTGCTTTTTGACCCAGGAAACATCCCTATTGTAGGCAGTCGACACCGTTGACATATCTGTGTGTGACCCCTAGACAACTTGCAAAATGTGACAGTGTTTCTTTGGAAAGGTGGTCGAAAAGTCTTTTTAAGGTTCCGTAGTCCTGACAAGGAACCCTTATTTTATGGAATTACTACGGATTCGATTGTCGATTCGATCAAAAAGTGTCTAGACACACTGGTCAATAGCAACTGTAAAGAGGGGTTGGTAGTTGACACTAAAGTAACGGAGGCATATCCGAATAGTTTGTGAACAGGCCTGATATGGGAACAGTAAAGGGTAGGTAGTTGACACCATAAACCAATACCGAGGCACACCCAAAAATAAAAGGGTTCTTAGACTATCGGAAAACCCAATTAGTTTCCAAAATATTGCGTAATTGAATTAACAGAAAAGTGACGTCATAGCTTGTCTACATACAAAATCTATGGACCTCGATTTGACAGCTCATAAAAATATGTCAATCGCCTAACTAATGTGTCAACTACCCTATTTTCGATTCAGGTGAAAATGCATGCAGTTTCTCAAATGCTTTAGCTTGCTTTATTGAAACGAATAAGCATGGTACTGTCGAATACGGTTCACCGTAAGATGACATAAAGTAGTCTCGGTGTATCTTCTATACACGACGAACTTTGTTATTAATATTAATTTATCTGCCTGATAAGTATTACATTTCATAGCAACCCTTTCCACAGTGCCAGATCGCCTAGTAAGTTCATCAAAATCCATTTATCAACTTGTTGATAAAATAATCTCACTACGAGATTGAGTCGAATCAAGACATATGTTTTGATGACCAATCCATCCACAACCATTTATTTGAATAATGCGAAGCATAGTCCGATAGCATATTTGATTATAATAAAATGTCGGCTAGAAAAATGGCAAAACTTATTATTTCGTCGTCAAAAAATAAAATTTGGCGTGTGTTAGCTCATCGTCGTTTAGTTATTTATTTAAAATTTATGATATTAAACTTAATTTGATCAGTATTAAAATTATTTAGCAAGTTTTTTATCATACAGCGAAGACTGAGTACCAGTATTAGTCTGTATGACACGTGTTCGTATCAAATATTCTATCGGCATCCAAAAAGTAAACATGTTACATACAGAGTGACTATGTAATCGAGTATTTCCTTAAAAAATATTTGAACACTTAATAGATAATGGAGATAATATTTATGATATGAAGAGAATGTAGGTAATAATACCATAGTTTTTAGAAATAAACGAAATTCATATTTACTCTGAACATTCACTGCTACATCATTTTGCTTTTAGATACGGCATGGCACCATAAAGCATAACACAAATCACCCTACAAAAGACCCTTAAATCCTTTAAAAACGATCGAATTTATTATAGATACCTTTATTACCAAATATTAGATTGGCTTTTACAGATTAACGTCACTACGTTAACTCCGACATTTTTAATACTATATCTCGAATGTAGCTTTAGAAATTATATTACAAATTGTTGTTACTGGAAGCAATAAATGTAAATTGTCAATTACATATCCATATTTTAGTACTCAAAAGTTTCAAACTCAAAAGTTGTTTTTTGTTTACATTTTGGTAATTAGGATCGTATTCTGTTTATTTCGAACAAACACAAAAGACATTACTAGCATTCCATTTTTGCGATAAAATTATTTTATTAATAATTGGCTGTGTATAGTTTTATACCTTTACTTTAACCCATTAAATTTAATGTATAAATTGTAGAAACATTTTATTAAATGTGCCATTATTATCCCGCTATTGTGATGTTTAGGAGACATTTTAGAAAAGTAAGTTTAGACGGTTTAAATATTCTTTTCAAATTCTAAAAATATCAACTGTTTGTTGTATAATACGATATTATGAATCATGTTTAACTCTGGGACCCAGTGAAAAACATAAATATTGTAGTTTAAGCGTAGGTACTTAATGAGTGTTTATCAAAACATATTCCTTCTGGAACATATCTTTTTCATACGTTATTGAAAATGTTCTTCTAATATAATAGAATTAAGAGTTTCGAATATGTATCATTTTCCATTTATTTGTACATGCAATTAGTACTTAATCGGCTGCTAAGCCGTTCGATCACTCGAGGGACGACATACGTCGTCATTCTACATTGCATTCCCACTGAAAATTGTGATGTATTTACACGATTATGTAATAATAAATATACAAAAGTTTCCGGTCGTTTAATTTCAACCCCGACGGACGTACTCCTCCCTCGGCGGCTCGGCGGCCCTCCCGCCCCTCCAGCCCGCTCGCACCCGCACGCTTCTCCCTCCGCTCGATGTAACCGCGTGTCCTTTCAGACGAGGAGGCGGAGCCGCCGCCGCCGCGCGACGCGCCCATCCTCAAGGGCGCCGGCAGCTTCCGGCGCCGCGCGCTCGCCGACCCGCCCGCCGTCACCTTCAGCGTCGAGAACGAGCACGACTCCGACGACGGACACATCACCTTCAGCGCGCGCCCGCCCCCCGCCGCCCCGCGCCGCGCGCGCTCGCGCCCCCGCTCGCTGCTCGTGGCCGCCGACGACGCGCCCGAGCCCGCCGCGCGCTCGCGCTCCGTCGAGGACTCCACGCGCTCCGGCTCGCCCGTCGTCGACCTCAAGCTGCGCGGCCTGCGCCGCACCGCCGACGTGCTGCGCAAGGTCAGCTCCGCCGAGCGCCTCGCGCGCCTCAAGGACAAGATCATGGCGCGCGACCGCAGCCCCGCGCGCGACGAGCCCGCCGCCAGCGACGACGAGTCCGCGCCGCTGGTGTCGCCGCCGCGCCCGCCGCCGCCGCCGCCGCTCGGCGTCGAGTGCGAGCGCGAGCGGGAGCAGGGCGCCAGCTCGGACCCGTCGCCGCGCTCCGACCTGACGGAGCTGGACTCGCCGCGCGGCGCCGACTTCGACCTGCTGCCGGCGGGCAAGGGCGCGGGCCCGGAGGTGACGCACGCCCACGGGCACGGGCACGCGCGGCGGGACAGCGGCGCGTCGCTGAGCAACATGGTGGAGCCGTACAACCTGCGGCTGCTGGCGCACGGCACGACGGACAGCGGGCGCGCGCTGTGGCGGCAGGACGCGCTGGACGCGGGCCCGCCGTGGCCCTGGGACGAGCCCGACGAGGCCGTGTGACGCGCGCGCCGCCCTCGCTTCCAGTGACGGATCGGCGATGACTTGAGATTCCTCTACGTCGCGAAACGTTCGCGACCGACCGGAATCTACGTACCTCTTGTGTACTTATTATTATTCAATTTTTATGATACGTTCGATGATACCTGTAGCTGTAGGTACTTAATGTTTCACAAATTGACGGCAAAAACGATATTGCATTTAAATGTAATAAAGTACTTGTACCCAGAATTGTGATATTATATCCATAAGAGTACGAAAATATATTTTGTTTTCGATCAATCTTGTCTTTTTGTTTATATTCATAAAGGATGTAATTAAGGTTTTCTAAATTCCATTCAGAAGAGTACTAAGTATGATGTAAACGTAAAAAAACATTGTTTCTCGAAATCGTGCTGTTCTAAACCATTCTAAAATTGGCCCGGGATCTTGAACATTTTCGGTTTTAGCGTATCGTCAAAGTAGACGTCTCTACAAAACGTTCAACAAAAACCGACCTCCCGTCTCTCGCCTTTTAAGGCGATTGAAAGCAACAGACAGTGCCAATAATATGATAGCAGCAGATTTACTAGCTAGCATTAGGCCTGCGTTTCTACTGAAGAAAGGCTGGACGAAACGGCGTGTTTAAAAAGTTAAAGTGTGACATAGGTATTATAAATGAAAAGCAATCACATTTCTTGAAATCACAATTTAATCAACATTTACAATGTAATTACTAAATAAATAGGTAAGAATAACTTAATCATTTACAGAATAATAGAATCCCAAATCTGTAAACATAGTACACAAATTATAAAATAAAAAACATAACATTTCATTTTGCGGCATGGTAGAAATAATCGTCTTACACATAATGAGCGTTTTACTTAGCTACAATCCTGAAATCAGTAACTGTTCTTCTACACACGACCGTTTTTACTGCAGCTTACGACAAAAGGTTACTGTATCTGATTACTATAAAAATGGATCAATTAATTTGTTTGGAAATAAGTGAAATCGAAAAATCAATCCTTAAACTATACACTAGGTATCCTAAATTCATGTATTTCCCGTAAACGAAACAATTTCGTTGAACTATTTTATTTATTCTATTCGGGAAGTTGATTTCATTACGGCGTTTTCTTTCACTCATTTTACAATCATGTTACACATGAATAGTCATAAGTCATAAAAATATATTTTTCCCAAATTCTTTGATTTAATAACTTGGAATTGAGTTTTACAAAAGCTAGAGAGCATTATGAGACAATCAAGATATTAATTTATCATTTTTATTAAGTATGCAGCCATATGAAAACCTTATCAGCTTATCAAACACTAAAATTATATCAAGTACATATTCAACAACGAACTAAATTTAGAGATCACAAAGTGTATCAAAGTCTAGTTAATAACTAATAATATCTACATTTCAATGATATACATATTTCAGCTATAACTACTACCCATTCATAACTTTTGTGGAAGTTATTATACATGCATTCTTATAATATTTAATTAATTTAAAAGCATAATATTCAACCATGAGATGCCTGATCATTAAAAAATTGCTACCTCCAACTTGAACATCACACTACACAGTATGTGAGTCTTACTTACCTCGTTATGCGTATCACCAGTGATTACAATATTGATCTCTAGAAACCATATAACCATTTGAAATGGGAAGAACTTGGTATCATAGGTACTATTGTCAATATGAAGAAAATATTTTACATGATACAAACATTATAGGTATGTGCAGTCAGGGTTATGGAATTTTACAGTTGACTGACATACTGCACTATTAGATTATACGTACATTTTTTAACATATTACCAATATACATACATAATTATAAACAAAAAGCTAAAAAAATATAAATTATATCACCAACAAAATTAAAGGAAGCACAGATAGCTCATTGTGAAAATATCTACAAAACATTAATGGAATTAAATTATGATAATTAAATCATCAGTAATCATTCTCGCACTTTTACACCATATAATAAAGGACAGCCTTGTGCAAATAAAATAGTGCTTATTCGAAAATCACAAGATACCCACTACTTCGACATCTAGGACTAAGCAACCTCGTTTTAGATTAGATTACCATTTAAAACACCATTGACACTTGTGTAACTCGCGTGAATATTTACACTAAAATATAACATTACTTTTTGTAAGTATACAATTGAAGCGAGAATACACTGTGTAAGAATTTATGTTAGATATTAGATAACAACACGACGCGTTCGGAATCTCAGGAATCGGCGAAGTATCGGCAACATGAACATTGAACAACTTACACTAACATTATCGACGGGGTATGTTGACCAGTCTAGACGAGAGACGACTTTCGAGAAGCGTCAAAAGTGTAGCAAAACAGCATTTCTCAAAATCTAGCTAGGTCTAACTAATTAGCGTCTCTCGAAATAAGGCGTACAAATTCGATGTCCCTTGGAATAACATGTATTTGAAGAAATACATAGGGAGTTAAGATCAGAAATGTGTGTGTATGTTTACCCTCTTCTATAGAACACAATTAACGCGAATATTTAGTTCACAGTTCGCGTTAAACAAAGTCAGTGACTGTAATGTGGTCACCGCGTAACACGTTAACATTAAATTTGGACCCTGCGTGTGTCAACAACGCATTAAGCCTAATGAGATGTTCAAAGTTTCAAAATTAACATTCCAACCCTACACTGGTCAATATACCCTCATCACATCGCAACTAGGAACTGATCGGTCACTAAATGACTTGTATCTTACCGATGTTGGTGGTGGTGTCCTCGATCGACTTATCGGGAGGGTCGGGGCGGTCGGGCCGCCGGTTGTCGTCTAGGAGGTCCGCGGCGTTTTCGGCGGGGTCGGCGTGGAGTTCGGCGGCGTCGGCGTGGAGTTCGGCGGCGTCTTCGGCGTCGGAGGGCGGGTTATCGTTGGCCTCCAACGGCGCAGGCGCAGTGAGCGCCGACCACCAGCCGGATAGGGCGCCTCGTGCCTGCGACAGGGCGCCACCCACGGCCCGAGATGTCGTGGCCACCGCCCGCCCTGTGCTCGCCACCGCCGCGGTCACCTTTCGCCCGCCCTCGGTTGTAGACATTGTGCTGCGAGAAAAAATCGACTAAGTAAAACTATGACACAAATGGTTTCTTCTACAATTTTTACTCAAATTAATGTCAGATATGAAAAGTTTGACTATGATTAAGAATGGCGCTGTTCACATTTATCGGATGTCGTCGAGGCCGATAGGCCTCTCCCCGCCACCCCAAATCTTGTTTTTTTTGTAGTTTATACTCACTGATATTTGAGCTAATAGATAGATGGTTGAATGTGGTTCTCGACATTCTAAAATAATTGAAAAACTTAATTTCGTCACTTCTCAATTTTGTTATGAAGTTCTGAAATGTTCCTAAACTAAATCTTTCGAAAATCGCACCAACCAGCTTATAGGTCGGGCTGATAACCGATTTAAGTGTGAATAGAGGCGCCGACAACCGATTAAAATCCGGACCCGACATCCGATAAGTGAGAACGAGCTCTTAGGATCTGATACATAAGTCCACAAAAAACACGGTCTAATTCTCAAAAGGCTGAACTACAACTTGGCATCCTTTTCTTAGCGGCACCGAAAATAAATACATAGTTTTATTCGATGACGGGAGATTTAGTTCAGATTTTTTAAAAATTACTTTACGTTATGATGACACTCACTGTGCGAACTTCAGCTTCATGTCGGCTACGGAGAGCTGTCCCGAAAAAGGATGGACTGGCGCGAGGTTGGAGAATGCCTCGATCTCTCCGTTGTTGGTGCTCTCCAGCCAGCGCTGGTAGGCCGGCGTCGCCTTGAACGCGCTCATGAACTGAGCGTTGTACGAGTCTATTTCACGGCTACCCTCTGTAATCAATGCAGAAACACATGTTTATATTTTTGTAATTACATTTTCTCAGACACTTAGTCACTTTCAAATCAAAATCAATTCTATACATTTGTTTCGTCAGTGAAGTTCTGTGAGCAAGTCATTTTTTAACGGTTTTAACAATTTAATGCCGCGTGCTTTTTATCCGACCAATCTCCTGTAAAATGCACATTTTTGACTTACACACTGTTAGAACTTAACTGACAATTTGTCTCAGAAAACTACTTTAAAAGAAAAATGGTAGACTTACCTGGCAATAAAGATGTTCGTAAGAGATAAATAAGGTAACTAGAAAATTGATCTCTGATCCACGCGTCGCCTTGAGTAGACCCATGGCGCACAACGTGGTCCGCGAAACGTAAGTCCTCCGTCCCCAGAGCCAGCTGTCTCCTAAGTACCATATCTCCGGTCTCTATTCTCATCTCATTTAACTCCACGAGCACATCAAATAGCTGCCTCTTTTGCTTGAACAGGACATTAGACGCACCCACCACGAAGCCCTGAACTGCTGGATCAGATAGCAAATCCAAATATTGTAATGACAAATATGGCAGACACAAGTAGCCATCTTGAAACAAAGGCAACGGGAAGCCACATTCTGCTTGATCTATCTGTCCCGTCAAATTATAAAGACCATCAACACTCATATCTCTAGCCATAGTGGGACTTTGTTGTGCTTCTACTAACGTCTTTTGAGTTTTATATTTCTCCCCAATACTGTGGCATTTTTCCCTGCCAGTGGAAAGGTCTTGTCTATCAACAACATCAGTGAGAATAGTCTCATCAAAACTTTGCCTGCTTACTCTGTCTTTTTCTTCTAGCATATTGCCGGTCTCTTTTGGAGTCAGTTCATCAGTTTGGTTTGTGCCATTGACATAGGGTTCACTGAGTGCTTCACTACAATTGTTCATATTATCAGCTGTTTTATTGTCAGTAACAGGAATAGGGGAGAGTGGTCTTGATAGCCTGAAAACAATAAAATAAGGAACCATTCACAATTTGATATGAAGAATATTGTAAACATAAAGTAGATAATTTTATAAATGAGTTGCTTACGTGATATTGGCAGCATTAGTGAGACCGTGATCCAAGCAGCGTGGCAGCAGTGATAGGAGAGTAAGCAGAGCTGCAGATAGAGCACCGGCAGGCGCACCATAGATTAACACTTTGCGTCTCAGCAGCAGTAATTTGAACAACAGCAGTGCTTTATGACGCCAATTTTCTACTAGACGCTGCACTGATAATCCTGAAAGAAGAAACAAAAAAAATATATGATAATGATCTCAGTGATGAAAACTAGATCTAGCATCAATGAGTAAAAATAATGTGTAACAACTTTGTAAATTTTAATGTAGAAAAAGCTTCATTAAGGCCAATGAAGGTGGGATGCCAAAAATAACATCATCTTTAATGTTTTAGATAGAATAATTACAGGATTGCCAATCTAAATAGTGAATTACAATCAATATCAAAAAAACATACTATGTAGTCAAGAGACAATAATAATATTATCTATATTACGTCATGATAGATTGTTTATGAAGCATGTATAAACCCTGCCTATGAAACACTTGAGAATAGACTCAAGCAATTAATGATCTTAAGTTGATCTCAAAATAATTTTACTGTAATTTCTTTATTTAAGTACGTTAATAACTTTTTATTCAATAAACANAATTCCTGATGTATATAAAAATGGTCCTACAAAATTGATGGTGAAAAAGCTTCGGGAATGGCTGACTACTGTTTGTTTCTACAGTGTTCGGGAATTCCTTACCCGTAAATTTGCATGTTAAAATATTTTAACAGAATAGAGTCCTTAATACATGTAACATCAACAATAACCTGTACTTACCTATTCTTGCAAATAAATATCTTTATCTTTAATAATTTTATAATATATTTACATAAACTTAAAATTTAATAACTTTTATTATGAGACCTTCCAAAATATTACCTTCCAGTATCTGGTCCAGCTGGACGGGGCAACTATTGAGGTGTTTGTAAGCATCTTCCAAAAGCTTAGTCTGTGCGAAATCTCCCTGCAGGAACCACGCTCGGACCACCAGCTCCAATTTGACGGCTAGACGTCCAAATAGGGGTGCTCGACAAATCACACAAACACTCTTTTGAACAGAGCTACGGGTCATATCCTCAGTCTTCTGGACGACTTGCTGCAAATCGAAGGTCTCTATTAATATAATTACTGTCTCACACTAAAAAGGTTAATAATATAATATGTCAATTCTGCAAATATTTTATTTGCACCAACCAATAATAGGACCTTCAAACCCAAGCTGAATTGTTCAAAAATTCATGAGATCCACAAGATCTAATCTAACAAACATTTCAAAACTTTTAAATATATTTTCTTACTTCTACAGGGATTTGTCGAAAACATGATATCCCATACACAGTATGGGCTGGCTCACTTAATCCAGGTAAATTGAAGAATATTGTGTCTGATAGATAATTGTGAGAGCCATCAGGAAGAGCCAGTGCGGGCAGATGTCGCCAGGCCGCTGGCAGCTCTGTAGGGCGCCCGGGGACCAACTCCGGGTAACAATGCTCTACCTAGAACGAAAAGAGAATAAATTTTACCTAATAAATAAAACCATAACTTAGCTCAACTTTCAACTTGATACAAACTACTCAGGCAGATAACATCTTGTAACAAATACCAGAGAACAACAACATTACCAATTCTGTAATAATGTATTCTTATCGATTGATACCGACTTATGATTAAAGTATTAGTAAAAGTATAATAAACTTGACTTTAATGTACTAATAAAAGCGATATCGTGGATAATTACAAAGAAAACAGTATTGATTTATACAAAAGGAATGACGCCTACTCACCTGGCATCCTTTTTTGTGATGGAACCCGATTACTATGATGTTAAGAACCGGCTCATTCAACGAAGACATTTTATTTAGCTGTGCATTTCTTATTTAGTGTAAAATTCACGTACGATTTTATAAATAATTTTACGTATTTTCGTAAAATAGGAAATAAGACTGACTGACAGGCACCGAGTAATTTGACAAGTGACAAAGACAAAGTGACATTTATAAAAAAAAACAAGCAATGGGATACAGATAAAAAATCATAGACTTTTTTTATTTAATAGATGTTTTACGGCTTTGGATATAGATCTATACGGCCAATTCTTGTTATTATCACAGACAACCTAAGACTTATAAGTCCCACCAAACTCGATGACAGGGGGGCGCTACCATCGTTCAACTATATGGTTTCCAACATGGCACAAATCGGAACCAGCCTGAGGAACCAGCGATCCGGTATTGACGGTGGCGCCCCACTGTCAATGTCATGCATAGGACAGTTCAGTATTTTGGAACTATAACCATACCACGACCATACCATTGACGAAATGTTTCCCCCCTAGACAAAACGTACTTTTTGATCGAATCGAAAATCGAATCCGTCAAAACTCCATACAAAAAAGGAGCTTTTCGACCACTTTTCGACTGGTTTGCGATTATAATTTGCACTTTGTCTAGACCCACTGTTTAAAATACAAAATTTTACAACATTCAAAAAAGGAGAAAAAATTAGGTTCAATCCAAACCCTGACAAAAGAGTGCTTTTATAATTAAAAAAAAAGGAAAGTGCAAAATAGAAGAACAGTATGCAATTTTAAGAAATTAAGATCTTAACTACTTAAACTGAATCATAATAGAAATTGTTTAGTTATTTATTTCCCATATGGACATATTATTTCCCACCGCAACACATCCCTTTCCCTCTACTTTTCCAGGTTTTCCAGGTAAATTTTGAAATTTACGCACAAAATTCACAGCTAAGTTCAAACAAAGTTGAAAAGTAAACGGAGCGCGCGCAACTGGAGAT
This sequence comes from Ostrinia furnacalis, assembly GCF_004193835.3. Classification (NCBI taxonomy): domain Eukaryota; kingdom Metazoa; phylum Arthropoda; class Insecta; order Lepidoptera; family Crambidae; genus Ostrinia; species Ostrinia furnacalis. The sequence continues at coordinate 1,284,240 of NW_021132101.1, read as the reverse complement.
GAAACGCGAATGGTCCAGGGATGTACTTGGATGCGGGTAGCATAGGAACAGTCGTTGTGGAAATCCTTGGGGGAGGCCTTTGTCCAGTGCCCCTATTGCGCTAATTTTTAACGTCTCCAATACATTGGCGCTTCTTCATCAGTTGCGCTCCGTTTTTCATTTCAGCTGAGGTGCAAAATCGCTATCGCGGTAAAGTTCACGCGCAAACAAGTACGAAACAACGGATTTAATCACTCTCTAATAAAAGTCCGAACACCTTATTTTTTCACTAAAAACAGCAAAATTAAATGTTTGTGAAGGCGTTTGAGTTGAACTTGAGTTTGAGAAAAAGTAGCTTTCTTTCAGCTTCTACACAAATAAGCAGTTGCGTTTTGATTTCGTTTCAACTAGCTGTCAAAGCGCCACCGCGATACGAATTTGTGATTTTCGTTCATCGTCTAGTCGCGTTGTAGTTGAAAATATTTAGCGCAATCGGGGCCCATTATTAATAGTCATAGTCATAGTCATTTTTATTCCATAGATGTCATTTGGCTGAAACGAACGAACGATTAGGATAATGTCCTAGTATTTTTTTTTGTTGATTGAGAATCATCTCAATTATGATTGATAAAACACACAACAGAAGGATCAAGACTATACTTAGCATTTGAGTTGAAATTACACAAATTACAATACCCATAACACTGCCTTCTCGTTTCGCCGACAAAATTTGCATAAAAGCAACTTTTGATTGCTCTTGAAGTATTTTTTTGCATATAAACACAAATAATAATGCAATTCGTTTGATAAGAGATCTAAATTTCTGAGTAGTCCTAAAAAGCAAACAATGAATTTATTTATCCTAAAACTAATAGAAACTTTGGTCACCCTGAGGCATAAAAAATACACATTCTTTCTTGCTATCCGGTTCCGGTGTCGATGTGACCAGTGTGCACTCTAATCCATATCTGTGAGTGTGCACTAGGTGTGCACTTCACTGTCTATGGTTGCACCACTCATTCACTCACACAGGGACAATCAATCAGTCAGTGAAGTTATATTTTATCTGTGGTTTTTAAATTTGCTAAACAAAAATGGTGTTTAGGTCCATTTTTTATTGTAAAATCTAAGTATTTTCACGATCTGAAGACAATTTTAATAATTTCTTCGCATTATAATATTCTTCGATTACTGTACCTTGAGGTAATAAACTATTGTCTTATAAAAATTACTGATGCGTCGCCATTTTCGCATTTTACTTACATCTAACCAAAATGAAACTTTTGGTAAGTTAGCTGTGACCACGTAAATAAATGTGATATTAATACGTGAATTGTAAGTGATTCGTTGACGATTCATTGTGTTGTGACTATCGAGTTTCACCATGATCAATTGCTTGGATGCGGAGGTTAGTTTTTTGGGTTTTTACTAAACTTTCATCTGTACTGAAACTTATGTTGTAAGTTCGTTTTAGTAATTTAGGCAATGACCGGCAATGAATATGTTATTACGACCAAAGTTTGTTAACTGTTTAGTGCCTACCCTCTTTTTATTTTATCATACTCAAACATGAATAAACCTGTTGAATGCTTATTTTGACTGTCAGCCAAGTTAAATTTATTTTTTTCTGTATCTAGTCCTAGGATGGAAAACTGTCAAGACAAGTTGTGACAGATCCTAATATCCATAAAATATTCCAGTGGGAATAGGAAAACTATTTCACCTTAGCTGCTATTCATATTCTTTCAGACACCTACCGAAACAGTGAAAATAAATGTTTACTCAGATTTATAACAATGATTTTGTGTGATAGATAAGTATTTCTACTTTCCTTACGTACCTACCTATTACAGCAGATAATTATTATGCATTGTGGATCATTTAAGAATGTATTGTAAACATTTGTTTACAGTTGTAAACGGGACATATTTTATAGTGTTTTATTAATTAAATCAGGTGTTCCTTGTCATTGAATATGTTACAAAGTAGGTAATTTGTAATACCCATTGACACCTTTACAATTACTAAAACAATCCACATTATTTTATTAGTAGAATTTTTATGATTTCAAGACAACCAAAATATTCTATGGCGCTTTATAATCAATGAAAACACCTATTTATTTTGTTATTCATTAATGAAAATGTATTTTAACAATAGTCATGTTGATGTATCATTAATACCACTTGATTAATTAAATATTTTTTAACATAAAAATGTTGTATGAATATCTATTTATATGAAATAGTTGTACCTCAAATGTAAGTGAAGAATAGGTAGTTCTGATAAGTCAGCATTGACATGTGAGTCACATGCTTCTTGTAAAAGGGAGTCATTTAGTCACACCTTATGATATATATTTTACCTGAAACTAAGCCCTAAGCTGTTTAATTTGTTCCTTGTGTAGGTATTCATAGTCTGTGGTAGGTTCCTGAAACATTGACTGAATAACACCTTTCTTTTTTTCAGGAATCGAGGAAGATAGTTTTTAACCCGTAGGCATGACGGAAAAGATTTTGTATCCAGGTAAGTCATTTGACCTCTATATTATACTTACTTTAGTTTTGTTCTTAGTTCATGGCAAACAAACAATATTTATAAAGATTCTTCAGACCTGCTATGGTCATGCTACGTTCGGTACCTATTGCCATCTGATTTATTTCATTCCCATACATTATATTCCTAATTTGAACAAATATTTCCATTCAAAATTATGGCATTTTTGTTCATAGACTTTGAATTTGAAAAAGATATTTTGAATAAATAATTTTATTAGTGGAAAAGAAAAACAAAACTATTCTTTTGTTGGTACCATTCTCTAAAACAAGTGAATGGAACATAGTACTATGGATTTTAGAAACTAAAATTATCTTGTACGTCGTCGCTTCGCGTCGCGTCGTTTGCCTTAGTATCTTTACGCCATATTTAAATCGCGGTTAACGCGCTTGTAAAATGATCTGTGGAGGTACTATATTTAATTTTGACTGCTATAAGTTTGCTTATTTTATCAAAAGAAAGAAGAACTATCCTAACTTTTAATTTAGTTATGAAAATGTTGGATAACATGTTGTTAATAATTTATGATCATGAATTTAAAACTAAAATATCTTATCAACTAAGGAATTGGGCACGTGTCCAGTAGGTAGGTACTGTACACGTTTTTGAAATAAATTTCTGTATTGTGTTACTTATTCAAGAGAAGCTCGCAACTTGTTCGCCTTGTTCAGATTCAAAGAGAGTTAAAGCTTTAGGACTTCATAAATGGTAATAATTTGATAGATGGGTCCTGGCCTGGATATTTGATATCACGTGTCCGTGACGTCACAGACAGCCGTCACCAGATCAATAAGGACTCGAGGTCATTTAAGTCGGGCTCGCCGATTTTGCCACGGTTGGTGAAGATTGGACGTCCCCCCCGCGCCTGTAAACCTACCTCTCACCTCTGTCTGATTAAGCGACGCAATAGTACCCTCTGCTTTTATTAAACTGCGTAGTTAAATCCAGAATGGATGCCTTTTGTAAAGGTCACATTGTATGTATCAAGCATTACATATTTACTGCCATCATCGTGTGGACTGAGATGAGACATCAACTGAAGTGTACGATTGAATACGAAAATAATAAAATCCAGCAAAGCGAAAGTTAGCTCTATTACCTATCTTAAATAACTGTGATCTGTTCATTTTTTAAATAGTTTATGATAACATTATGACCTGTAACCTATTTTCCAATAATGTTGCCATGAAATGAAATAAATGTAAATAAAATTGATTTAATGAAAACAAGTGGCTGAGTAATACCTAGGATAGGATCCTAAGTTTATAATCTTTTTAAGCGTTCATTTCATTATGGTTTAATTAGCTTTTTCGCCATCACTATGATCCTAAAAATAAGCATCTTCCATGTAGGCTATTTATTTATTTATTGATAATTAAAAAAATATGTTATTTAAATTGGCATCCGCATCTGGCTAGTTTCTCCTTTTATGTTCTTACTTTGCAAAAGGTCGCTCTTGAAGGTTAAAGCATAATAAACAGTTCGATAAAGTGATGCTTGGTATCCACGCGCGACGTGTGTCGCCTACGTGTAGGGTGACAACGTGTGCCCGTAACTAGTCAGGAGTACGAAATACCGCCCACTCCCTCTTTTTCATTACTACTGCAATTCAACTAGCTAGTGGCTGGGAATGATAAATAATGATCCGTTCAAAGTCTTCATACATCTTAGTACTTTCAGTTAGATCGCTACCGTTCGAAGGGNTCGAAGGAGGTAAACAGACTCCATTGTATCTTATGCGAATTGCGATGAGACTTGAGGGGAGCAAGAAATCGGTGTGGGTTGACATCGATCGGTGCTAATTTCCTGGCACCTTCAAGTTCGTTCAATTCGTGTCATTTTTCGTTTTGGAAAACAGGTCTTTCTAACAATCCTTTTTTCGGACCACTTTGTCACAGTACATTTATCTGGAATCAACTTGCTTGCAGAAATTAGAATGTATTGTAATTTGTAATTGTTTTAAGTAAATGCTAATCTTTTATGATTTTTATCGTCCTCTTATTGTCTGCAAGTCCTCACGTTTCCCGATGTATGGTGGCCCTTGGCTGCGCGGCGCGGGTTGGGCGGCGGGCCGCGGCGCGGTGCATGTGCATGTTGGTTGACGCATCGCGGTTCAATCCCCACATACGACCCGAGCTGAGGAAGTATGTAAAACGAGTACATAAGACGTGGATCGATGCCGGAGATGGCAACGCTGCCTCCCACCTAAAAATACTCATGGTTTTGTGACTCGAATCAAAACTAGATGCGATTACACAATTAACTTACGTAATATTGCTTCCGAATTGGAGGAAAATAGCACGTAATATGATTAATAAAAACCGGCATCACTTTTAAAAAATGTATCATGTTTTTTTTGGTTCCCGCAACTAAATACAATTGTTAAATTCAAAATAAGGATACAATCAAGCCAATAATTGATTACGATTTCCATTTATATTTTTAATAATAAAGTTATAAATAGTAGTGTAGTTATTGAAAAGGAATTTTATTGAACAGATTGTTGTCCGACTTAAGATTGCCTTTCGTGATCGTGACAAACTCGAAAAATCTTTAACACTCGAAGCACCGCACATGCGCGTCTCACTGACCTTGACGACTTCTGGCGAACTAACATAATCTCATAGTTTTTTAGTTCAATTTATTTATTTGTGCCAATAAAAGTTCATCCCACGTTAAATACCTGTTAGGACTGCAATCTCTCAAAAATACTTATTATTACTTATACTAAGTTTCTTTCAATTAAGAAGTTCTTTAAATAATAACTACAATTCGGCATGGAAGAATAATTCCAAAAAACTGAATTGTTCGTTACTAACACTTAACTCGGGAAATCGAGACATCAACTTCTTTAGTTATTTATCTCGGCGCATGTTACTTCAAAAACGTCCGAAATCCAATATAGGTAGTCCAATACATAATAGAAATACCCCGATCAAATTAATTAAAAATGAGTCAGTATTTGGTATCGTTGTAATGTCAGCCAATAGCGTCACCGCCGCTGTTGCCACGTTTACCTGCTGTGCGTGTCTGTAGTACATAATTGATTCGCATTGTGGACGTGGCTGGTTCTAAGCTCCACTAGTCCTACCCAAGCAAGCACGGTATTATACTGCATTCAGTATAATGAACAACTATCTTGCTTACACAAATAGGACCGGAATAGTATTATAGTCTAAGAATGATATTCCATTTTTGGACGCTTATTGAGTTTGTTGCAAGTTATTAGATTCAATAATTCAACTGTTCTCACTGCCACGTAATGTAGATAAATTCGCCTGGCTTATAATAACAGTGTAATAAGTACTGCAAATCTCCACATTTTTTAATCGATATTCTTGAATACAAAAACATTGGAAAAGGAGTCTATGTATGGAATGGAATACTCTGATGAGTCGATGACGCCGACTTATACCAATCGATTGTAGGTCCTATAATTATGTAAAATGTGTTGTGTACCTTTAAACATATAAAAATCAAGAGCGAATTGTTTTGATAGCAATTGATTTGATGATTACCAAACATCGATGTGCATTTTGGAATGAAACCTGGCAGTGCAACCCCAAAATTATTATTTTATTTTAATAAAGTTTACCAAGTCTTACGATATACATACTCTGGAGTACAATAATTGTTGGAAAGAGAGATTGGATCAATGTCAAAACTGAAAGTCCAGTTAAAATTTTGTATAATTGTCCGCAGATCTAATAAATAAAATACATTGATTAATAATTGTCCATCAAGATTATATTATGTATTTTCCTGGATGTGTCTTGTTTCAGGGCCCAATAGTGAAGGGTTATTAATACCCTGCACTATTGTCGAATGGAAAACTGAAAGAACTTTTATGATCTAAAATCCTGTGGATTTTCTTATCTTATTCATAATTAATTTCCTCCCATTACAATAATATTGGAACAGGAGCTTACGAAACTCCTTGAAGAGTTTCAACACTTTCAACCGATCTATCACATGGAGGTGAGTTTATGGTTACCTGCTCATTACTGCCGGCCGTGCTATGATAATGATGAGCTAAGTTTTGCTATGGATCTCATCCCAACTATATAATCCCAACTAATAATATTATAAATGCGAAAGTAACTCTGTCTGTCTGTCTGTCTGTCTGTCTGTCTGTCTGTTACGCTTTCCCGCTTAAACCTCGCAACCGATTTTGATGAAATTTGGCATAGAGATAGTTTGAGTCCCGGGAAAGAACATAGGATAGTTTTTATCCCGGTTTTTGAAACAGGGACGCGCGCGATAAAGTTTTTCTGTGACAGACAAAATTCCACGCGGGCGAAGCCGCGGGCGGAAAGCTAGTTATTTATAAATCGTTCTTCCCCAGTACAATAAATTTGGAACAGGAGCTTACGGAACTCCCTGAAGAGTTTCAACCGATCTGTCGCACGGAGATGAGTTTATGGTTGCCTGCTCATTACTGCCGTAATATAATAATGGTGATCTAAGTTTTGCTATGGATCTCATTATTTATAAATCGTTCTTCCCCAGTACAATAAATTTGGAACAGGAGCTTACGGAACTCCCTGAAGAGTTTCAACCGATCTGTCGCACGGAGATGAGTTTATGGTTGCCTGCTCATTACTGCCGTAATATAATAATGGTGATCTAAGTTTTGCTATGGATCTCATTATTTGTAAATCGTTCTTCCCCAGTACAATAATTTGGAACAGGAGCTTACGGAACTCCCTGAAGAGTTTCAACCGATCTGTCGCACGGAGATGAGTTTATGGTTGCTTGCTCATTACTGCCGTAATATAATAATGGTGATCTAAGTTTTGCTATGGATCTCATTATTTATAAATAAATAGTTCTTCCCCAGTACAATGACTTTGGAACAGGAGCTTACGGAACTCCCTGAAGAGTTTCCCCCGATTTTGTCACACTGAGGTAAATTCATCGTTGCCTGCTCACTACTGCTGGGCTAAAATAAAGGTGGTTCTGCTATGGATCTCCTTATTTACGAATATTTTCTCCCCAGTACAAACATTTTGGAACAGGAGCCTAAGGAACTTCCTGAGGAGTTCCAACCGATTTTGTCACACAAAGGTGAATTTACGACTGCCAGCTCACTACTGCTGTGCTTAAAATAAAAGTGGTTCTGCTATATAGATCTACTTATTTATGAATCGTTCCTCCCCAGTACAAATATTTTGGAACAGGAGCCTAAGGAATTCCCTAAGGAGAGTCACACGAAGGTGAATTTATAACTGCCAGGTGCCAGCTCACTACTGCTGTGCTATATGGTGGTTCTGCTGTGGGTCTCCTTATTTATGAATCGTTCCTCCCCAGTACAATAATTTTGGAACAGGAGCTTGCTTAGTGAACTTCCTGAAGAGGTCCAACCGATTGATTTTATATCTGTTTACTTACTAATGCTGCGCTATAATAATGGTGATCTGAATTCTGCTATGGATCTCGTTATTTATGAATCTTTCCTCCCCAGTACAATAATTTTGGAACAGGAGCTTGCTTAGTGAACTTCCTGAAGAGGTCCAACCGATCTTGTCACATGGAGGTGATTTTATATCTGTTTACTTACTAATGCTGCACTATAATAATGGTGATCTGAATTCTGCTGTGGATCTCGTTATTTATGAATCTTTCCTCCCCAGTACAATAATATTGGAACATGAGCCTACTTATGGAACTCCTTGAAGAGGTCCAAGCCAACCGAACTCGGCACACGGAGGTAAACTTATGGTTGCCTGTTCTCAGCTGTCATCCTATAATAATGGTGATTTAAGATTACCATGGATCTCATTATTTATGATCGTACCTCCCTAGTACAATAATATTGGAACAGGAGCCTACGGAACTCCCTGGGAGTTCCGACCGATCTTTGCACGCGGAGGTGAATGTATATGCTCACTACTACCGTGCTATAATAATAATGGCGATCTCAGTTCTGCTATGAATCTCCTTATTTATGAATCGTTCCTCCCCAGTACAATAATTTTGGAACAGGAGCCTACGGAACTCTCAAAAGTTCCACCGACCGAACTTGTCAACACGGAGGTTAAGCAGGTTATTACACACGCGGTAACCAACAGATTTGCACCGTGTGATCATCCGACTTGGGCAGGAGGTTGTCAGGTTCCCGGGAATACCTTTCAGAATAGCCATGTAAAAAAACAGTTATTTACCCAACACTGTTAAAAAAAGGCATTTCTTGAAATTGATTGGAAAATTATCTTGAGTACATTTTGGAAAGGGAAGCTCTGTGACTTTTTAATTACCGCTTGGTTTTTTGTATAATTATTAAAATCAGCCAGGTAAATTGATTTACGATTGACTGGTTAATTTGTTGCAAAATATTTCCTGCTGAACTGCTGCTTTGCTAAGTCATGAAAGTAATAAAAAAATAAGTTTGAGAATTTATTTTATAATCCATTTAAACTACCGGTAACCTTCGTAGAAAAAGAAAAAATCAAAAGGTGTGATGTTATTTTATTATTTTATGATGAAAACCTCTGAATTACATACTTTTACGAGTTTGGAGTGAATACATTATATTGAAAAATTAAGATAATGCAAATCTTTTTTATGTGTAGGTAAGCCGTCGAGGTCAATGCTGCAAACAAACTGTGCAGAAATGTTAGAAATAACGAAAGCACGATGGTAACTCATAATAGGGCCAGTGAACTGAATGTTGCTCTACGAGTGAAACCCGGCTCGCACGAGGTCAACGAACTGTTCATTTCGCTGCATCCGTTGCAAATACTGTGCGGCGGCGCATCGATGCCGCCACCAATTCTGTCGACTGAATACACCACTTTTTCATTTAACAAATGAAAAAGTAGTCTGAATTGTAAAGAATCACGAGTGAAGTTTAGTTCGCAATAGAAAGTTGTGCAGGCAGGTAAATTATTGCGTTCTAAATTATTTTTTCTCATTGCAAACTTGGGAAAGACAGCAAACTTGTCTGCCAAAGCCAACTTACTAAGAGTGGAGTACATTTTCTTGTGTTGGTAAGAAGATGAGATTTATTGGCAGTATTGAGCATCGTTTTACATAATCCCAACTAATATTATAAATGCGAAAGTAACTCTGTCTGTCTGTCTGTCTGTCTGTCTGTCTGTCTGTCTGTCTGTCTGTCTGTTACGCTTTCCCGCTTAAACCTCGCAACCGATTTTGATGAAATTTGGCATAGAGATAGTTTGAGTCCCGGGAAAGAACATAGGATAGTTTTTATCCCGGTTTTTGAAACAGGGACGCGCGCGATAAAGTTTTTCTGTGACAGACAAAATTCCACGCGGGCGAAGCCGCGGGCGGAAAGCTAGTATAAATAATAATGTGTATCAATATTACATTATTTATAGTATTATGGTGAAGATGCCAAGAATATTATAAATGCGCATTAGAACTTGAGGTCTGTTCGTGTTTGGTGATAACTGAACCCGGATAGCTTTCCCGAGGGAAAGGTGTTATGTAACTGACAGTGGCGGCTGCGGAATTTTTCGCGGACGTTATCGACCGGACTTTTTGAGTACAGCAGATTCGCTAGCAAACCCTTTGTGTCGAATTTGGCCTCACCCACCACACCCTCTCGGGCTCGGCAGATGTTATTCATGATTCTCATTTCTTAAAACTTTAGCCACCATGAAATGCATTATTATTATATTATTTAAATGAAATTGACCTTCCTAGATTGAAGTGTGTGTACTGTGTATTGCTGTTAAGTGTAAATCGTATATTTATTTTTCCAAGATATTTGTTATCGACCAATTTAACTAATCATCTAAATAAGAAACTGAGCCAAATGATGAGTCTATCAATGTTATAGACAATACTCTTTAGCCACTTTCAAATATTTTCTTAAACATTTAAGTTGCATTTGAAGAGCGAACATAAAACGGGCAAACAACATTTCTCCTTGGTGCCTGCCTCGGCGGCACACGGTGGTCCCGATTTAATAAAACATGGACATTGATGCTAGAAGCACGAAATTTTTTTTGATGGTTACTGCTATGATAACTAATAAGGCAAAAAAATATCACAATCCTACGACGTCTATTTCGTAATAAAAAAAAATATATTGATATTTTTTGTATGGAAGAAATTACGTTTCTGTCAATTTTTCGAAATTCTTAAACGGTGTCAAGATGCCGATCACACATGTTATAAAACAAGTGATTCTGAGTATTTCATGCGAAGATACTTGTCACTTATCTCTGCGTACTTTTGAGTTATCGAGGGTTGAAAAATCGATTTTTTTAAATTAAATATTTCCACAAAAAATTGCCAAAATTACAATATGGTGTATAAGGGACACCTTTGATGACACATAACAACGACTCGACTCGCGCGCGCTCGTATGCATCAGCTTTTAATAATATAAAATAAAAAATTAAGGGAAATACTTAATACAACGTTGTATGTATAGGTCCGCTGGCCGTCAAAAAGTAGCTTATACGAGAGGTTGCCCAATTTACAATATGTCCATCATTGATAACTCACACAAATATCATCTCTCTGTGAAGGATAACAAGTTTTTTTGTTTCCAGAAGCTTTTGATAGGATGGAAGCTCATAAATACTCTCTGAAGTGAGAATGAATCTCAAATTGCGATATTGCCATTTTGACAAATTACATGATGTAACTAGCGCTAACGTTTATCTTCAGGTAGACACAGTTTTAAGTTAAAAGATTGTCTACTATTTCACACTGTTTTTCGTTTTGGAACAGTTCTTTGATTATAGGTAGTCGCTAATTTCGTTTTGTTAGACTCTTTCAGTTTAGCACATAAAGCGTAAACTAATTCCTCCTCAGAATGATCTAAAAGTGTTAGAGAGCGCCTCTTCTTCTGCAGAAGAAGAATTTTGCATAAATCTTCAAAAGGTTTTTTATTTATACCAGAAGTCGATGGTTGCACATCTACTTCCGCAGTCTCATCAACTGGAGCGTCTTCCTCGGTGTTAACGTTGTCTATGCGTTGTGTTAACTCGGTAAAAAACATTTTTTAAATCTATATTTTTACATTTCGGCCAGACCATTTCAGACTAAAATGACGAACGTATTGGCATTGAATTGTCTTCCGAAGATTTGAGTAATTATCAAATCATTAAGTCGTAATTTTACAAGAAATATATCAAAGAAGATATGGTCTGCTTCCAGCAGAGCCCAAAAGACATTTTTGCACCAGAATTCGCATTGGCTAGACTCTGAAATTGTCTGGCCGAATTGTAAAAATATAGATTTAAACAATGTTTTTTACCGAGTTAACACAACGCATAGACAACGTTAATACTGAGGAAGACGCTCCAGTTGATGAGACTGCGGAAGTAGATGTGCAACCATCGACTTTTAGTATAAATAAAAAACCTTTTGAAGATTTATGCAAAATTCTTCTTCTGCAGAAGAAGAGGCGCTCTCTAACACTTTTAGATCATTCTGAGGAGGAATTAGTTTACGCTTTATGTGCTAAACTGAAAGAGTCTAACAAAACGAAATTAGCGAGTACCTATAATCAAAGAACTGTTCCAAAACGAATAACAGTGTGAAATAGTAGACAATCTTTTAACTTAAAACTGTGTCTACCTGAAGATAAACGTTAGCGCTAGTTACATCATGTAATTTGTCAAAATGGCAATATCGCAATTTGAGATTCATTCTCGCTTCAGAGAGTATTTATGGGCTTCCATCCTATCAAGAGCTTCTGGAAACAAAAATAACTTGTTATCCTTCAGAGAGAGACGATATTTGTGTGAGTTATCAATGATGGACATATTGTAAATTGGGCAACCTCTCGTATAAGCTACTTTTTTACGGCCAGCGGACCTATACATACATACAACGTTGTATTAAGTATTTCCCATATTATTTTTTTTATTTTAGTAAAAGTTGATGCATACGAGCGCGCGCGAGTGCGAGTCGTTGTTATGTGTCATCAAAAGTGTCCCTTATACACCATATTGTAATTCTGGCAATTTTTCGTGGAAATATTTAATATAAAAAAATCGATTTTTCAACCCTCGATAACTCAAAAGTACGCAGAGATAAGTGACAAGTATCTTGGCATGAAATACTCAGAATCACTTGTTTTATAACATGTGTGACCGGCATCTTGACATCGTTAAAGAATTTCGAAAAATTGACAGAAACGTAATTTCTTCCATACAAAAAATATCTATATATTTTTTTTTACTACGAAATAGACGTCGTAGGATTGTAATATTTTTTTGCCTTATTAGTTATCATAGCAGTAACCATCAAAAAAATTTTCGTGCCTCTAGCATCAATGTCCATGTTTTATTAAATCGGGACCACTGTGCGGCACAGTGGTTTGCCCGTGTCTCCTTTCGCCTACGGGAGTCGGGAACTGGTTTCACGCTGCGTTTGTCAACGTTTGACTCCACATTGGATTTATTTTAACAGTGTACCTTTAAGTTCTCTATATTCATTGTTGCTGCTTATATTGACACAAGCGTCACCGCCCGTCTACGTTGAGGATTTTCACAGTAGGTTCTGGGATTATGTAAGGCTTTACACAAAACGTCATTTGAAATAGAGGGCGGAGAAAAGAAAAATCCTTTAGTGTCGACGTTGGTGTACTGGGGTTGTGGGTGTTTAGGGGGTGCGGTTGGAGGGGGGGAGTTATATAGTGACGCGATCACGTGTACATTTTGCAGCCTGTATTGATCCTGTCGTCTTTTTCATGTTGTTAAGTGCGGTAGCCCTATAATTTACAATTATACAAGTAGCCTATTGATTTTAGACCAACTTGGCTAACTAAAAAAAAATGTTAAATATTTATAGCAGTGAGTCCATCTAATTACAACAATCATCTCCAATCCATCAATAAGTAATATGTACATCTTATACCTCGTTCCCACAGAAAGGAATCGCCATTTTAATCATCTTCATGTACACTTACAGTCGTCAATACATACAACTAAACATTGATGAATTTACTGTACAGTGCTGTCAGTATTTGTTTGCTATCCCAGATACATTTTCAGTAAGACTAATGACTTAAATTAATTTATTAGAATGTTTTTATGGCTTTTTTGCAGCTATGGCACAATAAATTGGTAACTAGATTTCCTAGTCCAGTTTGAGGTCGACGTCACGTCAGTAGAGTGATGCTCCTGTTTCGCTTTGGTTTAGTGTTGCCTCGTTGGGAGCGTGCCATTATTTCCTCGCTTTGTTTTATTTTCGTCAAACGCACCTATTTCTGTATTGGGTCGGTATTTACACCCACTGCATCGGTTATTGACAGTCCCACTCTAGAATTGTGTGTTGTCTAGCGTCATTTTGAAAAAAAGTTAGGTGCTCTTTTATGATAGGTTTTGAAAGAAGGCAAAGGCATAAGCGGTGTACAGGGTGGCGACGTTTAAATAAATGATGTGGTCATTACAGTGGTGTCGGTGTGCGGTGCGCGCTCGCTAGTCCATCGACCCAGAGCTGAGCACTCACACACAATGAGGCCCTTCGCCTTCTACGCGTTATTTAGAAACTTCTACATAGATATCTTGCTTATGTACTCAGTATCCACCTCGCATTGTGTAAGTATATAACATACCAAACCCTACTTATATCTTTCAATATAGACATCCGTTGAATTAGCACAGAGATATCGTTGTTTTTATCACATGAACCGACATCAGTTAAAGCTTTCATTTCTGTTATTATCGTTTTTAGGTAATGTTTATAGTAGATGGAATAGTAATAGGACTAAAAAATAGTACCTATCCAGTTTCAACCAAAGATTTGCTGAACTAAGTAAGACCTCTCCAAGAATTTCCACAACGACAGTAAAAATTATTACAGCTAATTAAGTTGTTTGGGGATGACAGACTTCATTGATTAATTCTTAGCCTTTGAGCTATCTCTACAAATGATTTGCTTTGTGCCCACAACTACGTCCACTANGTCCACTGGCTTATGTGGATCGTCGTCGTTTAGAACTCTTATTGGTTGGATCATTTTGAAAGTGGCCGAGCTCCAGTGGCGACATTCATTACGGGTGCAAATCGCAATCCGTTGCCGAGAACAAGCACGCGGCACGCGGCTAGCGGCAGACAACAGAAGAGGAGAGGCGTGAGAGTTTAGTCGAGTTGAACGAGATGCGAGATTGTATGTGCGCGCTCTATTTCGGTCGCGGTGGCGCACTCGGCGGCTAATCGGCGTGTCACGTGACGAGCGCCGGAAGGACGGGGGGTGAGGCTCGCGGGCCGCGGTCCGCTCAGGCAGGGGCGTCGGAATGCAGTCACCACCGCTCGATGCACAGCATAGCTCTCGCCGATTGATCGTCAAGGTGCTCACACTGCTCACTGCTACACGTCGTCACATACCTACATATATACTAACCAAATAATGTATAGCATCAACATTATAAAACCAAAGTAACGCTGCGCTCGTTGCAGAACAGTCAACAATACGTTTCGAGGTTACCTTTATTGCCTCTATTAAATTTTAAACGTTATGTCCTACACGGTAAAATCCATTGCGCCCCAGCGCTAGTGACTCAATTTTGTAAACATTTGGTTTGATGCTAATAAGGGGCGGTAGGAGTATAGTATAATAGGCACTGGTATGGATTATCTAGATACATACAGACCTAAATTGCGTAGGTTTAATCGCAAATTATAAGTTTCAGAAAACTTTCAATTTTTCGCAAGTATGTTTTTTTTTCTAATAACTTAGATGTTTTTGTAAATGCCTATGATCAAACTTGGTGTAACTTTACCAAGATCTTTATGTTGGCAGTTTTTTTGTAAGAAATATAAGTACCTACTTATGTACCTAATACTGTGTTCTTTCTACTTAAGTAATGTGTGTTTACGTTTTGGTAAATACAGTGTGAGATTTGAGCATTGATGCTTGCTGAACTTGTTCTTGAGTGTATTTTGAGCGGTTCTTATAGCGGAGTGCGGAGCACCATCAATTTCATGTCTTGGATACTTGAGTCGTTCTTGATGGAGTAAGGTAGGATGAATTTGTGGAGTAAAGGCAGTAATTGCAACGCGCGGATTGCAGGCGATTGCCCCTCGCCCCGCCACGCCACCCTGCGCTCGAACACCGTAAGTAAACAGTCTGGTGTTTATCCGCGTCTCGCTCGCACCGACCGCGTCGCGTCGCGCCTCTGAGGTGCACTCGCTGTTCCTATTATTTTCGTGACGGGTATTGCGCCGAAGCCGATTCCCGCATCCTCGCCCCCGAGACGCGAGGTCCGGTCTCGCGGCGGAGGCGGCGGCGGCGGCCGTTCGCATCGCGCGCCAGTCCGCGCCCGAGGCCGACTGTCGCATCGGTTCGCGCCTACGAAACTTTCGGCCGGCTAGTTGGCGGTTTGTTGAAAATGCGGCACGTTCCGGCGAACGTAACAAGTGAGACTCGGAGCGAGTGACGAACGGCGCTGCCGAGCGTTTGATTTTATCGGACCAGTGACGTGTCGGTGACAGTGATAGGATTTTGTATATTTAGTTTGTCCATGCTACACTTGAATGTGGATGGAGTTAGGAGAGGTGTCGGAAGATGCATTTCAAGGAGTCGTTCGCTATGAGCGATCGACCGAGCGAACGCGCCCGCCGCAACTCCCGGTGCAAAGGTGTGTGTCTGGTGTCAATGACGGCTACGAGACGTCTGATCTGCTCGCGCCTCGTTCGCCGCGCGACCCCGTAGTTCTTCAACAAACACTCCATACCATAGCCCCCAGCCATATCCACACCACTGTATGCCCCAGCTCTTCATAACAAACACTGCGCGCAACGCATGCATTTATGTACAGTTAACACTGACAGTTATGTCATGATGTCCGTTTATTGACCAATATAATCATTGTTTGGAATAACTGGCGACCACATTATTTAGTTATTGAAAAGTCCAGTTGTATAAAAAACCTTGTTAGTCCCTTTCTGATGTTCAACGTCAACCACTCGATAGTAAATACAGCTGTGTAAACAAAACAAACATTGCTTTATTGAATATACTGACTAATGCTATTATTATTCTTCACCCTACACCTAAACAGTAGATATTTTAATCTAACTAATCCAGTTCATAACAGTGTTTATAATTTATTGATTAAACGAACTCACGAAATGTCCTTTCTATTAAACCTATTTAATTATGGCTTTAAGAAGGGCGTAGGAATGTTTAGAATACTTAGGTAGGTACTCATAGTGTGCGTTTAAATAATTATGTACATATTTGACATGGATTCATATTATATTATGTATTATATTTCTTCATTAGTATAGATTTACCTACTAAGTATGTATTTATTGCCTTTGTAGAATTGATAAATGTTTGATATAGTCGTAAACAAACTGGTATCGCGTTTTCCCCAGACAGTAGTGCTTACCTAATGTTTTGATTCTGGTTATAATCATCTGTTTGCAAAATTCTCATTTTGCTGATAGGTAAATTGTGTAAAACTAAAAGTAAGAGAAATACTAAAGTAAATACTTAATACACATTACGTAAATTAACGATTGCTTCTAAACAATCCCAACTAATATTATAAATGCGAAAGTAACTCTGTCTGTCTGTCTGTCTGTCTGTCTGTCTGTCTGTCTGTTACGCTTTCCCGCTTAAACCTCGCAACCGATTTTGATGAAATTTGGCATAGAGATAGTTTGAGTCCCGGGAAAGAACATAGGATAGTTTTTATCCCGGTTTTTGAAACAGGGACGCGCGCGATAAAGTTTTTCTGTGACAGACAAAATTCCACGCGGGCGAAGCCGCGGGCGGAAAGCTAGTGCTGCATAAAACTCGTCCTTTTCGATAGCTATCCCGCGCAACATCCACGTAAGTTTTTATGCTTCTGTAATAAATATA
The DNA here is from genome assembly GCF_004193835.3 of Ostrinia furnacalis. Lineage (NCBI taxonomy): Eukaryota > Metazoa > Arthropoda > Insecta > Lepidoptera > Crambidae > Ostrinia > Ostrinia furnacalis. The sequence goes on along the minus strand of NW_021132101.1, from coordinate 1,266,906 downwards.
TTGAACAAANATATTGAACAATCCCTAGAAATTGTACTAATAAACTAACCTCTGCCTAATGTGGACTAGTTTTTGCCCAACGTCTCCGCCCGAATGAATTTTGGTCTGTCACATAAAGACATTATCGCGTGCGTGTCCCCGTTTAAAACGGGATAACATCCTGTGATTTCCCCTGCCTGGGTCTAAAACTATTTATTTTATTTTTTTGAGAAAGAGTAACAAACGTCGATCTATCCTCACAAAATTTTACGTTAGTAGGATGGTAGGATTTAATTTTATCATCGTAGTCAATAGAAAGGTGTTCCCTTCGAACTGTGTGTTTTGGGACAAACAAAAGCATGCCTGTATCATGATGGTGAAATTATACCTTTAATCATTAATGCATATTTACTTAATGGTATCTTTAAGTTTTACAAATTGGTATATACCAATTTATACCGCTGTGTAGTAATAATTCTCCTTGGTAACAAAATACTTTACATTGCGAAGTTTTAAATTTAAATGAAACCGTTTCTGCTCGACTTGGTATCTTGTTTTGTCTATTCAAGGTCGCCAAAAATTTTAAGCGAATGGTGAAGTAGAAGTTTCGATTCACTCTTTTTAATGTCAATTAAATAAATTTAAACAAAATATTTCATCCGCAAATACCATTAATTACTTAATATCGTTGAAGCTATACCGAAGCAGTTCCCAAGGGATGGAAGATGTTTTCTGATGTAGTGAGTACACAGATATTCCGAGCTGCGATCAGAAATATAAGTGGCATATAAGTTTTTTAAGTACTTAAGTAAAATAAACACTAGAAATAGGCGTCATTCATCATAAACACTAGTCTTTATTTTCGGTTCAGGAAAACTTTACATAGAATTTATTATTTGCGTGTATTGCAGAAATTTACTTCAGGTCCATACAATACCAAGATTGGATTTAGACAACATAATAACAATATAAACATGTGATATACCTATTTAACATTTGGAACGATTGAGTGCAAGTGACCTTAATTTTGCTTTGCTTTCTTGGGCATAAAGATAACTGATAAAAACGATGTTTTAATAGAGGAGTTAAGAAGATTTCTACAGAAACTATGTTGTTGACGACACAAAATGGTGCTTCTCGAAGAGTATTAGAGTGTAGGTGTACACGTACAGCCAACTGTAGGACAATAACTGTAGGATTTTCTGTAACAGGTATTTTGTTAACAGGTCCTAATTAATAATTTTGTGAACTATGGCATGGCATGCAAGTACTGGTGATAAATCTTCCAACACAAATAAATTACAAAACAAACATGTTTTGTTGTTGTCACCTGTAAGATCTCAGTCTGAAATTAGAATTCCACGAAAATAATCGTCTAAGATAGATGACGAAAAATAAACTAAGAAACTATCTAATTTTATTTTATTTTTTTTTTAATTCTTATTGCAATTTTTTTTATGTAGCGTTTGTTTGACTGTTACGGTTTTGGGACTGTATAGTTTCATCTGCGCTTGTATCACGTATGTGAATGTCTATGATCTGTGGGATAGACATTTTGTCTGACTTTATCACATTCAAAAAGAAACAGCAGTTTCGAAACATCAGCCAATTTACTTTGAAAATACAATGGCATTGTTAAACTTAGGTACCTTAATTTATGTTTAAAGGTGCATCACATTTACATCGCTGTTGAAACCTAAGAATATTTACCAGTAACCAGTACCAGGTTAAAAATTAAGTTATTTCAATTAGTCATGTTACGAAAAGATTTATAGGCGTCAGACAGGGGTGATGCGGTAGGTAAGGGGAGCAGGGAGGGAGTCGCAAAGGATGGAGGTGAGATCATAGTGGCGAGTGGCCCGGGGAGGCGATCGATATGTACATTGAACATACATACGTACCTATATAAATAACCGTACCTAACTTCTCGCAACTCGACTGTCTGCTCCAGATACTGCGCCAAAACCCCTTTCCCCTCCGCCCTCTACCCCCTTGGTTGCCAATTCTTATACAAAGAATAAATTACTGAAATTATTAAGCAGGTCTTATATTTTAGGTAGGTATCGGGTTGTGTCCCTCATTAATTTACCACAAACTCCACATCATTATCCTCTTTCCGATGTGAACATAAAATATTTTGATAAAACTATAAAAAATGCATTAAATTCGTTATGAAGGAATATGCATAACCTTACCTCGCAGTTTTATTACTTAAACAGTGCCAGGTGTAAGCTGGCTTAAAATTTTAATGGGTGTATTCATTCGTATTATTCGCCATCAAAGTACGTCGCAAAACCGGTTACATTACATTAATACTCTAAAGGTAATATTATTAACGTATGTTTGAGGTGAGCAAAACTTTTCGCACTGACGATGCACCTTCCTTAACAGGTGCTGGCGTCAAGATGGAGCACTTCCAGGCGGCGCTGGACCCTCGCAAACAGGAGTTACTGGAAGCGCGCTTCTTAGGCGCCAAGGTCAGAATCAAATTCAAATTACTTACCTACAAATATTTTGGTACCATCCATATTTTGATTGTGGTCTGTTACATAGTAAGCCAGTCAAGTGATTTCTTCGTAGCATTACATAATGGTTTAGAATTTCTCAAAGTGTTCTCTTCTAACCTAAAGTCTTCGCAAACTATTGTGTACACAACAACTAATCGATTTAGATTTCCATACGTATTTTAAGAGTGTCTTTGTTCGTATTGAATTCAAGTGCCTTTGTTGAAATCAAAGGAGTCCAATGCGAAGTTGTTTTCGAAGCGATTCTTTTGTTCTCACATTTCCTGCGCACGGTTGGGCTGTTAACAGTTCAGATTATATCGGCAACGCAACGCAGAGACGTTGCTATGTATCATTGAGCTACGTCACCGCCCGCACACCAGGCTCGCGCTTACGTGTACAAAAGAAAATGGCCGCTCAGTTATTGGAAAAACAAAACTTGCAACTTGCAAGCGAATGAGTTCTTAGAATCTACGTTTGTATCATCTTAAGATAGTAAATTTTTCGTTAGTCATTTAGTAGACTGAAGCCAGAAGTGATGGTAACTTTACTGCTCAGACCGAATCGGAATATTTCCATTATTCTTTTTATCACTACATTAAATTTAAAGATAGAATTGATGGACGTTTTACTGACGATGTGGTGTAGTTAGAGACCGTGACACAATGTGAAACACGATCTCTATTCGAGAGTACCAGACAGGTCGACAATGCTAATCGGTAATCGGGCCGTGAAGAACGTATGTGCTCTATTCTTGCGTACTGTACAGACTTAAAGCGGCAAGAGCATGAGTTTTATAGGTACGACGTTGATAATCTAACAACGAATCGATCACGTGATCTCTATTAGTGACGGTTCCAGTGCGCCTACCTGCCCCGCCACCGTTTGCTCGCGTCCATTCGTCGGCAGAGAGGTCGCTATATGCACATACATAATATCATCCACTCAGCCAACTAAGTGATGCGGTAGATATGTAATAGCATTATGTGTCTCGTCTTCGTCCGTTGCCCACTTCCACACATCACTCCCCTCTGTCGTCCTATTGACGCATTGCTGTGCCGCATTCGCGTCAAATCATCGTATTCATTCGTCTTTGCATTTGTTATTCAAATATTTTGCTTTATGGATCGTAGGTGACTCGCTAATTATATCAGAGGTGTAATATTTTAACTTATTATTATTGTTCTTATTTTACTTCTCTTTAAATTTCAAAACTGTGATTTTTATTTAAAATCAAACCATGAAACTTCGATCCTGATAGGGATGACTGTGAAACAGATTTCGTCATTCAACGACAAGATGGCGGGCGGACGTAAATAGGCTAGCGGCAAATGAATGTCTGTGACTTAACAACCCACAAACAGATTAGTTCTCTTTAGCGCACTCAACTGGTTCATAGCAAAATGCACGTTACAAGATTTGTCTTTAGGATAGAGAACTAAGAGTAACCTATCAGATATCCAAATTGTTTGGAAACGTACAATATGTTATTGTAGAACTCATAAAAACTAAACGGGTTTCCTATTATTTGTTTGTATTGAGCGCATTGATCGCGTGTTCGCAGGTGAGCGCGAGGGAGATACTAGTAGAAACTCAACGGACGCCTGAGTGCAAGACGGTGAGTTAATTCATCCGTATTTAATGAACATTCAGTTTATTTGGGTTTTAACCCATTCAGTGCCGAAAAAATTCGGCTTACTTGTTATCCACCGTCGATGGGCGGACTCGGCATGTGAGTAGACAATAGACATTTTTCCCGCTCATGGGCGGGCTCGGCAGTAAATGAGTTAAGATTGATAATTACTACTTACTGTACACAGATCATGAATGTTTACTTACTCCAGATCATGAATGTTTACTTACTCTAAATTGACTCTGGGACTCGAACCCATTGAACTTTTGTATGTAGGACGATTTCTTTTATGCTTATATTTGTTACCCTGTCGAAATTTTCAAGTGATGTTTAAGCTATGAGCTAGCATCGAGCATAGTTGAATAAAGTAAGATATTATATCAACTTTATAATAAACTGTTTCATCATATTTAACATACCATTAAATAAATTGCAATAATAATAGTGTAGAATAAATAGAACGCTAATAACCTACATTGATGATCCATCAAACCGGCTCACTATGCCGAAAAACACTTGAAAAGTTCAACTTGGTAACTAAACTAATCGTGTATTTCTCATATCCAACAAATAGCGTTAGTTTTAATTTAGCCTTCGTTATTAGTTCAAATCGCGGTCGACGTTCATGTGCGACGAACCATTGCATGCTGATGGCACACGTTAATAATAGACTTCATTGTGAAGTATCATGCCACGTTCACAACGCCACTCACCTTGATATCGATTAGGCTTTCATCGACAAACGTCGGGTGGATATTGATTTTCTTCGGAAGGTGGCATAATACAATACAAGTAATAATGTAGCTTGCTAGTGTTATATACCAACCTAGTATTTGTGTAGAGTTCATACGTTGTTTATTCTAACTATTCCACAGATAAGTGCCCCGATAGCTGATTATTTCACGAGACTTACATACATTTATCAACTGGCATTCGTTCATTATCGCGTCGTGCACGGTACCACGGTACCACCGCACCGGGCGCAATGTAAACAGTCCTATTAATAGCGGTCTTACAAAATATATCGTGAGCGTTTTTGATTCGCATTCATTGTATTCGACAACTCGCTAGTTAATTTCCAACAGATACTCCAAATACTCATAAACATGATCTCCAACTCCATCAATCAGTGTTTGTGGATTATTATGTCGAGTCCAAACAAGTTGTGTGGGGATGTGGTGTTTATCCGCTTTTAAACAGTTAAACTTGTTAATTGAAGTTATTACGGCTAATTATTTTAGTCCAGGGCTGTCAAATGTAGAGTTATAAAGCATAGATTACAATCATGTCCCTGTGGGCAACAGGAAAGTGGCGCGGCGTTGTAAGCTCGCTCGCAAGTGCTCGGGGCCGCGGGGTCACCGACTCACGCCGCGCCCCGCGGGCCCCGCGCCTATTGCTAACTAGATACCTACTCCACATGGAATTAGGATAACCTTTTTTATAATCATGATCTCGTTTTTCTTGTCGTCTCATCTTGGCTCGAAACAAGCGGTGGTTTGTGAAAGTTTACGTGTTTTTTACACACAAATCATGTTAGTTTTGTATTAAATTGATTTAATGAGATTTATTTCTTATTAGTTACATATTGGAATGAAAACAATGTAATGTTATAGAGATTTGCCATGCCATTACACAGTGCACATTTATTTGTCAAGGTCACCAATTGAATTTGTTTATTATTCTTACAAGATAATTATTTATTTATTGGTCTGTCAACAAAAGATACATAATAATTATGTCGAGAATAATGTTTCTTTGTTAGTACTTTTAAACTTGAAGATATAACAAACAAATAAGCGAAAGGCCTAATCGTTAAAACGAGTTTTATTGGCCAGCGTATTGTTACTTAACGCTATCTATACGTATGTAGTTGCTGAGAAAATTGCACTGTGAAGTTGCATGTAGGTGATAGAGGTGGCTTGTTGAACGCGGCACGTTTATTTCGCACTGAGAGAAAGAGAAGTAGGCACAGCGCGGTGTTCAGTCAGTCGGTTTGCACATTCGATGCGAAGGGAAATTATAACATGGCGCACACGGCCTCGCCCCGCCTCAGCTACAATGTGCCGTCAAACCTCATTCCACCGCTTAGCCGCCCGGTTCCGCAGTTATTTTTACACAGCCCGACCTTTCGCACCGGTCGTCACCACACTTCAATATAACTAAAATTCATTTACGCACGTCGCACACACGATAAAACAATCGATCGCAGGTATTCACAGTATAATAAACACACGTAGGACTCCAACTTGCTTGAAAAATAAATTTTCCATCGTAAATAACTTCGTGGCTAGAAGTTTGTTTCGGGGCATACGATACGTGCGCTCGCAGCGGCTGCCGCGAAGGCAATGAACGCGGGGCGGTGCGGCGCGACGGCGCGCGGCGGGCGGCCCGTCAGCTGAGCGTCACGCCGCGACATTGCAAGGTCCGCCCGCGCTGCCTCGCCTGACCCACTGCGCCGCCCGGCGCCCGTGCCGAGAGCCGTCCGCCCCATAAAACAATGTTATGCATCACTCACTACATCAATAACGCTGCTAATGATTGTAGTAATAAAAATGTTTGACTGATACCTACAATATTGAACGCAGTGCAGTCTACTTTAGCATATTTTGTTGTTGAAGTTGTGCTAACCGCAGCCGCTGAGCCTTTCGAGATCGAAACTATCGTGAATGGAGCGCACGCAGCGCATGCCTGCCGCGTTTAACAGTTAGGTGGCTAGTTTTATTTCCGATTTAATACCGATAGTCATAAAAATGTTTTACAATCCAATGTTAAGTTTTATTCGGTTTCAAATGAGTTTTAAATTACTTTCTGCACGATTTTCAATGTTTTACTTTTTATTGTAGAAGAGTTTGTAGAGATTATGAAACTAAAGGAAAAAGTAAATATTCATGAAAGTTTCTTAACAATAATAAAGTTACTTACTTAACAATTACTCATATTATACATAATAGGTTTCTTTAAGATCATCCTTCTGCTATAAAATAGAAAGCAGGTAGCAATTATTATAATGGGAATAAAGGACTTGGCAAAACCCAAAGGTCGTACAAATGGTTAATAATAATAACCATTCCTAAAAAACTTTTGGGGTGAGTTGCATTGCACCACCTAACTTTGACCGTAACTTTGACGATAACCGGTGTATTTTGTATGGAGTTTGACAGATTTATGACGTTTGTCAAAGATAAAGTAAGATGGTGCAACAACCCAGCCTTAATGATCTAACTACTACAAACTATGCTGTCCAAATTTTTAAAACAGCAAGAAAAGAAATTAGAGTAAAATCACTGAAACGTTAAAAGTATTTCAAGAAGACGTCGGTTTCTAGTTTATGGAATAAATAATAGTCGTGAAGGCTTATCAATAAATTTTATTAGCTTGTAGATACCACATAAATATGTGTATGTAGGTATGTATTACGTAAAGAAAGATAAAGTTACATATGACACAATGTGAATTCTACAACAATTACTCGATTACTAGCTATCTATGTAAATAACTTTGATTATTCATAGTCATAAGCTAGAGAAAATTCTACTCGCATCAGCAGTGTTTAGAATATTTTGTATTTTCTATCTTTTTAGTCATCTTTGTAACTTATCAATTGACTTGTTGGGTCTCTCCTCCACTTCACTTTGATTCGACTTAGTTAGTTCAATAAACATATTATTACGATGTCTTCAATATTCGCCATCATGTTTTCGCAAAATTTTGTAGCCGATCTTTCTGATATACAATTATTTGATCTGCGAATGTGGTTCAGCGTGTGTAATGTATGGTTTCAATGAATGAATTCCGGACGCGTTTGAGGTGAAATATATGAGCAACACAATCGTGTCCGAACTAGAAATAATCAATATTGCAAGCTCGGATTCGAATCTCGTGACTCTTCGTCGGCTGCACACTTGCGGCTGAAGTTGCGCCGAGCCCTCCCTCCTCGCACCTCTCGCCCTGCACACCCCTCGCACTAGAAAATTGGGTTAAACAGCACGCGGGCCGAACGCCGCACCGGAAGAGGGGATTTTGGGGTCCGCAGAACTGCGCTTCCACAATGAATGCGGGCAGAGATGTGACTGAGTATTGATTGTCTTTAGCATTGAGACGCAGTTCCCTACGGCGCAGTTAATGCACATTGATAGATGGAAATCAGGTTTAGTTAGATATCCCCCGAATTTAACGGGCATCCTTCAACGCGAATCGTTATTGTTATTATTATGTTATGTGATATAGTAACATGATCATATTCTGTCCTCGTTTGTAATGTCAACAAGTTGACCTTGGCCATTTTATGTTTACTTTACTCAAGATAAGTAAGTACTCCTCACACATAAGTTAGTAGATAAAGGGATATGAATTCATTTTCTTTTTATGTTTTGTTAAACGGTATTTTTAACTCTCATTTGTCTGTGTACATTTCCAATAACATGTTTGAATGCTTGAATCTTTTATCGATTTTTCAAAAATATTTGTACCGGCGTTGTTGTAGCCAAGTTTAACCACTATTACGCAGCAGATCTCATTCCTAAGACGCGAATTATTTTTTGTTGAGTGAGACGAGTTTGAATGGAGGTGGGGTCGTCGAGCAACGGACTGATCAATAATGGTGGCGGTTCTTTCACTCTCAAATTTTTATCTCTGACTGGTTTAACTACGATACTTACATTATTGATACAAACATTTATTCATGATCCATATTTTAGTTTATTAATTACATTAATTCATTCGATTTTAAATTTTACTTTATTAGCATGCTCTGAAAATTTATCATCAGCTGTACAATATATTTTGTTTTATGATGCTATCTCTGATAACGTTTCATATTCCACTTAAGTGTGTATATGCTTAAGTCTCTATAAGTACATACATATCTACGTAGGTTGCCAACTCGCTAACTTTCCATTCGCCTGATGCTAGGTATGCTAAAAATAGACGCGACAATAAGCACTGCGCAGGCAAATCATTGGTCGCTTTGTAAATTGAGGTACGTAGATTGCAATTAATAAAAATGATTCTTTTTAATAAATGTTTTCCATCGTTGTTCCAATGCATAAATATTAGGATGTTGTTTTGTGGTTTCGTGTGGTGACTACGTTGAAACTTATTGATACAGTAAAATCAATAGTTCTTTGTTATTTTATTTTTACGTCATTTAGCCTTCAGCAAATGGGTGAAACTTGTGTTTTTGTCTGTGTGTAGTCTTCATCACGTGGTCGCTCTTTATTTTCCTTATCGTTTTGATTCAATCGACGTGCGCTGGCAAGCGACTTTTGTTACCGGCTAATACAGGAGGCGGCCGCAGCTAACAGGAGAGGAGGGGGCAAGAGGCACCGAAGGGAGTACATGCAGAGCGGCAACGTTCCGGCGATAATGCTAATATGCCAGCAGGCCTGCTTTATGTGTCTCTCTCTGCCACCTAACTAACTGGTACATGAACATGACACGGCATGCCTTCATATTGCCTGCCTATAATTATGCCGTCTTAGTGTTCTGTCACGTCGGTGAAAGTAGTCCTTCTTGATGACTATCCTAGCCACTAATAGGTTTAATTTTGCAATTTTACCTAGTCATTTCGCAGTTGTTTTGCTATGGGTGTTTAAACGTTACCCAATCTGACACCGGTAGTTTCTTTACCATTATTGTTGTTATCATTATTTTTTCTAACTCGTTCCTTTGGATCTTCCGTTTCAGTTGTTGTGGCCATGAAAGTGTATGCTTCACATTAATCAGGAAGTTCTTAATTATGCATAATTAATCGTGTATTTATTAGACTCGATAATTTCCGCATAGAACATTTTAAACGGTTAAGTCAATGTATCTTGGGGTTCAAGAAAAGAAAATCTTGATCCCCTAAGGGCTGATTTTACCATCGTCGGATAACTTTTAACTGAAGAATTTGGCACATTGACAGTTTCAGTATGGGAAATTTGACAAAATGTCAAGTTTATTCTTCAGTTAAAAGTTATCCGACGATGGTAAAATCAGCCCTAAGTTGGAAAAAAATCCTTCGAAAATTTTTATTTGGACCTCTTTTTTCTAGAACACAAACACCCCCAACCAAAAGCCATAATTTAAAGTTTTCTAACACTTGAATGTAGTTATGACGGTCGGGGTATGGTGGGTCATCATGTTTATTATATAATATACCTACTCATTTAATTTTATGAATCATACTTATTGAATGCCATATTATTTTTATTAGGTATCATTTTAAAAACTAGAGAGTGCCAAACAACAAAATTTATTTTGTCAATCACTCGGTAAAGTATCTCGCCCACCTCGAGTCCAATCGATAAGCGCTTGATAATCTCGTTATCTGTGTCATTATCAGATATTATTCAAAATTTTATTTAGCGAGCTTATTTCCAACTTTTGTTCCATGTATTTATATTACTATCATCGTTGTTTCTTTGCCTTACTTTGAAATCATTTCTGTTAATTTTATTTCATTTATTGTTACCTGAAATAAACACTCAAAATGTATGTTTCGAAATCTCGAAAAAATTTAGGACTGTAACTTATCAGAAATCTTGTGATGGTATAATGTCACACAAGTACTACAAGAAAAAAAAATGCATTAGTAGGCATTTCCAATGAAATTGTCAATAAGAATCTGCGTCTGGCGGGTAGATGTCACGAAATAATTATTCCGATTCCGAAGTTACCTTGTGTGCACACAGAAGTTTATCGCGCGCTCCTTTGGTTAGATATACATTTATGTAGGCTTATAAGTGTACGTATCTATGTTTATGTTGGTACATCGCGGCACAGACGCCTACGTAACACGTCCAGTAAGCAGTTTGTTGTGGGGCACGAGCGCCGATATCACGTACTCGTTCGCCGCGGTCGGTGGCACGCCGCCCGCCTGTGCCACCTCATTGCGGGAATAATCGGTCAACTCGACCACTCGTACACTTCATAAACGTTAAACAGTGATCATCTAAACACCAATTCATCCGTTTACTTAACCTAAAAATTGTGTTCACCTGACGTTCCTTGCAATTCGTTCAGTGCAAAAATTTAATTGGTCAACAAGCACAATCGCAATCGCAGGCTGTTGACCTGCCGCTAACTCGGTACGAATGCGAACTAACAATCGTTGTTTCCACTCGAGAGCTGGCTAAATCGGTTTGTAATATTAATTACTTGTTGTTCACGTTATAACTGTATTATTTTGAATGATTAGTTCGCTGTTGAATTGCGTTTTCACTTGATTTAACAATACTTTCGGCCTTGTATCCTTGTAAAATGGCGCCTCGCCCGTCGTTATTATTATTACATTCGGAGCAAACTTCGTGACGATCTCCACTCTCCGCCGCCCCTTCCCCCGCTCGCCGCTCCCCGCGGATGCGTATCCGATTGTCGCGACTGGCGTTTACAACTTGTCAAACTAGTTAGGTTATTTATATGATTGAAGTGAAAATAATGAAATAATAGTCATGGGCCTTTTAGAAAATACGTGATTAGTGAGTTCGAGTGCCATTGTGTTTAGTAATCGTTGATAAACTGTGCCAAGTGGACGCGAAGTGAACGAGTCATATGTAAAGACGCCATCTTTCTTTACAGATGTCAGCTGGGTCACAAATTCAGATGGCACCACAAACTACTGTCAACACGGGCCAACCACTACACAGTCAGGACTCCAATATGAGCACAGGTAAATTGTGATTTAGTGCTAAAAAAGTGCAGTAAACTGTGATTTGTGAACAGTGTTGTGAGTGTTTACGATCTGCCGGTTGACCCCATGGAAATATAACCTTACTCAAAAACTCCTGGTGAGGGTTGAATTGTGGAAAACTGCGATCAGACTTAGATTGTGACGTCATATTCGTGTATAATGCCGGATCGGAACTGTGAAAGTGCCGTTTTTATTCCCGTGTATCGAGACTATTTCGTGCCACAATGCATGACTATAACAGTGGAGCTAACATAAACTACGTCGGCCTACTGAGCTCTTTGTCTAAAAGTGAGTTTATTGCTCATAATTTGGTATTTTATTTTGTATACCTTTTTGTTTACATTTTAAGTTTTTTTTATATTTAGAAAATTAGGCTTATTAATTTAACTAAATAGTCCTATTCATAACTTCTTTTGTCAGATATTGTTATTTAATTATGGTAGGAATATAATAAAGAGCGATACATACATATAATTTTATTGAATAATAAGTTAATATCTAAGTTTGACATTTTCCTTAGGTAGTAAATAGATTAATATTTTGTGCTACCACTTTGAATTTTTAATGTAGGTAATGAAATAATTAGTTTTGATTATTTACTTGAATGTTTAAAGTTGGTATTGAATGTATGTAGTGTAGCTAATATATGTAATGTATTTTGTACTCAAAATTACGAAATAATAAGTACCTACTTACTATCAATCAACAATGCAATACAAACAAACAAATGAAATCTGAACTATTAAGGTTTTCTATAAGAAAATACTAAGAATAAAATGTCAAAGAATATCTATAGAAGAAACAGTAATCATCATGTCTTACAGGAACAGTGAACACATGAACTTATTTGAAAAACCAATTAGCTTATTATAATAAATAAATACTACCATTTATTATATTTTATGTTGTCAACATTGTATATTTATTGGGTCAAAATGGAACCACAGCTCAAATAATTTAGTAGCATTACATAATATGGCAAATTGATTCATTCAACACTGATATGCCTACATAATATATTTTATTCTTGTATGTAATATATTCTGGTATCAGTATTTAACTTTATAATACATGGGAATATCATTTGCATAGGATTTTTATAACATAAATGTGATTATCTTTGAAGAAATTGTTCATATGACAATTTAGAGACTTTGTATTGTACATTTTCTCATGCTGTATTTTGTATATTTGTTGTATTTATGTATAATTTTATGCCAAACTGGATACAATTATTGTTAGGGTTAAGTTACAGTTTTGAATGTTTCAGGATCGTCGCATAGTGATAAAGAAGTTGATGCATTGACTCCTGAAAAATCAGCAGCTATGCGAGGCTCAAACTCGGGACCGGGAGCAGCGCTGGTGCCCCCCAGCGGTGCCACACCCACCATAGCAATGCCTGAAAGGAAGCGGAAACGAAAAGGTTAATAGCTTTTTACAAAACATTTAATAACCTAATTAGTAAGTACCAGCGTTGCCAGTTTTTTTTTTCGCCAAGTCGGGACTTTAGTACTTTTTGAGTGAAAATAGCGGGATTCTTCCGTCAGAAGCGGGACATAGTAAAAAAACGTATATAATCAAAGGTTTTTCAAATATTTATCTTTTATTTGACTTAAAATTACGTTTACGTGACAATAGATAGCAAAACTAGCCATAGAAAATGTATTTTACCAAAAAAATAATATTTTAAATCAGATTAGAGAAGTCTATCGTTAAATTCGTGTTTAGAATAAAAAAACAAAAATCGAAATAAAAAAATTATTCTTTAGAATAATGGCGTTTCAAACAATAGTCTGGTGAAATGAGTGTCTCTCTCCGAAAAGCGAGACAGAGCCTGTCCCGCGCGGGACATTTAAATTTGATTTAAAAATCGGGACGTCCCGCCAAAATCGGGACGTCTGGCAACGCTGGTAAGTACTCACTTTCCTTAGTAGCTATTGTGTTTTCACAATGCAATTAAATAATTATAACCATGTACATAATATACAATTTAGGTTCTATTAATTTCTCCATGTGGATTACCTTAATGTACTCCATATTTAATGGATAGATGATAAATGAAAGTTAAGGAAATAATGCCTTGACTCAACTCACAATGCCAAACAAAGAGAATTTAAGTTGTCATGTGTGCTTAATGAAACTGGTCCTTAGTGTTGTGTTATTTAAAGTTTTTTTCTCTAATTTCAGGAGAAGAAGGCGTGGGGGGCGGAGGGGGAGGCGGTGGGAAGCAGCGGCACAACTCCTCTGATAAGAATATTAGAGAATACTTCTCAAAGCACCCATCGTCCAGCCCTGTGCGGCACACTGGTGCGAAATCACCTTCACCAAATTATCCTATGGTGAGTGCAGATGATCTCCAACTCCTTTTTTTTAATTTAACATTTATCATTACCAAATATGCAAAATTAAAATAATAAAAACAAATGAACTATCCTATATAATGTATACCTATTTGGTCTGTGTTGTCGAGTTAAAAACCTGCCAGTAACATTATTGATTTTAGTCACTGTCCATAGAGAATACAGTGAAGAACAGTCTTCATTATCAGTAAATAATACTTTTAATATAATGAAAACAGGGCAAAGTACCTACAATTGTTTTTTTTGTGTTGTTTTTTACTAAAAATAGTAATTATTTAAACCATGAAAAGAAAATACAAATGAAAGTGCATAATATTAGGAATTATTAGACATTAGATAGTTTTACATGTATTTGTAACGAAATTGTTTTGTTTTACGCAGTACCCACCGTCACCTTCGTCGCTGCTGCCTTCGGGAGCCGATTTTTTACGTTCCGCCGCCTCTCAGCAGCGACTTTCACAACCTTCTGTTAAACAGGTAAGTATTTGTGTTGGATGTCAATGTACACAAATATTGTCTAATTGGATTTTTTACTGAAATGATAAAGTCACATTAAAATCCAAATCGTTTATCTAAGCAAGTAAAAGAGAGTCTCAAACAAAGAGCACTTTTACACATTCCAACCCTACTGCTGCTTCGTGACAGTAATATGTGCCAGTGCTGAGAAGAAGCGTCACACACAAGTAAAAAATAAAGCTGGATAAGATTACATATTTATCGTTTCTTACAAGAATCTTACATAGACCTTTAGATAATGTAAGTAGTTCTGCTGCTACATTTTGCTTATTTTTCTAATTTGTTCACAGGTTCAAACAGAACTGACATGTCAGAGGATACAAGAGTTAGAAACTCAAGCATCATCTGACTTAGAGCTAAGAAATAATAGAATAGAAGAATTAACAAGAACGAATGAAGAACTGAAACATCAAGTGCAAGCACAGAGCAAGGTATGTAGCCGACTGTCATGTTGTCCTATTTAGCAATAAAATTTGTTATTAGACGATTTTTCGAAGCTTATGCTGCTATACATTTAAAAGTAATCCCCTTTTTTTGTAACGTCGGGAAATGCTTTGCACATTCCCACTGGTCAATGGAGACTATTTACGCCTGCACACTAAGGCCTCAGCCTCGAGTTTAGCGGGCAGCGGGGCGGGAGCGGCGGCGGCGCGGGAGCGCAAGGATCTTATGCGTAAAATCAAATAGACCGGTTCTCGAAAACAGCGGCGCGGGAGCGGGCAACGAGCGGGCAGCGGCGCGGGAGCGGGCAACGAGCGGGCAGCGCACTCCTTCTTTTGCCCACAATAAATCGAGCGCTAGGAATAAATTTGAATCGAAATAAAATTGTTGCCGTTGTTCAGACATTTCGTTTGCGAATAAAAACAAGTATCTCGACAACACAAACCCCGAACACAACACTTCGCCGCTAAAGCGCCGCGCGAGCTGCCCGCTTGTTTCGAGAACGGGTCTGCGTTGCCCGCCCCGCTCCCGCGCCGCCGCCGCTCCCGCCCCGCTGCCCGCTAAACTCGAGGCTGAGGCCTAAAGGCGAGCCTACCCACTAAAACCCGACGGCTTCCACCGGAGTTCAATGGAACGGAGCCGCGAGTTATAGGCCTAACTTGTGCATTCGTCTGCAGCTCCGTCTTAGGCTAGTCTCGCTTCAGCGAGCCTCTGGCTTCGAGGGGACCCCCATTCCCCAACGCCATTTGTTTTATAGAGATTTTCTCTTCGTGTTCCTGGTGTATAGATCGTTTCATCCACGAAGACGCGCCCCACCATTCTTCCGCTTGTTTGAGTGTTATCGGTACACGCTAAATTATCCATGAGTGCACACGTACACTACAATTATTATGACGCTCGGATTGCTCGGTTCAAACTCGCGGCACCCCGCGTTTCCCTCGACCAAAAATTGGTGGGGCGCGTCTTCGTGGATGAAACGATCTACCCCTGGTCCGCCAAAGATACAAACCCTGACCTGCCTCACTCAAAATTCCAGGTAATAGAGCAACACAAATCACACATCAACAAATGTATAGAAGTTGTTAAGAAGCTATTGAATGAGAAAAGCACTATCGAGAAGAAGGAAGCGCGGCAGCGTTGTATGCAGAACCGGCTGCGGTTGGGGCAGTTCGTCACGCAGCGGGTGGGCGCTACCTTCCAGGAGAACTGGACTGATGGATACGCGTTTCAGGAGCTAACTAGGTCAGTTGCTTATTGGTCACAAACGCTCGTGTTCACAAACATTACTATGAGGTCTCACTGTGCGCGTGGACACACGAACCAATCACAGAGCTCAATTCAACGCTGTGCGTTCGATTTGCTGCTTCAGTTAAACAAGCATCGTTTGTGAATACGGGCATATATTGACAGCCGCCGGAGGACTGAGGCTTTTCATTTTGTTTTGGCGCACGCGAATGTCAAATCAATGAAATTTCTCTATCTTCTGAAAGTTCTGTAACTTGCTTTTACCCGACTGCGCCAGAAGGAGGGTTATTTTTTTAAAGACACTTTTACGTGAATATGAAATCATAAAAATTTGGTACTGTCAAAAGGATTTTCCACTAGGATTTCGGTATATCGCACAATTCTTGTGATCAAAATAATGGTCGTTAAATCTAAATAATTAATTAAAATGATTTGGTGCTTTACACAAATTTTGTAGTGTTTATCATCACATACACCCTTTTAAATTAACTGTAGTATTTTATAAAATTGAAGCCAAATGAGCAGTTACGCCTAAACGTATTTACAAATATTCCATTACATTCCTTTTTGAGCAAAATAAAATTCTGTGCTGTAATGAAGTTACATCGCCGACATACTAAAAGCTTTTTGGTGCCTTTATGAATATTATATGTCGAAATTACTCATTGAAAATGATCACATTTGTGATTTACGTTATTGATACTACTTTTGACCCTTTGAGTCAGATTCGTCCTTTACCTTATTACGTCATAAGATTGAAATAAAGTAAAGTTTGTTTATTGCCTTAATTTGGTTGCTACAGGATATTACGTCGTCATTTTTTCTCTTTGTTGATTTGACGTCATTCTTATTTAGGTCATTCCGTTCGTCTTTGAGTGACGACCTTCTTATCTAAATGTAAAGTGGTTAGCCCATCCCTATTCCAGTTTCCAATGAAGCCTATCCCTAGGTCAAATAGATCTATATTTTGATGTTTCAAAATCCGAGTTGAGTTTGAAAGTTAAACAGACACGAATTCAGTGACTGTGTTACTTTTCTTTGAAACAAACTGGATTCTCTGGTTGGGTTTTTCTTGGCGGTCGAACTGTAGATCCTGGCTACACAGGAGTCGCAGCTGTGGGAACGATAGTTGGGTCCTGTAATTCCTTACGAGCATGAACTCTGCTGTTAGGGTCCTAACGAATATTAGTATAAATAAAATAGTGGACTGTATATAATAGGTGCTGTATTCTTGCCAGCCTAATTTACAAGCAAATATCTAAGATACGCGGTAATCGTGCGTCGTCGGTGGTGTCCAAAGGCGAGTGTGTGAGCCGAGCGCAGCCGATGATGACGCTGTCGGCCCGAGGTGACGTTAGTCATCGTACGCCGCCCGCACGTCTCCTCCCGCGCGTTGTTGGCTTCCCGACACTGCTGCTTTTGAGTCAGTGGCTGTAATTCTTATTGTGACTTATAATTTCAACAGGCGGCAAGAGGAAATAACAGCTGAAAAAGAGGAGATCGACAGGCAAAAGAAGCTCTTATTCAAGAAACGGCCGTCGAACAGCGAGGGCGGCGGCGGGCGCGGCAAGCGGGCCAGCGGCGCCGCGCCGTCCACGCCGCAGCCGCCGCCGCTGCACAACGGCACCGACGCGCCCACCTTCCTCAAGCCCGACCCGCTGCCCAGCATGACGTGGCAGGAGTACTACGAGGCCGACGAGATCCTCAAGGTACGTTATCGTCTCAGCCAAATTATGATCACAGCAATTTTGTCAACTCTGAAAGGGATCAACACTGTATTCGCCTTTCGCGCGCTGTCAGTGAGGGCTATCGTTTTTATACTTAACAGTTGGCACCCCTGGCGATTGACAGGACCTTACTCTACAGTGGCGCCATCTTGATGCAAATGCGATAGTCCTCCTACCACTTTCGCGCTCACCAGTTGGTGCCACTGTCTTCGCTACTAGCAAGTGACAGGACCTTACTCTACAGTGGCGCTAACTGGTGAGCGCTAAAACGATAGCCCTCATTGCGAGGTGAGGCGTTTTCGTTACGGTGCGGATAAGTGTGCTTTGCAGTATGGAGTTTCATACAAAGAATACTGACCGCTTCGAGTTGATGCGGTTACGATCCCTATCCGAGTTGATAAATGTGCTACGTCCTTTACGTTTACTGCTGGATAATGGCCTCCTCCAAGGATTTCCAAGCATCCAGACACGTCCCAAAAAGTACGTCAAACGTTAATTTGGCCAATTCTTCTATGGATATCCTTCTCCACTTCTTCTGACGATTTATCGGGAGATGTGATAGCACTACGTTACATTTGAACGAGATACTCGTACGTATTAATTTGTACATCTATCCTACTATTATATCAGTAAGCCAGCCATTGAAGAGCTGGTCCCAATCCCCGACGCCTCATGAGTCTCATTAAACCTGTCTTTCTGTAAGGTGATTGAAAACCACCCGTTATACTGTTACTACTGCTAGCCGTTTGGTGCTGTCATCATCAAGTCAATCAGTTTCCACAGTCGTTAGACGGATTGGGAGCCCTGATGTTCAAATCTTTGTACCTGGCGCCCTAACTGGACACAATAGCGCCCAGTAATGAGTTTTTTATTGCAGAAAATGATCCATCTAGCTAGTCATTCCTACACTGTTAAAGCACTTTTTAATGAAAAAGTCATGTCTTTACTTGCAAGTCTTACCTAATACCCGCCGTTGATGTCCTTCCTAGGAAACGCGTCTGAACTCTTACGTAATAATGTGATACCCGCTTGAATAGCGTGAATTAGCAGCCCGCTTTCATTACGGCACTAAATATGTGGTTGTGGTGTTCGTTAACCGTAGGACACCACTAATAAACAAGTCTGTGTATCGAGCAGTAAGACCTTTTCATATGCTTTCTTACTTCTTATCCTAAACAGCAAACCTAATAAGCATAGTAGTCGCATATCGTGTTGTATAAAATGCTGCTATTGATTCCATCTATGAAAGGACAAACGCCGCACCAACCACCCGGCCCGCCACGTGACTTCTTTAGTCACAGGGGTTGAACACGACGTAGCGTTATATGTATTAGTACTTTTCAATGTATTGCTATTGAACCATAAAACAAAAAATATGCAGCAGACGTCAACAACGCGTGCTATGTGTCCTCCAAAACCGAATTGCAATTCAAATATCAATGCACTTCATGTAAAATACATGCGAAACACAACAAACAAGTTTCCACTTAATATGAAATGTAGGCAATGATACTTTTATGGTGATTTTTGTTTATTCTCTAATGCTAAATTCTTTTTTCAGTTGAGACAAAGTGCACTAAAGAAAGAGGACGCCGACTTGCAGCTAGAAATGGAGAAATTGGAGCGGGAAAGAAATCTTCACATTAGAGAACTAAAGCGGATACACAACGAAGACCAGAGTCGGTTTTCACAACATCCTGTGCTCTCTGATCGGTGAGAATATTATCAATTAATTATGTTTCATTGTAACAATATCACTTATCAAAGTTTACAGTCGACACCATTGATAACCGCAAAAGATAAATAAAGCACAAATAATATAGTTTGATGAATATAATTATCTAACATTCTTTAAATAACAATTTTCAACTGACAGATAACATACATTTCTGTGATTGTACACCCCCAACAATTTACCTTATGAAATTTTAAATTAATCATTTTAAAACTTCGTCGAATTTGTGTACAGTTTATTCCTGATCATTGAGTCTGAAGAAGCTAAAAGTCGCAACTAGTGAGCCATATTGGCATTTAAATTTTGCATAGTATTATAAAACATACAGCGGAGACAAGGCGCGACTAAGGAGATATCGGACTACCAAATTAGGCAGTCAAGGAATTGCAGAATGTATATCAACACATTTTCAATCTATTAGAAGAGTTAATAAGTTGTACCTTTAACCAGTACATCTTAGCCCCCATAGACATCTGATATAACTTTTAGGATATAACTTTTAGTGTTGCTGTAACTGCCAAATGTTGCAGGAATAGGAATAGGTGGTGAATTGGTGATGGTGTAACAGTGTAGATATTACGTTATTAGGATTAAAAAGGACTTAAAGCCGGCAAACGTACATACCTATAAGTTCAATACTCAGTACTCCATAATAATTTATTTCATCCATAATTTTACAAAAGGCGGTGGTGGTAGTTGCAACCAGTCCGTCATGGTATGGTTACACCAACTAGTGTTTAGAAAGCGATAGCTTTTCTTCATTCCGACAACGCGATCATGGGTGTTTTCATAAGAACTAAAATGCAAATTTTGCGATGAGGATCTACAACGCTTTGTGAACAGTTTTTTGCCTATTGAGTTTCAGCTTTTAGCATAACATGGATCACAGATATGGATTAGAGTAGATACAGCAAGTTGATCGTCAAAGCGTGCCATTCCGATATGTCCAAATGGACATACATGGTCGAGTGATGTTCATGTAATTCGATTACAACAATCGGTTACGATGATTTTACGAGAACAGTAGTACGAACACGGTAGAAAGAAGATATTATTTACGGATTGAGAATTCTAATTAACAGCACAAGTAGCAAATAATTAATTAGAATAAAGTAGCAGTAGAAGAAGTATAAAGTAGCATTGTTTTTAATACATATCCTGCGATGTACTCTTAAGAGTTAAAACCATGGTCCCTGTATGTGGTGCACTCATACCGATCCCAAGGAACCGTACTTACTCATAACAATAAGACACACACTGATCCATGTATTCATGCACTTGACAAAATGTCTTGAAACGCTGGTAGGGTAAAAAAAATAACGAGATTGGACGATTTGTAAGAATTACTTTATTTTAAAAAGGTAAATAAAGATGTTTTTGGTTTTGTATTTAACAAATTATCAGTTTTATCGGAATTAATTAATTTTCGAATCGAGTCACATGATATCTTTCGATGACTTTGCGAATGCAGTACGATGATACGATTACTTTTACGTTGCGGCAATCACTAAAATTCGCTAAAATGACACTAATGACGTTTAAAAAGTGGCACGCTCGGCTTCATACAATTTTTGACACATGCTGCATCTATCCATATCTGTGACATGGATTTATTTGCAGGTACCTGCTGCTAATGTTGCTGGGCAAGGGCGGCTTCAGCGAGGTGCACAAGGCGTTCGACCTGCGCGAGCAGCGCTACACGGCCTGCAAGGTGCACCAGCTCAACAAGGACTGGAAGGAGGACAAGAAGGCCAACTATATCAAGTGAGTCCGTACGATGCGTCCCAATGACACTGCCCACTGGTTACAGGTGGCAAGTGACAGCTACAGTGAAGTTCATGTGACATTACACACGCAGATTACAAGTAAACTGGGCCTTTGTTACGTCCCATAGCTGGATACACGGCACACTGCAAGGCATACAGGCTCTAACTTTGGGGTATTTCTGACTACACTTCAACACTTAGGCTCAGTGCGGAATTGTGGATTGCTATACCAATTTGTACAGCTCAAATGTCTATCTATCTATCTATCTATCTATCTATGTCAGCCTTTGGGTTCGCCTTCGAACATAGGCCTCCTCTTCAACCCTCCACCGTTTTCTGTCCCTGGCCACACGCATCCAGTTCACTCCAGCCTGCTGCCGGATATCGTCTGTCCATCGTTTAGGCGGTCTTCCCCTGCCGTATTAGGGGAAGACCGCCTAAACAGCTCAAATGTATTCATTATCTATCATCATATTTTATTCATCATCAAGAGCCTATAGCAGTCTACAGTCCATAGGCCATCCCCAATATACACTATTAAAATAAAACAAAATAAATCGCATCCACCTGGCAAACCTTCAGTATTTTTTAAGTGTTTTGATAACTCTTAACCCGGGTATCGAAGCCTTATTGGCCTAAAAACAAAATGAGTATTAATTTTGCTATTATAGTTTTTCTATGTCACACACAATAACCATTACCTCAATCAACTTATTTATTCAATACAATGTACCTTTTTTCATAATACTGAGTGTCAAACTGAAATTACCAAACCACTAAAACTTATCATGCCTTGATGTGAGTAAACATAAAAAAATGTTATGCATATAGTATTAATTATAACCTTGTAACCTTGAAACACAAAGTAGGGCATGTATGAATGACCTTGCAAAAGCATCGATTATCGTGTTCACTAGAATGCGCACTTGATTCGACGCTAATTGTGTGTATATGACAAATTACTGCACACAACTGCACATTATTAGCGGATGTTACTAACTCATTAGTCAAATTGAAAGTCATGGAATTGATACTGTGTGCTTAAAGGAGTTTTACCTTTAATTTTTTTTTCCTTGAATTCACATTCACATTTATTTAATCGTTAGGAATTTTTAAATTAACATGGGATCAAACGTAAAATGTGTGTGCATATTTATGTTTTCAAATAACATATATTATTATTATTTTGTTTCCAGACACGCCCTCCGGGAGTACAACATTCACAAGGCCCTGGACCACCCGCGCATAGTGAAGCTATATGACGTGTTTGAAATCGATGGGAATTCGTTTTGTACAGTTCTTGAATACTGCAATGGACATGATCTCGACTTTTATCTAAAACAGGTAAAAACTCATTGTTACGAGTTTTCTTATATCCCGCGATTCCGTACGCGTGAAAATAGTTTAAATTCTATTTCCTGTTTTTTTAACATTTTTCTTGACTGCTCCGCCCTTATTATACGGTTTTATATTGTACGGTAATATTATAGAGCCTAAAGCCTTACTCGATAAATGAGCTATCCAATACAAAAATATTTTTTCAAGTCGGACCAGTAGCTCCTGAGATTAGCACGTTCAGGCAAACAAACTCGTCAGCTTTATAGTATAGATTTGTTTTTCTTTACAAGACAGTATTATTTCAATTAATGATAGTATAAATTCAGTAACCCCAATTAAAAATTCCATTTAGCCGACATAGAAAGCACACATTGCATCAAAACCAGACGCGTTCTAATTATAACCCCCACATTCCAGCATAAAACGATCCCGGAGCGCGAAGCCCGGTCCATAGTAATGCAGGTCGTTTCCGCGCTGAAGTACCTCAATGAGATCAAGCCGCCGGTCATCCACTACGACCTGAAGCCGGGAAATATCCTGCTCACTGAGGGAAACGTCTGCGGAGAGATCAAGATCACGGACTTCGGATTGTCCAAGGTCATGGACGAGGAGAACTATAACCCCGACCACGGCATGGATCTGACCAGTCAGGGCGCGGGCACCTATTGGTGAGTTTTACGTCACTAACTTATTGGTTTACTCTAGATTAAATCATGGATGTCACTAGCTCGTGGAATCCTAATGCCCGGTTTCTCCACCAAGGCGGAATAACGTGTGAAACAAAACAGAGAAATGTTTTTAACAAACAGAGATACAATGCTCAAAAAAATTCTCCACTCCGCTCAGTCTTGGTGGAAACCGGGCCTAAATGGTCGGAAGAGACCGCGTTACCAATTGATTTCTATTATGTCTTGATTCACTGGTACTCGAGAGGCTAACTTGGCTACTCTTGCACTTGAGTGTAACTTACAGATGGAGAATTTAAAGCAAACATCGTCCAAAAATAAGCCTACATGAAAATGGCCACATCATACCATAGATAAATAAGGAAGGAATTCCTTATTTTTTATCTATGATCATACATAAGCTTCATGGTAAGAGTGTGGCGTTCAAAATAAGGGACGCTCGAGTGTTTGTTTCAATTTCATTAAACAAAACTAAAAAAGGTTCTACTGCACTCACAAAATAATATATTTTAAATACCTATGTAGAACCGATAAGTATTATTAGTCATTGCTGATAAGGCAACGTCTTGTGAGGCCCTTTCTTATACCAAACCATAACTTAAGTCTTATAATTGCTTTACATAAACAGGTCTGCGGATAAACACCTCAATCCAAGTATAGGGGGCTTATGTTAGGAAGACTTCGCAACTAGGCGTCCCATTGTTAGTTGCCACGCAACATACATATGCTGATGTTTTGCATATTAATTGAGTATTGTCTGTGAGATACTCAATGAAACTCGTTGTAGCACTAGCAAATAACTGAATAAATTAGCAATGTTTATTTTAATTACAGATTAACTAGCTCATAATGTATGCTTTGTGCAGAGGCTGCAGTTATAGTCGATATAAACAGTAATACATTTAACTATGTTGTCATTGAATAATTGTGATAATTCAGCTATTGAATAACAGCCTCTTTTTTTGGATTGGAAGAGTGACGTTTTACAAATAACGAAAACCTTATAAATGAATATAGTTCTTTATGATCTATCTATAGGATAAGATAAGATTTGTACCATTAAAATTAATAAAATTTTAGGAGGTTCGAAACTGGATTGTAGATTGTAGTACATTCGCAATTTTATAACACTCGCATGTTCGCACTAGGTAATTCTAGCCGTATGGTGACGGCAGAGTAGAATACATTTGTCACCAACCCCTACTCTTCCCGCGGGTGTCGTAAGAGGCGAATTAGGGACTACAAATCAAACAGAGAACGGGCAGCAGCGCTCTCTGAAAAACATCAATCTTTTAAATTGATCTCTAACCCGCCTGCAAAGCGTGGGGATTATGGCAAAACCCTTCACTATAGTGGAGGAGGCTCATAGTCCAGCAGTGAACTGTAAAGGATAATGATGATGATGACGACGACTAGGTAATTCAATGTTATGAATTTCTTACACGTACTAATGTTACATTTTGTTATCAGGTACCTCCCGCCCGAGTGTTTCGTGGTCGGCAAGAACCCACCAAAGATCAGTAGCAAGGTGGACGTGTGGAGCGTGGGCGTGATCTTCTACCAGTGCCTGTACGGCAAGAAGCCCTTCGGCCACAACCAGAGCCAGGCCACCATCCTGGAGGAGAACACCATACTCAAGGCCACCGAGGTGCAGTTCGCCAACAAACCTACAGTCAGCAATGAGGCTAAGGTTCGTACTCGATGCACATGGTTATTAATATTAATCGTAAATAATGTTAAAAACATTTCCAATTTTCCCTTTTGTGTGAGTGTTTACTGGGAATAGATTTTTTATTAGGTACACCAACAGTCACATACAGTTCATACATTTTAACATGGTTAACCTAAGATGCAGGGCAAACTCATTTTCTAGTATTCTTGACAAAATTCGGTATAATAAACCACACAAGGAACTTCTTTATTTCAAACTACTTCTTTTGTGTGGTCCTGTCGATAAAAGCGACGGTTGTTTATTCATAACATTATCACTGTAATGAATGCCCCTTCAACAACAGATATTCATCTGTTATGTATTTCTTATGGTGCGTCCACACTGGGCGAAGAGGCTCGCGCGGCAAACTCGACATCCTGCTCACCCTGCTCTTGAGTGAGCAAGATGTCGAGTTTGCCGCGCGAGCCCCTTCGCCCAGTGTGGACGCACCATTAGATGTGTGAAACTAAGGCCCTTTTCACACGTCCCGGTTGTCGGCTAACCGGCGCCGGGTATCCGGTGGTGAAGTGTATGGGCATGCCGGATTAATTACGCCGGAACATGTGAAAGCTANTCGGCGCCGGCGGCTCGTCCTAGCCGCGCCGCCGCCGGCCGCGCCGCCCGCCGCCGCCCTGACGCGCGCGCCCCGGCCGGCGACACGAGCGCCCGAGAGCCCCCGCACGCCCCAACAACACCTTTTAGTTCTGAACTTTGTCAGTTAATCCAGAGTTGTAAAATGACTAAATATCATTTACAGATAAATTGTTTAAGATTATGCTTACTGTTGACTGTATTTATTGAGCGGGTGATAAAATGTGATTCTCCATTTATGAATGGTTCATCCTTTTATCACTAGAGAGGATCCTTGGGACTATCCCTTGCATATTATATAAGTTATCCCTATTAAAAAGTTAAAAATATCTTGCGTCTTTCACTTGCCCTTGTTTATTATTTTGTTTTGTTATATCACATAACACTGTGGGTCTAGTCAAAATGCCATCCCAAACCAATAGGAAGTTTTCACTAATGTCAGTCGCCGCGTCACCAGTAATTCGATTCGATCGGAAAATGGCAGCCAAAATGCACATTGAACCACCAACGACGCGGCGATATAAAAGTTCATTCAAAATCGAATAAAAGTTAAAAAATGTCTATGACTTTGCGATTGTTTTTACTTTTTTTTTTAAATTTGTTTCTTCCTCTAATCCATATCTGTGGTTTCTTCCTTCTTTCTGCTCTCTGTTTACGTCTATGCTTCGCCGTCAAACTAACTGTCAAAACGACATCGCAATATAGTTCCAAAATACTGGACTGTCCTGTCGATGACATTGACAGTGGGGCGCCACCGTCAATACCGGATCGCTGGTTCAGATTTTTGCCATGTTGGAAACCATATAGTTGAACGATGGTAGCGCCCCCCTGTCATTGAGTTTGGCGGGACAGTTCAGCGTGGGTCATCTATACGGTGGGTCTAGTCAAAATGCCATCGCAAACCAATATGAAGTTTTCACTAATGTCAGTCGCCGCGTCACCAGTAATTCGATTCGATCGGAAAATGGCAGCCAAAATGCACATTGAACCACCAACGACGCGGCGATATAAAAGTTCATTCAAAATCGAATAAAAGTTAAAAAATGTCTATGACTTTGCGATTGTTTTTACTTTTTTCAGCTTTTTTTTTAAATTTGTTTCTTCCTTCTTTCTGCTCTCTGTTTACGTCTATGCTTCGCCGTCAAACTAACTGTCAAAACGACATCGCGATACGGATTTGTCAAAACAGCCTTAGGGTGGGTTGCACCATCTTAGTTTAACTTTGACAAACGTCTAAAATCTGTCAAACTCCATACAAAAAACTCCGGTTAACGTCATAGTTACGGTCAAAGTTAGGTGGTGCAACTCACCCTATTGGTTTTCGATTGAATCGAAGCTTATCACCGGGGTTTTAGTAATAGCAATGAAAATGGCGGGTGTTGCGATTCGATTCGATTTTGATTGAGTCTTATATGCATGTTGGCTAAGCCTTTGTATGGGAAATTTCAATCCTGTCTTTCGATTATCGATAGGTACGGCTTTGCGATTCGATTTTTTGCCGTTTGACTAAGCCTTTTTTGTTATCGACCTCTTTTGCGATTTGTTTATTTGTTTGCGACTGGTTTGCGATGGGTTTGCGATTTTAAAGTGCGTTTTGACTAGACCCGCTGAACACTGTTTCAAAGAAATTACACATAAATAAGTAATTTGATTTTACACGATTACTGCCATTAGAAGGGTACAACAACTTATGCACTAATAAATTAAAAGTCGATTTCCTCGTAACAGTACTGATTTATTATTATTCTGTGTCGTAACTAATATATTTTTTATCAAAATTATTTTGCTTATTTCTGAAGGGTTGTATCCAGATAAATAAAAGGAATAACATACATACATCGTACGTAATCTTAATTAGTAGTTCTGTATAGTAATAAAAAAATAATTTAGGTTAAAAACAAACTTGAGGATGAGGACCTAGCTGAATACTTGGTAGTCAGCAGGACTATAAAACAGCGACTTGTAGTTTGGTGTAGGTAATCATGGAACAAAAGCTTTGCCTTTCGATGCAAGTTATTACCATAGCATAGCGTAGCGCAGAAACTCAACAGTCGCCGCCATATTGCTGTTTTAATTACGTAGCATTTTGAGTTTACCGTTGCTTGGATAACTGCCTTTCAACTGGCTTGCCCTGTAACTGGATTAGTTACAGGTTACAGGGTTGGCGAAAGTTAGTTTATTACAATTACATGTGAATAAGTACTTTGAAGAGTTCATTAGTCAAAGCAGTTTTTTGCGAGTATGTGAGTAGGAAAATGCGTTGGTGTTCTACTTCCCTAATCATACTTATTTGCTCAAACTAAAGTTTTAGTTGTAAAGTGAATGCCTAAACTAAAGTTTTAGTTGTAAAGTGAAAGACTAAAGTAAAACTGTGTTGTAGTTAAAAAACGTCTTGACAAAGGTTCTGGGTTCAACCGAACCTTTCCAAAGCCCAGGCAGGTATGACACACGGTGCAAAAACACGTGTAATTTTTCTACCTTGTTTAGTTAGTATGGTTTATTCCACTTTGATCACCTGGGTAAAATCAGCCGTGTCTATAGAACTTATGTGTTCAAGTTTCAAGTAAATTATTATTTTGTAATTGTATCCTAGATCACCTATAAATAAATCGCACCTCCTTTACTGCATGCAATATTATTCACCTGTGCAAAAAGCAGGTCGCAACCCTAAGCGCGGTTGCTGAATAGAGCCGCTGCCTCACAGCCTCGCTCCCGGCTGGCTTTGTTGTTTCCCAGCGCAATTCAATAGTTTTCCGCGCCAGGGGGTGACGGCAAGTGCCTTTACATGCATCGGCTCAACGCCCATCCACAATTAGCGTTAGAACTGAAGTACTGTGAATGTGGAACCTGAGGAAATTAGTGACTGCTTTTATGCCCTAAGTGACAAAATGTTTATGGCATGGGATTCATTATCAAATTTTGATAAAATGTGAATTCCAAAAAAAATGGTGTACCATTTTACACTAACCACCACGATGTTATGAGAAGGATACGTTACATACAAACAGCTAATAATACCTATTGAAAGTTGTTAAAATAGCCTAAGTAAAATACGAACAGTTTACAGTCTAGGCTTCATTTAAACGTGCATCTTTCTTTACTTACCTAAGTACATATCAATTAATTTTTATGCAGGTACAAAGTTTAGGAGTGTTGTTTTTTGTTAATCAACAGAGGTTGTTTGTTTTCAACCGACTTCAAAAAAAGGAGGAGGTTCTCAATTCGACCCGTATGTTTTTAAAAAAAAATAAAACCGACTCCAAAAAACCTACACTAAAACGTAGAAAAATAATTACTAATTACCTACTTATTTATTAGGACGAATTATTAATATTTATGTAGGTATACCATGATTGATACTTTTGGAGTCGGTGCAGGCAAACTTTACATGTTTCATAATCTTGGCACCGACTCCAGAAGTATCAATCATGGTATACCTACATAAATATTAATAATTCGTCCTAATAAATAAGTAGGTAATTAGTAATTATTTTTCTACGTTTTAGTGTAGGTTTTTTGGAGTCGGTTTTATTTTTTTTCCTAACGAAGTTTTCAGTAGGTCTCGGTATTTATTATCGTGAACCGTTTAACTTTATGTAAACAATAAGCACACAAAATAATCATGCGATCTCTGCATCTCATTCCATGTTTATGTTTCTATTTGTGTGGTTTTCGCTCCGTCTGTAAAACAGCATTTACAGCTGGCACGCTTTAGAAAGGGCGGCTTTGTTGTCCACAGTTGAATGATCCTCGTGGGAAGGGGTAAGGCTCTACTAAGAGTCTTTTTTCATACCATTGCGAGGATTTTTCATAGTTTTAAGTGTTTTGCTGTAAACTAAGTACCTACATTTATGTAAAACTTAAATTATGTAAAATGTACTTAACTGTGGGTACCAAAAGGGTGGTTTTCTTATTTCAGCTGTAAATTAAAGTAAAATTACGTAAAACGATAAATTATCATTCCATCAATAAGATAGCCTGAAATTTTATAGAACTTACAAACATTTAGTAGCAGCACTAAAGTTGTTCATTCATTGTAGATAACCTTGGGGGATACCTTATTGTCCAGCAGTGGACGTCATTTGGCTGAAATGAACAAACGAACTAAAGTTGTCACTTTATAGATAACGAAAATGTTCTGAAATAAAAACCACAAGCGCGATTTCTATGCCATCCGCGTCGTAGCAAAATGCTATTCGCATTAGTGCAATGCTCTGAAGTGGCGCCATCGCGCCATTGCAGTGCTACGTGAATCTGAAGCGAAAACTGTTTACGTTACACTTAGCTCAATAGCTAGCGGTAACAACAAAGTAAGTACTACAAAGCGAGCTTTGCACGGAATGAATGTGCAGCATCTACTTTTATTAACACTGCTTTTATCCTGAAAGAACTTTCATGATAATAAAGTCATCGTGCGTGATACGAGCAATATCACATACTATTGTGTTTAGTAGGTATTTTGATTACTTTTTACTTCACAAACTCACAACTCTATGTACCTATAATGTTTTTTTGGTTTGAGAAGTTCATTTGGTGAAAATTCGTGTCGAATTCATAAAATTCATTTAAAGCTAAGAGCAAAATACTTTTATAAAATATTTTAAGCTTTGGATTCTATGAATTTCAATGCAAGAAATAATTCTGTTATTTTAGACCAAAAGTGTCCTTCGAGCCGGATTTGAACCAGCGACCTATGGATTTCAACGCTAAGAAAGAACACTACAGTCCACCGCTCTACCAACTGAGCTATCGAAGGTTGAGATAACCGTGCAAAAATGTAAGTTTATTTGTATTAATATTATTTGTAGATTATAACACTGATAACTGAATATTCATTTCAGTGTTTGGTAATTTATGTTCATCATCATCATGTCAGCCACAGGACGTCCACTGCTGAACATAGGCCTCCCCTAATGCTTTCCACGTTGATCGATTGGTAGCGGCCTGCGTCCAGCGTTTGCCTGCTACCTTTACGATGTCGTCGGTCCACCTTGTAGGTGGACGTCACACGCTGCGCCTTCCGGTACGCGGCCTCCATTCCAGAACCTTGCTGCCCCATCGGCCGTCAGTTCTGCGTACTATGTGCCCTTCCCATTGCCACTTCACCTCGCTAATCCGTCGGGCTATGTCAGCGACTTTAGTTCGTTTACGGATTTCCTCATTTCTGATTCGATTTCTGCAAAGAAACACCAAGCATAGCCCTCTCCATAGCATGCTATAATTTATGTTAACATTTTTATAAAAATTGATGTGTAGGTTAATCCAATCTATTAATTTCATTCTACGTAGCAGTTATTCAATATGCGCAAAATACTAGAAGTCCAGAAGTCCATGAGAAACAATATCGAGTGTATCCAGAATAACTCAAAGGGCTCCTCGCGTGTTGCGATCGCTCGTGAAGTGGAGGCGGCGTGGTCTTCGGCTCTTGAGCTGACAGGGGCGTCGCTGAGTACCCAATTGGCTCTCGGTGGTTCTCCACGTCAAGCGTACTTTTTCATTTTATGATATTTGTTATTCTCGCAACAAGAAATAACTTAATTTCAAAGATAATGAGATAAATTTATTACTAATATTTATTTCACTATTAAAATAATCTATTCTGTGCTGTGGCCAAGTGCGAATCAAACTTGCACATAAAAAAGTTGTATATAGTTAGGCATTCACTGAGACTCTTTTCAGTTTGTAATTATTAATATCATGCCAAGACGTCGGAAAATTCCAAAAAGGTAACTTTGTATACTTTAACGGTCTTATTCATAATCATTTTTCACATTTTATCAAATGCTTATTAGAGGTTTATAAAACGTTTGATAAAAATTGTTATTCATAATCGTCATTTAGCGCTAAAATCCTCTTTTATCTGTGTGATAAGTTATCGAGAGCTCGGGCCTTGTTTAAAGCTCTAATAAACCTATTTTAACCTAACTTTTATAAATGTCATTTCATATGAATGTCACTTCGTTGGTTTATTTATTCAAAATATCCTTGCTGTGATCCTTGCTTGTGAAAATGAATGCTATAAATGCAATTGTGCATTTAGCCAATAATGCCGACCCAGCGCGACGTAGAAAGCTCTACCGCCAACGAAGCAACCCATTCGATTTGCGGGACCTAAATTTTAAAATAAAATATAGGTTCAATAAGGACACAGTGCGCACCATCATAGATTTGGTGGAAGATGATCTGGTTCAGAGCGCTAGAGGTGGTGGCACGTGTCCTGAACTGCAAGTTTTAGTGGCCATAAGATGTTGGGGACGTCGTGAGGTAAGCACAAAAAAGTGTTTTATTTTATCCCTTTGTCGTGGCTGCTATAATTATTTTCATACATTTTCAGGTACAAGATGATGCTGGTGACCTCCATGGCCTAAGTCAGCCGACAGTGAGCTTTTTTTTTTCTGCGATTTGTCTATGATTTTACATGGTCCATCAAGTTAAATCACCAAAAAAGCTGTTTTCGTTCATTCTTTTTGTATAGTCTGTGGAAAGAAAATATTAAACTCTGTTTTAGCTATCAAAGGTTTATAAACGATTATGAATAACGTTTTTTATCAGAGGTTTATAAGAGTGTTTTAAGCCTATCAAACGTTTTAGCTAATGTAGGTTTTAAACCTATATTAGCATTTTATTATGAATAAGACCGTAAGTATTTATTTTTAGCTCGTTCAACTTCTAGCATTGTGGTATTACTTTTTTGTTCGGAACCCTTAAAACGACTGATTTCTCAAGTTCTATTATTGTGATCGGTAAATTAAAATTTCGCTTACTGCCTACCTTCTAGGTATTTATGGATCGATATAACCGTACTTAAAGGTTTCTTGGTGATAGATCAAGATAGTGACTATTGGCACTATTTCCTGAGTATGATGCCACACGTCACTCATATCGGAACTATAGGAAACAATAGTTCCACATATTATCAAAACTTGATAGATACATCGCGAAGTTTCCCTAGGGCCTATGATGGAATACTGAAGTTGTGGCGCCATGACAGACGGCAACTAATATATCTTGGA
The DNA here is from genome assembly GCF_004193835.3 of Ostrinia furnacalis. Taxonomy (NCBI): domain Eukaryota; kingdom Metazoa; phylum Arthropoda; class Insecta; order Lepidoptera; family Crambidae; genus Ostrinia; species Ostrinia furnacalis. The sequence continues at coordinate 1,233,989 of NW_021132101.1, read as the reverse complement.
AATATGAACTATTGCGTCGTGATAATTGAATAGCCCGAGTTCCCGAGTTGCGATACTTGGGAACACTAATCACACTTCTAATATTAGTTTCATGATTCATGAACTAGATTAGCGACTAATCGTAGAGCTGCTCTAAAGATAGGTAATACTTATCGGTATGTGTTTGAATAAGAGAAAAAAGATGGCGAGATGAACTAAAGATATCAAAGTTTAGCAACAAAAAACCGTCCCATTTAAATTGATCAAAAATGAAATTCGGAAATGTATCCCCAACAGGTTTATTAAATTGAGTGTCACAGTCATATTAAACGTATTTTGGAGTTCATTTCCGCAAATAGATTGACGTTTTAGGAAATTTTACGATAACGTTTGAGGAAATGAGTCGTTTGACTTCATTTTCAGAGCTTTTACATGACGGTGAACTTAATAATGGTGATTTGAAAATCCTGAAAAAAGATACTTCAGACTATGGTTAAGATTTATTATTATAATTATAAAACTTGATTGCACAATAAAATAGTACAAAAGGTGGACTTAATGCTATTTAAGCATTCTCAGCCAGTCGACCCCTGGGTTATGCAGAAAGCTGTGAGTGCGAAGGTAGAGGTAGAAGGGTAGAAGTTAAAATTGAAGTTAAATTTTTAATTGATATAATATTTAAGATACATATACCTACCTACATACATACATATACATACATATATACAGATACATACAAACATATAATATAAATAAATATAATTGACATATTATACCATATATGTGATAAATAAATAAACAATATTACGCAATCATGTGGAAAGGTGTTTACGTACCTACTCTCATTTTAAACGATGTCCTCGTTTCCGACTCTCTGATATCTTGTGGCAACGAGTTCCAAAGGCGAGTAGCCTTCACTGTAAAGGACTTCGAGAAGAAGGCAGAGTGGTGGACAGGTGTAACAAACAGGTGTTTCTTTAAGGTAGGAAGGAGAGGTGGGATTAGAGAGAACGGCGAAAAGAATGCCAAGAAGTCTAGAGTTCCTACGCTGACGAATGGGATTGATTTAAGTTAAATAATACTGGTGTCATCAATTAAATGTTCGTTCGTTTCAGCCGAAAGACGTCCACTTCTGGACAAAGGCCTCCCCCAAGGATTTCCACAAAGACCGGTCCTGCGCCGCTCGCATCCAAGCACCTCCCGCGACCTTTACCAGATCGTCGGTCCACATAGTGGGAGGCCTGCCCACGCTACGACTTCCGACTCGTGGTCGCCACTCAAGAACTTTCCTGCCCCCAGCGGCCATCAGCTCTACATCAATCAAATGTATTAATTTTAAAGTTTCAAACAACGAGCCCCCAAGTTAAGTAATATCTGGGCTCAGAGCAATTTGCCTGAAAGCATTCGTCCGTTGACGAGTTATTGCTCATATTCGTAATGAAAGTTCCGTCTCATGTAACCGTCCCATGCCACATTATATCATTGCCTCAGTAAATCCGTTGGTTGGTAAATCTGTGAAGTCCGTCATTTCGCTAAGTGACAAAAACTTATGTAAAAATTATAAAAATGGTATAAAGTAGGTAAAATAATCATCAAATTAAACTGTGCTTTGTAACTTTAGCTTTTAGTAGGTTACTTTCCATGAAATGTTGATTTCGCTATTTGTGGCTATCATAATAAAAAACACAAAACACTTTTTTTTATCCCCAACGAGGAAGCTCTTGGCCTGTATCTCATTTCTCATCACCTGATGGTAAGTGATGATCAGGCCGAAGGTGGAAGCGAGCTTCACCCGGAATCCTCAACCACAGAGGAACTGGCTATCTTACCTCTAACTGCCGGAACACAACAATGCTGTTAACATTATTGTAATACTTGTTATGGCGACAGACTTAGGTAAGATGGTGGTAGCTAGCTAGGCGGACTTGGAACAAGCCCTACCACCAATCAAACTGAACAGAAAATTCTGCCCCCACTGGGAATCGAACCCGGGACCTCTGCGTCTGAAGCAGGTGGTCTAACCACTAGACCACAGCACAGAGGCGGTCTTTACGCTTTATAGGGAAAGAAATTATTGAGAAACAAAGTCAAAAGCTCATGTTGCGCAATAAATTAAAAAAATGTTTAGAACTTTACATAGACGTACTATACCTAAATATAATTTTTCTATTCTTATTTAAGAATTAAGTTGTGCGTGCAGCACAATACACGCACAGCGACAGCAACGTTCGTTACGTCATTGTTAAAATGATAAATCGAGTCGCAGTTAAATTATTTTCAACAATCATTTACTTAATCTAAGCTGGGATCAATTTCATCAAAATAATTTGTATGCCTGTGGTTTTGCTAAGCTTTTGTGTTATTTCTGTTAAAAACAAATCCAACCCTTTTACGGTTAAAGTTTTACCACAATATTTATTTACCTAGATAAGTTAATAATTTGTCAATTTTGGAGGCGGATACCATTTCCCAGACCAGAGTAACTTAATTGTCTTTATATTAAACTCGGTTAGTTTTAACTTAATAACTAGGGATACTTACTGTTCCCATTTTAGTGTAGTGGCGATTCCGGAGCGATGATTAACGTGCCTCTAATGAGAATGCTCATTCAATTAATTAGTGAACACCGAGTCAGCCTACAGTTGGAATTTGTGTTATGTTGCTTTCAAATACAGGTCAACTGCTTTGAAATAATTGGGTCATCATCGATCATTTCAGTGTCCTTTTCTGATCGATTTACTTTAAAAACAAAATATGTAGTCGCAATTTTTTAAAGGCATGGCATTGCAATTTGATTGCATATCATTTTGGGTTTAATCAAAGTTTTTAGATAATACTGGTGAAGTATATCGCACCTGCGGTGCAATAACGTCACTTATGCATTTTTTTTTAAACTTAACTGATTATGAGAAAATACTCCAATCTACCTCTTTACTTGGTTTACTTTGATTCAGTTAAGTTTTGAAAAAAAATGCATAAGTGACGTTATTGCACCGTAGGTGCGATTATGCTGCTTGTTAAATGTTAATGTGATGAATGTGATAATGGTTGACTTGAAATCGACACCCATTTCAAAAGATTTCCTTTCAGTCGAACACGTTCTTAGGAATGCCTTATAAAATGACACTAAATACTGTAGGTAGAGTAACAGACTAGCAGTAGACAATATAGTTACAAAGATATACGAAGTATCTAAGTACTAGGCTTGCATTATAAAAGGAAGATGATAAAAATTCAACTTCCGCGAGTGAATCCGTGCTTGCAATTTGCATGCATTGTGTTGGTTGCGTGTTGAACAATGGGGACAAGTGCTCAGGCAGGATGACAAAACTTTACGCGTGGATCCGCTGTAGCAAGACGAACATCTATATCTTGCAGTATTTATAAAACAATACCTAATAGTACCTAAACGTAATTCCAGATTAAATATGTCCAACGATAACTTCGCAATAAGAACTCTCAGAATTATTACAACTCGTAGGTGAGCACGATGTATTTTGCGTGTTGTTTGGATTGCTTTCACGCTTTAATCAACCTGTATACTGAAGTTGTTAAGTTTTAAAATAAGCCGACACATTGGATACAAACTTAATTAAACTCTTTTTAAGAACTCAAATGAATGCTTTTCATAACCATAGGGTGATTCTCTGGCTAGGCAATAAAACAGCTGCCCATTAAGGGTTAAATGGTAGCAAGGACGACCTGCCCTACCAGAGGCGACAGTATCTCCGCTATGTTTAGACGACCTATATTATATCAGAGGAGGCGCCGCATTCTGCCTGACGAAGGGTGAAATGTGTCCCAGCTTTGATGTTCAGCGGCCTTGAGCAGCGGGCCGTGAGCGCAGCAGGCGACACGGACTTGACCTTTATTTTGTTAGTTTTTTTGCGTTACTGGGAAAACATTTTGGTGTAAAGAATGTTTATTGAAAATGAAAGATTAACATGCATATAAAATAAAATAAAACTAATAAACACTTATTGCTTATTAGCAAATAACACCATGTAGGTGTAGGTTGAAGTGGAAAATGGAAACCCCATATCTGGAAATTTGATCTAGCCATGGTGGTATGGTGCCTAGAACTTCAGCAAGGTTGTTGATACCCGATTCTAAATGCGGCGTCATTAGCGAGAAAAACACCTTTCGAATCAAGTTCATACCATATCTCGATTTTACGATCTATTCCGTCGATTATACGGTGCGGTGGTGTATGGTGGCTGGTGGTGGTATGATCCATTCGTGCGGCCTCCAAAATCGAGGGTTCGCGTGTGTCAGCCCTGCCCCCTGGCCTCAGGTACAATGTCAATGTTATCAGATGCCTCCACTTTCACGGACATTTGCAAGTCAGCAGGGCTAAGAAACCCTGGCCGTCGCAACTTGGGTTTTAGTGGAATATTTGCATTAGATCGATGATATTACTGCTGCCACGAACTAAATGAGGAATGCTAAAAATTACTATATTATGTAAGTTTTACTGACCTCAAAATATCAAGCGCCATTGTTTTTTGAAAAAACTAATTGTAATTCCGAAGCAGAATGTTGGAAAATTAAGAACTCCTAATTGAAAATCACTTAGGTACCTACTCCATTTATCAATCATTCAGATTTCAAGTAAATAACTCTTAAACAATCTTCTCCTAACCTACTAAAATGATAAATGTCAATATTCATTTCCCATTTCGGCAGTACCAGTGAAATGAAATTGAGGGCTGCATTCGGGAGTGACCTCGGAGATTGAACTGTGAGCGCGAGCCGCATTGATCGGTGGCACCACCGGGCAGCCTCACCTGTGCAGCTTAGTCCTCGCCTACCTTCCGCCTGTATAGGACTCCGACAATCCTGACTGAATCAACATGGCAGACTCACGGTTTGAATGATCGTTGCTCACAGTTCAGATTTCTAGCTACATACCTAACGGAAACACGCGACACCTTTTATTTTAAAAGCATAAAAAAATTAGAATACCTACTACCTATATTATGTAGATTCACAAAATTTTTTGAAAGGACTCAAACAAGAAAACAATAAATTAGGAAGTTGAAAAGAGACGGCCCAAGAACTTGTACAAGTTGTACAAAGATTTTAGTATAGCTAAGTAAAGAAAATATAGATTTGCCAACAAGACGAGTTGAACATTATGTTCGTAACTTGGTTTAATTAAACTGAGAACGCCAGCGAGCACAGCCTGAAAACTTTGTGATAAATACGCTACGGCTACGGCGTAGCGTTTTGGTAACACTACGCGACTACGAAGTTTCATTTCGTCACAGATTTGCGAAATCCAGCGATTTGACCCAATAATTTCTCATCTGGAGGAAAAATCGTTGAGGAGGAAATACCTATGCGCCTGCCCGATAGCTCAGTGAACTAAATTCAACTGAGCTATCGCTTCGATAACTCTTTTGAATTCGTTGTCGCGAAACGGCGAATAAACCCGAGCGCCAATTAAACTTTTCTACCTAGAATTTTACCTTTTTAACTAAGCTAATTTATTTTTAGATTAGATCACTGATTAAAGCTAATTAGCTAATTAGTTAGGCAAATAATGTGTGTCGTACTACGAAGTTTACGGTCCGCTGAAAGCACGCTACTACGAGATTAATTAATTAATATTCCTAAATACGTATGAATGAGAATGTTTGATTGATAAATAAATTAATGAATGAGTTACATTTAGAAAATGTAAATTATCCCAACACAAAATATGATATTAGATTAAACAATAGGCGTTAAAATGCGTTATTTTCTGTATTATAAATACTAACTTGAAAAATCGAACTGCATAAGGCGGGAAACGAATCCACGACCTTCTGCTCTTCCATCTGAGCTACTTAGACATGTTATTTTCTAATAATAAAGTGTCATCAAAATCAGTCTAGTAAAACCATCACAAACTTTCACGTTTCAATAAACTATACAATTATAGTAGAATTAGATATTGGAAAGAAACAGATCTCAATCGAATAGATGTCGGGAATGTTCAGATAGCTATCACACGGGTTCAATAAAGCCTTCATCAGCCCAGGGGTCGAGGTGGCAGATTGGCAATTACGCCCGACGAGCCAAGTTCAAATAAACATTACAGCGAACAACTTTTCCAAGTCTTATTTGGTCGGGTCAAGGAATCTGTGGAAAATGTGGTGTGTTTATTCCCAGTTAGTGACAAACAGTAGTTGCAAACATTAGGTAACAAATAACAGTCTACACAATAAACAAACTGTGATTGTAGGCAGCCAGTGACAAGAAGTGACAAAAATGTTTTTTTATTGCGTTATTTTGATGTGGTGATGTATTTAGGTCTTTTGAAAATATTTATTTAACGCAGACGGGTCATTGCTTGGCCATGGCCACGGTATAATAAAGAACTACATATACACACATCAAGGATTTTTCGGGGAAAAAAGTGACAGACTGAATTAATACTTATATCATGTTGATGAGTAGACATAACCAAATATGATTAGACTAGCTATGCCCGCGACTTTGTGTACGCATCGTGAAAATAGTTTGAATAATATTTCCCGTTTTTGCAACATTTTTCTTTACTGCTTCGCTCCTGTTGGCTGCAATAGGGTGATGTTATATAGCCTAAAGCCTTCCTCGATTAATGGACTATTGAACACAAATTCTTTAGGTTTATAACATTAGTATAGTAGATGGGGAAATAATAATATATTTAAAAAAACTATTATTTTTCATTAAATTGTAATTTGTTACTTTCGCACACTTTAAAACAATCAACCTTTATACAAAGGTAGGCCGTTCCTCGCGGTCGGATGCCGGGAAAGCCGGGACAAATTACTACTGTCTAGGCGGCGCGTTTTAACTTCTTGTTCAAACTTCGCGGCGAGGCTAGATTGGTCTGCGGCAGACAGGTATTTGTATAAAGGTGGGTTGTGATAGTTCGATAGATTTTAATTTAATCTTAGCTTTAGGATAGGAAACAAGAGTCTAATGGTTAAATAACCAGTTGTTATCTAAATCTAGATTCTGCAAGCACATTATTTTATTTATTTATTTTTAGTTCAATTACCGTTAGGTAAGTATACCTGTGTAGGATATGGTGTACTTTTTTTCCAAAACAATGTCGCAGACACTGCCAGCAGTCTCTGATAAGTATACTTATTAAATTATAAGCCCATATTGAGTGTAGGTACTCGAAGTAGTAAACTGAGTACCTAAGGTAAGCAGCTTATTGTTAACATAGTTAACGAAACTACGTCTAATATAGGAAAGTTTTCTAAATTTCTCCTGAAAGGTATTTTAACCTCTACAAACCAGCAGAGGCAACCCTGTGTGGGGTAGGTATGAATTTCATCCCCGCAGCAACGTCAGTGCGGGAAGTGCCGATATCTCCAGGAAGTTGCCGCACCTGCAGTTATCCTGCGCGCCGTGTCCTGCTGCCCGGACTCTCGCGACGCTTATGTCCTAGTTTCTAGTTTCTACTGTGCTCATAACCTGCTGCGAGCTGATGTGTCGTAATTTTGCAAGTTTGGAACATGTATTTGTAGTTTATTTGGTATCTGGAGGAAATGAACAAGTTTTGTCATTTTTAACGCTATTGCTGCTCATTAAGTCTAGCAGGAAAATTGTAACAACGTATCGTATTACAGCAACCTATGTAAGGAAGTTAAAAAACTGATAGACTTATGGATGGAGCTCTGGAGCTCTAGAATTCTTACTTGAATGAGCCTGCTGGGGCTGTTATCTAAATATTTTTTACAACTTTACAGCGAATATAAAACCACATTCGTGCAGTAATGGAACGCACGTCACGCTGCAGAACATAATGGTATTGAATCACAAAACAAGCGTCTCTCATACGGATAAAGAGTGAGTAACGGAGCAGTCTGCGAACTGTCAGCCGACAATATGTCTTCGAAAACCTCCACCGAGGTCGGCCGAGGAAAATGCTTTAGAATCGTGCCATTAGCATTCGGGTAGGCGAGGCGTCAATGTCGGCGATAATCTCGATGCTGCTGGCGTCACGAGCGGAGCCGGGAGACGAGCCATCACGTGAGATGCTATTCACATTCAGGCTTCTTCAAGGCGGCTGAGAGGTCGACCGTTGACCTTCTAATCTTCAAATTAGCGTCGCTCATAAAGGTAAAAACGAAAGCTTTTTTCAAGCTCGTGTGACCTTATGTGACCGCCTTTTGTTGGAACGATGCTATAGTTATGGCGAGGCAGTTCGTTAGTGTGGGTCAGTCGATTGTTTTCATTCTAATGATGGCAATCAGCATTCAGAGCCCGCGTTGCTGGCAGCGGATATAGCGACCGCGCGATAACGCTACCGAACCGCACCGACATTTTAGGATTTGTTGGTCTGCCATCGTCGATGTTTGTATTAGAATTGTACGAGACAAGACACAAGTTCATCGTAAATCGTAACAAGATAGAAAAACCTATAATAAACCCTTGTTTTGTTTTGAATAAGCTCGCTCGTGCACTCCAAGTCTCAATCAGAGGGTAAAATATCGAATTGCTAAATTACCTGTGCACTTTTAGGCCGATAATATCGTGAGTTCGGGAGTTCAGGAGCAGGGATGTGAAATTATCCCAATTTAGAACTCCAGTCAGTGCAAACAAAGTTAAAAATACCAGACGAAAACGTTCAATTTTCAGCACGTGAGGCATCATTGTGAAAATTATTGACGGGGCGACATCTAATAAATTCAATTTTTGCTTTGACTCGACGCTACGCGCGCCGGGTCAGAGTTCTTCAAACCTATAGTAATATAACAGAAGATAAATAAGTATGTGTTTAAAATATTTGGTATTCCTCGTAGCGCACCCATTTTGAAGCGCACCAAATGAAGCGCACCACAACTTTTCCTCGAAGTGCACCTATGCTAGCTATGTTGCCCTGGTACTTTTTATTCATTTTTAGTAGACGATGTTCAAAATCTTTATATTAGTATTAACTAGTATACATAGGTGCGCTTCGAGAAATAGTTTTGGTAAGCTTCATTTGGTGCGCCTCAAAATGGGTGCGCTTCAAGGAATACCTCTAAAATTATTCAACCAGAGTAAATTTTCTATGCTAACACCTTGTACCTTGTGATGATACCAGATGTAACAATTTGTTCAAATAAATAAACTTGAAAAATACAAATGTTTACTTCAAGAATATGACAAACCTTGTTGTGCAAGTGCAATAGCAAAACATAAAATACTAATAAATCCGCCACTCTGGCTGACTAGGTTAGATTCGTGCTCCTTTAAATCAACTACAAAAATATAAACTTATCACTTATCATAATAATAATAATATTACATCTAGAAATATTTTATTATTAATATGGAAACTTTGAGCTAGCTATGAATTGAATAGGAAGCCGTTCATCTGAAGCGTCTTAATAATTTTCTTTAGTCGTCGTCTTAATATTGAAAATAATAATTCTGTCTGCTTTTAGCTCCAGCGCTGATGAAGGTCTGGACAGCATCCAAGATTTCTGGAGTTACCGTGACGGTATTCCTCCAGCTTATCTGATAATTTCCTCCTAGTTATTTGCTCAGGAATCTGGTGTCAATTAAATACTAAAATCCTAGTAAAGTCTGATTTGACAATAAGAATACAATGTTTTATCATTTGTAAAAGTATTAGTACTTAAAATGAAAACATTCCTAGAATAATAATATTACAAAATCAGTTAGACAGACTGTGAAAACACGTTTTTATCATCTTCTTGCGTGTTTTTTGTTTTTCTTTGTTCTTCGATTTTTGTTTCTTTTAAATATTTATTTTTCGTGTTTTGTTTAATTATTGTTCGGTGTGCCAGGGCATCGCCCGCGCGTGACGTCACCAGCTATTTGCGTCCGCTTGGTATCTGTCAAGTAGAGGATCTGCGAACTGCTCTTGTATTGATGGATCACACACAAGCTTTGCCACTCCAACTGTTTCTATAAACATACAAATGCAGCATTCGCTGACCTGCTTTCAGTACATACAATGTAAATTGAAGGCAATTGCGAAACGACTGAATTAACTGGCAGTGTCGCGTGTTATGTGCCATAAACAGAATGTTTACTTATTTGTGTTTAAGTGATGAAATTCATGCAGCCAAACAATTTATTTAAGTTTAAAACGTGATACTTATTCTCAATGTTATAATCCAGTATTATGAACTTCTACCACTTCAGCCAGTTGAGGAGTAGGATAGGTATGACCTCAGATCATAGAAATCTGAGGGTATGACAGATCGGATTCCTAGCCCCAGGTGCGCTCGCCTGTCACCTCATACGCTCGAGGCATTGTGTGACTTGACCATAAGCTGTGGAAACCATGCCATGACTCCCGAAATTGCTGACAGAAGAGGTTCAGTTGTTTTAATTATCCTTATCAGTATTAGAAATGTGGGGGTAGTTGCATATTTTATGCCGATCAATGGCGGGATGTTTTGGAAAAATGGTATATATATCAGTGTCTTAATGTCTTTACTATAAAGTTTTTTTTTATCCACAACGAGGAAGCTCTTGGCCTAGTGTATCTCACCACCTGATAGTAAGTGACGATCAAGTGACATCTGATTCTTGGCTTGCATAATATACTCGTAGTTAGAAAGGAAATAACTAGTTTCCGAATGAGGGTAGGTAAACCCTCCCTCATTGTTCATTCATTCATTCCCTGAACCGGTAGATATTATACGGCCATTGAGGGAAGACGCCACCTTCCCTCCCCGCACAGCGTCCCTCCCCTTCGCTCGCCCTCGCAGGCTGGCTTCGAGTTTACCCGACCAATGGCGCGTGCCGCTTGCTTCGCTCGCTCCTCGCGCGCGGCTCGCCACTTCGCCAGTCATCGAGCGGCGGTCGCGGAAGATGCTACTTCGACGCTGTTAAATTTCACTAACGTTGTTGAACTGACATGCGCGTACTTTATCCTAAATTGTGACTAAAACACAGGGAGCAATTGGATTTCAGTGACCGATCACAGTGACAGTGCAGTGACGAGTTTATTTCCGTATTATTTTTCCGTTCCGGTTTGTTTTAAGCATTGGTGCAGTGTTTATGTTCGAAGCGCGGCGCCCGTCTCGTCCGGCGTGGTGGAGGGACGTCGCCCCCGAGGATTCTTAATAGAGGTGAGGCGCTAATTTTGATTATTTTAGCTTTTTGTTTAGCTTTGTGATGCGATGATGCGGCGCTGCAGCGGTGGTAAATGATTTACGGTCAAAAGCCGGTTCCAATACGATCGAGCGTCCGAGACGAACCTGCAGTTGAGAAATCCGGTTGTTTAAGTTGTACACTTTGTATTGTTGTTGTTGCTTACATTTTTACTCGTGATATTGCAAGTTAGTTGTTTATGCGCGTAACATTTATACATTTTCGTTCAATAGCATTATTAAGAATTTGTGTTTGTTTCCATAGTAAAAAAAGTTTCTGAAATTAGCTACCTACCCTCTTTTTAAAGAGGAAGTGCAGATAACTATTAGCATCTTTTTCATCATTTATATGACCAAAGCACGAGCCGAGGTAGTTACCTAACGTCGTTGGTTACCGATGGTTCAATAAAGTCGTCTCCGAAGCACGGAAGTTTCTTCTCTTGTATAGCTGACTAAAGAATTTGAAGCTGACATTGCAATAATTTGTCCACGAACATGGCAAATCACTTTCATCGCGTGTGCTTGAGGAGTTGATAGAACCCAAGACTTAAGTTTGCGAGGACTTACTAATTTTAAGCATTATGTCTTAAGGCACCCGTAATAAGGCCCGATCACGTTTTTGGGCAAGCACCTGTCTGTTTTGCTACCTTATGTTATTAAGAACTGTTTGATTTATGAAGGTAATTAAAACCTTCTCTGTTGCTGGATAATAAGGAAATTTATTTCGACGGAGCTAAAAATACACATTAACAGGCTTCCCAGTAAATTAGCAGAAGCCTTGCTTGATTATTACGGCCACATCGCGATCGGACCAATTTCTTTCGTTTGTTATTCTATTTTACTTCTTATCAATGGTCAATCAAATTAGGAAATCGGGAATATTATTCTCCTACCATGAACCGTAAGTTGATACAAGCACTCGTGTTGGTACCTACCTACTTCATTTATCTTGAAGATCAGCCTCACCACAGGCATCACACAGCAAAAGTCCTGCCTGTTCCTTCTCAATACTGCACCATGAGTCCCGATCTCGTGATACACTATTATTTGCAGGTGAATGAATTCAATTGTAAAAAAAATATTAAAAGATTGTATACACAATGTATTTAAAAAAATTGCTTTAACAATGGACATAAACATGAAAAAATAATCGACGTTTTCGTTTTTTCTAAAAAAGGGATATCCGTCGCACATGTGACAGTAGTAAATTAGATAATAGCCATTAAGTGTGCAGTTAATAGTTGTTATGAAGCGACTATGTGAAGCATATGGCCGGGCCGGGTCTCCGGATCGCCCGGCCGGGCCAGCGAAACATGGCGTAACCTACTTTGCCGGGTCATGCTTGTTCTCGCTTCTTGCTGAAGTGTTCACAACGAAATGTTCACTCCACAAATACGCTAGACCACTTTAAATGCAGGCTTTTTCAGTTGAAGTGCTAGATGGTGCTAGGATTTTAGCGGCCCAGGCCCAGAATAAGACCTACCCAGTACAGTTTGCGAATGAAGAATGAACACTCGTTTTGGAACTTCACAAGAATGTCTAATTAGTATTCTTTGGTGTCGTTTGCGAATCATTATGATTGATTGTAAGTGAGGGACAGGTATCTTGTTTCGAAAACATAGACAGGAAAATACCCCGTACTTGCCTAATTCAATTATAACAGCTCGTAATAGGTAGTAGCCGGTATCCATTGAACTGCCTATTTCGGCAGGCAATTTCGACGCGATTTATTACTTTTTGTCTAGACCATCATTGACGTAAAATAATAAAGGAATACATTATGTAGGTACCTACGTGATGAGATTTCCAGTGTCAGGCCGATGTTATTCTGGTATAGCAATTATTTTCTGTAAGGTCGTAAAAAACTAGATGGGATTTAAAGCTATCTTACTATATCACAGGGAATTCTTTTCATTCATTACACGATTATGAATATCGTCTTGTAAATAAATAACTAAATAACCTATTGGATACCTAAACAATTAATTTGGTTAGCTCATTTAATATTAATCCACTCGTGTACTTGAAAATGTTGCAAATCATAAAAATTCATAAAGCTTCTAGTATAGCATCCACTGTTACTGTTATGGCACTTATTCCGAGCTAACCCAGTTTCCAAATGTTGTGTTATTCCATAGTTTCGAAAAGCACATGATTTAGTAAACACTAACTGCAGCCGGCTGCAGTTTTAAACCGAAATGAATCATTCCGTTTCGGCGCAGTTTGTTCAAAATTGCTGAGGTTAAATAGTTAAATGCCTTCATAGTTTTCAAAGCGAGTTAATTTAATATTTTAATTTGTTTTCGAATTTACCATAGATTTTGCCAAAGCAAAGGTTTGAAGTATTCGTTGAGCTACTAACAACAACCTATGTACATACCTACATGAAGAATTGAAGATATAGGTAGGTATGTTATATTTATATCGACAGTTACTAAGTACGCAAGGAATAAATAAACGTTAAAAAAATTATTAAAGCATAAATCTAGTAGACTATTTTCTTCCGATTGATGTTCAAGATTAGTCTCCGAATCGCGTAACATCAAACAAGATAAAGTTCTATTTCACTAAACCAATGTCAGGCTCAGGCTGTTTGCTCAATCGCATTGTATTGGGCCAAAGTTTAGAATTTACCTACCTGCTTTAACAAATGAACGGCTGTCGGATGGTATTGAATTTTTCAAAGTTGGTTAATCCAAACGATATTAAAATATCGTTGGTTAATCCAAATGGATAGACGCCATCACGAAGGCCACTGAGTCCACCATGGTTCAGTGTACTCGCGACGCCTCTAACCGTCAGAAATGGATGCACATTGTAGCGTTATTTTTATCTAGATATAAATAATCGCCAACTTAAGTTAAAATTAAATAAATATTTTAAATTAAATAACTACTCATTAAATAAAACAATTTCTTATAAATAAAACATTGATAAAATAATACTCTTATAATAGTAATAATTTCTGTACAAATTGATTACAACGTTTATCGATATTTCCGATTGCGGTTATCGACTGTACCGCATCTCTATTTCGTTTCCTTCAGCGATCAAGCGCACGAGGTTCACGTCGCGGCAGCCCGCGTCGGCCATTTGATTCGCTCGGGACGTCGGAGTTGAATAGACGCAGCGTTATTGTCGTCCGTGCTGTCAAACTTTCGTCGTAACGTCCCTAATTTTTACTTTAATTTTATTTGCCGTATCCAAAGAAAGATTAATAATAAACTCTGTGCGTGTGTATCCCCCACTTATTGGGGTTCACTGTACGAGCTTCGATCTGGCGAACATACCCTACGTCGTTGTCCTGCCAAGGATTCATCATCACCAGGGCAGTACCGCTCTGCACAGCAAGCCAAACCACCTTATCTCGGCCAACTTACCCACAATATCCCACAATATAGTATTAAGTAACTGTGCAATGTTACAAGAATAAACAAAATTTATTTTCTTTGTAAGTGTTGTGAATTATTTTAAAATTCCCACATTACAAGTGGCGCCCTCAACGTGGATTAAGTTAATTGTGGGATACAATTTGGATTGCTGTGTAGTTTGTGTTGTGAGCGTGCATTTTGTAAAGCTTTGTTTTTTTAGTTGCCTATTATTTTTGCCTTGCAACTAGGGTCTAGTGTGGATGGAATAGTTATCGATATCGATAGTTATGGGTTATTTTTTTTAGTTTGTAATAATAATAAGTTATTAATTTTGTAATCTATCACACTTAGACACTAGTTGCAGTTTTTATTTTTGTTCAGTGTTGTTTTTTTTTGTTTTGCTTTGCTTTTGCTTTTTTTTTCTTTTTGCCCTTTCAGTCGTATTTAGGTGCTATTAGAACAATTCCGTAGTATACAATTGTAACGGAACGGGGTAGTTAGATATATTAATTTTATTTGTATTAGTCGACAACTGTTCACATTTACCCATATTTTAAATTTCAACTTGTCTAAATTCATAATGACGCACACGATTAAATTTCTATCATTACAAAAATCAGAACTCGCTTACGAAGTAGAAATAAGAGGTGAGAATCCAGCCGACACGGTACAAGACCTACGTAAACAAATAGTAAAATTGGTACAACTTTTTCCTTCAGAAGATATTCTAGCATCACCATTTGAACCAATTGATGATATTAAATCTATAAACGAAAGTTTAGAAAAAGCCTATAAAAATGTTAAACAGTTAAATTTATATTTTGACAAAAGCCTACTAGAAAGAACAAAAAACTTAATGAGCCATGTTTACCACAGATTAAATAGAGTTGATTGTTCGATTCAACCTGAAGTACTCGATTCTTGGAATAATGCCGCAAAACGCTTCGAATCTATTAAATCTTCCCTTTCACAATTGTCCAGGGAATCCTCTTCTGTCCCGGCTGAACCAACAGAAAATATGACTCAAATCGTAACTGTTAGCTGCGACCGTGGTCTGTCTTCCGATCTTTCCAAACTTAAATTTAACGGAAAAACTTGCGTGCGCGCTTTCATCCTTAGTGTTAACGATTTTACTAAGGCAAGGGGAATTTCTTCTAATAAAATTTTATCATTTGCTTCGGAAATTTTTTCAGATGATGCGTTACACTGGTTTCGCAGTATACGAGATAAAGTGGATACTTGGGAGGATGTTTGTGAACGTCTTAAATCTGATTTTAGTAACTCGGATTACGATTATAGATTTCTGGCAGAGATTAGAGCACGCACGCAAGGCGAACGGGAAAACATTACTATTTACCTCTCGATCATGTCAGGAATGTTTGCACAATTAGATCGGAAGCTATCCGAAGAAGATAAGCTAGAGATCATACTGCATAATATCCGCCCTTGCTATGCCAACGTGCTGGCGTCTTGTCCGGACATAAAAGATATTGATACTCTGCAAACACTTTGCAAGAACTTTGAGAATGTTCAAGCACGCCTATCACAATTTCGTGAACCCCCTAAAGCAACAGCTGATACTTTAGCACCTGCATTTGCGTATTCTCAGTCCCCAGCTGGTAATAAAACGTTTAAAGCAACTAGCAGCGACCAATCCTATCCACAAAAACAAACTTACACTAATAATTATAACAAAAATTTTGCACAAAACTCAAATCAAAATTTAAACTATTATAAATCTAACAATCAGTGGAATTCAGGAAATAACCAAAAACCTGTTCATGCTATTACTACTAAACTAAAATTTTGTCCACGCTGTCGTGCTGACACCCACGGACTCAGAAATTGTCCGGCTGAGCGCAATATCGTCTGTTTCCGTTGTGGTCGTCCAGGTTTTCGCTTCTATGACTGCCCAGATTGCCAAAAACCTTCTTGTTCAGAAGAAACAAAAAACGAGTAGCGCAGAATTGCAGTTACACAAGCAAAAAAGAGTGGCAAGACTGGTTGTCATTCGTTAAAAATTTTTCTACTGTTTATAAAGTAACTTCAATTCTGCAATCTAAACCTAATGATGATACACGAACTTATGTAACTATTTCTATTAACAACTTTAATATTTGTGGATTACTGGACTCGGGAGCTGCAATATCAGTTATAGGTGACAAACTGTACAATGAGTTGTTGAACATGGGCTTTGTTTTGCGTTCAGATGATAAACTCCAAATAACCGCTGCTGGTGGTCAGAATTTACGTGGCATCGGTTACATTGAAATACCTGTATCTTTTGAAGACTCTTTTCACACTATAAAAGGGTACGTTATCCCAGAAATTGATACTCCTCTTATACTGGGTATTGACTTCTGGAGAAAATTCAAGTTATGTCCCAAATATATTGGCTCTATGAATATAGCTCAGTCTTCCACTACAACCGCTAACTATAACCATCTTACACCTTACGAAAACTTGCTACCGTCTCAACGTGTTATCGCGGACAACTTAGTGCAAGACTTCAAGAATATCTCTTTTGAGAAAAAGGGTTTAGGGAGAACTGCACTAATTAGTCATCGCATAGATACCGGGGACTCCGTGCCTATACGCCAACGCTATTACCGTATGTCACCGGAGAAAACCAGAATCATTAATGAACAGGTAGACGAAATGCTACAGTTGGACGTTATTGAACCCTGTGAGAGCGCCTGGTCATCCCCAGTGCTTGTAGTCAATAAAAAGAATGGTACACCAAGATTTTGTCTGGATAGCCGTAAATTGAACTCCGTAACCGTTAAAGACGCATATAATTTGCCTTATATATCAGAGATCTTAGATAATTTAAAAGATGCAAAATTTTTGTCTAGCATCGACCTCTCAAAAAGTTTCTGGCAAATTCCTATTTGTCCAGAGGATAAAAATAAAACCGCATTCTTTGTTCCTAGTCGTGGCACTTTCTGTTTTAAAACTAATAGTGTCCGACCGAATATGGATTTTCAGCCGAAAACGGAAACGAAAACGAAGCTTCGGCTGCAGTCTCATTTTCGGCCGAAAACGAAAACGAAAACGAAAATGACCTTCAACTCTCAAATGGCAATGCCAGATTTTGTATGGAAAGTGGCGTCTTTTTTTTTTCGCGCGGCCATCGACCAAACTTTGTTTTTTGATTACAAAATAGTGTAATAAACCAAACTTACTATGTCATGTATACCTCTAAACTCAGTCTGAACTGAGTTACGAGCATTAGAAGTTTGATGATTTTCANCGAAAACGAATATTCGGTCGGTCACTAAAAACTATGGCATTCGGTCTTACTAACGCTCCAGCAACACAACAGCGATTGGTTGACAAACTGTTTGGGCCTGAATTCGACTTGAGAGTGTTCTGTTACATAGACGATATTATCTGTGTAAGTGATAGCTTTGACAGTCACGTGAACCTTCTTCGCCGTGTCCTAAAAAAGCTACAGGGGGCTAATCTCACAATTAATTTTGAAAAGACTCATTTTTTCCGACACAGCTTAAAATACTTGGGGTATGTCGTGGACGTACAAGGTCTGCGTACGGATCCTGATAAGGTTAGCGCCATTCTCAACTACCCTACCCCAACATCAAAGAAAGAGTTAAAAAAATTTTTGGGAACCGCTTCCTGGTACCGTAGATTTGTTCCTAATTTTAGCACGATCGCCGGACCACTAAATAAGCTTACCTCTATTAAAAAAGGTGCCCCACATTTTTCTTGGACTGTAGAGGCTAATGTCGCTTTCGAAAGTCTAAAAACATTGTTGACTACCACTCCTGTTCTCTCTTGTCCTAATTATACCTTGCCTTTTGAAGTACATACAGACGCAAGTAATTATGGAATTGGCGCCATGCTATGCCAAAATATTAATGGCGAGGAGCACCCCATTGCCTATATGAGCAAGTCCCTTTCAGGAGCTGAGAAAAATTATAGCATTACTGAAAGAGAGACTTTAGCTGTTCTTATAGCTCTAGAACACTGGCGTTGCTACCTCGATAATGGCCAACCCTTCGTTGTTTACACTGACCATTCTGCGCTCAAATGGTTCTTGTCCTTAAGTAATCCCACAGGCAGATTGGCTCGCTGGGGTGTGAGATTGTCATCATTTAATTTCGTAGTTAGACACCGTAAAGGTGTAGATAATGTAATTCCCGACGCTCTGTCACGTGCCCTACCCGTAAATACTATAAACACTTCTAATGTCTTTTCAAACACCAATGATGATTGGTACAAAGATAAATATACAACCTGTTTAAAGTCTCCTTCTAGCTTGCCCAACTTCATAATAAATAATAATACGCTGTATAGACTTTCGAAAAATAAATGTAGACTTACGTCTGAGTTTGCATGGAAAGAGGTAGTCCCAAGCGAACTACGCCAACAAGTGATATCAGCTAATCACTCAGAGCCTACTGCTGGTCACTTGGGAATTCACAAGACTTATCACCGTTTGTCGCTACGCTATTTCTGGCCAGGCATTTACTCGGACGTAGCTAAATTTGTCTCAAGTTGCCCCACGTGCCTCGCATATAAACTACCTAACCATGCAACATTAGGAGTTATGGGAAGGCCCAAACAGTGCTCACGGCCGTTCCAGATGATATCAATAGATTTCATCGGACCTCTACCCACGAGCAGAAAACAGCACGCATATCTACTAGTAGTAGTATGTTGCTTTACTAAGTATTGTCTCGCGTTTCCCCTTAGAAGAGCCAATGCCGATGCAGTAATACGTCACATGGAGGACTCAGTTTTTTTGGTACACGGTGTCCCCCAAACAATTTTTTTGGACAATGGCAGTCAATTTATTAGTAAAAGCCTGGAACAGTTTTTTCAAAATTATAAAATACCAAACATTTTCTTTACGCCTCGTTATACGCCTCAGATTAACACCGTAGAAAGATACAATAAAACTATTGTTACTTGCATTTCTACAACCATTGACCAGGATCAAAGATCGTGGGACGTCAATCTACCTAAAATACTTTTTGCTATTAATAATTCGGTGAATGAAGTAACAGGATATACACCCGCTTTCCTTGTATATGGTAGGGAACTTGTTACGTGTGGTTCACATTATTTAGAATCAGATCTTGGTGATCAAATTATCTTTCTCCCACGTGATTCGTATGCAGAGAATACTGGCCATCTTGCCCCAATTTTTGATAAAGTCCAAACGCGTCTTTGGCACGCTCATGCTAAAAATACAGCACATTATAACCTTAGACGTAAGCCAGCCGAATTCCATATTAATGACATAGTTTGGAAAAGAACTTACTATCAAAGTGACAAAGATAAGTATTTCAGCAAAAAACTTGCACCTAAGTTCTTAAAATGTCGGGTAACCGGTAAACGTTCGCCCCTCGTCTATGAATTATCTGACATGTCCGGTAGAGATCTAGGCGTTTGGCATATCAAAGATTTGAAACTGACAAATACGTATAAATAAATAAATATAAATATAACTAAGTACGTCTTAAAAGAGTTAGTGCGGATTTTTTTTAAATGTACCTATCATGTACCAAAAATCCTTCACCAGCGAGCGGGGTATTGTAGCGTTNGTTGCATATTGGATCGCAGGCCGCCTTTATACATGTATGTATAGCTATAGATATACGATGCGTGGCTGCGCCCGCGTTCTAACGTCTCAATAATAAATCAGTGCGTTGACAGCAGTCTCGTGTTTCACTCGCGTCCTGTGCTCCTATACTTACCAGTGGCGACTTCTACCCGCGTTTGTAAGAAATAAAAATGGCCGGTGCAAATTTCGGATTTATTTCAAATTTTGATCACAATCTTCAGACTTGGAAGATAATATATAAATGCAGATTGGAGCAGTGGTTTATTGCAAATGATGTCACGGACAAGAGCAAAAAACGGGCAATTTTGCTCAGCGCACTCAACGAGGGCACCTACAAACTCGCAGCGGACCTGGCGCTGCCCAAGGAGTTACAGAACGTGCCATATGAGGACATTGTGGACGTCCTCGACAGCCACTTCACCCCAAAGCAGGTCGGGTTTAGCGAGCGCCATCAGTTTTACGCCGCTACTCAACAGCCGACAGAGACGCCTGCACAGTGGGCTGCCAGATTACGGGGCCTGACCGCGCAGTGTGGGTTCAGCAACGTCGAGGAAGCCCTACGTGATCGCTTCATAATGGGAATGCTGCCGGGAGCCGAGAAGGAGAAGATGTACGTGCAGGGGCTGGCAGAGCTGACGCTTGCCAAGGCCGTGGAGCTGGCGGAGAGCATGCGCAGCGCACGCGCCGCCGTCAGCAGCGCCTCGGCTGCGGGCTCAGCGCCGCCCGCGCCGGACCAGCTGTACAAGATTCGTCGAGACGGCTCCGTCANCGGTTGTTAAAATCTCGCTCCGGTGCAAACCTCTAATGCGAACCACAAGGCGGAATCGTGTCGTTTTGCCAACTATACCTGTAGGAAGTGCAATAAAAAAGGTCATTTGCGTCGCGTGTGCAAAAATGTTAATTATGTTGCTACAAATCCGAGTGAGGTAAATGAGGGCGGCGAAGACGACGACGGTGAGTTATTCAACATACGTTCTTATAGAGGCGAACCACTAGTTGAAACGGTGTGCATTAACGGTAAACATTTAAAATTCGAAATTGACAGTGGATCGGCGGTTACAGTCATTTCAGAGAGTACCTACAATTTGCATTTTAATAATATACCGTTAGTAACGACTAAAAAGAAACTTGTTAGTTATACAGGCGAAATGTTAGGTTGCGCTGGAATAATGTGCTTACCGCTGCAATGGAGTGGGCGAACGCGCTCACTCAACGTTTACGTAGTGCGCGGCGGCGGGCCGCCGCTTCTCGGTCGCGACTTCATTTCCCAGTTTGAGCTACAGCTGACTCCGGTTAATTATTGCGAACAAAGTGATGATGTTTTAAAGCAAGTTCGCAGTCGTTATCCCGCCTTATTTTCAGGGACATTAGGATGTTTCAACAAATACAAGGTTAAATTAACATTGAGGGAAGGTTCTAAGCCCATTTTTTGTAAGGCTCGGCCGGTAGCGTTTGCGTTGAGAGATAAAATTGAAAGTGAAATTGATCGGTTGGTTGGATTAGGGGTGCTCCGGCCGATAGAACACTCAGAATACGCGTCACCAATCGTACCGGTACTTAAACGCGATGGATCTGTTCGTATGTGCGTGGATTACTCAGTCACTTTAAACAAACAATTAGTGGTTGAACAATACCCACTTCCAACTATAACTGAGCTATTTTCTAAACTTTGTGGGGGGCAACAATTCACAAAATTAGATTTATCAATGGCGTATAATCAATTTTGTCTAGATGAGACGTCACAACCCCTAACGTGCATCAATACGCATCGCGGTTTGTTCGCTTATACGCGTCTAGTGTTCGGGTTGACCAGCGCGCCGGCTATCTTTCAGCGCGCCATGGAAAATCTACTTTCAGGCATTAGCGGCGTCCTAGTACTACTTGATGACGTTTTAGTGACTGGTCAATCCCAGTCAGTCCACCTAGATAGGTTAAATAAAGTGTTACAACGACTGCAGGACGCAGGATTAACACTACAGCCAGAAAAATGCGATTTCTTTAGAGATGAAATAGGTTATTTAGGCTACGTGATTAACAAAGACGGGTTAAAAAAATGTCCAGATAAGGTAAAAGCAATACTAGAAGCACCAGTACCTACAAATATAAATCAATTGCAGTCATTCTTAGGATTAGTTAATTATTATAGGTGTTTTGTCCCTGGAGCATCTTGTATAATGAGTCCGCTGTACGAGCTTTTAAAAAAGGGTTGTAAATGGCATTGGTCCAGTAGGGAAGATGAGGCATTTAATACTATAAAAAAATATTTGGCTTCAGAACAAGTGCTTACTCACTTCGACGGAAATGCCAAAATTATATTAACTGTAGATGCTTCGCCTAGTGGTTTAGGGGCAATTTTATCTCAAGTTGATAAGGACGGCCAAGAAAAACCTATTTCATTTGCATCCCGAACGTTAAATAATGCGGAACGGCGCTATTCTCAAATACAAAAGGAAGCCACAGCGATCATATTTGGAGTAAGGCGATTCCATCAGTACCTATATGGTAGGTCCACACCATTTGTACTACGTACAGACCATAAACCTCTTCTTTCTATCTTTGGGCCTCATAAAGGTATACCTGAAGTATCCGCAAATCGCTTGCAACGATATGCTTTGTTTTTGACTGCCTACAATTATACTATAGAGTATATAAAAAGTGCAGACAATAGCGCGGACTACCTGTCTCGCGCGAGCCTGCCGGCGGCGGCTGCGCGGGAGGGGGAGCGCGCGGACGTCGGCTGCGACAGCGCAGCGTATGTGTGTTTTGTAGTGGAGGGAGCGCTCCCAGTAACTGCACGCGAATTGAGTAATGCAACTGTTGAGGATTGTATTTTGAAAAGTGTTAGTAACTACATACTTAATGGTTGGCCTAAAAGTATGTCAGATAGCCGTATAAAACCATACCATCTTTGCAGATGGGAATTGTCAGTCGAAAATGGATGTGTCATGCGCGGTCATAAAGTTGTAATTCCCGAGTCGTTGCGTGAGCGAGTTATGTCCGAGCTCCATACATCTCATATGGGAATCGTAAAAACTAAAGCAGAGGCACGCGCACGATTTTGGTTCCCGGGTATTGACGAAGCGCTGGAGCGCATGATAGGCTCGTGCGCGGTGTGCGCGCAGCTGCGAGCGTCGCCGCCGCGCGCGCCTATATCGCCGTGGAAATATCCTCCGCGGCCCTTCCACCGAGTACATTTAGATTTTCTTGGTCCCATAAATGGACGCGTTTACTTAGTCATAGTAGATGCTTATAGTAAATGGGTGGAGGTGTATGAGATGAGCTCTATTGCCACCTCCGTTGTAATAGATAAAATGTATGAGTTCATGTCAAGGTTTGGATTGATTCATACTTTAGTAACAGATAACGGCACTTCTTTTTGTTCGCAAGAGTTTGATAATTTCTGTAAATTAAATGGTATCTCTCACATGACGTCACCGCCGTACCACCCAGCCAGTAACGGCCAAGCGGAGTCTTACGTCAAAATAGTCAAACGGGGAATTAAGTCGAGTCTACAAACTAGTGATACTCAAAAACAATGTAAATTAAAGTTATTAAAGTACCTATTTGATTATCGTAATTCTATCCACACAACGACGGGAACGTCACCGGCTCAGCTAGTGTTTGGTCGCCAGTTGCGGTCGCGGTTAGACCTGCTGAACCCGTCACCGTCGCCCTCGTCGACCTCACTCGCTGAACATGTTCATTCCAAACAGTGTTTACAAACTGAAGCGCACGGTGGAAAGAACACTAAGTTTCTGCCTGATCAATCAGTGTTATACAAAAAATATCTTAACAATAATAAGTTTATCTGGTCGAAAGGTATAGTTATTAAGGAAATTGGAACTATGTTATATTTAATTAAGGATTGTTTTACATCTGTTCTGGTTCGTAAACATAAAAATCAATTGTTACATTATAAGGGGCCGCCAATAAACTGTAGCAATAATAATTGTAGTAAACCGGGGGACTGCACAATCGATACCCATCATGAGGCAACAGTGTTTGATGACATCACAATATCGGGGCCACCGAGTGACTCATTGTCATCTACACAACCGCAGTTTACAAATGAGTCTCTCACTGAAGGGAGAGGAGGGAACGAGATGCCGCCACCTGCATCTGTTGATGGCGTCGCAACGCCACCACCTGCATCCGTTGACGACGTCACAACGCCGCGCGATTCTCCTTCATGGTGTGGCGTAACGATGTCAAGAGGAGTGCGACGACCGCCATCTGAAGGTGACAATGAGTTCTACGATGTTGATGAAAGTCCAGATGAGAGAATTGCAGAGACTACAAATATCGGAAGATCTAGACGTAATCGTCCCCCGGTCGATTATAAAAGGTTCTTCTAAATAGGTACCTTCCTGTAGCTATTGGGGGAGGAATATTGCATATTGGATCGCAGGCCGCCTTTATACATGTATGTATAGCTATAGATATACGATGCGTGGCTGCGCCCGCGTTCTAACGTCTCAATAATAAATCAGTGCGTTGACAGCAGTCTCGTGTTTCACTCGCGTCCTGTGCTCCTATACTTACCATATAAATATAACTAAGTACGTCTTAAAAGAGTGTGTGCGGATTTTTTTAAATGTATCAGGTACCAAAAATCCTTCACCAGCGAGCGGGGTTCGTTCNAAAAAATATATACATTTCCTTGGCACCAAAACCACTGTTGACCAGTGTAGTTCTAGTTTCATCTATTTTCATATGTACACTTTAACGTGACTCACACTGTATATTGTACTCTTAGAACATAGTATTAATGGATTTTTTTGTTATATTGTATGTATTATTGTACAATTGTTGGTAAACCAATAAATAAAAAAAAATAATTAAAAAAAATACAAATGTGACTCTAGATTTTTCAGTAACTTCATACTTGGTATATTCAGTAAACTAAATCCGCAATAACATCATAAGTATCATCCCATCTGTTTCACTCTTACCAGAATTACAAGACGAGAGACAAGAACGGAAAACAACGATCTCGAAAGCATTCTGCAAATAGAAACCTTCTATTTTTGCAAGTCACATTTCCTACTTAAAAACACATTAACTAAGCTATTAAATTCGGTAAATGATGTGAAAATTAAGATTTAATCTAATGATTTAATGCTGTGAAACAAAGCAAAAATATGCGTCCCGGCGACCGGTTAATTACCAATTTATATTACATCCTAAAACAACCATTATAGCGGTTGTCCCACCAATACATTATCGACGGAGGTTCATAAATTTATAAGGGTCCAATTGGAATAGCAATTAGAGTGATTACCCACTAAGGATACGGTCTAGTAGTGATGGGAGGAGTTAAATGATTCATTCGATTATTTCGCTATTTGAAATGTCCGAATAAGAAAATGATAGTCAGATTACATTTTTAAACTTACTTTTCCAAATTATTACAGTCAGTATCAAATAGTTCGTGACACTCAAAGTAGCCTTAACTCAAAGACGTCTTTCGCCTATATTCACAAACGATGCTTGCTTAGGTGAAGCAGCAAATCGAACGCACAGCGTTGAATAGAGCTCTGTGATTGGTTCGTGTGTCACCCTGTGTGTCCACGCGCACTGTGACACCTAATAGTAATGTTTGAGAATACGGACGTTTGTTAAGAGTACAATTTGAATGAAGTTGTGTTGTCAACTTTGGGTGTCACGAACTTTTTGAAACTGACTGTGCAATTGACAGCATATCAAACTGTAGATTTTTATTGCAATATCGCACCTATTACAACTTACTTAAGATGTGTTTGTCATACTGTCGACTCTACAAACTAATAATGTGTTATTATAACGATGAACATTTAAATAAGTTTGATAACATTAAGTTTTAAACTAAGTTTTAATATTGTAAAGTTTATGAGACAAATATTAAATTTTTAAAACGTATTGAAGGTAATCATTAAGTTACTGAAACGGAAAATTTATCGAATCGAATAATTATAAAACAATCGAATGAAAACTTCAATTTATTCTAGTAAAACGGACATCACTATCTACAGGAATAATTCAATAATTGCTCGATAATTGCCCGATGCGATACAAGCACAACTGACCTGAATCGGTTTGACATTTTAGGAGTTTAGGTGGATTCGCATGGGACATATGGAGCCACACGTTTTGTGGGACATGTCTTTGAACAACGTGGAATCCGATAGATAGATTATAGTTTTAATAAACATGATTTGATAGTTGAAAAAATTGGACGGATAAGAACACGTTTCTTAGAGACTATATTGGAAATTATACCAGTAAGGGCCCTCGCCCTCTAACGACTTTTTGTAGCAATGCAGTCGAGCTATGTAGCGCGTTAGTAGCGCTACTGTAGCGCGTTAGTAGCGCGTTGGTATCACTTCAGTAGTGCGTTGCAAATGCGCGTTAGTAGCAATGCTGTCGCTCGCTTATGAAACGAAAAAGTCGCCGTGGCTTTTTCCTACGGCTACGCCGTGGCTTTTTTGCAAGAACTTTTTTGTGCAGAATCCCGTTTAGTAGTATACGTGTTTTAATATAATTAGCCTAATCGCTGACCATCGATAATTCATCGGCCGACAGTTTAGTCGGGCAGTTGTTCAGTATGGCCATGTATAGAAGTGCGCACATTACGCCGATTCGATTTGGCCGATTCTTCATACAAATTAAAATCGGGCCCAACTATCGGCCAACTAAAAATCGGTGGTCTACGCCTAGTCTTATAGTTCACACGAACATCCCGTTTGCAGTGTCCCGCAAAAAAACGATCCGTTCGAATTTGTAATTCGAATTACAACACATAAATTGTGTTCACATGACAGTCCATTTTGGCGTGATCCTACATTACTGGATCACTAAAACTGGATTGCGAGCCCTAAATAGGAACTTTCTACAAAATATTGCATGATATAGTGAACATGGCAAAATGACAAGTTTAATGACTATTGCTTTGCGTAATGCGTTCGGGGACATTTTCTGCCCTAGCGTTTTTCGTTCGTTGTGGTTGAGAGCTCAAGATAATTCATATTCACCCTGGGTTACACTTACTGAAGCTATAATAAATGTCAAAAGTGTGTAAAAATCCATACGAAAACACCGGTTACAGTTATAGTTACAATCAAAGTTAAGGTGATACAAGTCAGCCTATGTGTGTCTACGACCTTACCCAGAGACGTCTGAATTTTCACTCTAACCGTCATATTTTCCAAGAACTTTGTTACAAGATAAGGAAATTTCAGCAGTCTTTGTCTACAAATTGTTTTCACGAAGAAAAGCGGGCACCTACATGCGTAATGACAATGTGTACATGTTTATAAGGGTGTGATTCTTTTTTCTTCGTTTCTACCTGACTTTCTAAAGCTGCCTGGCGACGGTACAAATAGTCGACATGATTATTTTTCAATAAAGCCGCCGACACCAAGCTGCTGGGCTATCGGTGGACTTCGTGTGTAGATGTCCTTATTAAGACTCAAGTTTGCGATGTGTGCTAGAGAAAAATAGAGCTAAAAATACGCACATTGTGTAACATAATGGATATATTGCTTTGAACTCTAAAGCCACGTTTTCACAAGGGGACATGTTGCGGAGATAAGTTGTCTGACATTCACGTAGTTTGTCTCTGCAACTTTGTCCCTCGACATATGACTTGTTCGCACTAGCCAGTAGTGAACAGTATGTCGCCCGAGGAGCGACACAAAGCGACACGCGTCCTCACTACTCAAAGGCTGTCGGGCGACTGTCGAGGGACACGAAGATCGCGCATGTCGACGTTCGCAGAGCATCGACAAGCGACAAGTCTCGCGACCCGTAGATGTCGCAAGCGACGTCGGTCGGGCGACATCACGCGGGACACGTGAATTTCGTGTCGGGCGACAGAGTCGCGGGACAAATGTCTCGTAGTGAAAACGCGGCTTAAGTCACACGCGCTTAATCCGCATCCAGGCACACGTGTAAAGCAAGCGTAGGTAGACTGATGCCGCAAATGCTATTTAGTTTCATGCATTACGCGTGTATAAATAGAGCTTAATTTGCTTTATTTAGTGCTTTGGAACGCGCTTCAATGGTATTATAATTTGTTTAATAACTAGTTTAAGTTGATCAAGCGAAACATTATGATATTGTGATACTGTCAAAATGTGCGTACCTACAAATAATTTAACTTTCGGTGCTTAATTTACAGAGTTAAAGTAGAAGTTAAACGTAAAAAATGAGAATAACAATGTGCTTAGGTAAGTACAAGGTAAATAAAAAAGCTATATTCAGACTCGGACTGTAGGTAATATCTTTCTCAGAATCAATGAAAGGTTCTTAAAGGGAAACCACATCTCAGCAAATGTTAAAGGATCCTTGATAGAACAACGACCGTGAAAGGATACCCACTGATAGTGCTAGACAAAAAGGCAAGAGATCGTGATTTGTGTCGAGGCTTAGGCTGAGTTGCACCACCTAACTTTGACCGTAACATTAACGGTAACCGGTGTTTTTCGTATGGAGTTTGACTGATTTTAGACGTTTGTCAAAGTTAAAGTAAGATGGTGCAACCCAGCCTTATGTTGCTCTGATAGTGTAGTCGAGAAATAGATTAACGAGTGGACTCGATAAAATTAATGTAGGTCTTATTAGACTTTGGTATAGTTCTTGCAACTCACGAAGCGAGTGAGCTTTACTTGTGTGTGTACGTGTACATGCACATAACGATTATGATGTCTATCAAGACTTTGAAAAACGAACAGTAGCTAGCTACCACACATGTAAAGCTCACTCGCCTTTGCCTTCGTGGATTGCAATAATTAGGTACAATGTTAGATCGTTTAGTTAGATCGAAGTTATTGAAGTGAGTTTTCTAAATTTCATGATCACTGTTACGGGACTTGCCGTTCCCTCCGTTCCGCGTCCCTCGCGGACAGTCAGCTAGTAAAGTGCGTAGACTACGGGACTATTCCCAACTCCTTTCCACCGCTGCAACTCCTGTGGAGCCAGGATCTACAGCTTGACCGCCAATAACCCAACCAGTGAAGGTCAAGTTTGTCCCTGGGAAAGTTAAACTGTCATTGGACCTGCAACGAAATTATTCAGAAGAACATAAGAGGAGTTCGGTTATAGGTACCACAGTTATACTGTGGGCAGAATACTATGGACTGAAATGATGAATAATACGTACGTAATACGTAATTTTGTCGTGTGAAATACGCAGTAAAATGCCTTTCGACTTCGCATGATCAAAACCGTATGCGGAACAGCCTTGACGTTAGCACCGCCCCGTGTCACGTGTGTGGGCCTAGCGTGATTTCACACGTATCATTATTGAATTATGTGTAGAAAACCTAGAAATAAATTATGTTTTCTTCAATTGATTTTGAAGCTTATGGTGTTGGAATTAAGTTCAAAATTGGTCAAGGAAAATCGATATTTTTATAAAAGTGCTTATCTTCGTTGGGATATTTTTAGGCTTATGCCTTCAATATTTATACGACAAGTTGGTACAAAACGATAGTTTTATTATAAGTGTATTATCAATATTTACTGGTGTAATTTGCTTACAGAAATTTCAAATCCCAAAAGGGACACGTGTGTGTGATCAAAAAAACTTATACTTGTTTATTTTTTTGTGATAGGTACAATCTTATACATCTGCTGACCAACATATATTCTTACACAATTCATCGATTTGGATCGAGTCACAAAAAACGTAACGACTAAAGCACATTTTTGCAGGCAATATTAATTTCAGAGAAGCACGTAATCGCGAAGAAAAAATATCAGAAGCATTATTATGTAACGTAATTCTAATATCACGAATCAATGATCATCAATGTAGATACCTATTTTAAATAAGATGGTTCATACCAAACAAATAAATTGGTATAATAATTCTGTAAATATTATATGCGATGAAATTTAGATTTGATGAAAATTACTGGCATTTTTGGACATTTTTCACGTCGAAAAATTAGGTTATTACGCTCGGCCTTTATGCCTTCAAAGGGTACGAAATTGAAACAATCGCCGAAGGTGAAAGAGGTTCCCAAACTGTGTAGGTCAAGCACCTGGAAAGTTTTAAAGGATTACTTATTGTTGCAATACACAAATGTTTATTTTGCAGGTAATCGTCTGCCAGATACTAAGGTAAATAGTTAAGTACGAAATTTTATCACACTTGTAATTGATTTTTCCTCATTTATCTCTGACCTCATCAGGTCATTTAGTCCACACTGATCGAGGCATATCTAATTTACTATAGGCAAACAGAGATGAGTTGCTAAATTAATTGACACTTATTTTTGAAAGAAAGAAAGAAAAAATGATTATTTGGCACCAAATTACATACACTTTTAAATATAAGTTATATACTTAGTTTTAAGCACTTTTAGTTATAGTAATTTCATGTATGCGTGTTTGTCTTGTTGGTTGTCCTAATAAATAAAATAAAATAAAATAAAATAAGTTATTCTAATAAAAAACAAAAATTATATAAAATTTTAAAAAAATATTAATATTGGTTCCAAATCAAGCTTCAATTGCAACTTTTAATGAGTTAATGTTGCCGACAACGCCACTCTTGTAGTAGAGTTTTGGGCTGTCACTGTGTAGGTTTCATGTCGACACGATAAGAAGAAGAAGAATGGCAACTGGACTAGCAAGCTGAAGTGGCAATGGGCAGGGCACATATTATAGTACGCAGAACTGACGGCCGATGGGGCTGCAAGGTTCTGGAGTGGAGACCACGTACCAGAAAACGCAGCGTAGGACGTCCACCCACAAGGTGGACCGACGACCTGATAAAGGTAGCAAAATGTTCAGCAGTGAACATCCTGTGGATGAAATGATGATGATGATGAAGGGTAGAAGCGAGTACATGGGCATGCCCCATTCCACAGTTTGGGAACCACTGGCTTAGATTTTTGTAAAAAGGGTGAAGGGATTAAGTCGAGTCTATCATGAATATCAAAGGGTAAACCCGAGAAACGATTAACCCTACCGCATCTGATAGTAAAAAAGGGGGTACTAAAATAAATTTCATCAGGCACCTGGGCTCACTTTGTCGGAAAGGGTTTTGATGGCATTCTGTAAAAATAAGTAAGGTTCACGATATCAAACAACATTAATTTGGTAGCAGAGTACATACAGTTGAAAGCACAACCAAATATAAACTTTTTTGGGAAACGCAAACGACATTGGAATGAAAACGGTTTTAGGTTTTAGTTGCACCACCTAACTTTAACCGTAACTATTTATCCGGTGCTTTTTGTATGGAGTTTGACAGATTTTTGACGTTTGTTAAAGATAAATTAAAATGGTGGAGAATCCCACATAACCCACTGACTGACTGTCCTCATAAGCTAGTAGGTATGCGCAAAGCATTTTCCGACGCAAAAAAGATGGTGTAGTTCAGCTATAATCGTTTATTAAGACCGATGTGTTAATTGTTTACCTGATCTTAGGTAAACATCCTATGCGTTAGCTAAGATATTTTTATTAAAAACTGGTGGAGCTCATCAGTGGTATTGCATTAAAGTCTCAGTTAAAAGCCAATCTCGTAATCTTACAACCGAACTCCTGGCTATTGGTTAGTTTATTTATTGGTATTTAATATATTTCTTATACGAATTCTTAATATTTGTGTTATAGTATTGGCCTGTGTGCCTACCATGAGTTTACGTTAGGTGAGCTCGCTAGCGAATACGTCAAAAAATTCTATGAAGATTTTATTTCTTGAAAGTAGCCGCTAGGGGCGCTGCACAATATGTCATACATTTAAATGTCATTTTTTTACGCAGTCGCTAGCGAGCACACCTAACGTAAACTCATGGTAGGCACACTGTTCATCTCCCCGCGTAAGCATCGAAAACAAAACACGCGTGGCGCGGCGCACTAGCGAGTAGTGAGTGACGTACGCGTGCGTATTCTTCACCCATTGTAAAAAAAATATTCGCTATGGAAAGCAGAAAAAATATGCGTGTGGTGCACTAGATTGCAATACATAGCTTCTTGTAGCAGTCAGCCCTATCGCATCGGCACAGTGTACAGTGACGTATGTAAACGAAAAGGTGCTTGACTCTGAGACAAGCTAAATTACATACTTTTGACGACATCGAGTAGACATTTTTTTAAATACCTTCGCGAAGAAAACTTTCTGTACGTAGTAATAATATTATTCTCTGGTATTGGCTTCAAACGAGCCTCGACTCGGTGCCGTCTTCCTGGTTTATGGGGCAGTAAAACTCTTCACGTCATCTAAGTAGGCGTTTACACCATCGCCCTACTTTTAGCGGAGATTGTAGAAGAGTACGATCTAGATAATAATAAGTAGAATATAATATACAAATTTTCCGCCCGCGGCTTCGCCCGTGTTATATTTTAACAAAGAAAAACGATATCGCGCGCGTACCTGTCACAAAATCAGGAATAAAAACTATCCTATGTTCCCAGGACTCAAACTGTCTCTATGCCAAATTTAATCAAAATAGGTTCTGTGGTTTAAGCGTGAAAGCCACACAGACAGGTATACAGAGTCACTTTTGCATTAGTAGTGATTTATTTAAGATTTATAACCTAAATTTTACCCATGGCTTCGTCCGCATAAAATTCAGTTAGTCACAGATCGTTATAAATTATAGCCTTTAAATTACTCTGTTAATGATCCTGTAAAATTTCATCAAAATCCGTTTAGTTTTTGCGTAAAAGTCTAACAAACATACATCCAGCCTCCCAAACTTTCACTTTTAATAATACTAGTAGGATTAATAAATTGGTGTAGTTTAGTTTGCTTATGGCTCTATGATAGACTAAAACTCACGCAGGTGCAGCCGTGGGCAAAAGCAAGTCTAATAGATATTACAAACTTTGTGGTTCATACGCCCGTATTCACAAACATTACTATGAGGTCTCACAGTGCGCGTGGACGCACAGGGTGACACACAAACCAATCACAGAGCTCTATTCAACGCTGTGCGTTCGATTTGCTGTTTCACTTCAGCAAGCATCGTTTGTGAATATGGGCTTTAGGGTCTTTAGCACGAATTTTTCAATATCACGCGGACGAAGTCGCTGGCTTTGTCTAGTCTCAATAAAATCTCAGGCGTGATGGATAGTACGGCTTACTTGCGGTCCCATCAACAATCTGCGTGTGACGTCACATTTGCGGTTACTGGCGTCATAACACAGATGCTAGTAACAAAATCAGCTGGGCTAGGATGCGCGCCGTGATATACTGTATCGACGTCATAATGTATGGGCAAAATCGATAAAATGGCGTGATATCCGCTTATCGCCGATTTTTCTTATCGATGATTTTTTATGACAAATGTATGAGCTTATCGAGTAAAATCTATAAAATTGCGCGACAAAGGCTTGTCGCGGTGCTCATCCTAGACCTACTGGACTGTCCGTTGTCCAAGGTCATTATGGCTACACTCGCTACTTAGTACCTATAAAGAGCAAACTTGCTTGCGCTAATTAATTCCACCACCAGATCTAGAAATTCAGATTCATTTGGCTCTCTTCACTATTCCTGCATTCTGGACAAGCTTTTTACTAAGTACTAATAAGTAATGTTTCAACGCAACTTCAGTAGCTAGTTTCTGAAGCAGTCTCCATAAAAAGGTATCTTGTAAATCTTTCATAGCAATCAAAAGAAATACGCAATATCATTACTAGTCGCCATCTCTATTAAATTCGCAGTGAAATTATTCACGTTGCATATTTTAGGGTACCGTGGTCTTTTGGTGGTAGTTGCAGGTCTCTAGGAGCTGTAAAAACAAATCAACCTTTTAAGTAAACTCAATCCAATGATATTTGGTTCATCATCATCATCATCATCTTAGCCATAGGGCGTCCACTCCTGAACATAGGCCTCCCCCAACGCTTTCCATGGAAAGCGCAGTGTGGGACGTCCACCCACAAGGTGGACCGACGACATCATAAAGGTAGCAGGAAGGCGCTGGACGCAGGCCGCTACCAACCGGGCAATATGGATATTTGATTATTTGAGACATATTTTCTAACATTTCCCAAAGAAATTTAAAACCTATAAATAGGGTATTTTTCCATAGACCATGTTTGGCAATGAGGAAGGTTTTACTACATGACGTGTTAAATATCGGTTTCTACCAAAAAAATTGCGAATGCACCTAATTGCTGTCAAATATCTATACTTATGTATCTTATAAATCTGTAGAGAGGTCAATTCTGTACATGAAATATATTTTCAAAATAACCATCAGGGGGTGATTAGTGATCGATACTGATGCCAAAAATGCAATCAGTAAAATTTTTGTCTGTCTGTCTGTCCGTCTGTATATTCCTTATAGAAACAAAAACTACTCGACGGATTTTAACGAAACTTGGTACAATTATTTTTCATACTCCTGGGCAGGTTATAGTATACTTAGGAATTCCCACGGGAACAGGAATTAGCGGGAAAATCCATTTGTATGAAAAATCTAAACCGCTTAAGTTAGACGCTTGAAATTTAGCATGTAGGTACCTTAGTAAACTTAAAGCTTAGTCACAATAAGGAATTCCCGAAATTCTCACGGGAATGGGAATTAGCGGGAAAATCCTTTTGTATGATAAAATATAATAAAACCGCGTAAGATAGATGAAGGGGTAAAACGGGATCCACGCGTACGAAGTCGCGGGCGGCCGCTAGTTATACATAAATCTACTTACTAGTTTGTACGGAACTCTTAACAGAGGGTTACTTTTAACAGAGACGTGCACTTTTATCTTCCTACCATTTTAATGAGACTTGTGAAAGATGCGGCATACAAAAATATTATTTCACTTCGAATCAAGTTGGTTTTACTTTTGCTATTTATAAAAGCAATTTCGCGATGTTCTAGAGAAGTCAATATTTATAATAGAAATGCCTTTTAAAGTCTCCGAAGATAAACCCCAGATTTTCTATAGTTTATTGTTGAAAGTATCCAACGTATATTTTTATTACAGTTTTCTTTTAGTTCTGAAAACTGAATTGTCTTTGGTTATAGAGGTAAAAGGTGTCATGGAAATCCTTAGGGGAGGCCTTGTCCAGCAGTGCACGTCATTTGGCTGAAACGAAGGAACCAACGAAAGGCACTTTTAGGGGAACCACCACTGAGGCTTTGGCTCTTACTACACTTGCGAGCAAAACTATGGAATCACTTACATGAAGTTGTTTCCACGCGATCTTGTGTACTAACGAATTTGTTAGTAACAAAAAAAGTGGCACCATTTTAAAGATTAAACTTTTAACTTTAAATTGATACCAAATTCATTTAAATCACACCAACATTTAAAGAGATATCCCTGCTGATGTGAAGAAGTAACGAAAAAGACATGTATCAACTGTTTGATACGTCGCGAGTTGCGGCCTATTTACCCCCTTTAAAAGCACGCGTTTTCGGATTTTTGCTTTCACACGTTAATTCATACACATCTCCGCTTCTTTTGACAGTTTACCTGGGGTTCTACACCTTTAGAAGCAGCACAAATCGTTGCACTATTGCAAGAAGGGCTCAGCCAGCGGGCTGTCGCACGTCAGCGCCACATAAGCCAGTCCTGGGTTTCGAAAGTTTTAAGACGCTTTCGGGAGACTGGTGGCTTTATCCCAAGACCAAGTTCTGAACAGCACGGGTGCACATCGCAGAGGGATGACCGTTTTTTCATGTCAACCTCTCTATAAAATCGTCATTTGACTGGTATCGACGTCCAGCAAGAGCTCAGAAATGTTTGTAGGATAGCTGTTAGCAAGTGGACAGTTCGTCTAAGATATAAGCAATAGAATTTGACTCCAAAAAGGCCTGCCACGGGCTCGAAACTGACGGCAGGTCACCGATAAGCACGATTTCAATTTGCTCGTACACATCTCGATGGTAAGTCGAGCAAGCCACCCCTATATGCCACTGTTTCAGCGAACCAGCACTGCACAAATCTCTCCCCAGGCCGCCTATAGACCCGACCTCTTCGACTGCTGCACTGCAAACACAGTCTGCATTCATCGGAGAACAAAACTCGCCTCCATTACTCGCCTTCCCATCAAAATAAGTGCGAGCTAATTGAAAGCGTGCTAGTCGGTGACTTGCCGTCAGTTTCGAGCCTGTGGCAGACCTTTTTGGGAGTCAAATTCTATTGCTCATATCTTAGACGAATTGTCCACTCGCTAACAGCTATCCTACAAACATTTCTGGGCTCTTGCTGGACGTCGATATCAGTCAAATAACGATTTCATAGAGAGTTTGACATGAAAAAACGGTCATCCCTCTGCGATGTGCACCGGCGCTGTTCAGAACTTGGTCTCGGGATAAAGCCACCAGTCTCCTGAAAGCGTCTTAAAACTTTAGAAACCCAAGACTGGCTTATGTGGAGCTGACGTGCGATAGCCCGCTGGCTGAGCCCTTCTTGCAATAGTGCAACGATTTGTGCTGCTTCTGAAGGTGTAGAATCCCAGGTAAAGTGTCAAAAGAAGCGGAGATGTGTAAGGATCAACGTGTGAAAGCAAAAATCCGAAAACACGTGCTTTTATAGGGGGTAAATAGGCCGCAACTCGCGACGTATCAAAGAGTTGATACATGTCTTTTTCCTTACTTCTTTACATCAGCCGGGATATCTTTTTAAATACTGGTGTGATTTAAATGAATTTGGTATCAATTTAAAGTTAAAAGTTTAATCTTTAAAATGGTGCCACTTTTTTTGTTACTAACAAATTCGTTAGTTCACAAGATCGCGTGGAAACAACTTCATGTAAGTGATTCCATACTTTTGCTCGCAAGTGTAGATACTTACTGCATTCTTCCTTAAATCTACGATTGACGGAGTAACCTGGTTATTCGATAGGTTATGGACTATGACCTAATCTCCTCTAAAGGTCTAATGACTAGGCCACGAGGCCTCACGACCTTTAGATGATATGAGATATGTACCATCCTAGACTTCATCTTACTTAACACCAGGTGCGATTGTGGTCAAATAGGTACCTGTCTTGTTATGCCCTGTGTGTGTGTTGTCTGAGAATTGAACTTAAAACTTCTCTATCTCTCTCACTTTCAATTTAAGTCCAGAAGTTAAGAGACTCATTAACACATAAGTCAAAAATTATACCTACTTCATTATCATCTTATCAGCCATAGAACGTAGGCCTCCCCCAATGATTTCCACATTTTGCGGCTGGCCGCGGCCTATAACCAGCGCCTAGTTCTTACCACCTTGTGGGTGGACGTCCCACGCTGCGTATAAAATTATACCAACAAAATCAGTATTTTCGCACTAAAACTAAAATTAAATGAAGCGAAAAATTACTTAATTTATAATCTGCCCACCTTGTGATTTGATTACTTTTGGTTGAATATTCCAACTTGTTTTAAGTATATAAATAGGCTTTGTTAACGGTATTTCCAAACATCAAAGAGTAGAAAATACGAGTACTAAATGAATTCTGTTAACATAAAAACCAGTTTCTGGGAACAATTGAGTTCCAGTTCAAAGAAAAATAATGTATTAAGTGAATACGATAAGAAAAACACTTCGTGAAGGAAGGAGGGCATGTCAAGCCATGTTGGTTCCATTGAAATATNAAGGGTGCGATATGTCACGACTCAAGGCGATTTGAAAAGTTTTCTTTATTTTTTTCCTTATTGGCCATTTGGTGTAACGACAATTCGCAGCCGTTTGTTTTTTTTTTATAATTTTCAGCTCTATTCAGCTGATGAAAGCCCACTGTTGGACGTATGCTAGTCCAATGAAATCCACAAAGCATTTTTTTCATCTAGCCATCTTCTTGAAGTATTCAGTCATATGCAGATACGAGACTGATCCTGAATCTCTTTCTCACCACTGCAAACAGTATCTCTCTACAGTTTGGCCTGAATAAATCCCGACCAGAGATCAAGTGGTACCGACTGTCATGGTCACGGAACCTGTAACGATTGAAGACTTTATTTAAGTTTGAAGACTAACGAAGGATATTCTATTAAACATAATAATGCACCTTCAACTATAATCACACTTCTCAAATCCATTTCAACCCAATCACTAGTTAAATAAAAACCAAACCACAATTCCCATGAACCCGCGTCGAAAATTCCATCGTTTCATTAGTCAGCTCGTAAAATCATCATAACCGGTCCCTTGCGTGAGTCCTCAAATAGGTTTTTATGCTCATTTTTACAGTCTCTGTCGAGCCTCAACGGCGAGAAAATGAAGTGGATCAAGTTAAAACGCTGTGTTCGACTCACAGCTACGATATCATTTACATAAGGCGACGTAAAGTCACTCCGTGCTGTGCCTACCTGATCGAGGAGTTCTGCGCCTACTGTTTTTTATGGGAACGTTCTGGTTCGAACCAGATATATGAGCTTGTCAATCACTAAGGTGTGAGCGGATTGGATAGAATTTTAACCACAGTTTATGAGTAGATGATCTGTTTTTTGCGACACATTCATTTATTCCAGGTCTTTTCAAGGCGAGAGTGAATAGGCACTTACACATCTAACATAAAAAAGTCTTTAGAATGTCCTTGCTTGACTCCACACTGTTTAATTTAGTAAAATGACTTCTGGTAGATGCTTCAGTCCGAGTTCATTTTGTTTTTTGTACTTATTCGTAATTTTTATTTCCCACATTAATCATGTTCCCGTTAACCTCACTAGCTTTAAGCTAAATAAAATTTATGTAATATCAATGTGTTTTCGAGGTTCCTGAGACTACTACGATCCATTTACCTCTATCTTATGAGATCTTCTTTCACTAAAAAAATATGATTTGAATAGCTGTTGTATAAATGTAAAATACTCTCAGATGAAAAGCAAGTCTTAGGAATTGAAACAACTACGAAACAATGACAACATTGTATTAATATTGTGATATTAGTAAAGACTAAAGAACATGAAAAATTAAATATTAAGTACGCATTATTGGGCACCTTGATTAATTTCATGACGAGTACAAAAGAGATCTGAATTAACATTGGAATACTTTTTGTAATTAAATTACATTAAATAATCCTATGAAATAATGTACCCATAAAAAAGGCTTAATTTGCTTACATACTCGTAACAAGACCGGGTCCAAACGGGTGTAACGCGTAATGGAATGTATCGTGTAACGTAATAGAAAGAGTATGGGCAGCACTTCACATGTAATGCTCGTAGTGCCGTCCACACGTAAAATTCGTGTTACATTACACGTAATATTGCATTACACATTACACCCGTCTGGACCTGGCTTTAAATCGAATCTAAAATGTTATACAGGCGAATTCTGCTTTTTCTATTTTTAAACCGGCGGACAGTGGTAACTGAGTTTGTTGCGGCGCTTCTTCTCAGCACTTGCCAAATGTTTGTCTCGAAGCGCTTGTAGGGTAAAAACATAATAAGACATGTAAGTAAAGGCTTCATACGATTTGAAAGTACTATGTGATTTTCTTTTTAAATTTTTAAAATTTGATTTTGATTTTTGTTTTTCAAATTGTTACATTCACGATGATTCACGACTCATGAAATCAACATAGATCCAATGTATAATTCGTCCAATACAGGCACCAATGAAAATGTTATTAATACAATCTTTATAATCAATGCAAAAATATCTCGGAAAAAATACCCTTTCAGGGAAAAGGCCGTGTTTTATACGGAACCAATGACCCGAAAAACTCGACGAAAAGAATAGTTTTTCAACCCGCACAGATATTACATTTGATTCAATGCGTGCCAAAAATGGATTTCAACGCAAAAAAGTGATACGCGAAAAAATTATGGCTGTAAAAAGCTCACGTGCTGGAAATAGTGATGTCTGGTGCTCGATAATAGTACGAAATGTTATGATTTCGATTTTATCACAAGGTTTTTCTTCAACGAATATAATTAATGTTATTCTGATTACTGTCCAATATAGTACCTACAGCTCATCAGTTATTTCTGTTAACAGGACAAACTTGATCTTCATTGGTTGGGTTTTTATTGGCGGTCAAGCTGTAGATCCTGACTACACAGCAGTTGCAGCTGTGGGAACTAGAGGTGGGAATATCACTACAACAACATAATAAAATGCGTCAGTTTTCGGCTTGAAGTACCGTCACAACACATGGTGAAGTTATTGATAGCTTATTAGTTTATTAGTCCTCTAATTCTAAAAGTCGGAAAGCCGTAAAATTAACTCCAGCTCAAACAAATTTGAATAGAGACATCAACTAAAGCACTACGAGTATATTACAACTTGGCCCTTTTACAATTCAGTCTTAATATCACTGTACTGAGTATAAAAACACACTACTCGCTTGGCGTCTGTCCAACGTGCTCGTACGTGGGTCACACGCTCCTCTCGTACGTGCAAGTTGTAGATTATCTGTTTCTACAACGTTTGAAGAACGAACCCATGGTTTCCATTCTCAAATTTTCTACTTATACTCAACGTCAAATAAATCGCACCTTCCCCGACGCGAACTTTAAAGATTTTCTTCTGACACAATCATGGTGCCCCAACAATATTGGTGTTATTTGAAAGCCCAATAAATATCCTTAAAGAAAACCACATTTAATTTCTTAATAAATGATTAACATATACCATAAATGTGACTTGAAAAATTACCTCATTTTGGGCTCACCTGTGGGATCAATTAGACCAATTTTTATGCTTATAAAACTAAATAATGACCTCACGTGTCCTCTTTAACAGATGGATAGCGATTAATCCCAACTTAACAGTTTTATAGCCATAAAAGTTGGCTCAAGTGTAACTACCTATTTTTTGAAGAAGTGACTCTGGATCCTTCTAAAGACACATTTTTGGGGTAAAAACCTTTCCTTTAATGAAATTAAGCTTAGAACTAGGCTTTTAAATGGTACTAATGTTGGTGGGAAGTGAGGATGCATACTTTTGAAAAGTGCTTGTTGCGGGTGGTGCGATTTATTTGATGCCGAGTGTATTATGTAGGCCGATTGTCATAGGTTGTGGTGGTTATCAATTTATTTTGAGATTTTTAACATCACTTCTTAGCACAAAGAAGTTGTCACGCTGCCGCGTTGATTGAGTTCTGCCGTCTACGGTCAAGTTAATTTATGTTACGTCCACTTAAATATAACCGTAAACCGTAGAACGCATCCATTAATGGAAAAATCCTTTAGTAATAACATTCATATTTATCCAAAATTGTGCAAATATTTGAATTCCCCTAATGATCCTAACAGTCGTTGAAATTAGTTATGATTATTAAATCGATACAAGACATCGTCCCAACACTAGCCCACCATCATCACTGCTTATAAGTTTCCAAACACAAAAATCAGCCTTAAAAAAAAAAGCTTGTAATAAAGCGATACCGTCAAAAATTTCTTGTAAACTCAAATTGACAC
Organism: Ostrinia furnacalis; assembly: GCF_004193835.3. NCBI lineage: Eukaryota > Metazoa > Arthropoda > Insecta > Lepidoptera > Crambidae > Ostrinia > Ostrinia furnacalis. The sequence goes on along the minus strand of NW_021132101.1, from coordinate 1,192,645 downwards.
ATCATAGGTGGCATTCCTGGCGTGTAATAGCGAACTATTGAAAAATTGATAGTGGATTTTGAACCTTGCTCCTACGACTTTAGGTACACGTAAACAGCTGCATACGATTGCCATTTTATACGTCGCTTATTACGATGTGAAACGGTGAGAATAATTTTCGCATTTACGAGTAAAATTTCACTTCAGGTGTGACGGTCAGAGTGCTCGGTGGTGCGAAATATTGCATTGTATTAAGAATTTGCTGGGTCACTTTGAAAAACACACATTTGTGTGATGTGGGTGAACTGGAAAAGTATTATAATAATAACTCTTTTTAGCGCCATCTAGTCAGACTAAGCACAGACTCACACCCTTTTTTTTTTTTTTTTTGGTTCCATTCGTTCCTTCTGGAACAGGCTAAGGTCAAAGACCATGCTGCCTAGTCATCAGTAATCTTCTTGATTTTTTCATTTCCAGGGTAGCTTCATTTTTATAGTATGGTATTCACAAACATTACTACGAGGTCTCATTATAGTGCGCGTGGACGCTTAGTGTCTTAAAACTGATCGTCACTTACCATCAGGTGAGATACAGGCCAAGAGCTCCTCGTTGCGAATAAAAATAAAATTAAAAAAACCTTTCTTTAGACAATACTTGAGTGGCGGAGTGACACACACGAACCAATCACAGAGCTCTCTTCAACGCTGTGCGTGTGCTTTGCATAGCGTTGCTGCTTGACGTAAGCAAGCATCGTTTGTGAATACGGGTGTCAGACTCTACAAACAATTAAGCTTAAAAGAATGTATTTTGTACTGTAAAGGAATTGAATGGGCAACTTCTGACATTAAAGAGTTTAAGACTACGCCAAATAGTTGTGTTAAAATTTTATTCTTGCCTAATAAAATTGCGCCACCTAATTCCAAACAAACTAAGCCAATCTTGTACTACTTAAACAGAATAAGCATACGTAAGCACTTTTTAAACATGTTTATTTCATAGAAAACAACCAATACAAACAGAAAAGTTACGCGTTAATGTTTGTATAATATGCTAGGGCTCGAACCCGTGACCTTTGGCATTTTCGTGACAATTCATTCAAATCATTTATTAATGTTACAGTCAAAACTCATAATCGGTCAATCAAAACCACTTTTGACCGCAAAAATCAGTCAAAGTCGTCAATGTCAATTTTGACTGATTTTTCCAGTCAAAAGTGGTTTTGACCAAGGGCGTTATCAAAACCACTTGTAACTGCAAAAAATCAGTCTAAATTCATACAAAGTGTTATGATTTGTCAAAATTACTTAGAAATCATCAAAAATGTGTTATAAAACCATTTTAAAGTCAAATTTCTATTTGATTTGTGCATACAACGTGATCACACCTATCTTAGATAACCACAGTAATGTCGCTCAAATTTTTAAGATAGGTATTTGTCAGGCTAAAGATAAGTAGAATCATTACTTTGTATGAAGTTTGGACTGATTGGTAAAATTTTAAATCAGGAGAAAACACGACTGATTTTTGCAGTCAAAAGTGGTTTCGACCGATTATGAGTTTTGACTGTAACATTATTATTACATAAGCTTTACTTGTTATCCTTTTTACTCCCTCGAGGAATGTTCAGAGTTATTTTCGTTCTTAATTAAAGAACAACCGTTTTTAATTAATTGACCGATCTTACATTCATTCTACGTCGACGTGGTTTGCTGTTGGATACTCCTAAAGTTAGATTCCCTTCGGAGAAATCCTGGGAATTGAATACAAGGCATGAATCAAAATTTAAGATGCGACTATGAACATGTTCTTGTAAATAAAAATATTATGATTTAAGTTAGTGTTATAATAGGTACTATTATGGAATATTTTGTACCTACTTAATAATGTAAGTATTCTGTGCTTGTAAAGGCGCTACTGGTTTGATTAAGCCCTTTCAGACACCTTAAGACTCTCAAAATCTGTCAAAGGGCTTGTTTTCAGTAGTGAAAACTCATTAACAAACTGCTATATTGGCGAACAAAATGCTCCAAATGCTCATAAATCCCAATAAATAAACTACGTACGTAAATTACCTTCAGCGAAGTAACTACAAAACAAAAACGCTGGAACTAAACTATTTCGAAATTACAACTAACATATTTGTAACTTTATAGTAGTCAGTTAAGTCATGGGTAAAAATATCTGTAACGATACTTTATGATCAAAGACCGAAAACGCTCATTGAGCGAAAAACAGTTCGACGCGTTGTGGTCACTGTAAAATGTCCAGTGAAAAATCGTGTTATCTGGGGGCACGGCAGTGCCCCCACCAAGTCGAGCAAAAAAGCGGCACGGCCGTACCATCCTTTTCTCGAAGCAATTCAGGCCATTTTCGACCGCCTGTAATTTCGTTGTGGATAAAACTAGAAGGCAGAATTTTCATTAGCTATGCAGGCATTGTAAAGACACGGTATATTTAAAATTTCATTCAATTTGAACCAGTAGTTTAAGAATTATAACGGGTCAAAGTTACTTAATTTTGTCACTCACTGACTCACTGACTCACTGACTGACTCACCGATCATCAAAATTCTAAGGCACTTCTAGCAGACCTAGAAGCTTCAAATTTGGAATATAAGTAGTGTTTGGTGTATGAATCAAGGAAAAACTAAAATATTTGGGGGCACGGTAGTGCAACCGCCAAGTCGAGTAAAATTTTTCAATTTCACGAAAATTAACAAAAAAAATTAATTTTTTTTAAAAAAATTTCATGAAAACACGTGTAAATTAAATTATTTAGTGCGATGGCCAAGTCAATATATTTATGTAAAACGTTAAAGATTTCCTGGCCTGGACTTGGTATTACATGGATCTCACAACTTTTTACCGTAGAACAACTGAGTTGCGAGACTTGGTTTTTTTGACAAGTATTGTTTTTGATGGGATCCACAAATTTACTAGACTTCACGAATTAATTCCGACCCTTAAGGGTCGTAATTATAAATCCAGCGTTCTGATAACAGCGTATCTCCAACAAAACAGGCATGTTTCGCCTTTTAGTTATATTTACGACTAGCGGCCGCCCGCGACTTCGTACGCGTGGATCCCGTTTTACCCCCTTCATCTATGTATCTTACGCGGTTTAGATTTTTTCATACAATTTTTTTTCCCGCTAACTCCCGTTCCGGTGGGAATTTTACAATATCCTGTTGTAACTAAGCTTTAAGTTTACTAAGGTACCTGCATGCCAAAATTCAAGCGTCTAACTTAAGCGGTTTAGATTTTTCATACAAAATGATTTTCCCGCTAATTCCCGGTCCCGTGGGAATTTCGGGAATTCCTTTCTTAGTGCACCTCTACGGAACCTAAGCTACGTCCCTTCCAAATTTCAAGTGCCTACGTTTAGCCGTTTAGACTGTGCGTTGATATGTCAGTCAGTCAGTCAGTCAGTCAGTTTGTTTCTCCTTTTATTTTGAAGATTCCACGAATTAATTCCTACCCTTAAGGCTTGTAATTATAAATCCAGCGTTCTGATAACAGCGTATCTCCAACAAAACAGGCATGTTTCGCCTTTTAGTTATATTTACGATGTTTCGTTTAAAACAAATTGGAATTTCTCTAGGCAATTCCCTCGAATATCTGGGCTTATCAAAACAAATAAGGCCTCTTCAATATACGACATTATTAATATCGTAGGTCCAGATTGTATTCTTATTATGTCTCCGGTAGTAATTATTTTTGTTCATCTTGAACAAAAAATGTAGGTACTTGATGTTGAGTGATATTTTTTCGCACGAGTACTTATGTATTTGAAGAAGTCTTTTGAAAGGTATATAATAGTTACGCTAGATATTTATTAGAACTATGTATGTGCAACGCCAACTTAACACTAGAGTACACGCGCGGACTACTATAGTAGACCAGGGTAACATTTTACGCTATAACTTTTTGAAAACTTGCGCCAGAGAGCTGGCATTCCAGGAAAGCCTCGTTTACTAAATTTGTCAGTAAGCCAGTAAAGCTTGGGTCGCTAGCGTCTGCGCACTTTTCTAAAATTAGCCGTCAAAACTGCGGGTCTACTCAAAAGCCCGAAATCACTCGACAAAAAAATTATGAAAGACTTGCAACAAATGGATTTACACCGTGTACCAGGCAGTAGAAAGTCATGAATACTATGACAGATAAAAAACTAATCATATTTTTTCCGTCATTTTGTTTTTGTTAACATTGGTCTCAGAGTGCAATTTTGGTCCAAAAAATTTACAACTTTTAAATCTGTTTATAATGTTTGATCCCAAATAGTTATATAAAGAAACTGTGATTATAAAATAACTATAATAAACACTTTTATCATTTACTTAATTATTCTATTCATAAATTGCTTACAAACTGAATTACAGTGATTTTAAATTGGCTTACCAGAGTAGGCCGCGCGTGTATTCGTGTAAAAAAAGAGGCGCGTGTACTGCAGTGTTAAGCTAACTTTTGTGAAGCGTAGGCTAAGCCGGAGCTGGCTGCTAGTAAAAAATATTTTTATGTTTTCACTAGGCTGGGTTGCACCATCTTACTTTAACATTGACAAACGTCAAAAATCTGTCTAACTCCATACAAAAAAACACCGGTTATTGTTATAGTTACGGTCAAAGTTGGGTGGTGCAACCCAGCCTTAGTAAATTTTCCAAAAAGACTACGATCTATTCTTTAAGTGTCTGTTAATTTGGGTGCAAACTAATTTTAACACTTTTGGGAATCGCAAAGTATGACCTCTAGGCTAAGAGTTCAATGACTTATCTTCTAGGTCTTGAGATCGTCCCTTACAACGCCCCGCTTTTAACGTTTTTGGCAGTAGGAATCAAATATTCGTAAGTTTAGGCGTTTGCCTTGTTGAACGGCTATTTACACAAGAATCGCTTGAATACGAGAACTATTGTATCGACAAATACGTATTTGAGTTCAGTCTAGACTCACAATACACCATTTCCACTGTAATAGGCCTCCGTAAAACATTCCTAAACGCGAGAGTTCCTTGAGCCACGCTTAGTACCATTAAAATCACAAAAGTTACAAGTACCGGCAAAGCAAACAATGAAAAATTTCGTGGGAGCGAGCGCTCGAAAAAAAATACCTTCAAAATAGAACCGACGCTATAAAAACCTACCGAGCAAACTCTGTAATACCGGTCGGGCACAACCGATATAAAATATGAACGAGCGAGCAAAATCAGCCTTGCTCCCCGAACGCGATCGGGAGCTTTCGGCTCTTCTCGGACGGATTCGTAGCGCCGCTACGGCAGTAACGTAGCACTCGTCGCGCGCCGTAGCCGTAACGCTCGCCGCTCGTAGCACTAGTGTGACTAAATACTCGGTGATAGTGCATCTTACAGTGATATTTGAAAGTGATTTTCAGTTACATGTGACGTACTATGTGCGCTGTGACGGATACCTGGGCCCAGGACTGGCCCGTTTGATGTTGCGGAAAAATGGTAAATGATCGCCGAATATTATGCCTTAATTTTTCACAGTCATCTTGAGAATTTTGCCGCTCCATTATTTATCTCGACGCTTAATTTTAAGGATTATGGTTTGTAAATTAACGTGCCGGATGGCGGAATGACGGTGCTTAGCGGAACGGCCTTGAAACGTATCGCGTGCTGGTATTCGTCCGAGCATGTAATTTGAATTTATTGCTCGAATACATTTCATAATACAAGTGCATTCGTTGTGAATGTCCATTTAGCCTCATAACATGTAAATGTGTTTGAGAGTTGCATAACAAATGAGGGTCTGAGTGGTAAAATATTTATGGCGAGTTTAAAACCTGTGCTCAACGGTCATTGGTGAATTTTTTATTAAAATATTTTCAGGCAAAAGCGAGTATGGACGGAATATTATTACAATTTGGTGTTTTGCATATTGTGGATTAAGCAAATCTGTATCATTGAATATTGGAACTTTGGAAGTTGCGGAAATATGGAAATTGGCTTTATATTTTCGATGGAAACCGTCGTATCTTTGATCGTATAGGGTTATAATATTTCCAAGTGGCTTTGGAGTGAATCACTGTCTTAGTGGCTCAGGATAAGCTGGGATAGAGAAGTCTTGGATTTGGTTTTGGCGTCAGCCAGATTTTATACCCGACTGCGCCAAGAGGGTTATGTTTTTCTAATTATTTTCTTATTCGCTTATACGGCGTATGTGTAGACGTAAAGAGCGTACCAATATTTCAACTGATTAAGTAGACTTCCCTCGTCTATTTGTGCGTATATAAAAAGTAGTTTCCAAACACATAATGATGACATATCAAACTAAACTTAATACAACTAACAAGTGCGACTTTTCAACCAAATGTATTGATGTGCTGTTAGTCGTACAGTTTTTTCATAAAAAGTATTTTCGGATTATCAGTAGGGGTGTAACCATACCATTTCATAAGCCATTGTTAGTAGTAATTAGTACAGAGGCGCTTTTAACTAAACTACTACTACTACTACGATTGTTTCAATTTAACTAATCGATCGTTGAAACATTAATTTGGTGTTATTGTATAAACGATCTATCTCTATATTTGACTTTAACTAATTTGAAACAATAAGGCTGGGTTGCACCATCTTACTTTGACTTTAACAAACGTCAAAAATCTGTCAAACTCCATACAAAAAATCACCGGTTATCGTTTTATGTTTTATCAGCCTTTAAGCTGAGTTACATCACCTAACTTTGACCGTGACTATGACGATAACCGGTGTGTTTTGTATAGAGTTTGACACATTTTTGACGTTTGTCTAAGTTAAAGTAAAAATTAAATGGTGCAACCACGCCTTAAAGTTAGTAATTTGGCTGGGTTACACCATCTTACTTTGCTTTTAACAAATGTCAAAAATCTGTCAAACTCCATACAAAAATCACCGGTTATCGTTTTATGTTTTATCAGCCTTAAGCTGAGTTGCACCACCTAACTTTAACCGTGACTATGACGATAACCGGTGTGTTTTGTTTGGAGTTTGACACATTTTTGAGGTTTGTCTAAGTTAAAGTAAAAATTAAATGGTGCAACCCAGCCTTAAAGTTAGTAATTTGGTTGTTAAGACTGCACAGCTTAGGCTGAGTTGCACCACCTAACTTTAACCGTAACTATAACTACAACTGGTGTTTTATGTATGGAGTTTGACAGATTTTTGTCGAAGTTAAAGTAAGATGGTGAAACTCGGCCTTAGTAAAATGATTTGTTAGAAGAAAATTATTTGCTGAAAGATTTTAGTGACTAGTTAAAGGGCTCAGCCATTGTTTGTCATCGAACAAACATAAAATCGACTATTGTAAAGAAATGATTTATGGACTGAAGTCTAGCACAATACTTCATTGTTGCTGATAATGTCGTGAAGACAGTTGAAAAGACTGTTTGGTATTAAAGTTCATTCATTAGTTACCTTTTGTTTGAAGCATTTTTTACAATAGCGAAATACGTAAACCTTTAGGTTAGGGTGCACCATCTTATTTAACTTTAACAGGCGTCAAAAGTTTGTCAAACTCTATAAAAAACACTGGTTAAGGGTACAGTCACGGTTAAATAATGGTACCCTAAATAGTTCCATTGGGAGCTAACCTATTAAATATTTTGACTACGAGTAGGTATATACCTGATGCCGCGATGTAACAATTCATCAAATCAATCCGATACTCATTTTAGCAACAAATCACAAAACCGACCTACAACGCATCGATTAAATAATGAATCGATCAATCCATCGATCAACATAATCTGGTGTTTCGATTAATTATGACATCGGTTAAATCAGCTTCGACGTAATAACTTTTCGTTCGGTAATCGATTTATGTTTTTATTTGAATGAACAGTCGACTGCCAAATTTTACTAAAGGAAATACAAAAGTGTGGAAAATTTTCATAGGAAAGTTTCACAGTTACAATAGTTTAAGTGGCCTGCCCTTACTGCCCTCTTTAAATGTTACCCTACAAAAACATAGTACGGCAAAACAATTATAAGGCATGAAACAAGTTCAATGTCATTAAAATACACGTAACTTAGTCAGTATCAAGTTTTCATATTAAATTCATCCTTGAGTAAGATGAGAACGCACAAGCTGGAAATCTCAGTTCAGAAACGGATTCTATTTTTTTTTTTTTATCCACAACGAGGAAGCTTTATTTATAACGTAACGATAAGTAAACTTCTTCTTCTTTTTGTGTCGACAACAAACCTACACAGTGTCAGCCCAAAACTCCGCCACAAGAGTGGCGTTGTCAGTAGCACTCGTAGTAGTAATAAAATTTGACCAATACGGGACTGGCTTGTGGCCAGTTTATTTTATCCTGTAGCTAAATTACTAACTAAAAAACTAGCCATACGAGGTGTACAAACTTTTTATAATAAGAATTATTTTTCCCTTAAGTAACAATTCTGTAAATAAATTAGGCTGAGTTGAAGTTGAGTCAGAAATCTGTCAAACTTCATACAAAAACACCGGTTATTGTTATAGTTACTGTTAAAGTAAGTTGGTGCAACTGTTGGTGCCTGCGTGTGAATGACCACAGTTGGGGAAAGACCTGTGCCCTACAGTGGGATGCATGGATAAAGATAAATACTGCGGCATATTATGATGTATTCATAGAGGCGATTTTGAATGATTACCAATACCTTTAGAAAATTTTATTTTTTTATTTAGGGATAGTGCACGGCATGAATATTTTGAACAATAATAACAGTAACGAAAATTTGAAACGCCTGAAAAATCTGTATTAGGTGTTGTTTCTATAAGTATCAAGGTTAAATATTATTTTATAATGCAAATCGACCAAAATGCTAACATCTTAAAGATTACCCATTAAAAAAAATAAATCAACAAAAAATAATTCTGGTCAGGTCTGACAGACCAAACCGCGGGTAAAGAAAGGCTGTGTTCTAATACATTAGCCTCATTCTTCATATCCTGAAGACTCCATTGTCAGGCTTTAATCAACCGGAAGTGATATGTCGCTGAACGAGTATGGCCTGCAATGAAAAATGCACGTCGACATCGGGTTAATGGGTCGAGGATGGACTGTTATTGGGTTTAATGTTCTGTTGTTTCTGTACAACATAATCATGGACTTTTGTACTGTACAGGCACATTTTGATTGAAACTTAGATTTCTTGATGCTTTCTCTCTTGTTCTCTTTATTGGTGTCCAAGGTGTTTAGGGTTTTATGGGCACTTTTCGAATGAACGAGTATAAAATCCATACTATGGCGGCTCGTGAAATTTGGCATGTGGGCTTGTTGCTTGTTTTCGCAACCCATAGTTCTTATTTGTGAAATACTTTGTAGGTAGTCAAAGAAACGACAATTCAGGCACCATCAGGCTATATGTCAATAAAGTATACAAACACAGTGTTAAGATTTTTGTGCTGCGATATCATATAGGTACAGTTTTGTAACAAATATAAGTATTATGCTGTTGACTTTACCATTTTTAATCAATCTTATACGCCTCTATAATTAACTAGGCACAATTTTATTTTTTCTAATGAATAATTATGTTTATATTAAACAAAACTATAAATGCACTCTCCAATATTATTTAATATCAAAGCAATCATAAACCAAAATCAACTTATTCCCGTTATTGTAAACGAGCTTTTCACTCCGACTGTCAAAACAAAAACGATAGCGTTGACAAATTACTAACCCGACTGTACAATTAGGCCACCGCAACGCTGTCGATTATATTTTGTAGCAAAATTAACCTTTTTACTATTAAAACCTTCATAAAATTGGATTTTCGGTTTTAGTTACAGCTGTATAAGGTATATTTTAGTAAAGTAATTTAGTTAAAATCGCCCGATGAAGTTTTTTCATTAACTAAATTCATGTTTCAGTTTTGATTTTAACCTTAATAAGTGGAATATTTGACTTTCGTGGCACACAAACATTACTATGAGGTCTCACAGTACGCGTGGACGCACAGGATCACACATGAACCAATCACAGAGCTCTATTCAACGCTGTGCGTTCGATCTTCTGCTTCACTTAAAGCAAGCATCGTTTGTGAATACGGGCGTAACATCCGTATTCACAAACGATGCTTGCTTATGTGAAGCAGCAACTCTATGCGAAGTCGAACGCACAGCGTTGAATAGAGCTCTGTGATTGGTTAGTGTGTGTCACTACGCCACTCAAGTATTGTCTATGAATAGGTTTTTGGGACCCTATGCGTCCACGCGCACTATTGGATCTTTTGGGTTGCGTAAAAATCTTTTAAAAGACCTAAGAAATTGTTAGGCTGCGTTGCACCATCTTACTTTAACGTTAACAAACGTCAATATTCTGTCAAACTCCATACAAAAAACACCGGTTATCGTTATAATTGCGATTAAAGTAAGATGGTGCAATCAAGCTTTAGAATATTACACTTATTCCTTAAAGACTCTTCAAAAACGAGGTTTCAGTGTAACTTATTTGTCGGCCGTTTGGTGTAGTGGTTCGAAACGGACTACTATTCCGGAGGTAGCGGGTTCAATTCCCGCACAGTACAAACATTTGTGTGCATGAACATATTTGTTTGTATTGGACTGGGTGTTTTCTATGAATAATAAGTATGTATTTACAAAAAATAAGTATTTAAGTATGTTTATATCTGTTGTCTAGTACCCATAGTACAAGCTTTGCTTAGTTTGGGACTAGAAGCGCAGTGTAAAATGATATTTATTTATTATTTTATTACATCATATTTATATTCTATTATTTATATATTATATCAACCTCACTACAACCCATAAATAAAGCCCTCACGTCTTCATCGTCCCTCGCTTTCATGGCGTCGTTATATTTACGGCAACAGCTACATTAAAAGATAATTGTTCGTTTCCTACAATAAATAAAAGTAGTCACTGAGCTTTCGAAAGTTGTGCACGCGATTTAAAGCTCTACTGTCATGATTTTATGACCCATTTTGTGTTTACGTTGATGGTTCTGACCACGTTGAAAGCTCGATCATTCTTTCAAAGTTTATTATGGAGGGAAAATGATTTGTGAAGATGTAAAACGTTGTGGATAATCCTTGATTTATCCACACTGATTTGACTTCGGACGCGTGAAAATAGTTTGAATAAATTATTTCCCGTTTTTGCAACATTTTTCTTTACTGCTCCGCCCCTATTGGCTGTAGGGTGTTGTTAATTGCGTAAAGCCTTTATCAATAGATGGGTTATCCAACACAAAAATATTTTTTCAAATCGGAGTAATGTTTTCCTGAGATTAGGGCGTTCAAGCAAACAAACAAACTCTTAACCTTTAACTATAGTCGTGAAAAAATAATCACACTCCCATGGACGTCGGGTCTCACAGACCCCTATCTAAAATTCTTCATAATTTCATATCTGAACCAATTTGAATTTATCAAAGAGTTGATATATATCTAATAACTATTAATAAAGGATCTAGTAGTAAATTAATCAATTTTAATCATTATTTAATTATTTTTTGGCAAATTTAAAAAACATAGACGTTTTTGGCAAATTTAAAAAACATAGACGGCTCCTTAATTACAGTCGATTAATAATAAATTAAACTAATATTTTTTTCCTTGCTAATTAATAACCGTGTAACATAAAAACATAAACAGAATTTCTGAAAGACATAAAATAAAAATTTTGACAAGGGTTAAACTTACAAAAATTATAAACAGTGGCCTAGAACACTAAAGACAAATTATCTCTACAGGCATGTGTCATCTTTCTTTGAGAGCTTTGATAGGCAAAATATACACCATTCAGAATCGGAATCGGCAGCAATGGTACCTTCTAAGACATCTAAACTCAAAAGAAGGATCGTCTACAAGTAAAACCTTACTTCTGGAATGTTACTTAGATAGTTGGGCTAATAATATATCTGATGTACTCAGATACTTTCTACCATTATGTATTCTTAAACTAAAACAATTTACAACATATTATGATGATATACTATAAAAAAATTATAGTTGACAAGTCACATCCATACAAGTATGTTTGTATGGAAATTATAGTCATCGGGTCTCCCAGACCCCGATAAAATTTTAGATGGTTATTACTCACGTAATAAGTGCCGGAAGACGCGATTTTATGTCTCCTCGGTCCTAACACAGTTAATACTGAAGCTACTGAGATGGTCGAGAGCAGCACGTGTCGGGAAGGTATTTAAACCGAGAAATTGAAAAGGGGGGTGGGCCTCTGAGACCCGACGTCCATAGTTAAAGGTTAAGCTATAATATTAGTAAGTATTCTGGCAAATTAGAGAGTCGTCCTCCGACATGCTGATGACAATGACACTCGTAGCAAATGTAAGTACTCTTTATGGTCGTATTCAATCCTAAAATGATAGGTTTAATTTGATGATTTTTGATATTTAAGAAGTGGTTTGTGATTCAAAAATACTTATTAGAAAAAACGTTGTTTAAATGGTCTTTTTCTTTAATTCCTAGCAAAAGCTTTTGGCAGTCGTAAAGAATCTGTCATGTTATAAATGGACCAAAACCCAGAATGTGACGTATTTGCGGAGGGATTACTCCTTGAATGTATGAGTTACTGTGAAAATAATCGCAACTGATTTATGTTGTTTCTATATTGTTATTTATAAAGGTAGGAAGACGCTGGATTCAGGCCGCTACCAACCGATCATTATGGATATTATTGGGGAAAGTCTACGTTCAGCAGTTGATGGCCTATAGCTGAAATGATGATGATGATGATGACATTTTGTTAAAGTCGTGTACCTAATATATTTTTTTTTTAAAACATTATTAGTAATTTGTTATTACATAATTACTAATACTCCCGTTAGCCCCTCGTACTAAGCTAAATATGCTTGTGTCACGAGTGAGCTCACCACAATAGTCGAGCGGCGGCGGGGACCGAACCCGCGTTCCCCGGATCACGAGTCGGCCAGTCCGACCCCTTCACCGTTCGGCTATCGTGGCAATATTAAAATGTTATTCTGAACTAGAATTATTAATTTGTGTGAATACTCGTAGTATAATTGGTACTACGATTCTATCAATAAATAAATAATGATATTTAACAAGAATTTTGACATTTATAGAAAATACTAACCTTTTGCCCATGGCTTCGCCTGCGTGAAATCAAACATTATACTCGTAGCCTATACGTTATTCTGTTGTATAAACAATAATACTGTAAAGCTTCATCAAAATCCGCCTAGTAGACTTTGCGTAAAAGAGTAACAAACATCACAACTACACAAACTTTCGTATTTATAATATTAGTAGAATATTTCTCACTACCTAGACTTTTACAAAGAAAGTAAACAACACTATAAAGCCATAAGGCTTAATATTTGTATCTAAAGCCAGTAAATTATAACGCTCAATCAAAAGCTTCAAGATCCTTACGTCCATCAAAAGCTTATTTGATTGCTTAGCCAAACACTTTGCAAGACGTTAGAGTAATTTAAATTTAATGTTTCAGTGTACAGTTAACAACAAAAACGATGATCAAAATCAATTCAATACTAATGAACGAATTCTATAGCGTTGAAGTGATTTTAAAGTAGATGATTGTACAGATAGTTCGGTTGCGAATTGAGTACATTAGTATGGAATTTCTGATTTTAATATTTAAGTTTTGCTGTGGACTGTACACGATTAAACATTAAATTCAGAATGAGAAACGTTAATGAACTTGTCTGGGCTTTGTTTGCTAGTAATAATTTTGAAATAAACACTTGAAATAAACAGAAAATTCATTGCATTATGAAATTTTCTAGAGTTATGAACTCATAAAAAATATAAGTAATAGAGATTTGTATTTTTAAATCAAAAACAATTATCGCCCGTATTTACAAACATTACTATGAGGTCTCACAGTGCGCTTGGACGCATAGGGTGACACACGAACCAATCACAGAGCTCTATTCAACGCTGTGCGTTCGATTTTCTGCTTCACCTGGAAGCATCGTTTGTGAACACGGGCGTTAGCCTAATAATTTACTGTACACACAACCTCCATTTCTATTATAACAATGTAAATAAATAGTTATTTTATACAATGGTAGGTATTTGGTTACACGAACTGTTTACACATACATCGTATTTGGTGTAATAGCATCACATTAGAGTGTAAATTACATTAGTGTTTAGATACCAACAGTACCCTGAGTATGTAAACTACTTCGCAGTAGGCCCATTATTCGTATTAAGTATAGTAACCATTCGTACTTATTGAAAGTTTGGGGTTAGCCCACGAAATTTGTGGTAGGGTCTATCAGACCCATAGATACAAAGGCACATGAGTGGTCGAAGTTAATTCGAATTTGAGATGTGTGTGAGTATTACTGCTCTTAGTGGCTTAATAAAACTATTGATGTCCTTCATACACGAAAATAAAGATATTCGGTTTTTAATGCGCAAGTACATAAAACAAGCCCATGAAAAGCTTAATGCAAGAGATTATTTTACTATTAAATTGGTCCATATAAAACAAAATGTGAAGCTACAAAAATACTCTTGGGAATTGCAAACAAAACTATCAAATTAATTCAATTAAAAACTTTACTAGTTTGAAAAACATTTCCAGGTCACTAATGTCCCATAGCCTGCCTTTTTAACATTTTAGGACAAAATGGAATAAAAACCTGGGTCTTACAGACCCATCAGGCTTAGTACGCAATTTTTTTCCGCCACACACGTCTTGGGTTAAGAGCCCTTTACGATTTACTATTGTCCGGTGAAGATTTATGGCCTAGAAGCCATCTACGACTAAAATATCGTCCAAGAAAAATGTTGTCCACTACATACTATAAATCATCACTGAATTGCATCTTACTCAAATACTTACGCAATTCTAATAAATATTTATTACCACAAAAAGATTAAATACTATAAAATTATACACCCATAAGCAACCATGACTCTATACAATATAGTTAAACGATTTTGAAACGTCAAATGACAAAGATCGAAATAGTAACCTGCCCCACAACAAAACGCACTTTTTGATCGAATCGAAAATCGAATCCGTCAAAACTCCATACAAAAAAGGGGCTTTTCGACCACTTTTCGACTGGTTTGCGATCATAATTTGCACTTTGTCTAGACCCACTGGCATTGATGGCAGCGCCCTCCTGTAAATGACATTTCAGTGTTTTCCAACGTGGCAAAAATCGGAACCAGTGATCGGGTATTGACGGTGGCGCCCCCTGTCAATGTCACGGGTGGGACGGTTCAGTGTAGGACATTTACAATAGGGAATATTCAAGGTTTTTTTATTTCTCACATTTCAGTAGCCTTGGCATTATCAAATCAATCCGTGCTTTTCTTTGACAAACATTTCAAAAGATACCTAAGATTATGACGTTAGAGATCTCATGACGTCATTGGTTATATTAGAACGACACGCAGAGTCCCATACAAGTTACTATGGGCGGGTGACATTTGACGTCACGTTCAGTTATTTCCATACAAAGTTTAAACACTTGTAGCGCCTTTGTTTCCAGTTCGATTTCAATACATTCAGAAATTCTATGATTTAAGGAAAGTGTTTATTTACACATAATTTAATAACTTTTAAAATCGATGCATATTTCCTATTCTTGTGCAGAAGTTAGTAAAATAACATTTCAATATGTACCCCACTGGATATTAACCCGCAACCACATCAGCAATTTACATTTATAATTTAACAGCGATGAGGACTTAGTACAATTTGATACCTACTGTCGCTTCATCTCATTTGTATAAGACTTGATAGCTCTGTCAAATTAGTATTTGATAATGCAATAGGACTTACAAATTGTATACAAATTTCTCATCCAGACAGATCCATTATCACTACAATTTAGTGATGTTGGTAGTTCCATACAGCACACAAACCTCCTCCTCAATTTGGTAGGGCTGTAACACAGTTCCTACTTCCAGCAATTACTTGATACGAACTTGGAAATGTACGCACATTTCGGCTATCCAACATTTAATTGAATACAGCGTAGCGCGCGGAGAAAATTCATTAGAAGTTGTCCATAGTAGAGAATGTAATGGTCATGTTGGGTGGAGTTGCCGAAGGTTGCGGGAACAAACCAAGTTAGGCGACTTGGGATGTTATGGACATGCTAAATTGATGGTTCTAGCAAAAGTGTAATAAGGAATTTGATGTCTTTTGATTGGATTTAATAACGGACAATTGTTTTAAACCATTTGCACTTTACAATATACTTGTTATTCCGTTTACGACTCCAATGAATAAAGGTATATGCTTGTATAGGTATAATAGGTTCACCATGATAGTCCAAAACGACGGGTATCGAACTACTGGCTCTTGAATCGACAGTTCGGTGCCTACACCGTCACCGTCAAGCTATTGTCGCCTTGTCTCTCTTAAAGACTCATTCAGATCAATTCAATTCTTTATTGGTATTTGACACGTTTAAGGATGTTGGTAGAGTATGGACCATATCGGGCTCAGCGAAAATTAGAGGAAAGGAAAACTCAGAGGTTTTAGAGCTCAATTTTTTGTTAAGACAATTTATATGCAGACCGTTTGCAAATTATTATTAAGCCTACTTTTTGCTAAGGAGTGGGGTTTTTATAAGAAAAAAAAAGGTTATTAGCACCGACACAAAACACTTCTCAGTTTATTAGAATCAAATTAGATTTGACATAACAATAAATCAGTTTCTAGCCCCAAAAAAAATCAATCAGAAACACCCACAACTAAGTTCTTCAATTAGCCAACAAGTTCCAATTAGTACCTACTTCCGGTATCCATTCACTTCTAAGGCATTCCACGTCCTCAGAAACAAAGTACACAGACCCAAAAAGCCGAGGAAGCCAAATTAGTGTTCACTTAACTAATACTTTCCTTGATCTGGGGAAAGGTTGGCACCAGGGATGTTATGGATATCCGTAACCGTAACCGAAACTTTCGGATATCCGAAATAAAAAAAAATATCCGAAACCGTAACCGATTCAAAAGTTTCGGATAGTTTCGGATGTAGGCAGTTTAAATATTTTTTTGTATAGCATTAAATGTAAAGGCATAACAGCCGGATTTACCTTTATAATGCCATCTAGTATAAATTTTTATTATTTTATTACTTTTTGTTCGATGTAAAGTGTAGGGCCATGAATAAACCGTGTTGGACAACTATTGCAAATTTCATTCTAAAACACAGATATCCGTAACCGTAACCGAAACTTTCGGATATCTGAAATAAAAAAATATCCGTAACCGAAACCGGTATAATATTATTCCTATATCCGTAACCGTATCCATAACCGAAACTACATATCCATAACATCCCTAGTTGGCACATTATTCTTGTATTATCTCCAAAAAATAGCCTAGGTTACGTAAACAGAGAAAATGGACCGCTATCGTTCTTTTCTTTCCTTTTCCCTAAACGTTGAAGGTTACATAAAGTGCAATTATTTTAGTTGGAAATCTGTAGGGTGGAAAGGTGCACAGTGAAAGATTCTACGATGGTTCAATACTTGGTAGGTGGGATGCAAATTGAAACAATTTGTGAATTTGTTTCCGATTCTAAGTACGTTTTTTGTTTTATTTATTTAAAACCAGCTTTCCGCCCGCGGCTTCGCCCGCGCGGTATTTTGTCTGTCACAAAAAAACTTTATCGCGCGCGTCCCTGTTTCAAAAACCGGGATAAAAACTATCCAATGTCTTTTTTCGGGACTCAAACTATATCTATGCTAAATTTAATCAAATTCGGTTCAGTGGTTTAGGCGTGAAAGCAAGACAGACAGACAGACAGAGTTACTTTTGCATTTATAATATTAGTAAAGATAGTATAGACTTCTATGTTTTACAGTCAAAACTCATAATATCCGTGGTCAAAACCACTTTTAACTAATTGTTCCAGTCAAAAGTTTTTTAAGACCGATTGTGAGTTGTGAGTTTACATAAGGCGAACTTATTACTTGGAATCATGCTGATTGTCATAATATCGGCTAACTTCAGTCTAATTTACTACCACTGTTGTCATTCAGCTACTTCCAGTTATCTAAAAAACAAATCTAAAAAATCTAACCCTGGATATAATAAAAGTTACTCTAAAAGTGTGTGTTACCAGTGATAACTTATGGCTCGGAAACGTGGCCTCTCACTAAGTATAGGCCTTATACAGAAGCTCAAAGTTGCACAGCGTGCTATGGAGAGGGCTATGCTTGGTGTTTCTTTGCGAGATCGAATCAGAAATGAGGAGATCCGTAAACGAACCAAAGTCGCCGACATAGCCCGACGGATTAGCCAGCTGAAGTGGCAATGGGTAGGGCACATAGTACGCAGAACTGACGGCCGATGGGGCAGAAAGGTTCTGGAATGGAGGCCGCGTACCGGAAACCGCAGCGTGGGACGTCCACCTACAAGGTGGACCGACGACATCGTAAAGGTAGCAGGGAAGCGCTGGACGCAGGCCGCTACCAATCGATCAACATGGAAAGCATTGGGGGAGGCCTATGTTCAGCAGTGGACGTCCTATGGCTAAAATGATGATGATGATGATGACTCTAAAAGAAACACTATTACAGCGCTTTCACATTAGGGCGTTAGAAGCGCGACAGCAGCGCGGCAGCGGCGTTTTTATAATGTGAAGGCATGCTTCCGCTGTCACATAGTAAGAAATTTTCAGCAGCGCGTCTGTCGCGCGTTTTTCGCGCTACTAAATCGCCTAAATGTTAAAGCGCTCTAATAATAAAAGTTACTAGGTCGTAAAAGTAAGACTACACATACGTTCTACTACTGGGCATAGGCCACAACCCAACTGTGATCTGGCACAAGTTTTAAATCATCACGCAAACTCAGTACAAATTGGTGCCTTCACCAATGTGTGGGTGGGTGTACTAAGTGACCAAACTGACTGTCACGTTATCAAACTACAATAAGGCTGAGTTGCACCACCTACTTTGACCGTAACTTTAACGATAACCGGTGCTTTTTGTATGAAGTTTAACAGACTTTCAACGTTTGTTAAAGTTAAAGTAAGATGGTGCAACCCAGCTTAAGGGTTTCTTACTAACGACCAACTGCCATTAGCCGAGACTAACTTTTCCTTCCGAATAGTCAAAATCACAAACAAAACTTCGTATATGTATACTCGTACTTAGTAATACACAAATTAGATGTAGTCGTAATTAATTATAATAATTAACAAGAGTCATTAACAGCCATGTAAATAATAGAGTCATGCGATCCCCTTGGTGCTACTAACGTCACCAACTTGGATTCCAGAACGTAATTATACTTTTGAATTATAATGTAAACAATATTTGCATAGTAAAGGTCAAAATTTTCCCTGAGATAGGTATGTACGTAGGTACCTATATCTATAAAATCTATATATACCTACATAAGAATACAACTCATGTTTTTATTGAAATGAAAATGTGCATTGAAAAGCCATATATAAAAATATTTATTTATAAAATATTCTATTTCATGAAATTATCAATACTGCGAAAAAAAACATGTGCGATAGCTTCAATGAAATCGAAGCAAGAATCATAAAAAACAACTAGAATTTTTTTACGAAGAAAACTATTAAAAAATGCTATAATATTTTGGTCAGTCCTTTACAACCTAAACTATACCTAAAAATCAAAATCAAAATCATCAAAATCAAAAATATTTATTCAGTTTAGACCACAAGTGGCACTTATGAAACCATACTTACTTAATTAGTGCCACTGCTTATGAAATGTAATATTTTGACTTTACCAAACAAACAGCCAATTACTTCTGACTTAACTTTCGTGACATTCTAATTAGTACAATTTAGGTTTTGTATTCAAAATGACGGGTAACTAAAGCCTTCTTTAATAGGAAAAGGCTTAGTTAGACCCAGCAAGGTCATCTGAATGGATCTGGGCCAGCGAGTTGTTTGTAGCCTGTAGTTACATAGTTATGGTTACGGTTTAAACTTAGATTAATAACGCCTATAAGTCTTCAATCAAGCGCTTCGTCTATAATAAGGAAAAAGTCATTCGCCCGTATTCACAAACGATGCTTGCTTAAGTGAAGCAGCAACTCGAACGCACAGCGTTGAATAAAGCTCTATGATTGGTTCGAGTGTCACCCTGTGCGTCCACGCGCACTGTGAGACCCCATAATAACGTTTGTGAATACGTGCGATTATGTCATCTAAATTCATGTTATAGTAGAAAGATTCTGAAATATCAAACGGCAAAAATCGGAACTAATAAAGCTTGCTTTTTGGCCCACGGACCAAGCTAACAGTGGGCCAAGTCACTGGAAAACTCGCTTATTTATCGTGTAAAATGTTAGTCATTTTCTTCACCTACCAAAACCACCTGACACTTGACATCTTGAGATGATTCTATACTTTTAGTGACAAAATATATCACCAAAATAACTCTTGGCGCCACTTTAAATCGGTAAAGCCGAGCGTATGATCGTATATCCTACCTAATGGATATTAAGAAGACATTGCTTGTAGTTCCTAACGTTTTTATTTTGTGCGGACGGCACATTGAGCTACACAGTGGAATCTTATGTAGATGTGATAGAGGCGATATTGCAATAAAAATGTTTGCTTTTTGTGCTGACGACTAAAGTTGCGCTAAATAAATGAAAAAATCTTAAGTGCCTTTTAGATTCTATAGTGGAGATTACTGAAAGAGGTTTAGTGTGTTAGTGTCTGTAGGGATAAACTGAAATACAATAAATTAAAAAAACTTTACTGTAAAGTATTATCACATCGCCAAAAGCTTCTGACTAACAGGACAATTTTTTAACGTATGAAACTGTCCCGGAAAAAGGATATAAGTTTGTGATTTATAATACACGGAATAATATACGGAATTTTCTAAAGAAAATAATAAAAAATCTCTATGAATAAATTATTACAATCAAAACACAAATGCTTGCATGAATCGCGACTGATGAGTGTTAATTAAGTATGCATTTTAAAATTATAAGCACGATATTGTTTCTCGAGTCTCACACCTACTTACACATTATGTTTTCCTCCACTTCTAATAAATGGCACTTTGATCTCTAACTCCAAGATGAGACACTCCAATCGATATTTGTAATTTATATCTCGATTATTCTTTTCGTGGATATTATCGCGATTAATATTGTCGAGACGTCCCCTTTGATGAGGTTAAGGAAAACCAACGTCTCATGGGAAAGTTACATATTTGTTTTGCCCATTGTTGACGGACAAAGAAATAGTTACAGTTTGTGATTTTATTTGATAAACGATGAGTTTGTTCCTTATTTTATGCTCAAAATAGCGGCCGCCCGCGACTTCGTACGCGTGGATCCCGTTTTACACCCTTATGGTTGGAGTTTCGTAAAATCCTTTCTTAGCGGATGCCTACGTCATAGCATGTACCTGCATGCCAAATATCAGCCCGATCCGTCCAATGGTTTAGGCTGTGCGTTGATAGATCACTATGTCAGTCAGTCAGTCAGTCACCTTTGAGTTATATTTAGATACATACTCTTATCTCTAATACAGAGTCTTAGATAAAGCCTAGATGGATTTAAGTGCCACTACCATATTTTCTGACTGTTCATAAAGTCAAACACTAAACAGGACTATTCCCACCTCTCGTTCCCACCGCTGCAACTCCTGTGTAGCCAGGATCTACAGCTTGACCGCCAATAAAAACCCAACTAGTGAAGGTCAAGTTTGTCCCGGGGGAAAGTCAAACACTAGTGAGAACTTAAGTAAAATGACAAGCGGGACAGTCCATCCAAAAAAAATTAAGTACATAATGATTTTTGGCCGACGATCTGGTGAAGGTCGCGGGAGGTACCTGGATGCAAGCGGCGCAGGACCGGTCTTTGTGGAAATCCTTGGGGGAGGCCTTTGTCCAGCAGTGGACGTCTTTCGGCTGAAACGAACGAACGAACGATTTTTGGCGCACTTAGATGAGTCACTTTTATGAAGACTATTCACCTAGGCTTTATTAATCTAAGTACAGGTTATATTTTGACAGATATTGTCATTAAATCAGTTAATCTCCACGGCTGTAAGATGACCCTCTTTAATTTACTAGAAGCAATCCATCGAAGCCTACAAAGGCGGATTGGTAAAGTAAATGTATTATATATAAGTATAAGGTATAAGTACATATTTATTTTGAAAGTTTAACATGTACCATATTAAAGCTTAAAGGTCAATTCAACCCATGCTACTTATTTAAAACCAACCGACCAAAACAGAAAATATATTTAACATCTACCAAAATACTTTTCGCTCCTAATCTCTGGCAGAAACTTTATTATGCTTCAAACGAAACCCCTAACCTTATACGGTCAATTTTCAAAGCTTTTCACTGGAAATTGGGATGACACCCTTTATTTCATTTGATCTTGTAATCCGGGGTGTACAATAAAAATTATCCCTTAAAGCGTGAGTCCATCCCACTGGGAACTTAATTTTAGGAACTGCCTGTAAACATTGAGTGAAACGCTCAAAATAGTGATGGGAAATATCGAAGGATACGAATTTAGATCCATTTTAGAGTACAATTTAATGAGAATTACGAATAACAGCTTTTCAGTAATAAATATACTCAGAAATAAACGATACTTTATTTCGTTATAGATGTTACGTTAGAAGTAATCTCTATCTGTTTGAGAAATTTTAAAATGATGTTTTTTATGTGACAGGAGGCAAACGAGCAAACGAATCACCTATAATAAAATCACCTCCATATGGGCTAGTCTTAGTAGGATTGAAATGGCAAATATTGTTTATGATTAAACTTTAATGTCGTAGTCCAAAAAATAATCTTGGTTGCGCTTTCCACGTAACTTAAAAATATACCTAACTAATGGTGATATTTTATTACTACCATTTTGGTACTGATTTTATTGATAGGTCATGGTGAATGTGTTCAGAAATTCTTCTATCTATCACGAGTGAGACATAAAAACTGCGACAAGATAAACATCAAATAGGTTTCTGTCATTCACTCGACTTCACAATATTCCATTGTACTTTTTACGCGGCATGTACGAATATTCGTGGCTCGTCACCAATCCTGTCATCGTCACATCCCTAGTTCGCAACTTTAGTTGACTCGTAGAAATAATGAGGGCTGTCACTTCGGAACAGGTTTGGAAGTGAATTATTTATTTACCCCGCATTTCAACATTCCCCAAATATTTAGCTTTGTTTGTTGTTTTTACGTAAACATGGCTTTGTTCTTTTTCGCCGTGACAAATCGGAAGTTTGTGAAATATAGACGCGAAGTTGGCCGTTTTGTCTTTACGCGTCTTTCGGTAGTTCTTCATTTGGGGCATAATTTAGCGTTGTCATTTCGGCCTGATTGATGTGTTTGGGCGTGTCGTGTTATTTTTGTGTTGTGTAACTTGTTTCTTTAGACAAATACCTTGGGTACACTATAAAATCATAAAAGGTCATCAAAACATGTTACTAGAACCCTTTTTGATCCGGAAAAATCTCTGAGAGTGAGCTTTATTCCACGTTATGGTTGAGTGACATTATTCAATGTCATTACTTACTTGTCTTTTTATTTATTTAAACTTTTTTGCACATAAAAGTGACGTACCTACAGTGGCTCTCTGTTGCTTATTCGTTTGCTTTTGCTTTACATGGATTCGATAAGAGACAATTAACTTACGAGTTTTTATTGTTTAAATTGTGACCAAAAATATTAAATACTTAACTATTATGTCTCCCAAAGTTATTACTCTAATTGTCCTCTATTATATCCAAGGCATAAATTTAACCCACAAAATGGCAACGAACTCAAGTCATTCAACTCAGTTTCATGGTAGGTATCTGAAATATCACGCGCGTAACAGCGATAGTGATAGATTATACAGTCTATCTACGCTTATAAAAAAGTTCATTGCTCTATTAGGCAACCAATGACAGTTTAACTTTCCCTCAGGATAAACTTTACCTTCACTGGTTGGGTTTTTATTGGCGGTCAAGCTGTAGATTCTGGCTACACAGGAGTTGCAGGGGTGGGAACGAGAGGTGGGTATAGTCCTGTAGTAGACAACCTGAAAACACTGAACGATAAATTAATACTATGACTTGCAAAATACGTTTATTGATTTATAGGTTACACGAATCAAAATAACTATTGACTACTGGAAGGTTTTTGTACAAAACTCAAGTTATTACTTTCTTTTATGCAGAACATGGCAGGTATTTGACCGCAATCGCACGTGATGTTAAGTGAGATGCAATCCAGGATGACCTGCCTTGTAAGTGACTATTGAATCTCGCCTTGAAAAGGCCCGGATTATAGAGTTCAGGAAAGACAGCAGCAGGCAGCGAATTCCAGTCCCTAGTTGTTCATACACAGTTCAAGGGTACATACTACATAATATTCTTATTTTTTTTAAATGGTACTGTCTAAAGTAAGCAAGTCTGTGGTGGCCTGTAGGCCATGGCAAATCAAGGTCAACACTGTGGCATTCTATGTAGTTGTAATATGTAGCAACAAAAAAAAAGTACATTCTTAATAGCATTCACAAAAGTTAACTTATGTTTACATTTCTGCTTTGTAATGCCCCTTTTAAGTTTAATATTCATAACTTGAAAAATTTAAAGCACTAAAACCTTTGTCAGAATTGTGGAATTCCATCCACATTTTATGTGCTAACAACAGCACATCTGACGTAACAGTGAGTTAATTATCAACCTTGTACCTTGCAAAATAAAGCCTACTTTAGCTCCTCAACAGTTCTCTTAATTTACCGTTGATTGTAGGTACTTTAGAATAAATAAATATGAAATTAAAACGCTCGCGACAAGTCGGCTTCATGCTGAGCTGGCATGAAATGAAAATAGAAATGCCAGCTTCTTTTTAGCTTCGAAATTGTTTAAATGGTTTGGTATAGCGTTAATTTATGTTAATGATTGTTATGGCGAAGGTAACCTACCTGCTCTACTGCCTGGGTTTCGGCGGTGGCCTTGAAAAAGGCTGTATTTGAACACGATAGTACAGTGGATACTGAAACAGTAGAATCATCATAATAAGGGTTTTTTTTATTATTTACGCCAAATTGCGTTTTTTTTTTAATTTTCTATAATACAGTGGATGCTGAAACAGTAGAATCATCATAATAAGGGTTTTTTTATTATTTACGCCAAATTGCGTTTTTTTTAATTTAAATAAATAAATAAATATCTTTGAACAATCTCACAATTTTCTAATTAAATATCAATCCTAAGTAATATATCAAGTGTAAATCATCGTCATCATCATTACACTCCTGGTAGGCCACTGATAGACGTACTTAGGCCTTTTTTTCGACTAAAAATGCTTAGTATTGCATTAATGGGTTGTGTGGGGTTCTCCCTATACGTAGATCGTAGACTTGCCTCAAAAAGTGAACTAAACTTATATCATCCAGCCATTAGAATAGAATAGAATAGAATAATCTTTATTGCCCAAAACTGTGTTACATTGTCAGGTACTTTCTCGACGTCGTCGGTCTATCGAGTATTCCTACTTCCAACTCGTATGTTTTGTTGTTGTGTTTACAAAAATGTTTTTAGGAGTTTTTTGGGTTGTAGAGAATTTCCATCTTCACGATTAACATTACTGTTATGTACCTGCGGAATCTGATTCTTGTATATTTACCCTAGGGCATTAGGCAACTAGTAAATAGCCTAGGGCAGTATTTGTTAACGGTATGTCGCTAAGTTTCGTTATTGTGTTGCTCAGGTCGTAAGCAATAAAACGTTACGAGTTTTTCTTGGATTATGTTCGTATTTTTCAAGCCTATAGCATTTCTTTTGACACTTATCTTTATGAGCCTAGTTTTTTTTTCTTAGCAATTTGTAAATACAAAATACTAATAAATCCCGTTAACTCCTCGTTGTATGCTAAATATGCCACAGGTTCACCACAATAGTCGAGCAGCGGTGGGTAAAGAACCTAGTCTGACACCTTCATAGTTGATACGGGACTATTCCCACCTCTCGTTCCCACCGCTGCAACTCCTGTGTAGCCAGGATCTACAGCTTGACCGCCAATAAAAACCCAACCAGTGAAGTTCAAGTTTATCCCGGGGGAAAGATAACTGTTGGACCCGCAACGAAAACCTTCACCGTTGATATTCTAATCTATGTAATGAAGGAAGATGAATTCATAATAATAATTATTATGGTCATTAACACCACCCAGCCTACAATTAAGGTATAAACTGTTTAGTACTACGTAATGGCTAATTTCTGACAGACAATGTTCACTAATTATACTAATCGTTACAATTACAGTCAACAGGACACCAGACTATATTTTTTCTACCAAATAAGGACCTTATTTCAACTTTATACGATTCTATAGTGATTGATTAGCCTTTGACCGCACTTTGACAACTAAATAATAGCTAAAAATACTTCTACAATATAAATATCGATGAACCTACTACAGAAATAAAGACCAATGTCCACTAGGTGGACCGACGAGCTCATAAAGGTAGCAGGAAGGCGCTGGATGCAGGCCGCTACCAACCGGGCGTTAAAATCATTGGCAGAGGCCTATGTTCAGGAGTGGACGTCCTATGGCTGAAATGATAATGACGATGATGATGAAAGAGATAAAAAAGTAAGTTCTCTTCTCATTACACTAATTATTTATTTTGACTCCACCAGGATTCGAACCTACCTCCTTTCTTCAACCCGTGAACAGAACGCTTCTTTATGCATTTAATCCCTCTCAAAGAACTAATTAAACCCATCATTAGCTAGTCACCACTCAACGCCTCCGTGTAATCGAATCCAAGTTACTTTAAAACTAATTTTCGTAGACATAGAACTGAATTTTAAGCGTATTCAAATCGCGCGACTCTTTCGAAAGACGATTATAGAGTTCGCAGTTTGAGCCGCTGTTTGGGTATGAATAACTGATGATGTTGATGTTTTGGTTAAATCATCGTCTGAGGAATGATGTTTTAAAAGTTTTTAAAAGGGTCTCTGGGGTTAAAATTGTAACCCAACTTGGGTTGAGTTAAATTAATAGGTAAGAAGTTTTTTTTTCTTGAGAAAAGATACATTTTTCAGTTGATCTAGGGTGGTCCTCCTCTCTCATAATTGCCGTGCCCTACAAGGCCCATAATGTTCTAATTTTAAGTACATAATGGATGCAATGAAATATTGAGTATTGAGTATTGAAAATCTATCTTTTTTCCCATATTTTTGCCCATAAATTATGTTTATGACTACCATTCAACCTTTGTTGGTTACTAAACCTTTGTTTGTCACCTGTCATTCGCAATTGCAACGGAGGGAAGTCGAACCTTAACTTCGAACTCCTCCCATGTTCTTCTGATTAAATTCGTTGCGGGTCCAATGACAGTTTAACTTTCCCCCGGGACAAACTTGACCTTCATTGGTTGGGTTTTTGTGGCGGTCAAGCTGTAGATCCTGGCTACACAGGAGTTGCAGCAGTGGGAACGAGAGGTGGGAATCGTCCCGAACTATACAACCTACTTACCCCCAGTGTCTAATGAAAGTCGTAATTGTATTTTTGAATAAATAAATAAATAATAACTTTATTTCTCTCTTTACAAAATACATAAAGTCACAATTTGTAACGGGTAATTATAACAACAAGTATTTCGTAGAGACTGGTGTCCGTACTAGGATACCCTGTGCTACAGCACACTAGGCCTCCACCACCATAAACAAATAATAAAATATAAAATACTACTTAATCAAAATCAAATCAAAATCAAAAATATTTATTCAGTTTAGACCACAAGTGGCACTTATGAACGTCAATAGAAAATAATAAAAAAAAAGAAAAAGGTAGCCCTTATGGGGCACTTTACATGTCTCCTTATCTTTTGGGCCCTACCAGCGCTTCGAGACAAACATATGGCAAGTGCTGAGAAGAAACGCCGGAACAAACTCAGTCACCACTTATTGCCAGGAATTATCTAACGGTAAGAATAGTCAAATTTAAGTTACATCAAATATGTGCAGACTGAACTGACCACGCATCCTTGTCATCAATATAGTCTCGAACCTTGTAGTACCCTTTGGACATAAGGGTATTTTTTATATGTATCTTAAATTTGTTTATTGGCAATTCGACAAGGTTCTGGCAATGGTAGCGCTCTGATATCCAAAGGTTTATTATTACCTAACATAAATCAATCATTAATTTTAAAGTTACATTGACTTTCAAACAAATATTTTGATTACTTATCTAAACTGAAATAAATTAATTAATCAATCGAAAACTTTCTAACTACAGATGATTAGACTGTTGATAAGCTAAAAACTAGCTTTGGGTCGTTAGAATAATTTTGAGACGTTATGAACTACCTTTTTCGTTTAATTTATTTTTCCTTTCGCGTAGTCTTTTATTTTGGTAAACAAAATATAATAACTTTAAACTAATGAACTAAAATATATTTTCTCATAAAGCCTTTTTGGAAGTAAAAATAATTAACACACCAGTAGGTATAGGATTTAATGAATTCTTAATTAAAATGAATTCGTAAAGAGAAAACTTTAACGTAGCCATGGAAAATTACTCACTTATTTTCTTAGAAATACTGTAATTACGCTTTTAAGCAAAGGCGTCAAATTGAGTCGTAGTAAAGTAATTTAGAATAAGTAGTTATTTGTAGTTATGAAAGAAGGAGGTTATAGATACAGTCAGCGTCAAATTCGTGACACCCAAAGTAGCCAAAAAAATTCGCAACACGACAATGTCACATGTGGGAAGAATCAGTGTAAAGTACGGCCAACTAGCAGCGATACAAAAGGTCGATACGACTGTCGAGTTGACAATATATTCTGTCTCTTCCCATCTTGTGTATTTGTCGTAATGTCTCGTTCTCCCGCCAAAATATGTCAAAGTCAGACGGGTTCACCCATGACATTGGGTTTGTTTACATTTGGTATCGCTTCTCGTCGGCCGTACTTTAGTTCATCTTTAACCGGTGTTTTTCGTATGTAGTTTGACATATTTTTGACGTGTGTTAAAGTTAAAGTAAATGTTAACATTTACATGTCAACACAAACGTACCTCTAACTTACATAAATACATAACGTAAGTAGTTAATTTCCGCAAAACCCGTTTTATATCTCGCAAAAACGTAATCGAACCCTATCTCGCACGTGCCAACAGACTCTAAAACGGTTTTTTCTAGATAGGACGAACCGGAAATTAGGCCGTACGTGAGTCAGACCGCTGAAGTACTTACACATACCTAGGGAAATACGCAAAATGCGGGCAGCTTTAATAAAACAGTTTAGTTTAGTTAGTAAAACCCGTATTTTTTTACTTGAGTAGCTATATCTCGTGGATTTGCTCGTAAAGTTTGATCTGCTATAGCCTATTTTATTTGAAGATAATGTAGCATTTGAATGGTGAAAGAATTTTTAAAATCGGTTGAGTAGTTTTTGAGTTTACTCGTTACAAACGTACAAAAAAAATCCTGTGTATAAAATTAGACTATGACAACGTTCTTGGACGTTGTCAATGACGTTGTTTTGAAGATCGATAAAGTTGTTAAAAAGTTAAAAGTAGGTTCTAGTTCATCGACAAATTACTTACGTCAATTTAAAGTGCTTACTTATCGTTTATCGGGATTGGAAAATTACATATTAAAACGTTTGTTTCATAATGGTACATTTCCTTTGGTACTTTCCGGTAGTCGTAATTTATTGATGGTTTTACAACAGCCATGACATGTTATAGCCTTTATTGATTTTATTATTAGATACAAAATAATTATACTAAAAGTAACAACTTTGTATCTATCTGTTCTTGTTAGAACTTAAAATTAGTTAAAGCCATATTTTTTTTAATACTTAATGAATTAATTATAGGATTGGAACAGACATGGTCTACGTGGTATTTTTTGACAGGAAACAATGGAATATTGATTGGATTTTGTTGACATACTTTTTAATGACATATTTTTTACTTTCTAGGCTGCCAATATGGAAAATTTAATTAATTAACGATTTCACATACTTATTCCTTGATCTTAGATTGATTTTCTACTCAATACTCAATAAAATTAATTGCTTCCATAATAGTAATAAGATGTTACAATGTGTTAATACAGATAATTATTATTATTATGGACCCTGTTGGCACTGCAAATTACAATTGTAAAATATGGGTGCGCCAAAGTTCACCTAAATTTTCAACTCCGAAAATTGGAAGTCCGAAAATGTTCTTCCTAAAATGTTTCATCCTAACAATCACAATTCCTAACTACTCTGTCTCTAATGTTCATAATTCCGAATCATTCAAATAATTCATAATGTCATTAGCAATAAACATCTATTATACTTTTATTTGTTCTCCTAGATTTTCTAAACATAACCATATTTTACACTATTATTCAAAGTCATATCTTTTTTGTTTAGATTTCTTTCTTTGACGATATTTAAAGTTCAAGTTTGTTGGCATTAGCACGTATACTTGAGTCCCGCTCTAGTCATTCAGTCAAGTTCCAGAAACGAATCGGTCCTATTCATAATTATTGGTTTAGGTTAGGTTAGAACTGTGACCATAACGCACGAGCCGAGCGAGCGAAGCCAGAGTCCCGCTCCAGTCATTCAGTCAAGTTCCAGAAACGAATCGGTCTATTCATTATTATTGGTTTAGGTTAGGTTAGAACTGTTGCCTTACGTTTCAATCGCGAAGAACGTACTTCTGTACGTAGTATTTATTATTATTCTATGGTATGAGTGAAAATATTATGGTAATGTTTAGGGATAAAAGTGTTATGATAAAAAACAGTAGGAGTTTAAATATATTTACATAAATGATATTATTAATTACAATTTTCGGAAACATGAGTGTTATGAACATCGCCGGTAGCACTACAAATAGTATGAATGAAAACTTTAGGATGAAAAATTTTAGGAAGAGTGATCATTCGGATTTAAAATCGTTAGGAAGAACAATTTCGGGTAAATAACTTTAGGTGAGCCAATATGGACCCGTAAAATATAAGAGAAGAGGCTTTTTTAGTTAAAGGAAATGTTATTTTAGGTAGGAAGATTTAAAGGTTAAATTGAACTCTGTTGTTAGAACCGCACATTATAATTGTATGGCAACTGCTTTCCTTCTGCTCAAAACGTCAAATTTGGAGGAGCCCATAAAATCACCCAAAGTCAACTAAAAGGACAAACTTTTTTACCATTGGCCTTTTCACTTACGGTCAGGTATTTGATAGACTGCCGTCATTAGTGATGTCTGGAACTAATGCCCGCAATCACGTCGCAAGGACGCCCACTTACAACCGTTAGATAATCATTTGTATTACTTCTGGCGATAGAATAGTGAGGGCTGGGACTAACATAGAATATTGCAAGATTTTTTTTTTACTACACTGTAGTGACTATACAGTCAAGCTAAAATGATGCTGAAATCAAGTGGCAGTGGACGGGGCACATAGCTCGTAGAGAATATGGCCGTGGGGGCAGAAAGTTCTCGAGTGGCGACTACGGGCTGGAAGACGTAGCGTGGGCAGGCCTCCTACTAGGTGGACAGACGATCTGGTAAAGGTCGCGGGAAGAGCCTGGATGCGGGCAGCGCAGGACCGTTCATTGTGGAAAACCTTGGAGAGGCCTTTGTCCAGCAGTGAACGTCACTTGGCTGAAACAAACGAACAAACGAACGAAGAGTCAAGCTAAGTTTTTCAAAGAACATCATTGCTCATGCCTTTCTCTAAAATTTAAATAAATATTAAATACATACGATTTCTTTACACAATCACACCTCAGAGCTAAAGCTTCTAACTGGATGAAGGTAAGATTACTATTGGACTGAACTGAAAAAATGTTTCTCTGATGCATAGTCCATTTATCAAAGAAGGCTACATCGAATAGGAGCGCAACATCAATGAAAAATGTTGCAAGCACGAGAAAAATCATTCAAACGATTTTCACGCGTACGAAGTTACGGCCACACCTATTCGTTTATAACCGTTTTGGTACAAATTCCAATACGTATCGTTCTCCTGAATATCAAAGCTACAGTTACCAGAAAAGCAAAGACATTCACACAGAAATTAAAGGCAGGGGAATTGAAAGCCATTCTGCCGGGGTGCCATAACATAATAGCAACGGGAATCCAATAAACCGTATCCTGTGCCTTACCCAATGCGATCTGCACGTACGTGACTGCTGCTATGATTCTGGCTGGACTAGTGTTGGGAAAATCGATTGGGGACTTCATCGATAGTTCAAGACTTTAGAATAGGGGATCAAATATAATAGATAGCCGAACGGTGAAGGGGTCGGACTGGCCGACTCGTGATCCGGGGAACGCGGGTTCGGTCCCCGCCGCCGCTCGACTATTGTGGTGAGCTCACTCGTGACACAAGCATATTTAGCTTAGTACGAGGGGCTAACGGGAATATTAGTAATTTGTGTAATAACAAATTACTAATAATCTTTTAAAACTAAAAAAAAAAAAAAAAATGAGGCTCGAATGGCCGATGTCAAGAGTTCAAACATTTTTTTATGCGTAACAAGGCAGGTTTTCGCACCTGGTGAAAGCGATAAATTGAAGCTCGATTGATATACCCTTAAGATCTGTTCGTATGTGACTGAGATAATGCATGATAGTGCTGCTTGCTCAACAGTATTGATTTATGAACTGGAATAAAAATCTGGAAAGTTTTTATACAAATGCGACTCGAACATACTAATAAGTATAACAGTTACGTATTAAATAACGAAACCCCGAAACAATATCCAATTTAATGGCAAATATAGAAATAAATTGAATGTATATGCGTGCGAGATTCGGCACGCGATTAGGCGTCACTTTCAATCGTTTAAGTAACTTATCAAGATCATAAACGAAAAAGGCTTTCCCCAAATAAACCTTTAATTGCAGTTGGGCCACTATCGCCGCCATATATCTGTGTCTCGATTCATCATCATGTCCACTTTGTTATTGGTTTGCGTCCGCAGCTGATATTATCAATTTGATGACGTGTATTCTATACCACAATAGGAACTGGATCTCAGTTGCTTTACTATTATGTATAATTATTATGTAAAGACTATGATTTTTGGTTATGTAATCTAATATTTAATAATTAAATCCTTGAAAGGCGAGGGTGGAGAGAGAGATAAAGAGAAAGAGAGAATAATTAAAATCAAATACAACATTTTCTTTCGATTTCTTTATGAAATATTCATCTTGGCATCTAATCTCTCTAAAATCGAGATAGCGGTCTTCAAACAATTTCTTCCAAAAAAAATATTCAGTGTCATAAAATAAAATAGGCTTTCCTTACCTACTATAAAATCTATCGATATCGATATAACTAGCACATGGCACATCACTACATTACCACTCAAATTGTTCAATAGAAATCCACTGATGCGTTACGCATCTAAGAATTCGCTGACAAGGGCAAGGAAAGGACTTATATTTTTAGCAACGGAAATCACACATTTGTGTTAGCCTGATATTATTATTTTCTCAGGAAAAATATGTTATAACGTATTTTTCTTCTTTAACAAGATGTCACTAAGGGTACCCTAGTGTCAAACTGATGTGCCTTGTTACAAACAATTAAACGCGCGATGAACACTAGTCACCGAGTACACGTCATACAGTACACATACTGAGTAGTAGAACTTATACCCCCTATAATATTTTGCGCATATTGGTGAGCAGTTGGCTAAACGCGTGCAGACGTCTGATGATGAACGGAACACTTACTTACGCGACTTACCAAGTCAGCCTAACTCTTTTGTCCTATTGGACACAGATCAGGATGAGGTTGGTAGTATTCTGATGTCGCTTAAGTCAAGCAGTGCACCTGGCTGGGACAATATTCCTACTAACTTTCTCAAACACATAAGGTCTCATGTTGTACCGATTATAACCCACTTTGCAAACCTCTGTTTTAACAAGGGAATTTTCCCGTCTTCACTTAAAAAGTCAATTATAACTCCAGTTTACAAGGCTGGGAATAGAGACAGTGTAACTAACTACACACACACACACACACACACACACACACACACACACACACACACACACACACACACACACACTCACACATACACTCACTCACTCCGCGCGCGCCATCCCCCATACTTTGTTAGTCCCCCTTACCTAGTTGATATTAAATTATGTAGTATTAGTATTAGTGCTTACTTTTATTTTTGTATAAGTACCTATTGAATTGTATTTACGCACACACAATATTCCAAGGAAGAGCGATGTCTCCTGGCACAGGCTTCTTTAAGCTTAAAAGGAGGCATCGATCATTATTAATTATAAGCAATTCCGCTGGTAATGAAATAAAGATTTATTATTATTATTATTATTATTATAATACTGTGTGCATTACACACACATGCCACAATCAGACCGACGATATAACGTGGTTTCTGAAATATATTTTTCCGTACAATAGCAAAAATATATAAAAGCAAGAGTTTTAATTAGTCCGTCAGGTAACTTATCAAAAAATACTCGACACGTATTTTTCACTTTTTCAAAATAATGAAGATTTAGAGAGATAAAGCGCGCCGGAGTTCAGAAGAAGAGGCCCGTGACGTCAAGGAGTACTTAAAAATGGAGCACTTTGTGACGTCCCGCGAAATATCAACGCATCATAACCTCGTAATTACTTGTTTGATTGAGACATAAAAAATACGTGTTCAATATTTTTTGATAATAAATATAATTGTTTTAGGAAACTAGCCAATTTGATTTGTCTATAATTTTCCAACCAAACTGAAAAGACAAAGTAATTTTCATCTGTGTTCTACTGAGAATTGAACTCGCAACTTCTGTGTAGAAACAGTCAATCTGTAACTACTGGAACTCTAACTCATAGTTTTTATTAAAATAAAACCTTGACATTTAAGTATTACCTACCAACTTATGATTCACTAGCTTTCCGCCCGCGGCTTCGCACGCGTGAAATTTCGTTTGTCACAGATCGTCACAAATTATAGCCTATATGTTATTCTGGATTATGAACAATAATACTGTAAAGTTTCATCAAAATCCGTTCAGTGGTTTTTGAGCCTATTCATTACAAACATACAAACATACAAAAATAGGTAAAATCTTTCCTCTTTATAATATTAGTATGGATAGACCTTGACATAATTCATAGTTAAACGAAAGACGACGGTTTAAAGTTTTTCATACTGAAATATACAAGTTTAAAGTAACATTTTGAACGACACAAACTTGGAAACGAACTATAGAACAATACCGTAAACATTGAAATGAAATTCAGAAGACTTATGTTAGTTGTAAGGTTTGATTTAACTTCTATTTTGGTCACTAGCGAGAAATAATTTACTTTTCTTCTTAGTTCTAAATCATATCAATTCAAAACAGGTTTTGTAAATCACTTAAAGGTTCGGCCAAAGTAACGCGTGCAGCCTGCGTGGGCGATGGCGATTGCAATGGCGATCAGTGTGCTTACCATGAGTTTACGTTAGGTGAGCTCGCTAGCGAGTCCGTCAAAAAAATCTCTGAAGATTAATTTTTTGAAAGTAGCCGCTAGGGGCGCTACACAATGTGTCATACATTTAATGTCATTTTTTTACGCAGTCGCTAGCGAGCACACCTAACATAAACTCATGGTAAACACACAGATGTGTATGAATTTGTACAGCGATGAGTTCACATCAATGTGTCCTGTCATTGGTCGCGGCAATTGCAAGCGCAGTGATCGCCATTGCAGATGCGATTTGCACGCGTTGGTTTTCCTGAAGCTTAACTTCACACACTATGGTTATTGTCGCAAGGATAATGTATTCAAATCCCAACAGGGCCAAATCGTTACTCTAGCATACTCAGTGAAGTTTCAGTGCTTATAGTGTTAAGTTTAGGGATTGAATCAAAAATATCTTTTTTTGTATAATCTAATTCGTATTCAAATCCCAACAGGGTCAAATGGTAACTCTAGCGTACTCAGTGAACTCACAGTTCTTATAGTGTTAAGTTTAAGGATTCAAATGAAATCAAAAATATCTTTGTTTGTATAATCTAACTAATTAAATACGAGTAATTACGATACAAAAATAAGGTACACCTACGTATATCTTGAATTGGATCTAATTCCGACTTTCGATTCGGGTCAAATGTTAACTAGCAAGTATCGATTCTCCAATTAGTATACGATTATACCTCACTCTTACTTACTTATATGTATCTATTTAAGTACGTCAATCCGATACAGTCGCCAATAATATGGCGAAATGAACGACCGTGAAACAATCAAACCGCGAAGGGAAATTGGATGGTTCACGGTTATGGGGATGTCAGGGGAGATTGCTTGCCGAACTATTTTCGAGAACGGGGACGAGTTGAGTTATATTTGTTTGTATTTTTGGGAAAACGATTTGATGGAATCAGGACAATCTTTTAAAAAATATTGAATTGCGAGTAAATTATGCATTACAAACCAGTTTTACCATATTTTTTCGGTTTGAGAATGAGTGTAATAGTATGGCATTTTAAGAAATGAAAGATGAGCTGTTTTTATTTTTAAAGGCTTGAAATAGATTGATTCTGCAGAAAAGGACGTCATAAAATAATTCATTTCTTAAAGTGGTGGTGACCTCTATAGGAAAACTTTGTCAAAGTATATTCCTTATTTGCAATCAGCATTTCCACAGTGTGTTGAAAAAGCATTTAAATGTATAATTTCGAATACTAAGCTGTTTCTCTAAAGAGTCTAACGCCCGTATTCACAAACATTACTATGAGGTCTCAACTCTCAAAGTGCGCGTGGACGCACAGGGTGACATACGAACCAATCACAGAGCAATATTCAACGCTGTGCGTTCGATTATTGCTTCATTTAAGCAAACTTCGTTTGTGAATACGGGCGTATGTCATATCAGACGCCACACTGGTCTAAAGTGTTACTCCAACATTGTTTCTGCTTATCTGAAAGTAGAAGGAGTAACCATCACAATTTGAACGCTTTCACCTTAATTATCCGACCACAAAAGTATAATTAAAGAGGCGATACCAAATTGTTTGTCGTTTCCATTGCGATTCTATCAGGCCCATTTCCTCGGTCGCTAAGTTTACGAGTTCTTTAATGGTAATGACACGTTACCCCCTAAAGTCCTTACAAACAATACAATTCTTAGAATTCGTTTCAATTTTCATGTTGCTTATGAGGAATTTCGATTGCGTCATGGGAGCGAATGATTGAAAAAGATTTGCTGATGTAAAACAACTCGAGAACTTATAAAAACACTATTAAGTAAATGTGAATGAAGATGCTTATACAAGGTGGAATTTTGTAATGCCACCTGGAGGGAAAGTACTTTTAATACTGTAGATAGAAAATTTTACTCAAAGAAAACATTCCTTTATTTTTAAAAAGAAAGAGAACTCCATCCAAACGAAATTCCAGAATAAACAAGATATTTACATGGGAGAAGCCGAGGCTATATCTAGTTTAACACAATTCCAGATATTAGATGATGTACATTACAGTGATAGTTCACAGGAGCAATCGAAAGAATCTATGAAATTGAAGATCAAAATTCACGTCAAAGTAAACATAGCTCGCAATCGTTCACACATTTTCGCCATTCGTTCCTTTCACGCTACATAGATCCTTCCATCTGAGCTTCGAGGTCCATTTGTACAATCGACAGCAAATCAAACTTACATTTTATATTGCAAAATCAATCTTATCCCGGCTACATAAGACCCCACAGTGTTGTACGTGATGTGAACCCTTACGCCTAAAATTTTGCATAATACCAAAGCGCCACCATGTTTCAGCATTATACCTGTGCATATTTAAGAGGGTTCGAATGCCGAAGGAGCCAAAGGAAATATAATCTGTGTCATCAATAAACATTTGCTTGGGTTCGAACCCAAACCCTGTCGCGAGATGTTTCAACATAAGTCGATGGTCACCATTGTGCTGTGAGATGTTCTATATCTGAATTGCATCTTGTACCTATCTCTTTCCTTTCTTGATAAATGGTAAGGGACAAGATTATCACACCAAAAACATTTTCATGTAAAATGTTGCCAAGACAACTGAATGGCTTGCACTGTGAAACAGTTATCAGACCCATATAGAGCCAAGCTTCAAAATACTCCACCAGTCTCCCGAAAGCGTCATAAAACTTTCGAAACCCAGGACTGGTTTATGTGGAGCTGACGTGCGAGAGCCCGCTGGTTGAGCCCTTCTTGCAATATTGCAACGATTTGTGCTGCTTCTGAAGGTGTAGAATCCCAGGTAAAGTGTCAAAAGAAGCGGATATGTGTATGGATCAACGTGTGAAAGCAAAAATCAGAAAACATGTGCTTTTATAAGGGGTAAATAGGCCGCAACTCGCGACGTATCAAACAGTTGATACATGTCTTTTTCCTTACTTCTTCACATCAACCGCGATATCTTTTTAAATACTGGTGTGATTTAAATGAATTTGGTATCAATTTAAAGTTAAAAGATTGATCTTTAAAATGGTTTCACTTTTTTTGTTACACGTAAATTCGTTAGTACACAAGATCGCGTGGAAACAACTTCATGTAAGTGATTCCATACTTTTGCTCGCGAGTGTAGATCTCGTTCAAAACCATTTTCGTTGGTAGTTTTTATAGTAATGTACATCATTTATGTTTTTTTTTTTATTTTTCATTTTCTTATTTTAGAAGTTAGAGGGGTGGGGGGCACCAACTTTTTTCCACTTTGTTTAGAAAAAAAGTATTTTAGAAACCTCGATATCATTTTTAAAGACCTACCCATAGATACCCCACACGTATGTGTTTGACGAACAAAAATTTTTTGAGTTTCATTTCTAAGTATGGGGAGCCCCCAATATTTATTATTATTTTTTTATTTTTGCATCAAAATCTTAATGCGGTTCACAGAATACATCCACTTACTAAGTTTCAACAGTATAGCTTTTATAGTTTCGGAAAAAAATGGCTGTGACATACGGACGGACAGACAGACAGACATGACGAATCTATAAGGGTTCCGTTTTTTTGCCATTTGGCTACGGAACACCCAAAAACAGACTGACTTAGAGTTCCTTTACATAAGAGGCGCGAAGAGTCACTTCAGTGGCACCATTATAGCACACTTGCCGCACCACTGCCATTTTTCATGCAATTTCTAGAAGCGCAGTTACAGCGCTACTACCGTGTCAAACGCAAAAGGTACCATACGGTCGCTTTAATAATATCAGTATAGAAATCTGTCAAGATAAGATACCACCACGAAAAGTGCAAAAGCGTGAAAAAAACGCTATAATTAAAGTCCTTCGTGACTGCCCGTAATTCGATCCGCTGCTCTTTAAATAATGAAACAATAATTAGTCTGTGGGCTCTGAAGGGGGACAGTGGCATTTTCTAAATGCTCAAATGAATTATCAAGGACGACCTAATGAAACCTTAAGTTCTTTGTTTTGGTAACCTTTTCGAATAGTAATAGTGTTTAGGTATGGGGACTGAGTTTTTGTAGCGCCTTTATTCAGCACAAGTGCTTTTGGCCATGCTTGTTTACTCACTATTATGGCAAGAAGATTCTGTAACATGTAGAGATCTACCCCCTTACTAATAAAACTTACACGTTCTTTGAACAATGTTTTAAAGTGACGTTTAGTATGGAAATGTCATTTAAAAACAGTGTTCAACAACTGTGCAACTTTTTATTAGTAAGGGAGTTAGTGTTTAGCATATTAGAGCTTCATAATAATATCGTTAGTATTTTATGTAAAACTTTGAAAAATTGACGGCTTGTCAGTACTTTGATAATTACTAGTACTTTAATAACAACTGACTACTAACTTCGTACCGTGTATTGTTTCAGCCAAATGACGTCCACTGCTGGACAAAGGCCTTCCCCAAGGTTTTCCACAATGAACGATCCTGCGCTGCCTAATGTTGAAAGATTTTTTCAAATCGGCCCATTGGTTTTGGAGCTTATTCAATACTAACAAATAAACAATCATATTTTCCTCTTTACAATAATTATTATCATAGATAGCATTTTAACTTTGATGACTATGTTAACAGGTGACACGGAAATAGATGCTTACGGGTCGTTGCTATGGTTTTGTTAATAAATCAATCATGTTAACTCCCACACCAATTATCTACCTTCCTTCAAACTTACCCACTTACTTAACGTATAGACAAGACAAAGGTAAATTAATCATAAAATATGTAGATTGTAAATGAATCTATACTTCTATACTAATATTATAAATGCGAAAGTAACTCTGTCTGTTTGTCTGTCTGTCTTGCTTTCACGCCTAAAACACTAAACCGATTTTGATGAAATTTGGCATAGAGATAGTTTGGGTCCCCAGAAAGGAGATTATGATAGTTTTTATCACGGTTTTTGAAACAGGCACGCGTGCGTTATAGTTTTTCTGTGACAGACAAAATCTGCGGGTGAAGCCACGGGCGGAAAGCTAGTTCGTCATAAACGTATATAACTATACATTTTGTCACGAGACAATATGTAGTGTGACGTATTACACATGGTTTTCCCTGTGACGAGTAAACTTTATGGCAAATCGGCTACCCACGCGAACATTTTGTAAGCTCAAACTGACATCTAGATAAAGGGGAAATACAGGGTGAAATAGAAATCTTTGGCATAGCTTTAAAATAACTTTAAAAAAAACGACTTCAAATGCGTGAACACAAATAATACCTATTCAACAAAAAAAAATATCGTTCAAATTGGTTCATAATCGGCGGAGATATTGCGTATAAAAAAGTTCATCCCCAATTTTCCACCCTTGGGGGTGAAATATTTTCTTCAAATTCGCATGAACCCACCCTTTTGATAATACCTATTCAACAAAAAAATAATCGTTCAAATTGGTTTATAATCGGCGGAGATATTGCGTATAAAAAAGTTCATCCCCAATTTTCCACCCTCGGGGGTTGTTTTTTTATTATTAAATTTAAATGGGACCACCCTTGAGGTATTACCTATACGCCGAAAAAAGATTTGTTCAAATCGGTTCATAATTGGCGGAGTTATCGCGTAACAAACATAGAAAAAAAAACATATGGGTCGAATTGAGAACCTCCTCCTTTTTTTGAAGTCGGTTGATAAGAATCTGTTCATGATACATAGTACATTCCCCAATGAGGCAAATTCAAAGAATTAAAATGGCATTAAGTAATTAAACCTTGTACAGACGACAGCACATCAAACTAAGTTAAATAAAAACAAAACTGTGGCATCTTATTTCGATGTAATATTATGTGTTATTTTGCAACAAAAATAATTATAGTCGTATGTGCTTGTGACTTATACAATCGTTTTAGACTCTTCAAAAGATCACACTAATATAAATAAAATGTAAAAATAAACACAAAAAGTAATTGAATTTGTATCTTAATTGGGAATCTACATTATGTCTGTTATGTATATCATGAGTAGAGTCTAATTTTAAAACGACGCCAACTGAAATCATTCTCATCGTTTTAAAATAAGACTATTTCGATTTCACCCTGTATAATATTGTTCATGCACTACCTCCAATGTCTCTCTCCATTATGCCAATTAACCCCTCTAATTAAATATAAACTGTTCGCCCCATTCACCTCCCACGCGAGGGTTAGTGTAAATTGGTGTTGGTTTTCAATGGCATAAATACATATGATAGCAAACAGATAATTATAGTACAATAAAGCAATATAACAGAAGCCAAGGTGGCAATTGAATGCTAAATGGTTGCGATTGCGTTTCAATTAATGCTTTTATGTTACCAGAGGCGAATGAAAGACTTAAGGAAAGCACGTACGGGTGACTTTCGTTTTTTTTATCCACAACGAGGAAGCTCGTGGCCAGTATCTCACCTGATGGTAAGTGATGATCAGGCCGAAGGTAGAAGCGAGCTTCACCCGGAATCCTCAACCACAGAGGAACTGGCTATCTTACCTCTAACTGCCGGAACACAACAATGCTGTTAACATTGTTGTTATGGCGACAGACTTAGGTAAGATGGTGGTAGCTAGCCAAGCGGACTTGGAACAAGCCCTACCACCAACCAAACCGAACAGAACATTCTGCCCCCACTGGGAATCGAACCCGGGACCTCTGCGTCTGAAGCATGTGGTCTAACCACTAGACCACAGTGGCGGCCGTTGCCGTGACTGTTTTGTCACTCATACCAAGTCCACGGATATGTATAGAGATGCGTGCACGTAGCGACGTGATAGTGACAGAAACTTTTTTATCACCTTTAGAGCCAACGTCGGTAGTGTAAGCCAAATTCTCAATTTACCTCTGGTAAATAGAGAGGGTCATCTTCGTGAAATAAAAAAAAATAATCTGATAAAAAGTATGCTACCTATTTTGAGCACCTAAAGACAAAATGTTGCTAGTAGACAAGACTATGCATATTTTTTTGTAAATGCGGAGGAACAGCTTGGCAAGCATGTGCAGTTGACATCAAACTAACATTTTTGCTGTAAAATAGCGCCTATTATAAAAGCGATAAGCTTGATATCCCGTCGTCCGCAAAAAAGCTCTGTGAATGAAAATATCCGTTATAATTTCATGTCAGGATAGTAGCCTTCTCAACGTCACTTTGCCCAAAGCCAACAAAGAGGAAACTTTAACGGTTCCGATTAGGGTCCAGCTAAATAATATTTTCCTTTAAAACGTTATTTTTACGCACGAAAACCTTTCCAGGAAACGCCATAATCGTTTATAGCTTTTTATCACGCCCAAAAAGACATAAAGACATCTATTTATACTAATATTATAAAGCTGAAGAGTTTGTTTGTTTGAACGCGCTAATCTCAGGAACTACTAGTCCGATTTGGAAAATACTTTTTGTTTTGGATAGCCCATTTATTGAAAAAGGTTTTAGGCTATATAAATAAATAGGGGCGGAGCAGTAAACAAAAATGTTGCAAAAACGGGAAATATCTGTTCTATTTCGTTCGGCCATTTGGTGTAGTGGTTCGAAACGGACTACTATTCCGGAGGTTGCGGGTTCGATTCCCGCACAGTACAAACATTTGTGTGCATGAACATATTTGTTTGTATTGGACTGAGTGTTTACTATGTATAATATGTATGTATTTACAAAAAAAAAAGTATTGAAGTATGTTTATATCCG
Source organism: Ostrinia furnacalis (assembly GCF_004193835.3). Taxonomy (NCBI): domain Eukaryota; kingdom Metazoa; phylum Arthropoda; class Insecta; order Lepidoptera; family Crambidae; genus Ostrinia; species Ostrinia furnacalis. The sequence continues at coordinate 1,149,623 of NW_021132101.1, read as the reverse complement.
TTGTCTAGTACCCATAGTACAAGCTTTGCTTAGTTTGGGACTAGAAGCGCAGCGTAAAATGTCCAAATAAATTTATTATTATTATTTATTTTCACGCATACAAAGTCGCGTTCACGACTAGTCTCGGTTATTCACGCGCATTAATGCGTCAAGAAGGAAAATATTGCAGACATTTTATTCGTTGACAATTTAGTTTTATGGCGTCCACTACCCGTCTTTAATGGGTCCCATAGGAAGTTTTATTGATAAACTTTCCTATCTGAATCTGTTTGTTCGGAAAACATTGATTGTGATGCCTTTTCTGGTATTCTTTGTTAGTTTCAGTGTGTGTGAATGAGGATGCTGATTGAAGGTTATTGACGAGGGTTTTATGCAGCTTTACCTGTATTGTATTTATTTGATCATCGAAGGCACATAAAGCTTAATACGCGACTTATACAGGGTGTCCCGTAATGTAACGTCAAGCCGGAACTGGGTGTTGAGGCAAGTTGTGCTGGTTATCAGAAAAATATAAAAAAAAATCTATGTGGCATATTTAAAAAATTATAGGCATTTAAAAAAATCTAAAAATTCTACTCCAGGTGACGGTCCTTTTACTCGTGTTGCCACAAATCTTCACTTTTTCCAAATTTTTTTTTTGTTATGTAAGCCTGAATAATGCTTCTCTAAATTGTTATCAAAATTACAAAACCAGATGCTCCAACTTGGATGAAAAAAATACATTATTCCCAAAAAAAATATCAAAATAAAAAATTTGCCTAGTTTAAACTGACTGTACTGAAAAAAAAATGTACTACGCGAGTGTGGCAAGTGACGTCATAATTTGGCGCATTTAGTAAGGATTCCAAAATGGTATGTATGGCCCCATAAGGGCTACCTTTTTCTTTTTTTTATTATTTTCTATTGACGTTCATAAGTGCCACTTGTGGTCTAAACTGAATAAATATTTTTGATTTTGATTTTGATTTTGATTTTGGTATAACACTTTGTAAAATCTTGCTGTAATTGTCGACAATTTTTGTTTATTGGAAATAATCCCGTTTTTAACTTTATCTACCTTGGTTAAAAATATTATTCCAATGTGCCCAAAATTCAAGTTTCTGGCTTAAGTGAGGTGGAGAAGCCATTTTAAAAGGTATGAGCGGGACGGAGAGGGCCATCTTACCAAGCAGGGATGTTATGGATATCCGTAACGTACGGATAGTTTCGGATAAAGGCCAAACTGCAAAACTCTATGAAATCTGCAGTATACACGCCGCAGCTGCAATGCCGCGCTGCCGATTTCATAGTTTTGCAGTTTGGAATTGTACCTTAAATCTTAATATTTGTTACCAACTTGTCTGGCATTCGCTGGCACCATCTAATATACCAGCCTGTTTTACCTTTATCATACATAGGTGTCGTCTTAGTTGGTACATAAAGTAGCTATGTGGGTCACGCTCACGCAGCATCTTGCTATTTGTATTATACCTACATTTTTGAAATTCTAATAATTCCGTAACCGAAATTATCCGAGACTTTCGGATAATCTGAAATGATTTCATATCCGTGACCGTAACCGAAACCGGTATAATATTATTCTAATATCCGTAACCGTATCCATAACCGAAACTTCATATCCTTATTATCCCTGTTACCAAGTACAAGTGCAGGCAGAGCAGTAAAGGCGCGCGCGCACGGGTGACTTTTGTCACAGTATGTCAACTACTAATTACTGTCATGGTGACAAAAGTTTCTGTGACTGACTGTACGGTAGTCAGTCACAGAAACTTGAATTTTGGGCACATTAGAATAATATTTTTAACCAAGGTAGATAAAGTTAAAAACGGGATTATTTCCAATAAACAAAAATTGTCGACAATTACAGCAAGATTTTACAAAGTGTTATACCATTTTGGAATCCTTACTAAATGCGCCAAATTATGACGTCACTTGCCACACTCGCGTAGTACATTTTTTTTTCAGTACAGTCAGTTTAAACTAGGCAAATTTTTTATTTTGATATTTTTTTTGGGAATAATGTATTTTTTTCATCCAAGTTGGAGCAGCTGGTTTTGTAATTTTGATAACAATTTAGAGAAGCATTATTCAGGCTTACATAACAAAAAAAAATTTGGAAAAAGTGAAGATTTGTGGCAACACGAGTAAAAGGACCGTCACCTGGAGTAGAATTTTTAGATTTTTTTTAAATGCCTATAATTTTTTAAATATGCCACATAGTTTTTTTTTATATTTTTCTGATAACCAGCACAACTTGCCTCAACACCCAGTTCCGGCTTGACGTTACATTACGGGACACCCTGTATAGATACTAGCATTCAGCCACCCGCGGGATCCCGCGTGAAATTTTGTCTGTCACAGAAAATTTTATCGCACGTGTCCCGGTTTCAAAAATCGGGATAAAAACTATCCTTTGTCCTTTCTCGGGACTCAAACTAGCTCTATGCCAAATTTAATCATAACATTGATTCAGTGGTTTAGGCGTGAAAGCGTACCTAACAGACAGAATAGCTTTCGCATTCAATATGAGTATTATGATAATAGGAATTCCTACTAATATTTTGCAATGAAGATGGATATTAATACATGATTTACGTCATTTACGTCATTCCAGAACCATTTACGTCATTGATTTTTTTATAGAATAGGTAGCCTTCAATAGAATCTTGGGGTTAATACTCTGATTCAAATTCAGAACATGGATCGTTCGTCGCTCTCTACGACACGCCCATCTTTTTACACTCAAATGGATCACTGAGGAGGCGAAATTGCTCATTAGTGAGAAATAACTTTTATTTTACATTACTAGGTTTAAAATGAATGTGTAATAAGAATTAATAAAATTAAATACAGGGTGTCCCAGAATGGGTGAATCAAACTGCTAGGGGAGGTAGCTCTACTAATGTACTATCCCTAAAAATATGAAAAAAAAAATAAAGCGCATAAGGAAACAAAAAAAAAATTAAAAAGTGAAAATAAATCAGCTTTGCCTAAGTATCTGGCTATTATTGCTGCGTTTGGAGTTTATTTGTACTTTTTTCCTACTAATATTAATTGCACATGATCGCTTCCTTTATATGTAAAAAAAAACTTTTGAAAATAATGACTAGATTTCGAGTTTAGAGCACTTTATTTTAAAAAAAATTCCGAACTTAAAAATTTTTTGTTATATTTTTTAGGGATAGTACATAAGTAGAGCTACTTCCCCTAGTAGTTTGATTCACCCATTCTGGGACATCCTGTATACTGTCAGCGTCAGCTACATAACTACATCATCGTCATCATTCTCCATTGCAGAAAGACGACCCTCTTTAATTTGCCAGAGGCAAATGGAGGATTTGGGTTACACTGCCCACGCTGGGTAGACGAGTTGGGATAAATGAAAAATGAAAAATGAAATATTTTATTCAGCGACACAAATCAAAAATATTTAACAAAAGTAAAGAGAGTAGGTAATGTGCGTGTCACCGAAACGGTATCCACTCAGCATCATGTCGAGGTGTCGTAAGGGACACCACGACGCTGGTCTTCCGTGGATACTCGGAGGGCAAGAGGCACTGCTATAACACAGCAATACTACTCCGGTTGCAGTACAAGTAACACAGTTATCACTAAAAAAAACACACCGATTTCCTTACTGGTAGGCGAAGAATACAACACTGTTACTTAATGAACAAAGACTAGGTAGGTACAGTCGACAGCACATCAGGCTACACACTCCGATTGCAAAACAGCTCCCATCACAAGAAAGTAATTATGATGTCAAAGCGTTTAACACGATGCACCTTCGTCCGCACACCAAGCGAAAAAATAATCAAAATATTCATGCGTAAGAATAATAATAATAAATGGTAGGTCCCAGAAAAAATAATAATGGTGATAATAATTATGATATACTGAACTAAGTACCTTTTTTCTTTTTTTTTTTTTAATAATTTAAGATTCCTTTTGTAAATTTAGCAAGTAACCCTTAAATCTAACACGAAAAGATCCGATACTAGGACAACACCTTATAGGTGGTGGTATATTGTTCCAGCACTTCGTGGCAGAATAACGAAAACTGCCACGAAATGCCGCACTGCTGTGACTGGGACAAACCATCCGAGAAGCAAGTCTGATTCTACGTTGAGAAAATGAAAGCTTTTCATACAAGTAGGGCGGCGATTTCCTTTGTACAATACCAAATAACATACATGCAAAGTGAAGTGAGCGCCTAGACGTCATGTTCAATAGGTTTCCTTGGTTAAGAAATGGGGTGATGTGAGCCCTTGGCGGAACGTGAAAACAGAATCTAGCACATGAGTTCTGGACGCGCTGAATAAGTTTCCTCGTATATCCGAAAATACACTCGCCCATGACCGTATCCGCGTAATTTAATTTGGAAAGTATTAATGCTTCACAAAGTTTAACTCTTATGTCGATATCTAAATAATTACGAATCCTATACAGAACTTTAAGTCTATAAAAACAGTTTTTGACTGTCACCAAAACGTGATTGTGAAATTTTAGACGACTGTCCATAAGAACTCCAAGATTTCGGGCCTCTGTCACTTGTTTGATAACAGTTTCTCCAATCCTGACCTCAAGAGGAAACGTGTTAATTTTATTTACTTGGTTCTTAGAGCCCAGCACCAGAAACTGAGACTTACAAGGGTTTAGAAGCAAAGAATTATTGTTTGCCCAGTTGCTGATTCTTGTCAAGTCCTCATTAATAATGCTTAGTGCATTAAGAGTCCCATCTGGATGGAAAGAGTGGTAAATCTGTAAATCATCGGCATAAAGATGATAATTACAATGCCTTATACAGTTCACCAAATCCGCACTGTACAATATAAAAAGAATTGGCCCCAAAATAGATCCCTGAGGAACGCCGCGGGTGAGTAGGGCAGCCTCGGACCGCGATCTGATACCGGTTTCGCTGCAGATCTCAACCCGTTGCGAACGATTAGTGAGGTAGCTGGAGAACCATTCAATAGTGTTTCGGTGGAACCCATAATATGCCATTTTAGAAACAAGGAGTTTATGGTCTATTGAGTCGAATGCGCGAGAAAAATCTAAAAGGGCAAGTATAGACCCATTACCTCTATCCTCCGCAGCCAGGACATCGTCGACAACATCCAACAGAGCAGTGGCTGTGCTACGGCCGCTTCTAAACCCAGACTGCTTTTGAGGCAAAATGTTGCTGCTGTCAAGATACTCCGTTAGCTGCTGGCACACAATTTTTTCTATAATCTTTGACATGAAAGGAAGNAAAATTTAATAAATAATTTCAGCTGAAATACCAAAAATACCTGCCAGCTTGAGAGATTAGTTTGTAGGTAACTAAATTTGTCTCGCAGAGTTATTTTATAAATAAGCTTAACTTATTTTAATATTACTTACACAGTAAATTGTTTCGTTAGAGTATTGTGTAAGCTGAAACCAAAGAAGTTCTGGTGAAATCACCTCCAGCCAGCAATCTGCCGGCACATGTGCACGTAACAAGTTGTGCGCAACTTGGCGGTCACCACCAGGGCTGACTACTCATTTCATTTTAGGAAATTGACATAGGTATCTCTTTAATCCCATCAAAAACAATACTTGTCAAAAAAACCAAGTCTCGCAACTCAGTTGTTCTACGGTAAAAAGTTGTGAGATCCATGTAATACCAAGTCCAGGCCAGGAAATCTTTAACGTTTTACATAAATTATTGACTTGGCCATCGCACTAAATAATTTAATTTACACGTGTTTTCATGCNAAAGGAAGAATGCTAATTGGTCTGAGGTCTTTTACCTCATTAGGGGTGTTGTTTTTAGGTATAGGTTTCACTATGGCCTCTTTCCATACATCAGGGAAAACACAAGATTGAATAGATTTATTAACAAGTGCGGTAATAACTTTAAGTGTTTTTGGCAAAGTCAATAGTATCATATCGCGTGTAATACCATCTGCACCTTCCGCATTAGACGAGATACTCATAATTATTTTGGAGACGCAGGATTCGTCAACGGGAGAGAGTCTGAAGGACGCAGGTCCGAAACGATGGAACTCATAATAGGTAAGTTCAGAAAGAGGAACATTTTTGCTGCCAGGAATATTCAGAAAATGCTGATTAATTTCATCTGGACCACCGATACCAGAGGGCAAGGAAAACGATCTATTATTGAAATCAGCAATATGCGTTTTGATGTTCTTCCATAATTCCTTTGGATTATTAGATTTTTGGCCAATTGCAAATTTGAAGAATGCGGACTTTTCAGAATGCAGAGCTTTGTTTACCACAGATTTCATTTCTTTATAATATTTAATGTCACTCTCGAGCCCAGTATTGCGACTTTTAGCATGGGCTTTATTTCTTAATTTTATCATTTCTCGGATTGTCGGGGTTATCCAAGGATAACTACGATTTTTAATACACGATTTGATAACAGGCGCATAAATATTGAAAATGTGTAATATATATGCATTAAAAGAAGGGACTGCCTCATTTACATCTTCACCCAGTAGCCGATCCCATAAGATAGTGTTGACAAGAGCGTCAAACTCTACGAAATCAATGTCTTTGAGCGGTCTATAAGAAATCCACTTTGGGGCCGATTTAGGCTTATTTAAACGCAACTTGAATGATATAAAAGCGTGACTACTCAGTTCAGGTATATAATCGACAGATACCTCGAAAACTCTAGTGGTGCTACAAACTATATCCAGCAAGGTTTCAGAGTGATTAGTGAAGTGGGTGGGCTGGGTAACGTACTGATCGAGACTCAAGGATTGAAGGAAAGATGTTAATTTCGCGGTGCTGGGGTCATTAGAAGCAAGTAAATTAATGTTAAAATCTCCCATAAGTATAACATGTTCAAACGTGGCAAGTGAACTCACAGATTCGGCCAACGCATCAATAAAGGTATCCACGCACAACCAAGGTGGACGATACGCGGTACCAGTGGCCAGCTTGACCCCGTTCAATGTGACGCTCAGCCACATCTGCTCAACAGTGGATCCCTGTGGAAGCTGAATTTGCCTGGCATAGATACCGTTGCGGATATAAAAGCCCACTCCTCCGCCACGCGCACGGACACCCGCGGGACGCGGTACATGGCGAAGCCTATAACCGGCCGGCAGCGGCGCTCGCCCTTCCTCACCATGTCTTAACCACGTCTCGTTCAGGGCCATGATATCGACAGAATGACTCTCCAGCGCAGCCAGAAACTCCTCATGCCGCGTTCCAAGTGATCCGGGGTTCAAGAAACCAAATGTAAGATATTTACACTTATCAAATTGAAATGTAAAAGCAAATGATATTAGAATGAATTTAGAATTAATTAAATATAATTTTACTAATGAGACATGACGCCAGTTTATAAAGGTGTTCAAGGCAATGAATTTGAATAAACAAGTTTGCACTGTGCCGACAGCCAAGATACAATAACAATAATAATTATTATTATAAGCTATTTTAAACAGATTATCATTACAGTTACCAATCGATATTACACAGCAATAATATAGCGACTTTAATGTTGCGCGCATGAACACATTGACATTGTGCATCGTATAGAATTCATGACAAATATGCATAAAATACATGAGCCCTAATTTCACCTTCCAGAAATCTAAAAGTCAAAAAACAAGAGGTCCAAACACTCTGGCGAAATCATCTAAGGACCGAAGATGGAAGACCTGCGATCCGTCACTCTTACGAACGAACACACGTCCCCGTCTCGTCCAAGAGTATCTCCACTGCTGCTTGCGACACTCCTCACGCACCCGGTAGAACAGCTGCCGATTGGAGCGAGTCAGGCGCTCGTTGATGTACACCCGGCCGCCACCCTCGCTCGTAGCGCCGCGACGCACGCGCGCGGCCCGCAGCAGGTCGTCGCGCAGCTGGCGGCGCGCCAGGCGCACCACCACGCGGCGCGGGTGGGCCCCGCCGGTCTCGGCCGGGGGCGCACCCACGCGCTCCGCGAACACGACGTCCCGCTCCTCCAGGGACACCCCGAGGCGGCCGGCGAGCACGGCGACGCTGTGGAAGACGTTCTCGCCCTTCTCGTCCGGGAGGCCGCCGATCTCCAGGTCCGCGAGGAGCGCGAGAGAATTTTGTGCTTCCAATAGGTGCATCAAGCCGTAGATCTTTATTGGTCCATGTCATACCGAGATGTAAAAAAAATTTGCATTTTGCAGTCGGACTTTACGATTTTATTCCAAAATAGCTTTAGTCCAGTAGAATTAGATTTTAAATCGGAAATAATTCCTACAAAAGATTTTATTGCTTTAATGGCTTCATTGGTTGCCCATTAAGACTCTCCTAGGTTTTCGACTTCGATGGAGTTGTGCGTAAGTGGTGGGGGCCCCCGAAAGGGGCGCTTTTTAGGTTTTCCGGTTATACCGCGTGAAGGACTTACCCTATCGAAAAGTGGTCTTCCTGACGGTTGAAGGGCATTTAATCCTGCATTAAATAAGACCAAATTCATATGTTTTGGACAAACCGTTCTCGTGCAAATGTTCGGCAAAGTAGAAAATATGTGTATAATTAATGACCCTCTCCACCCATTTTTGGCGTCGAACCTTGGACCAGGCATATGGCTAAGCAATGCAATCGTACAGGAGGGTACAAGGAAGAGGGGCAGCCACATTAGGTAACACAGAGTCGTTCAGGAGAGTGCCAGGAAGAGGTGCAGCAACCGCAGTTAAGGAACGGCTGGGACGAACAAGGATAGGCGCATCCAGCTCGTAAGCCTTGATAGGGTTACACTAGTTGAGGCGCTCCTTTTCAAGACTTGGGAGCCTGCGGGTAACGAGCCATTGGACGTGGAGAGGGTCATTAATTATACACATATTTTCTACTTTGCCGAACATTTGCACGAGAACGGTTTGTCCGAAACATATGAATTTGGTCTTATTTAATGCAGGATTAAATGCCCTTCAACCGTCAGGAAGACCACTTTTCGATAGGGTAAGTCCTTCACGCGGTATAACCGGAAAACCTAAAAAGCGCCCCTTTCGAGGGCCCCCACCACTTAAGCACAACTCCGTCGAAGTCGAAAACCTAGGAGAATCTTTATGGGCAACTAATGAAGCCATTAAAACACTAAAATCTATAGTAGGAATTATTTCCGATTTAATTCATTTTTGTGTTTAATTCTACTGGCCTACTTACAATTACAACGACATAAGACTACACAGTGCGAAGCTTGACGTGCTATCGTCCGTACCTCATACAGTAGCCCATATTCAACCCTCTCGCATAACCCCCACTCGACCGGTTTTAGGCTCGCACAACCCAAGCCGTTTAATCTCCAACTATGACGTCACAGTCCATATTTGCCCAGGTACAATGGGCCGCATTTCTTTCATCTTCCCTAATGTTAGCGGGAGGAGGGGTTGATTTATCTACTACCTATCTGTACATTACGTGCCCGGGCCTAATCTGATATCATAGGGTTATGCAATCTGTACTAAAGAGTTTGGTTACTTTCTGATATTTATGGAAAGGATATTTTTGTTGTTTCTATTATTGAAAGTGTTGACATGTTGTCTAGTCCAGCTGGACTAGCATGAATGACTCGGTGTAATCTTATAGATGGATTTTAGATGAAAAATGTATCGATATTTTTACATAGCATCGCATAAGTGGTTAAGTAATTTGAAAGTTCATAGCTTGAAAAGCACATAGCACGTAGTTCACGAGTGGCGACCACGGGCCGGAAGACGTAGAGTGGGCAGGCCTCCGACTAGGTGGACCAACGATCTTTTGAAGGTTGTGGGAATTACTTCACCTTACGTGTATCTTAACCAAAAGACCAAAAACCAAAAGAAGAAAAACTTTGAAAGTATCTACTTGTTTTATAATGGCACCTAGACAACAACCAGGAGGGAATGCGGTCAAATACCTACCCTGTTCTACATAAAAATGTTGAGCATAATTACAATCATCAGAGAGAGAGCCAAAAAGTCTTGGTGTCTGCGATAAAATAGATTGATCATTACCTATTAAAATACCAAAATTTTGACGGCCAAAGTCTCAATTGGGGAAGTCACAGTTCAATTTCAATTTGCGTTCGACTTTTGTTTCGCGGATTTCGAGCGCTCTCCTCAGAATCCTGTTAAAGAGGGGTCAGTTTAATTAAAACTTGGTCTTGCTATTAAGGTCAATGACAGATGGCGAATGGCGACGGGGATTGGAATAAAAAAGGTATTTGTATGGGATTTGGTCCAATGCTTGAGAAGCTTTATGGGATTTAGCCTTAGATTAATAAAACCTAGATGGATANCTGTATAATATTTTAACCTTGTATATATGTATAATAATACATATTAATTTTACAACTATACAAAGGCTTAGTTCCTAGCTGTTCTACCGTTATTGGGAATGTACCCGACGCGTTTCGTATATCATTTTATTTCTGGGAGTTTCAGAATAGATATCAGAGAATGGGCAATTTTCCGGAAAATTATTGGTAGGGTAAACCGTATAGCTATTGCCCACTTAAAGATTTCAAACACATTGAGATGAAAAATTAAAGAAAGTATTTTAATTATCGACCATTTATGACTTTTTTCTTATAACTCAATAAACTGTTAAACATAATATTAACAGTTTTTAGTTAAAACTTACGTAACTTAGAAAATATTGAAATAAATTTAAAATCCTCCAAAAAGTACAGTCATTGCCCATTACTTGCACTAATTGCCCACATCAAAGCACAGTAATTGCCCAGTATCTTAAAACAAAATAATCAATTTTAAAATGACAAAATAGCCTTAGATTAATAAAACCTAGATGGATAGTCTTCATACAAACGCTTCGTCAAGAGTGAGGCAAAAATCTTATGTCATTAGTGTCAATTTTGTTGGGGAGTGTAGACAGTGAAGGCGATTTTCCCGAAAGTAGGGAAATTTTTAATACGTTTTTAATAATTTTATAATTAACAAAAACAAAACGCATCATGTACTTACTTATTTATTGAATTCAAAGTACCTACCTAATAACAATAAGATAAATCGACTTAAAAGTCTCGATTTCATAAAAAAGGAAGTGTATTTGTACGGCGAACAATTGGGAAATAAATTTTCTTGTTACTGGTATCATTCCCGTATTTAATTTTTGAAAGCCAAATTCAAGCAAAATACGCGTCGAATCGTAGTACTTACTTATGAAATGTAACACTGGTCACTTTCTTTTGTTTTTCTGATGTATTTTAGACACCCTTTCACAGCACAAACCGTTTTAATTAATTAAAATTCGTCAGACGTGTTTACCAATTTTTCACTTTGACAGTTCATGTGACGTTTACGGGTAAGCCGTGCCGGCTCCCTAAAAACTGCCTCACCTTTCGTGCACTGACTATCTATCTAGGTTTTATTAATCTAAGGATTTAGCCAAAAGCTGAGGTTGTTCGGTTCTGTGCTCCTGTGATTCTATATTTTGTAGAATAGTCCCCTGATAGGTTTGATCCCGCTAGATGGACATTTATATGAATGAAAACAATGAAACTTTTGAAAATGTTTGCTAGCATTTAGTCTGGGGATTAATGCCAATTTTCACCATCAATCCCTAAATTTTAAGTGACCCCTATGGTAACACATAACAGGCATTTTGTTTTCAAAGAGGTCACTTTAAAAATTTGGGATTGATGGTGAAAACTGGCTTAAGTATTTTAAAAAGTAGGTGATAGTGCTGTGTGAAATAATCATTCCTACCGGATTTTTTCTTGCATCCACCTACACAAACGTGTTGGTATATCTATATAATTTTATGAACCTTGTATATACAGTGTGTCCGGGCATGTAGTGATCAAACTTTAAAGGCGTAATCTATGGACAATTTTATCGATGAAAATACTTCAAATTTGGGGCCTGACCCATTTCTCGAAAAATTACATCGATTTAAGTTTTTAATTTCTAGTTTTCACCTCTTCCCTTAAAAACAAGTGAAAGCGTGAATAGCTTAACATTATTAAGCAAATATTTTATATCATGCGATAGCCAATAAAATTATCTATTAGTAGAAGAAGAAAACAGATACAAGTTTCATACATTTTATGGGAGTAAGAATGGATTTAATTTGAAAAATACATTACTTTTTTCACTTCTTTTTCAGTTATTTTCCAACACAAGAAAAACCAGGTCGTTAAGGTATGTTTTATTTGCATTGTATTATTAGTATTTGAGCTATTCTACAAAACGAATGTAAATTTATTAGTCTACGTCTATTAGTTTCGACGTAATTGTTGAACAAAGATATCAAAATAAATTGCGTTTGGCATTATTAACATATTATCAAATATTTCTTGAGTTGATGTTGATGAGTCAGAATCGGTAGAGACAGAATCATCTACTTCAAAACATAGATGACGCAAAAATTTGAATTTTATGTGTATTTTTTTTTTATCTTCTTTGATAATATCAGTTCAAGTGGTTACTCAGAATGTTCAATTAGCTGTTGGTTGTTCTTCCCTAAAGTTGTATCTATTTCCTTACAATTAACATTTTCACTAGTAGATTTAACGTAGGATTTTCATTTTTTGTATTTGCGTTTGAATTTTTATCAATTTTTTCAAGCCAAACCATATTTTTCAGCAATTTATCTTGTAGATAAATTGTTGAATACATCTTGTACAGCTTCGATCGCTTTTTGCAAATTTTCTATACTATATTGAACTTTTGGAGTCTTTGGCATACTGAAAATGAAACATTAAAAGCCATTTCAATATTTATGCCTGTAAATTGCAAAACAAGTCTAGCAATAAGCAACTTAAACACTGCTACTGCATGGTGGCAACACTCTAATAATAATTACCATGGGCAATAACTATACATTAACATAAAATATGGCAATAACTGAAATGATGGTGGGCAATAACTAAAAATATACAGATTTACGTGGAGTGATTACCCACCGTTAAAATGACCGTTAGAAATCAAATTTTATCAGTTATTTTCATTGATAATGGAAAAAACACTCATAATTTCATTATGACTATACACCATTAGTTGAATATAAAATAACTTGCAAAAAAAATTTAACCTATAAGCAAGTAATTCCTTAGTAAAATTGTTAAAGTCTTTACCTGTTTGAGTAACATTTTCACCCGTCTTGATAAAATCCGCCATAACTGTTTTTTTTTTAGTGTTTCCTATTGTAAATTTTAAATCTACTGTACATTGATCTCGTAGCCATCTGCTTAGTAAATTCAAATCTAACTAGAGTGATTCAAAGTCAGCACCTGACAATATTATTCTTAAAGCGGGCAATCACTACCAGTGGGCAATCACTTTCTGGTTTACCCTATAGCCCTTATAATTTAGAGCATACAAATTACTTTTGAATCGTAAACTAGTTTGAACAAAAGCTAGATTTAATTTGTTGTCCTCTCAAATACCGGGCTTGGTAATAACTCTCAGGAAATTCAAAACTACATTCAAACTTGAGCACAGTCTTGAGCTTAGATTCATACATGAACTTGATTTGTCAATCATACCTCTTGGCCGGTATTGGGTAGGTCTAAGATGGGGAAGATAACGCAGTAATTATCTTTTATTAAATCCTAACTGATATTATAAATGTGAAAGTTTTTGAGGATAGATGGATGTTTGTTACTCTTTCACGCAAAAATTATTAAACAAATTTTCATGACATCTAGCACAGAGACATTTTAAGACCCAAGACACCCTTAGGATAGTTTTTATCCCGGTTTTTAAATGGGACATGCGCGCAATTCTCTTTTTATTTAGATTGAAATCCACGCGGGCTTAGTTGCGGGAAAAAGCTAGTATCTTACCTACGCCCGTATTCACAAACGACGCTTGCTTAAGTGAAGTAGCAAATCGAACGCACATCGTTGAACAGAGCTCCAATAACGGTTCGTGTGTCACCCTGTGTATCCACACGCACTATGAGAGTTCATAGTAATGTTTGTGAATACGGGCGTTACTTACTTACATACTAAAAAGTATTTTTGTAATTCTTCATACAACTACCGCGTCCAAACAAATGGTTTTCCGTCTGAACAAATATTAGAAATAAATGGCACGAAAAAACGATAAAGCAATTCTTATACAATCAGCGCGGATTCTTTTCCTTGTTCAATCGAGTTTTCCCCTCTATGTATAATGCAGTAAGCGACAGCCCCCCATTCTTCATAATTCCAACCGACCGGTGGCCTGGTGGCGTAATTTACTTTTGTTTCAATTGCTGGCGGTTGAGACGGGCTAGAGATGAGATATTGAAGTGTCGATGTTTTCGAGGTGACATTGCACGTGGTAAATCTAAGTGCAATCTTATTTCTTAAATACACTACAAGTTCTTCAAGGGCCTCCGCTGAAAATCAGTTTCGAGACAAGCCCTGGCGGTCTTGATGTATGATGAGCGGGTGCATTTTTGTCAAAGAAGCAGAAACAGTTGTCTTTCCTCTTGTCTATCTCACTCTGTATGTACTTATGTCTTGCTTGCTTTTGTAATTTGTAATGTAATTTTTTATCTTTCTACTATTGCAAAATTTGGGCCGATCAGATTAGGAAAACCAGCAAATTGGCATCCTCAAACTCGCCGTAGATTTCCGTTGTGATTGCTTTTCACAACAGATTTTTACATCGATATTAGACTGGTGCTGAATTCCGAAGTGTAATAATAATTTCAGGTGATTCAGATCTTTAGACCCAGACAAAAGACTTTGTTAGCATTATCGATATAGAAAAATCGCGCCGGAACTCACTATTATTCTTCTGTTATGGTAAAAATGGTTGCCAGTTTTGATGAAATTTCTTATTCCATTCGGAGTCTTTAAGGTTTAAAATGATCAGTTTATTGTAACTGAAAAATGCATTGATTGTCGATAAGAGTGCAAAAGTATTTTTAATGTTAACTATAACGATAACCAGTGTTTTTGTATGGAGTTTAACAGACCTTTGACGGTTGTTAATGTTAAAAAAAGACAGTGCTACCCAGCCCAAGCGTTCATTTTTAATTTCAATTTATGAATATTATCGGTTCTTAGAAGAAGGTTGACGACTCTATTTTTAACATGAAAGGGAAAAAATATTTATTAACTAACTTGAGTTTATTCCCCTGAAACTCAAAGGTTTCAGTTCAAAGGTGTTTATACTACTAATTTCTGGGAGTAGGTACCTAAACTGTAAATAAATGTTGCCAGCAATATTTAATCTCTATAAGATTTATTAACAGACTTCTTTAATAATACATTTTCATAAATTTATTTTATTAAATATTTACGGATGAACATAAAATTATTTTTTAAAGGTGTAAACAGACCAAATATCTTGTGATTTAGCAGGTTATTATTTAGTNCTAGATTTTTAACACTATTGTAAGTGGTTTTTGAAATTAAATTGATTAGGTAGATTTCAAATTAAATAACAATTTAATTAAAATGAGAGAGAGTGAGAGAAGAAATTTCAACGTGCATTAAATACAATATTATGCGAGAATTTAAATGCTAGGTTTATATTGTCGGCCGTTTGGTGTAGTGGTTCGAAACGGACTACTATTCCTAGTACTAGGTAGCGGGTTCGATTCCCGAACAGTACAAACATTTGTGTGCATGAACATATTTGTTTGTATTGGACTGGGTGTTTTCTATGTATAATAAGTATGTATTTACAAAAAAAAGTATTTAAGTATGTTTATATCCGTTGTCTAGTACCCATAGTACAAGCTTTGCTTAGTTTGGGACTAGAAGCGCAGTGTAAAATGTCTAAGGATATTTATTTATTATTTACTAGCTTTCCGCCCGCGGCTTCGCCCGCGTGGAATTTTGTCTGTCACAGAAAAACAATATCGCGCGCGTATTTGCTCACCGTTTAGACCTACCCTGGACTACGACAAACATTTTGTAACCAAAATCAGCTCAATCGGCCCAGCCGTTTTCGAGTTTTAATCAGACTAACGAACATCAATTCATTTTTATTTATATAGATTTTATTTATTAACTTTTATCTTAAGAATAAAATCATTTTGACTTAATTCCATACCTACGACAATTGGTGAAATATCAGCCCCAAAACAAATATCTTTTCTATGGCAGAATAAGAAACACCAAAAAATCCTTTATCAAAACACACAAAATACAAAAATCAAAATACACNTCACCATCTAACTAGGCTAAATAAAGTCCCGAGGTCAGAAATTGTGTTCCACGGATTTCTCTCTACACCGTCGTTAAGGCATTCATTGACTGGACTAATTACTAAAAATGAAATTTAAGAAATGAGCAGCCAAAAATGTATTAATTCCTCAACATCCATTAACCAATTGTAATATCTAATAGAAACAAAATTAAATATCTCAAAGAATTGAAGTCTTATTTAATTGCTAATCCTTTCAAATACGGTAAAGGTAACAAATTAAAGGCTAAAGGGAAAATCCTTCCAATATCCGTCTGTCAGCAATAATAATTCTGAGGAGATTTCACTAACGACTGATAATATAATTGGCTCGGTTCATCTTTGACAATTAGGGAGATACTTCTGCCCACGCTTGAGGTAATCTTAGGAGATGACTTTTGGAGTATGGTTCAATGTTACAGATTTGGATCAAGTTCTATTTTGTCGACTTCGTACGCTTAATCCCGTTTTACCCCCTTCATCTATCTTATGCGGTTTAGATTTTTTCATACAAATGTTTTTTCTCACTAACTCCCGTTCCCGTGGGAATTTTGCAATATCCTGTTGTGACTAAGCTTTAAGTTTACTAAGGTATCTGCATGCCAAATTTCAAGCGTCTAACTTAAGCGGTTTAGATTTTTCATTCAAAAGGATTTTCCCGTTAATTCCCGTTCCCGTGGGAATTTCGGAAATTCCTTTCTTAGTGCACCTCTACGGTACCTAAGCTACGTCCCTTCCAAATTTCAAGTGCCTACGTTTAGCCGTTTAGGCTGTGCGTTGATATGTCACTAAGTCAGTCAGTTTCTCCTTTTATTTAGATTTGTTTTTATCTTAGAAGTATAAATAAAACAGCGTTAAAACTGATCAAGTTTTTTTTTAAGTCTCTGGAGGTTAATGTTGTCCGCAACATTCATTAAATTTTTCAAGTTGAATTGTGTTTCAATTGTTGTGCCTTTAGAAGTTTTTGAATTGTAATAAGTGCGTATAACTTAACCTGTATTGGTAACAGACCACCAAAAACTAACATTTCGCGAATACATAATCTCAGGTTCATCAAAATCAGTCGTAATTTTGAATAGGTATCAAACTTACAATAATAGAAAAATACAACGCTCACCTAGCAGTATAATGGCACATTTACCAAAAAAGCGAAATTGAGTTTTTACGGCCTAAGTGTTTAAGAGTGTATAATTTATAAAGTGGTAAAACGCCACGGTGTTAGTTTTACTATTTGTCGAGAGAGGGCGTTCAGTGTCATTGTACCACTTGCTACGTTCCCCCTGCTTCCGCGCATAACAACGGCTTATTTGTCAGTTGTGCGGGGCGCTCCGCGAGGTGCAATCACTTCAAAATCTGTAATNGATAAAATGTAAAATGAACTCATAACTTCGTTTCAAACATTTGTAAAATCTTTGACCCTCATTTCTGTAAAATAAGAAAAATGTAGATGTGTCATTATACTGCTAGGTGAGCGACAATGTCTTTCTCCAGGAAGTTTATGTATATTTTACAGTAAATTGTATACAAAATAGTGACGAAAACCTTAGAAGACTTAAGATCACTTTACAAAGTAAACAAGGAAACAATAAAACACAATCGCGTTAACTTTCCATATTAGACCGTCTAAAAGCTCTCAGCGCCCAAACTACATAACGCCACAATGCAGCTTCACTGCAGTATGAAATAACATACAGGATTCTCGACTTTAACACGTTGGGATAAGGCCTTCAAAGTTTCTCAACTCCCAGCGCACCAGAGGAGTGTCAAATAAAATGTATTAGTAGAATGCGTCTGGGAAATCTGGTTTGAAGTATAACGAAGTTTATTTGGACTTTTAGGTAATACTGCACCGTGCTAACGGGATTAATAAGGCGCTCGTCTTAGCTTCGAGGCGGGTGTTTAAAGCTAAAACAATTTGGCAGCTTACGTAGTGGTATTAATTTATTTAATTTTTAGCGTTAAGAGTCGCATCTCAAACTAATTTGAAAATTAAACTAAATTAAGGGTAATACCCAACATTGATGAAACAAACGCTGGCCGTAACAGCGTATTACACTTGAAAATTTCGACGGGTTCATCCAGTGTCTAAGTAGCTCAGTTGGAAGAGGAAGCGGAAAGTCGTGGGCTCAATTCCCGCCTTAGGCAGTTCGATGTTCTCAAGTTATTTATAATTTTAGTGGTATTAAGTTATATTTTGCAACAAAATCTGAAGTTTACCACTTCATAAATCTGACCTTCATAATTACCCTCAAAAATTGCCTTTTACTCAAGTTACGCTGGACACAGGCCGCTACCAACGGATCAAGATAAAAGTCATTGGGAGAGGTTTATGTTCAGCAGTGGACGTCCTGTGGCTGAAATGATAATGATGATGACTCAAGTACCTGATCAAGGTCTGAATTCGGTATTACAGCAGCTATAAAATAATGAAGTTGAACCAATAAAAAATGGATTCATGTTTGAGATTGAAAAGAGTTTTGTGTATCATTTACGGACTTAAGAACAAAATTATGAAAGAGAGAGAGAGAGAGATAGATAAAGTGTGATGTCCTAAACAAAAAGGTTTTACGCCCGTATTCACAAACATTACTATACAGTGTGAGTCACGTTAAAGTGTACATATGAAAATAGATGAAACTAGACCTATTTTTATCGACAAAAAAGAGGTAAAAAAATTATTGAGATTTTTTTTAATTTTTTATTGAATTTTTTTTCTTCCAAGTACTTATTGTAAAGAAAACGTAATAACTTTTAAACTAAGCGGTATATCCGGATAAAATAAAAACAGTAATAATGCTAAATAACAGGTGATACTAAAAAAATACATAAAATACACAAAAAATGCCAACAAATAATAAAAAATGATACTTTTTGAAAAAAATCTGCTTTTAAATTCATGTTATTTTGGTAATTTGATAAATTTATCCAAAAAATGCCCCTATAACAGGTGATTTTTATTACTTTGTATTACTCTCTATCGTATTATCTTTGTAAAACCAAAAATCGCATGTGTCTATCCCTATCACAACATTTGCTATGATCGTTTGAACAAAGGCCTGCCACAACATTATTCTCCGCTACAGGTGGAGAAAATTTTAATTTTAACTAAAATGCTTATTTTACTTCGAAATCTTTTGTTTTTATTTGAAATCTAACTTGTCTTTATCAAAATTACAAATCTAGATCCATTTTCAGTTTCGTTGTTAACGAAGCGTTGAATGGCGCGCCCGGAGAGGCTTAGTTCAAACGATCATTGCAAACGTTGTGATAGAGATAGAGACATGCGATTTTTGGTTTTACGAAAGTAATACGATAGAAAATAATACAAAGTAATAAAAACCACCGGTTATAGGGGCATTTTTTGGAGAAATTTTACAAATAACCAAAAAAACACGAATTTAAAAGCAGATTTTTTTCAAAAAGTATCTTTTTTAATTATTTGTTGGCCTTTTTTGTGTATTTTACGTATTTTTTTAGTATGGCCTGTTATTTAGCATTATTACTGTTTTTATTTTATCAGGATATACCGCTTAGTTTAAAAGTTATTACGTTTTCTTTACAATAAGTAATTGGAAGAAAAAAAATTCTATAAAAAATTAAAAAAAAATCTCAAAAATTTTTTGACCTCTTTTTTGTCGATAAAAATAGGTCTAGTTTCATCTATTTTCATATGTACACTTTAACGTGACTCACACTGTATAGTCTCACAGTGCTCGTGAACGCACAAGGTGACATACGAACCAATCACAGAGCTTTATTCAATGCTGTGCGTTCGATTTGCTGCTTCACTCAACCAAACATCGTTTGTAAATTCGGGCGTAATCATTTTGTTCTCTGACCCTTAAGTTAGTGTTCGTTTCCAATTTTCTAAATGTATGTAGATACATAAATTTCAATTTGGTGACAACAAAGCCTTTTATTTCTTTGGAGATCAAGATTTATTCTAACAATGCCAAAGTAAGAGTTCTAAAATCTTAAATTGGTTTGTATTGATGAAAAGAACCTTCTGTCGACCTTTTGTGGGTGTTGACATTATTTGGATTGTACTAATTTTACTATTGTTCAGAAAAGGTTTCATTTAAATTGTACTTTTGTCTTTTTCTTAAGGCCCTTTTTCACAAGGGTTGCACCATCTTACTTTAAGTTTAACAAACGTCAAAAATCTGTCAAACTCCATACAAAAAGGACCGGTTATCGTCATAGTTACCGTTAAAGATAGGTGGTGCAACTCAGCCTAACAGTATAGAACAACTTTAACAGTATGCCCAATGGCATTAAGTTTATTTATTTATTTAAACCTTTGCACGTACATACAATGCACTGTGGCGGACTTAATGCCGGATGGCATTCTCTGCCAGTCAACCACGGGTCATGCAGAGAGTGAGTAAGGCGGTGCAATAAGTTCTTCCTACATTAACAATTTTATGTCATTAAAGAATAAATAAATATTAATGCTCTTGATGACATATTGCTCGTAAAGCTTGCTACAGGTATTCAAGAAAATAAATCTCTGATAATTTTTTCACTAACTACAAACATTATTATTAAAAATAACACTACATTTGAATGTCCAGTTTTTCTTTCCTATTTATACATTGGCTCGTCAGGAATTATAATCATTGTTATCTCCTTTCTATTCAAACCCATGTTTTCTTCAAATTAATTGGATCATGCTAACGTTCTTACACAAAACTGTCACAGCAGTGTGTATTCAGCAAATTGCCCGGCAAAGTTGAACTACCCTCAACTTAAACACCGGCTCATCCGTAATCCAAGTATCGTTCGGAAAAACCCTCTCTTTAATAAATTTGTCGAACACCGAGACAAATACGACCCGTGTCCTCATCCAAGAACTTTGAACGAGGACTTGAAATTATATCTCGTAGTGAACACTCAATTACGGAGTTCTGAGTTTTATTTGCTGTTCAAATGCAAGTGTCCTCATGATTTGGAGATTTGTTATGTGGGCTTGAACTTTACCTGCTACAGGTTGGCAGTTAGAAGTGGTAGATTCATAATGCCTATTACAAAGCGCATAGGACGTCCCCCACAAGGTGGACCGACGACCTCATATGTTTACAATAATAAACACATTTATATTGTTCCAGGTATGCCGATTCAAATTTATCGTTCGCAGAAATCAGTAAGTTAACTCAGTAAATATTTTAATTACATTTAGTATTAATAATTTAATTTTGAATTAATGAATTGAAGTGTTTATCCCGAAACAATAATTGTTATTGAAATAAATTGGAAGTTATTTTTACCTTTGATATATTTTTAGAGAAAAATCTCATTATGTTAAAACTACGGCTGCCACGAGTGTATGTAGATGAATAAATCGTGCATGCTTTTTATTTTAAGGTTACCTATATTAAATATAATGTTCTAATAACATACCAACCAAATTGAGAACCTCCTCTTTTGTTGAAGTCTGTTAAAAAAGCAAAATATTAGTAATTTGTAACGTACATAAGATAGACTCACGTCCATATTCACAAACGATGCTTGCTCAAGTGAAGAAGAAAATCGAACACACAGCATTGAATAGAGCTCTGTGATTGGTTCGTGTGTCACCCTGTGTGTCTACGCGCACTGTGAGACCTCATAGTAATGTTTGTAAATACGGGTGTCACGCATTTTAGTGTACCTACAGATAACCCAAAACTCATTTTGAGATACCCAGTAGGTACCTATACTAAAATACGTGAGCAACTTGAATTGCCGTATGAACGAACTATTAATATTAAAACACGTGTAACTACTAGAGCAGGATCCCGTCCTGCAAAAAACAGTTCCTGCAAAAAACGGGACGCCAGGGAACAAGTTATGTAGCTTCATAGTTAATATTTCGAATTGGAACAATCACCGAGCCCCAGGGACGGGCGATGATGGAAATCCAATTGATACAACTAAAACGACCGTTTCATCCACAGCGCCAGTTAAAATGGCCGACACAATATGGCGGCTGAATTGAATTCGATGCGGTCTCATTACTATTCATGCCTCCAGGCTTTTTCAACTGGACCGACTGTTTGTGAAGTGATAATGTTTCGCTGTTAACACGTTATAGACAGGTGCTGGAATATGTAGTTACGAATATTTGTTTGTACGAAACCTGAAACTGAAAAGTTTCAGGTTTTACAGTTTAACGCCCGTATTCATAAACATTATAATGAGGTCTCACAGTGCTCCTGGATGCATAGGGTCACACACGAACCAATCACAGAGCTCTATTCAACGCTGTGCGTTCGATTTGCTGCTTCTCTTAAGGAAGCATCGTCTGTGAATACGGGCGTAAAAGAGTTTAGTTTTAATAAATATTTGCTTTTATGTGATTTATTTGTTTTAACACGAAATTTTGTTGCACTTTTCAACTTAGGCTGATTTGAACCACCTAACTTTAACTGTAACGATATCCGGTGTATTTTGTTATGGAGTTTGATAGATTTTTGACGTTTGTTAAAGTAAAAGTAAGATGGTGCAACCCAGCCTTAGTGTTTTTAACTAACCGTGGGAGGCTTGTATTTAACAATCAATCAATATCGGCCGTTTGGTGTAGTGGTTCAGAACGGACTACTATGCCGAGAGGTCCCGGGTTCGATTCCCGGCCGGGCAGAAATTGAAATGATGAATTTCTGTGACGGGTCTGGGTGTTTTCTATGTATAATATGTATGTATTTACAAAAAAAAAAAAAAAGTATTTAAGTATGTTTATATCCGTCGTCTAGTACCCATAGTACAAGCTTTGCTTAGTTTGGGACTAGAGGCGCAGTGTAAAATGTCCAAGGATATTTATTATTATTATTATTATAATATACAATTTGAAGCGAAGCGTGGATAAGACCTCGTTTTCATATACTAAAAGTTATGTTATTGGTAAGAATTTTCTACTTACTAATAAATAGATAGAATAGAAAATATCCTTTATTGTATTAATTAGTAGGCAATGACAAGAAACCGAAATAGAACGACACCATTTAAGCGGTCTCCTTCAGATGACCCAATGGATAGTTTATGAAATAAATCTATACTAATATTATAAATGCGAAAGTAACTCTGTCTGTCTGTCTGGCTCGCTTTCACGCCTAAACCACTGAAGCGATTTTGATAAAATTTGGTATAGAGATAGTTAGTGTCCCGGGAAAGGACATAGGATAGTTTTTATTCCGGTTTTTAAAACAGGGACGCGCGCGATAAAGTTTTTCTGTGGAGTTCAGACAAAATTCAACGCGGGCGAAGCCGCGGGCGGAAAGCTAGTTAGTAGAAACTTCCAATATCGTAACAGATAATCCGACTTTTACAATGATCAATTAACACAAGCCTCGTAAAACGAAACGCGCAATTCCAAGCCTTATAAACCGTATACCACCTGTACGGAATGTTGCCGTATGCTCAATAAATATAATGTATGACGGCAGCCATTGTTAACAATTGCTTTGTCTGCAAAATAAACGTAGCAAAGACGTGTATCATTTAATTTTCAATACAGCTACTTGCAAATGTGTAGAAATATGAAAGGCAAATGGATAGCGTGGCGTTGTAATAGCAATTGAGCTTGTATTTTTAGCTATATTCTGTTATTGGTTTGGTTTTGTTCGATATAAGTCAATATCAATCGGTATTAAGTTGTGTTTCAGTGAGTTTTCTATGGGTGTTCTTCATGGTTGTATTTTTAGGCCAGTGTTATTCCTTGTCATCATTTTTGACGTACTTCAAGAACCAAAAATTCAAGGTCTATAATATTGGTTTTAGTTTATTAAAATTTTACCATCTTATAGGATTAAAACAAACATTATTGTATCGTCTACTTCGAACAAAGACCCACTTGGAACTATACTATACCTATTGCTATGTATACTAACGTACGAGTATCTTGAGTTGACAGCCGCCGCCGGCATATCGGTCCTTCCGGCACGTTGAAGTCTCATACATGGCTAAGACAAGTAAATCATGGCCGCTGTTCTATAAAAACTTACATGAACAGCTTGCCCTATTAGCAGAAGGCTTAAGGTATTTAGGTATTGATGTATAGCTTAATTGGATTGGTAGGTTAATACTTAATTAGATTATGAATATGATAATTATTTCGGTTTCACGTTACAATTATGAAGATTAACGAGGTGTTTATTACAGTTAAGTAACACTTTAAGGATATTGAAGTTAAGCGTAAAATAATTCAAATTATTTTTTAGTAATTTTAATTTAAAAAATCGTAAAAAAGTTGACTGAGTAAAAATGTATGTAACCTGTTTATCTGTTTAAGTATTATCTCATAACCGTTTGGTAGAATCTTATGTCCCAAGGATAAAATAATATTGCAAAATAGTCGTTTGCTTAAAAAAGATCCCGGTTAAAGTAACAAAAATTATCATTTTTTTCCAAGCCTTATAAATATCTCCCTTTCTCCCAAAAAAAAGCAAATTAGGTAACTTTCACCAAAGTATGTACCTCACCTAAAAAACTTGGATTCAAAATTTTCCGAAGTTTCCTTTCAACCGACATATTCGACGGAAAAGTTTCCCGATGAAATTAAAAACTGCGACTGTCCATTAATCATCCCGACAGTTTTCCGAATGAACAGGCCACAAGCGACCTTTACAAATTAATAACGGGAGTTTGTTAGGAATTATTGGAAGACCTAGCAATTTCGACACGGGCAAGGCCTTTGAGCGAGTTGACAGCCATGACGGCTCTGAACGAATATCTTAATTTAGACCCTGTTTTTAATTAGAGCCGTAATTTGACGGCCGAAATGGTTTTCCAAGGACTGAAGGCTATTGTGATTTTGAAATGTATTTCAATTTGGGGAGACTTTTGTGAGTCAATTGATTTCGAATTAAGCCGAAATGAAAACGTGGGTGTTCTCCGAATCACGAATTAATTTATCGGATAGTCGGTGATTCCATTCATTGCACATGAGAATGTATATTTGACGGAATTTAATAAACCGACATCATGGGGGGAGACGGAGGAGAGTAGTGACATTGTCGATTTGTTGGAACTTACTTATTATCTACTAGAAATAGGTAGCGAGCAACAGTGCGCGTTTTTACAAGCTTTATTTAGTTCAAGTCTCGAGCTAACAAATTCGCGCTGTTGCAAGCTCGCTGATAGCGTTAATAGGTTGCCTAAAATCAACAATGCCACAACTCTTCTCTGTCACAACTCTCCTCGGTATCCTAATCATTAACTCACTCACTCACACACTCTAAACTGTTGGAGCAATACTTCCTTTAATTTTTCAGAAGCAAAGCTGACCAGATGGGTCGGCGAAACCTAATGTTTTCATTTGTCCCATCATCACCTTTTACTTCATCTCCAGGATAAACCAACAACCCAGCACCAAATATTATAATTACACAATATACCTAAGACATTCTAGACAATATCAACGTTACCAAGTTTGCGGTGTAAACCAAATTACCTCAACCGTCTGCAAATTTCGAAACATCCTGCCCCAAACCTAACTGAAGAAGTCCCTACAAGTTAAGATTGTGACTTCGTGAGGAAGCTAGAGCCGGAAGCTTTCGGATAAACGGAAGCCGCTGCCTGCGAGCCTATTTGGACACACCGTTTTGAATTCAGTTCGGTTACAATTCCGGCTTAGGAAAAGCGATTTGGGAAACGATTTGGCTAACATTTTCGGTGTGGATTATTTGTTTGTTTGATTCAAATCACTGAACTGTTTCGTTAACATTTGTAGTACCGTGTGGATTATTTTTATTAATTACCAGCTTTTGCCCGCTGTTTCGCCCGCGTGAAATTTTGTCTATCACAGATTTTTTTTTACCGCGCGCGTCCCTGTTTCAAAAACCGGGATAAAAACTATCCTTTATCCTTTCTCGAGATGGCGAATGCCTTTAAATATTTACCTTTTCCTGCAAGAAGAAAGAACGAAACAAAAAAAAACTACTTATTTTATTTTAAAAAAATGATTCATTTGTAATCCACTGACAAAAGTAACATTCTTGTTACCACAAATAAAGACGAAAACCGAAATCCTATCACCGAAGTAATAACACATCGAAATGAGCCCGTAGACATTGGCTTATTATTAAACTCATCCATCAAACATATCCAGGGATTTGATCGAAATGCCTCTTTTCTTGTAAACGTCACATATTGTTCCCGATTTCGTATATTGGACGTCACTCCATTGGAGATTCCGTTCCTGACATTGGAATTAGGGATGGACGTATTTAGGGTTCTGGTATTGATTCTTGGGATATCGATTGGTATTGACAGGGATAATGGGATAAGGTCAGAAAATACGAGGTATTGAATGAGAGCCAAATGACGTCCACTGCTGGACAAAGGCCTCCCCCAAGGATTTCCACAATGAACGGTCCTGCGCTGCCCGATTTCAGGTTCTTCTCGCGACCTTTGCCAAATCGGCAGTCCACCTAGTAGGAGGCCTACCCACGCTACGTCTTCCGGCTCGTGGTCGCTACTCAATAACTTTCCTGCCCCAGCGGCCATCGGCTCTACGAGCTATGTGCCCCGCTTACTGCCACTTGATTTTAGCGATTCTGCGGGCTATGTCAGTCACTATGTCAGTCACTTGGTTGGTACTGCAAAATAATTATCTACACGAAAAAGAACATTGAGTTCTTGACTCACAGTTTCGAAACTAAAGTAAGTAATAATTACCTGATATTTCAACATTGATGGAACTGAATTTATTACCCAGTCACAAAGTTTTGTAAGATCAGTCATCTGAACATATACCTGCCCCAAAGCATTCCATGTAAGATCACTATAATCTTATTATTCACATAGAGATGATATTAATATAGGACTTGATATTATCTAAAATACAGTAACATTTACAATTTACAGATTACTAATAGTCCCAAACTCCTCCAGCTAATCTAAACATTATGTTTGTGTTCATAATGTATATTTCATGTTCACTAAGATAAATGTTTCAAATAATGGTGCAAATTGTCAAAATATTCATACTGTCAGTATTTGGTACCGTACCCGTACCAAATTACGTCGCTCCACTCGATGTCGCCAGAAAAACAATCACAAATACACGGTGTTAGAGACCAAATTTGAATGTGTCCCCGCATAAGGAAAACCGTGAAACGCGTATTGAATTGGATGGGATTATGAAAATCTTTATTGTGGAGTTACGGATTATGTACATATTTTATAAGAACGCAGAAGTAACTGTGGGCTTTCATTGATTTCTTTTTCTTCTAATGGAATTTTTTTGGTGTGAACTCTAAGAATTAAACATGAGTACAAAACTTGACTCAAAATGAAGCACAGTCTTGAGAATAGATTCTCACTTGAACTTCGTTTCAATATACGGGTCTCACCGTAGCTTTTTAAACCCGATCTTTAAGTTGTCAGGATCTACATGGAATGCCTATGGGATGTATGGTATCACCATCAATCGGTTCATTCACAACTATTTGTATTGTAATTTTGATCAGAATTTTGTTCTTAAAATTATAAATGTAGATAATAGCTTTTTTACGAGATACTAGTAATTATCTTTCGAACGCTCTCGATTCTTCAAAGCTTAAGTAAAACAGCCAGTTTGTGATATTTCGTTTACATTCTTGATAATGAGTAAATTAATGAATTAATGAAGTCTCTGAAGATAGGCAAAACGGGATTAAATTGACTTAGGACACTCATACATAATGAAAGTTGTTTAATGCCCGTTTTCAGTTCAGTTTCAGTTTTAAGTGACCCTTATGGCAACACAACAGGAATTTCGTTTTCATAGGGGTCACTTAAAAATTAAGGATTGATTGAAAACTTTTAATTACCTATTAGTCATCAAACATTTAACTATTAACTTATCTTTTTGGCCAGTTTCATTCCAGTTAAGGCCAAGTTCGATCACATAATTAATACACACATTTACAACATCCACTCTCATACATTCTACGAGACATCGATTGGCTGTTTTACCCTAACTGTATCTGTAGCGTAAATAAAAGATACGCCCTAAAAGGCTCGTCATTTTCCCAGAAAAGCGCGTCGTTATGAAATATATTTCAAAATTTTGTGTACAAAACCGGGTAAGTGCAAGTAAACTCGCGCATAGAGGGTTCCGTATCACAATTTTGTTGTTGTATGTGAGCCCCCTTTAATATTTATTTTAATTTAATATTTGTCAAGTACATAGGTAGATCTAAATATTCTGTGAATAATAACATCGAGCAAAAACGGCAAAATAAATCAAGTTTGTTGTATGGGAGCCCCCTTAAATATTTACTCTATTTTATTTTTAGTATTTTTAATATGCTCGTAGCGGCAACAGAAATACATCATCTGTGAAAATTTCAACTGCCTAGCCATCGCGGATTATGAAATACAGCTTGGTAACTAATATCGAGCAAAAAACGCCAAAAAATCATGTTTGTTGTATGGGAGCCCCCTTTAAATATTCAGTTTAATCTATTTTTAGTATTATTTTATTGTTATAGCCTGACCAGGAACATAAAAACCCTGGCATAGAGGCGCGTCAATTGCATTTGATAGTGCAACACTGGGTACAGTCGTACCTGTATTAAATTAATAGGTTAACTTTATGTATCAGGATTCAGGATTATAGGCTAATTTTATATTTTCATAAATTAACAAAAAAATATTATATTATAGGCAAACTGGTTTAAATAAATTAAATGAAATAAATTAAATGAAACCATCAATCGAGCAAGTAGGATTTTATTATTATTCATCAATAATCAAATTCTGAACTTGAATATTCAACTACAATGTCTGCTCATGAACGCTTCAAACTCGGTACTTCTTTCCCAATTCCATAAAATTCAATACTTACAAAGTGACAAAAAACTTTAAAATAGGTAGTTGAAACAAACCACAGCTAATTTTCATAGTTGACTGTACTATACGATAAACATGTCAGTCAATTTGACAACCTTTGTCGGAAACATTATTCAATGAAAATATTGTCCGAACCCTTAGTATTTCTCTTCGACAAATTCTTTAACACATTGTGAACCACTTTTCTTTCACGACTATAAAAAGATTTTAGCAATTTAATTCACAAAATCAATTGCGCACATTTAAAATAAAGTTTGTTTACACTTTGACAGCAATAGACTGACATGCAAGGTGACATGTCAATGAAGTTTTCAGTTACTGTTGCCATTAAAAGAAATTAGTACCATTAATTTTCCGCAACATGGCGAGGGTTTTTATGTTCCTGCCCCCTTAGACAAAACGCACTTTTTGATCGAATCGAAAATCGAATCCGTCAAAACTCCATACAAAAAAGGGGCTTTTCGACCACTTTGCGACTGGTTTGCGATTATAATTTGCACTTTGTCTAGACCCACAGGTCAGGCTATATATTGGCAATAGAAATACATCATCTATGAAATTTCAAGTGTCTAGCTATCACGGTTCATGAGACAGACAGACAGCGAAATCTTATAATAGGCTCCCGTATTCACCCTTTGGGTACGGAACCCTAAAAATCTTGTCAGAACTGAGCGTCCATTAAAAAATAATAACAATCCTCAGCTGTTATTTTGTATCAGTTTGTTTAAGAAATTTTCGCTAGCGTTCACCTCCAATCTGTTTTTAGACGACAGAGATTGGCGTGGAGATGTTGTTAAAGAGAATTTTTACAGCGCCTTCAGGTTATTGGTTTTCTTGTACCTACATCGCGATGACGCGACATAACGATAAATAATCTCATGAGAGATAATATTAGTAGTTGTAACAAGTTATTGACTGAATACTGACACCGTTTTTTTTATGTGACAGGAGGCAAACGAGCAGACGGATCACCTGATGGTACATTATTTAATACATTATGGACATTATTTAAGGCTCGTGTATGGATTTTCACAATTGCCATTAAGTAGCCTAAGTAATTGTTATTAAGTGCCATTTGGCTGTACTGTTGTTCGTACGCCACTTTTATTTAGAAAATTTGTAGATGGGTCTTACAAAAAATAATCCACCTTGTCCTTGGTTCCGCCATAATTTGAGAAAGAATTTACCAATTTCATTTATCTTTTTGTAAAGTTTCAACTTTTTTGAAGGTTTATAAAACTTTGTAGAAGGTTATTAATTTTATGAAAAGAAAATTGAGGAAATTGCGGCGAACATTTTGATTTAAGAAAACTTAACGACTATTGTAACATTCGATGACTGTGTATTAAGCAGATATGAATGAAAGGACTCTATTTTGACGCGCAAAGTCGCGGGCACAGTTAGTTCTTATAAATTTCAACAACACACAAACTTAAAGCCAGCATCTGGTGTCTTTTCAAATTGGAAAGACTCCACAAAACACTACAGAGCTTAACCAAAAGCTTGCAAATGTGCTTTCCGTAGGTACAATAAGCTCGCAATTTGAGCTTTCAGGATATTTGAGAACTAATAACGCCTTACAAAAGCAAATATGCCTTCGTTTACCTTTGTAACAACTGGAAATTTGAAGTACTTGCTTCAAGCAAACGGATATAGTTAGGGTTGGCACTTTTCAAAATTAATGTTTTTCTTTGACAAGGAATTGTAAATTCAGCTAGATTTATAGATATGTTAGCCTTTTTTCAGTGTTACTAAAAGTTCCTTGCCAAGAGTTAAGCGAGCAACAATGTACGAGAGGTGTTCAATAAGTAATGAGAATGGGATATTTCTAGCCATCACAAAAATCTGAAAAAGTTAGGCAGGTAGCTTAATTCTTCACTAGAAACTGGTAGAAAATTCATTTAAGTTTACCATTGCGTTTAAGAATTACATTCATCTGATCGCAACCAGTCGGATGATTTTCTTGACTCTCCAAAAAGGCCTAAAAAAGCCTCCTCAAATATTCATAAAGTTAAGGTAGTGGAACTAAGGCTTACATGTTATAAAATTATTTATTTGCACATACTGTGGCAACCCTGAGCACCTACGCCCGGCAGCCTGTTTATTTTCGAATATTTCTGTTCCAACATCATTTTTTAGTTCCCGATGTAAGCTAAGGTAAACGCTGTCACGGAAAAGAGAATGTCGTTTAAAACGACGACGTGTAGGTAATTATTAGGTTGCGTTGAACACGCTCGCTTTAATTCGAGCACTTTTGGAGGTGTTTGGTTGTGTTTTGTTTATGGAAGGCAGCGACTACACAGTTACGAGAGTACATATTGGGTTGCGTTGAACACGCTCGCTTTAATTCGAGCGCTTTTGGAGGTGTTTGGTTGTGTTTTGTTTATGTAAGGCAGTGACTACACAGTTACGAGAGTACATATTGGGTTGCGTTGAACACGCTCGCTTAAATTCGAGCGCTTTCGGAGGTGTTTGGTTGTGTTTTGTTTATGTAAGGCAGCGACTACACAGTTACGAGAGTACATATTGGGTTGCGTTGAACACGCTCGCTTTAATTCGAGCGCTTTTGGAGGTGTTTGGTTGTGTTTTGTTTATGTAAGGCAGTGACTACACAGATACGAGAGTACATATTGGGTTGCGTTGAACACGCTCGCTTTAATTCGAGCGCTTTCGGAGGTGTTTGGTTGTGTTTTGTTTATGTAAGGCAGCGACTACACAGTTACGAGAGTACATTTTGGGTTGCGTTGAACACGCTCGCTTTAATTCGAGCGCTTTCGGAGGTGTTTGGTTATGTTTTGTTTATGTAAGGCAAAGGCTACATAGTTCTGAGACTACGTGTTTTAAATGATTTGAACTTTCATGATAGTCCATTTACTCGTAATAAATTAAAATTATAGCTTTTGCCATTTTTTTTATCCACAACGAGGAAGCCGAAGGCCGAATGTGGAAGCGAGCTTCACCCGGAATCCTCAACCACAGAGGAACTGGCTATCTTACCTCTAACTGCCGGAACACAACAATGCTGTTAACATTGTTGTTATGGCGACAGACTTAGGTAAGATGGTGGTAACTAGCCAGGCGGACTTAGAATAAGCCCTACCACCAACCAAACCATTTTAGTTGGCTAATCTTAATCTTTTATTATCATCATAAAGATAGCAGGAAGGCGCTGGACGCAGGCGGCTACCAATCGATCTACATAGAAATCATTGGGGGAGGCCTATGTTCAGCAGTGGACGTCCTATGGCTAAAATGATGATGATGAAGATGAAGATCTATAGAAAAAATGTCATCAACAAATAGCAGTATCACCTTAATGAAGCAGCTTCAACAATCAGTTTTGAATCCTTTTCCACTTCTTTTGCTTTACCTAGGAATCCTACTTAATTAGGTACTTCGGGTCTATAAGACCAGGTTTTTTTATCAAATCATTGACGCTTCGCAATATTGTATTTACCAACCAAAAAACAAAAAATGTTTTTCCCCAACTTTCTTGTTCACCAAATATTTACGAGTACGCTTATATTTTATCAGTTAATCCTTTCTGAGGTAGAAAGGTTGCTTTTATCCTACACCCCCGAGCTTCCGTATAATAGGCTTTCTTATTTTTATATAAGAACCTTACCTAATACCTATCTCAGGCCCAGGATTCGCTGTCCTATCATAATAAAAAGCTATTCAACGGACATTGGACTCTGTCATAGAAATCTTGAAAAATTTTCTCTCGCGGAAAATAAAATGGCGGCTCTCCCACGGCTACTGAAACGTCAACACTTCTCTCGTTGAATAAGTAAAATAACTGACGTATAAATAATACATGAATGTAAGACGGTCGTTTATTACAGTCTGTATAGTTTAGAGGCAGAAATGTTGACTAATTGGTTTATTTAGAGACTGAAAACAGACCTTAATAATTCCTACCATTATACCTTTTCACGCCTACACTACTGGATAGATTTAGTTTAGTTTTTATCCGGTTTTTGACATAGAGACGCGAGAGTTAAGTCTTTCAGTGACAGACCGCAGTGACACGCGGGAATAGACGCGGGAAAATGCTAGTAAAATAAATACAATTTCATAGCGCAGTCACCCGACAAGTGAATGGTCGTGGGTTCGATTCCTAGCTTAGGAAATTCGGTATTTTCACGTTATTAAAAATTATATTCGAAATGCGACTCTTTTCGCTGGAAACTTTCTTAAAAAACTATTTTTTCTAAGTAAATTAAATTAATCAAACTAAAGCTTTGCTCATACATTTGTAATTTGGCGTATAATTTAATTAAAAACAAATCATAAACTTTCATATATTATGAATTTAATTAGCGATGTGTATACCTTTAACCGCAACTAATTGGGGCATCGATATGACAATTCCAGCGGTCAGTAAACCAAAAGGCTGTGGCTCCGATTAATTGTCAACCGGATAATTAATGAGAAAGGATGTGTTAGACAGTTGAACCCGGGTTCGATGCCCGGGACATGTAAGTGGCAGATATCGTAGTATCCTTTTTTTAGCTATCTATTTCATGTCAATAGAAATGCTCATTTTTTGGCTTTAGTGTTACAATTGTATGAAAAATATTAAAAAATAATAATTAAATAGCTGCGTACTTATTAAGTTTCAAAACTAAGTAAATAAAACTACTTAGGTGACACTGTTTCTTGAGTAAGTCTGATTTTTTTCAGAAGAATATAATACCTTGAGGTAAAGGGTAGCGCCTATGGAAATCAGAAATAACATACTCCTTTAAGTTTCACACTCAATCACTCCTCCTATAAAGTAGACTATAACTTACATTTACAAAGACCTAATTAATTAGCCTAATATAAATAAACGCTACATTTTATTTATTGGAATTTTGTCTGCCACAGAAAAACATTATCGCGCGCGTCCCTGTTTCAAAAACCGGGATAAAAACTCTCCTATGTCCTTTTTCGGGACTCAAACTATCTCTATGTCAAATTTCATCAAAATCGGTTCGGTGGTTTAGGCGTGAAAGCAACACAGACAGACAGAGTTACTGTCGCATTTATCATATTAGTACAGATTTATCAGAAGATGTCTCAATGATTGTCTGTCAGATAAATAAGTCTTGGCAGATTTAGTAAAATTTGTTTAAAAATAAAAAGGCAAAACCATTCTAAACCACTAAAACTCCAACTACCGAAAAACCTTAAACACACTACCAAAACGTTCACCCGTCAGTTACGTAACCTAAACGTGGGCCCGAATAGGCCCAGCCTCCTCTAAGGCTCTGCAAAAATAGGTCCCCGCCAAGGCCGGATACCCCGACATACCTCTATCTATACCTATATGAGGTATACCTCAGATGAGTTAGGTGACGAGTGTTCTTATTCTGTACCATACGAGCGGCATTTTCAGGCGTAGTTCAGTTGAATATTCTGAAGCTGAAAAGTGATTAACGCTAGATTGTCTTGAAGAAAAACATAGGAAGAGGTTTCTATGTTCTTTGCTTCTAGCAGTATAAGTACCATGAATTTTGTAGCTTATACTATAAGTTATCAAGATTTTATTTGAAAAAAATAAATAAATAAAGCGATTGATGTATTGTGAATGCGAAAGTTTGTAAGGATGTATGGATGTATTTTTGTTACTCTTTCACGCTGAATCTACTGAACGGATTTTGATGAAAAACAGTATTATTGTTAATACATCAGAATAAGATATAAGCTATAACTTATATTGATCTGTGACAAATTAAATTTCACGCGGGCGAAGCTGTGGCCAAAAGCTTGTTACGAATACAGATAAGTTTTTATGAGTAAAAAATCGTTACTTAAACCCTAACTTTATTGTTCAATATTTCAGTTTATAACAGGACTTTTAAACTAAAATATTTTACAATCCAGCTCACTGAGCTACGGAAAGTGAAATAACTAAAACTAAATGTAGGATTTTAAAGCTAATTCGACGTAATTTCCGACCATTTCTTCGTTTGCCCGGGATGGCGGGCTTGGAATGTGGCTGACTTGGAACAAATTATATTTAACTGTAGTTAGCATAATTTTATAGGTGTTCAACACTCATTTTATCGCTGCTCTGTGTTGGGATTTGAAATAACTATTACAATATTATGCTACATTGCATTCAGAGAAACAAATATAGCAAAATAGTCTTTTTTTTTTTTTCAATATTTCAAACAACACAATATTATCTTCTGACAGCTTGGTTTCGGCGGCTTTATTTCAGAATTTTTTTTTCTGACTTGTACTTTCTATGATTTTTGACAACATGTCAAAATATGACGCCTTGGCGGGTTTGATGTGTAATGCATTATTACTACGTAAGATCTGGTAAGATACCACAGTGTAGTTGTGTGTGCCTTAAAACTGAAATTATTGAGCAAACAAGAGAATAAACAATTTAAAGAATAAAGAATAAATCTAAAAAGGATTTAGGACGCTATTTGGATCAAATATGTAATTGCTCAATAATGAATAATAAATAAAAATAAAAATAAATAAATAAAATAAATTGTTTTTATTCCTTATTGTTATCAATGTTCTCTAAATTTGCCCCTTGGATTAAATCCCCTATGTGTAATAGGCTAGAGCTCAAATTTCTACACCATGATGTCGTAAAAAAAGCCCTAAAAGTTGCTATCCGATAATTTACTTACCCAAGCTGATAAAATCTCGGTATTCGTATATCGTATAAACATGTCATTGATCGGTGCTTACCATCCACCGCATGAGCTGATCTCCGGAGAAGGAAATTAAACTTATTTTACTGCAGGTTAAGATATAAAACTGTTTGATCATGAACCAGAATTCTTGACGGATACATACGTAATGTGCAGGTACATAGGATCATCATTTCAGCCACAGGACGTTCACTGCTGAACATAGGCCTCTCCCAATGATTTCCACATTGCTCGGTTGGTAGTGGCCTGCATCCAGTACCATCCTGCTACCTTTACGAGGTCGTCGGTCCACCTTGTGGGTGGACGTCCTACGCTGCGTTTTCCGATACGTGTATACATAAGATAAAAATACTTTATTGACTTTACGTTAGAAGTAGGTAAATACAACAAATAGAGTTAAAAATAAACAACATGGAGGTATCGAAAGGGTATTCTCAGTTCTAAATCGGGATATAATGGCAGTACTATGATGTTCTGATACTGGCTTTCAGAGATAACATACAATGTAAGAAAGGTTTCACTAAAACTAATGCAACTAAATGAGGGCTCCTGCACACGACGCCACCACCGCGCCGCCGCCGCCCCGCCACCGCGCCATCAAAGCATAATTTCGCCCGCGGCGCGGCAGCGGTGTTCACGCGGCGCGTATAAACAGTGCAAAGTCGGGACGACGGCACGGCGGCGGCGCGGTAGCGGTGTCGTGTGCAGGAGCGCTCACACACAGTAATATTAAAAGTTTAAGTTTATAAATTGAAATGCTTAAATCTTTAACTGGCGAGAAACAGACATTAGAAAACCTATTGTTTGGGGTTCAACCTCCACGGCATTTAATGTCTTAAAACAGCATTTCAAAACCCAAAAATAATGCCTTATTTCCACGCATTTTCTCCCAGACTTTACGAGCAAGCGAGTGATATCTTATTCTATGTCATGTCGATCCCAGAACAACTCAGCTTCCAAAATATACGCGGAGCCCCAAATAATCTAACGCACTGTATCATCCTTGTATATCTTTCAATAAGAACCCTTGCCCTACCCGACATATTTCGTAGTTTCCCGTCAGATGTAGGTATATCAAGCCCTTTGTCCAGTGGCCCCCTTTGGGTGCAGTATTTAGGGCGTTGGGGGCCAGGTTAGAATGGGTAATGTGGGCACTGAGCATCGTGTGACATGATATCTTTAGGAAATGTTAGGAGAAATATTGTTTTGACATTAGTTTGTTGATGATTTCACTAGTAGTGTTACCGTTACGTTAGGTTTTTGTTTATCTATACTTACACAGTTTGTTTGGTTGGTTGAACGCGCTAATCTCAGGAACTACTTGTCCGATTTGGAAAAATATTTTAATGTTGGATAGTCTATTTATCGAGGAAGGTTTTAGGCTAATAACATCACCCTACAGCCAATAGGAGCGGAGCAGTAAAAAAAAAATGTTACCAAAACGGGAAATATTCAAACTATTTTTACGCGTACGAAGTCGCGGGAATTGCTAGTCACGGAATAAAAAATATTTTTTTTTTCATAAAAATTCTTATCACCCCAATCTTTCCCGACGGATGACGCCGCGAACCGCCAGTCTGCTTGTGACCACGGCTGCAGCATTGCAGCCGAAACGTCAAGCCGTAAGTACATAATGTAACTCATTAATAAACGTCGCGTTAAGATCCGTATCTTACTATTTTAACCCCATTCTTCGTTTAGATACAATAAGATACACCCAGTCTATTCTGCCTTTAAAATGCCTCCTTCTCGTTTTGATGTAATATTTAAGGCGAAAAACTCTCATAAATTCTCCTTGTGAATGTACCACCTCATTCAAAGTAGGGCTCAACGAAAATAGGATGCAGATGGCAGTTTATTCTCAAAA
This sequence comes from Ostrinia furnacalis, assembly GCF_004193835.3. Taxonomy (NCBI): domain Eukaryota; kingdom Metazoa; phylum Arthropoda; class Insecta; order Lepidoptera; family Crambidae; genus Ostrinia; species Ostrinia furnacalis. The sequence continues at coordinate 1,112,175 of NW_021132101.1, read as the reverse complement.
CCCAGCGTGTTGTTGTACGAAACGCCGAAATTGTGAGAGCCCTAACGAAAACACTCCGATATTTATTGTATTTCTTGTTGATTTTGCCAGTAGTGGGTTGTTGGTAGTATCATTGTGGATTTTTCTATTGTATTGTAACGTTTTATTCTTGGTTGTAAGCTTAATAGTGTTTTTGATTCTTGTTATAGCTGTGAGAATAAATAGAGTGTTTCGTGATTGATATTGCTTCAAAAAGGCAATAATACAACCTTCATTCATGTCTATTTATCCTATTATAACCATACAGCCTGCGTCCAGCGCCTTCTTGCTACCTTTATGATGACGTCGGTCCACCTTGTGGGTGGACGTCCCACGCTGCGTTTTCCGGGCTACATGGAAAGCATTGGGGGAAGCCTATGTTCAGCAGTGGACGTCCTATGGCTGAAATGATGATGATGATGAACCAATTATCGACTTCAGAAATATATTCAGTACTAGCTTTCCGCCCGCGGCTTCGCCCGCGTGGAATTTTGTCTGTCACAGAAAAACTATCGCGCGCGTCCCTGTTTCAAAAACCGGGATAAAAACTATCCTATGTTCTTTCCCGGGACTCAAACTATCTCTATGACAAATTTCATCAAAATCGGTTGCGAGGTTTAAGCGGGAAAGCGTAACAGACAGACAGACAGACAGACAGACAGACAGACAGAGTTACTTTCGCATTTATAATATTAGTTGGGAAGTTGGGACTAGTTGGGATAGCATATTGAAGGATACGAGGTAAAAAAGAAATCAACAAACAAGATTCACGCAAAAATTACATTTCCTCTCCTAAAAATAATAAAATTTTGTTTGAAAAATCCTTTAGCTGTCAACATCATTTTCTACGACATCACCAAATGTAATCACCCAATTTTTACTTCAAAGCCGTACACCATGACATAATCTCGTATAGCCAAGTTTGATTCGAGCCTTACAACGACAAAGTTGTTCAAATCTCATCATTACTGGAAGTCCTTTCCGTCTTTGAGACAAAATTAAACGGAGGCGGACTCGGAACTTTGTCGTAGTTGATTGTGCGCGCCCAGGGACGGACTTGGTATTTGTTGGGAGGGGGTCACGAGAAGTTTTTTGATTACGTTAAAAACTACTTTATGGCTTTTGTGAGATTGGTTAAACTGAGTTAGTGTAAGTGGATTAAAGTAGGGGGAATTCAGCCTGCCTTGTAGAATGCTCTTCATAGGTAACAACAATTTGACGAAACCTTCAAGGCTTTATCTACATTTTCTCAAAAATATTAATACAATTTCTAGCCATATGTTAGCAAATGATTGCAGAAGTAAAGACACGAGATAGGGCAACTTAAAATAATAAATTAAAAAATTGTGGGTGGGCAGTAAATTGTAATAGGTAACTTTCGGTTTTGTCTTTACATAACCTTTTGTATGAACACTGCTCCTAATCCATGATGTAATAGTAATGCTGTAAATACAGATTCTTAGTTTGAGTAGAACATTTTTTATTATCCTTCAAGTACTTATTATAAGTTGTATAGATTTAAAAGGATGATACATTTACTTGTACAACATAAACGACCCTAAATAAATAAATAAATGAATAGCTTTTATCCGACTCGACCGTTGACTCAGAAAACAAGATATTATTGTTATTTTCAGGCGTCTAAGCGAATTAAGTATGTTCTTTGAAGATCTAAACATCTAATCCACAAACGATGCTTGTTTAAGTGAAACAGCAAATGGAATGCACAGCGTTGAATAGAGCTCCGTGATTGGTTCGTGTGTCACCCTTTGCGTCCACACGCACTGTGAGAACTTATAGTAATGTTTGTGAATACGGTCGTGAGTACTTAAATAATTCAAATAGTGGCCACAAAACAACACAAACTACCTCACCCAACAAACTACGCAAACAGCGAACTGCAATCTAGAAAATGTTCGTTTAACAAATTGACCTGTCCAAAAGGGGGTATTTGTCCCCCATCCTGAGTCCACCCCCTAGCTGTTTTAGAAACTTTGTCCGGCTTATTGTGTCGACGCCTGTAACGTTTATAAAAGCCTTGTTTGGACCTATACTAGCGCTTTGACGTATCTTTGTAGGAAACTAGTTTTGCTGTATAGTGAATTTAATAACGCTGTGACGGGTTATAAGTTGAGGGGTAAGTGTATTTGTGGTGAATGCGCTGTATTCTGTACTGTATTGTCGCTGGAAGTTCAACGCAGAACTTCATGTCCGGTGAAGTTGCGACCACCCTATGCGTCTTAATGTACTAGTCGGCAGTGTAATAATGTAACTACTACTAATAATGTAACTGTAGGTAACTATTTAATGCTCGCAACTCGAATTTCATTCTCTAGAAAAAATATTTATCACATCTACGCCTTTCTGCACCCTTTCTAAGCAGGGATAAGAACAACCTCCCCAGGGAAAAACATTACCTTGTTATCACCCCTTTCCAAAACAGGGATAAAAACTATCCTAAGTTTTTCTCTGGGTCTCAATAAATTCTCAATTCAATAACTTAACTAGAAACACCGTCGTCCGTACATGGTGTCAATATTTATTTATTTACATACACACACATTTACTATTGTTACAGGCTAACCCAATATAATAGTAGTGCCAATCTTTTACCATAATTCAAATAATAATATTATGAAAAGTATGCATACTAATAATTGTTGAAATTGAACCTGTGGCTGTAGGTTTCTTGGTAAGAACCGAATTTCAAAGTAGATATTGGCGATAGATCTGGTAACACTGATGCTAGGTCCTAATCAAATTTTATTAAACATTCATATTCGAACCAAATGCAATAAAATATTGCAGTCTATTGATTCTCTGCGTTTTCCAGTACTGGACGGCCCCCACAAGGTGGACCGACGACTTAATAAAGGTAGAAAGAAGGCGCTGGATGCAGGCCGCTACCAACCGTGCGATTTGGAAGTCATTGTGGGAGCCCTATGTCTAGCTGCAGTGGACGTCCTGTGGCTGAAATTTAATGACGATGGTGATGATTGATTCACTGGTCTAGCGACAGGGTAATGTATGCACAGGTACAGCACTCACAGTCGTCGATCCATTGAGCAACAGGATTGTTTTTTCCAGTTATTGGGAATAAGATAGGGTCCCGTTTTTACGCTTTGGGTATGGAACCCTAAAAGACTACTTATAAATCTTTATTAAAAGAGCAAAGACAACCGTCCTATGACCGTTTTAACGTCAATTTTCATTACAAAACTTCGTTGTAGCAAACTCCGGATTGAACTATGTCTGATTGGGCTAACTTAGGTCTCACTTTGAGGCCAAGCTAAGCTCCCCATGTCAAGTTAAAGTAAGTTTACCAACTCAAAACAAAGTTGCTCTTTGAGATGGGATAGACTGCTATTTTTAGGTGAAATGCCTGTGTATTTATTTGTTTGGGAGGTTCTATTTCACTTTTGACAAACTTGCCTTTGACAAAAACTTTTCAAATATAGTTCTCTCTTTCAGTACATTTTGAAATGAGGTCACACCCAACTTTGATTGAAATCTAATCACTTAGATTAATAAAGCCTAGATGGATAGTCTTCATACAAACGCTTCGTTAAGAGTGAGGCAAAAATCTTATGTCATTCGTGTTAATTTTCTTGGGGAGTGTGGACAATGAAGGCGATTTCCCCGAAAGTAGGGAAATTTTTAATACGTTTTTATTTGTTTTATAATTAACAAAAACAAAACGCATCAAGTACTTACTTATTTATTGAATTCAAAGTACCTACCTAATTACAATAAGATAAATCGACTTAAGTCTCGATTTCATTAAAAAGGAAATGTATTTGTACGGCTAACAATTGGGAAATAAATTTTCTTGTTACTGGTATCATTCCCGTATTTAATTTTTGAAAGCCAAATTCAAGCAAAATACGCGTAGAATCGTAGTACTTACTTATGAAATGTAACACTGGTCACTTTCTTTCGTTTTTCTGATGTATTTAGACACCCTTTCACAGCGCAAACCGTCATAATTAATTAAAAGTCGTCGGACGTGTTTATCAATTTTTCACTTTGACAGTTCATCTGACGTTTACGAGTGAGCCATTCAGGCTCACTAAAATCTGCCTCACCTTTCGTGCACTGACTATCTATCTAGGCTTTATTAATCTAAGTCTAATCAATAAAATTATGTTAACTTTATTATGGTCATTGTTCTCGCATATAAACTTTAACAGGTGAAAAAAGTGGTGAAAATACTCATTAAACCACAATGCAAAAATTTACAAAAATCTCACAAATTGGTGTCAGTTATTTATATCAGATTATCCCAAACATTTTAATACCTTTTGCTCTAATGAAATAAGATCTTACTCGTATAAACCTCTTTATCACCGTGCACAAAAGGTCACAGCACTTCAGACTACATATTTTCGTTGCAAACTCGCCCCTATTGTAACTACATAAGATCTCACAGTTTACCTTGTTATGTTGTCTGTACATGTAAGTCATCTACGCTAAGTATTCCAGCTAACCGCAGCGACCGCAGGTTTTAACCTAAACGGAGTAAAGGTCAGACTTTTACTTCCATAATGGTTCAAAATATTTGTTCAAAGTTCGCTACGGTCAGCAACGTAAGGAGCTTTGGGTAAACAGACCGGTTGTTTTATTAATGAGCATGTTAACGTTTTGAGCAACCTCTTTTAATTTGAGTTAAGCTGCTTTTCTAGTTCAGGAGCTAGTGTTGGGGTTGTTGTTGTTATAATATGTCTGTCCAAAAAAAATTTCTCCGAGTCAATGAAAATTTTTAATCGATTCAAAAAGAAGTTTTAGTCGTGTCTCTTATTCGCATAAACTTTAAAAGAGTTCTGCAAAAAAAATCAAACATAATCCGTCGTTTATACGCAAATGGAGAGGTGGACGCAAACAGACCACATTACCCTATTTCTAGTATTTAGATACTTACTAACAGCACAAAAAAACTCTAGGTTAGTTTATAAAGGTCTATATAAAATACACCCAATGAATATGCTGACTGTAGCTACTTTTGTAACGTTCTGCGACAGAACTACTACGAAATATTTTGCAAAGTTTCGTTCTTGAGCTAGTCTCCTTTAGGAATTTCCTTTGATACAGCCCAAATTTTGTTTGCTTAGGAATTAAAGTAGCCTTGCTTGAAACCAAACTATTTCCTAAAGCTACTGTAAAAACTTTTTTATGGCGGAAATATAAGATTTGTAAAATTTTTGATATTTTATCTTAATAACAATATTTTGTTTATTACTGCATCTCATGTTGATAGCCCAATAAATAAATTAATAACGGCCTTGTCATAAGACAATAAAGTATGAATCTGTACTCGAAAATTACTTTAGTAATTAGGAATTCAATGAAAAACAATAGACAAAAAAATATCATCCAAAATGTATTTGTAATAAATATATTTACAATAAACTGGATACATCCCTGCCTCGTAGACATACTAATATATTTGAGATTAAAACTTACAATGCGTCTGAATTACACTATGTAGTCACCAGTTCATGAAACTATACATTTTTGTTAAAAACAAGTAGATGATTACACCAGATGTTACCGGTAGTATTAAAGCCCGGTCTCTGAGCACGTAGATTTTTGTCCAATGACCCCAAGCTACCCATCCTTATCGCTCGCGCGTAATTATATTGCTGTCGCGACTGTGCGACGGGCGCCCGCAGTGAGTATACGAGCGATAAGGATGGGTAGCTTGAGGTCAATGGACAAAAATCTACGTGATCAGCGACCAGACTATATCTTAAAATACCGCATTGTTCTCTACTCTGGTCCTCAGTTATTGCATACACTGTTTCTTTTTCCCTGGCAAGAAACAGGATATTATTACCACACCTGAAACAAATAATGGCAGTGGATAAAGGAAATTGATCCATAAAAAAATTATACTTTAGTCTCATCGAATCGAAGTCTGTTACAATAAAGTGGCTTTTAAAACGTCCAAAAAAAAGTAAACTTATAAACAGTTTTGTATGTGCTTGTGCATTAAATAGTATACTAATCTTTTTAATACCAATGTAGATTCGTAATTTTTTTCTTCACAAAATGATCAGTTAACTTATTATTTACCGCAGTAGGAATTTTGAATCTCTAATTTTCTTACGACAAATGGAGATGTTCACTCTCCACAAAATAACGTATAATTTTAAAAGATTCATCATTGCGCTAAAATACTTGAGTTAAAATAGAGAAACACGGGTTTGCTTGTGACCACGGCTGCAGCATAGCAGCCGAAACGTCAAGCCGTGAGTACCTACATAAGTAAGTGAAATAAAAAATGTCACATTGAGCCCCGTGTTTCTCTATTTTTAGCTAAATTTATTTTTAATCTCATAGTTGGAGTTGTTAACTTGATACTTACAAACCATAAGTCCCGTCATCGTGAAGAAGGGTACACTGCACCCCATATTGAGGAGCACAGGAAACGACACGTTCCCAATCAGTGTGCCAAAGCGACCCATCGTCATGACGATTGAGGTCGCGAATGCTCTGAAAATATTGTGTCAACATCATCATCATTATCATCATCATTATTAGAGTCATTATCATCATCACCATCATCAACATGATCACCATCATCACCTTTATCATCGTCATTGTCACCATCATTATTAGCATCATTATCATCATCATGATATTCAGCCTTACTAAGAAGTCTGCGGAACATTTTGTCTCCCAACGATTTTGTGACTTGCCAGTTGAAAGCGGCTTGCATCCAGTAGCTTTCTACAGTCTTTAGGTCATCTGTCCACCTTGCAGGTAGACATCCTAACGATGCCATGGTTTCTGTACATGACCTACATTCCAGAACCTTTCTGTCCAATGTTTTCTTAATCATCCTTCGTCTTAGCAATTTTTTTTTACAAAAATACCTCAGACACATTTCCATTCTTAATCAATTTCGTCTGGACAAAGGTCTCAATCAATAAAAAAAAACAATTAAATTTTTATAGGAAGGATGAACTAAAATACCTTTGAAAATATAATTGTTCAACAAAAGAAAATCAATACACACCTATTCATCATCATCATCAACAGCCCTTTACAGTCCACTGCTGGACTATGAGCCTCCTCCACTATAGTGGAGGGTTTTGCCATAATCTCCACGCTTGGCAGGCGGGTTGGAGATCGCAGTTTAAAAGATTGATGTTTTTCAGAGAGCGCTGCTGCCCATTCTCTGTTTGATGTGTAGTCCCTAAGTCGCCTCTTACGACACCCGCGGGAAGAATAGGGGTTGGTGACAAATGTATTCTACTCTGCCGTCACTACACGCCTATTATTCGTTAATTAATAGAAAAAGTTTAACAGTATCGAAATAACTAATACATGAGTAGGAGGTGCTTTCATTGATCCGAAAATAAAGCCGTAATCAATATCAATTAAAGTTCAAAAAAATACCAACGAATGTACTTAATTACCTCTAACATGAAACAATACAACATGAATTGATGAAAACTCAACAAAACAACGTTGTTTCTTAAATGAGAATCAAAAACAATAGGATCTGAGGACTGATTAAAACTCTAAATACACAGTATAGCCACCTGTATCTTAAGACAAAGAGCCAATAGAAAGGTCTTTTGTTGCATAGTGGAGTCACAAAAGATCTAAAAATATGCTCAGCCATTCATCTTGGCCTTCGTTGTATTGCTGGCGACTTAGTTTAAATATTCATAAAATGCAGACTGGATAATTTATAAGAAAATGGAAAGAATTTCTGCAAGAGTTGAGTGTTTGTGTTGTTTTTTAACGATGCTTTATCTTACTATTTTTAAACAGAAAGACTAAAACAGTTTTTTAAAAACACAGGCAGTCTTTTTGAATGACAACAAAATCTACATAAGCCTATCTAGAAAAAATATAAATATAGGTAAGTAATGTTCTCATGTGCAGAGGAGGAACTAACAAACATTCCTGGAATCTCGAATTGGCAATCATCGACGCCATTGAGCAACGTTACCTCTACATATTGGAGGCAAACTTCGCCAGTCATTATCATCATCATTTCAGCCACAGAACGTTGAGGTATTCCTCGAAGTGCACCAATTTTGAGGCGTACCTATTCAAGCGCACTATCTTATTTTGCCCTGATACTTTTTATTCATCTTACAACATACTTCGTAAACATAGATGCGCTACGAGGAAACGTTTAGGAGCGCTTCAAAATGGTTGCGCTTAGAGGAACAGCTCAGAACGTCCACTGCTGAACATAGGCCTCCAAGCTTGTAGCTATACTGATGCATAAGATTAACTTTGGCTCACCTTATAGAAGTCGGGAAGATTTCCATCGTGAAAACAAAGTTGTTGGTAGTCATAGACTGCAGAACAGCAGCACTTATTGAGAAGAGTGACACCACAGCCGTCTTCGAACTGGCCCATCGGAGGGCGAGGATTCCTCCAATGGCTATCACACCCCCGCCTAAGGAGAGGGGCTTCTTCCCAAGTCGTTTCACCAGCACCCCGTTGATGCAGTACGGGAGAAAGCAGACCAAACCAATTATGACGCTGTTGATGTAGGTTTCAGGGCCGCTTTTTATCTGGAAATAAGTTTATGAAAGTTGATATTGATCTCTTAATATTTCGCGTTGTTGATGAACAATTAGGTAACGAAAATGCGTTGGAGTTATGTAGGAAAATGATTTTTGTAGCTAAAGAAGTAGAATTGATTTACCTGATTATTATAACAGAGTATCAAAAGCCTATGGAGATTTGTGTCGCTAGATTTGTCTGTCTGATATGCTTTCACGCCTAAACCACCGAATCATTTATTTATGAAATTGGTGTTGAAATAGTTTGAGTTCCAGGAAAGGACACATAAAATAGTTTTTATCCAGGTTTTTTAAAAAGACGCGCGCGATAACGTTTTTCTTTCAAAGACAAAATTTCACGCGGGAAATATCTAGTTATTTATAAATTGTACTGTGTTTCTGTCTGCAAAACTTCTTTGATAGCAAGTTTACACACTAAGTCGATTTGTCAAAGATCTTGTAGACAATCCATAACTTAATTTGGCCGCCCACTTCCTAATAAAACTGTCGAAAAAGCTCTTCAAGGCCGAACTTTGATAAGACATTGGAACTGATAGCAAATGAACTAATCGGGTCTTGGCAAATGAAAGGGAACTAGTTGAACTAGTCAAAACTATTTACTTTGGGCGAGCGATTACTAGTAGGTATTGTGATAAAGTTTCTACTGAATGTTACTGGGTGTTGTAAGTTTCATATTAACGGCCGACAGGATTGACAGCTTGTGTATTGGACTACTTATGGACTAGCTGAAGTTGCGGTTCAGTTATCGCCGGAGGAAAATGCTGATGTAATGAGCACGAATTGTTACTAAAAGTTTTGTTTTAATCGTTCGTTCATTCCTTTCAGCCAAATGACGTCCACAGCTGAACAAAGGCCTCCTCCAAGGATTTCCATAACGACCGATCCTTCGCTGCCTGCATCCAGGTACTTTCCGTGATCTTCACCAGATCATCGGTCCACCTAATGGGGAGGCCTGATCACACTTAACTACGTCTTCCAGCCCGTGGTCACCTCTCGAGGTTGACTATTTGCTGTCAATTTTGTCACCACAGGGTATGCAAGACTAGGTTTACTTAACGTCAAAGTAATACATTCCCATCACTTAGATGGTTGGCAGTCCACAACGCGTCTTTCCGTTCTATACATGGCCAGAACGCACCCATAGGAAACTGCTCGTGTATATTTTGTAGTGCCTGTTTGTAAATCTGTGACTCCAAACTATACACGATTTTTGCGTACTGATCGTGTATAGTTTGGAGGAGCTTAGTAAAAAAAGTCATCTCCAAACTATACTCGATTAGTTTCTACTACACCACTTACACTTGACTAGAGTGTGTTTAGTTGATATTGATTTAGTAAAATTCAGTAAAATATGGAACTATATTTAAAATTACATTTATTTGATATTATTACATAAAATATTATTATTTTACTGAATCTATAATAAATCTAGATTTTTAACACTATTGTAAGTGGTTTTTGAAATTAAATTGATTAGGTAGATTTCAAATTAAATAACAATTTAATTAAAATGAGAGAGAGTGAGAGAAGAAATTTCAACGTGCATTAAATACAATATTATGCGAGAATTTAAATGCTAGGTTTATATTGTCGGCCGTTTGGTGTAGTGGTTCGAAACGGACTACTATTCCTAGTACTAGGTAGCGGGTTCGATTCCCGAACAGTACAAACATTTGTGTGCATGAACATATTTGTTTGTATTGGACTGGGTGTTTTCTATGTATAATAAGTATGTATTTACAAAAAAAAGTATTTAATTATGTTTATATCCGTTGTCTAGTACCCATAGTACNTACTCCAGATCTTCGATTTTCCTAGTTTTTATAGTTTTCCCTTTATGTGGCCATTAAACCCTAACTCTGTACCAAATTTCAGCCCTCTGAGTTAATGGGAAGTACTAGTTCTATTTTGATGATCATCAGTGAGTGAGTGTCGTAAATGCGAAACTTTGCTTTCGCTTAACTTCGGAACTAAATGACCTACAGACTTGAAATTTTGGATTTAAAGTATGTGATTATAGCTTACTAGATGACGAAAATTTCTGCGTTCTGGTCTTATCCAGAGGTTCTCAAATAGGGGCCTGAAAATGCGGCGAAATGGTTCCAGTAAAGGATGGTACGGCAGTGTTTGCTTCGCGCTCGACTTGGCGGGGGCACTGCCGTGCCCCCAGATAAATGTTTCTTAAAATTAAGTTTTTATTTATTTTACTTTGCTCATACAACCCTGACGCTTGAGCGGTGACGTAGATCAATTCTAAACACAAAAAAAGCGCTCTTGTGAGTATAGTAGTAAGGTGCGATTTCGAATGCACCATGTGCGTTGGATATTTTGCATTATTATTATTACCGTTAAAATGTCGGCATCTGATCCTACACAAAGGAGTGCAATTTCTGTTGCTACTATTATGTATTCTGTGGTATAGGCTATTAGGTATAATCTTACTAACCGGTATGCACACGTCAGACCCATTTGTGTTGGCAGCCCTGGTCTTCAGGTCCTCAGTATACGAGTCAAGCATGACGCACAGGTCTGCCCCTTTGTCTGAGTAGTGTTCAACGATTGTCGAGATTTGGGGAAACCAGAGTCGGAGGACATTGTATCTGGAATAAGTAAAATAATCAAATTATTAATATTATTTGTTGTTTTACTCGATGCCACACCTTATTGGCAGCAGAAAATGCATTAAATTGCCCTGTCCCTTACAAAGCAAAGTTTGTAACACATTTTTTTGTAAAGGAATGAATTAGTCCTAAACAGTTACGTTTATAAGTACCTGTACTTTTTTTACTGTCCAGGGATTGAACCCGTGTCGTCTATCGTAGTGACCTCTAGTACGGAACCCTAAAACTCGTATTGTTTGTATGGAACCCGCGTTATCTAGCGTTGTACGGTACGTGTCCAAAACGTCTAATTCCTAAAAACTAGTTCTATAGCCTAGTTTAACTCATCCTGTCTTATTTACCCCGCTGTCAAATAAATCGGGCTATTTAGACCCATAATGTAAAATTTCCCTTGAATTACGTCACAACGTTCCTGTCAAGACAGCCCTGTATTTCTCAACTGGGAAGTTCTTGAGCAAGTTCCTGAGGGAAATAAGCCTCGGCAGAGTTTAATCAATTTGTAGGAACAGCTGACAGTCCGTTTGTGAGAATATACGTATTATAATAACCCGATATCTACATAGAAGTTTTATTGGAAATGGAAGAGAAAAGGTGATTTATAAGCGCGATTGTAACACTTTCTGAGTTTTGCTTTTTCACGACACAAATCCAGCTAGATAAAATTTGGTATTGAGAGTTCAGTTTTAGACTCGAGAAAGACATAGTATAATTTAAATTCTGATTTTTGTACAATATATACCCACACGATAATTCACGCGAGCAAAACCATGATAAAAAGTTAGTATAAGTACACATTAATGCGGTCGCGGTCAAATACCTGCCTTGTTCTGCATGAAAAAAAAAACAAATCAGCTTAAACCTAGGCGCAGACCACCGTCTTTTAGTTGGCCGATAGTTGGGTCGGGCTGTTAATCAGTATAGACATGTATGAAAGTGCGCACATTACACCGATTCGGTATCGGCCGATTCTTCATCCAAATTAGAATCGGGTCCAACTATCTGCCAACTAACAGTCGTTAGTCTGCGCATGGGCTAACTAAATCATAATTACGGAGTTTGACGGTTATTTTTCTTTGTAAAATAATAACTTACAATGATAAAATCATCACATTTGCCATACACAGCTGGGTCAGCCTTAGGGCCAAGGGCTTCGTAAATTTCAGCTTAACGTTTCGAAGTCCCATCACCAGATGGTGACTAAATCCTGAGACTGGTTGTTTTGGCTCGTCTTCTGTTCTTTTCATGTTTTTCCATAAATTGACGTACTGAAATTAGATATTCATAGCGTTTAAAACTTATATGACATCATCCTAAGCCTAAGCGCAGGCCACCGACTTTTAGTTGGCCAATAGTTTAGTCGGGCTTTTAATCAGTATGGAGACATCTCCACACAATGTACACTTACATAAGTGTAAGTAATGTAAGTGTACATTGAATCGGCCGATTCTTCATACAAATTAGAATCGGGCCCAACTATCGGTCAACTAAAAGTCGATGGTCTGCGCCTAGGCTAACACCTTAGCATGTATAATATTTCATTAAAGCTAAAGAAATAAGTGTTTCGTTTTAAATGCATTTTAATAACATCCGTTTCGTTAAACGTAATACTTTTTCATAGAACCATTACTGTGAAGTATGCATTCATAATTTTAAACTGTTCTTTATTGCTACTAAAGATTGTTATTGCTGTAAGTAACTACAAACACAGTCCGTTCGTTCTTCCAAATGACGGTAACAGCTGAACAAAGGTCTTCCCCAAGGATTTTCTTAACAACCGGTCCTACGCTGCCCACATCCAGGTACTTCCTGCCACATTAACACTCGGATGCTTACTTACCTGAAGCAGCAAATCGAACGCACAGCGTTGAAGGAAGAAGAAGAACGTAGAGCTCTGTGATTGGTTCGTGGGTCACGCTGTGCGGCTACGCGCACTGTGGGCCTCATAGTAACGTTTGTGAATACGGGCGTAAGTCTTCCGGTCCATAGTCACCTTCGCCATTTACGCATCTTTATTAAACCTTTTTGTAGCTTCCATGAATTTTAAATATAAACAAATGTACCTGAAACGTTTCCGCCGATTTCCCAGTGTTTTCTTTGTAAATGGTTATCAAAATTTCACGAGCCTCCTCGTATTTGTGTTGTGTGAGTAAATACTTCGGGCTTTCCGGTATAAATAGCTGAAGAAGCCAAGCAAGGAAGCTCCATTGCGCCATTATTATTAGGTAAAAGTTCCAGGTATTGAACGCTGAAATAACAAACAACATTATAAACATGGTTGAAATTCTTGCTTTGAAGCTGATTGTGTCTTGTGTCCTAGACTTCATAATTAAATCTATACATATAAAAGAAAGTCGTGTTAGTTACTCCACTTATAACTCAAGAACGGCTGAACCGATTTAGCTGAAAATTGTCAGGGAGGTAGTTTAGAGCCAGGAGAAGGACATAGGATACTTTTTATCCCGTTCGAAATTAAAAATAAAGTCTGCTTATTTATTGCCATTAAGGCGGAACAAAGTTCGCCGGGTCAGCTAGTTAACGATAAACCGAAAACAAATGAGTTGAGTTTTAAGTTTTCAGAAAAAAGTAATTAAATTGTTATTAGTTTTTACTGTTTTATGATATTAACAAACTGAGGTAGACATTAAGTTTGCCTTAGTTTAAAAAAAAATCTGTTTATTGTAAATAAAGTTAATATTTAATTTCGAAGGTAGACATCGATGTTATTCAATAATTCCAGAGGAATAATATTTTTCAATTGATTAAAATACGTACAGTGTACACCCTGAGATTTAACTTGACCCCTCATTTACAAACAGTCCCATAATCCGATTTGAGATCTATAAGGTACAAGCTATGCCTGCGACTTCGTACGAGTGAAAAACGTTTGAATATTTTTCCCGTTATTGGATCAATTTTCGTTGATACTCCACTCCTATTGGTCGTAGCATAGTGGTACATAGCATATAGCTATCCTTGATAAATGAGATATCCAATACATTTTTTTTAATCAAACCAATAGTTTCTGAGATTTGCACGTTCAACCAAACAAAGAGACTCTTCAGCTTGATAATTTTGTATAGATAGAAAACTACCTAAGTATCCATTGAATATCGTATACCGCCACTCCTGCGTAAGCACCCCCCACGACATAAGGGCGATTGACACCTGTGCGAGCGAGACGAAAGAGAACTGACACAGCATGATCTGGTCCCGAATGCCTTGGTGACAGAACTCTGACATGAGAGTCACCGATGCGGTGTGAGCTATTCCGAATCTGAAAAACAAAGCAGCAAATAAAAACTTAAATTGCTGTGTACTGTATTTCATTAGTTTCAGCCAAATGACGTTCACTGCTGGACAAAGGCCTCCAACATGGTTTTCCACAATGAACGGTCCTGCGCTTCCCGCATCCAGGCTCTCACTAGGTAGACCGACGATCTGAAATACATATGTAGGTATAATAGGAAATACATACACTAAGATTGTATAACCTGAGCGCTGCATGTTCAATCATGATTATTATTTTTAAGCATAGTTGAGGATGCAGCGCTTATTGGTACTCATTACCTGATAAAATGTAATAATGTACGAACTAATTTAAACAGCTAGGAAACTCTTTAATTGGCTTAGATTTAATGCTCATCAAACTAACATGAATATTGTAAAACAGCTGTTGAGTTTCTAAATAAATAAATAAATAAATAAATACCTGGAAGTGGGCAGCGCAAAACCGGTCGTTGAAGAAATCATTGATGATCAGTGGATGTCATTTGGCTGAAATGAACGAACGAAAGAAAGTACCGTGCGAGTATTAAATGCTAAATATGTACTTATTGGCAAAAGTTGTCAGCCTATACTATCCTAAGGTTACTTTAGTAATATTCATAGTTGTTTTATTATTCTTGGTGTGTTGTTAGTGTACCTAAATAACTAACTACTACTTATAAAGTGTTTCAAGAATTTCCTTTGATTCATTGTAGCAAATATAAGCCTATCTTCCTCGGTTCTTATCTTATCTACGGCATAGTCGGCCCATTTACATAAAGCGAGATTAAAATCTTAAAATAGTAGTTCAGGTCTTATAATTATTTGACATTAATAAATTAGAGCATTTTATAACATTTGCAATGTATCCAGAATACACGAGTTATTTTGAATGTTTATTTAATTATGAAAATGTTGTGAAAACAATGCGATTAATCGATATGTTTTTCTTTTTCAGGTAAGAACAACGAATGCACAATCTATTTTAAGGTAGAATTACACATAAATAAACTAAAATATTTTATATCCAATATGTCATCACACAATTCTCAATAAATTGCTCTTAAACAGACAACAGTGTTTTGTATTTTAATGATCGGTGTACTATTAATACTAATTGTTAGGTAAATAAAGTAATTAAATTAAACTCAAGCGCTGTCTATAACTACTGTATTTTTCTTCTGACATTTCAGTGTTGCCATCATGTACATATGACACAAACAGCATATTTAAATACACATTTTGGCACTATTTAGCTATAATAGGAGCTACTTTTCTACAAAAATTATACTCTGACACTCAAAAATTACGCTGCACGTACATGACTGTAGAGAAAAAAAAAGTAACAAAAAAACGCACTTACAAAAATCCTTCAAAAAATTTTGCGATGACCAACATGGAATATGTTTGACTGCATCCAGCTATAGACATCATAACGAATATCCCAAAGTAACCGCAAAGGATGAATTTTTTTCTCCCAAATGTGTCGGTTAGAAATCCTGCTCCCACTGCCGAGATTGCCATTCCTGGATTGAATAAAAAGTAAAATATAAAATGATATATCTAAAGCCTGGTCCGTGAGCACGTAGAATTTTGTCCAATGACCCCAAGCTAGCACGTGGCCTCCACTCCATTCTACTCATTAATCACTGTTTTGTTCATTTATTGTTAATGCAAGGAAATATTTTCACATAAAAATACACTAATTACATATTTGTCATGTCTAGCAATTTGCATTAAAGAGATGAATTTCAAAACAATTTGTTCAAGTTTAAAAAATACCAATGAGGCTACTATTAGTGAAGCCCTATTGGCACCCGGTGGACATCTTGTAGCTGAAACGATGATGATGATGATAATAAAAAGAAAGAACATAATAATATGATTATAGTGAAAGAAAATAGGTTTTTTATACTCACCAACGTAAGGCATAGCATTAAGTAGTCCTTTATCCACCAAGTCCATGTTCAGGTCGCATTCCGCACTGGTCAGTAAGAAGGGTGTGCTGGTATGGACCAAGTTCCCAGCAATGTTCCTGACGAGAGACGTGAGGAGAAGCCTCAGGTGGAACTTTCCGAACTTGCATTCTTTTAGAGCTTGGTCCAGTTCCTCTACTGGACGTAGCTGCTTTGTTTCTGGAGCGCATTTTGCTAAAAAAATGTTTGGAAAGAAATAAAGATGGATTTTTTTGGCACACAAACCTTAAATAAATTTAATTAAAGATCAATATTTCAAAAATAATAATTTAATTGTTAAAAATGATGAAACTTCTCCAGTCAGAAACTTTCCAGCATTCGAGAAAACTGCATTGTTAATTACTTACAATACCAAATCTTGTAGATAAATGAAAACTGATAATAAAAAACTGTTAAATGTTATAGCTCGATGTTGCAATCGTCACGTCATTAAGTCTCCAATTCTCCACGTTAAGATCGAGGCTCTGGCCTACACTCCCCACGCTGGCCATACGATTGCTAAGACCTAATATTCGTATACTTGCTATGTCACCTCTTACGATATCCACGGAAAGAGCCCGGCAGGGTAGAATTAGGATAGCCCCCACGACTATCCTATTCTATCCTGCCAGAACGAGACTTCATAAATTAAATTAATCTTATTATGTTGTACATTTGTAACTAAAATTGAAGCAGTTTGTGTTCAAAAAGTAATAAAAAATGCGTTTAAATTCCAAAACAGCCTACTTACCTGTAAACTCGATTGAACTTGCATCACACATAGTAGGTACTTGTACACAGTAGGAAATTAACTAAATATTCACATTATAATCACACAAGGCTTGTTGTCACACGTTTCGAGATAAACTGTTGATTCCGGTGAGATATTTTACAGTGACAATGATAATAGCTCGTTTGTTTGTCTTAAGAGATAATAAAGGGTCTGCCTGTTAAGGAAAGGCTGTAAAATTTGATTCAAACTTGATTCAAGTCTGTGATTGAAGTTGAAAAGTTCATCATCGTCATCGAGTCATTAATTTGTCTCCAGGAGCGAGATTTTTCTAATTTACCAGGGACTTTTATGCATTGTGGCATGCTTTCGTGCTACTAATTAGCATGTGTAACTATTACCACGGAATAATAATAAGTACTACGTACAGAAGTTTTACTTCGCGAAGGTATTTAAAAAAATGTATGCTCAATGTCATTAAAAATATGGTGTAATTTAGCTTGTCTCAAGAGTCAAGCACCATTTTGTTGACAAACGTCAGTGATCGGTACTGCGCCGAAGCTATAGGGCTGATTTCGGTAAAATGATGTGACGTGAGGTGCCAAACTGCAGAAAATGGCGGAGGAAATACATGATTTAGCATGAATTATCATGAATAATATTATCTACTTATTTACCTCTCCGTTTCTTCAGGCAACTTAAAAAAGTACATTCTGTGTTTTTATTATTATTTAGTCAGTTAAATACTGCACAGTATTTTTAGTACACCATTTTCTTTATTTTTTCCATCATACACAAGAATACGCGTGCGTGAGTCAATGTTCGCTCGTATGTGAGGCCTTGTCGAATAGTAATCCTGTAGGGAGCCATCGTGCGTGTTTTGTTTTCGATGTAAACTCGCGGAGACGAACAGGCCTGCTATTACTCACTCCGGGGAAAAGGCATCACAATGTTCGTATACATGTGTGTCCCGTAGTCTCATAAATACAAGGTGTACAGACGACCTGATAAAGGTAGCAGGCAGGCGCTGGATGCAGGCCGCTACCAACCATGCGATACGAAAGTCATTGGGGGAGGCCTATGCTTCAGCAGTGGACGTCCTGTGGCTGAAATGATGATGATGTAACATACAAAATCTTTATTTTTTATTACATTAGTGTGATTTATGAAGTACTTATACTCATTATTGATAAACAAAAATTAACTGATATAAGGTAAGTGCCCCCTACTTCGGTATATTAAGGCTCTTACGACTTTAACATTTTATTTAAAAATAACCAAGCATGATATCAGTATGAAAGCTTTTGTATGCTAAACTTTGGTCTTTTGACAGTAAGTTATTATACACAATTTATAGTTATATAGTTTGAACTTTTTTTTATATTAATTATTCTGCGGACCTCTAGTTTGGATCCTGTTTCGTGACAAAATTTTGCTCTGTTTCTAAGTTCGTGAACTCATGTCCCCTATTTCGGGATAAGGTTTTATGCATCCAGTTAGGATATTTTAATAATGATTAAGGGTTTAATAAATTTAAAAACGATAATAAAAATTTAGAATAAAATAATTATGTGAAATTGTCGATATCACTTACCTGAAATATTCATAAGAAATAATGTGAGTCTAGTATAATACAATTTTGATTTGTTATTTCTAACAATAAGTGAAAATACTTATATTCCCATTAGAAATGTAGAGGAGGGGGGGGAAAAAAGTAACAATAATACGGTACCTTGTTTCGTGATACTGATTATTCCACATTCCCCAAGTAAAATTCATGGATTATTATCAAAATGTGTCAATTAACTATTATCTATCCCATATACAATACAAATAAACAAAGATAAATAAAACAAATCGAAATAAAACCAAAATTATGCTGGTACTACTTATGCTAATTTATCTTAAAATTGGTCATATATGTGAACTTCAAACTCGTGTCATATAAATTCTAGTGAACGAAACATATACCGAATTTAGGTCATGAGAAACTTAAATAAATGCATTATTTGTTTCATAACTTACATTTCAATTATCATAAATAATTATTTAAAAACCAAGCATCAAAATATTATCCATAATATCCTTGATTCGGTAGTATCACGAAACAGGGGACACCCGAAAAATAATATGTACGCTATTTCGTGACTCAATTAATCGCAATTTTAAAGGAATTCTACGTTTTCATATAACTTTTTTCTAAGCCAAATCAATTGTCAAGGAACACATGAAACCACTATTACAAGTTTTATGCAAATGGACGTTTCTTCGCCTTTTTATAAGCTTAAGAAGTTGGAGCGCTAACCTTACGGTGAGAGCAACATTTTCACGCCGCACGGCTGTTTTTGGCTCTCTGAGAGTTTGAAGCTTCGTATTGCTCTCATTTTTGGCGCCACAATGTTGGTACTTGGTTTTTTAGATAGCTTAAATAATAGAGTTTTTTATAGTAATAAAGAATTTTTATAAATAATATTCCATTTGCTTATTATTTGAGCTAGAAAAAAAACTTACGAACTTACGTACTATCACGAACTAGTAGCCGTTTACCTTAACTGTTCTAAAATAATTCTACGTGTCAGCGAGGCAAAGAAGCGAATAATGCTTGCTGCATCTCGCTAAATCGCTTAGAAATGTTCATAAGTAACATTTAATACAAATCAAACACTTAAGTAGGCTTTAATAAGATATAATTAAGACAATTTGCGAATCATTTCTTCGTCGACGGCAGAAGTAACGACAGCATAATGACACCTGAAAATGATAATTTAGACAAATTATGACATCGTTAATGTTTGCATTACTTTTGATCATGGCTTTTTAATTAAATCTGTTGAATTTGATGTACATTAAGAAATATTAAGAGCCTCTTTTAAGAACTTAGTAAGAACTAGCTTTCCGTCTGTGGTTTCGCCCGCGTGAAATTTTTTTCTGTCAAAAACCGGTATACATGCTTAGGTATAACCTACTTTGAAATTATTCTCCTATCTAGGTTAGTTTAGCTTTTAAATCTTAACTTAAACTTGATACTCTGACGAGAGTGTAAAATTACAGATAGTCCGCAAACTTGGAAGAGTAGCCATTAGTGTATACAATTAAAAT
The DNA here is from genome assembly GCF_004193835.3 of Ostrinia furnacalis. Lineage (NCBI taxonomy): Eukaryota > Metazoa > Arthropoda > Insecta > Lepidoptera > Crambidae > Ostrinia > Ostrinia furnacalis. The sequence goes on along the minus strand of NW_021132101.1, from coordinate 1,091,936 downwards.
TACAACAATACATAATGACTAGTCATCATCATCATCATCATCTCAGCCATAGGACGTCCACTGCTGAACATAGGCCTCCCCCAATGCTTTTCATGTTGCCCGGGTAATATATTTGAAAATAGCTAAAAATCCTAGGTTAATATAATAGGGATCCTGTCAGGTATGAAGTGTCTTATTGAGCATTTTTGGGTGTACGTAAGTGTACCTATTAATGGTAGATTTATCCAACCATGAAGTGTCATAAAAGTGCATAACGCCCGTATTCACAAACATTACTATGAGGTCTCACAGGGCGCGTGGACGAACAGGGTCACACACGAACCACAGGAGCTATAATCAACGCTGTGCGTTCGATTTGCTGTTTCACTTAAGCAAGCATCGTTTATGAATACGGGTATAAGAAAGGCAAAGAAAAGAGTGCAACGTGAATTACTTAATATTCTCTCAAGAAGTTTTCGTGAATTGTCTGTCATATCTTACTGAAACTCAAGGTTAGCGGGGGGATATCAATTCATTAATACTTTATCTAATATCATGGTTATTTGCATTTTATTAAAATGAAATATCTTTACTTGACCCTAGTAAAATAAGCAAACCGCACAGCATTGAGAAATTTTAAAAAAAGTAGTAGCCTAAACTATAGCTGCAGCTACAGCCTGCTGCTGTCTTTCCCGAAGACTATAATCCGGGTATTTTCAAGGCGAGAGTGAATAGGCACTTGCATGGCAAATTTATGTACCATCCTAGACTGCATCCCACTTAACATCAGGTGCGATTGTGGTAAAAAAAAAGAAAAAAAAAGCTTAATCCTAGCTTAAAGATACACCATTGGGCATGTATGAATTTGTAGTATTACCACTATATTCATTGGAGAATATCCCGAAGATCAATCCTACTTTGTAAAAAACATTAGGAGGCGTCGTAAGCGAGGACAATAAATCAGGGACTGTCAACCTTTTTTTGATCGACCAGCCAATATCTTTAATGGACGAAACAGTTCCTAACTGGAAGTGGGGGTGAGCATACTATGAGTGGATGCAGTGAGTTCTGTTTTCTTGAATATTTAAAGCTAATGCTGTATAAACACCAAACCCGAATCGTCGACTTTTGAGTTGGAAAGTATTCCTAGGGTGTCCTAGGTCTGACACGTTGCTTGTTTACTTTTTTGCGTAAAAAAACCGAATTGATGCTATGCTTAGGGCGAGGAGCGTGCTATGCTCGGAGTTTCCCTGCGTGATCGAATCAGAAATGAGGAGATCCGTAGGAGAACCAGAGTGACTGACATAGCCTGCAGAATTGATGCTACTCTTTATGACATCAGCTATCTGTTTGCAATAGTTGATTTTAAACTTTCGCGTTGCATAATTGAATTAATCGCGTTAAAACCTATTTCAATTAATTCAATCAGCTGTCTTTCAGTGAAAGTTCCGCCAAAATCAGTTCGGCTATTTCAGTGATAAATTCAGAAATCAGACACAAAAAAATCAACATTATATTTTAGGAAGAATAGCTGTTTTTTGATTATTGTTACTTAGAAAACTTTTTACTAAATATTTGTACTAAAATAGACGCTGTAAGGTTGTATCAATTTTGAAGGTAAAAACTTAAAGCTTATCTTGTTGTAACTTGTAGATGTTTTTCATGTACCTAGTAAAATAGCCTCACTATAATAAAGGTACGCATCATTACTTGTACTATGACTTGTATGAATATCATCATCTATTTTCAGCCACAGGACGTCCACTGCTGAACATAGGCCTCCCCCAATGACTTCTACATCGCACGGTTGGTAGCGGCCTGCATCCAGCGCCTTCCTGCTACCTTTATCAGGTCGTCGGTCCACCTTGTGGGTGGACGTCCCACGCTGCATTTTCCGGTACGCGGCCTCCATTCCATGTATGAATATAGCTGTAGATAACAAGTGAGCTACTCATTTCATCTCCATTGTGCACTGAATGGAACGCATTTCGGGGAGTACGCGTAAAAGGTTGAACGAAAAAGCCGTGGGAACTGCAGTTTTTCCGCGGAAAACGTTATTATTTTCACGTTTTGCGTCGGACTGAACGAGAACTAGTGTTGGTTTTGAACTTTAGTCAATCGGTACATCGATAACTATAGTCAGTTCAAATATCGATGCACTTCTCAATTGATGGACAAAATTGTAATAGGAATGAAAAATCTATACTGATATTATAAATGCGAAAGTAACTCTGTCTGTCTGTCTGTCTTGCTTTCACGCCTAAACCACTAAACCGATTTTGATGAAATTTGGCATAGTTTGAGTCCCGGGGGGAAAGGACATAGGATAGTTTCTATCCCGGTTTTTGAAACAGGGATGCGCGCGATAAAGTTTTATAAGCTAGTATATAATAAAAAATAAAACATGCCTCCAGTTAAAAGTGTTATTTCATTACACGATATTTTAAAGGTTTCCAAATATTCATGCAAGTAGAAATACAAGTTAAGATCATGATTCAAAGTAAACACCGTGACATCTTATAAACTTATGTTAGATGCTATTTTGCAATGAAAATTAATCTTCAACTAGCAGCTTGCAGTATAATTTGAAGTATTATCAACCCTACATTAAAAGTTTTATAAAAAAAATCGAGCAATCGCTATCTCGAGTGATATCGAACAGTTTTGCATCAGTGTGCCTACCATGAGTTTACGTTAGGTGTGCTCGCTAGCGACTGCGTAAAAAAATGACATTTAAATGTAGGTATGACATATTGTGCAGCGCCCCGAGTGGCTACTTTCAAGAAATAAAATCTTCATAGAATTTTTTGACATATTCGCTAGCGAGCTCACCTAACGTAAACTCATGGTAGGCACACTGGTGGCGCTAGTTTATTTGCTCTTTTTCTTTTGTATAGTTGTTCGACTACACGTCAGCGTCCACTAGAAGTAAAGCTGGATATTTGTGAACCTTCGAACGTTGTGCTTTTGCAAAAGCGCTTTTTAAAAGACTATTTGCGGAGTACTTTATAACTTTATTTACTTGTACGTTCGTGTTTAATAAAGTACATATTATGTGATGATTTTAGTTACGAATTTTAAAGAATATTAATAACCCCGTTAACATCTTATGGTATTATAAAAATATTATTGTGTCACGAGCGGGTTAACCACAACAGTCAGGCGGGGATCGAACCCGCGTACCTCGAATCTAGACTCTGAAACCTTCACCGTAATCATAATATAATAATCAATCACCGTAAAGTAAAATTGTATTAAGTTGGTATTTTGAAGCTTAATTTAATCAAAACAGATCTTTTTTAGTTAACAATTCTAATTTTCGTAACGTACTTAAGTTGAATATTGTATTAGGTAGGTACTTACCAAACATAACGGCGTCCATTACGTAAAATGGTAAAGTACTGTCAATTTTAAGCAATATAGGGAACCCAATATTGCCTGACAATGTACCCATTCGACCAAAAATCATCATTGTAGCCACTGCCAAGGTTCTGGAAAAGTTTGAACGTCTTTTTGAAGAAAATTCTATTTCAAAACAACGAGTTTTCCAACAAAAAGTATATAATATAGGTATATAGATAACCGTAAATATACAGTGTATCCGGTCACCAGTGTCCGACCCGTTAGGGCGCAGTAATATGATCAATTTTATCGACAAATCCACCGGAATAAAACATTTTATACCTACTATTAAAAATTACAGCTATTTTAATTTCTTTACTTTCTGAGTAACATAACATGGAACCGCTCGAGTAGTTGTGACTGCTACTGGAGGTTGGCAGCATGGTGAAATGGCAATGCCAGATTTTGTATGGAAAGTGGCGTCTTTTTTTTTTCGCGCGGCCATCGACCAAACTTTGTTTTTTGATTACAAAATAGTGTAATAAACCAAACTTACTATGACATGTATACCTCTAAACTCAGTCTGAACTGAGTTACGAGCATTAGAAGTTTGATGATTTTCATACTAGATTTGCTTTTTGTGCGCAAGTTTTGTAAGAACTTGCAACAAAATATTGCGCTATTTTTTTATTGCGCTGATTCTGCTCCATACTGATGTCTGGAGCCTTTAATGGATGGTATTGTTTGTTTATACATACAATCTCACTATTTTGTTGCAATTTCTTACAAAACTTTGCGCGCAAAAAGCAAATCTAGTATGAAAATCATCAAACTTGTAATGCTCGTAACTCAGTTCAGACTGAGTTTAGAGGTATACATGTCATAGTAAATTTGGTTTGTTACACTATTTTGTAATCAAAAAACAAAGTTTGGTCGATGGCCGCGTGAAAAAAAAAAGACGCCAATTTCCGGCATTGTCTTTTCAATGGACTATGACTGTAAGAGCGATCCGTGTACTTTTGTTTATCATTGGCTAACTGCTCAAGCTGTTCATGCAGTGAGTGCTGTTAGTCAAATAGTCCTACATACCTTGATGATGTTGGAAAATATTCAACCACCATGATCCTGTTTAAATTTACCAGTGCACTGGACACCGAAATGACTGTAGTAAGCAGTACTATTACTGCAATTTTGGAACTGGCCCATCTCAAAACTATAAGGGTGACAAAAGCTAGCACTGACGCTGTGATTATCAATATCTTCTTGCCCAATCTTTTGACCAGTATACTGGACAAAATTAATGATATGCAGGACGCCCCATTCACCATCATATTTAGTAAATACGTCTGGTATCCACTTTTGTTCTGAAACAAATGAGTTTGAGGCTTCAATGGGTTTTATTTATTTAGGAAAAATATAAGATTTTTGTTAAATTGTTGTCTGTAATTTTTATACAGGCCATATTTCGTAAAAATCACGCTCAGCTTCGGATGAACGGTAATTTTTGTACCTACATTGTTTTTAATGGCAATTTTAATTAGCAGTATGTCTTTATTAGTGTGTTTAGTAGGTATATAGTCATTCAATTTGGGATTTTTAATCAGTCATTGAGAGAGTTTACGTGTTCCTAAAATATGATTTTCTTTTAACGAAATACCAGTTTATTTTCAAATATAATTTTGGAAATTGTGTCAATAAGCTATCGAATGTAACAAACAGCGCTACATTAAAATTAGGATAGTATTAACTTTAATAAAGTTAACTTTATAACATTTATTTATTTGTAATAGGTTCTATGATTACTTACTGGAATACATTCAGTGGTAGTATTTTTAATATCAATCTCAGTTATCGTCATATTATTATTATAGCAGTCCAACAGTTGACAAATGTCTCTAGTTTGTCCATCGTCGGTCTCAAAGCTGGTATGTTCAATTATAGTCCATATTTGAGGCAACCAAAGTCTCAAAACATCGTAGCTAAAAAGGAATGACACAATAATTTAGTACTTACGATACAATGCTATTTAAGTACTAAATGTTTATTTAATTAATAATTAATGTTTTATTTAAGTAATAACCCCTCGTGGTAAACTAAATATGCTTGTGTTACGAGTGGTTTCACCAAATAGTCCAATAGAGGTTCGAACCCGCTTTCTTTGGATCACTATTGCGCCCGTCCGACATCATTGGGCTATTATATGTCCTTATTCTGATGTTATTATTAATAAATTAATAACCCTCTAATAAAGTTTCATTTATGTGCACACAATTTTTTGCGTGAAAGAGGGGCGAATATCTATCCATCCTCACAAAACTTTGTTATTATGTAGAAAAGGTAATGGTAAAGACGGCGTCATGTCGAGCTTTACACTGAAGTCATAAATGCAATTGTAATAAAGTCGAGTATGCAACAAAAATGTACTATAAAAAGTATGTTATGTACTTACATTATCAACATCGCACTGTTGATTCCAATCATAGTAATAAGGTAAAACACAAGGGGCTTTTTAAATATAAGCTTCACTTTGTGAAGACTAACAACCAGTTTGTTAGCAAATGATATATTTGGTGTCTTTAGTTTCGTTTCTTGATTCGTTATTGTATCTTTCCATAAATCTTTGAACTGAAAAGGGGTAAAGATTAAATTATAAGTGAATGCAAGGCTCTAGTAAATTAAACGCTTGAGTCACAGACAAGAACTAACTGTGTGCCTACCATGAGTTTACGTTAGGTGAGCTCGCTAGCGAATACGTCAAAAAATTCTATGAAGATTTTATTTCTTGAAAGTAGCCACTAGGGGCGCTGCATAATATGTCATACATTTAAATGTCATTTTTTTACGCAGTCGCTAGCGAGCACACCTAACGTAAACTCATGGTAGGTACACTGTTTATTTAAAATATACACAGTATTACATACTTTAGGCTAGAGGGCGCTAATAGTTTAAATCTATGGTATTGACGAAACAAAGACAACAAAGGCTTTGTCTGTTTTCGTAAAAATGAAAGCATACCTAAGCTAATTTTTCATATTGCTGTTGTAATACACTCCTTTACAACAACAAGTAAAAGATAATCTAAATTAGACTCAACCACAGGACGTCCACTGCTGAACATAAGCCTCCCTCGATGATTTTCAGATTGGCTTGTTGACAGCGGCCTACATCCAGCGCCTTCCTGCTTCCTTTATGAGGTAATCTGACTCATATCATGGAGTTTTTCCATAATCGCTACCCTAAAGGTAGACCTCTCACTTAGTAGACCGATGATCTAGTGGTCGCGGGAAGCACATGGATGAGTGTAGCGCAAGGTCTTTGTGAAAATCCATGGAATACCTTTGCCCTTTTTGGACGAAATGATGAAACTTATAGGATCATTTTATTTCATCATCATCATCATCATTTCAGTCACAGGACGTCCACTTCTGAACATAGGCCTCCCTCAATGCTTTCCATCTTGATCGATTGGTAGCGGCCTGCATCCAGTCCGTTAATTTATTTCGTCGACGTCGTCGTTTCAGCCAAATGACGTCCACTGTTGGACAAAGGCCTCCCCCAAGGTTTTCCATAATGAACGGTCCTTCGCTGCCCGTATCCAGGCCAGGCCAGGTTATTTTATTTACTTACTGGAAACTTATCCCCACTGTTTCTATGGTTCTCTCTGTAGATTCTAGTTAATACGTCTCTGACCTCTGCGTATTTGTTTTGAGATATAAGATAATGAGGGCTCTCCGGCACAAATATGAACATTATAAAGGCCGTCAGTGTGAAAAGTGACATGGCGTACAAATAAATGTTCCATGTGTGGAGGACTGAAACAAATTAAATCGTCTAAAATTATTTTATTTTATTAAGGACAACAAACAGTTGTATACAATTAAACTTTATGTAGACAGTTTAAGTAATTACACAACCAACACTAACTTGTCCATAAGAATACTGTAGGTCCAAGGTGCACGCCGCGAAAAGACAGTTAAATTATTATTACTCCAGTTTTTTGGTTGCCACAGTACAAGCTTTGCTTAGTTTGCTCGTGGTTTCGCCTGCGCAACTGGGTGATTTTTTTCTATTACAGGAAGACTCTACATCAGGGGTGGCCAACTTGATTAGATATAAGATCTACTGTTTACTAACGAAACCCTGGGCGATCTATCACTTACATTACATACAATGATGTAGTATTTTTTGCTTTGCCACGATCGACTGGACTCGTATTCGCGATCACGGTTCGCGGTTGGCCACACCTGCTCTATGTTATGTCCGTTCCCCCTTCAAAATGTATATTTTTCCATGGATCCCAAACTATCTCTATACCAGCTTTTTACAGCTAACTGAAGCTTTAATAAAATTTAACTTACCAAACCGTCCTCCAAAGAAAGTGTATTTCCATTCGTTTAACAAAATGGCCCACGACATAGCAGATAGCACGACCATTCCCAAACTTGACTGCATGTTGTTGAATAGCAGCACTTGGTCTCTTATACCGCTATGACAAAACTCCGAAACCAGAGATATAGATGAACATAAGTATGTTGAGTATCTGAAATAAATAATACACAGATTGTGTGGTTCTGGCATGGTAGAATAGGACCCCCTTTTTCAGTGGATGTCGTAAGAGACGATGACGACTAAGGGACAAATGCAACGTCAGTCCTCCCCAACCCGTCTGGTCAGCGTGGGGAGTATAGGTCAAAATATCCTCCATTTGAATCAAAAAACAATAAAATATATGTGAAGCACTTTAAAAAATGCAGTTTTTTTCAGGCAGAACAAGGCAGGTACTTATTTGACCGCAATAGCATCTTGCAGTCTAGGATGATACATCTGCCCTGTAAGTGAAACCACCCACTGAAAATCAGTGTCTTGGCAGTTACAATGTCAAGATGTTACCTTTTTTGGCAACTTTGTTCATTTTGTGTATGTCTTTTGTTGCCTGAGTTTGTTGCCAAAGTAAAGTTATTTTCTTTATTTCTTTTCTTTTTTTCTAAGTGTCTATTTACTCTCACCTTGAAAAGGCCCAAAGTTTATCTCTAAATTTACTAAAAACGACAACGAAATAAAATCTGAAATACTCACAGAACACCTTCGAAGAATTTCGAAGTCAGCAACATCTCGTACGACTGGCTGGACGCTGATATACACGTGAATATGAACATCCCTCCAAGTCCCGTGAGGATAGACTGCTTCCTCCCAAATGCATCTGAGAGGAAACTAGTGAATATTGACGTGAGGGCCATGCCTGAAAATAATGACGTCATCATTTGTCATCGTGTTGCAACTTCACATAATTACAATAGCCGAGCGGTGAAGGGGTCGTAGAGGCCGATTTGACTTACGAGGAACGTTGAACGAACCCCGCCGCCGCTTGACATTGTGATGACCCTACTAGTGGGTCCACAAGCATAACTTACTATGAAGGGCTACCGTGACTATTAGTATTTTGTGCAATACAAATTACCTACAGATTATTTTTTTTATGCATTACAAGGCAGGTATTTGACCACAATCGCACCTGATGTTAAGTGGGATGCAGTCTAGGATGGTACATATCTGCCCTGTAAGTGCCTATTCACTCTCGCCTTGAAAAGGCCCGGATTATAGTTTTCGGGAAAGACAGCAGCAGGTAACGAATTTCAGTCCCTAGCTGTTCGCATTATAAAAAAGTCATCGAAACGCTTAGTGCGAGCTGGTGGAATGTCAACAATATAGGGATGGTACGCTAACCTGCGTCTGGTTCCTTGATGATGGAAGGGGGCTGGTGGAATTAATTCGTGTAATTAATAAAAAAAAGATACGAGTATTCTTTAAAAAAATCAGATAAGCTACGAGTAATGTCAGATGTTTTCCACCACCAGTGGCTATTCAGTTCGACTATCAGTGTTCTGAGTTTACTCCTAGGAGGAACTTCTCCTGTGCTTGAGGATTGCTTGCTTTGCCCGATCATCACATATCATCAGGTGAGAACTTCCCTGTCGTAGGTTATAAAATACAGGCATACAGGGTGGAATTTTGTAATGCCACCTGGAGGGAAAGTACTCTTAATACTGTAGATAGAAAATTTTACTGAAAGAAAACATTCCTTTATTTTTTAAAAGAAAGAGAACTGCATTCAAAGAGTTTCGAAAAAAAATCGAAAATTCACTACCATACCATACAATTTTCTGTACATAATTAAAATAATTTAAGATTTTATGGTTTTCCTTTCATTTAATTTTGATTTATTAAGTTTGTTAGAGAGATTTCATCCTTGTACTTAACCCTAACGATCGAGGTAATAAAAACACAGGGTGTAATTTTTAACAGATTTTAGTTGGTTCGATCCCCGGGTGTGGCAAGCAAATTTTTGGAAATTTTAAAATGCAGTTCTATTTCTTTTCAAAAATATAGAAATGTTTTCTTTGTGAAAAAAATCTATCTACAATATTAAGAGTACTTTCCCTCCAGGTGGCATTACAAAATTCCACCCTGTGTACGAGTGTTCTTACCAATAAAAGGAATAGCAGTCAAGAGCCCTTTCTGAGCCAGATCCATCTTGAGATCGCATTCAGCATCAGGCAGCAGAAAGGCAGTGGTGCTGCTGACGAATATTATACTCAGCATCCCTAAAAAAGAGGTGGTCAGCAAGCGAACGTGGAATAGTCCAAACCCACATTGTTTGAGCGCTTTCTCTACTTCTGTCATTCTGTCTTCTTTTTGATTCTGTAAATATTAATAAAATTACTTGTTGGGAAGCCAACAACGCGCGGGAGGAGACGTGCGGGCGGCGTACGATGACTAACGTCACCTCGGGCCGACAGCGTCATCATCGGCTGCGCTCGGCTCACACACTGACACACTCGCCTTTGGACACCACCGTCGACGCACGATTACCGCGTATCCTAGATAATCAATTGTAAATTAGGCTGGCGAGAATACAGCACCTATTTTTATACAGTCCGCTATTTCATTCATTTCTACTAATATTCGTTAGGACCCTAACATTACTTGATCATCGTCAGGACACATCTCTTCTGCTTTGCTCTCTCGTATCTCTTGTCTTAATGCTTATACTTGAATGAATGCTCTATCTTCTAGAAACTTCAGCAATGCCAGAAAAGGCGCCATAGATATCAATAAATTCATTTTATAGAAAAAAACCACAATATGTGAATTTCGAACCTAACATTTTATTTTATTTGGCCTTCATCTTATTTATTTATCTTAACAATAATTATATTTATAGTTTCCTTACTTACCAATGCTTTTGTATAAACTAGATATTAGGGTAAACCAGAGAGTGATTGCCCACTGGTAGTGATTGCCCGCTTTAAGAATAATATTGTCAGGTGCTGACTTTGAATCACTTTAGTTAGATTTGAATTTACTAATTAGATGGCTCCGAGATCAATGTACAGTAGATTTAAAATTTACAATATGAAACACTAAAAAAAAAAGCAGTTATGGCGGATTTTGTCAAGACGGGTGAAAATGTTACCCAAACAGGTAAAGACTAACAATTTTACTAAGGAATTACTTGCTTAGAGGTTAATTTTTTTTGCAAGTTATTTAATATTCAACGAATGGTGTATAGTTATGATGAAATTATAAGTGTTTTCTCCATTATCAATAAAAATAACTGATAAAATTTGATTTCTAACGGTCATTTTAACGGTGGGTAATCACTGCACGTAAATCTGTATATTTTTAGTTATTGCCCACCATCATTTCAGTTATTGCCATATGCTAATGTATAGTTATTGCCCAGGGCAATTATTATTAGAGTGTTGCCACCATGCAGTAGCAGTGTTTAAGTTGCTCATTGCTAGACTTGTTTTGCAATTTACAGGCATAATTAATATTGAACTGGCTTTTAATGTTTCATTTTCAGTATGCCAAAGACTCCAAAAGCTCAATATAGCATAGAAAATTTGCAAAAAGCGATCGAAGCTGTACAAGATGTATCCAACAATTTATCTACAAGATAAATTGCTGAAAAATATGGTTTGGCTTGAAAAAATTGATAAAAATTCAAACGCAAATACAAAAAATGAAAATCCTACGTTAAATCTACTAGTGAAAATGTTAATTCTAAGGAAATAGATACGACTTTAGGGAAGAATAACCAACAGCTAATTGAACATTCTGAGCACCACTTGAACTGATATGAAAAAAGATAAAAAAATAAATACATATAAAATTTACATATAAAATTCAAATTTTTGCGTCATCTATGTTTTGAAGTAGATGATTCTGTCTCTACCGATTCTGACTCATTATCATTAGCTCAAGAAATATTTGATAACTAAATAGTTAATAAGGCCAAACGCAATTTATTTTGAAATTTTGAAGACTACTACTAGAATTTAAGTTTAATGTTTTGTTTTGTTTGTTTAAAGCCTATTTTGTCATTTTGAAATTGATTATTTTGTTTTAAGACACTGGGCAATTACTGTGCTTTGATGTGGGCAATTAGTGTAAGTAATGGGCAATGACTGTACATTTTGGAGGATTTTAAATTTATTTCAATATTTTCTAAGTTACGTAAGTTTTAACTAAAAATTGTTAATATTCTGTTTATCAGTTTATTGAGTTATAAGAAAAAAGTCATAAATGGTCGATAAATTAAAATACTTTCTTTAATTTTTCATCTCAATGTGTTTGAAATCTTAAGTGGGCAATAGCTATACGGTTTACCCTATATTCTGCTTGATATAATTACCACGATCAAACTTTTACTTCTGAATTCCAATCCAAACACTAAACTAACAGCTTTCGATGCCCTACCACTAGACGTTGATGCAACACTACATTTTGAAACAAAGAATACTACATACATAGTTTAATAATATTATGATAATACTATTCTAAAATTGTTTCAAATGCAAATAACCACATTTTTTCTGCGTCTAGCGTAGGTGTTGATAATTTCACAACTCGAAATCTTTGGGTTGGGTATAAGCCAAGGTGTATCAATAATAAACATCCATATTTTTATCACTTTTTGTTCGGTTTTGTAAGGACATTTTAGCTTGATTCAACTTGGCAATGAATTGCTTAAGTTTGAAATAGACTTATGATAATAATTATTATTTCATTCTGGATTTGAAGAAATAGTAGGATTAAGTGATACAGTTATTCACATGCACAGCGTTAAATAGAGCTCTGTGATTGGTTCGTGTATGACCCTGTGCGTTCACGCGCACCTCATAGTAATATTTGTGAATACAGGCGTAAGAAAAATCGTAATTCACAAGTGGATAGGTTTTGGGAGTAAAATAAAACTTTGATGATTTCAATAAATTATAATAGTAAAAATTAAATTACAGTCAACTTAATTCAGAACTTAAATTACTTCTTCTTTGTCGGTAGGAATATAGCCATGAAGATCACACCTGTAAATTTAGACATCATCATTAGAAAACAGAATGTAAGGTTTACAAAAATCATTTCTATGGCTGCGACAATAAGGATTTCAAGGACTTATTTATCTTCTTCTTCTTTTCGTGTCGACAACAAACCTACCCAGTGTCAGCCCAAAACTCTTGGAAGTCTTTAAATAGACTTCGGACGCAGGTTGGCTGTAGTAAGGACAATCTGGTCAGGTGGGGATTCTTGGATGGCTTAAACATGGAGTGCAGGTGCGGTTTTGTTCCCCAGTCGATGAAGCACCTGACGTCGTGCCCTGAGTAGCAACTGCACTCAGGAGGGTTTGATGAGTGCTGCTGACAACGCCACTCTTGTGGCGGAGTTTTGGGCTGACAATGTGTTGGACTATTCACGATTAATATCCAATACGACTACTCCATATAACTTACATATCATGACACCAGCCAAGCTATAGAAAGGTATGACGCAGCCCATTTTCAGTAATACAGGGAATCCAATATTCCCCACCAGAGTGCCTATTCTCCCCATCATCATTATCATTGAGATCGCTAATGTCCTGAAATAAATATTAATACATTGTCATCTTCTATACAACAAATAAAAATATAAGCTGTTAGATTTTAGTTGCAAAATAAGGTACTTGATACAAATAAGGCCTATGTTCTAATAAGGCCTATACATCAGAAAACACAGATAAATAAATCCAACCGGGATAATACTTCAAGGACACGTACTTACATATATGCCCTACAACCCGGTAGAGCGCAAGAGCGTCCCGATCCACGATTCCAGCACCAATTGGCACGCGTTCTTCTAAGGTGGTGGATGATTTCGTGCTCTCTTATAAAAATCTGGCGATTTCATCTTAGATTTTCGGTAAAATGACGCTGTTTTAGATTAAGCTTTTCTTAGTAATCGTTTCTAAATATTTCTTACTAGCTGATAATTACGTTAATTTTTACTACTGGCTATAGATGCATTATTTGTAAATATTTAAAGACAACAAGAGCGAGATATCTAATAAGGCCTGGGCCTTATTTCAGCATGGTAGGCCATATTAGATACTTCTGTCAACACCTGATTACGGACAAATTCATTAAACTAAATGAGTCAAAGAGTAACTAAATATTTATTTAATAAGATTGTCACTAACAGCACAGAAAAGTAAAAGAAAACAGAGTCGAAAAAAATTACAAAACCTGTAAAAAAAAAAAGAAATAAAATACAAATCCAGTAAAAAAAATGTATGCATGCCGTATGTATAATTCTAAAGGAAAGGAGAATAAAAACTGGTATTATCATGCCTGTCTCGAAGACAATGTAGCAGATATGCGACCATAAAAGACTGCTTTTGGTGGTATCACAAAGATTGTGTAGGAGTTAGTAAAGATGATTCAGAAGCCTTTTTATGCCCTGGTTCTAACAAAAATTGAGACCTCATTTTATTTACAAAAATTCAAGACTAAATGATGTTCCTAAACTGATTTATTTAAGAGGTTTTATGTGTAGGCCTTATTCGAACACGGTGTTTTAATAAGCCCTATACAAAAAAATAATGTTGTTTGTTTTTGATCTTTTTGTTGATAATATATGTAAGGAATCATTACTTTGTTACTATGAATATTTAATTTTATCTATATATATTTATGTATAATTCTTAATAAGTGGAATTTAAGTTTATCTAGAGATTTATAGTATATTTCTGTTTACTTGGTATGTCAAATTTTGAAAACGCAAACAAATCGACGTGTTTAATGTTTTAAGACCGAATTTTGTTTAATACAACCTCAATTTTAAGGTCTAGAGGCATTTGAATCATATAGGCCTTATTCCGTGTAGGTGATTTATTAAAGCCAAAAGCAGTGGTTTCGTAATTTGCTTATTTTGAATAGATTTAGTTAAAAATTTAGTTATTTTTTGTAATATTGCTAAAATTAAAGGATGGAAGAAGTTAATTAACCTTGTTTTTGTTGATTGGCGTTAATATTTATTGAAATATAAGCATTTAAAGTTAGGTAGGCCTTATTTGTATCAAGTACCTTAGCACCTAGATTACCATTACAAGATTGTATAGTATGTAATAACAAATCTAATTATGTATAACTCAAAGGTGACCGACTGACTGACATAGTGGTCTATCAACGCACAGCCTAAACCACTGGACGGATCGGGCTGAAATTTGGCATGCAGGTAGATGTTATGACGTAGGCATCCGCTAAGAAAGGATTTTACGAAACTCCACCCCTAAGGGGGTAAAATAGGATCCACGCGTACGAAGTCGCGGGCGGCTGCTAGTGGTGGATAAATGGAAAATGGTGGAAAAGTGTAAATCATTGGGGGAGGCTTATACTCAGCTGTGGACGTCTTGTGGCTGAAATGATGATGATGATGATGTTGAAGATGACTCAGTATTCAGCTTGACGTGCCGTCGTCTGTACCTACTATATTAATTACTTAGGCATTTATTCAGGATACTGATTTATACAATTTCGACATTATAACACCTTAAAGTTAGTACTTCTTGCTTCGAATGCTCCAATCGAACTGCTGTCCGGCGGCATGCCAGCGATAAGGCAACTTCCCCTTCCATTCGTCAAAGTCACGGTAATAATATCATACAGTATTGTAACTTCATATAAACCGACGAAACGCGAGCTTTCCTTCGAATTTCAAATCTAGGGACGTGGTCGAGATCCAAAAGTTAGGGGTGTCGCGAATGTACCGAACGGACGTCGATGGCCTAGTGTTGAAAATGACTAAGGCGATTGAATTTGACTGACCGTTTTAAATGGTCAACTTTGTCAATAACTAACTCATTAACTGTCAGAAATGGTCATTTTCAGTCAGTTTGATTTGAAATGAAAATTGCATTTGTATAAAACCAGCTTTTGCCAACGATTTTATGATTAGTAGATTCAAAATTATTTTAGCATATTTTTTTAATTAAATCTACTAATCACAAAATAACACGCATTTTTATCCTATTCCATTCACAAAGTTTTTTGTTTGTCTAAATAAAAAAAAATACAATCACAAAACTAGACAGAAATTCTAAATAGGACAGATGTAATTAGAGTGGGTACTGTAAGTGAGCAGCCCTATCGCATGTTGTCATGCCGTGACGTACCGCGGGGCTGTTGACATTTATTTAAAAAATATGGCCGAGTTGGAATACTGTTTAGATAGTACCTATTACCGTGTCAAAGTCAACCGGCTCAAAACGACTTATCGACAGCATGCCCCGGAAGTAGTCAAAATCAATACTTAAATAACAATTAGATGATTTTTTATTTCTAAAATACTAAATTGTATACAATAAAATTCTAAAATAATTACATTAAATAATAATCATGAAATAATGGAATATAATACAGAATAAATTCTAAAACCATTCTAATATCTCCAACAATGTCCAGGAAGTAATCAAATAAAGTATTTTAATTTAATAATGGGTTTTTAAGTACTGCCAAAATTGTTACAATAACTATTTATAAGCAACTTATAATCGTATAAATACAATATTAATAAATTCTAAAATCATAACACTACTATTTTGGTCACGTTTAAAATAGTAGAAGCAAAAGTTTCTCAACATTGTTATTCACTTAGTAACTTTAGGTAAGTGCTGGACGTTAAGTTAAAGTTAATAAAGAAGAAACTCCAAATCTAGATTTTGATAAGGCACCCTGCATTGCACCGCAAGGTGAAATTAAAATCCACGTTATCCTTTGACCGGAGACAGCCAAAATAGAACGGTAAAATTAAAATTTTGGCTCAAACTATACAACCGGTACTACTGTACTGGAGTATGTACTCTGGTCACTAGATATTAATAAATAAACATAAACATACTTCATACAATAGGTGCAGGTAAAACAAAAAATATGTTATATGAGGTATAATTTAATTTTAAAGCTTTTAAGTCCATAACTTGAGGCACAACTGCTCGTGGCACAAAACTACCCTAAAATTATCTGCGCAAAATTTGAACCCTCAAAACAGCAGCACAATCCATCAGTTGGTCATAGAACAGAAAAAACGAAGTCAGACGGCCGTCGAAATATAATAATGTCAACATTTTTAATGTAAGTTTTGTACATTTTAAATGAATATACTGATTTATTTTCACCACATCTGAACAATGCCCTAACAAGGCACGCGATAGGTCAAACTTAGCCTGAAGAATAAAGGGATATTTAATTTAAAATTTCCATAATAGCATGCTTACTCAAGTACTTACATTATTTTGATAGGACTTCAACTTTGCCTTGAGATTTTTTTAATTTATTTATTTTCAGCTCACATTTACAAATCCTTGAATAAAAGTGTATTTATTTATGATCTTTCAGAACTTATTGCTTGATATTTTACTATGAACATTTTGCTAGAATATAATTTTATGATGTAAATTTTATTAGTATACACTTTAGAAATAATCATTTAAGAATATTAGTTCTGAAATTTATTATAAACTAGCAGCCGCCCGTGACTTCGTACGCGTGGATCCCGTTTTACCCCTTTAGGAGTTGAATTTTCCAAAATCCCGTCGTGAGCACATACGTTCTAAAAGGAACCCCCATGCAAAATTTAAGACTCCTAGCACTTGTAGTTTCTGAGATTTCGTAATGAGTGAGTCAGTCAATCAGTGACCTTTCTATTATACTCGTATGCAGAATGAGTGTAGGCTAGTTCTTTATTTAGAAAAGTGGGGATGATGATGACGATGATGAAGATACATAAAGTTACGTACCTCGTAGTCGTCGGAAAGAATTCCATGATGAATGCTTGATTAAAGCTCATCATTGATTGTGACAAAGCACAGTCTGCAGCGAAGAGTGAGACAACAAGAGCTTTAGACGTCGCCCATCTCATCCCCAAGGTTATTCCCACTGTTAAACACGAGCCTATGATTATCAACGGTTTCTTTCCAACTTTGGTCACTAGCATCCCTGATAGGAAGTAGGGTATAATGGAAACGGATCCGAGTATTATACTGTTGATATAGGTCTCGGCACCACTGGTTTTCTGGAACAAAATTAACTGTATGATGAATTTCTGTATAAAGAATAACAGCCTACGATTAAACTCAATGAAGCGCACTTTGCAGATCCACTCGAGCTATCGAAGTGACCCAAAAGCTACCTTATGACGCACTAAGAATCATTCGGCACAAAACCACCCAGAGACCCCAATCAGAGAGAAAGAGAGTCAGTCTGTTAGACACAGAAATAACAGTCGATAAGTTTTTAGCGTCTTGCCATCATGCTTGTTTTTTAATTTATACTATTATGCCTGTCATTTGCCATAGTGTTGTAGGCCTTTCATATTAAAGGTAATGATTATAATAATATTACAAGTCACTTACAGGTATACACACAGCCGTCTCATTCCTTGTTTCAACGAGATTATGTGTATAAGTATCCAACATCTGGCATAGATTCTGAGTGTCCCCATTCTCTGTGATAAAACTGTTGTGTTCGACAATTGTGGACACCTGGGGAAACCACAACCTCACTACGTTGTACCTGGAATTTAAAATTAAAGTATGTATGTTCGAAGCCATTGGAAAAAGACTGTCAAGAATCAAGCATGCTACCACGGTTGTGATTGTGTATTGTTTTAGGACAGATTTCTACTGTTATTCTATTTTAAAGACAGGTGCTAAATTAAAGGTTCAGCCGAACCAACGCGTTCAGCTTACGGCAGCGTGAACAACTTTTGCAAGCGCAGTGATCGCCACTATACACGCTATATCAGAGGCAGACTGAACCCCTTGATTTGGCTGAAGCTTAAGACATAAAACATTGGAGGGGTACTTACAGATTCATAATACAAAAATTCATTGAGCATATCAGAATGAGATAAAATAGTAAAGGTTTTTGGAACATAGGCTTCACATTGTGAAGGCCCACCACAATATGGTGGGCGAATCCGTTATTTTTGTTTTCTTGAACTTTTTCCAGTTTTTGCTCCGTTTTAAATAGGTCTTTAAACTGAAATAAATGTTATTTCATTATATTATTTTGCTTTCTGTTTTTATTCCTAGAAAATGTCTTTACATCCATTTTTGTATTAGATTATTTGCTTTAACAACTT
The DNA here is from genome assembly GCF_004193835.3 of Ostrinia furnacalis. NCBI lineage: Eukaryota > Metazoa > Arthropoda > Insecta > Lepidoptera > Crambidae > Ostrinia > Ostrinia furnacalis. The sequence continues at coordinate 1,073,153 of NW_021132101.1, read as the reverse complement.
TATTTACATTGAGTAAACTAATTATGTGTAGAATATGTTAATCCTGAGATGTTATTGGCCTTCAAACAACCACAGCTGTTTATTTTACAAAAGAAAATTATTTACGCCTGGCTCGGTAGTTCATGTACCGAACTATTAACGTGGGTTCAACAAATTCTACTGGAGTAAATATTATAGTAATAAGCACAAATTTTTATTATTCATGAACAATAATTCAGTGATTTATAATAAGGTAGAAACCACGATAGTCGAATGGTGTAGAGGTCGAACAAGCCGACTCGACAGTTTGAGTAACGTGGATTCGATGCCCGGCATTGCTATGTGATGAACTGACTCATAAAAAATATTTTTAGCTTTATTACGAGGGGGTAAGTAACGGGACTATTAGTAATTTCTACTTTAGAAAAAAATGTATAATTAAAATAGTTAAAATTACTAACTATGTTTTAAGCTCACCGGAGACTGATCTTCTGCTTTTCTATTGTTCATCCTGTATATCTTGGTGAGTATTTCTCTAGTTTCTGCGTATTTTCCTTGCGTTACCATGTACTTAGGGCTCTCAGGCACGAATATGTACAAAATACAGGCGGTGAAAGACCACAGAGACATGAGGTAGAGGTAGAAGTTCCATGTGTTGAGGACTAAAAAAATACGAATTACATGATTTTCCATGACTTAACTTTGTGTCAAAAGACCAGTCCAAGCAAGAGTTTCGATCAAGCAGGTACAAATAATTGGGCCTTCTTCATTAAAATAATTCTCACCAAGTTTCCCATCAAACAGGGTATACCTCCAGTTGTTGGTCAGGATTCCCCATGACATAACCGCGAGGAGAACCTGCGCCATTGACTGGAATGATGACTGGCAAATGACGACTCGATCACGGATGCCGTTGTGGCAGAACTCTGACGTCAGAGTGATCATAGCACTGAATGATGTGGCAAATCTGGAATAGTGAAGGAGGTAATATTAGTTGTTTATGTTTATGGAAAAGAAAAACGCATAGTCAGCAAAATTGCTAAACTTAAGTGGCTGTGACCAAGACATCTCGTAGAATAAAATTATTAAAGACCGTTGGGGCAGAAAAGTTCTTGAGTGGTGATCACAGATTGGAAAACTTATTAAAGGCCAGAAGAAACTCCAAAGATCCAGCAACTGGGCCAAAGATCTTCTGAAGGTCATAGGAAGTTTTTTATTTCGTGAATACGAATTATTTAAATGATGCTAACGGGCTTTTGATGTGATACAATTTAAATATACTTACAGAATACCCTCTAGGAATTTGGAAGTGATAAGAACTTCATAGGATTGACTAGTTCCGGCAACAATCATGAAAAAGCAGGAGCCTCCCAATCCTGTGTAGATGAAGACTTTTCTCCCGAAGGTGTCTGTGAGGAAGCCCGCCAGCAATGTTGAGAAAAGCATGCCTGAAATAATTATATATTATAAAAATTTAATAAACATAATAATATTTAAAGTAGGTATTGGAGAAGAAAGCGCAGCATATGGCGTCTACCCACAAGGTGGACCGGCGACCTCGGCGGTCATTATAGAAATCATTTTGGCGTAGGCCGTAGGCGTCCTATGGCTGAAGTCCACCAATCATAGTCTTACCCATTTAGCCCTACCGTACCCTATGTGGTACGGTACCTTTATGAAAATATTTCGAAGAACCAAACTGTTGTTAATTTGTAAAAATGATTGTGACAGTAAGCTTAAAGTGATTATTTTACATAAAAATATTTAAAAATATGTTTCAACAAGTGGTTTTGGAAATATTTATAAAATTCCTCGACAGAAAACAAAAAAAATATTTACAATGTATTTAAGAAGGTATAATTTCTTATTATTCATGGTAAATTATGTTATTTATCCATTTTATTTAAAAAAATAGAGTACAATAGATAACATGACTACAAAAAAAAATTATTGACATTATTTTTATAGGGTTTATTCCAGTCTAAAATAGGTGTACCGTATAAGGTACAGTAGGTCTATGCATGAGCACATCATGCGAAAAAAAATTTTTTTTTATTATTTTTATTTGTTTTAGGCTATTGATGCTTCACTATAAATATTGCCATAACTCATGAAAAATTTGATAATTTCAGCAAAAATAAAGCAATGTTGGTATTTATCTACTGCTATCTTGTCAGATGACCGCTAATGATGATCAGACTGACGAAGATTTAGGCGATAAAAATAGTGTTAATCTAAATAATTACCCTCAGAGTTTTCTTCGATGGATTTGCTAAATTTCCATCGTCGTGTTGCTAAATGCGATTATGGATAGCACTAAACGTAACAAATCAGAAGAAGCCAGGTCTTCTTCGGCTATCCTCACTAACTTCGGAGAAGGTAGGAAAAAAGAACCAAATGTGGTTAGTATCACAGAAAACGTCTTACAAGATATGCCATGTGTGATACTAGTGATTATGTGATTTTATTTTTATTTTATATCATACAAAAATAAATAAAAACCTTCTTTGAACAACAACTATGTTTTGCTTGCTTATAGACCTACTGTACCCTATATGGTACGGGCTCCCCACGGCCCCTATTTATGGAATATTTTTTTGAATATTTTTTTCATGATTTTTAGGCTTCACTTTGTAAGTTTTTGCTGAAAAATCAATTTTTATTTACAAAAATAATTATCGGTCTAAATGGGTTAAATGAAAACAGATGGGTTTCGATCATATTTAGTGACATTTATGACAAGCATCTCCATCCTTAGGGAGGCACTTTAAAAGTCTATGTTTTGCTTGCTTATAGACCTACTGTACCCTATATGGTACGGGCTCCCCACGGCCCCCTATTTATGGAATATTTTTTTAAATATTTTTTTCATGATTTTTAGGCTCCCCTTTGTAAGTTTTTGCTGAAAATTCAATTTTTAATTACAAAAATAATTATCGGTCTAAATGGGTTAAATTGATACTCAGGTTTCAAGTGTCTTTTCTTTTATTTTTAACCTCAGTTACAAATATCCAATTTTGTAGATTCTTAGCAAATCATTTCTTCCCTATGAAGATTGCTAAATTTTACTGGTGTGGGCACATAACAGGGCAATTTAAAAAACAGCGTTGCCTAATCAGGAAAGAAGCAGCTCGATTATAAACAACTCTTACTTTGAACCGTTGCTTTGGAAACTGTTAAAAACTTGTAAAAAAAAACCAACATAGGTACAGTTTGACGCTGCAAATAAACCGTTACACCCAAAGTAGCCAAAATTTCGCAACACCACGTCTCTGTTACAATAATTGGAATAAGGTTGAATTGTCAACTTTTTGACCAATTTGGGCGTCATGAACTATTTGTCACTACACCCTGTAAAAGTTGCTTTTGTTTGTAAAGCAAGTGAAGGTAAACACTGTAGTATCTTACGTACTTGTGATAGAGGTGAATTTGCAACAAAAATGTGTGTCTTACCTATGTAAGGGATAGCATTCAACAGTCCCTTTTCGACTAGATTCATTTTCAGGTCACATTCTGCGCTCGGTAACAGATACGACGTCGTGTTGCTTGTCAAAATTCCGCTGACTAAAGCACAAAATGAGCTGAGTAGTATTTGTATATGGAAGAGTCCGAAGCCACATTTTTTTAACGCGTCATTCACTTCTTGCATAGGTGTTGGAGCTTTGGCTTCTATCCGATCATTGTCTGAAAGGAAAGGATAAATACTTTTATGTCTTTTCAAATGGATGATAATTAATTGTTCACAAAGGGTGCGTTGTGAGTTTGTAAATGCAAATCTTACGCAGTCTTATTCATCATCAGTAAAAATAGCTATACAGGGTGGAAACGATAAGTGATCTCATTCGATTATTTCTAAACTATACAAGATATCTGAAAACTGGTTACTGTGTGCCTACCATGAGTTTACGTTAGGTGAGCTCGCTAGCGAATACGTCAAAAAATTATATGAAGATTTTATTTCTTGAAAGTAGCCGCTAGGGGCGCTGCACAATATGTCATACATTTAAATGTCATTTTTTTACGCAGTCGCTAGCGAGCACACCTAACGTAAACTCATGGTAGGCACACTGATCCTGAAAGTGCTTGACGAGCTCTTTCAAACGGTACCAATAATAGGTTACAGAATAAATTGGAACTATCCGAAAATTCAATGTTTCCAGCTTCCATACATTTGGTAAAGTTACATAATATTAAAAACTACACAAGATATCGCAAAACTAATTACTGATCCTAAAAGTGCTTCACGAGCTCTATCCAACGGTATCAACAATAGCTTACAGAATAAATTGGATCTATCCAAAAATTCAATGTTTCCATCTTCCATACATTTAGTACTATCACAGTCATGGCACTCATCTCTTGATAATATTATAGCAAGTAAAGCCTAAAACTAATGTTTTTCACAAATAATTTTAAATAAGATGCAATTTACGAGTTTATTTAACCGACTTTTTAAGTTTATTACCTATTTAACAAAAAATAAATTACACATCTAATATTGTGTGGTTGTCATACATTTAGTATGGAAGCTGGGAACATTTAATTTTCGGATAGTTCCAGTTTATTCTGTAACCTATTATTGGTACCGTTTGAAAGAGCTCGTGAAGCACTTTCAGGATCAGTAACCAGTTTTTCAATATCTTGTATAGTTTAGAAATAATCGAGTGAGATCACTTATCGTTTCCACCCTGTATAGGCAGGCCGCTACCAATCGATCAACATGAAAACATTGGGGGAGGCCTATGTTCAGCAGTGGATCAGTGGCAGTCTTACGGTTGAAATGATGATGATGATGAAAAATAGGTATTCAATGTTTTATGACGCCACTAATGCCTCTGAGATCTAGTAGTCAGAAAGTAGGACTCTTATCTGTCCTGGATTCCAAAGTGGGGCACAAAAATTTAAAAGTTTGTTGGGAACGCGCTTGGATCAAACTGAAGTTTTAAATGAAATTAATTTTTGTGGTTTCGCCACCCACGTTAAGCGCTAGATAGCTAATAAAATCTGACTCTATTTAAAATAATCTAATCTTCAGTGTTTTTTTTTTAACTTTTTCACAAATTCTTCATTGAATATTCGTCCAAGATTCTAGACCAATGTAGACTTTTAATTGAGTCACGTAGGGTCTTGACCTTAGTAGCAAAAAACACATTAAAATAATACCTACTAGCTTCAGTAACACTCGTGCTAAATAAATGATCATCATAAACGTACGCTATGATAATAAACTACTTTACATAACGAATACACATTTGTACAAACAGTAGTAGATACTGTTTAGTAATATTTTTACCCGAATATTTTGGGCATCTCTGACTAATTAAAAATAGGTTTGGTCATCTGTAGGTCGGTGCTTTTGCGTTGAAAATGCATACTTTATCAGGAGGGGGATGTTTTCCAAATTTTTCACGATAATCATTGTTGAAAATGGTAATTTCAAGAAATGGCTGTGAACATTTTCATCTGTCGAATTTGCGCAAAGAAGTTTTGTGAGGAACTATCAATGTAGACCTAAAAATTCAGAATATCTTACGTCAATATTTTAACTTATTTATTTATTTATACTTTTGCACAAAAAGACTGTACAGTGGCGGACTTAATGCCAGGTGGCATTCTCTGCCAGTCAACCACAGGTCGAGTTGAGAGACTAAAAGGCGGTGCAATAAAATAACTTATTGGCCGGGGCCTTACGAATATTCATTCGAGTACAATGCTTTATAATCAGCCTTCTCCTGTTTTATCTAACGGTCCTAGTCTTTTGAATTTAGCAGCTTTCTCCTTCTTTAACTAGTCAGTCTGTCCATCAAGGAAGGATTATAAAATCTGGCTAACACAGTCATAATAGCTACCGAGGTTTTTTCCGCGGGCTAATGTCAGTAAATATAACTTTATCTTAATTTGTAAAACATTTAAATTATCAAAACACTCAGTTTTACTATTTGTTTGTTTATTAGATAAGATCTCTGTAAAGTTGTATGATTGAATGACGAGATATCTCTTCTGGTGTTTAATGCAATTTTATGTACAAAAGATCTACTTACAAAATTAATTAATTAAGCGTTTTCCACGAAATCTGTTTATCAAAGGCATACATAATAATATGAAGCTGAAGAATTTGTTTGTTGACTGATTTACAAAAATACTATGTTTGTGCTGTACCTCTAGTAGGAAAAACTTTCGAGTTCGTTTCGTTGCGTATTCAAAGTGTCATCGAAAAATTTTGTATGAAAAATTAAACAGCGCCCCCTATATTATAGCCGCCCTAGGGGGCGCTGTTTAATTTTTCATAGAAAATTTTTCGATGACACTTTGAATACGCAACGAAACGAACTCGAAAGTTTTTCCTACTAGAGGTACTGAATAGCCCATTTCTGTACCCCCAGTGAAAAGGGATCTAACTCGACTTAGATCAAAATTGACTTTATAACATAATGTGAATCTCTGAAAAATTAGCTATTTTTGTATCTAATCGGTATGTTTCTACGACGTATAGAAAAGAAAATAATTTTGTGCCAAATGATACAAGTAAGGCTTTGTGAACCAATTTTGAGTTTTCTTTCGTGTATATTGATACATGTCTACTTTTAACAAAGTGTACCGGAGGCTTCTTTCAATTTTTTATTGTGTCAAGAGGTACGACTCGTGTTACTACTTTTTACACGATTGAAGTTGTTCAGATTGAATTTGTGATTAACAATATAAGATGACTCATATTAATATACACAAAAAAAACTATGTATTGTTGGTTGGTGAAAAAGAATGTAACTTAATTTATATCACAAAAAGTAAAAGACAAATGATTATTTATTTTGTGTATAATGATTCAATTAGACTAATACCATTAACCACAAAAGTTTCGTACATGTGTAAAATGTTATCATAACTAACACCAAAAAACGGCAGAGCGAAGTGATTTCGAATGTTTCAACTGCTACGTTTTGTCACTTGTCTAGGAGGGCTAATTTTAGTCTAAGAGAGGGGAGCTTAGATTACATTACAGGAAACGCACAATATAATAAAATAAAATAATGTAAGTAGCTGAGCCTTTTTGCTATTGAGCACCATGAAAATTTAACACAATTTAGCCGATTTGTTTATTTTTTCAAAATCGATTCACAATGTCTATTATGAGGCGACCGCAGGAACGTCACTATTCGTGCAATCCTATCAATGAAGTACGACATTTTCTGGTGCAGATTTTATCGCCATAAATTATAAAACTTGATAGTCATGGATTTGACTGACAGCTGTCCGTCAAATTCCCGCCCCGCACCCCGCACTGTACATATTTTGTTCGCGATGTCTGTTCTATACGTAGTAATATTACTTCAATGACAGCTTATACAGGGTGTCCCAAAAACAATGGATAACCCTGTAACCATCGATAGGCCTCGCCATGATCTCCCTAACGTCCATTTTTGACCCCAGTAAAAATATCACCGATTTCAAGATTTTTAAGTTTTTGTGCATTTTTAGAAAATTTCCACCTGCGATTACTTTTTCGCATGCCATTTCTACAAATGAGGATACTTTTCAATCTAGTTTTTTTCCTTATCATAAAGGATAGTTGGGCTATCAAAAGAAAAGATTAAAGTTCAACAATCTAGTTTGAAAGTATGAAAATTTTAAGAAATTGCAGAAGAGAAGGAACAATTAATTCATTGTCTTGCACTTTTGATCAGCCATCGTGTAAAAAAAATGTAGGAAGACCATCGTGCCCATTACCTTAAAAACTTTCTTGGTTAATTGAGATTCTAAAAAGGTATCACAAGCCTATGTATCCGGTATTATTTTTATCTTATGGCTACTTGAATAGCAACTAGTATGAAAACTGCAAAAATTAGTTTTTCTCGTAATAGCTAAACTAGGACTGCATAGTGGCACTAAAAACAAATGGATACTTTTTAGCGTAGGAATTTAAATAAAGCAACATTTTATCATCATCATCATCATCATTTCAGCCGTAGGACGTCCACTGCTGAACATAGGCCTGTACCCTAATGATTTTCATAATAACCGCTTGGTAACGGCCTGTATACAGCACCTTCCTGCTTATCTTTATGAGGTCGTCGGTCCACTTTGTAGGTGGAAGTCCTACGATGCGCTCTCCGGTACGTAGCCTCCACTTGAACCCTGCTGCCTCAGTTCTGCGAACTACTGTGCCTTGCCCTTTGCCACTTCAGCTTGCTGATCCGTCGGGCTATGTCAGCGACTTTAGTTCGTTTACAGGTCTCCTAATTTCTGATATGGTTTCGTAAAGAAACCCGAGCATAGCCCCTTCCATAGGACGCTGTGCAAAAAATCCACGTTTCCGAGCCGTGTATTATCACGGGCATCTGTCTATAGGCACATTTATAAGGTGTAAAACAAAAAATAAGTAATAACAAAAACGCAGAACGGACGGCCAATGGGGCAACAGGGTTCAAGTGGAGGCTACGTACCGGAAAGCGCATCGTAGGACGTCCACCGTTTACACATTTTTTTTCTCATCACAAAATTGGTGTATATTGATATAAGTAGAAATTTTTGGACGATTTACCCTAAATAACCTGAAATAATGATTCCTCATAGTGTAATTACTAATGTTTGTTTTACAACTTTTTCTAAAATTAAAGAAACAAAAAAATATCAACAGAAATGGCGTAAAATGTATCACTTTACACTTGTTAGCGGATGGTCAATTCAGTGTGGTGTAAAATGATTTATGTCCCATTACATCACTTTACACGAATGTAAAGTTGCCGTGCATGGCGATATAACTGGGTTTTTATTTAATTACGAAAAAACTACATGCTATATTTACCAAACTGGCACACTGCCTAATTATATCTAACATTACCTTTCACCTAAAAAATATTTCACCAAGTTATCTCTAATAGCGACGAAGCAGGATTTTTTTTAACTTCAAATGCGATTTCCCAAAAATCACCATTTTCGACTTAACTCCGTTTTCACTGGGGGTACAGATTTATCGAGAAAGGCTATCGCTATAGGTAATAGGATAGCATCAAATAATAAAATGTTGCGAAAACGGGAAAAAATATAAGCACAGCATACAATGGATATTGTTATCAATCTTACTGGAGTGTCTCTTTTTCATGTTTTCCCAAAATTATAAAATATTCATGAAAATATTTATAAAAGAATATCAAGAATCAAATTCATAATTTAATTACTTTAAAACTAACATGAAATTAAAAGTGGTGGATCATTCATAGGCGGATGATTTGATTGACGAACCCATAAAATTAAATTATTTTATATTTCGTGTATTCACAACACAAATTCAGGTGATATTTTAGTTGATAAAATAATTTGTTAAATCTAACAGATTTGTTTAAACACAGTATTTTATCCAACAAAATTTATATTCAAATAGATACTTTATGTAACAGATTTTCAAAAATAAAACTTAAATATTTTTTAATTGATTGGACTTTTTTGCTTTGAGTGTTAATAAATACTTTTTTTCTAATGTGCTCAAAAAAGAAAATCTAAAATGATGGGCGCGTAAAATTATAAAAATATTATGACTTGAGATGTCATGCTGTCATTATTACTAAATCATTGTGTCATTTTGTCCAAACAAAAATCATCCAAAAAATGTGATTTAAACAACAAATTCCAAGAAATGGAACAAAAATACACCAACTGCAACATGACCGGAGAATCGCCGCAGTTTCGACAAATAATGGACCCCCTAATAGAGGCTTTAGTCAAACCAGACTATTTGAAAAGGGACCTCTTTTTCGCTTTATTGCTCATTGCAATGAAAGAAAACGACTTCCTACTACTTAAAAATGTCGACAGCGGATCTATCAACATCATAGACTACATGGTTACTAAAAAATCCAAGAATGTTATACACGAAGGCAGTTTTGTCCTCAACGGATTCCAGGACATGCCATTGAAGATCATCGCCTGTCCCATAAACGACACTATACTGATCATTGCTACAATACCAGAACTTTACAAACACGCTTACTCACTGTGTGTGAAATTGAACAAGTTTATTCATATCTCACCGCTCGGAATCCCGTCGCATTTCACAAATTTAAACGAACTCTTCATAGATTTCAAGGATAAAATTGTAAATCCAGTGAAAGGCACCATATTGAACTACCATAAATTCCCGAGCGCGAATCTTTTCGGTCTCCCAGACGATATTGTTCATCAAATACTCCTGAGTTTGGCTGTCAGAGATGTATTGAATATATCTGAATGTTGTAAAAGGCTCCATAGAATTGTAAAAGAGGATTCACTATGGTTCCGGATTTATGGCAGAGATTTTCCTAATAAACATAAAAGTGAGGAGAGATGCTGGCGGGAGGCGTATGTTGAGGAGTATTTGTTGAAACAAGAGGAGAAATTTACGCTTCGGAGCGACGCCGAGACGGAGTTCCAAGACTTTGCGATGCCAAATTACACTAGACATGTACCCGAGTCGAGATGGGAAGTTATTTTGTGAAGTACGCTTTGGTTGTCTTCGTTTACGTTATTGGAAATTTCACAGGGAGGCTCGTCAACAATCCTGGGTATACGCTTTAATTTGAATTTGTATTCGGGAAATGTTTTTGGATCGTAGCAATTCATCTTGGAGTTGTTTTAATTGTTTTGATTCTTGGAACGGAAGATGAAACGGCGTTTAATGTAAACAAACAGGTTTGCTCTTGTTTTTATTACGGTAATTTTATTTATTTTTGTTCCATATTGCAACAGTAATTTTAATATTGTTTTTGAGTTTATTGCTTGATTTGGAATCCTCATTATTGATAGAATATTATACCGTAAATTATTTTAAAATGTGGTTCTGTATTTCCCATCCGATAAATATATTTTTTGAAAGCTTACATCTTTTTTTATTTAAATACAGTTTTTCTTATTTTGATGTCTACTTAGACGATTTTACGCTTGTGATTAATGTCTTGAAATCTCAGATACATAAAAATTCAAACCTTTTTTCAAACGTTTAAATATTTGGTCTTATTGAAAGCAATTTTAAATACAAAATGCCTTACTAACTACTACGCGCTAATAGAGCCTATAAAACTAAAATCGTTTAGTATTCTGTTCACATATTCTGACCCTTATTGTCATTAAGATGTTTTAATCAATAGAAAAACTTAATTAACTCTGCTCATTATTTACTTAAGTTGTTATGCAAATTAGTAAACAGACCGCACCTGTGTCGGCTAAGGCTTGTAAATTCACTTCACTCATTTTGTTTAATAATTTAGTTCAATTTTCCATCACAATGCTTAAATTATTAACACCATGCTTCATAGCGTTGAAGCTAATAACGTACTGATCCAATTGATAAAGTAGCACGCGTTTTATTTTATGCGCGAACGCATCTCGTACAGTCGGTGTCAATAGTTTTTCTTATTCGTCGCTACCCTCTTGCCAGTGGTTGTGGTCGTCACACTTTGGTGGCAAGCTTCACAATCCATCACCATTCCTACCGCATTGCAGCCTTTCTTGTGCACTCGTGGAGTGGACCATTGAGTGCAGTTTTGACCTGATCAGTCCAATGCATGGGTGACCTGCCGCGTGCTCTTGTGCCTTCATCCTCAACTGGCAAATAAATTATAATTTGTTATTATTATAACTCGTCGTGACACCCAAAGTAGTCGTAAAAGTCCGCAACACGTCTTTGTTACAATATAAGGGTTTTGACAACATTTTCTCCACTTTGGGTGTCACCAACTATTACGCTGACTGTACGTGACGTAGCATGCGTATAGTCTGCGCCAAAGGGACGTGTAAATTTTGTAAATGTAATCAAAATCAAATGGCGACTTGTGTAGTTGTGATAAGAGCAATTTTGCAACGAATTTCGTATATCAGTTCGACAGTCAGCACGTCTTTACCTAATTTTGTTGTGTACAAAATGAAATGTGTTTTGTCTGGTTTACACCAGACTCAAAGCAAGCAGCAAAGTATGAACATAAACAAAATTCTTTTTTCTACATAAAAGGTACATTATTTTTTTCGAAAAGTATTCTTTTATTTCATTCTTCATCATCATCGTCAAGTATCATTGAATGTTCGATGTAAACCTAAGAAATACCACAAAGCACTAATTCCCGTCTTTTACTTTTGTTGAGACGTTGATCTCTATTTTGTGACCATGTTCAGTATTTTTATTCCCAAAATTATTTCTTGAAAAAATCTAACTGCCTAAGGCGGGAATCAAATTTTAATGGATTTGTGGGCATTTCTACTGTACGGTGTATTTTTTCTCAATTCGGTGCTAAAATTTATATTTAGTTTTTTAAGTAGTTTCAATACAAAAAAATAAATGTTACTCCATTCTGAATGTAAAAATAGCATTGTCACTAAATATTGTGAAGTGGTTTATGAGAAATGTTAAGCATCGAATTGAGAGAGCACCGAATTGAGAAAATGAATCACGGAATTGAGAAATGAATCTCCAAATATAAAAATCGCTCCGCAAACTTAGAATTGATGACATTATGAAGAAATACCTAATGTATTTCAATAATTTAATATAATAAATACTTATAACGTTTTGATATCTGATTGCTGGTCTATTAGTTAGTTAGATGGTTCATTTTAGGTTTATGTGTCTGAAATACCAATGGAATAAAACAAAAATCCTAATCAATATGTTTAATTTTTTAATAAGGAACTGTAATAAATTCTTAATTGTTATATATTACTTTAATTTTATTTAAATAAAACAAATAAATACATAACACAGGGTCTCTTTGTTTATTTATTCTTAACCTTAAACATTAAACAATTATTGCAAAACCCAAGAGCTAGATTGACCTGACACTATACCGAAGATATTATATCGGACGTCAGTTTGTACACGATTAAAATGGCACTCAAATAGCTGAAATACAACAAGGCACCAGGTGTTACGGCATTATAGCTGAGCTTCGCCGGTACTAAAGGCTCTACAGAAGCAGTTCAATTCCGTCATTCTCGAAGAAAAAACGCCTCCGGCATGGCACAGAAGTGTGGTGATAGCATTATAGTCATCTCACTTATGAGGCGTGTTTACAAGCTGTTTTCGAGAGTCCTTACGAATCATCTCGCTCGCAGAATCTCTTTAAATACTTCATGAACATTATTAATGTCGCACACCGGTTTGAGAAATGACCAGTGACCAAAAATTCTGAGTGATTTCAAACCTCTGAAAAATGCTCCTCAAAGCGACTGATCCCTCTTTTATACTGCTCGACCACTCGAATGCAACTGCTAGTTTATGGGAATCAGGCGTGGGTGTTCGTATTGTGCGTTGTTAGTGATATAGGAGCACAAAAGTAAAAATCACGGAATTGAGGCACACACGTCGGACAAAATTTAAATGTATTACTGTATTAAAACCCAATGACTTGTAATAGAGAAACTCATTTATATAGCTTTATTAACTATCCCTTGTTCTGTGAATGTGGGTTTCATAATGGGGAAGTTATTATTTCAAAAGTTATGAAGCAAAAACGAGTAAATTCTGGAAACCGGACACTCCATTTTAGGCCAAATTTCGCCCGTTTTTGAACTTTCGGATTTTTTCAAGGCGAGATGTAAAACCTGGCGGGCTTCTAAATATGCTCTCCATCAAGTCAAGAGTCCTATAAATACGTGTGATTTTTTTCAAGTCCGTACTTCAATTTTAAAGGTACTTTTTTCGCCCCAGTAGGTCGATCGGTCGTCCCCGTAGAAATGCCCTTGTATTTTCATCAATTTAATTATTTCACCATACTCCGTAATTGTGTGAATAGCAGCAGGCCTTAGTTCACCAATTTTATTTAGATCTATCTTCTCACAGTATCTTGTACAAATTCCTCTTAAATTTACAAATTACACAGTTCAAGATAAGATGGAAGTAAACTTGTTGGGCAAACTTCAAGATAAAATTTATCAAGCACTTCCTTCATTGTGTTTGTAGACACGTGTAGAGTAATTTTGACATAATAATAATTATACGTGTATCATATTTTAATTTGGAGTTAATTTATCTTTTCGTGTTCTTTGCGCAATACTTAGTTCGCACAAAACGTCACATTGCATAATGTTTTGGGAACTGTGTATAATATTTTCGGAGAAGAATTTTATTAGAGTAAATAATTATTTAGAAATTCATGATCATCATCATTTCAGCCATAGGACGTCTGTTTAATACCATAAAGTAATAAAAAAGAAGAATTTGTCATGTCATCAACAGTGTCACGGGAGAATTGTTTTTTTGTGAAACTAAATCAAAATAAAGGATATTTTATCATCAAATACATTGTTGGACTTTATTCATGGTCATTCGAGCCGATGATAATGATGAAGAAACTGCAGGTACCGTTAGTAAGAAGAGCAAACTTACCACTTTGACTCCTTTTCTGGATCGTGAAGGCATTTTGAGAGTTGGTGGTCGTCTTGAGAGAGCTAACATCAGTGATAACAAAAAACACCCGATTGCTAAACATAGGTCGCCCCCAATGATTTCCATTGGTAGCGACCGGTTGGTAGCGGCCTGCATCCAGCGCCTTCCTGCTACCTTTATGAGGTCGTCGGTCCACCTTGTCGTCCGTCCGTCCCTCACTGCGTTTTCCAATACGTGACCTCCACTCCAGAACCTTGCTGCTCCATGGACCGTCAGTTCTGCGTACTATGTGCCCTGCACATTGCCTTTCCAGCTTTAGAAGTTACACAATTTAGAAATTACTAACCATAAAAAGATTTTTTCAGTTCAGAATAATTAACAGGACTCTTTTATGTGTAGATAGATTACCTTTAAAAATAAGTAAAGTAGGGACATTGAAGTAATATTAACTACTATGAGTAGGGACGGATATTTTACTACCAGGAGAACGATTACGAAAACATTTGTCAGGTAAACTAACGCCCGTATTCACAAACATTACCATGAGGTCTCACAGTACGCGTGGACGCACAGGGTGACACACGAACCAATCACAGAGCTCTATTCAATACTGTGCGTTCGATTTGCTACTTCACATAAGCAAGCGTCGTTTGTGAATACGGGCATAAGTAAAGTCTAAGAACTTCGAAGTCTTATCCAAATACAAAATATTTACTATTGCCAAGTAAACTTCAAATTATTACATTTATTTGACATTGAAATACCCTGCTCGCCGTCCGTATGCCCGAGAATTTATCCACTAAGGTCCACAAACTTGAAACAAGTAATTTCGATAATAGCGTCATCATTATAGAGTTCTAGAAACACCTGGGGTCTGAAATTCTGAGCATTTGTCAGATTAATGTCTAGGATTAAAATGGAATCTACCACCCGTAACGAAATCTTCATAGATTGGCACTAAGGTATGTATTTAATTTTGTTAACAAAGTTAATTTAGATTTTGCCCAGTAAATTTTTTTTTTATCCATAACGAGGAAGCTCTTGGCCTGTATCTCACCTGATGGTAAGTGACGATCAGGCCGAAGGTGGAAGCGAGCTTCACCCGGAACCCTCAACCACGGAGGAACTGGCTATCTTACCTCTAACTGCCGGAACACAACAATGCTGTTAACATTGTTGTTATGGCGACAGACTTAGGTAAGATGGTGGTAGCTAGCCAGGCGGACTTAGAACAAGCCCTACCACCAACCAAACCGAACAGAAAAATCTGCCCCCACTGGGAATCGAACCCGGGACCTCTGCGTCTGAAGCAGGTGGTCTTACCACTAGACCACAGAGGCGGTTAAAATCAATTTGGGAATAAATGAGTTCGCTAGCATTTGTTATGCGAGCAAGTTTATTTGCGAACCGATCCGAACATTATAGTGAACATTGAATCTACCTACACGATTAAACGTTTTCCAGATAAAATAAAATAATTACTCTTCAATCAGTGTGCAACGAATTGTGCTCACAATCTAGATTCGCCCTTTTGTTGATTGAACGGAAAGCACCGAGAAATGGGGAGACTCCCCATTCATGGGAATTCCTTAGTGAAAATTTTATATTTTGCACTGCAAAGGTTTATAAGGACCACCACCAAAACTAGTCAAGTGGTCCCTACAGATATTTTTGTCGAATAAATCTTAATTAGGTAATAATGTTCCTAAACGATAGCACTTTGTTACTTATAGGTAGGTACCTACTATAATACCTCTAATTTTTTATAATAAAATAACACTGTTTGTTGTGATATCTTAATACTACATGCGTAATTTTATTTTATGCTTAATTTTATGTTATTTTCACGATGTTTTGTCGTGAAACACGGCGTCATAATCTTCGTAGAATTTGCTATAAAAAGCAATTAGGTTTATTTTGATGATGTGATTTTGCTTTCACCAGTTAGCACCACTGGCGACCCTAGACAAGTAACAGAACTAGACATTCGCAATCGCTCCACGGAGCGAAGTAGCTCTACATCCAAGAAACTGTCACCATGCTATAAATCTAGAGCAGTCTTTCCCAAAGTGGGCGATAACGCCCCCTTGTGGGCGCTGCAGGCTTAAAGGGGGGTGGTAAGAGACCCAGAAAAAAAAAGGGACGTTGTGTAGACGCTTGGGAGGCGTCATCTACTAGGAGGACTCTTAGACATCGACTGAGCTCGACTCTTGACTACAAAAATGGGGGGCGCTAAAAATAATTTATTCTCAAAGTGGGCAGTAGACTAAATAGGTTTGGGAACCACTGATCTAGAACTTAACTTAGTCAGTACTTGAGGTATGGGAACGGCACGGGAGGAGGTAATGACATAATTATTTATAATGATGTGACAGAGAATACAAATCAATAGAACGAACATACTATAGTATTTTCAAAATCCTCAAGTTCTTTTTTAAATAAACAACTTGAAAAAAAAAACCTGCATAAGGCGGGATTTATTTAAAATTTAGTTTTAGAAGCGACTCTATCCGCTAAGAAATTTTAATAATCCTCAAGTTCATCAAAAAAGAAACTAGCAAACAAGTGCCATCTAAATATTTTATGTAAAAAACATTCCAAACTGTTTTGTGCCGCGTCTAAAAATGTTGCAACCAATTGAACAACTCTGAAACTTTCTGCATCAATACTTTGTCGTAAGTTTCAGCAAGTTCAGAGTAAGTTTTCACAGAAGATGGATTTAGCAGATTTGGTATGAATAAAAATGACATTATTTTTGTATAGTCCACATTTCTAGCAAATTATGGCTCAATTATTTATAATTATATAAGATTTCAAACTTTATTGTTCCATTTCGACTAAAATAGAGAAAGATGGGTCTCAACGCGAGATTTTTTATATAAGTTACATAATAATTATGTGCTTGTGACCACGGCTGCAGCATAGCAGCCGAAACGTCAAGCCGTGCGTACATAAGTAACTCATATTATAGAAAAAATCGCATTGAAACCCATGTTTCTTTATAGCTCAACTAGCGGCCGCCCGCGACTTCGTACGCGTGGATCCCGTTTTTCCCGCTAATCCCGTACCCGTGGGAATTTCGGGAATTCCTTTTTTAGTGCACCTCTACGGTACCTAAGCTACGACCCTTCCAAATTTCAAGTGCCTACGTTTAGCCGTTTAGGCTGTGCGTTGGTCTGTCAGTCAGTCAGTTTCTCCTTTTATCTATATATATAAAAGAAAGTCGTGTTAGTTACTTCGCTTATAACTCAAGAACGGCTGAACCGATTTAGCTGAAAATTGTCAGGGAGGTAGTTTAGAGCCAGGAGAAGGACATAGGATACTTTTTATCCCGTTCGAAATTAAAAAAAAAGTCTGCTTATTTATTGCCATTCAGGCGGAACAAAGTTCGCCGGGTCAGCTAGTTTTATATAATATTTAGATTACGCAAGCAATTTTCAAAGAAAAACAACGCCTTCATGTTACTTGGTATCAATAAAAGGTTTCATATTGAAAATAAATTTAATTATTCAGAAATTATCTTGAAAACTCAAGTAGGCATGTAATTCAGCATTTATCGATAAACTTGGAACATCTTTGCTGCTAAAAATATCCTGTCAGGAAAAGATTTTTTCTTAAAAAAATATGATTATCTTACAGTAATAGATCATTTTGTAACACACGAAAAATAATGTTAAATTTCACACACGAGATGGAGTGTGCGTGAAACGAACGCGTTACATTAAGTTGTACGGGCCCAGATTGATATCAGGTCCTGAACCCGTCCCGCTAGTGATGTTCTTGTATCGGCACTTATGTCGATAGATTTTTTTAGAGTCAGCTAATCTTTATTGCAAAGTTTTTATGTGCAGATTTTAATTCCATTGTCATCGCGGCGTACATATTATATTATTTATTGATAATTTTGGAAATGCTTACTCAATTATAAAAAAAAAATAAAACCGACTCCAAAAAACCTACACTAAAAAGCAGAATAATAATTACTAATTACCTACTTATTTATTAGGACGAATTATTAATATTTATGTAGGTATACCATGATTGATACTTCTGGAGTCGGTGCCAAGATTATGAAACATGTAAAGTTTGCCTGCACCGACTCCAAAAGTATCAATCATGGTATACCTACATAAATATTAATAATTCGTCCTAATAAATAAGTAGGTAATTAGTAATTATTATTCTGCTTTTTAGTGTAGGTTTTTTGGAGTCGGTTTTATTTTTTTTTAAAAAAAAAAAAAAAAAAAAAAAAAAAACATACGGGTCGAATTGAGAACCTCCTCCTTTTTTTGAAGTCGGTTGAAAATAGAATGAATGGCTCTAAAAAAGGTGAGATCAAAATGGCAATTAAAAATAAAATTGCTCCCGCATAAAAAAGCGATGGTGGTTGACATAATATTTAAGTTTAATCTAAATGTCAAGTTTAATGCTCTCTATGGAGTGCCACAATTTCAATTTCACTCAATGGATAAATTAAAAATGTAATTCCTTGGTAAAATAAAAGTTTATTGGTTTTACTTAATTAGCGTATTATGATTTACAAACATATCGATTATCGACATAATTGACGGACAACACTGTCCTGAAACCATCCCGCGTGGGAATTGAGATATGAACGGGAGATAAAGGGTGAAAGGGGGTCAAAGGAGGCAAAAAGGGGTGAACGGGGTGGAGGAATGTGTTGCAAAACGAGCTTTTTTAACCCCAAAGGTAAATTTAATTACATATTATTGTCCGTGACATGCTCAGATAACTTGGAATGTAATTTGAAGATAGGATTTTTGATATAGGTTTCAGTCCGATTTTGTGAATTAGATCGTAAACCTCTTAGTTATATTGTGAGGGATGAGACGTTACTATCTGTTTTTATGATAGAACAAATCTATACAAATATTATAAAGCTTCAGATTTTGTTTGTTTGAACGCGCTAATCTGAGGAACTTACTGGACTGATTTCAAAAATCCCTTCACTGTTGGATATGTACGTGATCCCCGAGTGCTATAGCCTAGGCTATACAATGTACTACGGGCCAAGCCAGGGCGGACCGCTAGTTTAGAAATAACGATGATTTCTAAATGTAATATTTACTAGAAGAAGGCCTCTTTTTTGCGCTGCCATAGTGTTACATATTGATACAAGCAACGCAACAATGTAGAACGGTAATTACTGACATAGAGAAAAACCCACCCTGTATTACTGTATACAGGGCTGTAACATCCAAAAAGGTTTTGTCCCGACACAAGCAACAAAAAAGCGTCCGATTAATTTTAACGTGATTTTATAAAAAAAAAGTCGTTCCAAATTGAATGCATACAGGAGATAGTACAAAAATTGTTGCGTACTTGCAAAAGGGCGGAGCAACCAACCAACCATCACATGATACGATTTTCGATTTAGCCCTAAAAACGTTTTAAAAACGGCCCGTATACATATTTGCGAATTCATTTTGCTATCGTCAAAGCAGATATTTTTAACGCATTGCACCAAATTGGCTCTGCGTTCGGGCATTGAAAAAAATATAACGCATGATTTTTTGCTCAAAGTTGCACAGCGTGCTATGGAGAGGGTTATGCTTGGTGTTTCTTTGCGAGATCGAATCAGAAATGAGGATATCCGTAAACGAACTAAAGTCGCTGACATAGCCCGACGGATTAGCAAGCTGAAGTGGCAATGGGCAGGGCACATAGTACGCAGAACTGAAGGCCGATGGGGCAGCAAGGTTCTGGAATGGAGGCCGCGTACCGAAAAACGCAGCGTGAGACGTCCACCTACAAGGTGGACCGACGACATCGTAAATATAGCAGGGAAGCGCTGGACGCAGGCCGCTACCAATCGATCAATGTGGAAAGCATTGGGAGAGGCCTATGTTCAGCAGTGGACGTCCTATGGCTGAAATGATGATGATGACTTTTTGCCAACTTTTAACTGTACTATTCAACGCGCTATCCAGACGCTGGATGCAGGCCGCTACCAACCGGTCATTATGGAAATCATTGGGGAAGGCCTATGTTCAGCAGTGGACGTCCTATGGCTGAAATGATGATGATGAACTATACTATTGCAAGAAGCTAGGAATGGGAACCGTCGCCAACTGATGACGTATTCGCTGAATAATGAGACCTCAGTAGGTACCTAAAATGGGGATACATTTAATAATATTGGGCTCATATTATGTATATTCGGGTATTATACTATGAACCGAATATGAAACGTACAATGTCACCCTCTTAGCTCCAATGGGCCTTTTAAAAGCTGAAGTAAATAGGTATCTACTATTTATTTATTATTATTGGTTTTTTTTTGCCTTCATTTGCGCCAGCTCGACCAGGTTTGATCTATTGTGGCAGCCCTTGTGTTTAGAGTTCACTGCTTAGTCCCGTTGAGTCTATAAACTTTCAGATTCTTTGGAGCATGATATTTGCTATCTCATCCGGGTGCATGATGTGTCGCCCGAGATGGATACTTCTTTTGCTCATAAGCGGGCCGCATGAGCAGAGAAAATGCATGGCCGTTTCTTCTTTTGTATGGCAGAATCTGCACAGAGTTTCCTCGGTCAGGTATCTACTAGGGAGGTACGTACACTTATTGTCTGACAAGATTGCGGTTAAACAATCACTAGTATAAACAAAAACAATGATTAGTTAAAGAGCACTCAGTATATTTTGTTTGAAAGCGTAACAAACTCAATATCTTGCAACAGAAACTTCACTACATAGTATAAAACAATCTGTCTATCTATATGTATGCTTAGATCTTTAAAACTACGCAACGGATTTCGATGCGGTTTTTTATGGATAGAGTGATTCAAGAGGAAGGTTTATATGTATAAAACATGCATATTATAGAAGAGAAAAGCCGAGAAATTCCATTGCACCCGTGCGATACCGGGCTTATTCCACTGTTCCCCGTTGACAACGGGGAATAGTGAACTTTTTGTTCACTTATCCCCGTTAACGCCAATTGGAGCTTATAATGGGGATTAATGAACGTTTTAGTTGTATTAAGATTTTATTTTTAACGTAATGG
The DNA here is from genome assembly GCF_004193835.3 of Ostrinia furnacalis. NCBI lineage: Eukaryota > Metazoa > Arthropoda > Insecta > Lepidoptera > Crambidae > Ostrinia > Ostrinia furnacalis. The sequence goes on along the minus strand of NW_021132101.1, from coordinate 1,051,800 downwards.
GGATTAATGGGGATTAATTAAATCCCCATTATAAGCTTGAATTGGCGTTAACGGGGATTGTCAACAGGGAATAGTGGAATAAGCCCGAAACCGGGGCGGGCCACTAAAACTAACTAAATTACAATAGTGAGTAGGTAGGTACTTAGGTTGTTTTTACCACTAATAGAACGAAAAGCCTTTAGACCTAGAACCTAATAGGTTTTGAAACTTAAACAAACATGGACTTAATTTAAGTCAACCCTTTAGTATAAATTGATTCCATAAGTGACTTACCCTCTTTACCTATTTGCAATCACAAATCGCTCGAAACGTCCTTCGAAGCTAAAGGCTTAGCAGGCCCTTCTAAACTCGGAGATCGGTACGTAATGTAAATGATAAAAAAAAGTATTTAAGTATGTTTATATCCGTTGTCTAGTACCCATAGTACAAGCTTTGCTTAGTTTGGGACTAGAAGCGCAGTGTAAAATGTCCAAGGATATTTATTTATTAGGATATTTATTTATACAGTACACTCATACGAAAATAGGTGTAATAATAAATGTCTTACTGACCTAACACTACACTTAAAATAATGATAAATATTTTACAAATAATAAAGCTAGTAAACTTAAATCTTCACCCTAAATATTTATTGTTCCCGCTTAAAAAGACTGTTACTCGATTTCTCTAAAAACAAACAAGCTCTTCTTTTCTACGGTCATTTACAGGCGATTATAGCCACTAGCCAAGGTCTTAGTGTTGTGGTTCGCATCCTTGACTTCAATTTGTTAGTTCAAATCCCACTTAGAGTAAATGCATGAGCAATGTAGTCACTTTAGCTCAGGACTAGAGTGACAAGATAGAGTGAAAATCGTACCAATAAGTATCGCTGAACACCCTATATGTCGTGCACAGCCCTACTACATGGACCTTATTTGCGGTGGAAATTTGGCCGCACGTCTTTAATTACATAATAACTTGTTGGTACAGGCCCTGCTCTCCAAAAAGCTGGACATGTTGATGGCAGACGCGGGTTATCAGTTATCATATTACCATTAAAGTAAAAACTTGAAACTCGAAACTTAGCTTAAGAAGCCGCGACAGCAGTAAGATTGGTTTGAGATGTGGTATTGGCAGAATCCACTCTCCATACCCTAGACTGCCATGCGAACAAACGAGTCCATATTAAAAGAACTCAACATCACCACACGGCTCTCTACTATACGAGCATGCTTAAAGTGTACCCTCGGTTTCTTCGGACACATTATGTGGTCTTGGCATTGTCTGGAGAAACAAATTATCTTGGGACAAATGGAAGACAGACACGCTCGGGCCAGGGCGCCTTTTTTTATGGCAGTAGTATTGCTGCTTTTTATCCACAACGAGGAAGCTCTTGGCCTGTATCACACCTGATGTTAAGTGACGATCAGGCCGAAGGTGAAAGCGAGCTTCACCCGGAATCCTCAACCACGGAGGAACTGGCTATCTTAGCTCTAACTGCCGGAACACAACAATGCTGTTAACATTGTTGTTGTGGCGACAGACTTAGATAAGATGGTGGTAGCTAGCCAGGCGGACTTAGAACAAGCCCTACTACCAACCAAACCGAACAGAAAAACTCTCTGCCCCCACTGGGAATCGAACCCGGGACCTCTGCGTCTGAAGCAGGTGGTCTTACCACTAGACCACAGAGGCGGTTGCTGCTGCCATTAAAAAATATCTTTATCCGATTGGTCGTTTAGCAGTAATACACCCTGTAAAGATGTAAATAATGCTCTGATACTTAAATAACCTCACTTTACCCACTCGTAAGTTTTGGTCAGCAGCTCAACCAAATAGTTGGTTATAGAGATCTCATAGATGAGATCGTTTAGACACTTCTGCGGTCTTGTACTTACTTGAAAAGTAGTTCTGAACCAGGAAGGTCCGAAGTGGTGAATACTTTGGTATAGTTTCCAATTCGATTGGGAATTTGGGGCAACCTTGATAAAGGAGACGTTTTGGAAAATTTATTAAGGGGACATTTTTTTAAGACCTATATGATTTATAAATCGTTTTGAAATTCCGTAAATTATACTCAAATGCTTTGGCTCTCTTACCCTTGACTTTGTAGTACGAGTAAACCAGAACCAATAAATTATGTAGTTTTCCTTCTTTCTTTAAAACTGTTTGTGTTTTCGGTATTTATTGGTTATTTTATTTATTTTATTCTTTTAATTTTAGTAACAAGGATGCGAACAGTTTTCAGATTTCAGTCCCATATTTGGTTGGGAATGTTTTTTTATTTTTTACTATAACTTTTGAACTATAAAACAAGGGGTGAAATCTAGTATCAGATTTACAGACTTTATGGGGTAGATTTTTGTTACCTTATTTAGAAACATGTCATAATGTCACCGTATCCGCTGCCTGTTACAACATGGTCGCACTCTAAAACCGTGTACCCCAAAATTACTTTCAAATTGTTGGAGATTAGTGTGGCGCTAAATTTGAGAAGTTTAACTTATGCCGTTTGACGCGGAATCATTGGAAATGACTTTGGGAAAGTGTGAATTTGACTTTGCTTTGTTGATGTCTGCTTGGAATGTAGGCGTTTGTGATATGACCTTTTCAAGTCTCGTTAGATCTGACGCCTTTTAGTAAAAATGGGATTATTTTTGCAGGATTTGTGAAGCCTGTGATGTTTTTAAGTTCGAATTTTTATGATAAAATAGGTAAAGGTTGGGTTATACCAATATACTTACGTAGGTATGTGTGTGCTTAGTTTCATAACCATGTACTATTTTTAAATCAGACATAATAACTTATGACTTTTTTATTAAGATTTGCATGTATTTCATGATCATAATGCACTCTACTGCTGCAACACGACTCTCCAATCTCATCATCAACATCTTATCAGCCACAGGATGCCCACTGCTGAACATGCCTCCCTGAACTAAACTCTCTAATCTACCAGAAGATTTAGCGGTCTATTCCACTTTGATCACCTGGCTTTGATCACCTAGGTGATCAAAGTGTGATTTATTTACATGTGATCAAAGGAAACTAAAATAATAAATTAACTGGAGTCCACTTTGATCACCCAGGTCATCTTATCCATGGGTGATCAAAGGACACTCAATAATTGTCGCTTGAGACCACTTTGAAAAAAAATTTGAAAAAAATTAATATAACCAATAGAAATAGAAAAAGTGGAAAAATAGACCGATTTAGCCTACACTCCCCACAATTTGGGGTGAAATGTGGTTGAAACGTTAATTTAAAAGACATAATGGCGCAAACAGACCACTTGTTAAGGCTTGGCTCATTGCTGTTCTGGGCAAGGCAGATAACAAAGCAGAGCCGAGCGTCTTAATTAGTATGTACCTATGCAAAAGCGCGAGCTTTACTAAACTCCAGGCAAAGCACGGTAAAGACAGCCAACTCTGTTTCAGGAATAACTATAAAAGCGCTTTTTAAAAGTAAATGACTTTTGACTCCGTGATACATACCTAGCTCCTCCATTCGATTTTAATAATTTTCGTTATCTGGTACCTACAATACAAGCTTTTCCTAATTTGGGACTAGATGGCGAAGTGTAAAATGTCCAAGTACATTTATTTATTTATTCAGCATACCAGGAAAATTTTATCATTTTCCTTACGTAAAAAACGTGACTTGTTATTCTGTTAAATCCTGATTTGCAGATTTTATACAAAATGGGCTGGCTGTTAATTCTGAGCGTTGCCAGTCCTCTGGTTCAAATGTTTGTAGTTGGCACACAGGTTTCAGAACCGCGAACGCGTACATTAAGCAGGTACTTTGGAATAAACTTAAAATTCTTAAGTTCCTACACCAGTCTTGTTAACCAAACTCGTTTAGTTTCTTCAAACACAGACGGCGACGCTGTTGAATGCTAAAGACTAGCAAAAGAAGCCTGTTTGTTGAGTTTTACTTATAGAGTACTTTTTATTTTATTTTTTTATTTTTTTTATCCACAACGAGGAAGCTCTTGGCCTGTATCTCACCTGATGGTAAGTGATGATCAGGCCGAAGGTGGAAGTTTACAATATCTGCATTTTTTTTCAAACTGCGTATGTAAATAATGTTACCAATAGTTGAATATTTTGGGGGAAATCTGCTTCCACCTTACCTGATCATCAGTTTTTATCAGATCAAATTCAGACCAAGAGTTTCAAGAGAGTTTAAATAAGATACAGCTTTTTGTCACCACCGTTTACAATTTTGTTTTACTTCGTCCTGAAATCCATGAACTTCAGTGTTATGTGTAGTTTTATACTTATTATTCATAGTGATATCCTAATATGAAAGATATGAAATAAATTATGTAAACAATCCAATTTATTATACGTGAACTAGTAAAATCGATGGTTAAAATATTTACAAAATAATGTGATATCAACTGTAGGTAATTAGTTTATTTATTAATAATTTGTATTAGATTTATCATTATTATAATAGTTAGTATTTCAAGATAGAAAATAAATTATGTAAACAATCCAATTTATTATACGTGAACTAGTAAAATCGATGGTTAAAATATTTACAAAATAATGTGATATCAACTGTAGGTAATTAGTTTATTTATTAATAATTTGTATTAGATTTATCATTATTATAATAGTTAGTATTTCTAGATAGAATCAATAGGGTTTCGATTATTCTACCAGTGTTCAAAATGGCCGTCACTTTTCATGAAAGAAATGCGAAGAGACAGCTTTTGTAGGCCCGAACCAATAAAGGGGTGATACAGTCATCTGGTGGGCTGAAATTGAAGTTTTTGTTCCCTTTGAGATTTGCATTCCGGGATGAGTGAGGGAGTTATTTTTTTTGACACACCTTAGCACAAAATTGAAACTTTCTTTACGATATTACTATTATTAGTGAAAGACTCAATACTTGAGTAACTTAATTCACAATGTATCTGTCTGATATGTTATGTTGATTTACAAGTAAATTGTAAGATGATTTAATTACAAAGAGCCTTTTCAATATTGTAACTTGGCTTTTAAAAAGCTCTTTTGCATGTGCTAAACATGACTTAAAACTTACTACCCAGCATCTAGGTAAAACTTAGTAAAATTGGTATTGGCAAATAAATTATTTACTTAAAACCAACTTACTTACTGAATACTAATACTTTAAAAGTTTGGTCGTTAAAAAACCGTTAATGGAATACCAGAATCTACACAGATAATTTAAGCAGGGTAAATTCTCCAGATGTGATCATTTCACCCTATTTGACAGCTTTGGTTGAAATAAGACCCATCAAAAATGCTGTAATACCAAAAATGATAATCATAAAACGGAAGATACCTACTATCTGTAATAATGACAATTTATATTACTGCGATTCCTTTATTCGGTAATGACATTTTAAATCTCCAAATCCCCACATTCAAATAACCTTATCGCGATTATAACCGTCATTCCTTCACTCCAAAAACTACACCGTCAGTAATGATAGTCTGGTATACGATTCTTATGCAATAGAATTTTTCCCATGTGGTAATTCGTATACGAACTAGGTATGTTATGTTCTGTTCCAATGAAATGCAGATTTCATTATTTTTAGATAGGTAAGTATTAGTTGAAATTTAACGTGCAAAGATGGCCAAAACCGGTACATCTACCCTACGTATCAATGCAGTCGAAAACACGCAGAGTTCACACATGCAAATTGCAGACTTGTTTGTGACGCGAAAAAATTCGGGAGAAATTCCCTATGAGGGGCCGTTACGTGCGAGCATTCCCGAACACTCGGGAGACGGAATCAATTTCCCCATTCGGGGAGATAGTGGATGGCAAAGGCTGTGTGCGGAATAAAAAATGATGTGTGACTGATTTTGTGTCTTTTGGTTGCAGGATTTGGGACTTAAACTGGTTTTTCTTGCTTTAATCAAAAACACATTTATAGTTATCAAAGCGTTAGGGATTTTGTAGTTTAATTTATTAATTCTGTAACTCAAAGCTCTAGGGTTCAGTTTTACTTAACATGTGGATAAATATTAAAATATCAAAGGTTTGTCAAAATCTAAGTCTTTCTTCTAATCCCAATATCATTGGAAGTAACTAAAATTGGCTTGACTTTTAAGTCTTAGATTTCCTAAAGACTAACAACTTTGGTTCTCTATAAAGCAGATTGTTTCATACTGAGCAATATAATAACAAAACTATATTATGACATTTTTCAATGTACTTATCTCTCAGTTTTAGTATTGCTTTCACCATTTCAAGTACATTCAAACCAGAGGGGTGCAGGTTTTCTCACGCTATTTTTCCGTCACTATTCGGCAGAGATATCTTAGAAAACTTACCTTACTTACGCTAGCATCTCGTGTGGGTGAAAAAGACGAGTGAATTCAAATATTGAAAGCGCTTTGTAAAGTAAATCCGAAAGCATAAAGTAATTCGTAAGTAACTCTAATTTACTAAGCAGCTACTTAACCAATATTATCTACATTTCAAAGTTATTTTAAAAGCCAGATGGTTATTTAATCATCATCATTTCAGTCATAGGACGTCTACTGCTGAACATACCCCTCCCCTAATGATTTCCATAATGTCCGGTTGGTAGCGGCCTCCATCGCCTTTCTGCTACCTTTATGAGGTCGTTGTCCACTTTATGGTGAATTTACCCATTTAAAATTACTGCAATCACAACCATCGAGATTAATGCAGATAAAATTATTCCGACCACGAGCAGAAAAGGCCACAAAAGAACTCTTACCAACTAAAGAGCGGTTTAACTTTCAACTATTATCACTTGTCACTGAATCCAGAACAGTTAAATGGGTCAAACGACTCAGCTCCTGTGTTTCGGAATAAGGCCGTACAATTTTGTAAGGCCGAGTTTGTGGGGGCTGGAAAAAAGCGGTCATGTTATACTTTTACAGTTTTAGTAACTATTAAATCAACTTCTTTATTAATCATATTTTTATTTGAGTGATTCGGAGTTCTACTGGTACTTAGAACTGGTAGAATTCATTTCCTTTTAAACCAAATTAATCACTCTTGACAAGTCATTATGCTTGTGTTACGAGTGAGTTCACAATAATTAAATAGCCCAACGGCGGCGGGATTCGATCCCCCATTCCTCGGATCACGTGTTGGCCAGTCCGACACCTTCAGCATTCGGTTATTTTTGCTATTTCGCATAAGTACAAAATTAATAATATATCTAGCCAATAGGACTTATTCGTATCACCATCATCATCACTGCAGTCTGGGCAGTTCACTACTTGATGTAAGCTTCCAAAATATATTGATTTTTTTCATCTAGTCTCTTTTAGCTACCTTCTTGAGGTCTTTTGATTTATAAAAACGAAAGGTCACTGATTGACTGACTCACTCATCATGAAATCTCAGAAATTACAAGTGTTAGTCTCAAATTTTACACGGGGAAGCCTAAAACCCCCGGGGACCTCTTTAGAACTTAGGTGGTCACTAAGAACAGATTTTACGAAACTCCACCCCCAAGGGGATAAAATGGGATCCACGCGATCCGCTCCCGCTCCTTTCATCACTGTGAACAATACCTAAGGCTATATATATATACGTCCTGACTCCACTCGGAGCTTTTAAACTACTCACCTCTGTTTGCTCCAACTTGCTCCAGAATTCCAAATCATGAATAATCGTTGGAATTTTAACGTGGGAAACTTACCTTATTGGAAATTTGAATTTCAGATTGGCAACTATTGTGAAGTTGGTCTGTTAGTTGGTTTAAAACTAAATTGTTATTTTCTTTACTATTCAGAATGGCAACACCTGGATGGAATCGGGTGTTTTGGTATTGCCATAATATTGTTGTTGAGAAAACTATTGGGATTTGAATGTTTCAAATGTTATTTCGACTGTCTAGTAACTTTCTGCAATGCTAGAATAAGCTTTTGTATACTTAGTAACTGATTGCATCCATAAGATACAAGAGGTAAGGCAATATTATGCTAGATACAATTTGGACTCTAGGATACTCATTATTATGGAGAAATCTGAGAGCTGCGAAATTTATATTACTTTGCGTAGGCTCATGCCGTATAAAACCAAAACTTCAAAAATCACTAGGAGAACTTGAAATCATTTAATGTTATTTTCCGAAACATAAGTCAACACTGGTAACACACATTGGTGGTAGACCTTAGTCTTCAGGGGCTGAGGTATTTTGGACGAAAAGTTGTTGCGTAGTTTCCCGAACGCTGCCCAGCCGAGTTGGATTCGACGATTGACCTCTTGATGATGAATGAAAGTCCTAAATAAACTGAAGCAAAATGCGCAGACAAGGGATTTTTTCTCTCAAAATATTCTTTGTTTTTCTCTGGCTCTATTTTAGGTGTAGATATGCCTTATTTGAACCCCTAAATAAGCTGCAAGCTGATTAATGCCCCATTCCAATTTGGGTGCTATCCACAACCTGTGCCAGGCCAGGACTTAGGCCGTGGTGTGTGTAGAAGCGAGTATCTAATTACGAATTAATATTCCTGTTCAAATGTATACATTTTGGGAAAATTCAGTTTTCAATAAAACTACACTTGCTGCAGCTAGCTGTTTGCCGACTTTGAAACACGAAAATTATTATGTTACACCCATAGTATTTTTCCTATTATTTTGATGAATTGACATTTCTTCCACCACTTTTTTCAGCACCAGCCGACAATAATGTTCTCGAAAATGGTTGGCAATGATAGTCTCGAAGTGGTGGTAGGGCAAGCAGATATATTTAGCACGTATACAGTGTGAGTCACGTTAAAGTGTACATATGAAAATAGATAGACCTATTTTTATCGACAAAAAAGAGGTCAAAAATTTTTTGAGATTTTTTTTAAATTTTTTATAGATTTTTTTTTCTTCTAATTACTTATTGTAAAGAAAACGTAATAACTTTTAAACTAAGCGGTATATCCTTATAAAATAAAAACATTAATAATGCTAAATAATAGGTAATACTAAAAAAATACATAAAATACACAAAAAAGGCCAACAAATAATAAAAAACGATAATTTTTGAAAAAAATCTGTTTTAAAATTCGTGTTTTTTTTTGGTTATTTCATAAATTTCTCCAAAAAATGCCCCTATAATAGGTGGTTTTGTAGGGTTGAGTTTTTCGGCTGACAAGCGGGGTGATGGGCTCCAAATAACAACACCTTGTGTGATGCAAAAATGGGGGTACTTTATTTCAAAGTACGGGGCAGGTACAAAAATGAGGTGCGGGCGTCTCCCGTCCGTAGACCAATTCCCGCAAGGACGTTGGACACAGACGCGGGAGAATCGCTGGCAACTTGTAATTAGGCGTTCGGAAGTCCCAATCTGTGATTCCCCGAAAGAACGTCACAGTCGGATGCAACCTTGGCTTATTACTTCTGCCTTACAAAACTTACAATATTCAACATAATCGTCGGAAGGTCTTTAAGGGAAAAAAAATCTGGACACCGCGGTGTAGAAATCGACTCTCAATGTGCTAGTGGCATCTAGCGGTGAGCGGCGCAAACATTTCCTAGACTGAATAGATCTTGCAATAAGCACGGTGATCCGCGGTGGCTTGGTAATGCAGGCGAACACCACGAGATGGCGCTAGTAGTATTGATTGATAAATGTGACGTTGTTACAACCTCCCCCTCAGATCACGAAGTCGTCCCGACGAGAAGATCTGGATTACGTTCTTGTGACGTCCACGGCCTCGTCGGTGAACAACTGGTTCATCTTTCGTCTTCTTAGACCATCTTCTGAAGTTTCGTTTGTTCCATCTTTGATGTTTGCCCAGGGCTTTATGTGAAGATGTCATACAGAACGTAGGTCCAGGTTGTCTGGTAAATTCATAAGAACGTTCGCATCTTGGAGTGAATTTGCCTGTGATTCTTCGCGATTCCTTGACTGCGGAATGTATATCTGTTAGCACCAAATCTTCATTTTGGTGTTCCGGACGACAATGACACTGTTTGTCGATTGTTTCCATAACAACGGGGGTTTCCTTCCCCTCCCCCTGCTCATGAACCACCACTTGCTGGTAGTGAAGGCAGGTTGGTATCGTAGGTACGAATGCATGACGCAATGCTATCCCGAACTGCTTCCAGGTTGTCACTTGCCACTTGACTGTTTGCCACCAGACGGCTGCCGCACCCTTCAGTAAAAGTGGGACGCCATCAAGAGCTTCCTGGTCTGGGATGTTTTCAATGCACTTGTATAGGTTCACTGCAGCTAAAAATTCTTCGACCACTTTGGTGTTTCTCTCACCGTGAAAGTGGGAATTGCAATGAGTGAAAGAAGAACGGTCACGCCCCATACAAAAAAAACCCAGACCCGACAGAAACGAGACATACCTCAGTTTTTTTGTCATGCCTTAATTAGTTAAATTATATATTTTTTATATTCGAAATCTATGTATAACACCAAAATATTACCCTTTGTTTTTGTTCAGGTGTTATACAAAAATTAATACAAAATGCCTATTTACACCAAAATTGGTAAATGTATGTACCTAAATGTCTATTACAGCTGCTATGGAATGTATCTAGGTGACCTGGAGATGCAGCCGGATTATACAGGGTGGTTATACATATGGAACGATAAGTGATCTCACTTGATTATTTCTAAACTATACAAGATATCGAAAAACGAGTTACTGATTCTGAAAGTGCTTCACGAGCTTTTTCAAATGGTACCAATAATAGGTTACAGATTATGGAAGCTGGTAACATTGAATTTTTGGATTTTGTAACTTCATCGTTTCCACCCTGTATTATCCGGATGTATCTCCAGGTCACCTAGATACATTCCATAGCAGCTGTAATAGACATTTAGGTACACACATTTACCAATTTTGGTGATAAATAGGCATTTTGTATTAGTTTTTGTATAACGCCTGAACAAAAACAAAGGGTAATATTTTGATGTTATACATAGATTTCGAATATAAAAAATATATAATTTAACTAATTAAGACATGACAAAAAAACTGAGGTATGTCTCGTTTCTGTCGGGCCTGGGTCACAGATGACCGTTCTTCTTTCCTCGCCGACCCGGTGAAATTTCCGCGAGTAGCAGCTGGAACTGTTCATATGCTAAGATCACCACCATCTTCTGGGCTTTGGTTGCTCGCTGGACAGCTGGTGACGCGGCCGAACTTGGTGATGTATTTGGGCTGGTGCTTGCCAGGCCCACCGTTGGTCGCCAGTTTTGTACGGTTGAGTTTTTCGGCTGACAAGCGGGGTGAAGGGCTCCAAATAACAACACCGCGTTGTGATGCAAAAATGGGGTACCTACTTTATTGCAAAGTACGGGGCAGGTACAAAAATGAAGGCGCGGGGCGTCTCCCGTCCGTAGACCAATTCCCGCAAGGACGTTGGACACAGGACGCGGGAGAACCGCTGGCAANAAGCCACTACTGGGTAGGATTAAAGAGAAAGTAGACATTCATTCATCACTTTATTTTTTTAAATTTTCATACAAAATAAATTTTATAAAATCCGATTTGTATGAAAATTAAAATAATTATAATGAAGATATCAATTTTCTGACTTTACTATACCATTTATATGCCCATGTTAACATGGGCTAGTGTCGGCTCATATACCAATTTACCTAACACCCTGTATAACTCATTTTGGCCAAAATGGCGCTTTAGCGTTTTTTCCTTTCCACTGACGATAGTGTATAATGCGAGGTTCACTTACAATCCATAAAACATCATCATATGGCACATCACTTTTGTTATTCTCATTAATTGTTTACAATGTTTTGGAACTTTCCATACATTTCAGGGATGTAACTTGTGTCTCCATTTCTTCATCATCAACATTTCATTAGTCATTCGTTTTGCCATCTTTATTTAAAGACAGTTTCATTTGAAACTGTCACTCAAAGGGAAGAAAAAATGTGGCATTGAGTAGCAGTGTTACTAATCGGTAATTTTTGTACCAATGGGTAACAGTGTTTACTTTTACCCACCTTCACCTTCCTTGCATGTATATTAACCGTTATCAATTACTCCATGTGTTTACAATTAACCCAGATGCTGTTTACAATTGACTTAATATGCTTTATTGATGGGTAATTGTAAACATGAATTTGTAGCGTGGCGATTGAATTTAAGCGTTCAAAAGCATAAAAAATGCAAAGATAAACCCATTATTAATTGTTCAATATAACAGCGGTTTACATACTTTAATTTTTTTTTGACAAAATGTACCTAGTCATCCTTTTGTTTATCCAATCTAAAAATCACTTTTTTGTCCCGCGTTTTTGCAATCACACACAGTGAGTCCCGTACATGTTTTCGAAAACCATTTTACCAACTGACAGATCCCATGGATTTTTTTCACTTTTATAATTTTCACCGAATGAACTGTAGACCAATGCACGTTTGACCAACGCATCGTTTGAGTTTTTAGCAGTTCACCGAATGAATATTCGACCGTAAAACCATTGACATTATGTACAATTTCTTACTCCTCTTTTGACCGCAGAAATCATTGATCAAGGAATATAACAAAAAGGCAAATTCATTTATATACAGGGTGTTAGATAAATGGGTATATGAGCCGACACTAGCCCATGTTAACATAGGCATATAAATGGTATGGTGAAGTCAGAAATTTGATATCATCATTTTAATTTTCAAATTTTCATACAAAATAAACCCAATTACCTAACACCCTGTATTTGTATCCTCAATAAAACGGAATAGATTTAGTGCTGGGGTATTTCTTGTATAATAAAATCGATTATTTCCGCGGTTCATTAATCGATTGCAGTGAATACTTAGTTATTAAAAACATCACAAAAATAAACTATATTTTTCGATTATTGACTTTAATAAACGCATTAAAAATACCATCACCGAAATAAAAAAAATAAAAAAATACCCAAGCCATAATAGAACGCATAATCATCCGAACCAATAGTCAAACGTAAACGCAGACTCGACACTCAAACAAGACTCAGAAGACATTTCGAAGAAAAAGAAAAAATAGACATAAAATCTTTTTTGAGTGGCTTGGCTCATATTTGTTATATCAAACATTAATATGCACATCTCGCTGTTTAGAAATAATATTTTATGGCTCATAAGTTAATTATTTAATAAGGTAATGTTTTCTTAATTTAAATAAGATATCATCTTATTACGAAAAGTTATTATATGATTTAAAAATACATATGAAAAAGTCTTGTTAATGTATGTTGTTATTATAATATAAATATTTAAATAAATACTAGAACATAATGAAGAAATCAAGAGTATTGATTTTTTTTTTTGTTAAAAAAATAAGATATCATCTTATTACGAAAAGTTATTATATGATTTAAAAATACATATGAAAAAGTCTTGTTAATGTATGTTGTTACTTTATAAATATTAAAAAATAATTATTTTTATAAACTTGCCTTTTTGTTATATTCCTTGATCAATGATTTCTGCGGTCAAAAGAGGAGTAAGAAACTGTACATAATGTCAATGGTTTTACGGTCGAATATTCATTCGGTGAACTGCTAAAAACTCAAACGATGCGTTGCGTTGGTCAAACGTGCATTGGTCTACAGTTCATTCGGTGAAAATTATAAAAGTGAAAAAAATCCATGGGATTTGTCAGTTGGTAAAATGGTTTTCGAAAACATGTACGGGACTCACACACAGTTGCTTTTCTGTTTACACCATTTTGAATTTTGATAGCTGCGGAAATAGACCATAGAATATTACTTGCGTTTCATTATAGGCAACTTAATATTTTGCATGCATAAACATGAAATAAACAACCCTGGTTGACCCTAATTAAAACCAGTTCAAATTGTCATTTATATTCTAAAAATACTTAAACACTGAAACGAGCATTACCGTATTTTTTTTAAGTGTGGAGGTTGAAACTGTTGTACAAATATTTTAAACAATTTATTGTTATTATTTTGTACATTCATATTTCATACTGACACTATAAAAAATAAAACAACTCCGAAATATAAAAATTAGGTAGGTAGATGACAATTTGATGGATTGATTTGATATTATTAATAACTAATGACGACAACTTTACAAAACAAGTAAATACCCGAGAAAAGACTTGTATAATCGAATCTTACAATTCAGAGTGCGCAATATCGAAGTAGCGATGAGACAGAGACTCCAGCCATAAGGCATCGTGCAACAATACGGTATAGCGTAGTGGACTTTATCCTTTTGCGATAGAGTGCACATTTCATTGTGTATCCAGTTCAAAATGTGTTGCCAGTGTAAAACTTTTGCACGAAACGTGTTAATATTTCAAAGATTACTTTTTTTGAGTTTAGAAAAATGAAGTGGTTTAAATTTTTGACTTAAATGTCAAGTTCAAGTATGATGATTGATCGATGATTAATTTAATAATGAACGATTTCTTTATTTTTTACAATCTTTTATTTATGTTCTTGTTACAATGAGATTTTTCATAGACCGTTCGTATTCTTCGAGTGTTCGTTTTTTACTGCGTGTAAAAAAGTAAAAATGCTACAAGTTCAAGTTGCAAAAACATTTTTGTGATTTTAAATAAATAAATAAATGTTAGTAGGTGGTAGGTGGTTATTAAAGAAAATTAAGGTGTTGTTCACAGAATGACATTTTACATTCCATGCTCAATTAGTGTTTTATTTAATTTAATTTAGTTTTTTTTTATTTAATATTATTTTTCTATTGTTATTTGCTTTTAGATTAATAAAGCGTTATTTGTAGCTAATATATTAATTTATAAATTTATTATGTCCGATGGTGCGTTTTAATAGGTATGGAAAATTTTAATAAAAATAATACAAAATGAATTAGGTAGGTAATCATTAATTTGTTTTTATTTGATTTTATTTAATTATTTACACAACCAACCCGTCTCTTAAGAGGCTGTCACTGCATGCATTGTGGACAGTTTGATGATTACAGAATTAAAAATTAACTAACGAAAAACGTGACAATGTTTGGTAGGTTGGCATAAGTGACTTGAAAAAAGTATGCAAGTTTATTATTTAACATAATAATATCTGGTGGTGACCCAAGCCAAGCGCCCACTTGCTTGGTTTGGAACTAGAGAATATGGCGTAGGTACTATTACTTATTCTGTGGTAGTGTCTAATGTCCAAGGATGACTTAATTAATTATCTTGTCCTATTTAATGATAACTCACGCCAAGCACCGTTAAAGGCCAAGTCTTGCAATACGCCACTGCACTGCATGCACAGGCAACTGTTTGGCCATCATCACTTGGTGTTCATAGAATGGTAGATAGATACAACGATTGTAGGTAGGTAAGGGTACCACTACATACATAAGTTCAGCTAGTTCAAATTCAGCTTAGTTTGGGGTGGTTTGGGTCTCACTGATAAAATATTTAAATAGGTTAGTGTATATCTAGTAAGTGCATAGTGCATGTCTTAACTTAGTAAAGTTGTCAATAGTAGGTAGGTTAGTTAGTACCTCTCTTTTTTGGAAATAAACATTTATTATTATTATCTCGGTCAACGCATTACGCAGCAGAGCTATATTGTGTGAACAGCACAGTCCAAGCTACACCAAGATTCCTTGAATGGTGCCAAAAAACAGACAACATCACGATTGCGCACCACTTGTGCCACGGCCCACGATTGATGGCCTGTAGTGGGCCAGCAGCGTGTGCCATATTGGTATGTCTACACAATGGCATGTACCTATGTGTTGGGCCAGATTGCAAGCAAAGTATGGCTCAAGATCCAACCAGCACTGTTATGGGCATATTATTAAACCCTAGCGTATTTTTTTTTAAATATTGCATTGAGTAACGACACCCTGTGAATGACTAAATTCGCATTGCTAATAATACCATTTTATTAGGTTCATGGCATTATCACAGGAAGCCGCATCCGTTTCCTGATATAAGTAGCAGAGATTATTAGTCGCAAAAATGTTCGGGATGCGGTGGTACCTTGTGGTGTTCGTTGTGGTGGTACCGCGACCGCTGGAGGCCGTGGTGGGCGGGCAGCCCGCAGCGCCGCCGGAGCCCGACGCGGCCGTGGTCTTCACGCAGAGGCACGGCCGCAGCGCTCGCATTGAGGGCATCAAGAACAATGACCTAGGATACTACTCCTTCTTTGGGATAAGGTTTGATGTTGAACGTTTTGATGGTGATGAGGTCACCTTTGATATTGTTCTGCAGACTTCTACCACTACTTCTGATGGTAGCAAACTGTTTGTGTAACATTTTAATAACTTACGCTTTCCTCCAGTTGCCAACTTACGTCAATTGTAGAAAGAATTCTCCTGATTTCTTTGTATTTCCTTTTGGCTAGTCAAATTTGGATAAAGATACTAAAAGATAACGGTTGAAATGATTTATTTACATCAACACCAAATCCCAGCTTTTCTGTCACTCTAGCCTGGCATATATTTTTAGGTGACATATTTTTTTTTGCTTCAGTTTTGTTCTTAATAATTTGTTTTTTTTGCTAAAACTTCTATGGAGATGTTATGGTAAATATTCTTATACACATCCATTTCCACATCCATGATAATGATCCAGTTTCCCTAAATCCAACATCCAAACTATATGGTGCAATGCAGAAACCATCAAACTACTTTCTTCTGCTTTATTTTGGAGAAATAAAAATAATAACTTCTAATGAACATGGGTTAATCTTACTACCAAAGCCAAACAACAGGAAACCTTTCTAGGTTTATAACACACATTTATTTATATTAATGAACAGGTATGCAGAACCACCATTGGGTCCCCGAAGGTTCCAGCGGCCCATTCGCCGTCTGCTCCTGGGGGAACAAAATGCTACCAGCCCCTGCCAAGTGTGTCCGCAACCTGATCCCAACTTCCCTGCCAGAATGATGGGGCACGAAGACTGTTTGTGCCTCAACGTGTTCTCTCCCAAAATGCCAGGGGATGAAAAAGGTAAGCTAGAGGTAACTTCTTGGTTCTTTGGTCAACCCAATTTAATAGTTTATTTTTCGAAATTAAACGATTACATTAGTATTTCATTCTAGGTTCACCTGTGGTAGTATTCATACATGGGGGTAACTATCGGACTGGATCAGCGACTCCTTATGGAGTAAGTATTGGTTTCCGATGATTTATAATTTACATTGTGATGAAGGGAACTTTCAACTAATTATAAATATTGAATATTGGTTTTAGGGCAAACATATCACCCAAGAGGATACGATACTAGTGGTCCCCCAATATCGATTAGGGTCTCTTGGGTTCATCAGCAATGGGCAGAAAGAAGCTTCTGGAAACGCTGCCTTGTTCGATTTACAAGTTGCCTTAACTTGGGTAAGACATTAATTTCATTTTTAAATTCAAACTAACGCACGCACGCGCACCCCACATTAATATAAGCGCGGATATGATGCTGTGTATTACCACATTACTACTTCAAGTCATACAGGATTATCTTATTTTTGAGGGAATCATAATGAAGTGCGACCATAATCAATTACTTGACGATCGACGAATCGTTTCTTGTTTCGTTGTGGTGACCATAACCATTAACAGAGGAATGATATTGATACCAGACCTCCCCCGGTGACATTTTAGTCTCTATTTTTTAAGGTAATATAAAATTATTTTAAGACAACCTTTTTAATGTAGGTCAAAGACTACATAGAGTTCTTCGGTGGTGACCCAACAAGGGTGACCATGATGGGGCAAGGCTCGGGAGGCAGTGCGGCATCTGTGATGGCGTTGTCTTCGGAAGGTCGCAGCAGTCACGGCGTGGTGGCGCTGTCCGGCACGGCTCTGTCGCCGGGCACCGTCCGGTCCGAGCCCGACAAGCATGCCCGGCAGCTGGCCAAACAGACTGGCTGTCCAGAAACTCCAGTGGAGACACTCGTCAATTGCTTGCGGAAATTGAGCATCGATAAAATTGTACAAGTATGTGGACCTCTAAACATAGACTTTTGCGATATTTATGATTAAGTACCAACTACCTCAAGCGTAATACAGGTAGTTTCTTTCACCGTTAATTCTTGCTTTATTTCCTTAATTAGTGACCAGCTTTTCAGTTTATTCGTTACAAACAAACAAAACCACATTTATTTGCAGGCAGACAGCGCAATAGCGGAAAGCCTAACCGATACGACGAAATTTTTGGAAGAGATCACTGGTCGTAAAGGTAAAAGTAAACTTATTAGTACCTATAACTAAATTAAAACAAACAACAGCCTATAAAATGGTCATCATTATTCGTCATTTCCCTGTTATGCAGGAGCCGGCATCCGTGTGGAAGGAGAGTACGACAAACGGGGTCTGCCAACTTTGGTCACCGAGCAGCCTTCCGAGACGCTGAAGAAGAAGAAACAAAAGGTGCCTCTGCTCACTGGAGTCACGTCGGCTGAGACCGTACGAGCAGTCTTTGGTAAGATCCTACACTTGCCTTTGTATATTCCTGTCTAGTTAGTACCTACGTTTCGATCTTGATACAACTAATACAACTTGCTAAGATCCTTATGCCTCCTTGATGATTGCCTTGATTGATCTTTATGGTATTTTCTATTTTTTTAACGTACTTATGTATTGTAAAGAGTGCTAAGTAGGTAAGTAAACTGGCATAGTAGCAGTCGACTTAAAGGCAGTGGATTCCAGGTTCGATTCCTAGTCGAATCAATTTAGAGATCGGTACCGTATAGGCTACCTACTTGTTTGTTTAATTTACTCAATGACTCATAATAACATGGGTTTTATGGCAATTGGCAACAAAGTGATATTTTATGAATTGTTATGGTTATCTATCTAAGGTTAATTTCTTTAATTCTCATTGCAGGCAAATATGCAAATAAATTGACTAATTTGATGCTCAATCTAAAGAATTTCATAAAGAAAGACATCATCGGTGGGCTCAACACCATGGTGGAAGGCGTAGATGGACTACTGCCCATCAAGAAAGCAGCGCTTAAAAATATTCTTCCTCTTGGCGACTACGAAAAGTATTATGAAAGACTCTCAGAGACAGCTAACTCGAATATCTTAGAAGGACTAACAGCAATTGCCCGGGACACAGGTATTGAAATACAAAATAAATAGTTCTGCATTAATAAACTCATCTAAAGTAGTAGTAGCATAGGTTTATCACTAATTCCTAGAAAGTCTGCATTGTATCTCATAATAATATTTTGTTACTGGGTGGGTACGAGTGGCCATTTTGTGTCTTTCAATCGACTTTCAATAATAATAAAATTCTTACCACAGCCGGTCGGACCCCATGGTACCTAACACAGTCTGTAGACGAGGGGTGCTATAAAATTATAAAAGCCCCAGTTCCGTTTTTTGTTAGGGACCCTCGGATCGGACCCGTTTACCTGCTCCCTTTTAGAGCAAAGTTAGGGACGGTTTTAATAAAAATATTTCAGTCGGCTAGGGTTGAGAATCATTCCATAATAAATGATCAATGCTTTGATCGATTCATGAATCTAAATAACTAAATTAATGCTTTCCAGATCTAGAAAAATTACATGAGTTAGGAATACTGGCTTGCGCTACCATTATAGGCAAAGAATCGATAACTATAATGTAGAAGCTATTAAAAATAACCCTGCTTATTGCTTCATCGCTAAATTTTGTATTCTATGTGCAGGAGATGCTCTGTTCAACTTGCCCGCCTTCAAGAGCGTTCAGGAGTGGAGTTCTGGAGCACCAGCGTTCCTTTACAGCTTTGAATTTGTGGGAAATCTGACTAAAGGCTCTTATTTCCTTCCAGGCGTGCCACTTGCAGGTCAGTTGAGTAGAATTCTGGTGCCGTTTCTAACTGCTGGAATTTAATTTTAGTATTTGTCATGATTATTTTATAAAATTTTATTACAGAGGAGACCGATATCAGCAACTCAATGTATCAACCGAAAGAGTCCGGGCCATCGCATGGGGACGAATTGGCTTACATATTCGAGCCTCTGGATGCCTCAGGGAAGTCTGTTGAGCCTGCAGCGTCTCAGATGGATGCGCGTGTGCGCAAATCTTTCGTTGGCCTCATAACTAAGTTCGCACACGACGTAGGCGAAGCTAAGAACAAATCCAAACTCTTTAATATTACGCCGTTCTCACTCGACACTAACTCATTTATCAAAATCACTGATGAAGTGAAGATGGACAAAAATTTCAGGTCAGTATTTCAGATGACTATAAGGATAGTCATTGTCTTTTCTAATAAAACAAAAGAAATATGAAATTAACTAACAATTTTTTCGCAGATTTTGCCAAATGGGCTTCTGGGGCAACATGGTTGACAGAATAGCTGGAAGTCTGTGTTCAAATGAAATTAAAGAACTGCTGAAATTAAGTTTTATACCTAAAGTGGTGGATCTCACCGACATCACCGAGATGAAGCCGATTTCTGGACTTATTAAACCAAAAAACCCTAAGGCAGACCCTATCCCAAAGGTGCAGAACATTCTCAATCCTTTTGGCTTGTAAGAAAAGTGAAAATTAAAGTAGGTAATAAAGTACTTAATTAAATAGTAATTGCAGTAATTAATAATCGTGTTTCAATAATGTCTCAACATTAGAGCTTGAGTTTGACACTTGAGCCTAACTTAATGAAATCAATCCAAATACCTACTGTGTATAATTTTACACTTAAGAAAAGAAAGACCATGTAAACATTTTATGAATAAATAGGTAGATAGGATTAAAAAGTTAAATTGGTATAAAATAGAACGAAATATGTTTGTGAAGTTAAGGGCAGTAGGTAGGTACCTACCTAATCTGCGATAATGATAAGGGCTTCTTGAAGTTAAAAAAATGTAACAATAGGTAGGCATATCTGTTTGTTTAAATATTTACTATGACAATAAGATTTATTGAAGTGTTATAAAAATATGGTAGTTATTTAGAACAAATGTTTGTATTCGTTCGAATAAATCTAGAATGAGGCAATTAATGTCAATGTTTATGTTAGTGATAAGAATTAACTAGCAAAAAACCTTCACTAATGCTCATACAGATTAGGGATTATTTTGCGGCCAAATACAGGGTGACTATTTTAGTCTACTAACTACTAATAGCAGACGTGCAACATCTATTAGGACTTGTAAATAAAATTGAAACAAGCTCTTGGACGAAAACAAACAGGAGATTTAGATAAGTATTAATTAAAAGAAATTAAATATCCACTAATGGTTAGTAGTAGTAGTAATAGTAATGGGAAGTACCTGGATGCAAGCGGCGCAGGACCGGTCTTTGTGGAAATCCTTGGGGGAGGCCTTTGTCCAGCAGTGGACGTCTTTCGGCTGAAACGAACGAACGAACTAATGGTTAGTAATCAAAGCTATGACGCAAGTTGTAAACAACTTGAGTCATAAATACAAAAATAAAAACTTCTAAAAATCATCCTATAGGTCAGGCTCTTATCTACGACCTAGTGTGTAATGGTATGCGGGTGGAGTCACTATAAGTGCAAGTAAAAGCTGGGTCAACTAACAAACAAATCAAGCAGCATCAAGTGCAAACGTGCCAGTGTCAAAGAATCCATCGGCAAATCGCAATGTCTCGTGTGTGTAAAATCGTTATTTTCCTTTGTTTTGTCGCCGTTTGCGAATACGTGAGCGGCAATGTGATTAGTTCTAAGGATCTGAAGGAGGTGAATACGAAAGAATTACCCATTGAAAAGGAGGTTGAAGATGATTTCAAAGTGATTCCTATTGAGGCCACCCCTGAAAAGCCAGCAGAAAAATGCGCCCCTATAGGTTCTTTCGTAAGTATTTATTGCCTTTAAATTTTGATGTTTAGTTGGAGCCAGTTAATTATCAGAACTTTTGAGTTCAACCAACTTCGTAATATCTAGAAGCTTGTCTCGTGATAATAGCTTATCGTGTTTATTACAATAAGAATGGAAACAATTCACCTTCTTAGTTCATTATAACCAAATTATTCCAGATTTGTGAAGTCAAATAGGTAATAATGATACAATACATTTTATATCAACAATTTATTAAGAGATAAAATTTTGTTGTATTCCTTTGCAGTGCATGAACCACAGCGACTGCTGTTCCAACTCCTGTTTGGGATACATGAAGAGATGCGTGTCTGGGACTGGGTAGAGCTGCTCTTCAATATGTTCAAACACGTGCCTATGAGCTGAATATTTATATCCGCCTTCTCCATTAAACTCATTCTCTAAGGCACTTCACTATCAGTTAAGCAAGGAATCCTCAATTTTTTTAGTTCACTTAAAAAATGTTACATTAATTTATATCACAAATGTTAAAAGTAGGATTTATTTGTTAATTTTGCGGATTGGATGAATAGGGTGGTCCATGTGGGTCAGGTCTGGCGGATTAGCAGCGAAGTGCTGGATCTCCTTCATGGCTCCCTCGGATATCTTCCAAAGATCAGGGTAATCCTTTTTGAAATCTTTGTACCATTTGTGTATCTGTGAAATAAATGTTTATTTTTACTTTCCGATTTGTTTTTTACAGTGATAATGTTGCAAGATTGCCATGACTCATTATGTCATCGTTAGGCGTCCCTTTATCATGATTTATTTATTATGAACCTCCATCCTACTATCTTCGGTAATTAACAAAGCTTTCATTTCTTTATTAGCTCATTAGTAAAGTTATCTAGCACTGTTTTAAGAACCTAATTATCCTAATTATTTATATGTAGGTACACTTCAGCGGAAGATAAATTTTGACCATGACACTATTTTAAATTTTTCTAGAGTTTTATTTTCACGAGTAGGACTTAGTTAATTAATTAAAGTATGTTATCTAAAGATATTATTATAGTAGGTTAATCAACTTACCTAATAAGGATAGGTACTAATTAAATTGGATTACTCATTATAACGAACTTATGTTACTCGTTTTATTAGTAGGTACCTACTATTAGTAAAGAGGTAGATCGTAAATAGTTTAATTGATTCCCATTGCGTGATTCCCATTAACAAGCTACAAATACTTACTCTCTTGTATTTGCTAAAGTCGAAATCGATGGCTTCAAGAGTCATGGTGGAGTTAATGAGCTGGAAGTCGGCTATGGTGAGGTGGTCAGCCGCCGCGTGGCTGGTCCCCAGGCGTTCCAGGTACGTCTCGAACACGTTAAGGGCAATGTGTACCTTCTTCAGGCCGAGGGGAGTACGCTCGTAGTCGAAGAATATGGGAGCCATCTGGAAGGAAATGCTCATAATGTAGTATTTCTGTTGTAACAATAGGGATGTTTCCTGGGTCAAAAAGCAAGAGTTTTAATTAGTCCGTCAGTTAACTTATCAAAAAATACTCTACACGTATTTTTCACTTTTTCAAACTAATGAAAATTTAAAGAGATAAAGCGCGCCAAAGTTCATAAGAAAAGGCCCGTGACGTCAATGCGTGCATAAAAATGCCGCACGTTGTGACGTCGTGCGGAACTTCAACGCACCATAACTATGTAATTATTTGTTAGATTGACAAATAAAAAATATATGTGTCCAATATTTTTTGATATGAAACATTACGGACAAAAAAATTTTTTTTAGGAAACTAGCCTATTGGTGCTATCTTGAGTTACTCAGTATGACTAAGTTTACAGCCCTGACTGTAGACCTTATGACCCACAACGGGCGTGACTAACTACAGCCTAAAGCCACCAAGGCGGACCGGAGATTTTCAATCTGATTGGTTATTCAAAACATTCCCCGCCCCGTTTTGCTCCGCTCTGTCTGTGGCTCTGCCTTGGTGGAAACCGCGTCTAAAGGTGAAAGTGCGTGTGGTGCGTGTATCCGAGTATTTAGTATCGTTACAGAATAATAATGTATCGTCTTGAACACATTGCTTCAATATGCACAAGTTAGGAGGAAAATATTGCGTACTTCCGGCTTACTCGTTGTCTCTCTACTTAGTAAAACAAGGATCCTATGTCATTGGTGCATTTGTCTGGTGCATCTGCACACCTTTACATATTTATTTATAGACTGCCGGCGAAGAAAATCTTGCCGGGGCAAGTCATCACCAGAAAGTGGATCTAGGAGCATTATAATTTGATAAAACTTACCGTATACGCAGAAATATTTGCGTAATAAGTTGACAGGTTGAAACACAGCCTATGATTCACGAGAGCCCTGAAAATGGAAATTAATGCTATTTCATTAACTATTAACTACTAAAATACCTATGAAACTTATCTGTAGATTTTTTTTATTAATTAGAGCTTGAAAATATAATTTTCTTCTTACCTTGCTTTAGGTTCTTTAGGATACAGGGGCGACTCTGGCTTGAATTTGTCGCAAACATATTGCAAAATTGCGTTGCTTTCTCCCAAGAAGAAGCCATCATCATCCAACACCGGGATTTCTTTTTGAGGGTTCATCTGAAATATTTATAAAATTGAATTTATCAAAATGGTACGACGAGTATGAAATGAAAGGGAAAATGAAAAATATGAAACGTTATCACAGAATACCAATACTACCATTTTAGTGCCCTAAGCACGAATAGTATCGTTTTGTTATGGTGTGATGGTTATTTTTGAAATTAAAACAATTTTTTTTTTTTATGTGATAGGAGGCAAACGAGCGAGGAGCAATAAAACAAAATAGAGCGTTATTTATTCTGTGATAGAGCGCAGCGACACGGGTTGTTTATGAAACACGTCGTGTATTCTTGTTGATTATACCTACTGAAAAATCAGGTGAGAATCCCATAACTGGCGAAATTTTATGATGTTGAAAATTTACAAAATAGCTAATTCTGTAGATATGTTTTGCTTGTGTCATAGTTACCAAAGCATACTCCGGCGTCATGTGGTCTCCAGCCCCGAAGTCTACGCTGACCAGCTCGAAGGGAATCTGGAGGTGCGTGAGTGCCTGCCGCACCGACAGGGATGGAGGGCCATCGGATACTCCGTACAGTTTCAGGACCATGGTTCTAGAAATTTAAATAAAATAAAAAGCTTTGGCAATGCTTAGTAAGCAAGACGTAGCGTGGGCAGGCCTCCCACTAGGTGGACCGAGGATCTAGTGAGAGTCGCGGGAGGTGCCTGGATGCGAGCGGCGTAGGACCGGTCTTTGTGGAAATCCTTGGGGAGGCCTTTGTCCAGCAGTGGACGTCTTTCGGCTGAAACGAACGAACGAACGAACGAATGCTTAGTACAAGTTGAACCTTTTTCTTTTAGTTTGATGATAGAAAAATTTAGTTGGTGGGTGTGGCTGTACAAATAAATTAACTAAATTCGTAGGACCGGTCTTTGTGGAAATCCTTGGGGAGGCCTTTGTCCAGCAGTGGACGTCTTGCGGCTGAAACGAACGAACGAACGAATGCTTAGTACAAGTTGAACCTTTTTCTTTTAGTTTGATGATAAAAAAATTTTGTTGGTGGGTGTGGCTGTACAAATAAATTAACTATAATAAATTCAGTTTTCATCAAATCAATGTCGGTATTTAACCCCCAAGATTAATCCTGCCAATAAGTTCTGTTCAGATTAAGTACCTACTATACTTATCGAACGAAATCATTATTTTATACCAGAAGTTAGTTAAATTCAGCTCCTAGTTACCTACTTACATAATAAAAACATGCTTCCGTAATGGTTGCTATTATACAAGTGCAACCGGTTAAATGTTGCTATTTACACTTGGTAAGTAATTATTAATTTCAAATCACATAACTTAGAAGCCCTAAAAATGTTCTGAATAAACTGAACAGTAAACTGTTGAAAGATGTGAATATCTTTTAGTGGTAAGATTTGATATCAAAAAGTAAACGAACCTAATAGTTGTGTGATCAACGCCGTGGCTGCACAGTGTCTGTAACTGTATGCATGAATGGATTACGTTCTCATTACGCGGCGCCGGATTGCCGACTTGGCGGCCAATCGCCAGACTCCCTTTCACTTGTTATTTGAGGGTCAGCTGTCAACTGCGTTTAAAATACTTAGCATTTGTTATTGGCTTTGTTTTGATCATGTGCACAATGTTCTAACTTTTGAAGAATGAATTAAATTCTTTCCCCTGTATCTCCTGTTCAAGCCCGGTCAAGCTGTAGATCCTGTCTACACAGGAGTTGCAGCGGTGGGAACGAGAAGTGGGAATAGTCCCGTTATCTAGTAGTAGTTAGGCAGGAGGTCACTCCATCATACAGTGGAAGTTCTATGTACACGTAGATGAGGAGGTAGGACAGGCATTTACAAGAGTTAAAAGTATTCTTGTTTGTTACTTCACTGACAGGAAACCTTGAGGATCTAATGAAATCTAAATTATAAAGCAGCATTTCAATTCAAGTAATGATAGATAAGATAATTTTGTTTCTCCAGCTGGCAATTTTATAAAACCGCATCATGCCGTTAACCCTTTTCTTACTAATCCCACTGGATAAGTAACTTTCTAGAAATAGGTAGTAATGTTCATGATTTTTTGTATACTTTAACGTAGGGGTACCGTACCTGTACCTACCAAAGTAATAACTAAAATAGGGAATACAATTACTTACAGAGTTTTGTATTTCATGTGATGCTAAACATTATCATAAACTTGTATAAAGCGATTGCTTAAGGCAGGTGGGAATTGAACCCACGGCCTGTCACTCGCAGGCGCAGGGCTACTGTTGGGAACTTGGGACCACTGGTATACGGAGACATTTAATTCCCATCTGAGGCAGTCTATTTTTTCAAGTTTTATTTTCTTGTTACTTTAATCGCAAAGCCTGTCTAGGGTTAAGTGGAAGCATTTCTCAATAACTTAGAGCCAACTTCCTCAACATGATTATAAATACAAGTAAACAAACAGACAGCTGCCTCTTTACAAAGGCGCATTTGGAGATGATTCACAAAAATGTACACGTATTTAAAGTTTATTGTGGGGGTCACACACATTCTGCTAGTAAATTCAACTAAATCGGCAACTCTTCATGAGACATGGAACCATCAGAATTATCGTGTGAAACGGCAGGAAGGCTACTTCTACGACCGGCCGAGTGTTTCCTTTGACCTACCCACGCAATCCACGACAGCAGCGGCCCAAACCCCTGTGATAGAGAGAACTCAAACCCCTGCAGTTGACAGGACACAATCTCAGTACATGTTTTACGCGTATCCAGCACCCTCTAGCGGGGATACCGTAAACATAGGTTACTCTACAACTGGGAGCAGTACAGCTACCACTTCCCCTGGTTACACAGCAGGAACGACGGCAGGAGGTGGTGGTGGTGGTGGAGCTGGAGGATACAATTATGGAACCCAGAGTTCTGAAACTTCAAATGCTGCTGCAGGAGGTGGTGGTCAAAACTCAGGAGCTGGAGGATACAACTATGGAACCCAGAGTTCTGGGACTTCAAATGCTGCTGTAGGAGGTGGTATAACTCAAAGTTCAGGAAGTGGAGGATACAATTATGGAACACAGAGTTCTGGAACCTCAAATACTGCTGCAGGAGGTGGTGCAAGTCAAGGCTCAGGAGCTGGAGGATACAACTATGGATCCCAGAGTTCTGTAACTTCAAATGCTGCTGCAGGAGGTGGAGTAGGTCAAAACTCAGGAGCTGGTGGATACAACTATGGAACACAGAGTTCTGGAACCTCAAATACTGCTGCAGGAGGTGGTGCAAGTCAAAGCTCAGGAGCTGGAGGATACAATTATGGAACCCAGAGTTCTGGAGCTACAAATGCTGCCGCAGGAGGTGGAGTAGGTCAAAACTCAGGAGCTGGAGGATACAACTATGGAACACAGAGTTCTGGGACTTCAAATGCTGCTACAGGAGGTGGTGGTCAAAGCTCAGGAGCTGGAGGATATAATTATGGAACCCAGAGCTCTGGGTCTTCAAATGCTGCTGCAGGAGGTGGAGTAGGTCAAAACTCAGGAGCTGGAGGATACAATTATGGAACACCGAGTTCTGGAACCTCAAATACTGCTGCTGGAGGTGGTGCAAGTCAAAGCGCAGGAGCTGGAGGATACAATTATGGAACTCAGAATTCTGGAACAGCATCTACGCAGAACGCGCCCACTGGATCTGGTGTATCTGGTTATAATTACAACACACCGAGTCCAAATTCTGGAGCTAATCAAAGTCCAACTACCGCCTTCACGAATTCTCCACAATATTTGCCACCAGTATCGACCGGCGTCAACACAGGTGTTACTGTCAATATTCCATCCGGAACTGTAACAACCAGCTCAGATTCGGGCTCTGTAAAAACTATTACAACAGGAGCAGAAACAGGAATTCCTGGTGGAGGGTATTTACCTCCAGTTATATCTCCTTCAATTTCTCCGAGTCCTCAGCCCGGAACGGTACCTGGTCCAGCTCAGTCTCAACCAGTATCTAGTGCTCCCGCTGAGTATTTACCACCAGTTGTATCGACACCCGGTTCACCTGCTCAGAACACCGTATCAACACCAGCGTCAACTTATTTACCACCTGTATTCTAAATAATGAAATATTATTTATTAATAAAGGTTTGGTTTGTAAATTTGTACTTAAATTAAGGTGTCGATCTAGCTTTAATCTTTGCTGTGTGACCCAGTGATCGCGGTCTCCAGTGACCGGGACATTCAAATTACGTACAAAAAAGTTACCGTTTGTTTTCCTTTGTGATATTGATTTTTAATAATAAAATAAATAAAATTAATATACCGAACGGATTGTTGCCTCGTTCGGTTTCGGTTCATAAACATGGCACCTGCTAATTTTATTATCTGTATGTCTAAACAAAACGCTGCTGTCAACTGTCAAAGTCAGTCAGTGTTCTGTCAAAAAATCTAACCAAACGTAAACGTCATACAAAAATAGCATCAAGATGAAAGTTATTTTTAATATTCTTTTTTAAAATAATAATATTTCCTACTATATTCAGCAATAAAATGAATTTACAAAACAAATTTAAAGTATTACTTTTTGAAGTATTTTGCACAGTGTAACCAGTGGCTATATTTAGAACGAAGTTTACATAAATTATGATTTTATTAAAGCAAACACTAAAATTCTCTATAAAAGGAAACGACACAATTTTCAGGTAAGATTAGCATAGAACATCGTTTATTATTTTGTTTATGTTCAAGTAAATAAATATGTTTTCATTGAGTAATGTTCAAGGTCTGTGACCTTAAAGTTTTCATTAATATGCTTTGCAGTGGCTAACACATTGCTTAAAGTGTTTTGAAATGGACTTCTGTTTTGTTATTGTTTTGCAATATCAGTACGTTTATACTATTTTTATATTCTAGGACTGTACAAGTGTGGGTTGATGGAGCTGAGGATGGTACACCTCGAGATGCCCGATGTCCAGCTGTGCACCAATACTCTTTCTATAAATGACCTGCCAAACGAGATACTAATTTATATATTCTCAATGATAGACTTTGAGTCTGTTTTAGCAGTAGCAAAAGTCTGTATGCGATGGCAACAACTGTGCCTGACTCCCTGTGTCTGGGACAATACTCGCCTCATAGTCTGCATGAAAAACTATGTGAGAATAAGTGAAAGCATTGTTCCATTTGTTGCAAAGTATGTAAAAAATGTCAAGTTGCAATATTTCAAACTTTATCCCCAGGTGAGGGCTTCACTGATAAGTTATTGCCCTAATTTGACTCACTTAGAAATAAGTATTTCTCAAGTTGATAGTTGTATTTTTGATGATTTGGGTCACTGGCCTAATTTAAAATTCTTAAGTTTTCGCAACTCTCTAATAATACAAAACCCAGAAAATGCTAATGGGAATTTTGTTTACCACTTACCATTTGAAAAATTAAAGTGCCTTGAAACTTTAATCTTATCTAATTTTGCATTGACACAGAACAGTTTATACAGCATGCTGCAGTGTCCCAATTTAGTCAGTATTAACATTGAAAAAATGAAGAATATACCTGCAGATTTTCTGGAATCTTTACTCACTACTAAACAGAGCACATTGAGATCATTACACATTTACGGGGATACATTGAATGATGATATCATCCGTTACATATCAAGCTGCAGGGTACTGCAGGTTCTGCACATCATGACATGCAAAACATTGTTTGATTCTAGTTTGCTTCACTTGTACCGACTAAAGAATTTACATTCATTAAAATTGCGTCATTCATTTTTTTCCACAAGTGCTTTACTTGCATATTTTTCTAACAACACATTCTTGAATCTGACCTACCTGAGTCTGTCAAGATGTCACCATGTCACTATGCAAGTAGCTAAGGCAATCAAAACTAGTGCACCCAATTTAAAAGAGCTCTCATTCTATCTTTGTCCATTTATAATTGCCCCCAATTTTAACCGGTCAGAGCTAGAAAAAATGTTTGATATACAGTTATTGCTTGATTGAATGCAAATTGAATCATAATAGAGTGTTTAGTGACTAAAGCAGTTTAGATCTCCGTCCACCTTTATACAATATAATATAAATAGCATTATCTAATATTAATTAAACATTTTTCATTTTAATATGAAAAAGAAAAATTGTTTGACAAATTGGTATTTTTCATAAAAAATCATAAAGTGCAATTTTTATTATAATAGGTATAAATTAATGTTGGATTTTATTAATGAAAACTTAGATATAATAAATGATGATTTTATGTCTTATAATTTTTAGTTGTAGGTTGTGTTGTGCTGGATGTGTCAACTAATTCTCGTAATTTTAATTTGATTGATTTTGCAAACAATCAGTATTTTTAAAACAGGTCAAATGCAAGTCATACTTGCTCTTCCTCTACTTAAAGATTTAAGTTTCATGATATACCTAATATCATGATGACACTCTTGTGCACTTATGAAATTAAAGTTGTTGATTTCTACATTAGTTTATCCATAGAATTCTAGATAGGTGTTCCATATAATTTGAGGGACTGTGTACCTTCTTGTGACAATATTTCTTTGGTATTATTATTAATTTATTATGCTTAAATCTTAAAAGTATTACAATTGTATGTTTAATGGTAGATTATCTTTTGTCTTGTATTTATTTTATTGGTGTTTTATAAAAGAAAAGTATATTGATATCAGTGGATTACCACCTCTGATAATGTTGTCTACAATCTACAATATTGTCAATAATTGAAATTAATGTGCCTTATCAATAGTTACAATATAATGTCTTGTTGATTTATGAAAACACTATTTTTGTAATAAAAAAAATAATGTAAATCCGCCATTACACTACTTATTTAATTTTGTTGAAAAATAAAAATATGTAAGTATCAATGATTTTTATATAATATCATTGGTAAGTACCGTATTTTTTAACTACCTATGTATCAAATTGTATTTACTGTCCTACTTCCAGAAAACATTTAAATAGATTTAGAACTAAAGTTAAATAGATTGTGTGAATAAAGATTTAACTACTCTTATTATATTGTTTTGCCTACTTAATTGCTGATGTTATTGTGATTCAAATGTTGACATATTATAATTTGTTTGTATCTTTTTGCTATCACATACATACACTTAAAATATATTTTTTACAAAATATATTATGTCGTTTCTCCTTATTTATTACTTGTTCCATTTCCATTGAGGATTAAATATCTACAGGATCTTACTCGCCAGTGGCGCCAACTAGGTTTAGTAAATTTCATCAGGGGGCGTATAGATGACCCACGCTGAACTGTCCCGCCAAACTCAATGACAGGGGGGCGCTACCATCGTTCAACTATATGGTTTCCAACATGGCAAAAATCTGAACCAGCGATCCGGTATTGACGGTGGCGCCCCACTGTCAATGTCATCGACAGGACAGTCCAGTATTTTGGAACTATAGTATGAGTTTACGTCAAATGCATTCGATGTCGACTGCGTAAAAGAGTGACAATGTATGACGGATTAAACAGCGCCCCTAGCGGAAACATGAAAGAACTAAAATTTTAACGCGCTCAGTAGTGACGACGTTTGATGTAAAGTCACACTAAGGCCCAAAACAGACGGTGAAACGCAACTGCAACTTTCTGATGATTATTATAAATGAAACTGAAAGTTTCAAACTGGTCGCGTCATGTGTGGTCTCTCAACGGACGCTATGGCAGAAACTTAGATGCAACTCAAAAGTAACTAGCAGTTGCAGTTTCGTTGCAGTTGCGTTTCACCATCTCTTCTGGGCCTAAGCCCTCAGATTACGTAAGTGTTCAATATAACACAAGACTATTGACAGGACAATGATTGTTATTATTACAGTATTGTTTTTTTTTGTCGATGTCTAGGAGTAGTAAAATAAAATCAGTTTAGAGCCTTTAATTCATTTATTCACCAGATTCGTTACACGAACGGTTCTATGTTGATCTCGAGCGCCGAGCAAGGGTTGGTGAGCTCGAAAGCTGCCAATACGTTGGGGTGTATGACGCCTATTTTGCCTATCACTTCACCGCGGAGGACCACTTCGGCGCACCTTCCCGGGAAATACGCTGGGTCTGTAAGGAGAATGGTTATCATTATTCTATAAGATTTTAAACTTTCGTGTTCCATTTACACTCAAATAGAAAGACACGGGTCTTAACGCGACGAGTTACATTATGTACAGTCACGGAATGAAAAGGTTCGTCAGTTTTCAAATTGATTCCTTCAACGAATCACAAGCACATATTACCTTTTGAAACTATGTTACAGAATAATCTCGAGTTAGAGAAAATAATCTTTAACTGTACGTCAGTAAAGTTCAAAATTATTCAGATCAATGTTGTTTGACGATTTAACTTGTCAAGAAGATTATTATGATTGATTGATTGATAAACTAAAACCTTGTTGGTTCAACCTGCCATTATCTATTAAATAAAAAAACATTTTGTAACATTGCTGCATTGCACTGATGGGATAGAAAAATAAACAAGCAAAACCTTATTCGTTAGCAAACGTCATATTTATTTAAATGTTAGCAGCACTGTTTCTTGCACGGTTATGTTGGCAGATTTGACTCTTAGGCCTAATTCACACGAGAGCTTTTTTAACGTCCGTTAAAAAAGCGTTCAAATAGAACATATGCATACCCAAGTACGTGTTCACACGTCGGCGCTTTTAAGACGCGACGCTTTTNCATGACGCGGTCGAGTAGCCCGTGCATTAATTGGAAACCAGCGGCCCGCTTATAGTGCACTTTAAGTACTGGTATTAATAAGTGTGAGTTTACAGTGTACCTTCCCGCTGCCTCAGGCCGTAGCCATCACTGCTGTAGGGCACTCGCAGTAGCGCCATGACGCGGTCGAGTAGCCCGTGCATTAATTGGAAACCAGCGGCCCGCTTATAGTGCACTTTAAGTACTGGTATTAATAAGTGTGAGTTTACAGTGTACCTTCCCGCTGCCTCAGGCCGTAGCCAGCACTGCTGTAGGGCACTCGCAGCAGCGCCATGACGCGGTCGAGTAGTCCGTGCACGAATTGGAAACCAGCGGCGCGCCCACAGTGCACTTTATGTAGTAGTAATAAGTGCGATTGTGCAGTGTACCTTCCCGCTGCCTCAGGCCGTAGCCAGCACTGCTGTAGGGCACTTGCAGCAGCGCCATGACGCGATCCAGCAGTCCATGTACAAATTGGAAACCAGCGGCGCGCCCACAGTGCACTTTATGTAGTAGTAATAAGTGTGAGTTTGCTATATACCTTCCCGCTGCCTCAAGCCGTAGCCATCACTGCTGTAGGGCACTCGCAGCAGCGCCATGACGCGATCCAAAAGTCCGTGCACGAATTGGAAACCAGCGGCGCGCCCACAGTGTACTGCACACAGCCGCCGTTCGTTGCGTGCGCCCGTCTCTGCAATTAGAAGAACATGTTTATGGGCGTTACGTATTATTAAAAGTTAAAAACGGACTTCTTGGCGGGAATCTCATCGCGGGAAGCGTCATGTTAGCGGTTTTGTTTTATTTCCTCAAATTTGTGTTTGGGCGACTGTTAATGTGTAATAATGGTGGGTTATTAACCATTGAGTGTTCGTGAACGTGCATGAGTGTGGGCGAGTGAAGCAAAACAGTGCATCGTGATTCTTCGGGTTCTCTCAAGTTGTCCATAGGAGGTCTCAGTAAAGCACCACAACTTTACTGAGACTCAAAGGGTGGGAAGGGGTATCATCTATCATGCCTTCATTATATCATTACTTGATCTCATTTTGTAACTCGTATCACTTATAAACTTGAAAATGGCAAAAATCAAGTCGACGTCGACGTGTATTGCCAACATCATCAAAAAAGAAGAAGAAGAAAGTTAAAAACCAACTTAATTTATAGGTCTACTGCTTATACTCTGAACCAGTGCCTGACGTATGGAAGTGGCACGGGAGGAATCTTCTTCTGCCTCGCCTTATTACGCGGGGTCGGCTTTCTTTCACCATAGAGATATAGAGAGATGCCAACTAATGCGCTGAGTTCGAAACTCAGTGTCGCATTAGAAATTGACACACTCAAAGTAATCAAAATATGTGCTCATTATCCACTGCGGTATCAGTACTCAACGTTCGAATAATCTTCAGTACTACGCAAGCAATGTACTGTTCTGTTTTTCCCCTTAGTTTGTGATATGTGGCTTTCACAATCATGCGCTGCCATTTAATTCTATCTTGAACGTCTTGTTCAGGGGACGAATACAGATTATAAAAAAACTTTTTTGTTAATTTTTCCACAGTAAAAACAACTCACCAGCGTTATCATCCTTCAACACGACGTCACTGATTTCAAAGAGCTTCAAAGGCAGGGGCATCTTCTTATTGGCTGCGAGCGTCTTCAGGAGTCCTGACAGCAGCAGCGTTCGGACCACCTGAAACTCCAGCGTCTTCGGGTTGGAAATGTGGACGGCAGGGACTTCCTCGATCTTGAGGCCCAGCTTTGTGGCCACGTCCTCGCGAGAGCACTGGAAATATTTAAATGTCTTGATTTAGGCTATGTTTAAATGTACACGTAGTTTATGCATTTTAGGGCCGCATGGGTGACTATTGTCGCAGTCAATGTTTCGTCACTCATACCAAGGCTCCATGGAATTGGAATTTCTATGGAGGTGCGCGCACGTAGCGACTTGACAGTGACAGGAACTGTTATTACATAGGACCACGGCTCCCATTTACATGATCGCGTCTCCCATTTACATGATTGATAGTGGGTTGCTGTCCACCCGCATAATAAGTACATAGCAAATAACCCAAATAAGTACATAGCATTCGAAAATGGTACGGTTTGGTAGGGTAAAACTTTTTTAACGGTGGGTTGATGATGATGATGAGTGTCAGATGATGAAGGACTTAAGAGGACTCACGAGCGTGAAGGTGAGCGCCTCAGTATAGCCGGCGTGGGCACATTCAGCGCGTAGCTGTTCCGAGAGTTTGATTAAGAAACAGCCGAAATTTGAATTGGTAGAACTTTCATTAACAGTGAGGTGATGTTCTTCTTGTTG
The DNA here is from genome assembly GCF_004193835.3 of Ostrinia furnacalis. NCBI lineage: Eukaryota > Metazoa > Arthropoda > Insecta > Lepidoptera > Crambidae > Ostrinia > Ostrinia furnacalis. The sequence goes on along the minus strand of NW_021132101.1, from coordinate 1,016,576 downwards.
TGTCGACAGCAGACCTATACAGTGTCAGCCCAAAACTCCGCTACTTACAAGAGTGGTGTTGTTAAACTTGAAGTGCAAGTGCGCGTTCCCCAGTCTATGAAGCACATGATGTCGTGGCCTGCGTGCCCAAACAACTGCACGCAGGAAAATTTAATGAATGCTACTGACAACAGTGAGGTGATGAATATCAGCTGATGGTTATTGTACTTACGAGCGTGAAGGTGAGCGCCTCTGTATAGCCGGCGTGGGCACATTCAGCGCGTAGCTGTTCCGAGAGCTTGATAGGTTGTTGCCCGCCAGCATAATATAAGTAGCAGCCGAAGGTTTAGTTGAGTAGACTTTTTTCAACAGTGGACTGATGATGATGATTCGAGTATCTGGTGATGATGATGACTTACGAGTGTGAAGGTGAGCGCCTCAGTATAGCCGGCGTGGGCACATTCAGCGCGCAGCTGATGACCGCCCGCATAATTTTAAGTAACAGTCGAAGATATCGACATCGTAAAGGTAGCAGGGAAGCGCTGGATGCAGGCTGCTACCAATCGATCAACGTGGAAAGCATTAGGGGAGGCCTATATTCAGCAGTGGAGGTTCTATGGCTGAAATGATGATAATGATGATGATGAGTCGAAGATAGTATGGTTTTGTTGGACAGAAGTGCAGAACTTTTTTCAACAATAGACTGATGATGATTCGAGTATCAGGTGATGATGATGACTTACGAGCGTGAAGGTGAGCGCCTCAGTATAGCCGGCGTGGGCACATTCAGCGCGTAGCTGTCCCGAGAGCTTGATAGCTAGTTGCTACCCGCCCGCATAATATAAGTAGCAGCCGAAGGTTTAGTTGGGTAGACTTTTTTCAACAGTGGACTGATGATTCGAGTATCAGGTGATGATGATGACTTACGAACGTGAAGGTGAGCGCCTCGGTGTAGCCAGCCTGGGCGCATTCAGCGCGTAGCTGCTCCGAGAGTTTGATGGCCACCCACATAATTTTAAGTAACAGTCGAAGATAGTATGGTTTTGTTGGGCAGAAGTGTAGATCTTTTTTGAACGGTGGAACGAGCCTGAAGTTGAGCGCCACGGTGTAGCCAGCGTGGGCGCATTCAGCACGCAGCTGATGACCGCCCGCATAATTTTAAGTTCGTTCGTTCGTTTCAGCCAAATGACGTAATCATGAATTTTAAGTCATCATCATCAACAGCCCTTTACAGTCCACTGCTGGACTATGAGCCTCCTCCACTATAGTGGAGGGTTTTGCCATAATCTCCACGCTTGGCAGGCGGGTTGGAGATCGCAGTTTAAAAGATTGATGTTTTTCAGAGAGCGCTGCTGCCCGTTCTCTGTTTGATGTGTAGTCCCTAAGTCGCCTCTTACGACACCCGCGGGAAGAGTAGGGGTTGGTGACAAATGTATTCTACTCTGCCGTCACCACACGGCTTGAATTTTAAGTAACAGTCGATAATTAAAGAGTATCGTTTTGTTGGGCAGAAGTGTAGAACTTTTTTCAATAGTAGACTGATGATGATGATGAGTGTCAGGTGGTGATGATAACTTACCAGCGTGAAGGTGAGCGCCTCAGTATAGCCGGCGTGGGCACATTCAGCGCGTAGCTGTCCCGAGAGCTTGATAGCTGGTTGCTGTCCACCCGTATAATATAAGTAGCAGCCGAAGATTTAGTTGGGTAGACTTTTTTCATCAGTGGACTGATGATGATGATTCGAGTATCAGGTGATGATGATGACTTACGAGCGTGAAGGTGAGCGCCTCAGTATAGCCGGCGTGGGCGCATTCANTTATTATAAATGAAACTGAAAGTTTCAAACTGGTCGCGTCATGTGTGGTCTCTCAACGGACGCTATGGCAGAAACTTAGATGCAACTCAAAAGTAACTAGCAGTTGCAGTTTCGTTGCAGTTGCGTTTCACCATCTCTTCTGGGCCTAAGCCCTCAGATTACGTAAGTGTTCAATATAACACAAGACTATTGACAGGACAATGATTGTTATTATTACAGTATTGTTTTTTTTTGTCGATGTCTAGGAGTAGTAAAATAAAATCAGTTTAGAGCCTTTAATTCATTTATTCACCAGATTCGTTACACGAACGGTTCTATGTTGATCTCGAGCGCCGAGCAAGGGTTGGTGAGCTCGAAAGCTGCCAATACGTTGGGGTGTATGACGCCTATTTTGCCTATCACTTCACCGCGGAGGACCACTTCGGCGCACCTTCCCGGGAAATACGCTGGGTCTGTAAGGAGAATGGTTATCATTATTCTATAAGATTTTAAACTTTCGTGTTCCATTTACACTCAAATAGAAAGACACGGGTCTTAACGCGACGAGTTACATTATGTACAGTCACGGAATGAAAAGGTTCGTCAGTTTTCAAATTGATTCCTTCAACGAATCACAAGCACATATTACCTTTTGAAACTATGTTACAGAATAATCTCGAGTTAGAGAAAATAATCTTTAACTGTACGTCAGTAAAGTTCAAAATTATTCAGATCAATGTTGTTTGACGATTTAACTTGTCAAGAAGATTATTATGATTGATTGATTGATAAACTAAAACCTTGTTGGTTCAACCTGCCATTATCTATTAAATAAAAAAACATTTTGTAACATTGCTGCATTGCACTGATGGGATAGAAAAATAAACAAGCAAAACCTTATTCGTTAGCAAACGTCATATTTATTTAAATGTTAGCAGCACTGTTTCTTGCACGGTTATGTTGGCAGATTTGACTCTTAGGCCTAATTCACACGAGAGCTTTTTTAACGTCCGTTAAAAAAGCGTTCAAATAGAACATATGCATACCCAAGTACGTGTTCACACGTCGGCGCTTTTAAAACGCGACGCTTTTTTATCGAGCAGTGTTGCATTTTCAACGCAGAGCGTTGGGAATAGGCCGTATGAAACTTTATATTATTATTCACACGAGCGTTTAAAAAGCGCCGGCGCTGCGGTCAGTACGCCCCGCGCTCTCTTAGTGGTCGGACGTGTTTGTTCTGTTTTGTTTTTGGGCGTGCTTGTCGAGAACGTCGATACGATGTCGTGGGTGGGATCCTGAAGTCCTTATTTTAGAAGTTGAATCTCGGCCACTTCTATACGCAAAAACCATAGCTGGGCATTAACTCGTTAATCCGTTAATCGTTAATTAACGAAGTTAACATTTCTATTAACGGATTAACTTTTAAGTTAACTTTCAAAAATGTTAACGGACTCGTTAAGTTCCGTTAAATTATCCTTAGTCCGTTAATCCAGTACCTACTATATACCAAAAAGATACAGCAGGCACGCTGAAAAACGCGTTCTGATGTCGTTCGGGTTTCCAGAACTTCCAGAACCCAAAACAACAGTTTTTGTAACCAGAGGTGGAATTGTGTAAAGCAATCGTAATCATTTGACAGTTCATAACGTACGATAAAGTCAGTTAAATAAAGAGTTTGACAGAATAATCGTAGATTCGAGATATTCTTGGAGTCGGTGCCAGCCTGCTCAGTGCCAAGCTCAAGAAATGTTCTAAATTTACCGGCACCGACTCCAAAAATATCAATCATGGTATACATTTGTCTTAAGTATCTCTGTTCATTCAGAGGATGTACCCAGAATGTCCTTTATTTCTTTCTTCGTCTTCTAGCAACACAAATCGCTATTGCTAGTAATTTTGCAGAAACCATTCCCACGTCTTACTAAAGCGGGGAACGAGACGAAAGTGATTTAAAAGCGTTCGTATGAATGATCACATTGAGGACGTTATAAAAGCGCCGACGCCGGGTTATAACGCAACGCTGTTTAAACTCTCGTGCGAATGAGGCCTTACAGTACCTAGTGCAAGCGAAAACCGACACTAAGGTGACGAACCTTTTCATTCCGCGACTGTACACACGACTTGACGTTTCGGCAGCTATACTGCAGCCGTGGTCACAAGCAGACTGGCGGCTCGCGGCGTCATAACGTAACTCAATAAATGATGCGTTAAAATCCGTGTCTTTCTATTTAACGTTATTCGGTATGAAAGTCTATCTATTGAACTGGGTGCCTATGTAGTGGTAATAAGTGCGATTTTGCAGTGTACCTTCCCGCTACCTCAGGCCGTAGCCTCTGCCACTGTAGGGCACTCGCAGCAGAGCTATGCAGCAGTGGTAATCATAAGTGCGATTTTGCAATAAAAATGTGCTGTGTATTTTCTGGTTGCCTCAGGCTGTAGCCATCACTGCCGGCACTCGCAGCAGCGGCCATGACGCGGTCGAGTAGTCCGTGCACGAACTGGAAGCCGGCGGCGCGTCCACAGTGAACCTTATGTAGTAGTAATAAGTGTGAGTTTGCAGCGTACCTTCCCGCTGCCTCAGGCCGTAGCCATCCATCACTGCTTTAAGCACTCGCAGTAGCGCCATGACGCGGTCGAGTAGTCCATGCACTAATAACTGGAAGCCAGCGTCGGGCCTAAGTGTACCTTACATAGTGGTAATAAGTGCGAGTTTGTAGTGTACCTTCCCGCTGCCTCAGGCCGTAGCCATCACTGCTGTAGGGCACTCGCAGCAGCGCCATGACGCGGTCTAGTAGTCCATGCACTAATAACTGGAAACCAGCGGCGCGCCCTCAGTGCACCTTATGTAGTAGTAATAAGTGCGAGTTTGCAGCGTACCTTCCCGCTGCCTCAGGCCGTAGCCATCACTGCTGTAGGGCACTCGCAGCAGCGCCATGACGCGGTCGAGTAGTCCATACTAATAACTGGAAACCAGCGGCGCGCCCTCAGTGCACCTTATGTAGTAGTAATAAGTGCGAGTTTGCAGCGTACCTTCCCGCTGCCTCAGGCCGTAGCCAGCACTGCTATAGGGCACTCGCAGCAGCGCCATGACGCGATCCAGCAGTCCGTGTACGAATTGGAAACCAGCGGCGCGCCTATAATGCACTTTAATTAAGTAGCGGTAATAAAATAAGTGTTGTTTGTATCGTACCTTCCCGCTGCCTCAGGCCGTAACCATCACTGCTGTAGGGCACTCGCAGCAGCGCCATGACGCGGTCGAGTAGCCCGTGTACGAATTGGAAACCAGCGGCGCGCCCACAGTGCACCGCGCATAGACGCCGCTCGTTGCGTGCGCCAGTCTCTACAATTAGAAAAACATGTTTATGGGCGTTACGTATTATTAAAAGTTAAAAACGGACTTCTTGGCGGGAATCTGAAGCGTCATGTTAGCGGTTTTGTTTTATTTCCTCAAATTCGTGTTTGGGCGACTGTTAATGTGTAATAATGGTGGGTTATTAACCATTGAGTGTTCGTGAACGTGCATGGGTGTGGGCAAGTGAAGCAAAACAGTGCATCGTGATTCTTCGGGTTCTCTCAAGTTGTCCATAGGAGATCTCAGTAAAGCACCACAACTTTACTGAGACTCAAAGGGTGGGAAGGGGTATAATCTATCATGCCTTCATTATATCATTACTTGATCTCATTTTGTAACTCGTATCACTTATAAACTTGAAAATGGCAAAAATCAAGTCGACGTCGACGTGTATTGCCAACATCATCAAAAAAGAAGAAGAAGAAAGTTAAAAACCAACTTAATTTATAGGTCTACTGCTTATACTGAACCAGTGCCTGACGTATGGGAGTGCCATGGGAGGAATCCTCTTCTGCCTCGCCTTATTACGCGGGGTCGGCTTTCTTTTACCATAGAGATATAGAGAGATGCCAACTAATGCGCTGAGTTCGAAACTCAGTGTCGCATTAGAAATTGACACACTCAAAGTAATCAAAATATGTGCTCATTATCCACTGCGGTATCAGTACTCAACGTTCGAATAATCTTTAGTACTACGCAAGCAATGTAAACTACATTACTTTACTTACATTATGACGTCTGCAGCAATGTACTGTTCTGTTTTTCCCCTTAGTTTGTGATATGTGGCTTTCACAATCATGCGCTGCCATTTGATTCTATCTTGAACGTCTTGTTCAGGGGACGAATACAGATTATAAAAAAACTTTTTTGTTAATTTTTCCACAGTAAAAACAACTCACCAGCATTATCATCCTTCAACACGACGTCACTGATTTCAAAGAGCTTCAAAGGCAGGGGCATCTTCTTATTGGCTGCGAGCGTCTTCAGGAGTCCCGATAGCAGCAGCGTTCGGACTACTTGAAACTCGAGCGTCTTCGGGTTGGAGATATGGACGGCGGGGACTTCCTCGATCTTGAGGCCAAGCTTTGTGGCCACGTCCTCGCGAGAACACTGGAATTTTTAAGCATATCAATTAATGCTGGTTTTCTATATTCAATCATAATCCAAATCCGTCTCTCTACTGTCAAATTTCAATGTTTTTGGTCAAAATATCTGCGCTTTTTAATGTTTTTACATTTTCATATTCTTTGTAAGATTATTAAACAATATTAAAGTTTAATCGCATCAAAAATTATGGATATTTGATTGAAAACAGATTAAAAGATAGTTGAAATCCGGATTTGGACAAGGATTGAATAAGGGAAAAGGGCGTGAATCTGTTGAAAAAATAAAAGACTACACAAGTGGAAACTGCCTGCTTTCAAAGGGCAATATCTCGCCAACATTGCGTCAATACTGTAGCATAGAAGAATAATGAGATACCGTCGAATATAAAAATCTGTCACTCGCTTATAATATCTGGGTAGAACGTCAGCTGATGATATGTAGGGGCTCACAAGTGTGCCTTGGTGTAGTCGGCGTCAGCTTTCAGTTACTCCGAGAGCTTGGTTGGCAGCAAAATTTTAAGTAACAGTCGAAGATAGTATGGTTTTGTTGGGCAGAAGTGCAGAACTTTTTTGTGAATAGGGAGGATTACAAGCTGAAGTGGCAATGGGCAGGGCACATAGTACGCAGAACTGACGGCCGATGGGGCAGCAAGGTTCTGGAGGGGAGGCCACGTTAAAACGCAGCGTGTGACGTCCACCCACAAGGTGGACCGACGACCTGATAATGGTAGCAGGAAGGCGCTGGACGCAGGCCGCTACTGTGCGATGTGGAAGTCATTGGGGGAGGCCTAAAATCAGCAGTGGACTGATGATGATGATTCGAGTATCAGGTGATGATGATGACTTACGAGCGTGAAGGTGAGCGCCTCAGTATAGCCGGCGTGGGCGCATTCAGCACGCAGCTGATGACCGCCCGCATAATTTTAAGTAACAGTCGAAGATAGTATGTTTTTTGTTGGGCAGAAGTGCAGAACTTTTTTCAACACTAGACTGATGATGATTCGAGTATCAGGTGATGATGATGACTTACGAGCGTGAAGGTGAGCGCCTCAGTATAGCCGGCGTGGGCGCATTCAGCGCGCAGCTGTTCCGAGAGCTTGATAGCTGGTTGCTGTCCACCAGCCGTGGCCGGACCGCCCGCGCGCCGAGGGATGTTGTTGTATCTACGGGACGAACGAAATAATAATTCATTTTTATGTTTGGAATTACGGCACTGGGATTATAATGGTTGCCCTAGCACACCACTTTTTTAGGTGCCGTTGATGCAAGTTTCATTCAATCTAACTGTGTAATATGTATGTAGTGTAGCTATACGGCCCTTTGTTCACAATGGGCGTGGTCTTTCGGCACCTCTTAATATGTCAGCTGACAATTTTCAAACCGTATTAACAGTTTTAGCGTGCGGGATTTACTGGTTGCAGGTACATACCGGTTTTAAATTGAAACAAAAAAAAACAGTGATGGTGATTATGTTGTAAACTCTAAAAAATCCAGTCATTTCCACCTAGGCATGGTCTAACTCACTTTTTATGTTTTACTCTACATGCCCCATGAACTCTGATGAACATTTATAGATAATAGTTACCCGAAAGCGATAGCAATGTCTTCGTAGAGATCGCAGGCGTGGATGACGTCATGCCTGGTGGGCGGGACTCTGACGCGCAGCAGGTCATTTTCCCGCGTTGTGGGCAGGCACATACGGGACAGAAGCGATGCCAGTTTGTCGCCGTCTTCGCTGGAAACAAAAATGTTGCACAGAGAATTAATCCTGAGTCTAATGAAAAAAAATACTCGAGCTTAGCAAAATTAGTGTGCTTTGAACCCATTGAGACCATTATGAAGACAATAAAACTGTAAACAAAAAAGAACAGAGATAATAAAGAAAAGCAATGTAAAACACCCTGTATTTTATTCAATTTAAAAAAAATTCATCATTTCAGCCACAGAATGTACTTTGCTGAACAAAGGCCTCCCCAGTAATTTCCAGATTGGCCTGATTTCTGCTGAAAAGACCCTCGAGGTAAAAAGGTACAACAACTTGTATTTAATTTATAAAACTAAAAAAAAACCTCCAAAAAGACGATGCTGATCAGCTCCTCTCAACACGCGAGCTTTGCATATAGCTCGTATTCGATCGCGAACAATCTATATTTTATTCAAACCCAAAAGATCCTCACCTGATCCCAATACAGGGTGGAAACGATAAGTGATCTCACTCGATTATTTCTAAACTATATAAGATATCGAAAAACTGGTTTCTGATCCTGAAAGTGCTTCACGAGCTCTATCCAACGGTACCAATAATAGGTTACAAAATAAACTGGATCTATCCGAAAATTCAATGTTTCCAGGCTCCTTACAGGGTGGACCCGTATAGCTGTTAGCTTTATCAATGCTGATCAGCTCCTCTCGGCAAGCCAGCTTGGAGTACACCTCGTAGGTAGAACAACCTGTAATTATTTTATTAAATCCCAAAAAAACGTAAAAAGACTCACCTGATCCCAATATAGCTGTTAGCCTTATCAATGCTGATCAGCTCCTCTCGACAAGCCAGCTTGGGGTACAGTTCATAGGTGCCGTCGGGCGCGAACACCTTGCACTGCTGCACCTCGTGCGAGCGTCCGCAGTACTGAGAGAACATGCTCACTATCGTATCCAGGACTACTATGGCCTGGAATAGAAGATACAATAACTAATAATAACTCTCAATCGTTTCCTGGACCAAAACCCAAAATGTGACGTATTTGCAGAGGGGTGGAGTACGTTACTAGCAGAATGTTTGGGTTACTGTGAAAATAATCGCATCTGATTTATGTACTTTTCCTAAATTAATTGTTTTTAATTACTTAAATGTTATTCTGAGCTTTGTTACGTCTTGTTTGAATAGTGTAATTGGTACTACCGTTCTATTCATGAATAAATAAATAAATAATAAGGTTATCAGTAGGCCTAAGATGCGCCCCGCGATAAGCGGTTATCACGCCATTTTATCGATTTTGCCCATACATTTTGACGTCGATAAAAGTTATCACGGCGCGCATCTTAGGCCTACTGGTTTAAATCAAAAGACACTTTTTGGTGGACAAGGATTTCCACAAAGAGCGATTGAACAACCGACGAGCAACTTAAAATAAAATTAGTAATTACAATTATTTTCCTGTAGTCAAATGTTCAGTGCAGTTGATTGGAGACTGGGAGTCGTAAAGAATATGTCATGCTGTAAAACTATTGTTATATGAAATTGAAAATTGTTTCCCATTAGAAATGCAACTCATGTGCCATCCTGTTTTAATCTAGTTCTTCTGGGTTGGTAATAGAAAACCTAATACAGAGTAATTTTTGAATGAGTACAAAAATTTTTGAGTGGATAAGAGCTCAAGTAGCATGTAACATTAATTTCCATTCCATACCTTAGTCAAATCCGTTGCTGTGCACTCAATGAAGACATTCTTTGTGTTAAGTGTGATCTTGGAATGGTCTCCATTGATGATGGGCGGCATAGAGAGCACGACACCATTCTTGTCCTTGATCACTGGGTACACTGGGCTGTCTCTGATGATAGGCAGGTACTGCTTCAGTTGAGCATGATGCTGGAAACCAGACGATGAAGAAACAAGTTATTATCAGTCATACAGATATGGAATTTCTGCACCTTATGGAATGTTCTTATCAGTGCGGCAACTATTTATGCATCCAAAATATTATGTAGGTTGAAAGTCAAAATGATAACAAAATATCCATCAACAGACTTGGGTATAAAATACAAAAATTAATTACACATTTACCTTTATACATGCTTTGTCTAATTAGAAATATTGAATAAGTCAAAACATTACCGAGTATAGTTCCATGAGCTCCGTGGCAGTCATCTCTTTTTGTTGATTGAGTGCTTTGAACTTAATTTCGCTAGGCGGCAGAGCATCATACACAAATGGGCCCTGAACTGTGTCCAGGTCATGAGTGCCGATAGCCACCAGTGTTCTCTTTCGGCAAATGTTTTGGTGCAGTTTGTCCTAAAATAATTTTATTTTTTATTAAGAATCATTGTGATGAAGGATGGTTAAGGGGTTGTTTCTTATGGTTTTTGCAATAGCATTTTTATGAAAAAAATTAAACTTGATAATATGTTAAAATTATCTTTCTATTTCTTTCCTGTAGTTTTATTCTTTACACAAAAACTACTGTTTTTGTTATCATCAATAATGTACTTATAAATTATAAAATAAATAAAAGAATTAATACTAACCTGTAGGTCAATGAAACTGTTGTAAGACTCCTGTGTGAAGGTGATCCCTTTGAGCACTGCTGCCACAGCATATGGCCTGATCTGGCCAGTGGCTGGTGTTAAGTGCAAAGAATAGCAGTCTTCATATTTCACTAGCTTATATTGTGGAGGCGCTTTCCTGTAAAATTGGTTGTTGTAATTAGATAAAAACTTTATACCTACTTGTTTACAAATTATAAATTAATGATTATAAATAAGAATATAAACAAGTGACACTTACTTTCCTTGGAATACGAGTATTCCATCAACTAGTCCTTCAAGGCACAATAAATCATATCTGTTGGCCGGGATATCTATTCGATATAGGACTTCCTCAGACACACCTGCACCTGCGTGATCTCCTTGCTCTTTCATGAGCATCTGCTTTTCAGTGGTCTGATAATATTGAAACACAAGTTATTAGTTCAATTGTGGAAAACAGGTAGCAAATATTAAGAAAAAAAAAAAGTATAACTTACAACTTCATCCAGCTCCAGACCAAATTCGAAACATAAATCCTGAAACTCGTCATCAGCTGAAATTATATAGAAATAGGTTACAAGTTAGATGCCTACACAGTGCTTACGTGAAATTTCATGTTTTCAAAATGGTAACTATATACGCACTGTATTTCCTTCCCAGTGCTGAGAATAACGCATCACGTTTTACAGATATTGTAGGCATTTTAGCCAGCAAATATTTTATTTACAATGTTCCTATTCTTTTCTATTTACAAAATTTGCTGGATTTGAGGTTATTTTTTGATGTAAATTTTTTTTCAGTCCTTCAAATCTGTCAACAAATCAGCTGTGATTGGTGGAGGAGCTGTCATAAGTGTTGCCACTCGTGAGCAACTACCAGACAAGGTCACCTTTCACCAAAATAATGTCGTAGATTATTCCAATGCAATCAGAAATTAACGGATTTTTACAGTTGTTTGGATGGAAGTTGCTAATTAATAGCAAGTGGCTAGGTATTATACAGTAGTCTATAGTGGTAATGAAGGTGGATTTACGCATCATACCTCTTTGTTATGTCATCATACGTCTTCAGCGTGTGTTTTGCCTTACACAATCAACAAAAACATGTCAACATTCAACTAAATTGCTCACATATTTTTGTTAATTCTGTAGGCAAAACAAGCGGCACAAGCGCTAGAGACCCGGCTTTGGTCATATTGGCCATTAAGCCCGAAAATTTTTTTTTGGGAGACGCTTGTATCACATTATTTAATACTTTAATAGATGCAATTTATGTTAAATTGCTGGCCACTTCCTAGCCATTCATTACTGATTTTTCATCAGTTGCTAGCTAGGACCATCGTGCACTGTAGACTGCTCAGTAAGCTAAATTTAAAATAGCATAAATATATACGATTACGAATACGATCAATGATTATTCCTAATCCTAAGTATATACCTACTTGTTTTGATAAAATGAATCATGCAAATTCATGCAATAAGTCATGACTTTTGATTGACATTGCCCACGGGCTCAGCCCGCGGTTTATTCAGTATTTTTAAATTAAGTTTATATACTGGCAACAAATGACTGGTCACGTGACATCAGTCTGGTTTTGCAAACGGTGAGTGGAGTGCCTTGTCATCAGTCCTTTGAGTTTTTGGATGATTTTCTTTGGAATTTTTATTCTAAGTGAGTAATTTTATGAAGAAAATCACTGGGTTAGCATGTACTTGTATTTTTTGTGGTGTTTCAACGTGACTATGTGTTGTGCTTTCATATGATGAAATTGTACCTTGTTCCGTGACTAGTGATATGACGCCATTTTCTTCGTGAATGCCAATTACTAAATTCTTCACTACTCTCTTTGTTTCTGTTGATATTCGGAGTCCTAGTGGTTGAACGTATTGTATTCAAGACACAAATGCATGTTCTCAGGTTAATAATCCCATGTTTATTTGATTTACACCCATTTTGTAGTGCACATACTGTACCATCATTCAATAGGTACGCATTTTTTGCATGACACTGCCTTGGTGGAAGGCGTAGATACAGCAGTTTTTTCTTCTACTAACACTGGCCATTTTAACTAAGTAGTATCATTGTTTGTTTCAAAATGAGGTAATTGTACTTATTCGGAGATTAAACTTATCTACCACGGTTGGAGTAAAAAAAGAGGAAAGACGATTATAGCTTCCTGTGATGAAATCAACGTGGTGTCTATGTTGGCACGACCCTGTTGTGTCTTTCACTTTGTCTCACTCATTTTTAATGGATTTGTTTTTATCTCCCCAAGACACTCATAGAAGCATAATTTCAAAATAATATGATGTAAATAGTATGTAGGTTGTGTTTGGTTGCATTGCACAGATGTTCATAGAAAAAAAAGGTGCTCATGATCAATTAAGCCATTAAGGTATTGAGAGAAAAAAGACATCTGCTTACCTGTTGAGTCCTTTATTTAGATCTTCTATAATTGAAACTAGAAGTTAGGCATTAGGGTATGGTATTTTATAACTTCATTACAGTTTTTACTGTTTTTCTTAAATCTTTATTCATAGTTTTCTATGAATATGAGTGTGTATTATTCAAAGATTGTGTACCTACTTAAGTAGAAAAATATTATTATGTGTTTGATTGGAAGATCACTCTTTGTTTTTCCCATACCATTAAAAGTTAACTTTTAATTCTTTATTAGTTGAATACTAAGGTAAAACCCATTAGATTTACAATTTCAATTGTAATTTCATGATTCAAGTTTTTTGACTCTTCCTAAATTAAAAAAAAATAAGAATAATGTATGATGCTAGAGTAGTCAACATAGGCCAAACAATAAATTGGAGTTGTTAATATCTCCATGTGTATTGTTTTATCAATAACATTATTTTTAACTGGTTTTCAAGTCTATGCCCGTAATTACTACTTTTTTGAAGTAGAAAGTTGAATTTTAGACTGATGTGTGTGTTTCTGTCTATATTGACTACATTATGACTTTTTAAATTATTCCATGAACATTCTCAAAGAAAATGTTTTAAGCAGAATTAGTAAAAAAATCTGCATCCTTCTATAACCTCCTTGGCTAACATTAACAAACACCTTGTGTTCCTTAGTAGATGAAAAAACTGCCATATTTTCAGTATAACTACAGGTTTTAGTAATATGTATGTGTTGACACACAGAAAGCATGAGATTTTTTGCATTATTTTGAATGATACTCTCATGGTTTTGATGTACAGAACAAAAATAACATCAACAGCACCAGAAAAAAGCCTTTGTCTTTAAGCTCACTTTGTTACCAAAATCATGTGCTTTCTTTGTTGTTGCCTGTGTAAACATTTTATTAATTCCACTTACAATGACCTGTGATAATTCATTCTCCTTTGTGGTGAACTACCTACCATTATTTCTTTCCATGTGTGCTTGTTAGCTGTAGATAATAGTAACAAACAATATTATTCACCAGATCTTATCAAGAACCTTATTATTCTGAAATAGTGCTTCACTTTATCTATTGCAATTTTCAATGTACGTGTAAAGTGTTTTTGCTTTTTCATTTTTATCCAGTAATTTTACCATGCTTGAATCCATTACATTAGAGTTCATGCTTCCACCAAGCCACATGTTTAGAAACTGGTAACTGGGTCACATGATTCATTGCGTCCAAATGTGTGTTTGGTGCTGACTATACTAATAAAACTCAGTTCGATCAGTCCAACATTTATATAACTCCACCATCTCTGTCATCATGACCATATAAAAGTATGTAATAAAAAATATTTTTTTAGAATAGAAGTTAAATCTATTAACCTCATATTATCACATTCTATCCTATATTGACTTGTTGAAAATACAATGTAAAATTGAGTACATAAATAATATTTATTAACATGATGTATGTATTGTACACAGGTAGTGTAACCATTCATTGTGATGCCGGTGGATGCTGACCTCAACTGCACAGACGTGGTGTCGCCTGCTTGTGAGCTGAAGGGCCTGCGCACTTGGAAAGACATTTGTCTGGTACGGAATTCACTTTTCCAACATCAGGTGAGAACCAGATGGAACCTCTATTCACGTCGAAATACTGTTATTTTTCTGTTGTAGTGACGTAGTTACAATGAACAGTTTTACAACCAAAATGATGACGCAATGCAATGTAAATGGCGTCGCGCTTTTACCTTAATTACACAAAGACATTTCTGAACTCTAATATTGGGCAAATTAGTAAAGATTACGGAATTGCATTCTTTTGCTTTCGAAGTTGTTATTTAATTACGCCGAAAATTAAATAGACCATAACCATTACCTAAACATGTACGTAAGATAATAATTATATTTTTTTCAATGTCAATAGAAATCAGTTTCCTAATTTTTTTAACTAAGCAATAAATTAGCTGCCATGCTCAGAAACTTGGCTCACACGAGTTGTTGTTCAGCCAGCAGTGACACACGGTTCTTTATTTCTACTGCTTTTATTGTTTATACCTTCTCTTCATTGTCCAAGTTTCTTATTGAATCCATTGTTTACTTGTTCCAAATGTGTTTGTTTCATGATTTTGAGTTTAAATGGAATGGACCATATGTTTCAAAAGTTCGGTAACGAATTTGAAGTGCCAATTTGGGGTTGCAAGGGTCAGCTCAGTGCGTAGACTGAGGGGTGAGGTGAGGAATATGTGCGGGCCGTGCCGTGACGCCGCGGCGGGGTCAGCGCCCCGGCCAGGATAATTCGGGGGAGAGCGTCGACTCGCGTCATCGCCCGCGGCGCAAGTACCGAGACTGCTTCACAACAAAAGACGGACTTCGTCCAACTATGCACAGACGGCAATAGAAGACGTTTGGATGCTGTGGTGCTAGTTCTAACGCTTGCGGTTTCTTCTCAAAGTTCTCAATTATGAGGCACATCCATTATCCCAATAGCAGTGAGTAGGAGAGCTTCCCGAGATCAAGAATATCCGAGCAAATCGTTGCACTTGCACACTGCACTGTTCACTTCATTAGCGCCATGTTTAAAATTATGGTAAAATACTAAAGCCGTGATAGTTTAGAAACATTTCATAAAATTATGAGTCATGTTATGTTCTACGGGAAGTTTACAACGAAATTTTAAATTGTTCGCCCTTCCAGAGGAATCTTTGGTGACCCTCTTCGTCTTAGTAGCAGCTCTCGCCGCGACTGCTCTGCCTCGCACCTCCCTCCTCGCTTTGTTTACTCGACCTCACACCGATACGAAAATCATCTTGTCATTGACCAGATTTCAGCAACGCAGTCCGGCGTGAAAAATAAAATTCCTTTTGTGCTATTAATGACATCCCTCCATCTACTTATGCGTACTTGTTTACTTATAATAGGTTGAACGGCCTCCGATATTCGAATATTGACCTTAGTTTTCACTTTCATCCCCGACTGAGTGCAATGGACTTTTGGTTTCNCTATGCACAGACGGCAATAGAAGACGTTTTGGATGTTGTGGTGCTAGTTCTAACGCATGCGGTTTCTTCTTAAAGTTCTCAATAAGATGCACATCCATAATCCCAACCTAATCACAATGAGTAGGAGAGCTTCCCCAGATCAAATATATCCGAGCAGCTCGTTGCACTTGCACTGCACTGTTCACTTCATTAGCGCCATGTTTAAAATTATGGTAAATTACTAAAGCCGTGATAGTTTAGAAACATTTCATAAAATTATGAGTCATGTTATGTTCTACGGGAAGTTTACAACGAAAGGACAATGTTCGTTCTCCATACATTGTTCGCCTAAAGAACCAACAATTTTGACATATTACTACCCGAAAGCGAAATAATACGATTCTGTGTGTAAGAACAATGATTCCTGATGGACACNTTGGTTTCGAAAATATTTATTGTTTTAGATATAGGGATTTGTCTAAGTTTTCCTTGTGCCTTGAATTTCTTATTGACCATTTAGGTATAGGAATTTATTATTTTATTGAATTGCTGGACGATGAAATGCCTATCTTTGTTTATATGTATCTGTATTGTATATCTGCCTAATATTACCTACATATTTTAGTGTATGTGGTGTACTGCTATCTGATGTTGCAGCCGGATATTGGAGTACCTACCTACGTAGCTAAATAAAATACTGATAAAAACCCTAAAATGACGTCTTGATAAGCATTCACAGTNTTTTGGTTTCAAAAATAATTTTTTATTGACCGTTGTGGTATAGGAATTTATTACTTTATTGAATTGCTGGACGAGGAAATGCCTATCTTTATTTATGTATCTTTTTTGTATATCTGCCTAATATTACCTAAATATTTTAGTGTATGTATGTGGTGTACTGCTATCTGATGTTGCAGCTGGATATTGGAGTACCTACCTAACTAAATAAAATACTGATTAAAAACCCTAAAATGACGTCTTGATAAGCATTCACAGGCTCATTTCACAGAATCTGAATAAGTAGTAAAAGGAAACGAACTAGAATCAATCCATATGAGTCACGAATTCACGACGCACGATGAGTGTCCAGTTCGAAAAACATATTAATTTTATCCAGTCGCGGAGATGTTTGTGCGCTGAATAGGTAGGTATTTCGAAGAAGTTCAAAGATAATGGTGTTAATGTGGCGATATGAGTCGAGCAGCGCGCTGTTGTGTGATGTCGAGATGGCTGGCCGAGGCGGCCATGTGTTTATCAGCCCGTGAGCATCGAGTAGTGTTTGTATTGGTGAGTGCGTGCGCGTGTGAAACGGAATGACGCGAATAGTTGCAGGCGGCGGGCGGGCGAACGGCACCGCGCTGCCGCGGCCCGCGAGTGGCGGAGCGCGAGCGCGACCAGTCCTCGCCAGCACGCCGACCGCACAGGAGCTCGCCGCCGCGAGGCCGACATCGCGTTTACTTACCAAAGCCGTCCAGCATCAGGTGCTACTAATGCACCTTATCTCTTTAGATAATAGTGCGAATTAGTGTGCGCGTTTCTCCGTCCGGATTGTAACTTGTGGCTGTGATATCATTCTGTGGTGGGAAGCGCTTTCAAGCGTAGTTTCTACGTGGCCATGGGCTCGCGTTACCACTCGAAGGTAATATTTGTTCGTGGTTAAGTGTGCGGTGTTTTTGTGTGCGTCTGCGCCGTGAGATGCTCGAAAGGAGCCTGTGAGCCTGCTAGACTAGGCTGCTTGAAGGCCGCCGCGTGCCCCGACCTTGATGCCAGAAGGTCAACGTCCCCACGTGTTTTGTTTTGAACTTTGTGCAATATGTAGTCTACACGAGCGACAGGAACTAACTGTATATTTTTTATTTACCAATATCTGTGAAATATTTTATAAGATTTGATAAACGATATTGTCTAATCTTAAGTAGATAGCTTACATTTATTTCATTGGTTGGTTTTATTTTGTTGTTCATTTGTTAATGAGTCGTCAGGTCACGTCATTCTATGTTTATAGGATCCATAAAACAATTACAGGGAAAGGAAGAACTCAAATCTTGATCTTCGAATGTAGAGCCACTACCCAAAGCCTTAGAAATGAAACTTCGTATGCTGATAACTAAGGCTAATTGGTAAAGTAGATATTTATTTATTCCGATAACCGTTATGAATATTTGTTCTTGTAGTTCTTTGTTCAGCTGCTGCTGCTGTTTATTGAACCGCAAATCCTGCGCAATTGGATGAATGCTAGCTTTTGTTAAACAATTTTTTTTCTTATTAGGTAGTTTTTGAGAATTCCGAAATTTATCCTTTTCATATTGGTTGTAGCTTCTTTCAAGTCCAACCAGATTCTTATGTTTTTTTTGTCGAATGGGTAATTCTTGTTATTATTTTGACCAAAACTGCTGAGAGCTGACTGATAAGTAGGTATACCGATAGTATACGGAAATGTAATTTTTTGCCTAAGGTTGATTGTGTTCTTCCAAATGTCGTTTTCGAGCTTTGTTGTCCTCAGTAGCGAACAGTGGTGATTAAAGTGAATGCCCGAGTTTCTTATTTCTTTAGATGAAGAAATGTTAAACTTCCAACCTGCCTACTTTTGTTGTTTAACACACAATTATTTCTTGAGTCATCATGAAAACTTGCTGCGTAAATTGTTGTCTTGTTAAATAGTTATCACCTTACTACTGCGCACTGTTATTGTGGTGTTGATACGGAATTTTAGCCGTCATCATAAAGATACTGGTTCGAATAACAAAATCGAATTCACCACTTAGTTTAATGACAAGATGCCCAGTTTTTTGTTAAATGATTTAACCTTGTTTTGGAAGCAGGTTTGTTTTTGATGTGTCTGCTCGTAAATTTTTCCTCGTTTTTAATTTGGCCCAAACTATTCTAATTATTCAACGAATAAGAAACAATTCGTAGCCACCACAACTAGTAAGTAATGTTTAATGAGCATTGTGTTTCAAACAATGATTGCGCGTCCTTTGTGTGCAATCGGTGCGAATGAAAGAGAGAGCGATATGTGCCGAGCGGTGTTTCACAGCTGCGCTGCGTGTGCGCGATCAGCTGACGCCGCGGCGGCCATCTTGCCGTGCGTGTTGGATTTTCGTCGCGTCATTGTTCGTCTGTGACGCAAGCTCTTCCTTCAAATGCTAATGTCATTGTCCTTCCTGTAGCAGTGATTCGTACTGTACTTGATGAACTAGTCCTTTTGTCGATGCTAAGTTCTAGTTGTCTTCCGTGTTGTTCAGCTGCCACGCGGAAGGAAGGCATGGGTGCGAGACCCTGGCAAGTCTATTTTTGGTAAGTGACGTTTCTGTTTCTGCTAAGACAGCCGTTCTGCGATATCTAGAGACGCTATTTTACTGTTTATTAGTGTTATTTTTGTTTAGACTCTTGCCAAGAAAATGTTTGACCTCGATTAAATAGAGTTCATAATCTGACGCGGAATTTGTTTGACAACATTGAAATTACTTAGATATTTACACATACACAATACTTATAGATGTAGGCCTACTAAGTATGTGCTTGATTGTAACTTAGTTTAACAAACGACACTTTATCACGTTTAGTCACATTGAGTTCGAGAATGTTCTAGGTTTGAAGAATATCTTATTCGTTTTAATTCAAGTCAATAATTTTATCATAACATTTTTATAACTACAGGGTTATCGTGTAAAATACTGTAGTTATACCTATGTATTTATCGTATCGTAATCGTATCGGAAATTCATCAATAATTTTAAATGCAAATGAATCAACTTTTAACATTTTTTCAGCAATTTTATAGTTCGTGCATTATCGTAATAAAAGACCAAATCTAAAACAACACTTACGCAAAAATGCATAATTTTCAATGATATCAGTTGAGTGTTTTAATTGCTAATGATTTACTTACCTAATTTTTTGTTTTAATCAAAAGAAAACATTTGTGTAAATGAATTAACGCTGTACAACTTCCTACATTAGCAGTCTATATATNCTCTTTGGCGCGCTGTCTTCGGGGAAGAATTGCGCGCGCAGATTTTGACAGCGCGAAATACCTACTTTAGTAGAAATACCAAGCCTTAAACAAACGACACTTTATCACGTTTAGTCACATGAGTTCGAGAATGTTCTAGGTTTGAAGAATATCTTATTCGTTTTTATTCAAGTCAATAATTTTATCATAACATTTTTATAACTACAGGGTTATCGTGTACAATACTGTAGTTATATGTACCTATTTATCGTATCGTAATCGTATCGGAAATTCATCAATAATTTTAAATGCAAATGAATCAACTTTTAACATTTTTTCAGCAATTTTATAGTTTGTGCATTATCGTAATAAAAGACCAAATCTAAAACAACACTTACGCAAAAATGCATAATTTTCAATGATATCAGTTGAGTGTTTTAATTGCTAATGATTTACTTACCTATTTTTTGTTTTAATCAAAACAAAACATTTGTGTAAATGAATTAACGCTGTACAACTTCCTACATTAGCAGTCTATATGAATTAGAATGATTAAAAAGGAATGGAAGTAAGACATAATAAATTGAAATAAGTCATAATAGTTTTTTTTTTCAAGTAGAATATTTATTTTTAAACGTCAATGTTATTAGTAAGCATGATTTCTCATAGCGGTCATTACTCCACGTCTCTGTCATTACTCACGGACAATAATACTGATTATTGTCCAGAATTTTACTACAAGAGATAGAAGAACCTACACGGAGAGCCAGATTTTAGTGTTTTTCTTTGCACTGCACGAAATTTGTGCTTCGTACCGTTACTGTTACCGTTGATCGAGTGGTCAGACCTGTATTTTGTTTCAACCCGGAGAAAAATCGAGCACCATTTCTACTCGTGCGGAGGCAGCTTTGGAACTGTAGCATCAAACCTAAATTTTAATTTTAAGTTCATCGCGCTATCTCGAGCCGAGTTTTATCCGTGGGAGGTGGACCCGAATACTCGAATACTAGTCGTATATTGAACCTTATTGACGTTAACAGGCTGACGCGTTTGTAAAACTCTGGAAGCTTTTATTTATAGAATATGATAATTATGGTTTCGTAACTTCGCCAATCATTTTATCATTATTTAAATGTAATAGCTTTTATGTGATTTCTATTTCTTGTAATGATTCGAAAGCAGTTTGGAAACGTTTTCCATTTTAAAGTTTAGATAAAAACGTTAGCAGCCCAAAAATGTGTATTAGTTCGAGGGAGGTAGCTGAGACGTCAAAAAAATCGGGGAACACGTGTGTGGTGTAGGGTGCAGAGGAGGCCGGGCCGGGCCCGCGGCGCGTCTGCAGCGCAAGCGGGTCGCGCTCAAATTGCGTAGCGCACTCCGCAAGTGGGTCACGAGGGCACGGCGCATACACGACGCCCGACCGCGATTATACCCACACAGATACACTATCTTAGACCTTATCTTGTCCTAGACTATCGAAATAGGTATACCGTCAAGAACTTTGTCATTGCATAACATCTCATTGGACGAGGTGAGAATAGCTAAATATATCACGTCAATTAATTACACTTCTGTGGACGGGAGACGCTTTAATAGTTTCGCCAAACATTTGAAAGTTCACATTCACAGAAGATCAAGCGTGAGACTAATCGCGAATGTTAATAAAAAATTGTTAATTAACCCGGCGCCAATGACGTGAAAATAATTGCAAAGACGATGACCCCGGGTCATATTGACCCATACTTCATCGACCATTTTTCAGGAAATTTAACAAGTATTCTTAATTTTAATTACTGTCTATGTTTATAGGGTTCTTTACTGAGCTAATAAAACAAAAATAATACTAATACATAATATAAATCATTTTTTTATTAATTTTTAAACAAAACATGAAAAAATCATGTTTAAAAACACAATGAGTCTATATTTTTTGTTTTTGGTAAAGATTTTTAGTATTTATAGGAATCAGCGATGTTACATAGTGAAAAAGAGATAAAATTAACTTTTTAAATGCAAATACAATGAGATCAGTCTTCTACTTCATCATTCAGAGCCATGGAACTGCTGCAACTGGTGCAGTATGTAATCAAATGGTCTGGGCATGTAAATGTGGCATGACGCTCTTGCCGGCATCGTACTAATGCAAGGTCGAGATTATCCAAATACTGAGTCCACTTTACTTGCGTCTTTTTCACATTCGTTGCCATTTCTAAGTTTTGGCTATTACAGCCTGAAATTCTTCACTCTCGGAATCCGACCATTCTAGCAGCGCTTCATTCTTGCTGGGTCATTTAACAAAGTCATTTTGACTAAAACTTAAAAAAGAACAACATAACCTAGCACTGAACACAAAATAAGCGAATAAAAGTACGCCAAAAAATCACCGCGCCACCGATGACGCCGGGTCATAATGACCCGTTTTAATTTGAAGCCTGTGTATCTCGCTACGCAAGCGGAGTCACACTGAGTTAATTAACGAAATGGACTTAGGGAGGTTGTATCTCCAGCTATACGAACGCTGGAACCACAAAATGGACGCAAAAAAAAATTATGAACGTTTGAGAATGCCTCGGGTCAATATGACCCAGCGTCATTGACGCCGGGNATTGTTAATTAATCACGACAAGATTGCGTGAGAATATTTAAAGTAAACTATTGTTAGTTAAATGTTCAATCCGCTGTTAATTTGGCATCAGAGTTTGGATATCGCTATTACCGTAATGCTATAATTGAACATCACGTTTCCGACTGGACGGTGTTCGTTAGTCGCCTTGGCATACTTATATACTTGCGATATTGTGCGCTTTTAAATTATTTGCTTTGTTTACGAGTTTGCTGTTATACCAACTGTGAAATTTTCGGTTGCTCAAAAGTTGGCCATGCGTATCTTTATCATTAAGAATCTATACATTTAACTTTCTTTTTTATTTAACGCCTCTCAAATGAAAGAAGTTGACTGCCAAATCCTGAAATCTGTAATTGTGTTTGACGAGGCATAATAGTTAATTAAAGCAGTAATAATTTCTTATGCTTGTGCTTTCTCTGATATAGTGGAATTTATTATTTTTAAGCTTTTACGGGTTACATTAGTTAGATCTCTCTATGACTCTACACATCTTAGGTCTCGTCAGACCCCCTTATAGGGAAATACAGTTAGATCGCACTCATGGGCGCTGCAGGCTTTTTATTATTTCCTAGTGTTAGTTTCTTTTATAGTTTTTCAGGGGTAAAACCATATTGACATTTAATTACTATGAATTTCCTACTGAATATCCATAAGATACTTAGATCGGCCAAGGAAATAACTTGATCAGAGATTACCACACCCTCTATTATTATTTTTGTATACTTTGCTTACATTTTTATCTATTTGCCAAAATACATTGTGTAGTTTACATGTACTAAAAGACAAATATAGTGTTGCACGTTGAGTTCTCTTTAATCTATCTTTTATTTCATAAACGTGTGCGAAACTAGTAAGCAGTGAAAGTGTGCAAAACTAGTACCTAACGTAAGCGAATAGTTTTGTGGGCTATTTCGTTTTAGCTGTTCTTGGTCACGCGTGAAACTGGACTTTGCATTGTAAGGATTGCGCTATAGACATGTCGAGTGTGTAATAAAGCGTAGATGCGCGGGCGCCGACGCTTGCACCCCTGCGTGCTGGCCGGTCGATGACTCCCGTCCGAGCCCAATGCTAATGACCTCACCCGGTGCACGCTCTCCACTCCCAAGATTCATAATTGCAATCATTGGTACACATTCCGTGCTACATCGCCGTAGAGCGGGATAATGAAACGTTATCCTACACGACTCATTCTATCGGATCCTATTCGCCGCGCGTTCTAAATGTATTGGTGTCATTATTGAATGATTTATTGTCCATGCATTCATTCTTATGGTTTCAATTGGGTGTGCCTATCTCG
This sequence comes from Ostrinia furnacalis, assembly GCF_004193835.3. Lineage (NCBI taxonomy): Eukaryota > Metazoa > Arthropoda > Insecta > Lepidoptera > Crambidae > Ostrinia > Ostrinia furnacalis. Next base: position 992,833 of record NW_021132101.1, on the reverse strand, counting down.
ATAATATGTACTTTGGCTCTATTTCGGGTGGGAAGTTTGTATCAATTTGAGTTCTAGATATTCAATTTATTTATCAAACAAGCAAATAACGAATATTTACTGAAATTTTGTGGTATTGGAAATTAACACCTGGGATATTATTAAGATAATGTAGTTGTAATTAATTTCTTTATTAGAGGGAGAACGTAATAGAGGAAGAAGTCTGTTAAAACTCATGTTCTCTGTATCAGTAATATTATTATGAATTCTTCTGACTGTTTGAATGTCAAGAATCCTGAATAAATACAAGTGCGTCATAAAAATACGACTCTCTCGGGACGAACTGTTATATGAATCATCTGGTAGCTATGACGTGAAAGGGCATTCGTTTTTGTGAGCATGTATTTCTGCTAACGGTCGTATAGGTATGATGAATCGTACGTTTCGGTTCGTAAACGTGGACGACTATTTTGCAGAAACTAATCATTAATAGTTTTGCGTACTAATAATGCGAGAAATGGCAATCGTGACAATTTTTGTTTCATACGTCGCTAATTCGCTATGTAAAAGATTACTAAGTAGGTACTAAATTATTTAACCTTAACTATCGATGCAATCCGTTTCACCTTGCCGCGGCCCATGCGCTTAGCCAAATGTTGACGACGAGTGTTCGAAGTCAGTCGGTGATATTTATGGCGTCACGTCTTGCGTCGGATAGAAATCACCATGGTGATTGGGTTGGAGTTTTGTGTAACCGTGGGCTGTTGATTTCGTGTTTCCACGAGGCGTTAAGTGTGTTTAGTAGTGTCCCAGGCCAGAGGCGAAGCGGCGACCTTGCGGCGGGACGGCGCGGTGCTCCGTTTCGCGGGCGCGTTCCACTTTAGCCGTGTAGCTCTCTCTTGTTACGCAAACCTGTCGTTATGCATATTATGTTTTACCTCTACGAAATCGTATTCCACGCCTTGATTCCACTTTCTATCAGAATAATCACGCACTCTTGTCTGAAACTAATCATAGGATATAGTTTCAAACTAATGGTAATGGTCATGTAAAACTCACGATCAAGGTCTTGCCTGTTATTAAGTTTACCTTGGTATAAGATTTACGCAAATATGTTGCGAAACGCATCATTTACTGAGAAAACTGTTCCATTCTAAAAAATGACAACAAAGTCATGCAATGCAGAAATACGTAGTTACTTCTACCAGGCCTGTTCATCTCCGCGAGTTTATATCGAAAACAAAACACGCACGATGGCCCACCTACTACTATGGATACTATTCGACAAGGCCTCACATACGAGCGAACATTGACTCACGCACGCGTATTCTTGTGTATGATGGAAGAAAATAAAGAAAATGATGTACTAAATACTGTGCAGTATTTAACTGCCTAAATGATAATAAAAACACAGAATGTACTTTTTTAAGTTGCCTCAAGACACTGAGAGGTAAATAAGTAGTTAATATTATTCATGATAATTCATGCTAAATCATGTATTTCCTCCGCCATTTTCCGCAGTTTGGCACCTCACGTCACATCATTTTACCGAAGTCAGCCCTATAGCTTCGGCGCAGTGCCGATCACTGACGTTTGTCAACAAAATGGTGCTTGACTCTTGAGACAGGCTAAATTACACCATGTTGTTAATGACATTGAGCATACATTTTTTTAAATACCTTCGCGAAGTAAAACTTCTGTACGTAGTACTTATTATTATTCTGTGCTTCTACTTAGTTTTCTTGTGATTTTTCTTTTGTCTCTTAAGGATGGCGATTGATTTTGAATGTGTTTCTTGTTGCAGGGCCCTCAACGATCCTGACAAAGAAGGAACAGTTGGATCACGGAGGCAAGGAAAGCCACCAACCGCGGAGACTGCAAGCCAGAGATAAATCTAAATTAAAACGTTTCAAGTGCAAGCACATTGTACAGTGAGATCATTGTGGACATAGTGTTACGACAATCAAGTGCAATATACAATTAGTGCAATCGTACTTTGACTACGAGTGAAGTGTATAATTGTTAGACTGAAGTGAAATTATTGTGGAACAATGGAGCGTGAATCAAATCCTATGGAGGCGTTGTGCCGTTCTGGGTGTGGGTTCTACGGCAACCCGTCAACAGATGGTCTCTGCTCAGTATGCTTCAAGGTAAGTCGAAGGTCTTGCCCAAAATTTGCTTAATAATTCGTGACTTTGAAGTTTTTGCTATAAAAACGAAGGTGTAGGTTGCATGTAGAGTTCATATTCCGACACACAACTGGCAAGCATGATTAAGATCTGCCAATTGAATGTGAGCGACTCACGAGTCAAGGCATCAGTCTTCTGTAGTATATGCATACTTACAGAATCAGAGTCTATTGTTGAAATCATTATCATACACAAGCCAATATCGTTCTAGATTTCATTATGTTTTTAAAAACAATATTTTACGGGTTGGTTGTATCACTATTCACCACTGGATTTTATCATTTCCTCATTGTTATGATCAGTTATTTATGTACCTTATACCTATCTCATTTCATTATTAATATTAACTATGCGTTTAGCGTTAAGAATGCACCTATTAATATATTTATTATCATTTAATTCATATAAAAAAGGAGATGTTAGTACGTACAAGTTATTTTAGTAGGAACCACAGACTTTCGTTAGTGTTATTAGTAGGTACTTATTATACAACCTACTTAATTTAATTAAGGGAGATTATTTGGGTTTAAAATATCTAACTGTGTAAGTCTGCGTAGATTATTAGGTACTACATGCGTTACTTCGTCATTGAACAGTGCACGTAATGCTATACAGTTACGGGACGACTTATAAAGTAACGGGAAAAAGGTATTTACCTATTTCCCTTTACGAAAACATCGATACAGCTAAGATGACGGCACGTCTTAATTATTGTTAGTGAAGGCTGAAATTTAATATTATGTCGATTTTGTTACTGTTTATGTATTACATTTCGTANATTTCGTCGTGAAATAGTTTTATTATTGTGTTTACAACAATTAGAAATCTAAAGAAAATACGTTTCGACTTATTCTTTTTAAACAATTTCTAGCAGAGGAATAATAACTGTATCTCCTCTTGTGAGACCTGCCTTTGGAGGAAATTGTTTACTGGGATAGAGGGTAGAGTTTTCAAGAAGAAAAATCTACTCGGAAAATCTCTATGGTTTTTTTAAGCTAAAAAGGAGAGCAAATGCGTCACCGGAAAAACAGAACTAGTCTGGGAAGGAAACAACGAGGCAAGACCATGCGAACTGGTTTACGACACTAACAAGTGCTTAACGCGCCGCCGTGACGTCCTTGCGAGAATATGGCGCACTACATACACGTGTAGTGCAGTTACACCAATTTATCTCTCAATGCTTTAAGCCACTAATTGATATAACTTTCTTGCGAGCTACGTGGTAAATATCGATAAATTATTATGATCCCGTTTTGACGAATGCCTAGACAAGATGTGATTCATTGGAGATTGGAAATGGAAATGAAAATGGGTGACACAAAATACCAAATACCTCGCCACGATTTAGAAGATTTTCAGCAGCTAACGCAGCGTTTTCACGTCATTACGTGTTATTTCTGAAGTTAGAGAAATCACGTCGCATTCGTTCGTCATGATGACCTTTACGCCTGTAACTAGGCGTTCGCAGTATGTGACATGTATATCTACGTCAGCGTATCGTCCTTTCTCGATGGCTAAGTGGTGAGAGCTTGAATTTTAAAAACTATGAAATGGGATGGGATGCTCATTGTTGTACGAGAAAATGTGAAATAAAATCATTTTAAATACACAAATGTAAATCAAGTAAGTGGATTCTTGTTCTAGCATACGAACCACAATCACCTCTGTCATTGTCACATTGTATTAATTGACCACAATCAGCCTTGGACTAACGATGTACCTATTTCATGCGATAGCATTGTGCAATAGTTTACATTATAACGTGTTTTTTGTGCGTGTATCAGTGTGCTTACCATGAGTTTACGTTTATAGGTGTGCTCGCTAGAGAGAGCGTCAAAAAAAAATCTATGAAGATTTTAGTTTGAAAGTAGCCGCTTCATTCAATGTAATTTTTTTACGCAGTCGCTAGCGAGCAAACACACCTATTGTTAACTCATGGTACGCACACAGTTGACATAAGGTTGTTTTAATCTGTATTCGTTCTAGTAGTAGTGTTCTGACAAGGGACGAATAGTTCTGTACCTGTGTAGCCCGGATCTACAGCTTGACCGCCATAAAAGCCCAACAAATGAAGGTCAAGTTCTGACAGAAAAATTAACTTTTCCAGGAGGCACTAAAGAAGAAACAGCAACCCCCAGCGACGACGCCGTCGCCCGTATCGGCGCCCTTCGTGCCGGCAGCGCCCACGCCGCTCGCCGCCGCCGCGCCCACCGTGCCCACTCTCCCCGCCCAGCCGCAGGCGCATACAGACGTGAGGCCACAATTCTCTTATTCGATACTAAGCCTGGGTTGCACCATCTTACTTTAACTTTGAAAAACGTCAAAAATCTGTCAAACTTCATACAAAAAGCACCGGTTATCGATATAGTTCGGTCAAAGTTAGGTGGTGCAACTCAGCCTAAGCCTGGCTCGCACTAGTCGAGTATTTAGTCGAGTGACGAGTCATTTAGATTGATAGATAAAAGGTTTATTTGCAAAACACATGAGCAAAAAGTTTAAAAGAGTAGCAGAGAAAATAGTGACATTACAAGCAATATAAAAAGAAAATCTTGCTCTAAGGTGTAAAAGACTTTAGTAGCTAAACGTGTCCGAAAACCAAATAATATTTAGTCGAGTGGGTTACTAAATCGTTTAGGCCCGATTCGACCAAACTTTTATACGAGAATAACTCCTGGTATAACTGGCATATTGACAGTTTCAGTATGGGAAATATGTCAAAACTGACGATTTATTCTGAGATTAATATTACTCTTGTTTGGTCGAATCCACCCTTAGTCGAGCCAATCTATTTTTTTCAATTTTGACAGGCGAGTAGCACCGTCCCAGCTTACCCGCTCACCGGCTAAACGAGTCCCAACCGGGTGGTATACTCGAGTAAAAAAAACACCAATTACTTGTAAATTAACTGTACTCGACCAAAGTTTTTTGCGAACGATTTTTTGGTCAGTAGCAATTAGTTTAGTTACTAAAGGCGAGTTGCTCTACTAAATTACTTGACTAGTGTGAACAAGGCTTTATGCCGTTCTTAGCGGTGCTACATATTTGGGCACAAGTCGCCGTCGCTAGACGCGCCCATACGTGGCTAGAGTTGATCTGCGACTAGTGATAGCCTCTGGCAATGGCACCTTGTTTCCTGAGCTGCTGAGCTTGAATCAGAATTGACAGGAATAAGATAGAATCTTTCATTCAAATTGATATGGATTTGATCCTTTGGGACTAACAAAAATAAGTCCTAGATGGAAGACTTTCTATTTTTCTCTTTAAGATGGTTGTTTTTATCAGAATAAATTTTTATTACCATTGCATTGGGTTACGTCGTGCAACGATTTTTCAATTCATGCACAAATTGTTTTATTTTATTTTATTTGTTTAACAATGTTTCAACAGCATACAACATGTTTTGAATAACATTCACGATGGTATATCCAAAAATATTCTCAAAAGCAAAGAAAGCCTATAAATAATTTTATTAGAATATTCTTCAGTTTGAGATTGGATGTGTAACGCCAGGTTAGTTCTAAAGACGGCTGCTATGCAGTCATTCCATAAATCAGTATTAATGCACGTATTCTCATTGCACAGTATTTCCTCGTTTAGTGTGGCATAGTTAGAACACGCGTAGACTGCCGTATTTGTTTTCTTGTCGTTTAGATAAGTGAGAGCACGTATTACTCGATTTTGGCCGCCTCGGTATTGGACTGATTTCTTTTTAACATGCATGGACTGCACGGCTAACACGTTAGTAAATGCACGTCTTAAAATAGCTGGACATTTATGCAACCATAGTTTCATCGCTCGACTTCGAATGAGTTCTTATATCATTATAGTTGTAGTGTGTGAGAGCCACGTCATCCACGAGTGCACGGCTTCGGAGTTTTAATAAAACATTGGCGCTACTTCTTCCGCCGGGTTTCCTTATAGCTGACGTTAATGTCGTCTACGGAAATCACAATCATTCAATGTCATATTGTCGCTCATTGGACTCGATGTATTTTATGATGCGTCATAGAGTTTGATACAATCAGGTCAGCGTGTCAACGAATCTCATATTGTGTGGAGATTGAGTACCTATGTAGCTACTTATNCCCTCGTATTATAAGTAGCGCCCTTCTGTAAATGTGGTATGGTTGTCCAACGTGGCAAAAGGCGGAACTAATACGAATAATCAAATCAAATAGTTTCAGTACATAGGCCCTTTCCCGGGTTAGTACATAACATACCCCTACACGTCCCAATATAGCTTGACCTACTACCACTTTGGTATGACAACATATGGGCTGGTGCTGAGAAGTGGTGGAAGAAACGACTCCATAGCGCCCTTTCTATCAAAGTCATAGCTGGGAGCTGGGACGGTTCAGTCTGGAAAAGCCAACGTCTTGGAGCGTTTATAACTCAACCCAAAGTGTCGTTCGGCATATGACGATGCACGACGCAATGCTAAGCAGTCAGCATGGAGAGATGCGTCTACTAACTTCCGGTCTTCCGGTTTTTACCATTCACAGAAAATGACGTCATTTCCGTAATAAATTGCGCACACGGCTGACTTGTTCTCTTTTATACACTTTTTTTTTTTGTTTAATGGCAACCAAACCTCTGGGAGGTTTATTTCTGCCAATGTCGAGTGAAAATTGACATAGTTATCAATAGAACGTGGGTGTTTCAGTTCTATTGATGTTTCATGGATTCCGTGGAGTTAAGTATGCCCGAAAGCAGGTTTCAAGACGCCACCGGGTCCAAAGCGGGTTGTTCATACGACAACCCACTCGACACTCGATGCGCGCTCAAATTCGAAGTATTTCAATGTTTTTTATAATTTATCACTTCACTGCACTTTAGAACACAAAATAACACCAAATTTGTACACTAAAGTCCATTAAATAATAAATTGAAACCATTAAAACAGATCGACCATGTTTCCCGTTCAACTACCCTCCACGGAATCTACACTTTTTATAAAGCGCGAGTTAGGAATTGATTTGACTTCTTCAATTTGCCGNGGCTCGCGTTACTTGGTGCGTCAGAACTCTCGGGAGATTACATGCAGGATCCTCAAATGCTGTATACAACATCGTATCAGGTGACGAATCATGGATATACGCGTACGAACCCGAAACAAAAAACCAGTCACGAGTTTGGGTGTTCGAAAATGAATTAAAGCCAACAAAAATTGTTCGTTCACGGAGTGTTGCAAAAAAAATGGTGGCCACGTTTGTCTCCAAAACCGGCCATGTTGCGACTATTCCTCTTGGGGGACAAAGAACGGTTAATGCAGATTAGTATGCTAGCATTTGTTTGCCACAGGTCGTTTCTGAACTCCGTAAAGAGAACTGCAACCGCCGCATCATCCTCCATCACGACAATGCGAGTTCTCACACCGCGCACTGAACAAAGGAGTTTTTAGAGCAAGAAAACATAGAATTATTAGTCCATCCGCCGTACAGCCTCGACCTAAGCCCTAATGATTTCTATACTTTCCCTTAAATAAAGAATAAATTGCGTGGTCAGAGATTTTCATCACCTGAAGAAGCTGTGGAAGCCTACAAAACGGCCATTTTGGAGACCCAAACTTCCGAATGCAATGGTTGCTTCAATGATTGGTTTCGTGTATGGAAAAATGTGTCAAATTTCGCGGAGAATACTTTAAAAAGCAATAAATACATTTTTAAATAGTAATGTTGTTTCACTTCCTTGATTCCCGAAATTTTCAGTGCCGCCCTCGTACTATGGCACCAAAGCTGTAGCACCACTGTGCATCGTAGTATTTGAGTTCTAAAAGTATGTCTTTTTAACATTTACGATTAAACTATTTACTAAAACAAATGAAGTATCTTGCCGAAACATGGCATTTTTAATATGTTTTGGTTAACACGATGTACTTATTGTCGTTCATATACACTGCATACCCAAAAAAATGCACCATGAGTACCTACAAACAATAAAAAGGAATAATAATAACTCGACGCACAGTGGTGCTACAGCTTTGTAACAAATGTTAAGGCAGACGTATTCTGTCAGTATACAGCACCTTTTTTTTTTGGCCGGCACTTTTGATTTTGGACCAAAAATATATGAAACGTTTTTAATCAATATTTTCTTATGACGTTGTCAACGTTGTAAACCGACATTACAGACAACTTTTTTTTTTCTTCAAATTATGGCCTACTTTTTAGCGGGATCTGGGGGCCCCTTGTAACCCCGGGGCCCTGGGCTGCAGCCCAATCAGCCCATAGGTAGATCCGGCCCTGCTGCCTGGGTTGCACCATCTTACTTTAACTTTGAAAAACGTCAAAAATCTGCCAAACTCAATACAAAAAGCACCGGTTATCGTTATAGTTCGGTCAAAGTTAGGTGGTGCAACTCCTAAGCCTGGCTCGCACTAGTCGAGTCATTTAGTCGAGTGACGAGTCATTTAGATTGATAGGTAAAAGATTTATTTGCAAAACACATAGAGCAAAATGTTTAAAAGAGAAGCAGAAAAAATAGTGACATTACAAGAAATATAAAAAAGAAAATCTTGCGCTAAGGTCTAAAAGAATTTAGTAGCTAAACGTGTCCGAACACTAAATATTTAGTCGAGTGGGTTACTAAATCGTTTAGGCCCGATTCGACCAAACTTTTATACGAGAATAACTCCTGGTATAACTGGCATATTGACAGTTTCAGTATGGGAAATATGTCAAAACTGACGATTTATTCTGAAATTAATATTACTCTTGTTTGGTCGAATCCACCCTTAAAGGTAGCATTCGGATCAAGACGACCGCGACGCGAGACCGCGACTCGAGACCGCGACCGGCGACCGCGACCCACTGCTTTATATGAATTAATAGGAAGTGCTGACGGATGCAAGCGACCGAGTCGCGCGACCTGTGGGCGTGGCCTGCCGGCTACTTGCGTCGCGCGACTCGGTCGCTCACAAGGCAGTGCCGTGGCGCGACAGATGCAAATGGCCGTGTTTTCTTTGCACGAAGACGAAATTTTAATAGAATTAGTAAGTAAAAACGCACCTGTATTCGATACGAGATTTCAAGCTTATAAAGATAATACTGTGAGAGACAATATTTGGGAAAAAATTGGAAAAGCATTAAATAAAACAAGTAAGTTCAAATGATACATATTTTTATTAGAAAAGGTACTTATTTTTATTGTTTACAGATGGATGGAATTCAACCGTTTAAGTAGTTTAGTAACTTCTAACATACTGAGTTTCGTATGGGTCGCACGACTCGTGTCGCGAAGATTCGTAAGTAGCTGTCGCCCTGCGACCTGCGACCGGTCGCCGGTCGCGGTCTCGGGTCGCGGTCGTCTTGATTCGAATGCTATCTTTAGTCGAGCCAATCTATTTTTTTCAATTTTGACAGGCGAGTAGCACCGTCCCAGCTTACTCGCTCACCGGCTAAACGAGTCCCAACCAAAAGTATACCACCCGTATACTCGAGTAAAAAAAATACCAATTACTTGTAAACTGTACTCGACCAAAGTTTTTTCGAACGATTTTTTGGTCAGTAGCAATTAGTTTAATGATTAAAGGCGAGTTGCTCTACTAAATCACTTGACTAGTGTGAACAAGGCTTTATGCCGTTCTTAGCGGTGCTACATATTTGGGCACAAGTCGCCGTCGCTAGACGCGCCCATACGTGGCTAGAGTTGATCTGCGACTAGTGATAGCCTCTGGCAATAATGGCACCTTGTTTCCTGAGCTGCTGCGCTTGAACCAGAATTGCCAGGATAAGATCGAATCTATCATTCAATCTATTGATAGATTTGATCCTTTGGGACTAACAAAGTCCTAAATGGAAGAATTTATATTTTTCTCTTTAAGATGATTGCTTTTATCAGAAGAAATTTTTATTACCATTACATTGGGATACGTCGTGCAACGATTTTTCAATTCATGCACAAATTGTTTTGAATAACATTCACGATGGTATATCCAAAAAATATTCTCAAAAGCAAAGAAAGCCTATAAATAATTTTATTAGAATATTCTTCAGTTTGAGATTGGATGTGTAACGCCAGGTTTGTTCTAAGACGGCTGCTATGCAGTCATTCCATAAATCGGTATTAATGCACGTATTCTCATTGCACAGTATTTCCTCGTTTAGTGTGGCATAGTTGGAACACGCGTAGACTGCCGTATTTGTTATCTTGTCGTTTAGATAAGTGAGAGCACGTATTACTCGATTTTGGCCGCCTCGGTATTGGACTGATTTCTTTTTAACATGCATGGACTGCACGTTAGTAAATGCAAGTCTTAAAATAGCTGGACATTTATGCAACCATAGTTTCATCGCTCGACTTCGAATGAGTTCTTATATCATTATAGTTGTAGTGTGTGAGAGCCACGTCATCCACGAGTGCACGGCTTCGGAGTTTTAATAAAACATTGGCGCTACTTCTTCCGCCGGGTTTCCTTATAGCTGACGTTAATGTCGTCTACGGAAATCACAATCATTCAATGTCATATTGTCGCTCATTGGACTCAATGTATTTTATGATGCGTCATAGAGTTGAGTTTGATACAATCAGGTCAGCGTGTCAACGAATCTCATATTGTGTGGAGATTGAGTACCTATGTAGCTACTTTTGAAGATTTACTTATGCATATTTTGGCTTCTTATGAATTATTTAGACAATAGTTAGAAGCATAACCGTATTTCTGAGAGTCAACATGTTAAAGTTCTTACTATTTTTTAATTTGCTTTCAAGATTCTTCACAAGTCGTAACATCCATCCACGTTTCTCACTTCTTAAATGATGATTATATGCATAGTAACAGCGATCGTTCTGGAGCAGTCTCACAATGAGTGAGCGACCTTGCTGCTATCATTTGCGACAGACGCTTTACTCAGTAAAGCAGTAAAATTTACTGCTTTGTGCATCAGAGTGGAAGATGCATGTTCTAGGTAGACCTTACGTCACACGTTTGCGACGTTAACTGAGAACGGCTATAAAAAAGATTATGCGCCACATTGCATTCAATGATAACATATTTAAGGTTCCTACAAAATGAATTGATAACTCCCCGATAAAACGTATTTAGATTATATCGTGTCCCATATACCTAATTCGCGTTTATTTGGCATTACTGTCGTCCATATTTATTTTGATAAATTCGTCATACGTGTATGGCCTATTGTTACTTGTATGCCAACAATTCACATTGTTAGTTTTGCATTAATGTTGCTAATATGTAGAGTGAGTTTCATTGTAATAATATCTTATCGTTTATGACTACTACGTATGGGCAACGTAAAAAATAAACCATTTCCGTCATGATTCTCGAAAATATTGATGTTAATATTATTAGGTATGAGTCATACAGTTGCAGCTGGGCAATCCCTATTACAGTCCCGTTGGTGACTGTGTGCTTCCAGGATATTTGCGAGATATTCTAAAAACAACGTATGTTTTAAGTAATTTAGTCGATGGTCTTCCTGCTTTGCTTAGTTATGGCATGACTGTGAGACTGTAGCGTATGAAATTACCTGCTTTCCTTGCCGTTGGGGTTTTTGTAAAGTTATTGGTTTATGGTTAGGTGCCTGATAGTTAAGTACAATCTATGCTATGATTCAAATACAAACAGTGGAGCGATATGATAATTTTAAAAATAAACTATCACCTCTAAAAATCGTCCTGAACAGAAACAAAAATGGAGGAAACTTATCAACTATCAGCTTCATGATGGATTTCATGAGAAAAATAGCCTTCAAACCTCCAATCTAGTTCACTATATATTCTTAGGAGGAGTTCCTCCACAAAACAGACTGACTGGGCCTTATTATCGAGTTCGAGTCCAAGTTATTCATATTAGGACGATGGCATGATTCGCCTTGGGCTCTCGAGGTCTTCGTACTACATTATTAAAATGATTGAAATAAAGACATAGACTAATATTAGCAGCACGCACGAAAGAAATATATATGTATACCTAAGTAATTTTAAAGTAGTCTCGATACTAATTCAACTCCTCCAAATCCAGAGTTCTCCAAGACAATACCGCGACGTACAAACTTTTTGAGTATTGTCTATGTTTGCACGAAAAACTTTAAAATGCGAATTTTATGTCAAATAGACATTTTGCATACAGTAATCAAAGTCACAAAAATATTATTTCTAAACGGTTTACTTGTATCGGATTAACAGTAAAAAACTAAAATATACACCTTTTTATCATGTTAATTTTTAAAATGTAACATTTTTAATCCCTTTTATCTCCAAGTCCAGACTTTGAGATGAGGGGCTTATTTACATCGTAAGACGTGGTAAGTAGGAGCGTTGTGTGCTGTAGGGCTCGATTCCTCCATCAATTTATTAGAGCGTTTGCATCTTACAGTCACATGACAATAAAAACTTTGCATTTCCAGCCAAGATGTCCAACCTGAAAGCAACAAAAAATCTTAATAATGGAAAATGACCCTAGCAAAAAAGAGTCCAAAGGTAAAAGGATACTGAAGAAAGCAATACGTCGCAATAGTAAGTCCAACAACAACAGCCAGAGCTCCGCCATGGAACAAAGTGTCGGTGTGTCGCGCTCGAAGAGTTTCGAAAATAAGCGTCTGTCCATCGAAATAAACGACAGCTCCCCGCTGCCGATGCCGGACGGGATGAAGGAGAAAGTCGAGCACGACATGCCGCAAAAGCTGAAAATAGACGACAAACTATTTCCAAGCCAGGACGGCCCCTCGGACGAGGTGAAATTGAAGAAGGTTGTGGAAATACAGGAGAGCCGCAACGAGATCTTTGGCGAATCGGCCACTGCGTCTAAAAACGGTTCCAAGTGCCGAAACTCCCCGAGACTCGAGAAAAAGGACGACCGCGTTTCTGAAATGGATCCTAATAAAAAGAGTCTAAAGAGGGTTCGTTTCATTACTAGTCTCGTATCGTACCTTTGTGCCGAGTAATTCAGTTAATGCGTAGATGGATTACATGCTCTCACGATAGCTTCACGTGCCCTTGCAATGTGCCGTGTATACTGATACATTGTTGTTATTCCAACTGATTGTTATTTAATTCATCATTGTGTAATAGACTCAGCTGTATAGTAGTTACATGCATTACTGTGACTCCTCTACAAGCGGGTGTCACAACGCATCTGGAATATCTTAAAATATCTTCAGTTCAGTTGTACTACAACAAATTCCGGATGTCTCTTTGTGTGGCTGTGAATGAATATTGAATTGGTTGTTGAATGGAGTATTCATAGATTCAAATTCATTCATTCGTGCTTTATGGTTTCCCTGATTAAAATTTTATTGGTTTTATTGATCTCGGTGTAATTGTTACGTTTGATGCGATTTCAGAAATTGGAAGAGGAGAGTGGAGCGGGCACCAGCGGCACGAGCACAGGCACCTCCGACACAGACGCCGACGACAAAGACCCCAGCAAGGACAAAAAGAAAAAGAATAGGTGTGCCGTCTGCCGCAAGAAGGTTGGACTCACAGGTCAGCATCTTTTTGTTTTAAAATAATACCTTCATTTATATCGAAAAGTAGAGAGTAATGAGATTCACAGAAATGATAACGATTCATAAACTTTCTACATGACTCTGGTATTTTCGAGACGTGTTACATATTGTTGTCTTAGTTTCGACTGACGCAATGCAATGTCATTCAAGTCACGTCGGTGAGCAAACTTGTTGTTTTACCAATACTCTCCATGCTCGTATTTGTAGCGATATGAAATGGATCAATAGAATCTATCAAACCTAGTTGATTGTGAAAATAACTGTTAAATCGTTCTTTGTCATATATCTTATTTACATGTAAATATTCCATTGGAGGTGTTTATTTCTTCACGGAATAAGTTCTCTCACAATTATTTATGTTTTGATATCTTTGACCCTAACCTGGGTGGGTTAAACCCATTCAGTGATTTGAACAAATATACCAGATATTAAGATGTCATAGACATGAATGGATAAGATGTCATAGAAATGAATGGAAGTCGAGTAAATAGGCACATAAATTCGTCCGCTGTGGAGTATCTGCTAAATCAATAGTAAGCGCTCGTGATACCACACGCAAATAGATTTGCGTCACGTTATCTCTTCTATTACACTTCAGCATTTTTATCACTAAGGAAAATTTTTAACTGATTCTTATTATGATATTGTTGCAACACATTTCATCATTTTAAAACGTTTGACTTTTGCAATTGCTTTTATGGACACACTCAATGTGCACAAAAACGGTCCTTGATCTTGGGTTAAGACTTGAAATAACAGCAAAGTAATCAAAATTAATTTCAAAGATTTTTTTGTTATTGATGAACATTATTTTCATTCAATTAAGTTTTCTAAAATAGGTATCCCAATTGAATGAATGTATAAATTTTTCAAAGTTATTGAAAATTTACTTTTTTCAAGTAAATACATTTTTATTTCGGTTCGAGATTAAAAATTCGAGCGATATAAATGATTTTTAAGATGATGCTATTTGTATAAAACAGTGGTTCTTAACCGGTGGTCCGCGGACCACTGGTGGTCCCTGGAGGCATTCCAAGTGGTCCACGAAGTGCACTTGCACACCTTGGTCAAAACCACTTTTAACTGATTTTTGCAGTAAAACTGGTTTACTTTTGACCGATTATGAGGTGGTCCCTGATAAGACAGTTTGGTAAAATGGTCCCTCATGACTTAAAGGTTAAGAACCACTGGTATAAAACAAAAACATAGCATGTGAACGCTGGGAGGGTTACCTGGGTTAGGTCTGATCGGTGGTTGTGGTTGGGCAGGGTTCGAGTGCCGCTGCGGAGGGCTGTTCTGCGCCGTGCACCGGTACAGCGACAAGCACGAGTGCTCGTTCGACTACCGGGAGCTGGGCGCGCAGGAGATCCGCCGCAACAACCCCGTCGTCGTGTCGCAGAAGATACACAAGATATGAGCCGCTTGAGCCGCCCGCCCGGCCCTCACCGCACCGCGCATACATACCTTTATGATTTACTCTAAATAAACATTCGATCGAGTTTGTGTCTCTCATTTACGATACGATTTGACTGATGGNACTGATGACATCGGTGGCGTGTCATCGGCCTCGCTAGCCACCTCGACAGACTTTCGGGCTCCGGTCGCAGCTTTTCCGAATAAATTGCGTTATAAACTTTTACTGATTTCAAAACGACCCAATCAGAAATGCAAACTCGATCTGTTACTATATTTAGATTTATTTGTGGCGAGAGTTTACTTTTAAATTTTTATTAAAAGTTGTAGATAATGTTCGTTTCGGGTAGGAATTTCAGGATTAATTTTCGAGGTTATAAGTAGAGTTTGAATATGTCCATTCACCTCCATTGTAAATATTAGATATAATTAATTATAGAAACAAATCCTATATATTGTAAAAAAATTAAACTCCAAAAAAAGCTACATTGTTACGATTCCAAGGAGAGCATAGCGTGCTTCACATAATCGAGATAACAATCGTAAGCTGACGCTCAAGGAGCGGGGCGGCGGCCCCGCGCCCGCTCGGCCCGGGCGGCCCGCGGCCCGGCCCGGCCCGGCCCCGGCGGCCCCGGCCAAGCCCGGACATGGATCGACATCATCTGCAAATTGTTAGTACTGTAATTTTGGTTCGGGAAGTCGTCGCTTTCTTATTTGTCTAACATTCGGCATAAGTGACCTAGTGTTTAGCGAGATTGTGGTGTGTATCGGCATAAGGCGAGCGCGCGCGGAGGTGCGGCCCGCTGCGGCCGGCGGGCGACGGCGACGGCCCGCTGCGGCCCGCCGTGGCCCGTCGCGGCCCGTCGCGGCCCGTCGCGACCCGTCGCCGCCGCCGCCGGCCGACGCCCCGCACCTGCCTCGCTCCGCTCTTTGTGTGAAAATTTAAACATAGTTATACATATTATAAGTAGTCGACACTTTATATTATTACACATTATATAAGTAGGAAAGAATTATTTAGCTTTTTCTTTTAATCACAATATTATTCAAAATTGTAAGTTGTATTATGTAACTAGTTCATTTTAATGGTGAAGTTGAAACAGTAATACTTTGTATTGGTTCGATCGTTGTCGCAGTAAACTAACTGATTGGTTGGACTTAATTATTTAATGACTTTTGTTGTATATTTTGTTAGGTCATTGATTAATTTTGGTCTTTTGCTTGAACATAATCAGATAAAGATGATGTTAATAATGAATGATTTTTTCTTCTATCTTGCTGTTTTAATTTAGTTATTCTTCTATTAAAGTCATTAAATTTTCAGGAACATAAACGTCGTTTTAATTTATACTAACATTTTAATATCCCAAATAACACTGACACATAACCAACAGAGTATAGATGACCCACGCTGAACTGTCCCACCAAACTCAATGACAGGGGGGCGCTACCATCGTTCAACTATATTTTCCAACATGGCAAAAATCTGAACCAGCGATCCGGTATTGACGGTGGCGCCCCACTGTCAATGTCATCGACAGGACAGTCCAGTATTTTGGAACTATAGATCAGTAATAGTTCAGATTTATTTTCATAATTATTAGTATGTAGGCATCTGCGGGTACCATTGTGGTACCCCACCCCACACATCTAGCTTAGTTTTTGCTCCTGCCTAAACGGATTTAACTAGTTTTGTCACGCATATAATAATACATTAACTTAAAATGACTTAAAAACTAAAATTTAAAAATTACTAATGATAAAAACTATTTACAAAATAAATATACTTCACCCCCAGCGCCGCAGTCAGGAATCGTGCCCAAAAGGCTGGCAGCATTGCCACGTTGAATGGCCAGGCTAATTCTCTGACCAAAATATGGTAATGGTACGAGGGCTGCACTAAAAGTATCGGGAATGGNATATCCCAAATAACACTGACACATAACCAACAGAGTAGATCAGTAATAGTTCAGATTTATTTTCATAATTATTAGTATGTAGACATCTGCAGGTACCATTGTGGTACCCCATCCCACACATCTAGCTTAGTTTTTGCTCTTGCCTAAACGGATTTAACTAGTTTTGTCACGCATCTCTAACAGGCACAGGCTACAGGATATTCACTTCTAAGTTGGTTAGGTACATAATATTACTAAACCTGACACGTTTTTTTTTCATAGCTATGGTATTAAGTAGCGCCCCGCTGTTAATGTCGTATGGTTGTCCAACGTGGCAAAAGGCGGAACTAATACGAATAATCAAATCAAATAGTTACATTAGTTTCAGACAACATATAGGCTGGTGCTGAGAAGTGGCGGAAGGAACGACTCCATAGCGCCCTTTCTATCAAAGTCGGGACGGTTCAGGTTCAGTCTTGGAAACGTCAACGTCTTGGAGCGTTTATCTGAACCCAAAGTGTCGTTCGGCATAATAATATGACGATGCACGATGCAATGCTACGAGGGGCGGCTGAAAAGTTTTGAGCCTAAGTATCTTCAAGTGCTATTATTGACTCGCTTCCAATTTATTTAATTTGCCAATAACCTCCTTAGTATATGTACAAAGTTTCATTTCATTAGCTTCATCACGCTTTTAGTAATTAATCAGTAAACATCATCATGTCTCAGTCATCCGCGCAATGTACGAAATCGAAGTACACAGTTGTCATAAAACTCCTCAAAAAAGGAACAAAACGCTGACGGTAACATTTGAAGAGATGTCTACAGTTTATGGGGAGTCTGGGCCTTCATTTGCCATCATGAAATATTGGATCCGATAGTTCAAGCATGGCAGGGAGTCTCTAAAAGATGACCGCAAGTCAGGGCGGCCAGATTTCGCCATTAACGAAGNGGTTGCAAGGTGTCCGGCTCCGGACATGTTTGGCTTTTTAGGGACTTCTCCGGCCAAAATTTCTCTTGTCCGGCCTGTCCGGCTTTTCTTAGGCTTTTTATGTGGCGGCCGCGTCAGTCGACAGCAAACATGGCGCATATCAGGATGTTGGGCTACCAATTCGAAAATGATAGTTGATAGTACTCACTCATGAGCTATGATGCATTCCCCCCCCCCCCCGTGGCATGGTAAAAAAGGCGTGTCCGGCTTTTTCGGTAAAATGTCCGGCCAAATTAAGCACCGATTGNCTTACCCCTAGTAAAACTGGATTTTAAGAAATTAATCACCCACCACACAGTTGAGTCCGATTTTCTAGCTATTTTGTCTAATTCTCAAATTGGAAAAAAGACCTCCAGGAACAAAGATTTTTCACTGACAAAGAAAGGAAGGCGGCGTTAAAGGCTCATTTCGAGGGCAAAGATTGCGAATTTTTTTTCAGTGGGTTAAAAGCTCTTTTACACAAATGTAAGAAGTCCGTTGTAGTCCGAGGGAGATTAAATAGAAAAATATATTTTTTACACTTTTCTATCGGCATTTTTAATACCCTAGGCTCAAAACTTTTCAGCCTCCCCTCGTATAGTTCCAAAATACTGAACTGTCCTATGCATGACATTGACAGTGGGGCGCCACCGTCAATACCGGATCGCTGGTTCCGATTTTTGCCATGTTGGAAACCAAATAGTTGAACGATGGTAGCGCCCCCCTGTCATTGAGTTTGGTGGGACAGTTCAGCTTGGGTCATCTATAAGTCCGTGGCTAAGCAGTCAGCATGGAGAGAGATGAGTCTACTTCCGGTCTAGTTTTTACCATTTTCACGGTAAATGATGTCATTTCCGTAATAAATTGCGCACACGGGTGACTTGTCTGTCACCGAGACAAGTATAGATGACCCACGCTGAACTGTCCCACCAAACTCAATGACAGGGGGCCGGGCGCTACCATCGTTCAATTATAAGGTTTCCAACATGGCAAAAATCTAAACCAGCGATCCGGTATTGACGGTGGCGCCCCACTGTCAATGTCATCGACAGGACAGTCCAGTATTTTGGAACTATATATCTTTCTCTTTTATACACTTTTTTTATAAAGTGCGAGCAGGCCTGGCTCACTCCGCGCGGTACATCCGATAATTACCTACAGCGAAGCGCCCCGCCGGCGGGTATTATATCAGTCGAGTGTCACGCGCGGGCCAGTCAGGACGCTGGCGTGCATTGTAGTATGTACCTAATTCTATGATCGAAGTATTATTTAAAAATGGACATAAAGAGAAATAAATATTGTGCGGGGTTCGGGTGTTTAAATTCGGAAAGAAATCCTACACCGGATTTATCTTTTTTTTTCGCTTCCCAAAGATGCTGAAAGGTATGTTGGTCATGTAGGTAATCAATAATTCTTAGGATAGTATAGGAACCTAACCTACCATGACTACTGCTCAGAATGCGTTCGTTCGTTTCAGCCAAATGACGTCCACTGCTGGACAAAGGCCTCTCCCAAGGTTTTCCATAATGAATGCGTACTTACCTACATACGTACCTCATTACATATAAGTAGATTAATTAATTTTTCACTAGACAGCAACCCTAACAACGTAAGAAGAGTTCAGAGGCACGCGATAGAAAGAGACAAAACTTGTAGGTGAATAAAATTGTAGGTACGTAGTGCTGTGCGAGCTGAATTCCACTGTATCGCGTCGTAGCAAGACTCGCATTTATTTAAATCGTCTTGCGGAGTAATCCTTCTGTACCTGTACTATTACTTATTCTGTGAGGGACCTTATCATTGTTTTGTCTGAAGAAATGGTGCAAAATTGTATAGTGCGTGGTTGCGGTAGTTCGTGTTGTCCTGGAAGTGATATAAAATTCCACGCGTAAGTGTTTATTTCGTGATTTCTGACAGTGGATCATTGTTAACATATTTCTTTGTATTTTCACAGTAATTACTTCCTAAAACGTTTTACCAGTATTTAAACTTATTATTAAATGTTACATATGTCAAGAAAAAGAAGATTTTACATTGAGTTTCATTGACTTTGAGCAAATTTAAAATTTTTGTTTCTATAAGACATTTTGAAGTAGTATGACCATATTGAGGATATATCTGGGACTTTCTGTGGGACCTTACTTATCTAATTTTGCATAATGTTTTCTAC
The DNA here is from genome assembly GCF_004193835.3 of Ostrinia furnacalis. Classification (NCBI taxonomy): domain Eukaryota; kingdom Metazoa; phylum Arthropoda; class Insecta; order Lepidoptera; family Crambidae; genus Ostrinia; species Ostrinia furnacalis. The sequence continues at coordinate 972,746 of NW_021132101.1, read as the reverse complement.
GGCCGTTTACTGTAATCAATCCATATCCAAATCCGTCTGTCAACTGCCAAATTAAAATCTGTTTTCTATCAAATATCCACAGTTTTCGATGCCTTTACACTTTCTTAATGTTGTAATTCATCTTAAAATAAAAACATCGAAAACCTTTTTTCATAATCATATTAAGTGCACTTTATCAAGACACACTGTTTAAACGTAAATCAGTCTTTGTCGTCCTGAGAAAAATAAATAAAAGGTTACCCTACTTAGAAAGAGAGAGCCTGCCCACAGAGAGCGAGATAGTGATACATAGGTTGTGCTTCAAGTAGGTATTCTAAGTCTGGCCTCCATTTTTATCTTTAGCTTCATGGTATGTGGGGTCTGACTGCTGCGTGATTGGTGGATTTTGACATATCTGTCAATGTCATGTCAAAAATAACCAATCATGCAGCATTTGGACCTCGCGTCTACGTATTGCCATCTGGCGGATTTTTCATACGCGAAAACCCTCATTGTTTTGACTTCTTCAGTTTGCCGCCATTTTTAGTCGCCTGTTCTTCATAGCGTCTTTAATTTTCGAGCTAGCTACATCGCAGAAACTGCTCATTTTTTACTGAAATCTACAGGGTGTTAGGTGAATGGGTATATGAGCCGACACTAGCCCATGTTAACATGGTCATATAAATGGTATGGTGAAGTCAGAAATTTGATATCATTTTTTTTTTAATTTTCATACAAAATAAATTATATTAAATCCGATTTGTATGAAAATTAAAATGAAGATATCTATTTTCTGACTTCGCCATACCATTTATATGACTATGTTAACATGGGCTAGTGTCGGCTCATATACCCATTTACCTAACACCCTGTATTTCTCAACGTTTATAATATTCAATTCGAAATTTCGAATCTATAAAAGGTTCTATTATAAGTGACTGCGAATCCAGCGACATGTACGTGGTGGTGGTTGGCGATAGACAGGACGAGTGCCCTTTGGACGACTAGCAGGTGGACCCAGTGCGTCGGATACCGGAGAAACGCAGAATGGACACCAGAGACCACTGGAGCGAGAATCAAAACGTATGAAACGAGGTACGTGGGATTCTGATAGCTTTAACTCTCTTCTCGACCTAATGAGCATTGTCACGAATCTCTATAAATGAATAGTTTGAATAACGTACCTCCATCTAAGGCCCAGTTTCCACAAAGGCAGATCAGAGCGGAACGGAGCGGAGAAGTGTTTTTGTTTAAATAACCAATTAGATTTTGTTCTTTCCACTTCCCTTCTCCGCTCCGCACAGCTTTGCTCAGTGCCGCTTACAAAAAATTTGACGACCCGCTTCTCCGCTTCACGGCTGGCAAAGGAGGAGGTGCTAAGTGTATTGTTGTTACCACCAGGGTGGTAAACACCACCTATTAGTGCCAACCACCACCCCAGTGGCAAGCCCGAAGGGAGATCGATCGATTGGGAAGGGAGGATGGATAAGACCTGTTTCAAGATTGTGGGATGTTGTGTATTGAATGTGAAGTCTTCAATAAGGACACATAAATTGCTTAGTACACTATTTAATTAATGTTTAATAACATTCAATCAAATCGTTAACAGCGTAATGGTAAAAAATAAGTTAACGCCCTTTTAGTATTGATCCGCATCCTGTAAGAACAAATGCTTGTAGGGATCTTTGGCGTCACTAAAATTATAAAGAGAGCTTAATAATACTTAACTTTTGATTTATGGAATACACTCGTCTTAAAAATTTATATCTTCATGGAAGTTCTTACTCGACGACCAGTTATACTCGTGTAGAATACAGATGACATATTTATTTATTTATTAATTTTGGATCTATGACTAGAACTACCAAAACTTGTACATTTCGCGTATAATAAATAAGTATCTGTTAATACAATTAGATTTGTAATCTAGGCAAATTTTGAAAGAAGTTATTTACAAAAGTTATAGGAAACTTATTTAAATATGCAAGTAGAGTTATACATGTAAGTAAGTACTTATTTAACTAAGAAATTATGGCCATTGATTTTAGGAACAACTACAAATTGAGAATCGGAAGCTTATGCTCATACCAATACAGCACAGGCAGATAAATCAAAATAAAAGAGGAGATTTTTTTTGGCATCTTCAAATATTTAGGCCACATTGAACTGAGTAGGCCATCCAAAATGATATAAAATTAGAATACGTAACATTACAAACCTAATGTCTAGATGGCTCAATCTCCCTAGACAAACAAAATGCGTCAGTTTTCATTGAAGCAGCTCCAAACAAAAAACGCCGGAGCAAAGCAATTTCGGAATAACAACTGTCACGTTTTGTAACTTGTCTTTGGGGGCAGGAGTGGTTTGTATGTAGAAGGTTGCTGTAGTGTTATAAATGCACGATCTTCCGATGCAGTAGCTTCCAGCTTTCACCCCGTCAGCGGGTTATTCCGAAAAACGTTATCCGAAGTTTCGAATGTTGCCATCCCTCTCACGTAAAGCGAGATGCCAGTGACAGATAGACCCAAAACTACGTATTCAGCGTTTCGGAGTAGCCCTCCAGGTCTAGACTCCAGCAATATCGCGGATCCACTCGCGCGCTCTGGCGACCTTAGCGAACACCACCAGGTTTCCGTTGCGGCACTCGATGGAGTCGTTCTCCACCCAGGAGGCCACACCGAGTAGTTTCTGGTTGCCGTTCACCAGCCCGCTGCCACTGTCACCCTGGAATTGGTTGTTGATATTTAGATATTATTACTCGTACTCTATTGACTGCCCATTAAAAGAAATCAGTAACATTGGAAACTGCACAATATTTAGGCGAACTTATTGCTAGGATGACTTCTCAGAAAACCCGGTTAACCTAAAAGTTGTATTAACCCTTCATTTGATTTTGTTCACTGGGATGAACATTCAATTGAAAAAAATAATATGCCGAGTGCATACGTCTTAATTTCTGGTAAGTTTTTTTTTTCACTAGAAAATATACTTAAGTTTTGGTAGAAAAATATTTTTATGTGCTAGTCACAGTCTGAAAGTGTTAATTTTAGCCAAAATGCCGGCCATAGCGAAGACCAGGCTTTAGTGTCAAGGTGTTTATTCAAGCTTTACATGTTTTTTATTATAATTGAGTAATGACAGTGGTTTTAACGTATTGCATAGTGTTCATGCTTAATAACTTGATTGATTTACAATGCTCATTTAATAAATAAGCCATGTTATACCAGGTCAAAGTCGAGTGTTCATCCCAGTGAACATTGCCAAATTACTAATAATCTTTGATTGTTCATCCCAGTGAACGTTGTCAAATAGGCTATGAAACGTTTATTTTTGCTTAATTTTATTTCAGTGGACTAATTTCTTTATTTAGAGTAATTTTTTATTTTGTTTGGGATGTTGGCAGCTTGATACTGTATATTACATGAAATGTAATATCAGAATAATGTTTTGTTACTGGTAAAAATTGACATAATTGTTTTCTAAATTTTCATGCAAAATAATTACATATTTTAATTTAGCGGTTGTTTGTAGATTCAAAGTTTGTAGTTAAAAAGAATATTTTTGATTAAAATTATTTTTACTTTTTTATTTAAACCCTGAAGAATATATTTTATAAATGTGGGAGCTGTTTTTTTATTATTTAGTGCGACTTGTCCACTTTTAAATTACATGAACAAAAAATTATGATTTTTTTCTTTAAAAACATTAAACATTGTTTTACCTCAACGATCACACAAAATTGTATGGTAATAGTTACTTTCTTACTATTTTGTGCACCAGAAAGCGTTTAATAATATAAATTTTACTTTTTATATGAATAATTGTTTTAATTTAATGCCGCTACCCTAAATTGGCAATGTTCACCCCAATGAACAGTTAAAATTCTCCATATATTTGGCAGTGTTCATCGGGATGAACATTGTTTTTTTTCTATTTGGTGAAGTTCCGATTTTTTATATATTTTTTTCTGACCTATAAATAACCCTAAGAACATAAATCCGACGATGTATTTTTATTTTTTGATAAATAATGAGTCTGCCAAATTAAGGGTTAAGCAACTTTTCAGTAGGTAGCAGTAGTTCAGTATAACTGAACCGAACTACTGATCCTCAATTCCTCTGTAGCAACAGTTTGTCTTTATTGTTATTTTCGTTCGTTCGTTTCAGCCAAATGACGTCCACTGCTGGACAAAGGCTTCCTCCAAGGATTTCCATTTTAAAATGTATTCCATTTTATCCTTAATTTTAAAATGAATGAACTTCTTTTCCTCGGCAGATACATACGGCAAATATTGTACTGTCAGAGTATATTATAAAATATATTTTTAAGTTCACCCCAATTAACTACTGAGTATCAGTAGTTCGGTTCTATATTTCAACTGAACTACAGTTACTGCTGCTATTGAAAAGTTTGCACTAGTTCGGTTAACCGGACTAACAACCATACTACTGTTACTTAGAGGTTTCAGGGCACTTCATGTCCACTACCGTATCCCCTTTTTGTAATTACATTCTTATCTGTAGTAAACTAGAAATAGATACGCACGTTACAGGCCGAGTCGTAGTTGGGCGCGTAGCCGCGCGCGCAGAGCATATCGTGCGGGTTGTACTGCTTTAGCTTCTTGCACGTGGCGTCAGACTGCGTGCGCAGATGCATCGCGTGCATTTCAGAACGCATGAAGCCCTGCAACGGAGACTTAATTAAGACAAGTTTTCTAAGATATTGTAATTTTTTTGAGAATAACGCGACATGTATTGTTTTTAAGCCCAGTAGGCAGGCGGATAAGTGCTAGAAAATGTATCAAAAGAAATCATAATCCTAAATACTTAGCCGTCATTTTTTGAAAGCAGTTTCGTATCGTCATTAAAGTGCCACTTTCTATATTTAGGCACTTTTACGATATGTTATAATTACAATGTAGTTTCTATCTAACTTAGCTATTGTCACTCAAAAGTCAAGTTAAATAAACAAGTTAACTTGTGGGTTATTAATTACAATTATTATACCTACATTGAATAATGTTGCACTAACAGAACGTGCATTTGCGCTTATTTCCTCGTGGCTGACACTCGTTAATATTAATCGCATAGTCTGTGTATGAGACTTCCTCATAAATAATTAATTCTATTTAACATAATATGTATAGTAAATGCTTAAACTACTTTTCAAAGTGCCACCTGTAATAGTCATAATCGGCGACGGTTTTGATTCCATCAACTATTCCAGCTTTCGTTGCGAGAAAATGCGACTCGATAGAGTTCCTCCACACTGATATTACGAACGCTTCTATCAGCGATGACATAAGAACTCTATTTGGATTTGAGCTGCAAACTTGTTTTTCCTAGTCGCATCACTGCGTTCTTTACCTAATCAATTCAGTATGTTTCACTTAGCATGTTTCAGTACTAAATTAAGTTGTAGAAGGTACAACAACCTGGTGGAACTTCAACACTGCTTTGTTATGTAGCAAGATTAACGAGTTTCTGGTTGTTCAATGCTGGACTTACCCCATGGTGCTCGGTGCCGTATCCCGCATAACCGACGTACATGTCGGGCGATTGTTTTATCTCGTCTTCCAGACGTACTGCAGCTATGTTTACGCCATCCAGCTTGAAAGGCTCCTCGAGCTCCGCTAGCAAAAAGTCCCATCTCGCTGCCACCTGTAACACCAATCGTCGGATATGTGAGCATCGATTGGAAAGTCAAATGAAGATGCGGATTGTTTAAATTATGCAACGATAGCCCAACGGTGAAGGGATCGAACTGGCCGACTTGTGATGCGAGGAACGCGAGTTCGGTCCCCGCCGCATCTCGACTGTTGTGGTGAACCCCCACTCGTAACAAGCATGTTTAGCTTACCACGAGGGTTTAACGGTATTTTAAGAAATTTGTATTGAAATTAAGTAAATTAAGTACCCAAGTTAAGTTATGAACAAAATCGTGGTCAGCAATTTCCATCCTCTGTGGAGAGGAGGAGGATACGAGAATACAAAATTATAGGGTAAGTTAATGTTAATGTACACATTCACAGCCCGTGTATAAAATATGACATAATAAATAAATAATTGAGGATAATATTTTAAAATAGGTAGGTTTCTATCAAAAATTGGGATATCTCGAAATAAAGACTGGGTTTTCCGTAGCTATTTCAATAAATATATGACGCTGATATAATTAATGTCCTTTTGATGATGACTTCGAGTTATTTTGTTTCCCATTAATTTTTATTTTGGAGTGAATTGGGTTCAATGTTCTGAATAGCAATCATTTAAGTATACACGCAGTGTCGCACGTGTATCATTAATCAAGTGAACTGAATATGGCGTGCGGGTATCTTGGTGTCTATGTCAGTCGGCAGATAACACCTGATTAATTTTAATGTTGTTGCTGTGTGGCTAACAGGTCGATGTCGACCTGCAGCACATAAGTTCTGGTTTGAATCATTTGTAAGTGTTACTTGTTTGTTTTGCTCAATAAATGCCATGCCATGGGGAGATGCGCATTGTGCAGTATTGTTGTGCAGGCCCATTGGCATCGGTGGCGGATTTTCACAGTTGGTGCCAGTGGCGCCAGTTGACAATTATATTGCTTAGTTCGTCTGAAGTATTTTTATAACCATTGATCTTAATTTCCCAAAGCCACCGCCCCTAAAATTTGCCACCTTTATATTCTGTGCATGCATGGGCTTCAATCTACCCAGCACGGTAAATTCAACAATGATTAGCAATCTAGCATACAGTTGTTTTCCCCTGTATCATGACATAGACCGCAGACTTGTCATGCAGATGCGCTAATCGGTACTAATCTGCGCGACTTGTGTCACCCCCTGATGCTTGGCACCCGGGGCGGACCGCCCCCACCGCCCCCCCCTTACGCCGCTACTGCAGTTGTTTTAAATATAAAAAGGCGAACCTGTGTAATATTGTAGTTCTTGGCGTTGAGCCAGTAAGGCCCGACGGTGAACAGCGGGTGGATGTGTAGCTTCTTCACCTTCTTGGTGACGCCGGAGCCGTCGTCCGAATTGTTGGTGCCGGCCAGCACGTAGCGGCCTCCAGTGAACAAGGTGCTGGAATGAATTGTACTGTTTTAAATTGTATTGCGTTCATATTAAAGCACAAATTAGGTACTATGCTACGAATTATAGAACAGATAAGTTGTTGGTCCCGGCCAACACGTAGCGCCCACCAGTGAACGGGGTGCTAAAACTAATTATACTGTTTTATATTGTATAGCGTTCAAGTTAAAGCACAATTTTCAGGCTTATTTCACTATTCCCAGTTGACAATATGTCGATTGGTTGGAGTTGTGGTTGTGATTGATTTTATTTTGATTTTATAAGTTCCAATTGGCGTTAACGGGGAATAGTGAACCAAAAGTTCACTAATCCCCGTTGACGGGGATTGTCAACGGGGAATAGCCAATTTTCATTAGAACAGATAAAAATAATTTCATTTTTTTGAGTCTACTATAACATTATTTGAAAAAAAACATCAACGGGCTCTTTGGCAGTTCAAAAAGACATCAACGATCACCACTAATCCATTAAAAATCAAAATAGTTTTAATTTTACGTCTGTAATGTAATGTATAATACTAATTAAACCAAATCAACATTGATAGAAAGAGATAAACAACTAATTACGTTTAATTATTAGCGTTATAACATAGTTAAGTAGGTAATTAGTACCATTTTTTGACGTGAATTGAAACGTGAAAACATTTTAATAAAATGTAACTGGGCGAGTGGGAAGTAACGTATACATATAATAAATATTAGGTGTGTATGACCTAACATCCTAAATAAAATAATACAACAGATATAATTAAAAATGTATGCTGCGAGTAGAACGTAAACGTAATATACTGAAATAATAATTTCACAAGTAAAACATTGTAACTTCCCGATCGTGGGGAACGAATGGAGTCTATTGTTGAGTAACTAGTCCACTGTATTGGCAATTCGGCGTTTCTGTATCGAGTATAATGAATTTGTGTACAAATCACTCGAATTCACTATCAATCGAACAGACACAGCTGCCAATAAGTAGATAATTTATTTTAAATTGGATGTAAGTCTGACAATGTGAATCTTTTTTATTTCCTGTTCATTTGAAGTTCTCATAAAGATTGAATAAGCTTTATAGGTTATTTAATTATGTGATAATTTAATTATTTTCACCGTTATTAGCTAAATGCATAAAACACACATGATTAATTAATATGTCATCGATACTTTTCCTTTAACTGTAGCTGTAGGTTTATTAAACCCTGTGTTAATAGTTATTATTTGTAAGTGACCTAATGTTACGAATTTACGAACACTGACGAAATTACTGAAATTTTTAGTACCTACCTACTGTAAATTAAACTTTATTCATGTTAAATGCAAATCGACGAAGGCAAGGCAATTAAACGAAAAAAATATAAATAAATAAATAATTTAAAAGTTCACGACAGTTATCATATTTTAAATTAAGATACGAAACTGGTTTAGGTGTTTAAGACCGAATACTGGTTGTTATGCGATCGAGTCACGTTTTGTCGCAAGTCGAGCATTACCTAAGCGTTCAAAAACTGGTTTGGGCTTCGTCGGTCGCGTTTATTATTGTACAAAACTCAAATTCAATAACCAAAACATTGTGGTCTGTTGTGACTGTCGCTCATTTGCTCAGTAATTGTGTTTCCAAAGATATTTAATGTTTTTTTTTAACAGAATAATGCAATTTTGTCGCGGACACATCAAATTGTAGTCAACGCACGTTAATGGTATGGACAATCAAGGAAAACCCAGCTCTTTATTTGTAATGAACGCTTATATTTAAGCTCGGTGACGCACAGCCAATGAGACGTGCTGATTCATATTACTTTTTTATTGTCTATGTTAAACAACAAAGAAAACTCGCTTCCGTGTTGATTCGTAATGTAAACATACTTTCGTCGTTGTTAGCTTCTATCTATGTAGAGGGAAAATTGTATCCGATAGACATTACGCTACGCAATACTACTGAACTATATGTTATTCCTGTATAACATTAACTGAACTTTCTTTAAAATAGAAAAGTGACAGAGTTGTTTCGGCAATAATGTTTTTTTTAAGTCTGGTAGTTTATATCTGGTAATAATGGGGTTTAAGAAGTTTTTCGTTTTGTTTTTGTTAGAGACCAAAAATGACGGTCTTACCTACTTTCCAATAGTTCCAATGTAGGTGTTAATTTTTAAGTGAGAATGGAATATTAAGAATGCGTGAACTGTCTTTTAAGGCTGTAAAAACAAAACAAAAAAAAATCTTTGGTCATAACACTGCCCCCTAGTCCCAACAAACTAAACAAAGACAACGATACCAATAGGATCTAACCTTTATAATGCAAGCTAGTGATCCTACTATCCTACTTCCTACTAATATTATAAAGGCGAAAGTTTGGATGTCATGATGTCTGCATGTCTGGATGTTTGTTACTCTTTCACGCAAAAACTACTGAACGGATTTTGTTGAAACTTTACAGTATTATTGTTTATAACCCAGAATAACATATAGGCTATAATTTATGACGATATGTGACAAACGAAATTTCACGCGGGTGAAGCCGCGGGTAAAAGCTAGTCGTAAATAAAAAAATCAACGTACCAGTGAGCCGCTGTAAGGACCCATTTGGGGTGTATGATGGTGCCTCCGCAAGTTCCGCCGAAGAGCACCGCGTGAGGGTACCGCAGGTTCACAGGCTTCGAGTCGTCGCGGAATAAGGAAGGCACCTGGGAGGGCTCCACGCTTGAGAAGGGGTTCACGCCAGATGGTTTCCCGGCAATAGACCCTGGGTGGAACAGCGGCTTCGTACTCCCATCGGCCTGGACAGTAGCTTTTGTTTCACCATTGTCGGTCGTTGCCAGGATCGAGGTAGGAATATTATTCTCTGATCCCTTTTCATCGGTTACCGTAACCTCCGTAACTCTCCTTGGAGTCTCATTAGGAATTGACTTTGTTTTAGGTTCCTCGAATAAATACGCAGCTGGAGTGTTGGCTAGGTCAGTGCTGGTAAGCGGAAGAACCGCATTCAAGTTCGCGTTATTTGCCGGTACATATCCTGGAAAGAAGATATTTTGTATTTAGCAGACTTGACAATTACAGTCTGAACCAGGGTCGTGTCCGTATCTCGCAACTGGCAGATGAATCGATGAGATGTCTTAAGTATTATGGCAGCGATCAAAGCAATCGGAATGCATTTAGCAGGTCCGGTTTCTAATGACGCCAATTAGCCATATAATGGCTTCTGCCTAGAACAAATATGCTTATCCTAGTAAAAAACAAAACGCTATCCATCATGGGAAGTTCCATCCATCATTATGGTTATTTATGGAAACTACATAATTGAGTAATTTGTGAACCACTCACTATTCAGCCAATTGGGGCATTGTGGTTGTGATAAAAAACGATAACATAACAACAGGTATTCGTTTACCTACATAATTACCTTCTGCTTTTAAATAAATCAGCTACGTATCTATTTTTGAATGATAACTTAAGTCTCGATAACGTTCGAACATAATGGATTTAGAGTTTATCTTCACGTTTATTAAATTTCATATTGTATGCTGTTAATGGTATTTTATTAATATATCTGTTGGTTATGATTTCAATGTGACACATGACACCACCAGATCCTATAAATTGTACCCCTTATCACTGTTGTTCGGCACGAATAAAGTAAAATTAGACCGTTTTCAAACATTTCTGAAAACTTTTCCAAATTACTGATTACTACTACTAAAACTAATTTTACACACTGATACACTAGTACTTAGTGAAGTACCCACAAACGATTAGTTCAAAACAAATCATATTGACGCCGGTAACCGAGTCAATGAAGAAATTAAAATATAATTAAATAACTAATTATATTTTGTCCTATGAAATTATTATTGATTAGTTCGACACATACGTCATTATATGTATATGTTTTATGTTATTATATTGAACACTTTCCTTATAAACGTGTTTTTGAAACTAGTTCACTCCTTTGTTAAAATTAAACCAAAAGCGCGCGATTTTTGATAACAATGCTGAAACGATATAATTGGTTCACAAAGACTAATAATTTGTTGTGATTTACTCACTATTAGTATTAGAATTAGCGTAGTCAGGGCGCGCGGTTGCGAGAGCTGCGCACGCGGCGAGCGCTGCCGCGAGCACGGACGGGTTGGCGCGGGCGAGCATGGCGTCTGTGCCGGGCTGTCACGCAAGGTACCTTTTATGAAATAACAAGCGTCGACGTCATTCTACGTCATTACTAATAGTGACAGTTTCGTTTTGATGTTATCAGTCCTCATAAATATTATTTTAGGACGTAATGAATCTAATTAGATTTTAAAATAATCTTGTGATAATAATATTTTCGGATAGTATACTGGTGAGAGTTAGTGAGATTGGATGAATGTTATTTCGAGTAAAATTTCTGAACGAATGATTCTTATACATCCAAGAACCATACAGTTAAATGAGTATTGTGATTATATTAGATTTAACCTACTTTTAAACGAAGCGTAAGTGCGTAACCACTGTATTTAAATTACGTACGGTAATTAAACGTAACATTTTGCGTAATATTTAGGGGGCATTTCTAATTCAACTTTTTAATTGACGAATCAATCATTTTCAGACTTATGATTCAATACATTAATAACTTTGTTGCCGCACTTTGTTGTGTATCAAACAAATTATTTACCTACCTGTTTATTATTTAATTTAATTAAAGACAATGAGGAAATTTGTCAGGAGTAACACTTCCGCCTTATATTTATTTTCTTTATGCCATTTTACTATCGTTTAAATTTTAAATAAATGGATGGGCAGGATGCGTTTGTGTCCTAGTGAGATTGAAATGCCAGTCACCAACAGTGCATTGTATGCCCAGCCTAAAGCTTTTAATTAAATATCTGTTCCTAGAGATTGATTCAGCCCAGTGAATCTGCAGAGCTCTTCAAGCTACCAGCGTACCTTCTAAAATTATTCTAATTTGGAGTACGGGACTATTCCCACCGATGCAACTCCTGTATAGCCAGGATCTACAGCTTGACCGCCAATAAAAACTCAACCAGTGAAAGTCAAGTTTGTCCCGGGGGAAAGTTAAACTGTCATTGGACCCGCAACGAAAGGAATTTGGGGTAGGGTGCTGTTTATCTTTGCAAGGTTGTACCTTCAGCCCAGCGCATCATAAACGCAGTCGCCCCGACCCTGCGGAGGCCGAGCCGGCTAGGCTGCGATATAATAATATGGCGCATGCGTCATTCGGCCCGTATGCGTCGAGATTTCGGGAAGTGTTACTATGACGGTATGTTGTAACGTAAATATCTTCATCATCGTCATTCATAGAATATTTACCAGGTATGTATGAGTTAGTGACTAAAACCCCCAGTAAAAAGTTATTCGTAACTGAGCTCCTTTTAAATTAAACTGTTGCGCTGCTGTTTTCTTTCTATTTTATGATTTAAGTACTGATTTTTGGTATCTTGTCTTTGTGATGCCCAAAGTAATAAATGTTATTTATTTTAATACAATTTTGTTCATGCGTTCAACGCCTCTTTCTCTCTTTTCTTGCTTTCAACGAAATTTTCGCCTTATCTTTGACTTTCAGGCTTTTTGTCGCTTGTTTGCGGCTAGACCTATTATTCTCGTTGAAAAATAAAGCTAAATTAGGTATATTTATTTGCAATGATATGTGCACACTTGCTTATCAAAGTTTTAAGTGTAACGTGAGAGGTAGTATTTTGGCGATTAAAAATGGGCGGATCGGTCACGGCCCAGTGCACAATGGACAATTGGACATGTGGTTGCTATAGCGTTGATCGCAGTTCCTGGTGTAGTATGTTCAGAGTACTAAAGAGTGTAGGGCGATGATTTGGAGTTTTTCGCTCCCTAGCAACCTATACTGGTAACTGGGTACTTTTTAGTAGCAATTTAAAATACTTAGGCTGAGTTGTACCAGATAACTTTGACCGTAACTATAACGATAACCGGTGTATTTTGTATGGAGTTTGACAGATTTTTGACGTTTGTCAAAGTTAAAGTAAGATGGTGCAACCCAGCCTTAGTTGGTTTTCTTTATTAATTCATGGATGTGCTAAACCATATTATTACTCGATAGACTTTATGTAATGCCAAGTAACACTGTGGTAACACTTTCTTTAGCTTTGTTGTCTTTTTTTAAGTCGTAAGAGTAGCACAGAGTACATCCGCGTCGATAGTATTTTATTTTTCTCGCGATTGTGCGCCAGCGCATCGAGGCCGGGTAACGACACATTACGTCAGCGCACCCGTATTGATGCACAGCGGGCACTTGCAATGCGCTTCCTTCATTAATGCAGCGCCTATCTTGGGTCGGAAACAGTTAGTGACTTTATAGGACCTCGAATTCAGGTATTCAGGTAAATGTTGTTGTCTTTCAGCAACTGCCATAGTAATTAATTTTAGTACTACAGTACTTTCAGCACATTGTCTTGGTTATTAGGTAGGTATATAGTTAACACCGATTCGTAGTTATTTTTGAGTGTCTAATCTAAAGAATAAATTGAAACTTTATTTTCTTATCTCTCTTACTTAGTTAATACTGGTTTTACTGCGGCGTTGAAATGTAGGTAGTTATGTGGCAGTGTTTTTGTCAATTAAGCGTGTTGTGTTCGGCTCCTAATTCACGGTACCGACCGACGCAGTCTCAGGCCTTCGGGTTTTCCCTCCATAATGAAGTGACGCAAGCAAGGAGGCTGACAGGTCGTGTCCAATGATTATCATTGGACTATTTCAGATTAGCTCCATGACCTGATAAATTAATTAATAAGTCATAGAGCCGCTCTGAGCGGTGTTATTAGAATACTGGATGATTTATTTGTTGATTTAATTTGTTTAACCGGTCGCATGTAAGTACTATAATGTGCACGTGAATCAACAAAACAGAAAAAAATAAGTCTGAATATTGTTAGCAGCTATGTCGATCGATATACAATGTATTATCTGACTCTCTTGACCTACGCTACGTACAAACCTACGGAGCTAACGCGTAGCTTTTTTTGTACAGTACAAATCAGTAAAAACATAGTGTGAGTTTACTATAATTATGTACATTGCTGTACAATGTCATATAGGTAGTCCAGTAGAATTAGCTTTTAAATCGGAAATAATTCCTACAAAAGATTTTATTGTTTTAATANCTGGCCTAATATTAGCGTACAATTATTATTATTGATTGCAGATCTATTTTCAGCCCACACGCAACTCGTGTGTTGATTTACATTATTTATTAACATAATTAGTATGAAATTTCTATTTAAAAACGTAGGTATCAATTAGCGATAACTTTTGATAAATATAAATGCCACGAATAACAAAATTATTCATAGTAATCAATAAATAACTGACAAGGATTGTTACCGTATGGATTAGGTATGTAAAATGCTGTGTTGAGGATAGGTGGATAAATGAAACATACATTTGAATTCAAATTAAACTTTAATACTCTCTTCAACGTCTACGGATTGAGAATGATCAAGGGTCGTACTCTATGTAGTACAAGAGTGCAGTAACAGTAACGGAATAGTCCGTAAAAAAAGTGAAACCAACGTTATACAAAACTTAGTTATATTGCTTTTGAATATCACTCTACATTCGCTGCCTTACGGCTAAGTTATTTATTTTAATACTCATAGTAGATAAAATTGCATTGCAAAAATGAAAAAGTAAAGCTAGCATTGGAAATTTTCTAAAGTAGGTACGTCTACTAGAACGAATGATATTGAAATGTTTAACAAAACGTTTTTCAGGAAAATGCATTTAAGTACTATGTATTTTTATGCACAATACATAAATTAGGTTATGATGTAGCTTAGTTTTATTTGAACTCTTTCTTTGGCATCCATTTTTTTACATAGTTCGGGCGAAATTTTATAAAGACATATTTTTATTTAATATAAAAACCATCGTGCATAAAAGTAAAATTAGTATATTCTTTGTTTGTTTCAATTGTATGCCTTTAAATAACAAAATATGAAAGCAAAATATTTTACATCTTAAGTACGTTAAGAATATAATTAAATTTTAAAAGTTTTTTTCCGTTTTAATCGTAAATCTTAATTTAGAGGCATCCTCAAATAGCGCGCTCGCCTCAGTAGATTCGAGTACGTATAAAATTATTCTCATTACGTTTTATTAGCGTGTATATAACGAACATTAGGCAAGTCACAATTAATAGTTATAATAAAATAGAAGAATTTTATCAACCAACTAATTTGACTGCTAGATTATAAATAATTTTTGTACAGAGTTTTTCGAAATATAGGTAGCGTCTTTAGTTATAAGTAATCACACAGAAAAATAAACTTTTTCCTATTGTAAATACATGTTGTTGTAACTATTCGAAAACATTTATTTTCCAAAAATATATAAATGAAAATAATTCTGTTGATTAGAATAGAAGATCGCGTATGAATGAAGGGCGCGTGTCAGCGCGCTGAGCGAGCGAGCAGAGCGCCGCGCCGCTTCGCCCAGTAAAAACCCCAAGTACACTTCCACTCATCTAAAACTATTTCATCCACGATAAATCATTAATCAAAACAACAGACCTTTGACAAAAGTAGATATTTAAAGCCATCAAAAAGATTTGTTTTAAAAATTCAACGATTGTGTAAAATTTTCTCTGATCGAACGTTTACGCGACTACTTTTGTCAAATTTCTTAACAATTGTCATCTATTTATTGCTTGTAATCTACCTAACTACTCACACTACGGTTAGTCTAATCCTTTGAGTAATACACTATCGAGCGAGTAACGAGGGATACGTGTTCGTTCGCGCACGTCCATTAGTGCCGTGAAGCGGGAAGCGCACAACATTCATGATTTTAATACAAAAATATAACGAATGTTTGGTCGTCCATGTTTCCTAATTAGTACACAGTACACATCAAACAGGCAAATAAGGAACTACGCACGACTAGTCCAGAAACCAAATTCAGAAGAACATTAAAATTACTCATCGTAGATCTCAATAAGACATTGTAGATTGACTGATTAGACTACTCACGATGAATGTTTATTTCTGATTTATTTATACTAAGTGATTCAGTTGCCACGTGTAGTTATGACTGCGCCACATTTCTGAATTATTCAACATTCTTGGGTGGTTTTCAAACAACTTTGATAAAACGCTTTTAGAATTTTAGAAGCCTACGGCATCAGCGTCAAGCTTCGCGAGAGTGAGCGCATCTACAAGAAGCATCTCACCACTTGCCGAAATTTTACGCAGTTTTAAAACTCCAATTGACTTTTAAATAATCATAATACTATTTTATGATTACCTTAATATGAGTGCGGACAAATATGATTTCCCTAAGTGGATATATTTAACGTTCTATTGTATTGCGTTATTCTACGAATAAGTTCATTTCAATAACACCAAACCGCACAAAATCAATGTAACCAAAATCTTAGCTAGCGTTAACTTACTATTAGATGATGAAGCATTAACATTATGTGATTTAAAGCACGATGATCACTAACAAGTAAATGCTAAAATATGATTACTCTATCAAATATTTGACTAAATCCTGGTATGGAATGTAAAAATAAGATCGATAAAGATATAAGCTAATTTTTCTATGAGCTATCACTAGTCGAGCAAACGTGTCTTTTTACATTGTGTTGCCCTCGGGTCTAGACTCACACAGCCCACGCTTTAACAATAGTAAGTACCTGTGATTAATTATACGAATCGCAATTATCTTATTCACAAGGGATACATGAGTGTTCTAAACTACAAGGACAGACCGAAGTAGGACGATTTATAATTAAAGTTTGTAGTAACAATATTATTTAACGCTATGCCTAATTTCAATACATCTACGAAGAGCATTAGATTTCGTTTCGCGTTCAAATGATCGGTTTTAATTGTACTCGAAAACTTATTACTAATTATCTTAGTTTTTATTTATATCTGAACGCTAATTTATATAAACAACCTGATTTATTGTTTAGAAGTTTGAGTGTCGGATATATTAAGATGAGCCATGCTATAGCATGGCTCATCTTAATAAGGTTTTATAAAACGTTATCATAAACCTATCAAGTTACGTTAATTGGTGTATAATGGATTTGAATATTACGATCACTTTAAGATAAGTTTTATTTAGTAAAGGCTACACTTGCCCTAATGATACCTTCGATGCGATAAACAATACCGTTGCTGTGTGATTATTAATGTTGTTGGTATAAACAAATTATGTATTAATTAGCGTAATTAGTCATTATCAAAGTAACACTAGTTTGTATTATTTTAACATGATTATTATGATTATTAAGGATAAGGTGGTTTTGCACATTATGCAGTGCACCTTTGTAACATAAATTAACATAATATTTTAGTACTTGCAAAAGTGTGTTAAGGATTGGTATTAGTGGCGACATGAATTTAATAGGTACCTACACATTTTTTGTTCTTCTCAAACGCAAATAAGATTTTTGTATGATGATGCTCTATGTAGTTATCTTGCTTTTTTTTAATTTACTTTATGATGCTATTAATCACGTTTATTGAATAAAATATAATACCCATTCCAAAGGAGTAAGTGTGCGAAGTTAGACGTTTGCACTAGTGTCCAAAATTGAATTGTGACTTTATGTTCAACCCAGAATTAGCTGGCATCGCGTTGATTGTATTAAAATTATGTTTTTGGCCAGTTAACTCTACGTTTTTCTCGGTTTCCAGTCGTACTTACTTGCATGCAATCATTTTAATCTTTAATTAAACCATTAAAAGATACCCTCNATATCCTTACATAACCTGTTTTGTTGAAGGAATGTTTCGATACTATTATATTTAGGCACTGATAATAATTAGTACCTACCTAGTTACGTAATATTTATTTATGTCCTTTAGCATTGTTTGTAATTAATATACGAAAATAACTTGGGATAATTATGTTATAACTAACGTAGTAGGGTTAAAATTATATGATACAATTTAAATTATTCATTGCAAGAATGACATTCACTACATGTCTTGAACATAAATAAAAATACGTATATTAGTGCAAAATAAAGATAAAATGCTTGACGCTGACAAAAAATAAGGAATATATGTATGTGAATATTATTAATTAATGGTTTTTTTATTTAACTGACTAACACGAAAACAGAACAAAATGTGTTAGTCAGTCAAATAAAAAGAACCTTAAATCATCAATATTACATTCCTTATTTTTTCTCAGCGTCAAGTTTTTATCTTTATTTTATCCATAACTTGTAGGTAACTTTTGGAATTCAAAAAGAGTTTAACTTATTTTTGGGACGTTTACAAAATTAACAATGGCTTGACCTACATTAATTTTGTGTTATTTTCCATTCCACGATGTTGACTTCGGAGATTCAGACCCGCAACAAGTAAATAGGGAATCATAGTTTATTAATGCACCATAGTTTAGTTACAAACTATAGTTTAAATATACGGGGTCCGTTCAGTGTAGGCAGAAGACAGGTGACAAGGAAAGGCGAAAGAAAAAGCATATGAGCTGGTGCCACCTGCGTACTTATGCCTCAGTGATAAGCACAGATGTAATTTTTTTCGTAGCAAACAAACCCAAAACTATAGCAAATTTTGAACCTTCACGTCTTTGTTTTCAGTTCGTTTGGGTACTCAACTAAAGCAACGAAAGGCTTCCTTTAATGGTAAATCGATCCGAGTTTCAGAAATGCAAAGGTCTAATTTCAACTATTTTTTCTACTTCTTTCGCGTTTTGGAATGTGCTGCTGCGAATTCAAGGTCGTCTTTAATCGGGGCCTCCAGGCCATTAAAATACCTTTATCTTAAAAAAAGGGAAATTGCAAAAATATATAACTCTTCAGCGATTGCGTACTTTAGTATTCACAAGTGACTGTTTAATTTTTATGAGAGCAGTTAAGCCCTATTCTTCGTTCCCACTGGGCGCTGAGTGACCCAGAGTGCCCAGTGGGAAAGAGGGCCTTATTCAGGGTTGGGTCTAGATCAGCAGTGCGAGGCTGCGCAGGAGTGGGCGCGACGGAGGGCCGGGCGTCAGAGGTGGCGCAGCGGCGCGTGGCACTCTACGCGCGACATCCATGCCAGGTCACGGGTCGTCACCTGGAATGACATTTTAAATATTAGTCTCTGGTAAGGAACAAGTTTAAGTAATTTTCCAAATTAAAATAAACAGAGAAATAAAGACAATGTGGTGGTCCCATTGAATGAATGTACAGACGAAAACACAGACTACATTTTTGTTGCAATAACATCTATTTTAGCTCCATGTAAAGGCAATAGCAGCCACAGTTTTTGGCTCGATGTGCTGTTGTCTCTGCATGAAACTTTGCTTAGGAAGCTTTAAAGTAACGTGAGCTTGGTTTCGTATGTATGATTCAGTATGTTGCGCGAGATACGTATTGGTCCACTAAGCTTGAGAGCATCTCCAGTAATAATAGGAGCTCTATCTTAGGAATATATTTCTTTATATATTATTTGTGATTGTTACTTGTTGTGTATGCCTAATAATAAAATAAAAAATAGAAAGTACCTAGTGTAAAAGTACGGGACTATTCCCACCCCTGAAACTCCTGTGTAGCCAGGATCTACAGCTTGACAGCCAATTAAAACCCAACCAGTGAAGGTCAAGTTTGTCCCGGGGGAAAGTTAACTGTCATTGGACCTCAAATTAACCAGAAGAACATAAGAGTTCGAAGGTAAGGTTCGACTTAGTAAAAGTAAATGGGCTAGAGTAAAAGTAGTGAAAACATTCTGGTATAAAAGAAGTTTTCTACCTGGTGCATGGAGTACACGGCCAGGACCACGAGCACGTGCATAATGTTATGCGAGTTGAGGCAGCGGTCCACGGCCCCCGGGAACCACTTCTCCGGGATGTGCATGGCTCCGATGACGCCACCTCCCAACGAGACCGCATCCTGAAATTAAAAACATAAAAATATTATTTCAGCCACAGGACGTCCACTGCTGAATATAGGTCTCCCCCAATGGCTTCCACATCGCACGGTTGGTAGCAAAATATTATTTGTACCTTTAATATTTTTGCCCTCAGTTTCGCCCGCGTAAATAGATCTGTCCGACATAATCCAGCGTTTCCTTATTTTCAAATCCAGGACAAATCTATCCTGTTTTTCTCTTTGACTAAGTTTTATTTATCATCAAACACTACGTACCTGGTGGTGGAAACCGCATGAAAATCCCTTCAGCAGGTTTGAGTTTATCGCAAACAGATCGACGCAGCAGAGGACTTTATTTTAAAGTGCTAATGTTAACGATTCGGTGGATAGAGAAAACCGATTTTCTATTGTTGCTATGCACGCGAACGTCAATGGAGATGCTGCTCGCAGAAAATATTTGGTAGGAAATCAAAATTGTTCCTGACTAATTAATACGAGTAGATATGACTTGCTGTTTGTTTGTGCATCAGAATGACATCAAGCAGATAAACTACGTTCAACAAGCAATTTACCCAGAATTTTGTAATTAATCGTTTTGAAGCTATAATCATCTATATCACTTAGGTTTACAATTATCCATTTGTTATACATCAAGTAAATGTATAATTTGAATAATTTTATCATTGTATTTTCCATTTACGATTGCAGTATTGTAGAGTACTAAGAATCTACAGAATATCCGAAGTAGCAATTAAACTGTCTGTTCCGTGAAATACTGAGTGTTCCTCAACATCTTAGATGCCGATGAAATAATATTAACTTGGTTACAATTACATTGATATTATTGCATAATATTATGATATCATCATCGCCTTCTTTNATCATCGCCTTCTTCTTGTTCGTAACAAACTACATAAACAGTCCTACACAAAAATGATTTTTTTTATGAATTATGGCTCTGTTCTGTAGAATGCGTGAAAATATTATTTCTTTATCTGCAAACCATTAACAACTGGAAATGCAGAGAAAAGTACAGCGACTCATTAGGTTAGGGTCGAGTGTCTCTGGGAAGCATTATAGCAATTATCTTGAATCTTATCTGAGTGTTTAAGTCTTCGCAAATAGTTACCGTCATCGGAAGAAAACACTGCGTGTTATTTATAAAATACATACATTAGTTAAAACCCGTTGTGATTCATGACACATTTATTTATATTTTATGATTTTACCAAGTTATAATTGTTATGTATCTTTTAGGGTAGTTAGGTAATGACGCATTACGCTGGGGTCAAAGTCACGTGCGGTGGTAACACTAGTTTACAAAAAAAAAGTTTTTCTTTTACCCAAAGATAATTCATATTGGATGTGTTTTCTACCAGCCCCCTTATTACAAAAATATATGTCTCATATTCTTATCACGTCAAGTTTTTGAGATATCCACATTAACCTAAGTAAGCTGTCTTGTTAGCCGTGTCGGAGTTTCTACTTTATTTTAATTGCGTTTAAGTATTATTTTAACATTTTCACTTGTTTTAAAATGTCACCAAGGCAGTGTAAAGTAAGCCCAAATAACTTTTGCTAAGTTTGTGGTCAAATTATATCGTCAAAAAAGAAGAGAACAATCACTGAGGCCGTAAAACGGGCCTATTTCTAATACTTTCAAATCTCGGTAACAAACCTGATAAAAATGGGTTCCTGGTGTAGTGTGCGAAAATTTAAGAAGTATATTATTGCACTAGGCTGCAGGAAAAAGAAAACATATACCATTCGGCACCTCAATGTTATGGAGAGAACCAACAAATCACACTAATGACTGTTACTTCTGCCTCACTGAAACTACAGGTTTTAACAACAAAAACCAAGAACATACAATATCCTGATGTTGCATCAGTCACAAAACCTGTGCTATAATCTGAAGGAGTTCTTTATCCGTCATTACCCAGCAATTCCAATAAGGGAAAGATGATTGGTATTAATTTAAAGCAGTAGTGAAAAGTTTCCTGGGAAACTATTTTTTTTTTTTTGAGAATTATGCAGAATTTTTTTCCAAATTATTGAGGAATTACCAAAGAATGGGTGTGAATAGGTCGTTAAAAATTCATTTTTTACATTCTCACCTGGATTTTTTTTTTGAGAATCTGGGAAGCGTGAGTGTTGAGCATGGCGAAAGTTTTCACCAGGATTTGAATTCAATTTTTCTTCAATTCCTTGGAATTTGGGATAAAAATATGTTAGCGGATTGCTGTTGGTCTATAATAAAGGAAACTGATACTAATCAGTATAAAAGAAGGAGTAACACGACTCATTTTTGATTGTTTTTAGAGATAAATGTATAAAAATGATAAAAATTAATATAATCAATATTTACAAAATTTGACGTCCTAAATTTTTTCTAAGTTCAGTTTTTAAGTAAGGATTAATAACTCTACCGATACATATCAGTTTCATCTCTGGGTAAAAAACCTTGTAAACTAGTGAATCAGCCAGGGCAGACTTTGGACACTAGTATTGTGACATAGTTATACATCGCTATAGCTGGTTATTTTATACTTCATTCTGCAAGGTGGAACTCTACTTTGATATAATTTTCAAGGGCGGGAAAGAGATCTTCGAGAAAGAACAGCTGAGCGGAGACGTGGGACAGGAAGTTTGGTAGATGACCCAAGTCTTGAAGTACACACACAAGAGACACTTGTTGTAAGTATATTCATTATCTTAACAGTATTTTAACCAAAGTGGGTTGGCAGTCTATTATTATATGACTCTACTATTTCAAACTGAGTGCATCTCAGGCGTTATCTGCCACTAACTAGATGTCTAGATGACGTAATGTAAAAGTACATAATTATGTATACTTAGACTGAGTTGCACCACCTAACTTTGACCGTAACTTTAACGATAACCAGTGTTTTTTGTATGGAGTTTGACAGATTTTTCACGTTTGTCAAAGTTAAAGTAAGATGGTGCAACCCAGCCTTAGGCATCCAGTTCAACCGTTCTAGTTTAAGTTTTGGGTGGGTAATTAACATTAATTTGTCTCGAAATTACACGTGTTCCTACTTAGTAGATTGTCTGTTATCGCCAGGCTGTACCGAAGCCCTATATCTGGGCGGTTTGCAGCCGCGACCCGTTTAATCTGCTTAACGCATATTATATTACTCTACTACTTCATATGTTTGCCTTTAGAGCATTATAACTATAGCTCTGGCGCTTACAGTCAGTGCCTGAGGTTTAAGGAGCGGCACGGGAGTGTTTTTGCGATGTCAAATGTCAGTGAGACGTCAAGTGTACTTCATATTTGTATACACTGTCACGTCATAATATGTCAATGTCACCCTTCCCGTGCCGCTCCCATAAGTCAGGTACTGACTCAGTTAAGTACCTACTAGACCTATAAGTTGCTTGCCTTAAGGTGAGTATGCATATGTTATAGTCAAACCTCGAAGTTCCGCCACTCCTAGGTTTGACTAGTCAATCCTCAGGGCTGACTAGAAGTCTTAGTCAAAGCCCAAACATTTCGGCCTTTGACTAAATAATGTTAGTCAAACCTAGGAGTAATTAATTTGGTCAGGCAAAGGTCGAAACTCAATTTAATGATATCGGGGTTTGACTAGTCAAACCTGAATTAAGACTTTAAACTAAACTATACTTCATTCTGCTTTTCTATGTAATGTAACGTCCTTATGTATGGTACAATACAGGTAAAATTAACGAGGTTTGGTTCGTGAAATGGTGAACTTTAGAACATTTTATAGAGCGGCTCGTTGTTCTGTTACAAGTAAATGCTATCTGCCACTAACTAGATGTCTAGATGACGTAATGTAAAAGTACATAATTATGTATACTTAGACTGAGTTGCACCACCTAACTTTGACCGTAACTTTAACGATAACCAGTGTTTTTTGTATGGAGTTTGACAGATTTTTCACGTTTGTCAAAGTTAAAGTAAGATGGTGCAACCCAGCCTTAGGCATCCAGTTCAACCGTTCTAGTTTAAGTTTTGGGTGGGTAATTAACATTAATTTGTCTCGAAATTACACGTGTTCCTACTTAGTAGATTGTCTGTTATCGCCAGGCTGTACCGAAGCCCTATATCTGGGCGGTTTGCAGCCGCGACCCGTTTAATCTGCTTAACGCATATTATATTACTCTACTACTTCATATGTTTGCCTTTAGAGCATTATAACTATAGCTCTGGCGCTTACAGTCAGTGCCTGAGGTTTAAGGAGCGGCACGGGAGTGTTTTTGCGATGTCAAATGTCAGTGAGACGTCAAGTGTACTTCATATTTGTATACACTGTCACGTCATAATATGTCAATGTCACCCTTCCCGTGCCGCTCCCATAAGTCAGGTACTGACTCAGTTAAGTACCTACTAGACCTATAAGTTGCTTGCCTTAAGGTGAGTATGCATATGTTATAGTCAAACCTCGAAGTTCCGCCACTCCTAGGTTTGACTAGTCAATCCTCAGGGCTGACTAGAAGTCTTAGTCAAAGCCCAAACATTTCGGCCTTTGACTAAATAATGTTAGTCAAACCTAGGAGTAATTAATTTGGTCAGGCAAAGGTCGAAACTCAATTTAATGATATCGGGGTTTGACTAGTCAAACCTGAATTAAGACTTTAAACTAAACTATACTTCATTCTGCTTTTCTATGTAATGTAACGTCCTTATGTATGGTACAATACAGGTAAAATTAACGAGGTTTGGTTCGTGAAATGGTGAACTTTAGAACATTTTATAGAGCGGCTCGTTGTTCTGTTACAAGTAAATGCCAATCCAGGGTTTCCCAATTTTTTTTGCCAAGGAACCTAATTGATTATACTTTTCCTAGCGGAACCTCCGTACTACTCCACCCGCACGCCCTGCCCCTCCCTTGTGCGTAAACAAGTCGGTGCGCGCGAACAACGTCGGTCACGAAACGTGGGATAATATTTTTTACGGAACCCTTGCGGCCCTTCTACGGAACCCCAGGGTTCCGCGGACCACCTTTCGGGAACCGCTGCTAGTCTATGCTCACCTTTACTAGACTAAGTTCCCCAATGTCGTCGCACTTTCTCGATGCCACGGCCGTTAATAAATTTTCAAATAGTTCTGTGAAATAGTTTACAAGTTACAGTCACGGAATACAATAGTCACGGCAATATCTCTTCTAATCAATTTGGGGGAAGACTGTTGACTAGCTTTTAATAACTTTCAGTAACAATTAACGAACAATGCTCGGGAGTTTCACAAGTCAACGATATTTAACGATTGCCCTAATACAGGCGTAAATAAAACATTTGACGTAAAAATTAAATGGAAATATGGTTCTCAAGATGTAGGGTGTGTGTGCATGTGTGTTATATTATGTTGTTATAGTTTTCCCTTCACTAGTTTTCATGAAAGAGTAAAACAACGAATGGATGACCTTTTACTATTATTCCCATCTCTCGTTCCCACTGCTGGAACTCTGGTATAGATATGATGCACGCACAGCTAGATCGCCGATAAAAGCTGGATTGGTGAGGGCTGTTTATAAGTGCAATTGCAAAGACGTAGATTTAAATGATATCAAATTAAAAAAAAATATTTCAAACATTTAAGGGAAAAAAGGTTTCGCAGCTTTTTTAGTAAGCTGTATAATGGGTTTTAATACGTGTTATTAGCCTTTGTTAAGAGCTCTCTGGAACAACGAACAGCCTGTACCGTANTCCTTATGAATGGTACAATACAGGTAAAATTAACGAGGTTTGATTCGTGAAATGGTGAACTTTAGAACATTTTATAGAGCGGCTCGTTGTTCTGTTACAAGTAAATGCTCTAGTCCAGGGTTTCCCAATTTTTTTTGCCAAGGAACCTAATTGATTATACTTTTCCTAGCGGAACCTCCGTACTACTCCACCCGCACGCCCTGCCCCTCCCTTTTGCGTAAACAAGTCGGTTCGCGCGAACAACGTCGGTCACGAAACGTGGGATAATATTTTTTACGGAACCCTTGCGGCCTTTCTACGGAACCCCAAGGTTCCGCGGACCACCTTTCGGGAAC
Source organism: Ostrinia furnacalis (assembly GCF_004193835.3). NCBI lineage: Eukaryota > Metazoa > Arthropoda > Insecta > Lepidoptera > Crambidae > Ostrinia > Ostrinia furnacalis. Next base: position 946,814 of record NW_021132101.1, on the reverse strand, counting down.
CGCTGCTAGTCTATACTCACCTTTACTAGAATAAGTTTCCCAATGTCGTCGCACTTTCTCGATGCCACGGCCGTTCCTAAATTTTCAAATAGTTCTGTGAAATAGTTTACAAGTTACAGTCACGGAATACTTAATAGTCACTGCAATATCTCTTCTAAACAATTTAGGGGAAGACTGTTGACTAGCTTTTAATAACTTTCAGTAACAATTAAAGAACAATGCTCGGGAGTTTCATAAGTCAACAATAGTAACGATTTCTATAATAATAACATTGCCCTGTAAATATGGTTCGCAAGATGTAATGTACATGGTATATTATGTACATGTGCGTTATACTATCTGATGGATTTTTTATTTTATTATTCCCTACTGTTGGAACTCCGGTTTAGATAGGATGTAGTACAGCTAGATCACCGATAAAAGTTGGCCTAGTGAAGGCCATTCATAAGTGCAATTGAAAATTAACGTAGATATAAATGATATCAAATTAAAACATTTTATTTCTATCATTTAATACTTGTTATTAGCCTTTGTTAAGAGCTCTCTGGAACAACGAACAGCCTGTACCGTATGTAGGGTTTAATTAAACTCCATACGAGACACGTCGTGCTGGCTCGTAAGACGCCATTCATTATTGCGGGGCTCCCGGGGTGCTCATTTAGCTACGAGCTACCTCCAAGCTTTAGACAATATCTCTCTAGTACCTGGAGACAATGTAACAGTATGGATTCGATTTGAGAAGTCACATACATACTGTATAGAGCGCTACGAAGTGACGCGATATGGGAATCACTGGTATTTTTTGATATTTGGATGGGGAATAGGGAATACCTATGTACTCGTATATTATTCTACGTTGGTCAATAATTTGTACGATTAGAATAATGTTTTTTCGTAAATGTATTTCCTTACCTAAATTGTAAATACTTATTATTATACTATGCCTAAATGGAGGTTTCATCAATGCATGTTTCACGTTTTTAGTACGTAAGTTGAATTAATATTAATATTACTAACATTATAACTTAGGTATTCTAATTTTTAATACTAACTCTCAGCTTGGTGATGAATGCTATAGTGATAAAAATGATTCACTAAACATCACTAATGCTATTGTAATTACTTTTCGTATTATTAACACAATTGCTTGAAAAAGTATTACGAGTATCACCATTTATGGGCAAAAAACCCAACAGCAATTTTATTCCTAGTGTATTTTTTCCCTAAAATTGACCAAGGCTGAGGCGAAACATCGCAACAATCTTAGAAAGGCAAATAAAAATATACACAAAAAACATAACATAGTAAAAGTTCCGAATAAATATTTATTCTGAAACCGACATTGATTGAAATAACTGGTTCCGAAGTAATACTTCCGTCAGAGGGTGCCTGTTAAAATTCAGTTGAGGCTTGAGGAAATCTTGTCAAAGACAAATCTCGGCGGGGTGGGGCGGGGGAGGGGAGGAATGTCATTCCTCCGAGCGGATTTGATGCGGATAAAGTCACGGAGTTGTAAGTGCCACTAACGCTATCGATGGCAAGCTGGCCCGAGAAAGTCGCTTATTTAAAACTAGCAACGGAATATTTTTTCGAAAGTTTCATTCGTTTCTCCAAGGCATACCTAGGTAAGAATTTGATTTATTATTTCCACGGGTATTATAGAAATGACTTTCAGCGAATTTTTCAGAAAAAAATTACTGAAATGACAGTCCAATTTATTTTTTACACTTTCTAGATGAAATAAAATCAAACGTCTAGAGTCGGTGGCGTTTCAGAGAATTTTACAGTAACAAGAAAATGTAGAGTCGCTACTATAAATAACTATAATAGGTGGATATTGGATATGATTGATTACTAATGTTGTTTTCTATTTTATTTCGGGTATTTTGTTTCTACACGGTTTATCAGTGTCGAAATGACTAGGTATACCATTATAATCAGATGCTGAGATAACAACTTTTACCTAAACATAAAATTGATCAAACGAATTCAAACTTTCCTATTTCCATACAAATTAACTTGTTTACGCTGACGATATTTTCTCGATCTCTTACCATAGTTTCTATATTCTATTAGACAAAATAAATTACTTAGTAACAATGCTTCATCCCAGGCTTCATTGAAACTGTCCAAGTCCAGATNGTCCAGATCCTTTCAGCTGCTGCCCTTGTTGAAAGATGTGCAGTCTGGCGTGTGGATTCCCGCCGCTGGCACTACCTTCAAGCTGACGAGCTTAGCGTAAAATGATTCATCACTAACCTTATCCTTGTTTCAGCCCATCCAGCCCAGTCTGCCCCTTATTACCTGTAGAAAGACGTGCAGATCACCGCTGACCCTGACCACCTTTGGATTGATGATATTGTATCACTATGCTAACCCCAGGCTTGTTTTATAGCCACACCATTTAAGCCCTTGTTTAGGGAACAAGAATGAAGACAAGAACGAAGACGTGCAGAATGGCGTGCGGGTTGCCGCCGCCAACTAACTACCGGCAGCTGCGGGTTGACGGCCTCTATATAATAATACTACTCTTCCCAGGCTTGTAGACACCCAGGTTACTTCAGCCTGAACTGTTCCTTATTACCTGTAGGAAGACGTGCAGAATGGCGTGCGGGTCGCCGCCGCCGAGGCGCGCTGCGCGTGCGCCGGCCAGCAGCAGCCGCATGCAGAACGGCGCCGCGAAGCACAGCCGCCGCTCCCAGGGAGACCACGCGCGCATCGCCTGATCAGACACAAAACAGTTTCTTAAAATTCCTGCGTGAATATGCTAATGTAGTACAGTACGGGACTGTTCCCACCTCTCGTTCCCACCGCTGCAACTCCTGTGTAGCCAGGATCTACTGCTTGACCGCCAATAAAAACCCAACCAGTAAAGGTCAAGTTTAACCCGGGGGAAAGTTAAACTGTCATTGGACCCGCAACGAAATTAATCAGAAGAACATAGGAGGAGTTCGAAGTTAAGGTTCGACTTCCCTCCATGACAGGTGACAAATAAAGGTTAGTAACCTTATGTGGCAGTAAATGGTTGAGTATTGAGTAAAATTCATAGCCTAAGTTGGCCTTTACGACCGTGACGCAGTTACGGGAGCTGCGCAACGCTGTGCGACGCCGCACGGACCATTTCAGGAAATAAACATCTTCATAATGCTTTCTCTGAAATTGTCCGCAAAAGTCTGCAGTAAAGTTTTGCTTATTTACAAAGTAACTGAAAACTATTTGCCGATAGCGGAATCGGGAACCCGTATAGACTGGTTGAGTTTGGGCGAAAAATAAACCGAATTGTCCTGAGTGCAACCGCGGCGTTTGTTTGCGATCAAATAATTACATATTTGCTCTCCCCGCGTCTGGTGCTCGCCCGGGCATTCTCTCGAATGTTCTAGGGTTCCAGAACTTTCCATTATAATGGAATGAAATTGTTTATACCCAAAAAGAAAGAGAAATTTAGTTCACGTTTAAAGAATGAGCAAACTTTAAATTGTGAATGTCTTTCACCGAAACATTTAATTTAACATCTTATTTTTTGCAGAAACTGTGTAGCCGACTGTACATTAGACATGCGAAATATTATGAGGATATACATCAGGAAAAACCCAGTGCCCAAAAAGTTTGTCCATATTCATATTACATAACAATAAGTTAATCCAACTTTTTTTATTTATTCTCAGTAACTTGTCAGTTTTTATGTGGTGTATAAACCTATACAATGAAGGTATCTTTATAATCTGCAGTATTGTCAACTATGAAAAATACATAGTGAATGGTACTTACTTAGGTAGGTATTGTTTAATGTTAGTTATTCGATGAACAGATGCAATTGATCTCTAGTAAATATACAGGGTGTCCAGTAGTGTCAAGCCGAAGCCCAGAGGTAGAGCATCACTAGGGCTATCCAAATCACCACCATGTATGTTCCGCGATTTTTGATAGTTTTCGAGTTATGATTGCGTTACATTTCTGTGCTTAGGCACTTTTTTGGTCACTGTGGCGCGAATAGTCAAGTATGCCTGTTTTTTTTAATTATTATTAGATGAATACCATTAGGCCTAGCTGATTCAGAAGTATTTACATCCATAACACGAATGTACACTAAAATCCTGTATGTTGTAAAAAAAATCATAACTCGAAAACTATCAAAAGTCTGTACCTCTAGTACGAAAAACTTTCGAGTTCGTTTCGTTGCGTATTCAAAGTGTCATCGAAAAATTTTGTATGAAAAATTAAACAGCGCCCCCTAGGGCGGCTATAATATAGGGGGCGCTGTTTAATTTTTCATACAAAATTTTTCGATGACACTTTGAATACGCAACGAAACGAACTCGAAAGTTTTTCCTACTAGAGGTACTGAAGTCTGAACTTCGGCTTGACACTACTTTTTGGGACACTCTGTATATCTATTGTTAAGTGTTCATTTCTATGTTAATGGATTAGCCTTAATTCAGTTTAACTACAATTTACATTATCAGTTTGAAGTGTGGTTAGTTAAAGTTATCATCGTTGTTATTTCCAAAACAATAACAAGGATAATTTTATCAAAAGTATTTTAGTATCAGTTAATACGGTGTGTTTACATAGGTATTTTACATTGAGCGCCTATGTACGTATGTCATAAACACGTGAATTTCATAGATAAGGTATGTATGTATTAATTAATATTTATTATTCTCCTATTATGAACTTACAGTCGACTTAATACAATATGCTAGAAATGCTTAACTATTAAGTTTAAAAATCATAGTCATACATTTTATGGTTAATTAATATTCATTTAATGGTTTCCTGACTCATGCCTCTTCTATATAAATACTTAATAAATATGTATTTTGGAACGTAAGACTCAAACAGATAAATTAATGTAGGTAACTCTAATTTCATGACTTTTGAACCTTGCTCTCCCTACACTTGAATTTGATACTAGGTTCGAGACTATATTGATGACAAGGATGCGTGGTCAGTTTAGTCTGCACATATTAGATGTACTTAAATTTGACTATTCTTACCGTTAGATAATTCCTGGCAATAAATGGTGACTGAGTTTGTTCCGGCGTTTCTTCTCAGCACTTGCCATATGTTTGTCTCGAAGCGCTGGTAGGGCCCAAAAGATAAGGAGACATGTAAAGTGCCCCATAAGGGCTACCTTTTCTTTTTTATTATTTTCTATTGACGTTCATAAGTGCCACCTTTGGTCTAAACTGAATATGTAAATATTTTTGATTTTGAATTTTTGATTTTTGATTAAATTTTGCACGCTGCTTATAATAAATTAAACTAGTGAAGTAATGTAGTACAGTAGAACGCCGATTATCCGAATCAATTGGGACCGCGGTCGATTCGGATAATCGAAAATTCGGATAATCGGACATAGACAGGTAATAAAGAAAAATCATGTTAAAAACGAACTGTCACACATAGAATAAACTTTAATATCTGTGTTTACAGCTCTACAATAACGCTCAGTTGAAATATATGTAGACTCCTGCGAGTTCCAACTTGTTACACCAATACAAAACAAAAATGACTTGGTTTTAATTTTTTATATTACGCTTAGGACCGATTCGGATAATTGGCGATTCGGTTAATCGGCGTTCGGATAATCGGCGTCCTACTGTATTTGAAACATGTGAAAGTAAAGAGTACTTACTCTTTAACCTTGGTTTCATATTACCTTATAGAGCCCGACGATGCTGCCGACGGAGTAGACGGCGAGCGCGGCGTATCGCAGCGGCGCGGGCGCACAGTACACCGTCGCCGTCACCATCGGGATCGCGCCTGCAACAACCACGATTCGTTCTTACATGCATTGTAATAAGGTACATACATTCTTGTTTTTTAAAAACCTGTTCATCATCATCTTTTCAGCCATAGGACGTCCATTGCTGAAAATGGGGATGTTNCATTGTGGAAAACCTTGGGGGAGGCCTTTGTCCAGCAGTGGACGTCATTTGGCTGAAAAAAGAAGAAGTGATGCTCTACCTCTGGACTTCGGCTTGACACTACCTTTTGGGACACTCTGTATCGTTCGTTCGTTCGTTTCAGCCGAAAGACGTCCACAGCTGGACAAGGACTCCCCCAAGGATTTCCACAAAGACCGGTCCTGCGCCGCTCGCATCCAGGCACCTCCCGCGACCTTCACCAGATCGTCAGTCCACCTAGTGGCCCACACTATGTATATCTACTGTTAATTATTAATTTCTATGTTAATGGATTCGCCTTAGTTCAGTTTAACTACAATTTACATTATCAGTTTGAAGTGTGGTTAGTTAAAGTTATCATCGTTATTTCCATAACAATAACAAGGATAATTTTATCAAAAGTATTTTAGTATCAGTTAATACGGTGTGTTTACATAGGTATTTTACATTGAGCGCCTATGTACGTATGTCATAAACACGTGAATTTCATAGATAAGGTATGTATGTATTAATTAATATTTATTATTCGCCTATTATGAACTTACAGTCGACTTAATACAATATGCTAGAAATGCTTAACTATTAAGTTTAAAAATCATAGTCATACATTTTATGGTTAATTAATATTCATTTAATGGTTTCCTGACTCATGCCTCTTCTATATAAATACTTAATAAATATGTATTTTGGAACGTAAGACTCAAACAGATAAATTAATGTAGGTAACTCTAATTTCATGACTTTTGAACCTTGCTCTCCCTACACTTGAATTTGATACTAGGTTCGAGACTATATTGATGACAAGGATGCGTGGTCAGTTTAGTCTGCACATATTAGATGTACTTAAATTTGACTATTCTTACCGTTAGAAAATTCCTGGCAATAAGTGGTGACTGAGTTTGTTCCGGCGTTTCTTCTCAGCACTTGCCATATGTTTGTCTCGAAGCGCTGGTAGGGCCCAAAAGATGAGGAGACATGTAAAGTGCCCCATAAGGGCTACCTTTTCTTTTTTATTATTTTCTATTGACGTTCATAAGTGCCACCTTTGGTCTAAACTGAATATGTAAATATTTTTGATTTTGAATTTTTGATTTTTGATTAAATTTTGCACGCTGCTTATAATAAATAAAACTAATGAAGTAATGTAGTATTTGAAACATGTGAAAGTAAAGAGTACTTACTCTTTAACCTTGGTTTCATATTACCTTATAGAGCCCGACGATGCTGCCGACGGAGTAGACGGCGAGCGCGGCGTATCGCAGCGGCGCGGGCGCACAGTACACCGTCGCCGTCACCATCGGGATCGCGCCTGCAACAACCACGATTCGTTCTTACATGTATTGAAATAAGGTACATTCTTGTGTTTTTTTAAAACCTGTTCATCATCATCTTTTCAGCCATAGGACGTCCATTGCTGAAAATAGGCCTAGTCCACAATGATTTCCATAATGACCGGTTGGTAGCGGCCTGCATCCAGCACCTTCCTGCTACCTTTATGAGGTCTTCGGTCCACCTTGTGTGAGGAAGTCCTATACGCTACGCTTTCCGGTACATGTACGTTAATAAACCTGTTAACCCCTGCAATTATTATGCTTAACATATTCTTGTATCAGTACCTCTAGTAGGAAAAACTTTCGAGTTCGTTTCGTTGCGTATTCAAAGTGTCATCGAAAAATTTTGTATGAAAAATTAAACAGCGCCCCCTAGGGCGGCTATAATATAGGGGGCGCTGTTTAATTTTTCATACAAAATTTTTCGATGACACTTTGAATACGCAACGAAACGAACTCGAAAGTTTTTCCTACTAGAGGTACAGAAGTGGGTTCATCACAATAGAGTTCAGCGCCCAACGATCCGTCACCGTATTACTAGCATTCATCTTATCTCAAAACTTCAGTCTGATATACCACCACCGTTAGGCTTTTTAGAACAGACACCTATTGTCGCTTCAATACTCGAAAACTAGATATTTTTCTAACGTAATCCGATTGCTCGACCTCAGGTGGAGCGATCAAAGGGCGGATTTAACGCGCCAATGCAGTTTCGTCGAATATTTCTGGCGCGATCACAATTTTATTTTGGCACCCAGAACACATGGAAATTTGTGAAAAACATTTCAAAGGATCAGGATTGAAGAGGGACTATTAAAATTATTAAAACCATTTTATTTGTTAGACAAATCTGGTGTTTTTTATTTGCCTTATTTATTGACTTTACTTGAATTCTTCGTTTATCAGGTTTGACGTAAAACTCTTCATGACGGACATAATTATATTATCATAGTCATAACGAAAATATTAACCGTTGGAACGTGTTATGAAGGTAAAAACCCATAGCAAAAATCACAAGTACTAATCGGGTGATTTGTTATTTAGGGCAAAACACAGTATCTAATATGGGGAATTCTCTAAATGAGTTGTTTCGGTTCCTACACGGGAACAGAGGAGGGCGGGCTCGGAGGTTGAACTGAAAATTCAATTTGTAACTAACAAGGACGTGCAGATGGGTTTAGCCCAAGTTGACGGTATGTAAGAAGCACGTTTGGTGGGCTTAATCATGTTTCTGTCGTATCGTATTTAGTGAGCCTGGATTCTCAACATACGAGTACACTGCATTGGTTTCAATCAAAGTTAAAAAACAAAGTATTAACCGTGATTTTGTCATCGTACCTACCACATTCAAAAATAATTATATCTTAAAGTTAAATTATGTGAAAATTCGGCATTTAGGCAGTAGGTATTAAAAATAAAATGCAGCAATAAACCTTTATAATAATAACTAGCGGCCGCCCGCGACTTTGTACGCGGAGTGGAGTTTCGTAAAATCCTTTCTTAGCGGATGCCTACTACTGATGCTTACTACTACTACCTGCATGCCAAATTTCAGCCCGATTCGTCAAGTGGTTTGGGCTGTGCGTTGATAGATCACTATGTCAGTCAGTCAGTCAGTCAGTAACCTTTGAGTTATACATATTTAGATAATTACTGCCAGATTTAGGTAAGTAGTAAGTTACATTTTTAGGTAAGTAGGTATTTTCAGAACACTAATGGTGGTTAAATCTCATTAGTTACGTTCCTCTCGTACAATAGGAATAGGATACTAATGACTTACTTTCCCACTTCCCGAACTATCCGCATCAATCATCAATTTGTATAATAAATCTTCTCCGTCAATCTCAGGGTGGGTTCGGCATCGGCACCTAATGGAAAGGTCCAAATGTACAGAACAGCACATCAGACTATTATACACTTTTGTTGCAAAATCACCCGTATTAGAACTACATAAGATGCCACAGTTTAGCTTCATGTGATGTCGTCTGTACATGGTATTTCTTCAGTTACAGCTGAGTTAAAATATAGGGTTTACCAGGGAATGTTTACTTATATTGAAGTAAAGTTTCCCTGGAACGGTTAAATTGCTTGACGCTTTAATTTATTCAAATGCTCATTCATTGTTTATTGTATATTCTTATACAGATTCAAATACACATCTTATTTGCTTATTTCGCGGAGGATCAGCAAAAATTGAATGAGCAATCCTAAAAAAACAATAACAGCCCAAATCTCCCACATACATCTCGTGCCCGCACATGGCAGCTTATTTCAGACATATATCTTGGTCGTATGTACGAGTATAAATCTCTCACATTGCTCACAAGAGAAGATAGCGTCCTAAAATATGTATGGGAAAGGCTTGAATGATGAAGTTTTGACCGTCAATTTTCTGTACACTTGTCTAAAGGAATGGATTTTTAGCAAGCTGGTATAAAACAAAATAATCTTTCTATTTTTAAAGTTTGTATGTTTTTAATATTTTTCCTGTATGCTAGACTTCACTCGGACTCTGACTGAATCAGCACATTTTTGGTTCATCCTTTTTTTACACCCTGTATTGTTGATATCATGTATTTTTTTAGAAAGTATGCTGTGGCGAGAGCTATTCTTGGTTTAAGATCTCTTTTCTAAAGGCAAGATGCGTTTATTCTTATACATAAACATTGTCAGACGAAGATACTTATTTATCTAAATCTATGTATTACTTTCGTTAAAGGTTTCGTTGACGTAATGGTGATTTGGTGAGATGGGCATCAACTTTCAACGCCTTAAAACTTTCGGTATTACGTATTGCAGATCTAATCACTAACTCCTACAGCATTGTGAACTTGGTGGCGATACCAGATAAGCCGCGCCAGGCAATATTCAGGTCATTAACGATATTAGCCGGAGCAGCGTGGACGTGCTGATATGTATCTTAAATATCTGAATTCGACATTAAAATCGAATTAAACGGGTTACCCGGCTGATTGGAATCTTGCCCTGTTGCATAAAACATGAACCAATTCAATCAGGCGGCTGTTTACTCCGCCGTATCAATTGGAACAAACAATCTTTCTGCGGCATCTCTCGCTGAAAAATATATAAATTTTTATTAATTTTCTAGTCGCAGTACCTACCTACTTGTAATATCTTTGTGCTTTTCAAGCGGACGCAAACATTCTTCGGAATGCAATTTTATAAAATATCACAAGAGAATATCTTGTATCAATTCAGCTACATTTATCTACGTTGGACAACGAGAACTGGTCAGTCTCCAACCCTTTATATCCCTATCCTTAACTCTGACAATATGAATGAGTTTTATATCCCTAAATCCTTAACCCAGATAATATGAAGAGCTGAATCTTTGCACTTAATCAGCAATAAACGTTGAAGTGCCTCCATCTGTATATTAGTTGTAATAATAAAGCGGTCAACTCCGCTCTCACCGATGCCATTTAGTCAACTTTATCTTTGTTTGAGCGAAACGGAGCGCGAGTTACGGACGGACGTCGAATGCAGGCGCGTCGTTCGAAACATTGATGTACGAGTTAAAGTTAGTATGGAGTTGTTGGCAACAAGCTCGATAAGCTACACATTATTTACACAAATAGATTTTGGAGTTTATGTTTCTGCAATCTAAAATGAAATTACTAAAAAAATTTTAAACCCGTCAATAAAAATAAAATTGCCATTAAAAAGTCTAATCTATTCCAAAAGATGGCTTTCCCTGTAAAAAATGTAGCTTATTTTTGTGAATAGTCAGAGGTAAAAAGTGAAACGAGGTGAAGGATTAAACCCTCTTGATTAAAAAGTACTACGTAAAAAGTTACTGAAGTATATGATTCCGAATCGCGCTTGTTAGAATTTTAGGCATTAGTCATTTGTAAATTAGTAAATATTAATGTATTAAAGCAGATTCTTTAATTAATAAAGTTACCACAAAAAGAAGAATAATAATAAACAAAATCTAGCATAAAATACTTTACGTTATATTCCTATCATAATCGTATTATACCGTGGAAATACATAGAACTATAATACTGTAGTTTAATAAATAAGCATGTTACAAATTAAAAATCCAATTATAAATTCAAATGATTTATTCAGTATAAAGCCCTTTTCCAGGGCATTTATACACGTCCCAAATATAGCTTGCCCTACCACCACTTCGGGACAATATGGGCTGGTGCTGAGAAGAAGTGGCGAAAGAAACTCAGTCACCTTTGTCAGCGTCTTTTTCAACCAGTTACAACAATTTATAACTTATATAAAAATGAGTAATCTAGCAGTAATTACGTCTTATTTATTATTAACATTTTGACGGTATTTTGTATAACCAGTATTTATAATCAAACACACAGAACACAAGTTCTAGGTTAGATTACGTTAAGACTTAGGTTTAGGTTAGGTTAAGAATTAGGTTTAGGTTAGGTTACGACTTAGGTTTTGTACCATAACATAACCGGCAACTATAAGCATTGTCCTTCTTTATACTGGTCATCAAACTACCGACCCGACCCCGTGGCATGTCACCATCAATTGGCCAGGTGTCAATATAATAGGCCTGGCGCAGCCACATAGCCAGGTGTTGTAATACAATATCACAATAATACAATACAATTACACAACAAGCATAATAATAGTACCCAATAACNCATCTCTAGTAAAAACCCATAGAAAAAATCACGAGTACCTACCTCTAATCGGGTAATTTGTTATTCAGGGCAAAATACAGTATCTAATATGGGGAATTCTCTAAATGAGTTGTTTCGGATCCTATACGGGAACAGAGGAGGGCTCGGAGGTTGAACTGAAAATTCAATTTGTAACTAACAAGGACGTGCAGATGGGTTTAGCCCAAGTTGACGGTATGTAAGAACCACGTTTGGTGGGCTTCATCATGTTTCTGTCGTATCGTATTTAGTGAGCCTGGATCCTCAACACACTAGTACGCTGCATTGGTTTCAATCAAAGTTAACAAAGTATTAACCGTGATTTTGTCATCGTAACACATTCAAAAATAATTATATCTTAAAGTTAAATTATGTGAAAATTCGGCATTTAGGCAGTAGGTATTAAAAATAAAATGCAGCAATAAACCTTTATAATAATAACTAGCGGCCGCCCGCGACTTTGTACGCGGAGTGGAGTTTCGTAAAATCCTTTCTTAGCGGATGCCTACTACTGATGCTTACTACTACTACCTGCATGCCAAATTTCAGCCCGATTCGTCCAGCGGTTTGGGCTGTGCGTTGATAGATCACTATGTCAGTCAGTCAGTCAGTCAGTCACCTTTGAGTTATACATATTTAGATAATTACTGCCAGATTTAGGTAAGTAGTAAGTTACCTTTTTAGGTAAGTAGGTATTTTCAGAACACTAATGGTGGTTAACTCTCATTAGTTACGTTCCTCTCGTACAATAGGGATAGGATACTAATGACTTACTTTCCCACTTCCCGAACTATCCGCATCAATCATCAATTTGTATAATAAATCTTTTCCGTCAATCTCAGGGCGGGTTCGGCATCGGCACCTAATGGAAAGGTCCAAATGTACAGAACAGCACATCAGTCTATTATACACTTTTGTTGCAAAATCACCCGTATTAGAACTAAATAAGATGCCACAGTTTAGCTTCATGTGATGTCGTCTGTACCTAGCATTTTTTTTCAGTTACAGCAGAGTTAAAGTTAAAATATAGAAAAATAAATGTTTACGAGGGATCCTGTATGACTTGTTTGTTTTATGTCTTTTCTTTTTAATGGTTTAGATTTCCCCTGGAACCTAAGGTTAAACTGTTTGCTATATCTATCTTAGTTCTTTTTTTATAAATTCACAAAACGAATTTTAATTTACTCCTATTCAAAAGCTTATTCTATACTCGTCCATAAGCAGATACACCTTCTTATATTTGCTTATTTCGCGGAGGATCAGCAAAAAATGGATGAGCAATCCTAAAAAAACAATGACAGCCCAAATCTCCCACATACATCTCGTGCCCGCACATGGCAGCTTATTCTCAGACATATATCTTATGCTCTATGTATAAATCTTTCACATTGCTCTCAAGACGGGAAGATATCGTCCTGAAATATGTATGGGAAAGGCTTGAGTGATGAAGTTTTGACCGTCAATTTTCTGTACACTTCTCTATAGCAGTGTATTTTCTGCAAGCTGCAGTTCTTATTAAACAAAATAATCTTTCTATTTTTAAAGTTTGTATGTTTTTTATATTTTTCCTATATGCTAGACTTCACTCTGAACCAACACATTTTTGGTTCGTCCTTTTTTACACCCTGTATTGTTGATATCATGTAGTAAGTATTCTGAGGCGAGAATTATTCTAAAATCAAGATAGATAACTAGATAAACATTGTTAGACGTAGAGACTTATTTTTGAAATCTATCTAAGTATCGTTTCGTTGACGTAACTGTGATTTGGTGCAATGGGCATCAACTTTCAACGCCTTAAAACTTTCGGTGTTACGTAGATCTAATCACTAACTCCCACAGTAATGTAGACTTGGTAGCGATACCAGATAAGCCGCGCCAGGCAATATTCAGGTCATTAACGATATTAGCCGGAGCAGCGTGGACGTGCTGATACGTATCTTAAATATCTGAATTCGACATTAAAATCGAATTAAACGGGTTACCCGGCTGATTGGAATCTTGCCCTGTTGCATAAAACATGAACCAATTCAATCAGGCGGCTGTTTACTCCGCCGTATCAATTGGAACAAACAATCTTTCTGCGGCATCTCTCGCTGAAAAATATAAGAATTTTTATTAATTTTCTAGTCGCAGTACTAGACTAGTAGTTATATAATATCTTTGTGCTTTTCAAGCGGACACAAACATTCTTCGGAATGCAATATCATAAAACATCACAAGAGAATATCTTGTATTAATTCAGCTACATTTATCTACGTTGGACAACGAGAACTGGTCAGTCTCCAACCCTTTATATCCCTATCCTTAACTCTGACAATATGAATGTGTTTTATATCCCTAAATCCTTAACCCAGATAATATGAAGAGTTCAATCTTTGCACTTAATCAGCAATAAACGTTGAAGTGCCTCCATCTGTATATTAGTTGTAATAATAAAGCGGTCAACTCCGCTCTCACCGATGCCATTTAGTCAACTTTATCTTTGTTTGAGCGAAGCGGAGCGCGAGTTACGGACGGACGTTGAATGCAGGCGCGTCGTTCGAAACATTGATGTACGAGTTAAAGTTAGTATGGAGTTGTTGGCAACAAGCTCGATAAGCTACACATTATTTTCACAAATAGATGTTAGAGTTTATTTTTCTGTTTACTTTTTTATGCAATCTAAAATAAAATTACTATTTTTTTTTAAATCCGTCATTAAAAACAAAATTGCCATTGAAAAAGTCTAATCTATTCTAGAAGATATGTCTTTCCCTGTAAAATATGAAGCTTATTTTTGTGAATAGTCAGAGGTAAAAAGTGAATCGAGGTGAAGAATTAAACCCGACTTTACCTACTCTTGATTAAAAAGTACTTCGTAAAAAGTTACTGAAGTATATGATTCCGAATTGCGCTCAAATCCCAGCTCGTTACAGTGGCTTGGTCAAGCGGAGCGGAGCGCGTCGGTTGCAGGCGCCCGCACACACGATATATCGGGCAACGGGTAATTAGCCAAGGCCTGGAGTGGAACGTTCCATATTATTTTTATATAAAAAGTGACTTTTATAATTCGCAGTGTTGAACGCTAAAACATAATAATTTTAATTTATTGCTATAGAAAGGTCTTAATTTGCTGTAAGACTTCGATATTCTGGCTCTATCAGACTTTAACTTTATTCATTAGATCGTTTTTATACAGTGTTTTGCGAATCACATACGCTCTATTGTCGTTAATTCGAATTTTAACTAAGATTGAGGCTAAAAGCACAGAATAATATGCTAAAAGTAACACAGTGATATCATAATTATAAGACCAAAAGTAAATCTGTGCCATAGCTTCAATATAATGAAATGGATTGTAGAGCTATTGGGCTTGAGCCTCTGACAAGATTGAGGAAATGAAAAGCTGTAACAGTAATAAAGCGACAGCTACAATGTTTCGATTGCGCATTAAATGTTACAGAGAAGGAATTTTCTAGACTTTTAAATGAGGCCACTGTTTGTGAAACAAAGCAAATTCCACAGAACCTATTTTCCCAGTCGGCGACAGCTGCGAGTAGCTACCTAGTTTTTACCCGCTTGTGTTTAATGCTGCGGCGTAGACAAGGCTCCTAATTATAGAGAAACGGCTACATTCACTTCCAAAGCTTTTATTGTCCACATTAGGGTCAAACTAAGTTTTTATGACAAAACGTGGCAAACATTAGCGCGGATAAGCTAATGTATAGAAGCGAGATTTTGGTAACAGATGCTGAATCGTTACAGCTGGACAATGGACAAGGCGCCGCCGGCATCCAGGCACCTTCCGCGATCTTTACCAGATCGGAAGACGTAGTGTGGGCACCCCCCTCTAGGTGGTCCGACGATCTAGAACAGAAACTGAGCTTACGGGGGGAACTCTACAGTAGGCCATGTAAACTTAAATGATGCGGGTTACTGGCGGCAATGGGCTTTCTGATGATCTCTCAGACATGACTTTGTTATTCATTAAAACTTCACCAACTGAAATAAAATTCTTTCCAGTGCCAATACTGAAAGTTTGCTCCATAAATTCAACGCAGGACAGTCTTGGAATAGGAAGCAGCCGTCGATCGTAAGATGCTCAATTCAAGTCAACTACCTTTCATTGTTGAAAGTCCTGAACGTTATATGTAAGGTAACATAAAACTAGTAAGAGTAGGTACCTTAGTTAAATAACCTAATTTTCAGGATTGCTTTTGAGTTTATACTTTTTGACTGTTGCTTTTATTGCGACTAGTGATCAAAATGTCTCGTATAATAGGCAATCTCTCTAAAGCTAACTTTGAGGCGACGACAAAGTGCTGTTTCAACAATACATAATGCAAATTCGTTGCTCAAGCAAAATTACGACAACCCTCTTTGCTAAAAATACAATAAAACGAACCGAGCAGAGCGGCAGTAAAACACGAATAAAAATTGCAAAAGGTTCTCATCAATGTTTCAGGAGACGCAGGATCGATTGTGCGTATTCGTGCGCGAAGGTACCCATCAAAATGGAAGATGGAATCAGAAATTGTACTGAGATCTTTAGCGGATCATAAACTCTGCTCTGACACCAGCCTTACATTAACTTTTTATTTACTAAAGAAATGTCAGTAAGTGATAAAATTGTTGAAGTGCTCATCAAAGTTTCAGTGTGTCGCGTTGGAAGTGTTCCCAATAGTCCCATTATTGAGCAGTCACTGTGATTGTGACCGTGTCGGACGCCGGCCGTGATAAAAAGATCCCCATTCCAGATTACCTACATAATTTAATACTTTAAAACAAAGTAAGGTTTTCCTTTTGTATTTTCAATAAGAGTAACGTCAATGCTTCGCAAGGGTTATTTTTTAAAAGAAGCTGTTTAAGGTTTTATGCCGTAGCGACTTATTCTATCAAAAACTGAAAAACAATTACACTGACCTTTCCCTACCTAACAAAGGGATGATATTGCGTTGTAAGCACTCAATGGGCACTTGAAACTGTAATTATCAACAACTTGGCTGAAACACAGACCCAAGGACAGGTACTATTGTACCTACGTTCAGAATTAATTACATATTATGCTCTTGCACGAAGGTAGGATATGGGTACAGTCAGCGTCAAATAGTTTGTGACACTCAAAGTAGCCAAAAAGTTCGCAACACGTCTTTGTTTCAATTGGAATAAGGTTGTGCTGTCAACTTTTGGGTCACTTTGGGTGTNTAACAGGGTGTCACGAACTATTTGACTCTGACTGTACGTATATAATTTATTCAGGTAACTATTTGAAAGCTTGTACATTCTGGAGAACGGCATATAATATGTGCATTAGCTAAACTTATTACTAATGCATTGATAAAAAAACATTCGAAAAAAGGGCGGCCGTTAAAAGTTGCTAAGTTCTCATCAAAGTTTCATATGTTTTGGGCAGTCCCCGAATAGCCCGGGCCAGTTCGTATAGATGAGAAGGGCATCCCACAGGGTCGCCAACTTGGAGGTTATATGTATAGGAGAAGGGGTTGCATGTCATGACATTTATCGATTTTAAAATAAACTGTGTAAGGTACTATTGTATAAGACTGAAAATATTTAAAATAGCTTTTTTCCGCCTGAATTTCGTTCTGTCAATTCTCCTGAAAAAGTATTTAACTGAATACAAAACCCATTTCTACCACTTAAATTCATAATATTTTCATTATTTCTGGTACATAAATATTTGTTATATGTCTATTCATATCGTAACAACGCAAACAATGCACAAATGACACATTATATTATCTGCAGGCATAACTTGGAAAAACCCATACCTACACATACACAGATTTATTAAGCTGTCTATAACTGTATATTATGACGTAATTCATTAATACATATAATAATTACATAAAATTTAATTTCACGACTGTATATTCAGCATAGGTAAATATCTATACAAATTATAAAGTTATATATTTTTAATATGTAAGTAAAAAAAAATAAAGTAACTAGGTTCATATTAGGTTTCAGTGACGAGTAATAAATTATTAAACTGATAATACTCTGCAAGTAGTGGTGATGGGTACTAATAATAAAATAATAGATAACAGAAGACTTGGTGAGACTTGACTCATTTTACTTGTCAGTTGCCTTGTCAGTGTATTGAAAATCGTCTTGCGACATGCTTGCGACTTGTATGGGGAATGTGGGGATTGATTTTTACTTTCGGTCCCTCACTTATCCACGTCTCATTTCAGGCTGCAATTCCGCTTGAATGTAAAAGTCAACGTAGTTACTTAATACCTACTTGTATCACAAGTAGTTGTTTTTTCATACGGTAAAGAAGGTTGATAATTTTTGAAATATCGCTATGGTGGTAAGCATGTTAATAGCTTTCCATAACCCCTTTTCCCATTAAAGAATTTACTCATAAACCTGCACCAAAATGGTTTCTGTTTGTATTTCCAAATTAGTTTTCCGTTCGATTCTTTCCGGAGCCGCTCGGCCTTGAAGACCCAGACTACCGCTCCCAGCGCATTGTGCGCTGATCGCCTCAATATTGATCACTGATTATCACGAGCATTCCCTGATAATGCCAGTGTGGTAGATTCGGTGATTTATTACCGCGTAAGTAAATTGGGTTCATAAAGAAATAGCACAAAATTGCTCTTTCAGACGGTGTTTGCGGTGGGAGCTAAATAGAGTTTGGTATTATAAATATAGCTGCTTGTGATCATGGCTTTAGCAATACAGTCGAAACTTATTTTATTTCTTTTTTTTGTACTTTATTTATTTTATTTTATTATTCGTTGGTTACTAATTTAAGGCTTTGGCATCATCTGAACAGTTCATTTACTAATTGTAAAGATTATTCAGAGCTACGATAAGCTCGTTTTAATGCAGCTAACAGCATTCTAAGTCCATTGAAAGCTAAAACAATAGGGTTATATAAGCTGGCTGATTGTGCAGTGTACCAAAATGCAGATTTTGAAGCTTAGTTTATTGATCTAACAAACTTTGCAGTTGAATGTCATGGCCCTAGAGTTTTAAAAGCGGAGAGGTATAGGTAAGGTCAAGAATATTTTTAGAAGAACTATCAACTTCTAACTAAAATGCCTCAGAGTAAATAAAATGAAATGAGTTTCTGATCCATTGTTCACTTTGTTTGAACTTGCGAGATTGATTTCGCCAATAACTGCAGGCTAACAAAAAAATCTTTCATTTTTACGATCCCTTTGTCAAGTTCTATTCATAGCCTACACTGTCGAAGCTAAAAGAAGGTGTTCAAATTGTAGCCATTTACAAACGCACGCCAAGGGCCCTTCGCTAGAGGGGGAACAGTAAGAAATCACAAGTGAGTGGTTCGATGGGCCTCCAATAAAGCGCGATGACCTCTCGAAGACCACTTGCCGCGCCCGCTGTCTCTTAATTCCGCATCCATTAAATCAAGAACAACCCAAAGATGTTATTTTACAACTGAAAGCCTGAATAAAGTCTCGCAAATGTATTTGAATAGGTGGAACTGGGTCACGCGGGGCAGTGCGCTGTTTTCTGCAGGTATAGTATGGTGCAAACACTTGTTAAGTTTTCACTCTTAAGGCGAGGCAATAAGACTGAAAGCTATAAGTGTAACCATAGTTTGCCTTGAGTATATCGCCTTATGTAGAGTCAGATTAATATCCAAATGGGCGCGTTTGCTGCCACAAACATTCTTTGAACTTTGCGACTTATTATTACGACATAACATCAGTGTAATATCATACGAGTATACATATAATTATCGTAGCAAAATAAGGCGCAGTCGAATAAATATGTATAGTATCGATATGATTTCGTTAAAAGAAAGTTAAAAAATTGTTAAAGTGACAAACACAAAGACGGACTGAAATACGTATTAATAGTTTCACGGAAAAACACTAGCATCTTATGATGACGGGAATACTTGTAATAAGTAAACGCATGGTGCTTTATAAATGGATAAATCGTGTAAATCGTGCAAATGGATTAGAATGTTCGTATTTTCAGCCTTACCATAAAAAAAATACAATAAAATCATACACAAGTGAGACGGGCAAATAATATTTCGGGACGGTAAGGGTAAGGTTCCATGTTTGATGTTTCCAAAAATAAACACGTGGCGTAATCATAAATAAGCGCGCCATAACCGTAAGGCCGTGATTACACGCCTGCGTCGCGAGATAGCGCCGGTGGAGGTAGCGTTTAAATGGTGGCTCTTCTCATACTCATTTGTTACATTTTCTTAGCTTGGAATATTCCGAATTAAAAATAATTTTTCTTTTCATAATAAAATAACTTTACATAAATTACCTTTACATATTCAGATAAAATGGAAGCAAAGTGCGGTTATCGTAAAGACAATTTAAACGTTGATTCAAATAAGACAAAATGATTATTTTTTGTTAATTAAAAATAATATTAGTGTATTGTAAATCATCATCATCCTCTCAACGTCATGACGTCCACTACTGAACATAAGCCTCTCCCCCCACTGATTTCCTGATTGGCTGGTTGGTAGCGGTCTGCATTGTATCGCCTACCTACTTACGAATAAAGTATAAAAAAATAAATTAAATTATCAAAGATGATGTGGATCAGCCTTTACATTCTAAAATCCTCATTTGCTGCTCTGGGTTCCTACTAACATGTGAAGTTATGTTTATTCTCCAGTCCTATCAAAACGGATGTAGCCTTTAGATTTGAAGGCAAATTTAATGTTGGAGTATAGGGATCTTGTAGCCTCAACCAAAATGTATTTTGCAATGCTACACACGTTTTTTCATTATTCGGCAACGACGGTAGTCTAGAAATAGTCAAAATAGTTTGAGAATTTGTGTCTTTCAATCGTTTTGACTAGTAGAGGAAAGTCGTTTTGGTTTGTATTCCATATTCGATCATAGCCTGAGCACAGAATAATAATAAATAATAAGTACTGACTGAGCAACAGGC
This sequence comes from Ostrinia furnacalis, assembly GCF_004193835.3. Classification (NCBI taxonomy): domain Eukaryota; kingdom Metazoa; phylum Arthropoda; class Insecta; order Lepidoptera; family Crambidae; genus Ostrinia; species Ostrinia furnacalis. Next base: position 926,006 of record NW_021132101.1, on the reverse strand, counting down.
TTCACTATAAGTAAAACGATGTCAAAAGAGCAAGTTAGAATATCGCTGCCTAGTAGGCAGGCAGTGCCTACCTCCAGTGCAATGGAGGGAGGCGTAATCAAGTTAATGTCTTGGCGCGTAATGTGAGTTTTGATACTGAGCGGAATTCCAGCTTGGATTCGGGTTCAATTCCACAGCTCGAGCAGAAATAAATCAAAAATAAAAAAAAATGTAAAATGATTTTGATGATTTTGATTTTTTGAAATAGTGGACTTTTTGCCCTATGCATAGACTGCCAGAAGAATGAGAAAATGCTGGAATCTATCTACCTATAGGAATGGAATTCAATACTGAGGCTTAAGTTCAACTGAGGTAAAAGTCATTATACTGATTTCAAATTTGACAATGCGCCCTCATAACTTTCATGTTTTAATTAATGTTTAATTCATAAAATAAGAACTTGTCCCGACTATGGCTGCTATAGTACATATCCACCATTCCACAGCTCGAGCAGAAACAGTGGATAATTTGCCCTATGCATAGTCGGCCAGAAGAATGAGAAAATGCTGGAGACTATCTACAGGAATGGAATTTATTACTGTTTAAGTTCAACAATGGCCGTCTAAAATAATTAGGAAATGATGATTAAGTAAAATGACGTGGTAATAATTATAATTGAACTAATCCCTGCGGAATAACGGAAAGCATCTACGGCTACGGATCTATGAGAATAGTAGACTACGGTACCAACAGGTGACTACGAAGTAGGTACCTAGCTAGGTACATATTTTTCATTTCAATTATGGTAGAAGCAATTTAGTCTAGTTTACTTGGTTGAAAAAAAGAAATATCTAAAATGAAATTGTAGTTTTTGTTGAATAAAAAGTAAGTTTTTTACAACTTTACCCAATCTGAACAATTTATCTCTTGTAACTAAGTAGTTTGGCATAATGTATGGCCTAACCTAATCTGTATAAAATATTGCACCCTTCAAATAATAAAGATAAAGTTTATTAAACAAATCAAATGTTAAAATATTATACATAGAAATAAACTACCTACGTCATGGTCAAAATATTTACAAATAAAAAATATGTCCCAAATCGCTGTCCCTTGAAATTAATTTAGAAATATTCAAATTCGATTCTATGCCGGTGAGTTAGGGGATCGTTCCCTACTTACATCCTAACAAATACAATACTGTACTGGTCGTAAAAACATACTAATTAAAATTGAAGTACTTCGCTTTGCATCACTGGAACACAAGCTGCCGTTTCGCTAGAGTCTAGCGTTTAAAATGTGTCGCCCGTACCTACAGAGGAAATGTTCGCTCCCTTGATGTCGCTAACGAGGCCGCGGGTTTGGCGCTCCATGTGTATGTTTGCGACGGGTTTTAATTGAAAACATTTCTGGAAACACCCTTATTTTTAGATTCCACGGTTTCCTAATTGACTTTGCAGCATTTGTAAAGTTGGGCTGAGGTAAAAGTGGAAACAACTTCAACTTCAACTCGTCATTTGCAATTTGTGACTAAATTTTTAGGAGCGACTCCGAATCGATCTACGTAAAGAAACATTTTTTTTATATTAAATTATTTTTATCCGCTGCGCGCGGTTTAAAAATTGGCACATGTATATAATTTACTTTGTTCATAGAAAAATAAGTACACACAAGTAACTGCAAAGCTTATGGCTAAATCAATAGATATACCTAATGGTGCTTGAAAATAAGTCTTAACCTTTAAAACTTAAGATAATGGGCACCTAGATTGTCAATATTTTTTGTGCGAAAAATACCACGATTAAAAATTATTGAGATAGTATTGTTAAATTGTTCTAAAGAGCTTATTACAAAATTCGGATGCTGCTTACAAAACCACCCTGTATATCAACGAGTAATTAACAATAGACTATTTTTAGAAAGGCCTTTAAATATAGATAGGAGGGACGGCAATTTCGCTCCAGACCGCTTCCTTATCTTCCGTCATACTTTGTTCGTATACACTAATCCTGAATTAGGCTACTAAGCCGGGAAGGCTTTTGCTATGTAATTTTCTTTCAACTTGACTACAATATTCTCTGTGAGTTACCAATAACTTGCTATTTTCACAAAATTAACGTTGCACAATTTACAAAGTACTCAGCGATTCCCTAAATTCATTAAATGTTAATCTACCGACAGTTAAAACAGACAGATTTAGCAAAATTTAATCCCGAAAATTGCAATTTTCACGGAGTTCTGAGATTTATCGAGGTCTCGGGAGAAAGCCGTTATGGTTCAAGTTTGCTGGCTCTGGTAATATCTGCAATTAGTGAAATAACTATCTCAACACAGCGTTATAAATAATGTTGCCGTGCCAAAATACTAAAAATATAACCACAGAAGAAACCTTGATCTTATTCCAAGATCGTTATTTAAGATAACCCAGCCATTAGGGACTATCTCTTAATTATTATAGCGGCAGAAGAGGGTGCTCACGAGTCACTTCATCTTGTATGAAATCAAACCTCTGCCCTCATTATCGGGTCGTCCTGAATGGAGCCCGAGTGCTTTCTTAAGTACTGGCCACTTAATTAAGATTTTGACATTGGCCATTCATTATGCTAATGGTATCATCAAGAATTGGCCTATGTGGTGAACTATATATTTACTTTTTTATGTATAACAAGGCAGGTATTTGACCGCAATCGTACGTGTTTAAGTGAAATGCCGCCTAGGCTGGTACTTTACTGCCGTGTAAGTGCCTATTCAATCTCACCTTGAAAAGGCCCAGATTATAGTGATTTTAGCAATAACTACATTAGTTGAATAAGTTTAATCATTGACTGAAAGGTTTAGAATCAACAAAGCGGATCGCTTTTACCATTCACGAGCATTCGCGATTCCACAATCAAAGCGTGACTGCCATAATTAACTTTCATAATGGTTCACCACTTTCTCCGCCTTTAGCTCCAATAGACCATTAGGAATCGATAGTTGAATTAAGGCATCGTTTGTACGAGTTCAATTAGCGACGCAGACTGTATAGGCTTCTTCGCGAGGTGACCCAGTTTGTGCCGGCCTACTGACATTTGTACTGTAGCTGAAGCTGGATGCCGCTGGCACACTCCGAATTTAGCACTTTTCAGATCAATACAAGGTTATGGCGCTGGTTGGCGGCGTGGAGACGTCCCCTAAAGTTTTGTTATGCATTCAGAAGTATAACGGGAGCAACGGACCCACTCTCATTTACATTTTCCAGTCATAAATCCTAAGAACAGACGCAAAAAACAATAATGTAGATAAACCATTTTGCGATGTTTGCCGTTAATTGTGTCGATATTGACTGGACTAATAGATTCAGTGGGTCTAGACAAAGTGCAAATTATAATCGCAAACCAGTCGAAAAGTGGTCGAAAAGCCCCTTTTTTGTATGGAGTTTTGACGGATTCGATTTTCGATTCGATCAAAAAGTGCGTTTTGTCTAGGGGGGCAGGACATGTTTTTATCTTCATAAATCATTTATGACAAAATTCGTGAGATTAATACAAATATATCCTATATTTTATAGCTCATTCTTACAAAAAGAATTTGTAAGTAGAATTGTTAATTTGAAACTCGCTTTGTCTTTGTAGTTGATTCAAGCGCTGAGCTGAGCCTTTTGAATATTCATTTCGGACTTTATCAAATATTCTTATTAAAAACAGAACATCTCCAGAAATACAGGTCGAACATTACAAGATTTGGCTCATATTAATACAAAATATGATTTTTAGGTGCAATTCACTCTCAAAGCAAATATCAAAATTTTCCTTTTTTGTTTAGACTGATATTATGATAGAAATAAAAGAAAACTATTTAAAATGTGTTGCCCTTGCCCTCGAGGGCCTTACTTGGTTTATAATCTTTTGCTCTACCAGCATTTCTAAATAAACATTTGTTTGAATTCTGAGAAGCACCGCTAATCTCAGTCACTGTCTGCCGGTTAAAATAAATAAAAGTAAGAAATACCATTTATTCAGGAGCAGTTTTCTTGTAGCACGACAGGTGTGTGTGTTAATTGACGCATGAACTAAATTGCGTGGTAATCAATTATGCAGTGACTTGCTAATATGTAGACTATTGTGTTGGTAATACTGTGAACTAGTCATCACTTCCCTCAACGATATTAGAGGGGTAAGCAGTTCTTGTAAGACAAAGTAATGGTAGTCTGTCTAGAAGGGCAATTATTTTAGGACTGTATTGCTACTTGCCTAGATCAGTTTTTTTCAGGAGAAAGTAATGAACTCTGAATAGGGGGCAGTTTGTTTGTAACACATTAAAATTCCATTTAGTATAATCGCACCGTGAAACACGAAAAACAGCGCAAGAATTCATTCACTTTATAAACGCGTCGTAAACATATGATTATCGTCATTCTCTTTCCTACTTACTTTTCAAATGAGGGGAAATTTCCGTAGCATTACGTTATTGGTAGCCATGGTGTGGTAATCATGGGCTCGACAAACACCGCGGGTTTGTCACCGACCGACTTGATTGCATGTCATTATGGCGCCGACTAATCGGTGCAGCGCTCGATATTTACCGGTAAGGGCGGGCGTTTTGGATAGTCACAATGTTTGATTTGGGCAGGATTATTCGGGGTTATGGAAAAGGAACGACGATATTTTTATAATAAGATGCCATTTGGGCTTCATTTTGTAAAAATAGGTAGGTATTTCTTTAGGAATTTATTTTTCTTATTTTCGGTTCCATTATTAGATCAACCAAATTATACAAAGCCTTCAGTCAGGGTCAAAAACAGCAATGAGATTACCTAAAGAAGCAAACAGCGGGACAGGTGTAGATAAATAGAATTGAGAAATTATCTCTCAAATAACAAACTATGTAGTCTTGCAATTACTAAATAAAACTCGAGTTTATTTAATAGCAAAAAACATTTTAATAGCAAAAAAGGGTACAAGGACATAAATAATACAGTGCAAACCTTACTTCAAGTGCCTTGCATAATTCACCATACGTTCGTAGCGCTACGATAAGACGACTACGAGCATTTTCTGCTACGACAAACGCTACGAGCTGTCTAAAGCGCATATCCTACTGCGAGCGAAGCTAAATTACACGCGCATGTTACTTTGCTAGACAAATTTTACACATACTAGTAAGTAGGTAGATTGGTTACCTACGCTTAACGGTTTTTGTTACCAAAACTCAACGCGTGGTAAATTGACTATAATTTCAGGAAAATATTATTAGTCTGTGAAAGTCAAACAAATATTAGAAAGTTGATGCCACAGTCAAGTTCGTGGAAGCCAACTAAAAGGAGCGCTAGTGAAAGTTTTTATAGCATCTAAATGGAAACAAATGCATTGTTGGAATCGGTAAAAGTCGAGGCCGAGCTGCACGCGACCGGCAAAGTTCTAGTTTAGTGGTCGGTGCATAGCTTTCTATTTATAAAAGCTGTTATGTAAATATACATTATGGAATGGAAAATAGGGCACGTGCCACTTATTAGAATTCAAGGCAGCCAAAACAATTTTAGATGGAAAACATTCTCATTTTTATCCTTACCATCTTAACGGACTGTTAACTGTTATAATTGTTTATCGTCAATTTTGATGTCATTAAAAGCCGTCCACTGCTGGATAAAGGGCTTCCTCAAGGATTTCGCAATTACCGGTGCATACAATTAATTAGAAAATTGTGTGTTTGAGCTGAGGTGCTAAATTATTTTATGTAATGAATAAATTCCTAACAATCACTCCTGTAGTAACTTACTAGGTCAAGCGCCTCTCAAAAGCCACTAAATATGGTCTGCTAGTTGTAATAACCTAGTGAACCTCCAGGGTATAAGACCCTGGCGAGGTGCCAGGCCCTCCGGCGCATCCAGTTACGCTCTGATTTAGGATTGAACGAGCTGTTCTGAGACATCCAAGAGTGTAATTAATGGGATGCTGTAGAGCCACTTGAGATCGAATAAATCATACTAAATCTTACTATTGAATTGATTTTCAATTAATTCTAGAGGTTCTTGTAACATGTGTGCGTACAAATAATTTTAGTTACCAAAATTCGAAAGGTTTAAAAGTTTTAGAGTGTGGCCGTAATCCGAATCAATGGATTTGCGTTAGTTTTATTAGGAATAAAAGAACACTTGAAATTCAATAGCTATAACCTATAACCCAAAGTTTCTTAAAGTCCTCGAATACTGAAAAATACAGTAGTCCCGTCCAATAAGACTTAAAACTTCCAGTTCCAGATAACCGCCAAAGTTACGTAAGGGCGGTCTGCAGCGGGCCTGCAACAAAGGGCTGTACCGTAATATGCGGTCGCGCCCTTGACCCGGCTGTAGGGCTTTTTTAAAGCTCGTGTTAGCAAGAACAATGACAATATTGTCATGTTTCCCTTATACGTGCCTTTTAACAATCGACTAAAGAGCAGTCGACAGCAGGACATCAAATTCTGCTACACATTTTTGTCCGATAATACGTGATAATGCCGATAATAAATAATGCCGTATTTTAATTGAAATAGAGATGATGACAAAGGTGACAGAGTTTCTTCCGTCATTTCTTCCCAGAACCAGATCTTATATTGTTTTAAACTTTCATGGTCACTAACAGAATAATTATTATTGACGGGATTTGTATAGGTATCGGAGGCTCGTAAATAAGGTACGTGGTAGCAATCCCGTCAATAATAATTAGCCCATATATTGTCCCGAAGTGGTAGAGCAAGCTATATTTGCGACGTACGTATAACATATGTATGTATTAATATATAAGCACCCTAGAACCGGCCTAAGTACTGAATAAAAGATTTGATTTGATTTGAACTAAAAGGTTACCTACCATCGCGATTACATTTATGTGTAATCATTTTGTAAGTTACCAAAATCAATCTCAGACAACAGAGGAAACTCCATGTTAATATTTTGATTAAAAAGGTCCATTATTCCGTTCTCTTTGTTGTACCTTTTGCCGATTCGTATTCCGATTCCATATGCTGCTTGCTTCGATTTTGCCTTCACAAGCTCGCAGCCTTTTCATCGCCTTAAAAGGTCGGCATGAAATTCAAGCTTTTATGAGTATGAAAGTAAGCTAAGGCACAAAAAGGTGCAACGTTGGGTTGGCAATAATTGTTATTGGTAAACATTAGGTACTATTTTAGGACGGATCGTTATGGAAATCCTTGGGGTAGGCCTTTGTGCAGCAGTGGACGTCGTTGGGCTGAAACGAACAAACGAACGAACTATTATTTTCCCAACTGATTATTTCTATTGTATAATTGTGAAGGTCGAGTATCTATTCAAACTTTTTTCTTTTTCTTCTTTCTTTTCTTTCATCGTTTCTTTGAATAGTTGTTCATAATTTTCTTTTTACTTTTAGCCCAAGACTTCAAAATGGTCAGCCATAGTGGAAAGGGGCCGACTGCACGGCCAGGGGCGGACGTAAGTCGTGACATTGCACTTGACCCGGCACGTGCCATTTTTAAGACGCCATTTTTTCCGTGAAAATGTGGGGATACCCGTGCAAAAAGAAAGTTTTGACGCCTGCAGATTTTTTAAATATTCTTCGCAAGGTAAATTTTAATTATTTATTTAATAATAAAAATATGAAGGTAGGTACGTCAATTTGTGTTCGAATTTTCAATGTATCAAGAAGTAATCAAGTGACACCTCGGTGTGATCGAGTTTTAGTATTGATTGATCAAGTAAACACGAACGGTTTACTCTACTTACATCCACTTATTTACGTTTAACAGTGCTTTTTGCAAGAAACTTGTATAGTTAACAGTACAAATAGGTTTGCTACGTTCGATAGAATAATATGTTTTATTGATTTTGTTTTGCAAGCCCCTCGTCACGGCTGCGACGCTGTGCTCGGCGAATAATTCGCGCCCGTGACGGCGCGTGACGCGAGGCAGGTGGTTCGCACGACGTTGCCAGGTAATTCCAACATCTCACGATTACGTTCATTCCTTATAATTTATTCAGAGGAAACCCGATGACTACTTAAATAAACCAACACGCCTTTTATTAATACAATTCTCAGTTAGTAAACGATTGTGTCATGATGAACGTGCGATAGTTAGTCATTCTAAGGCGCGTCTGTCACGCTTTCGAACTGATGACTAAACGTAGTAGTACACTTCAAGACACATAATTATCTCTTTTAAAGTTAAGATTTTGCATAACTTCGCGTGATTCACCAGCGAACTCAGGATTTCGTAGAATCACTATTCCGCCAGTGCAGTGTTGTACAGTGATATGAAACAATAACTATTTGTTTCATCAATTTGCTATAGTGCCAATCAAACCTGCAACCTTTGCCAGAAGTGAACGACTTGGGCACTCAGCCAAATGAACTATAACTTTCGATTTATATCGGATTTCCAGCGAAGTTTGGTGATGCAACTGCAAATGTGAAGAGAGAATACCGCGATAGGTACGCTAAGTTATGCAAACGATCCTCAAGGAGCTTCAGTAGAATTTGCTGTGTGCATATCTTTACGAGCTAGTTGAACGAAAGTAGTAAAGACATGAACACTTCAGTGCCTCTACATGATGAGATATTCGTTAAAGATTTCGATTTGATAAACTCAAGATGTCTCGTGTTGTCTCGTATGTTTGGGAACTTCGCGAAGCGATCACGATCTTTACTCAAAGTCGAATACTTAATTATCTACAGGCACAAGATGCCAAAATTGTCTTGAGTCGCTGGCAGCTTTCGTAAGCCTAGGTGGCCTAGGACCGTTTACAAAAGCCGCATTTGAATTTTGATGATTATTTTAAAAGAGTTTGCTGTTCTTGCACATAATATAAGATACTACTAGTATCTCACATGAGGTTTAGGTACAATTAAGTTACCTACTACCTCAAAATATAACCATTGCTTTTAGTTTTGATGTCGTGGCGCATTGACGATCATATTTCAAACAAGTCCAAGAATTCTTTCTTTCTTTCTTTCTTAATGAATAACTGACTGGCATTTTTTTATCTTTGAACTCCTCTCGAAAGTCAAGGAATATTTGGAAAAATATTTTATGTAGCTAGAGATTGATCGCATACTCGTAAAATAGATACCTTAGCTCGCATAGCAGAACCCGTTTACGTTCCTACATGACAGTTTTCCCTAGTACATGGTTTATTAAAGTTCCCAATGATATACTGTGACCCGTAGATTACGTCTGCGTGTGAAACGAATGTTGCCGACTGAACAAGGATGGATTGCCCCGCTTGTGACGTCAATGCCGATTTAATGGATTTAAAGCCATACAAATCATACAATCGAAAGTAGGCGAATCGTGACTGGCGGAATCTTTGTTTGCTAATGTAGTTTTGTACTATGTGGGATATGTTTGCGGAAAATTACACATAAACGAATTCACAACCTAATTTTCATTCAAGTAATATTTTCTTTGTATGACTAGTTTCTTTTATCATGAAAGCCAAAAGTTACCTACAGTTAAAGTTGTGACCAAAATCCACATCAAAGTTTTCCAATTTAAAAACAAGTAAGTATCATATTATCGCATACCGTGTCATCGCGTAATTAAATCATCCGTAATAGGTAGGTAGGTAATACGTTAATTAATGAACGTCCTACACATTCCATGAATTTGCAAAGCCGATATCCAGATTTATATTGTGCGGATGACAGTGATTTAAACGAAGCAGATAGCGAATGACCTGATTTAAAATTAGTGATCAATTCGACAACACAATCAAAGGTAGAGCCGCCAGGCGCTGACTAAAGTTAGGTTGAGTTGTATACCTTAACTTTAATCGTATCTATAACTTTAACCGATGTTTTTGAATGGACTTTGACAGACTTCGTTAAAAAAAGATAGTGCAATCGATAGTTAGTAAATTAGAGCAAACATTTTTAACTTTACACTACGTACCCCTCGTTATTCAGACTTCCTGAAGAAGCTTTAAATATTAACGAGATATCGGGTGACAAGTTCAGTAGAGCGAAAATCGACAACGTCATCCGTCAAACCCAGCCATAAAGAACATGCTCTCGCGCATTTAATCATGTATAATTAATTATGTTAAATAATTTCTAGATTGGGTTTAATTTTATAAACTGAAGATTATTCACATTCTAGTGCAGTTAGTTGGTATGATGTTCATATGGATAATGGATAATGTAGGTACATTTTATCTTCCTTAGCGGATTCAAACCCGCAATCTTGACTGGCGTTATAGACATACGCCCGTATTCACAAACATTACTATGAGGTCCTCACAGTGCGCGTGGACGCACAGAGTGACGAACAATCACAGACCTCTATTCAATGCTGTGCGTTCGATTTACTGCTTCACTTAAGCGAGCATCGTTTGTGAATACGGGCGATAGTTAGTCCGATAGAATCACTAAACTAGAGAATGAAAATAAGTATGTAGCAATTTAAAAAAAACATTTTTCTGGTGTAAGCCTATTTGTTCTTCGCTGGCTGTGGCCTTAGTTTCCCGGCTGTAATTAAACGTGCCTTGGCCAAATTAATATGATGTAGCTAATTACCGGACAAATGGATGGCCATTTTGCCTCTGCATTATTATGATCTAGTTATCGCATTAATGTGGCCATATTATTTATACTTACAAATTGGCAACTACCCAGTACACTCCCGTTATCGTTGTACAGTAGAAGTTTTTATTTTATTTTTACCAGCTTTTGCCCGCGGCTTCACTTGCGTAAAATTTAGTTTGTCACAGATCGTCATAAATTATAGCCTATATGTTATTCTAGGTTATAAACAATAATACTGTAAAGTTTCATCAAAATCCGTTCAGTAGTTTTTGCGTGAAAGAGTAAAAAACATCTAGACATCCAGACATCCACACAAACTTTCGCATTTATTTATAATATTATATTAGTAGGATATTAGTAGGACTACATGTACACAGCTGCTGGGGCGTGCCAGGCGGGAGATAAACTCTTGCTATCGAAATCAAGAAAGTTTATTGTGGTTTAGTTATCAAAACACAATAAAAACCAAAAACTATGCTTAGGTATTAAAAGATATAAAAAACTATTAAAACTTCTTATAAACTTGTCTATAAAAATATAGACAAGTTTATAAGAAGGTTGGGCCACCTATCGGTTTCCAACACTACAGTACCTCTAGTAGGAAAAACTTTCGAGTTCGTTTCGTTGCGTATTCAAAGTGTCATCGAAAAATTTTGTATGAAAAATTAAACAGCGCCCCCTATATTATAGCCGCCCTAGGGGGCGCTGTTTAATTTTTCATACAAAATTTTTCGATGACACTTTGAATACGCAACGAAACGAACTCGAAAGTTTTTCCTACTAGAGGTACAGATCATAGAGGAATTAACGACGATTCTCTAAGCTACAGATAGATGTCTAATATATTTTTGGTTCGAGCCAAACCAAACCGGTGGATATTGCCTTTATGTAACGTTGTAACTGATAATATTTTTATGTTTCTTCCGAGCCGCTATCTCGAGAGACGAACTCTACTTTTTCGACGCTAGCACAATTTACGAGACGGGATTTCCCTTGCGATTTTGTTTTCATAGTTTTGAAAGTATAGTATATTTACAGAGACTGACTAAATGTCGCTACGATCATTGAATGCCATTTATTAAATAAATATTTTTATATAAAATCAAAACACCTGTTACCAGCCCAGTGGCTTTTAGTCACGTTCAATTCAATTTGAAAGGTTTCAAGGTGGTTGGATTTTGTTCATTTGTATACTAAGTATTTGTTGAAATAGCTTACTCATTCTAATGCTTACAACATGAATAAATTACCCTACTTATAGGCTTTTTAGCATTATTGTGGAAAAACTGAAACACAGCTACGGCGTAGCTTCAACTCTACGACGTCGTAGTTACAGTACTACGTTAACACGTTTCATCCCTACTACGGCATATGAGCGACATCACAAAACTTTTACACTGTCATCCTCTTGATTAATGCTTAATTATTCAATTTGAGTGCCTTCATGTGCCCTCAGTATAATGAGTTCAAAGCCCTAATTTGATTAAATATTAAATCTACGTTGATAATGTTCTTCAGGTTTATAGCACGCATAGTTGTAAAAACGTATTTATTTTGTAACTAGCGGCCGCCCGAGACTTCGTACGCGTGGATCGCGTTTTACCCCCTTCATCTATCTTACGCGGTTTAGATTTTTTCATAAAAATGTTTTTTCCCGCTAACTCCCGTTCCCGTGGGAATTTTGCAATATCCTGTTGTAACTAAGCTTTAAGTTTACTAAGATACCTGCATGCCAAATTTCAAGCGTCTAACTTAAGCAGTTTAGATTTTTTCATACAAATGTTTTTTTCCCACTAACTCCCGATCCCGTGGGAATTTTGCAATATCCTGTTGTAACTAAGCTTTAAGTTTACTAAGGTACCTGCATGCCAAATTTCAAGCGTCTAACTTAAGCGGTTTAGATTTTTCATACAAAAGGATTTTCCCGCTAATTCCCGTTACTTTGGGAATTTTGCAATATCCTGTTGTAACTAAGCTTTAAGTTTACTAAGGTACCTGCATGCCAAATTTAAAGTGTCTAACTTAAGCGGTTTAGATTTTTCATACAAAAGGATTTTCCCGCTAATTCCCGTTCCCGTGGGAATTCCTAAGTATCCTATAACCTGCCCAGGAGTACGAAGAATAATTGTACCAAATTTCGTTAAAATCCGTTGAGTAGTTTTTGTTTCTATAAGGAACATACAGACGGACAGACAGACAGACAGACAGACAGACAGACAGACAGACAAAAATTTTACTGATTGCATTTTTGGCATCAGTATCGATCACTAATCACCCCCTGATTGTTATTTTGAAAATATATTTCATGTACAGAATTGACCTCTCTACAGATTTATTATAAGTATAGATTTACAGAAAAAAATGAAGAGGCGAGTCATACACTGAAAGGTACGCACACCTAATAAAACGTAATTTGAATTTATGAAAATAATTAGCGAATGTTTTTTTTATGAATAACAAGGCAGTTATTTGACCACAATCGCACCTGATGTTAAGTGGGATGCAGTGTAGGATGGTACATATCTGCCCTGTAAGTTTTAATTCATTGTTCCAAATTGTGACATCGCGGCATCGTGTATAAATTCACTATTAGTTAGTAGTTTGTATTTTGCCAGACCTTCACTTTGAGTGGTAGATTGAGTAGAATACATCTTGTTTCCCTGAGCTGACACGACATATTAATTCTACATAGTTATCGAAGACGCAGCATCTGGAGCATGTTCCTCGAGTAGCGAATTAATGGAGAAGATTAATGGCCTCCCGGATAAGTGATAAACGACTGCACGTCAAATAGTCAAAAATTAATGGCATTCTATTATTTAGGCGCTTCGAAAGGGCCGTATAATGTATGGTTGTAAATCACTCTGCTAAATGCTTAACCTAAAAGCAACAATTGTGCTGAAGGTCAGAGTTCAAAGAGACCGTCCCTTTAGGTATCACACTACTGTACACACAAATTAATAATTGTCTACACAAATGAATAATTTTATTGGATACGCAACTCAGCAGTAAATAATATTTAGGTAATAAACAGCAGTCGTTAAAAGCTTTACCAGGTCGGGCTGGGCGCTTACTAAAATAGTAAAAGTGTAAATAATATCTTGTACTTTTGCAATAACTATCACTTGTGTTTAGTAATATTCTGCGAATGGAACTTATTTTAGTTACATTACTATTAGGCAAATAATTAAGCTGTCACATACTGGAACTACAATGAAAACGGTCAAACAAGAAACTGGACTACATTATCATTCAAACTATCATTCCTAAAATTTCGCACATTCATTTCACATAAAACTGTGGGCGTAAAGACAATTTTATTCAGATTATTCAGAATATAAAAACGTATTCACAAAACGTAGGCATCTCGTTTTCTTGTGCGTAGCAACCCATGTCGTGTATATTCTTGTATTCCTTCAATTTCCTTCTCCCCAAAATTGTGATGATATTTCCATAACAAAACATTATTTCCTTTACTTTTGTATTTATTCCGGATTCGCTTTACTTACTTTATAAAATGGCTTGATTAAGGTCATATTAAAAATAGACTTATTACTATTTATTTTTAGATACCTATTCTATTATAGAAAAAGCCTTTGAAATAAAAGTAATTAGGAACCACGTGGCCTAGTTTTGGTTAGCTGCTTACGGTCGATCTCTCAAAAAGTGTTAGCATTTTGTCTTCAGCGTCAGTTAATAAATGAGTCAGTTAGGCTGTTGCTAAAGTTGGATTAATTTAACTTTAGTAATCAGTCTGGTGTTTCCTCACACAACTGAACTAAACTGACTAAGTCGTTAAGTTGAAAAAGAAGCAATTTGCGTTTTCTTCGTTTTCCTCGTCTCATCCGTTTTAGGCAAGTTCCAAGAACATTCAAGTTCTATTATGTATCTAAGTATTTCACGAAATAACTGATTTCACTTAGTTCTTTGATTATCAAAGAGTATAGAAGGCAAGGGATTTGCCGAAGGTATGATTTCATGATGAGTTACCTGAATGAATACGAAAAGCTTCCCTAGGAATAAAGTAATACTGGAACTTGTAATAAAAGGTTTGTAAAAGCCTATTTGCAGAAAATAAATGACTTTTATGACTGTTTCGGCTTTTTATCCAATTTTCATGAGCTTTCTTAGACTTGATTGCCTTCAACCTACGCTGGCGTGACAAATATCATTGACTTTATTAGGCACCCCACTGCGCTCCTGGCATCAAGTACCCGTATTCCATCAGATACTTACGCGACCGACATCAGACGAAATCAAGCCTTAAGAGACTAATGCCCGTTTTCACCATCAATCCCTAATTTTTAAGTGACCCCTATGGTGACAAATAACAAGAATTTTGTTTGCATAGGGGTCACTTAAAAATTAGGGATTGATGGTGAAAACGGGCATTAATTATGTTTGTCTTGGGTGTTATGAGTCACTGATCTATACTCTGCTTGACACATCTGTGTCAATACCCAGCATATCCAACTGCAGCAGGTGGTGGTACATGACCTTACCGTATAGTAGCTTGTATTGCACAAATTACTAATACGAGTAGTCCCATAAACCCCTCGTGGTAAGCTAAATATAAAATATGCTTGTATTACGAGCGGGTTCACCGCAATAGTCATGCGGCAGTGGGTTCGAACCAGCGTTCATTGGATCTCGAGTCGACCAATCTGACACTTTCACCGTTGGGATATCATGGCCATGGGTTCTAACTTGTCTTGGGCGCTAAAATCGTGCACTGACCTATACTCTGGCTGACCCAGATGCCCAGCATGTCCAGCTGTAGCAGGCGATGGTACATGGCCTCGCGGCGCGTGTGGTNCCATGTTTCCCGTTCAACTACCCTCCACGGAATCTACACTTTTTATAAAGCGCGAGTTAGGAATTGATTTGACTTCTTCAATTTGCCGCCATTTTTAGTCGCCTGTTCTTCATAGCGTCTTTAATTTTCGAGCTATAAAATTATTATTAATTATAGTAGCTACATCGCAGAAACTGCTCATTTTTTACTGAAATCTATTTCTCAACGTTTTTAATATTCAATTCGACATTTCGAATCTATAAAAAGTGCAATTATAAGTGACTGCGAATCCAGCGACATGTACTATTGGGGACTCTTCCGCCTGACCACTTTGTAGAAATTTTAGCGTAAGCGCANGATGATGATGATGATGATGATAATGTTCTTCAGGTTTAAAGCACGCATAGTTGTAAAAACGTATTAATTTTGTAATTTACAGAAAAAAATGAAGAGGCGAGTCATACACTGAAAGGTACGTACCTAATAAAGCGTAATTTGAATTTATGAAAATAATTAGCGAATGTTTTTTTTATGAATAACAAGGCAGTTATTTGACCACAATCGCACCTGATGTTTGGGATGCAGTCTAGGATGGTACATATCTGCCCTGTAAGTTTTAATTCATTGTTCCAAATTGTGACATCGCGGCATCGTGTATAAATTCACTATTAGTTAGTAGTTTGTATTTTGCCAGACCTTCACTTTGAGTGGTAGATTGAGTAGAATAGGTACATCTTGTTTCCCTGAGCTGACAGGACATATTAATTCTACATAGTTATCGAAGACGCAGCATCTGGAGCATGTTCCTCGAGTAGCGAATTAATGGAGAAGATTAATGGCCTCCCGGATAAGTGATAAACGACTGCACGTCAAATAGTCAAAAATTAATGGCATTCTATAATTTAGGCGCTTCGAAAGGGCCGTATAATGTATGGTTGTAAATCACTCTGCTAAATGCTTAACCTAAAAGCAACAATTGTGCTGAAGGTCAGAGTTCAAAGAGACCGTCCCTTTAGGTATCACACTACTGTACACACAAATTAATAATTGTCTACACAAATGAATAATTTTATTGGATACGCAACTCAGCAGTAAATAATATTTAGGTAATAAACAGCAGTCGTTAGAAGCTTTACCAGGTCGGGCTGGGCGCTTACTAAAATAGTAAAAGTGTAAATAATATCTTGTACTTTTGCAATAACTGTCACTTGTGTTTAGTAATATTCTGCGAATGGAACTTTTTTTAGTTACATTACTTTTAGGCAAATAATTAAGCTGTCACATACTGGAACTACAATGAAAACGGTCAAACAAGAAACTGGACTACATTATCATTCAAACTATCATTCCTAAAATTTCGCACATTCATTTCACATAAACCTGTGGGCGTAAAGACAATTTTATTCAGATTATTCAGAATATAAAAACGTATTCACAAAACGTAGGCATCTCATTTTCTTGTGCGTAGCAACCCATGTCGTGTTATATTCTTGTATTCCTTCAATTTCCTTCTCCCCAAAATGGTGATGATATTTCCATAACAAAACATTTATTTCCTTTACTTTTGTATTTATCCGGGTTCGCTTTACTTACTTTATAAAATGGCTTGATTAAGGTCATATTAAAAATAGTCTTATTACTATTTATTTTTAGATACCTATTCTATTATAGAAAAAGCCTTTGAAATAAAAGTAATTAGGAACCACGTGGCCTAGTTTTGGTTAGCTGCTTACGGTCGATCTCTCAAAAAGTGTTAGCATTTTGTCTTCAGCGTCAGTTAATAAATGAGTCAGTTAGGTTGTTGCTAAAGTTGGATTAATTTAACTTTAGTAATCAGTCTGGTGTTTCCTCACACAACTGAACTAAACTGACTAAGTCGTTAAGTTGAAAAAGAAGCAATTTGCGTTTTCTTCGTTTTCCTCGTCTCATCCGTTTTAGGCAAGTTCCAAGAACATTCAAGTTCTATTATGTATCTAAGTATTTCACGAAATAACTGATTTCACTTAGTTCTTTGATTATCAAAGAGTATAGAAGGCAAGGGATTTCCCGAAGGAATGATTTCATGATGAGTTACCTGAATGAATACGAAAAGCTTCCCTAGGAATAAAGTAATACTGGAACTTGTAATAAAAGCTTTGTAAAAGCCTATTTGCAGAAAATAAATGACTTTTATGACTGTTTTTGCTTTTTATCAAATTTTCATGGACTTGATTGCCTTCTACGCTGGCGTGGCAAATATCATTGACTTTATTAGGCACCCCACTGCACTCCTGGCATCAAATACCCGTATTCCATCAGAGACTTACGCGACCGACGTCAGCGTAAGACGAAATCAAGCCTTAGGCACTTCGAATAGAATTGCTATTTGTCTTGGGTGTAATCAGTCGCTGACTTATACTCTGGCTGACCCAGACTCCCAGCATATCCAGCTGCAGCAGGCGGTGTACATGGCCTCGCCGCGCGTGTGGTTCATGAACAGGTGGTAGTGGAACATAGGCCGAAATCAAGCCATAATATGCATTAGAGTTATGTACGTATTGTGGTTTTGTCTTCTAACAATCATCCACTAACCTATACTCTGGCTGACCCAGATTCCCAGCATATCCAGCTGCAGCAGGCGGTGGTACATGGCCTCGTCGCGCGTATGGTTCATGAACAGGTGGTAGAGAAATATAATATGAAATTAAACCTTTTATTGTCTAACAGTCGTGCACTGACCTATACTCTGGCTGACCCAGATGCCCAGCATATCCAGCTGCAGCAGGCGGTGGTACATGGCCTCGTCGCGCGTGTGGTTCATGAACAGGTGGTACAGGAATATATTACGAAATCAAACTTTTTATTGTCTAACAATCGTGCACTGACCTATACTCTGGCTGACCCAGATGCCCAGCATGTCCAGCTGCAGCAGGCGATGGTACATGGCCTCGCCGCGCGTATTCTTCATGAACAGGTTGTACAGGAATATATTACGAAATCAAACCTTTTATTGTCTAAAAGTCGTGCACTGACCTATACTCTGGCTGACCCAGATGCCCAGCATGTCCAGCTGCAGCAGGCGATGGTACATGGCCTCGCCGCGCGTGTGGTTCATGAACAGGTGGTACAGGAAGGAGCCGCACCACGGCGCCAGCGCGCCCAGTAGATGGCACAGCGACAGGAACCAGGAGCCGCCGCCGCCCCACGGCAGCAGGCCTGGCAGCACCATTATCATATACACTAGGGATACACCTGCGGAAGAAAAAGTCATTATTATCATCAGGTCATGTATCCCATCTGCAAAAGACAAAAAACATCGTTATCAGCGGGGGACTGGAATTCGGTGCATAAAATCTGATTTTTATGTATAATATTTGGGCAATGATTAGAAGTTGTTTCCACATTGACATCAGCCAGACAGTTTTGAAAGTTCCAACTCCTTGCCAGACAGTTTTTTTAGAATAGCTGCCAAAGCCACGATGACCCAAACTTCATGATTCACCAACATTCTATCCTTTATTGGGAGCATACGCTGACAAACTTTCAGCTTTTATAAAATGACGTAGGTCTGGCGTTCACCAGCTGTTAGTCTAACCATTTAAGACTTTTTTTACGACAAAAGATAGCATTTTCTTAGGTCTCATCTATATTAAATAGCTCAGAAATTTTAGACCCAAAGTAATCAGATTAAAGCTTTTTTCATGTTAGTTGCTAAAACTTTGGTAACTATTATCTAAACAGGTGGTTTATAATTGATGGAAATCTGTTCTACAAAGAAAACTTTAACTACTGTGGATAGGCTAAGAAAAACAAAACGAAACTTTCTCGTAGCGCGAAGTTTTCTTTCGCCAGCTTCACATAAATTTTCTATGCATTGTTCTGAGGGTAGTTAATACGATTTTGTAGGCTGGAATGGAAGTTTGTTTCGAGGCCAGATAAGTTGGATGGAGCATTTTATGGGTAACTTTTGTGGTGATACGTCAGAAGGCGATGCCCATTGTTCGTAAAGGTCCATTTAAGCNTATTAAGCTTGTAAGTCCGTTGTAAAGATCGTAAAGAGTTGTAAAGATCGTTGGATCACGATTTCCTAATAGTTACTGCATTACTATAGTATTGTAGGAGATAGATGAAGCCTTGGATAATATAAAATGAAAAGAAAGCTGAAGTCAACCTATAGTAGGAGGATGGAAGATAATTATACTTCGTTTATCGTGAATACCGCGTCAGGCAGAAAATACAGAAAATGCCTTTGTGTACCCATGAAAATATTTGCTACGCTGTGTGAAGTTATGGCCGTAATCCCGCCGTAACATAACTGCGTAAAAGACGTTTAATATTTTGCAGACAGCCTGCAAACGTAACGACTCTCGCGCGATTAAGTTAACAAAGTTAATAAATCCACGGCCAGGGGTTATTATTTGAATTTAGGACTTAACATAGGCACGCCAAAATATTACGTTGTGGAGAGAAAAAGACCAAGAATTTTATTAATTTGCAGGTTTGTTAACCGACCAAACAAGCCTAGAGTAAATCTTGATAAATTCAGACAGTTTAAAAAAATAGGTGCTGTAGATGCGCTTGACAGTGATTTACGACCCTTTATGGTTGGAAAAAGAGGTCTTTTAAGTTTTTGTCATATTAAATTCAAGCTTAAAATACGAGTTTAAAAGCATAATTAATATTGAAGTAAGAAAATAAGGACTGGCCCAAAAAAAAGTAATGAAACATAAACCACCAATTATTGCAGAAAAGTTTTCAGTGCGTAATTTTGAAGTTTCAGACCATAGGCTCCTTGAATGGGCCTTGTGTCCTGTACAATGGAAGACCTCCCAAGGGCCACGTCATAGAACATTATTGGGATCGCACAGTTTTGGTCGAAGTCACCGTTCACACGAAAGAAGAGGAAGAATTAAGTAGATTAATTTACTGATTTGTTAATCATCTCCTATGTAGAGCAATACGCATGTAGCACTTATCGTCTACACACCCGGATAACACTGGATAGATCGCGGATGAGGATGAGCTGCGGCGTGGAACGTGTATGCGCGTGACAGTGATGTAAGGCCACCGTCTGCTATACGAATTAAGAAGAAGGACTAATTTTTTTGATTCTTTATGATTGAGATCGCACAGTTTTGGTCGATGTCACCGTTCAAACGAAAGAAGAGGAAGAAGTAAGTAGGTAGATTAATTTACTGATTTGTTAATCATCTCCTATGTAGAGCAATACGCATGTAGCACTTATCGTCTACAGGAATAACACCCGGATAGCACTGGATAGATCGTGGATGAGGATAAGCTGCGGCGTGGAACATGTTTGCGCGTGACAGTGATGTAAGAAGAAGAACTAAGTAAGTTTAAGGCGTGGGTTCGATTCCCGCCTTAGGCAGTTCGATTTTTTCAATTTGTTTATTTGCAATTTAATTTGAGAAGCGACTCTAATCGCTACGAAATTTTAATGTACTACTTGTTAATCATCTCCTCTGTAGAGCAATACACGTGTAGCACTTATCGTCTACAGGAATAACACTCGGATAGTACTGGATAGATCGCGGATGAGGATGAGCTGCGGCGTGGAACGTGTATGCGCGTGACAGTGATGTAAGAAGAAGAACTAAGTAAGTTTAAGGCGTGGGTTCGATTCCCGCCTTAGGCAGTTCGATTTTTTCAATTTGTTTATTTGCAATTTAATTTGAGAAGCGACTCTAATCGCTACGAAATTTTAATGTACTACTTGTTAATCATCTCGTCTGTAAAGCAATACACGTGTAGCACTTATCGTCTACAGGAAAAACACCCGGACAACACTGGATAGATCGCGGATGAGGATGAGCTGCGGCGTGGAACGTGTATGCGCGTGACAGTGATGTAAGGCCACCGTCTGCTATACGAATTAAGAAAAAGGACTAATTTTTTTGATCCTTTATGATTGGGATCGCACAGTTTTGGTCGATGTCACCGTTCAAACGAAAGAAGAGGAAGAAGTATTAACTTAATTTACCGACTTTTTAATTATCTCGTCTGTAAAGCAATACACGTGTAGCACTTATCGCTACAGGAATAACACCCGGATAACACTGGATAGGTCGCGGATGAGGATGAGCTGCGGCGTGGAACGTGTATGCGCGTGACAGTGATGTAAGAAGAAGAACTAAGTAAGTTTAAGGCGTGGGTTCGATTCCCGCCTTAGGCAGTTCGATTTTTTCAATTTGTTTATTTGCAATTTAATTTGAGAAGCGACTCTAATCGCTACGAAATTTTAATGTACTACTTGTTAATCGTCTCCTATGTAGAGCAATACACGTGTAGCACTTATCGTCTACAGGAAAAACACCCGGATAGCACTGGATAGATCGCGGATGAGGATGAGCTGCGGCGTGGAACGTGTATGCGCGTGACAGTGATGTAAGGCCACCGTCTGCTATACGAATTAAGAAGAAGGACTAATTTTTTTGATTCTTTATGATTGAGATCGCACAGTTTTGGTCGATGCCAGCGTTCAAACGAAAGAAGAGGAAGAAGTATGTAGTTAGTTTAATTTACTGACTTGTTAATTATCTCGTCTGTAAAGCAATAGGTACACGTGTAGCACTTATCGTCTACAGCAGGGTTTCCCAATTTTTTTTTTGCCAAGGAACCCTAATTGATTATACTTTTCCTAGCGGAACCCCCGTACTACTCCGCCAGCACGCCCTGCCCCTCCCTTGTGCGTAAACAAGTCAGTGCGAGCGAACAACGTCGGTCACGAAACGTGGGATAACATTTTTTACGGAACCCTTGCGGCCTTTCCATGGAACCCCAGGGTTCCTCGGACCACCATTCGGGAACCGCTGGTCTACAGGAATAACACCCGGATAGTACTGGATAGATCGCGGATGAGGATGAACTGCGGCGTGGAACGTGTATGCGCGTGACAGTGATGTATTAGTCGGCGTGTTTGTCGTGTGCTGCGGGAATAGACGAAAATCACTTAACTTTGTAAATATGCTCCGGCTGTTTTCGTCCGGAAATGGTGCGACGTTTATTAAGGCTACTACGTAAGTGTTAATAAACATAAGAGCATTAGTTTTTAGTCAAACATTTATTTTCTAAGGCTGGGTTGCACCATCTTACTTTGACTTTAACAAACGTCAAAAATCTGTTAAACTCTATACAATATACGCCGGTTATCTTTATAGTTACGGTCAAAGTTAGGTGCTGCAACTCAGCCTAAGTCATAGAAGTAATTACAACTGTGTTTTATTGTTATAGTTATATCAATGTCCACTCAAAATTGGCACAAACAAACCTCTTTAATATAGCCATTAAACAAAAGAAGAAGAATTTTCTGTTACTTTATCGCTAACTATCAAGTTACTTTATTTTCGCCAAATGTAAAGATTTTCCAATCCCGAAATCAATTGTAGTTACAGCATGCATAATGAAAACAGGGTGAATATGTTATGAGTTGGCACTCATTCACCGAATTCGAATAATCAACTGTGTGTACACTCGTGACTTGAGTGTGTACACAGTAATTGACCACTTACCCACAGAATAAATAACTTTAATACATAATTACTTAAACTAACCTAGCGTAGTAAAGTTTTACATAGTATTTTATGGCTATTTCATTCATGCTCGCAATTTACTTTACTACTGCTTCGTATTCATTTCAAAGAATTTACGCAATGTTAAATTTACTTGTGCCAAGATTACAACGATATTATTTTATACGAGAAAATATTTTGTTAAAAATAGCTACGAATTCTCGTAGCTCGTAGCAAACTCCGACGTGGGTGGATGTGGTATTTTATTTTTATTATTTTAATTACTTCTTGGATAAATCAACTCGTAGACCTATTTCTATTCATCGACAATAGTAGGTACTGGTAGTTTGTACTGTAGTAGATAACTTTGTTGTAAGGTGGGTGGCGTTTAAGTTGTTTGATTACACTTATTTTAGTAAACTGATTCATAAGGCTTTTAGCACCCAGACGAAAAATACAATCCAAACAACTCAAGTTTTACTAAGTTAAACCTAATTTGTACTGAATTTTAATAACAGTACTATTATTATTAAATTAGCCAACTTTTAATTAAGTTTATAGGAACTATCATAGCTTTCTATACAGTAAACAATACTGCACCCATAAGTGTAAGCTAACATTGTGCGTTAATGTTTTTTTAATCTTTTTTTCTCTTTTCTTTAGACGTGGGATACCGATATCTTTTCCTACACACTTTCACATTGTTAGCCCTTTTATAAAGTTACAACAGCCAGTGACATTTAAAGCTCTTTTCCCGTGTAACAATGATTTTCATGATGGTGTGTGATTAGCCGATAAATACGAGTATAAGCATTATGAGGCTGACCACGGGACGCGTGACAAACGCCAGAACAAAGGATGGCTGTAATTGAGGCCGCACACGCAAGGACTTGTCGCTATGGGGATGTTGTATGACTCATTATAAATCACGCATGTTTAGTAAGATAAAACAATCCAATATTTTGATTTGAACTACAGTTCTGTTGACACATCACTGTCCATTTTTATTTCACGATAGCATCTATTTACTACTTTATACGATGAGTACGATGACATAGAGTTAGGCTTGATTTCCTCCTACGCTGACGTCGGTCGCGTACATCGGTCGAGCGTACGAATAAACACAATGTTCTATGAAGCACCGCACTGCACTGCAACGCTGTCGTCAGCGGCAGATAATTTAGTACTAACATTCGAACATGATGTTTATGATCATAATATTGAAGTGTTTAACATTTATCAACCTAAAAGCATTTTACTGTTATACAGGGTGTCCCAATATTAGCTCGTCAGTTATCTTTAAAAACGGACTTGTTTAATGCGTCTTAGGCTCACCTATACCTTAGTTCTTTAGAAATTTCCCTAAATGTAAACAAATATGGCCAACTGACATTGACGAATTTTTAGTCTATGTCAGTTGATCTACTAGTGATGCGACAAAATCTCTCGTTAATCGCATCTGTAAATGTCATTTACGGACTGCAACAGACGATTATTAGATTTTTAAAGATCGTTTGTATAGTTAAGATCAATCCCTCTTCTGATTGATGTTGTGAATAGTTGTGATCAGTAATGTCATCGTCAAAATAGGATCTTCTTAATCAAAGAAAATTTAATTTTCTCNTAAATCTCTTCGGCGAAAGCAGGATAAATTCACTTTATAGGTTGAATAACAGGTAGAAATGTCGCTTTTGATCGACTAATGATTTCTATTCAGAATTCCTAATGAGATTACTTACTTGGATTTTCCTTTTATGTGGCATTTTTGTGATTCGCTTCTAAGTTGATTTTATTAATGAAGATACCAATTTTGTGTGCTCGAATAATGAAAGTCAATTAGAAAAGAAAATTTTCTTATTCCAAATGTTTATGCTTCACGCAAGAATTTGCTTATTATTGTCGTTTTATCTTGTTACAACTTAATAGGAGTGTTTAGCTTAACAATATGCCGGCGAATATGTTGTAGTGATTAAAGGACTAATACAATCTTTCTGAGAAAAATCATCAAAGTCGACTGACATCTTCCTAAATAATAATAATAACTTTTTATTTGCCGTCCATAGGTATTTTCTACATAAAACAATAAAGAGCTCAGTCACTGGTTTTCATAAAAGGACCGTTCTCGAGAGGATTAGAATCGTGGCTCAATGACAGCTGCCAGCTTATCGTATTTACGGATTATATTTTTGGAGCATTTCATATTATTTACTACATTCACTCTGTATTAAACACTGACAGGTTATTTCCAAATATTGTGGAAAGTTAAGTTAAGTGACGTTGACCTTAAAAGGCATTTAATGTTAAAAAGTTTGGCCTCTTTTTGAAGTTTGGTCTCATTAATGAGAGTTGATATCATGTAATGAAATGGATAAGTAGTGACTTTTATGATTTGATGCAGCGATTTCCATTGTGCTTTTCTCTACTCATACAATACTAACACCAATGTAGAAGTTGCCGAGTGTTGGTTATTAAATTAAACTCCCCCACAATTTTATACCGACGAATAAAATAATGTAATCAATCTATTAGATTTAGATTATATCCAAAATATTCGTTCTTTTAATTTGAAAACCTTATTTTTTTATTGACTGGTTGTTAGGTGTGTTAGGAAACCAATCAGTTCACAAAATCTAATTAGAGGTAGTTGTATACCTGTGTTTGTTCATTACATACAATTGACTATTGAGGGACGGTTTGTTATAATTACCTACCAACGCCTTCGCTATAAAAGCAAGCAATTTTAAATTGAGTTAAAGCACTTTAATTAAACTGTCAGCTACAATAACTACACCAGACGAGTCACATAAATTGGCGGCGAAAATAAAACTGGAAAACACGCTGCGCCACCGACATGTTCACAAAAGCAGACACTTTAGCTCTTACTAGAAACATCTAGGTCACTTTTATTTACCAGAAATGCAATGGCAATTGGTGACAGACTGGTGCAGCCATTGAAGTAATTTACTAGCGTATAACTCAATGGCAGCCTTGATCTTTCAGCAGAAATTGTTCATGAAAACTCGCTATAAAATATGATAATTTATAAGAAAGGCGTTGTAGCACATTGCGGACTATATTCCATAACATCTAACTTCCAGATTTCGTATCGATTTAAAATACCAAAAGACGTCCACTGCTGGATACTCTTAAAAGCATCACACAAGAATTTCTTCAATGATTGGTTGGTTGAAAAAACGATGTATTTACATTTTTGAATCTTAATTTATAACGTCAATGCTTGTAACCGTGATATTATCCCAAAATAGGTACATACATACGCGTAGATTTGCGAAGTGAAAGTTCTTACTTCAAAATACTGTCCTGAAGATCTCTAACCAAACTAAAGCAACTTCCTTCGAACAGATTAAAATTATCGATTGTGCAGCTAATATTCAAGGAGAAACTTTAAGCAGCTTTGAGAAAGCTCCAAAGTTAGCCACTAAGATTGCCTGCAGTCCAGAGTTACTGGAATCGATTGTCTTTGTTTTCTCTAATGCGCAAAATCAGCGCATCGCAAGTAGGTAAGCCAAAACTTTAGATTTCACTTGGCAAAAGTGAAAGCTGTGCAAGTTCAAAATCAATTTAGCTGTAGGTATTAGCGATCACCTTAGTATCACTCGCGACTTCGTACACGTGGATCCCGTTTTATCCCCTTAGGGGTGGAGTTTCATAAAATCCGTTCTTAGCGGTCTACACCCTATAAAGGAACCTAGTTTGTAGGTAATAGTTTCTGAGAATTCGTGATTATCAGTGAATGGTATAATCGCTTTTATGGGTCCGATTGAGAATGGAAACGATTATAATTAAGTTACATAAAGTTATAACGTAAAATGTACAAAGTTGGACTTTTAAGCTATTTTGTTGTTGCACATTCATATGGTAGCATCGTCTATTCTGAGGTGGAATTGTGTAAAGTAATCGTTATACACACATAACGTACGATTATTCTGTCAAACGCTTTGTTTAACTGACTTTATCGTACGTTATGAACTGTCAAATGATTACGATTGCTTTACACAATTCCACCTCTGTATCGCATATACTACGGCTTGCGGGCTACAAATGCTACAATCATCTAGCTATCTATGTATAGACTACGACGGGCTACGAGATTTACTTTGTATAGCCTGACCAGCCCCCCTAGACAAAACGCACTTTTTGATCGAATCGAAAATCGAATCCGTCAAAACTCCATACAAAAAAGGGGCTTTTCGACCACTTTTCGACTGGTTTGCGATTATAATTTGCACTTTGTCTAGACCCACTGGAGNCACGTCATGGAACATTATTGGGATCGTACAGTTTTCTTCGAAGTCACCGTTCACACGAAAGAAGAGGAAGAAGTAAGTAGATTAATTTACTGATTTGTTAATCATCTCCTCTGTAGAGCAATACGCATGTAGCACTTATCGTCTACAGGAATAACACCCGGATAGCACTGGATAGATCGCGGATGAGGATGAGCTGCGGCGTGGAACGTGTATGCGCGTGACAGTGATGTAAAGCCACCGTCTGCTATACGAATTAAGAAAAAGGACTAATTTTTTGATTCTTTATGATTGGGATCGCACAGTTTTGGTCGATGCCAGCGTTCAAACGAAAGAAGAGGAAGAAGTATGTAGTTAGCTTAATTTACTGACTTGTTAATTATCTCGTCTGTAAAGCAATACACGTGTAGCACTTATCGCTACAGGAATAACACCCGGACAACACCGGATAGATCGCGGATGAGGATGAGCTGCGGCGTGCGGCGTGGAACGTGTATGCGCGTGACAGTGATGTATTAGTCGGCGTGTTTGCAGTGTGCTGCGGGAATAGACGAAAATCACTTAACTTTGTAAATATGCTCCGGCTGTTTTCGTCCGGAAATGGTGCGACGTTTATTAAGGCTACTACGTAAGTGTTAATAAACACAAGAGCATTAGTTTTTAGTAAAACATTTATTTTCTAAGGCTGGGTTGCACCATCTTACTTTGACTTTAACAAACGTCAAAAATCTGTTAAACTCCATACAATATACGCCGGTTATCGTTATAGTTACGGTCAAAGTTAGGTGGTGCAACTCAGCCTAAGTCATAGAAGTAATTACAACTGTGTTCTATTGTTATACTATATCAATATCCACTCAAAATTGGTACAAACAAACCTCTTTAGTATTGCCATTAAACAAAAGGAGAAGAACTTTCTGTTACACAACTTAACTATCAATTTTCGCCTAATGTAAAGATTTTCCAACCCCGAAATCAATTGTCGTTATAGCATGCATAATGAAAACAGGGTGAATATGTTATGAGTTGGCACTCATTCACCGAATTCGAATAATCAACTGTGTGTACACTCGTGACTTGAGTGTGTACACCGTAATTGACCACTTACCCACAGAATAAATAACTTTAATACATAATTACTTAAACTAACCTAACGTAGTAAAGTTTTACATAGTATTTTATGGCTATTTCATTCATGCTCGTAATTTTACTTTACTACTACTGCTTCGTATTCATTTCAAAGAATTTACGCAATGTTAAATTTACTTTTGCCAAGATTACAACGATATTATATTATAAGAGAAAACATTTTGTTAAAAATAGCTACGAATTCTCGTAGCTCGTAGCAAAGTCCGACGTGGGTGGTTGTGGTTATTTTATTTTTATTATATTAATTACTTCTTGGATAAATCAACTCGTAGACGTATTTCTATTCATTGACAATAGTAGGTACTTCAGTAGGCCTAGGATGCGCGCCGCGATAAGCGTTTGTCACGCCATTTTATCGATTTTGCCCCTACATTTTGACGTCGATAAGAGTATATCACAGCGCGCATCCTAGCCCGGCAGGTAGTTTGTACTGTAGTAGATAACTTAGTTGTTAGGTGGGTGGCGTTTAAGTTGTTTGATTACACTTATTTTAGTATAACTGATTCATAAGGCTTTTAGCACCCAGACGAAGAATACAATCCAAACAACTCAAGTTTTACTAAGTTAAACCTAATTTGTACTGAATTTTAATAATAGTACTATTATTATTAAATTAGCCAACTTTTAATTAAGTTTATAGGAGCTATCATAGCTTTCTACACAGTAAACAATACTGCACCCATAAGTGTAAGCTAACATTGTGCGTTAATGTTTTTTTAATTTTTTTTTCTCTTTTCTTTAGACGTGGGAAACCGATATCTATTCCTACACACTTTCACATTATTAGCCCTTTTATAAAGTTACAACAGCCAGTGACATTTAAAGCTTTTTTCCCGTAAAACAATGTTTTTCATGATGGTGCGTGATTAGCCGATAAATATAAGCATTATGAAGCTGACCACGGGACGCGTGACAAACGCCAGAACAAAGGATGGCTGTAATTGAGGCCGCACACGCAAGGACTTGTCGCTATGGGGATGTTGTATGACTCATTATAAATCACGCATGTTTAGTAAGATAAAACAATCCAATATTTTGATATAGCCTGCAGTTCTGTTGACACATAACTGTCCATTTTTATTGCACGATAGCATCTATTTACTACTTTATACGATGACATAGAGTTAAGCTTGATGTGCTAACATTCGAACATGATGTTTATGATTATAACATTGACGTGTTTAGTAACATTTATCATTTAGAAGCATTTTACTGTTATACAGGATGTACCAATATTAGCTCGAAAGTTATTTTTAAAAACGGACTTGTCCAAAGCGTCTTAGGCTCACCTACCTCTGGTGTCAGTGTAACATCCTTATTTTGGGACAACCTGTATTTTCCAATTAAGCGAACCATTTTTATGATGTCACCAAAAGTCGAATATCTTCATCAGTCAAACAGCTAGCGATCTACCGATGCAGGTAAACCGATTTTGAGGCATTTGTGAGCAATTTGCGTCCATTCCGGAGCAGAATTAATTGGGACACAGCGGCCTAATTGCAAAGGAAATTGTCGAATTACGGCAGCAGCCACTGCAGGCCGGTGATCGATGCTGCGATGTCGATAAACAAATAAAGACATCAAACGTGATGGATCAGCGATGAAACAACGAAATTAATTTTAGAGAAATGGAATGGAATGAGAAGACAGTTTTATTCATCAATAACCTTTAAGCTGATGGAAATCGCTCGCAATTAATCTCAAATTCCAGATGATTGGACACTAAGTATGTATGGAAAGTGAAGACACTTAACTTTTTTAACTTCTAGAAGATAATTAGGATGCATGAAAATACAAAAGTCAATTGAAGTGATAATACATAAATAACTACTTACTCGTAGGTTTTATCGATAAAATTCTTCAACTCGATGCACACTAATCTACGAACAACCCTAACGTTAACTGGACATAAGCTTGAGCGACGGGCGGAGATGATCAAATTTTACATCGCAAAAGCCATACAGCTTCTATACTGCTGCTTCGTTTAGTTACATGTTCCAGCTGTCTGCCCCGGGATGCTGGTGACAAAATGAGTAATAAGTTTATTCGGAGCGCCCGAGCGAGACAGTTTCTGTCTCCTACAATGTTATTGTCTTATTTATTGTTGAGAAATGCTGAGTAAATGGAGTAAAAGTGTTACGATACGCTAGGAACATTATTTTAAAGCTAAAATTAAATTTTAAACTGAAACACAAGGAAAATATCTAATTAATGCATCAAAATGAGCATTCACTCACACGGCTCTGTAATACGTTCACGTCAATTCTCTAGAGAATTCATTCTATTAGCTCAGCAAAATAAAATTGTGATATTTTCCACCCCTACACACGCGGTGGAAAAACATCCACTTCCATCGTAACACTTCATTACCTGTGCAGTTAACTAATACCTACCGTTTTACAAATGGCTTATTGATTTCGTGACGGCAATTTAACTTTGCAATCGAAGTTAATAATACCTAATGGGAGCCTTAGAAGTGGCAAAATAAGTGGCATGTCACGTCCATTAAATAGGGGTGATTTTCTTGAAAATAACGGACACTTGCGAACGTCGGCAATTTGCGGAAATTATTCAGAGTTCTAGCGACCACTTTGATTTACATATTCACTTTATAGGTTGAATAACAGGTAGAAATGTCGCTTTTGATCGACTAATGATTTCTATTCAGAATTCCTAATGAGCTTACTTACTTGGATTTTCCTTTTATGTGGCATTTTTGTGATTCGCTTCTAAGTTGATTTTATTAATGAAGATACCGATTTTGTGTGCTCGAATAATGAAAGTCAATTAGAAAAGAAAATTTTCTTATTCCAAATGTTTATGCTTTGCCATGTTTGCGTAAGATCACGCAAGAATTTGCATATTATTGTCGTTTTATCTTTTTACAACTTTGAGTTTACTTCATTTAATGTGTCGGTGACTATGTTCACTTCGTGATTAAAGAATTCTTCTGTATCATATGCATTAATTATTTAACAAAATAAAGTAAAAAATATATATTTTTGAGAAAAATATATATTTTTTCAGTCGACTGACATCTCCGCAAATAATAATAACTTTTTATTTGCCGTCCGTAGGTATTTTCCACATAAAACAATAAAGAGCTCAGTCACTGGCTTTCATAAAAGGACCGTTCTCGAGAGGATTAGAATCGTGGCTCAATGACAGCTGCCAGCTTATCGTATTTACGGATTATATTTTTGGAGCATTTCATATTATTTACTACATTCACTCTGTATTAAACACTGACAGGTTATTTCAAAATATTTTGGAAAGATTATCGAAATTATTTTCAGGATGTTAATTTCAAAATGCATTTTTAATGTTTAAAATTTGTTTGAGAGTTGTTATCATGTAACGAAATTGAAAATTGGTACCTAATGACTTTCATGATTTGATGTAACGATTTCCATTGTGCTTTTCTCTACTCATACAACACTCACCAGTGTGGAAGTTTCCGCGTGTAATACATTAAACTCCCCCACAATATTATACCGACAAATAAAATAATGTAAGTCACTGAATCAATCTTGTAGATTTATTATATCCAAAAAAGTTCTTTTAATAATAAAATCTTGGTTGCTTTTATTGACTAGTTCTTAGGTGTATTAGGAAACCAATCAGTTCGCAAAATCTAATAGTTAGTCTTAGTATACCTGTGTTTGTTCATTACATACAAATAAGTAAATTACCAACGCCTTCGCTATAAAAGCAAGCAATTTTAAATTGAGTTATAACCACTTTAATTAAACTGTCAGCTACAATAACTACACCAGACGAGTCACATAAATTGGCGGCGAAAATAAAACTGGAAAACACGCTGCGCCACCGACATGTTCACAAAAGCAGACACTTTAGCTCTTACTGGAAACATCTAGGTCACTTTCATTTACTAGAAATGCAATGGCAATTGGTGACAGACTGGTGCAGCCATTGAAGTAATTTACTAGCGTATAACTCAATGGCAGCCTTGATCTTTCAGCAGAAATTGTTCATGAAAACTCGCTATAAAATATGATAATTTATGAGCAATGCGTAGCACATTGCGGACTATATTCCATAATATCTAACCTCCACATTTCGTATCGCTTTACCAAAAGACGTCCACTGCTGGACTTACTCGTAAAAGCATCACACAAGAATGTCCACTATGATTATTTGGTTGAAAAAACGATTTATTTACATTTTTGAATCTTAATTTAACGCCAACGCCTGCAACCGTGATATTATCCCAAAATAGGTACATACATACCCGTAGATTTGCGAGGTGAAAGTTCTTACTTCAAAATACTGTCCTGAAGATCTCTAACCAAACTAAAGCAACTTCCTTCGAGTAGATTAAATATTATCGATTGTGCAGCTAATATTCAAGGAGAAACTTTAAGCAGCTTTGAGAAAGCTCCAAAGTTATCCACTAAGATGCCTGCAGTCCGAATTGAGCTACTGGAATCGATTGTCTTTGTTTTATCTAATGCGCAAAATCAGCGCAACGTAAGTAGATAAGCCAAAACTTTAGATTTCATTTGGCTAAAGTGAAAGCTGTGCAAGTTCAAAATCTATTTAGCTGTAGGTATTAGCGGCCGCTCGCGACTTCGTACACGTGGATCCCGTTTTATCCCCTTAGGGGTGGAGTTTCATAAAATCCGTTCTTAGCGGTCTACACCCTATAAGGAACCTAGTTTGTAGGTTATAGTTTCTGAGAATTCGTGATTATCAGTGAATGGTATAATCGCTTTTATGGGTCCGATTGAGAATGGAAACGATTATAATTAAGTTACATAAAGTTATAACGTAAAATGTAGAAAGTTGGACTTTTAAGCTATTTTGTTGTTGCACATTCATATGGTAGCATCGTTTACATCGCATATAACTACTACGGCTTGCGGGCTACAAAATAAATGCTACAATCAGCTAGCTATCTATGTATAGACTACGACGGGCTACGAGATTTACTTTGTAGCACCATTTGCCGAGAGAATTGCTTTAAAGCACAGCTGTCTCCTCATTTACGTCTATTGATCTTTAGTTAACTCCAGTAGGTATACAATTCTGTATTGTTTGCATTATGAACAAATCAATCCATTTAAATAATTAATATATTTCAGGAACAATGGCAAACTACTACAATCAGCTAGCTATCTATGTATAGACTACGACGGGCTACGAGATTTACTTTGTAGCACCATTTGCCGAGAGAATTGCTTTAAAGCACAGCTGTCTCCTCATTTACGTCTATTGATCTTTAGTTAACTCCAGTAGGTATACAATTCTGTATTGTTTGCATTATGAACAAATCAATCCATTTGATTATTTAATATATTTCAGGCACAATGGCAAACTACCTCACGTTGGAATGCAGTACCGAGAAGATAATAACAGCTGTGGTACTCGTATATTTGAAAACATAAACAGAAATTTTGTAAGTACCAAATATCTTCACATGTTTATTATAATTTCACCTTTTTTACTTAGTTATAAAAGTAAATACAGCATGTGAGGCTCCGTGAACTTAAATATATATCGATTATGTTGGCCGTGACACTATTATTAAATGCAGGCATAAATAAAACACATTGCCAAGCCTTGTGAGGGAAAATTCCTACACTCACCTTTCTTTTGAATAAAAGGTTAGGAAAATGTTGGATCGAATTGAATCAGTTCATTCTCTTTGATAATAAAATTGCCAATTGTAGAGCAATTTGTCACGTCAAATAACTGAGATATGGGTAAAAGTATCTATGGTGCCTTAGCAGACAATTGCGTAGTTTCGTAGAAAATTGTAGAGACATTTGCCTATTGTAGGTAGAGTCATCGATTAGTATTAATGTTACTAGAAAAATCTATTGTTGCTGCTATAATTCATAAAGTATACACAATGACAGTGTAAAACATAAACGGTCTATATCAGTGTGCCTACCATGAGTTTACGTTAGGTGTGCTCGCTAGCGACTGCGTAAAAAAATGACATTTAAATGTATGACATATTGTGCAGCGCCCCTAGCGGCTACTTTCAAGAAATAAAATCTTCATAGAATTTTTTGACGTATTCGCTAGCGAGCTCACCTAACGTAAACTCATGGTAGGCACACAGGTGCTTAAACCAGACACGATTTTGCTTGAAAAATTAACTTTAGGTTTAAGATATTTATTTTCTCAAAAGATTACAAAAATCACTTGTAGAGAAAATACAATTTAACAAAAATATTAATTACGTAAACGCGCGAACACAAAAGAAATACGTATATAAAACATTCTCACACCGAACATTCAACTGATGATCGAGTTCGACGCTAAGAGTAGGCGCACACCGTTGATTTTTAGTTGGCCGATAGTTGTGCCCGATTTTAATTTGTATGAAGAATCGGCCAAATCAAATCGAATCGAAGTTGATCAGTATGGGCATGTATGGGAGTGCGCACACTACTCCGATTCGATTTGGCCGATTCTTCATACAATTTAAAATCGGGCACCTATCGGCCAACTAAAAATCAACGGTGTGCGCATAGGCTAACTTGAACTAAAGAATGTTTTTAACTTATTTTCTCGCTTAAGGCAGTTATGTCTCGCTCCTAACAACCAGCTTAAGAACTCGAAAGACTGCAGCTGAAGTAAGGCACTGCCTGGATTGCACAGGCTGCTAGTTGCCTCGGCAGATTAGCACTAAGCTCAGACTGGCTAGACTCGTACGTGGCTACGCTTAGTAATGTGCCTTTTGCTAACTATTGTTAGGCTGACATTGTAGGCTTCAATCAACTGGATTGTCCCATTGTTGATTCTAACAATCGGCCCTCAGGGCACTTCATGCGATCTCTCGTTATTCAGATGCAGTCATTCACTACAGTAGGTTTGAAATGTGCTTAAACGTAAAATAGTGAGGTAGTTACCTACTTGCTATAGATGGTTGACGGAGAAAAGCATAACAATTAGGAAAATACACGTCAAATTATCAAAAATATACTAGTAGCTGTGATTTATTTAGCATCGTACAATAAGGTTAAAATGTGGACATAATCATGGCGGAAACTATGATATGGTTGTGCATAGCGATAAGCTCATGTGATTTTAAAACAACGAGCAAAAAACATTTTTTTAAATCGTTTTAAAACCATAGTTAAGATTTACAGCTGAAAAAGAGATTTTGTCACACCTGTTTGTCGTCTGACTGTAGAAATAGGTTGGTAGGTATACTAGTACATCATAACTTTTAAGTGTTGACGCGTTGAAGTCTTTATAACGGTGTTCCGATTATGTGTCATAATCGTTGAGGTTGGTTTCTGTTTAATTGGGCGGTGTAACACCGCTGTGGGCAGTAATTACCGCGTTCAGTTGACGCGGTGACGCAGTTAGCGGCCGCTGAAGCTCGCCGGTGCGTGGCAAAGCGTAGGGTTGTTTCGGTTAAAAATATGGTATCCTTTATGGCTTTCAAAAGATATTAATTTGCAATATTTTCAGTAAATCGGTTATGCATAAATGTAATACCTACATTGCCATGGTAAATTGATAAATTAAATTACGTTTATTTTATTTTTTTATTTCGTTAGTTCGTTCGTTTCAGCCTAAAGACGTCCACTGCTGGACAAAGGCCTCCCCAAGGATTTCCGCAAAGATATTTTCCACTTATAAACAGGTGATAATGATGTAAAGGTATAAATGGTCTCTTGTTAACTATTTTGGTATTTCACTTTATATTCAAAACAAAATACAGTTTGTCATCACACAAGTTGGTTTGCCACCAATATAGCAATTTTCCCAGCGTGGATAATCCTAGAGACGACTGAAAACAACACCTTTAATTAAAATGTCAACACATAACTACTTGTAAGCTGGTGTTAGCGCACCGACTAATTAAAGTGGAGTGTGGAATTGACAGGATTAAAGCAACGCCCCGGGGATTGCATTCTTTGACGTGTCACAGGCTAAGCTAAGCAAATTAGCGCTAACCGACGCAGTAATGGACGCCGTCCGGCAGACTAAATAATGCAGGCACGCTGACATAATTATCACCACAACAGATTTTACTACAATATAAATTTTTCAACGTTAGAAAATTCTGAAAACGAGACTTTTCTATAAATGACACATTCTAGTTGTAATTAAAGTGTGGAATTGACAGGGATTAACGCAACGCCCCGGGGATTGCATTCTTTGACGTGTCTATAAAGGCTGACATATCACCACAACAGATTTTACTACAATATAAATTTTTCAACGTTAGAAAATTCTGAAAACGAAACCTTTCCATAAATGACACATTAAATATACTAGTTGTAATTAAAGTAAAGTGTGGAATTGATTTAAGCAACGCCCCGGGGATTGCATTCTTTGACGTGGCTATACAGGTTAAACTAAGCAAATTAGCGCTAACCGACGCAGTAATGGACGCCGGCAGACTAAATAATGCAGGCACGCTGACATATCACGACAACAGATAGCCATTGTATATTTAGCGCCAGACGGGCTAACGGGGTTAATTGTAGGTAAGTTTATACATAGAGGTTATTTATTTATTCGACAGACAAACGTTAATGTAGCAACTTACGTAACTAACGTAGTGCTTGTTTACATATTTTAGAAATTTTGCACCGTTTTTTCACTTTTAACGCGATAAATCTTGAGAAATAGTTTGCTTTATGATTATGTTTTTAAGAATGAAATATCATTGCAGTTAGGCTTAGTACTTCAGCTAACAATATGAGCGATTATAATTTTATGTTAAATTGTTTGCCATATGTATACTTTCATACTTTCCAATGAAAGTAACCTTATAATATTCAATATTTTATCTCGCAAGATCTTGTCAAATAACCAAATGACCCGATGCTGTCAATGTTTTATTATGTAACGGGGCTAATGGTTTGTGTGCCCAGGCCTAAAAATGCAGGCCCGGGCACTCAATAATGCAGCGGGCCGCTGACATATCACGTATAGTCCAGTCAATGAATGCTTTAACGACGGTGTAGAGAGAAATCCCTGGAACACAATTTCTGACCTCGGGACTTTATTTAGACTAGTTAGGAGGTGAACATAGTAAAAGTCCCCGCCCTTAGCCCTTGAGCCGGCGGGGAGAGGGGGGTTTAAAGGTACCACTTTTCGGTTTTTCGCTTAATCCTCGGAAACTATGCGTCCTAGTGACATGACTACTATGAACCAAAAAAAGCTTATTCAATTTGCTACAGGTGAGACAGTCAAGTTTTTCTATATCTTGTATAGTTTTCGCGGCATCTGCTCTAGAAGGTCTGTAATATTGGAAATTTTATTTTTGTCTTACATGTTCCCATCAGGAGATAATCGACTAAATCAACATTAAGCAAACATTATAGACATGCGGGAGCATGTTAAGCTTAGTTCCAAGGAGGGGACTGCATCGTGCGTATATTTATATGAACTAATTGGAGTCACTTTTGACTCCTCATCACTCAAAAAGCACTCAATACCTAAATAACCGTTTGAGGTATATTTATGAAATTTAAAGCTGATGTTTATCTTGCAAGTCTCAACACATGAGCCTAATTTGAAGTGTTAATGCACAGTGCTTTTTGAGTGATGAGGAGTCAAAAGTGACTCCAATTAGTTCGTATAAATATACGCACGATGCAGTCCCCTCCCTGGAACTAGGCTTAACATGCTCCCGCATGTCTATAATGTTTGGTTAATGTTGATTTAGTCGATTATCTCCTGATGGGAACATGTAAGACAAAAATAAAATTTCCAATATTACAGACCTTCTAGAGCAGATGCCGCAAAAACTATACAAGATATAGAAAAACTTGACTATCTCACCTGTAGCAAATTGAATAAGCTTTTTTTGGTTCATAGTAGTCATGTCACTAGGACGCATAGTTTCCGAGGATTAAGCGAAAAACCGAAAAGTGGTACCTTTAAACCCCCCTCTCCCCGCCGGCTCAAGGGCTAAGGGCGGGGACTTTTGCTACGTTCACCTCCTAACTAGTCTAAATAAAGTCCCGAAGTCAAAAATTGTGTTCCATGGATTTCCATCTATAATGCTTTATTGACTGGACTAGTAGCGATTTAACGGAATTACCTGGAAAAACAACCCAATATGAGACAGTGAGGTGCCGATATAGAAAGAATTACTATGTAGAGTCAATATAAGATTAATGACACTGAAAATGAAAACTTAGGACTGAAAGAAAAAAATTAAGAGATTTTTTGAGATGGAAGTACCTGAGATGGAAGTAAATAATTAATCGAACGGTTCATTTACTTAGATCTGGAGGTGTTACATAAACTGCATTCTAAACAAATGGAATAAACGTACGGATCTCTAGAAATTAGTAACTTCAAACAAAAACTACTGACGTAGTAATTAAACTGTTGTTAAAAATAGTAACAAAGCTAGAAAGTATTACTATGTGATTGTAATACAATTACGTTTGCAGCCAAAGCAGGTGACCGAGAACAATAAATTGACTAAGTAGGAAAAGCTTGGCTCCGCTCCAAGTATGACCAAGTATTACACAATCCAGCTTTTTAGGTTAAGGCTGTACGTTCACGCTTCAGTGAAACGAAAAAAATGTTTACAAGCGTTTCAGGGGATTGTAATCTAGAAACCCATTAGGATCTAAAAAAGGGAAGTAAAGGGTAGGTTGCCAAGAACCAAATAAAGGCAAACTGCCTTATTTCTTTACTACTGAATGAACTGAATCCATTGATTTTTTCAACTGACGAGAGATATTTTTAACGGAAATGAAAGATGTGAAATGTATGATTCAGATATTAATAAATGAACTATGTCATATTTATTAAGCGTGTATTCTTAG
The DNA here is from genome assembly GCF_004193835.3 of Ostrinia furnacalis. Taxonomy (NCBI): domain Eukaryota; kingdom Metazoa; phylum Arthropoda; class Insecta; order Lepidoptera; family Crambidae; genus Ostrinia; species Ostrinia furnacalis. Next base: position 887,009 of record NW_021132101.1, on the reverse strand, counting down.
AAGACATTCCAAAAATGTATAACAGGCAAGGAAACAACAAAGATAAAGAACATTTTAATTTTGTCAGAAAACGATAACGATTGAACGTTTGTGAAACTATGAAACGAACAACAATAAAATTAATTTCATTTTGTAGAAATATTTTATCAAAACAAAGTTTCATGAAATGAGAAACCAATTTAAGAAAGAGAACCACTTTTAAAAATGATAACAAATCACTGAGCTCCATTCCGTTGGCCTATTATTTTCTTAATTTAATGAATCGTCGCGTTTTTATTGCTCTTTTATGAATTCACAAGTTTTTTGATTGCGTACTAAAATTTCGTTCGTGTCTATATGGTCTTATCGTAACAACTTTATTCATAATGAAGTTTTAACTGAATTTTGTAAAAATATCGAACTAGATTTCGCGTTTGAGAAATTTTCCTAAGGCAAAATGATAAGCATTAATAAATAATGACGCTCATTAAACGGTAATGGTCGGTACTCCTTTGATGTGAAACAATATTCGCATCATGAACTTTTTTATAGCGTTTACTGACTTCAAAGGCGTCGTCAACAATATATTNTCATAAAATTGTATAAGAAAAAAATATTTTCATGTTTATTTAACCTGATTTTTATATTTTAAAAGTATTCAAACATTTAGATAATAACGTTAAAACATTTAAAAATAATCGTATGAGAACGTTTTCGACTTCTCCACGGACGAAGTCGCGGGCAAAAGCTATTTGTAAAATAATTAGACTAAATTATTAAAAGTGCCTACCCAAAGTCATTATTCCACGCGGACGAAGTCGCGGGCACAGCTAGTTAATCATAAAAGGCAAATGGCATATTAATAACTAGTTTTAGAATATTTTATAAATGTAACAAAAGTAGTAGCAGGCGAAGCGTAGTTTTAGAAGCAACTACTTAGGTAGCTACATAATATTACATCGAATTTGAAATACATATTATTATGTCAGTTTTGTACGAATTTACCAACATAAATCTTCAAAAGACTCTTTGAATGGGTCTTGAAATTATTTACAAAAGAACCGCGACTTCATTTTTCATTTCAACAACTATTTTTATAGAAATAGTAACTTATATGACAAAATATAGTCATTTCTATCTATCGATTTCATTCAGCTAAGTAGGTTTCTCTTGTCTTTGAGCAGTGATGGATAGATTATAAAACTCATTAAAACTCATTTATTTCTGTAAATAGGCTTAAAAAAAGCACTTTACTATAGGAGAACATACGTATACATTAGCTGAGCCACCATTACCCAAGGTTAAAATAATAAGTAGTAATGCAATCCACATGTAACGTGTTCCCACGAGCTTACGTAGGCAAACAACCGACGTTTAGGCGCGATAATAACTCCCCGGCCCATGAATTGGCTAAGCACTAAACACTCTAAATGGAATGTCATTAACTCGTCACTTGAGGGGTAGTAATTTTAACCAATTACTATAACGACGATACCAAATATCATGGTTCGTTAGTATTTTTATTATTTCATGTTATATCGGTTCCATTTTTAATGCAGAACAAGGCAGGTATTTGACTCAATCACACCTTATATTAAGTGAATGCAGTCTAAGATGGTACATTAAAATATGGATCTGTTCTAGTCTGCAAGATTTTATCTGAATTAGAGAGAGAATTCAGTAAACCTATAAAAGTAGAGGCAGTGGCGGGGCAAGACCTAAATTTGATGTGGGCAAGACAGATTTCGCGAGGCCTTGTTCTGTGGCGACCTGAAGACGGATTTTATAAAAAAAAAACGGGTCAACGGTCTATTCATTGACAGTTTCTGATTTCTTGATTCAGTGATTATTTTTAAAGGAATATTGCGCCAAAGAGTCACTTAAAACCGTGTTGTTGCTTAATTTTGTGTCTGATTATGGCTGAATTTGTTTGGAAAAAAATATATTTTTTTAACTACATTGTTTAGCTATCAAGAATTTATATTTAATAGTCAATGTTTGCATTTATTGTTGTATTGTGATATTGTCATCTCCACCTTGTATACATTTTTTCAAAATTTTTGATGCGCGAGGCCCCTTGTTCCGCGAGGCCGTAGGCGGTGGCCCACGTTGCCTACACCTAACGCCGCCACTGAGTAGAGGCATATGTATGTATGTAGTTGCTTAGATGTGCGGTAGCTTCTAACTAAAAGCTCCACTTAAATCATAGCTCTGCGGCTGAGTATCTTACATTAGTGGAAGATAAACGAAAGTAAACCAGGCATACATCCAAGCCGCAAAATTAAATATGCATCAGATTATGAGAGCTTTACTTAATCCACGTAGTGCTCTCGAGAAGGGCTTTCGACTCGACGCTGGGTCGACTTGAATTATCAATGTGGACATGCAACCTGACCGCTTGATTCCGTCCTATCCTCTTTAGTTAAGCTCGAGAGGTCTCTAAGGCTGAGTTGCACCACCTAACTTTAACGGTAACTATTACGATAACCGTTGTATTTTGTATGGAGTTTGACAGATTTTTGACGTTTGTCACAGTTAAAGTAAGATGGTGCAACCCACCCTAAGGGTTTGCCAACAGGAAATTTAATAAACCTACGGCACTGACCATATTTCCTGGACAGGGGTAGGTCGGGGCGGATGTGCAGTAGCTACTAGGCATTAGGAAAGTTTTGGTTTACGTTTTGAAAGCAATAGAATAAACACAGTTTACTTTACTATCGAGGAGTCAAGAAATCTAAAAACTAGCGACCCTGGCTTCGCACGGGTGCGTGCTATCTGTTAAAAAAAAGCCGCATTAAAATACGTTGCGTAGTTTTAAAGATCTAAGCATACATAGGGACAGACAGACAGGAAAGCGACTTTGTTTTATAATATGTAGTGATACAATTTGTAACTGAGTAGTGCGCCATCTACGAAGTGCTACGAACCAACCGTAAATACCTATTTCTCGTCTTTTCACATTATTCTTTAGTGATTCTGTAGTTTACTTGGTGCTTGGAGGGGCTGACGATTGACTCGGATTAGAAAAGGTAAGTACCTACCTACTTTGTACTTTAATACTGACCCCTGAAACGTTTGATTTATTGCACATGTCTCATCGTTTTGTCTCTTCACTGTATTAACACCGGGAAATTCCCGGAAAACGCCTTCCCGGAACAAAAGAAACCATTGCGTTAATCCCAGTCTACATATCTACTTAGTGTAAATTGCACTTAAGGCTGTTTAACCCTTTGATTAATTGGTACAATGATTATACAACTTTGGACAACAAAGGAACAGTAATGTACACACAACGGGTATATGTTTATTTATATGGCATTACTGTGTACTATTATTACATTTTTGTGATACAACATCATGTCTTTCTTATTCATAGAATAATAATCTTACAACGACAATATTCACACTCATTATTTTAATCTTTAGCCCACGTACATGGCAACACTCAAACGGAGTTTAAAATGAACTGTTTCAGATAAAATTGTGATGTTTTACAGCGTGGCACGGTTCATAAATAAAATGAGGCGGGTATTATTCCCCGAGCATCCCGGCTGTCCGCGGGCGCAATATAAAATGCAGTAATGTGCAGGTGGGGCGCGGGCGCTCGTCCGAATGCTGCGCGCTCTCTGTGTGCTTACCATGAGTTTACGTTAGGTGTGCTTACCATGAGTTTACGTTAGGTGTGCTCGCTAGCGACTACGTAAAAAAATTACATTAATTGTATGACATATAGTGCAACGCCCCTAGCGGTTACTTTCAAGATACAAAATCTTCATAGAGATTTTTGACGTACTCGCTAGCGAGCACACATAACGTAAACTCATGGTAGGTGCACTGAATGTACGACTGACAGAGACGTAACTGGGACAAAGAGGGTGCGTTTATTTTTAATCGACTGCATGAAAGCATTGAAGTATGAAAGTTACATTCGTTTTTGAGAACATCTCAACCTAATGACAAATTACCCACTGATTTGCATCACAAATCATAATTCAATAGCTTTTACGCATTAGCGTTTATTCAATGATGCGTTCGAAGTTACATTAACCGAAACATTTATGCAGATTATCCAATTCCAAACCCATAAAAAGTATCCGCTGCCTTACGTCTTTCGGCTAAAATCGATGATCGATGATTGTTGTCGTAAAGCTTTTTCTATAATGAGTTTTGCTTTTATCACGTGACTTATTTGGTATAAGCATAAAATTATACTAAAGTAATCATTGGAAACGCAATAAAAACAAAAATGTACGTTAGTTGCCTTGAATGTTCGGTATTCACGGAAAAAGCTCAATGTTTTAACATTGAATAGTGAAGGAATGCTACGAATCTATGGCTACAGCGTAGCAACTTCGTAGTGCTACGAATTTAAAAACTTCAGAACTTCCGTAGCACAGAATCGCGATGAAATAAATGATGGAAATAGGAAGTAGGCCAGATATTTTGATGATCTTATTATGAAGACCTGAATAAGTTTTGTTTAGAAGTTCTGGTAAGGCTCATAGTACTTACTGTTTGCTAAAGTGAACGTCCTACGTTAGTACGTAAATTCACTTTATAGTTAGTTACACACCTGTCTAATATTATACCCCTTTGCGTGCGATTTATTTATACGCAAAGGGGCGAGGGGGAAACCCCAAGTCCACCCCTGTTTACGGCATGCCATGCTTGCAAATGCTCGCTTTCGCCGCGGGTGGAATGTTCACAATTTTATTTCATCGGACTTTTGTTCCCAGCAATTTATTATATTCATAATCGGCTCGTTACCTACCCCTTTTCACGGTTAAATAATGTTGTGCCAATGCCAGTAGTCGGATCGAATGCTACTTCCAGAAAATATGAATATTCATGCCTTGGCCTAATTCCTCTTTTAGGAAATTGTTGGAATATTTTGCGATGTAAATAAATCGTGGTAGAGCTTATAAAATTAAAAGCAATGGGTACGAGAAGGAATTTTAGGTTAGGACAAGGAATTTTAGGTAAGTCGGAAATTAAATGCTTAAAAATGTTAATTCCATTCGTCCCTTTTAAAATAACTTGAAATTAAAATGTTAATCTCTAGAGAAGTGTTCCAAGTTGTTAGAAATGTGGAGGAATAGAACTTTGGTTCTATGAAAATTGCATTACCGAATAGCTAAGCACATAACGGTTAGATCAATAGTGAAATAAAATGGAAATATATAACTAGTTCGTAGCAGAAAGTTTTTACAATTGAGAAATAGTAGAGCAAGCCGAAATCGTTTCCGTGCGCTCAGTTTGCGTGAGCTCGAAAGATGAAACAAGACATTCATGAATGAAAAATTATGAAATTGATTGTGTTTTTAAGCTCAGTAGGTGAGATGAGTCTAAGAAAACGTACAGCGAATGAAAAAATGAATTTCCCTAAAGTCTAATAACCTAAAATAACTTTCTTTGTTATGTCATACTACCGCGTAGCTGCGATGTTATAAAATGCGCTCAAAACATGATAAATTGTGACGAATATTACATAATAGTGATCTACCGACCTAAATGTTAACATAGTAGAATAGGTGTATAAAATCTTATTGTCGTATCAAAACGGTGAATTTAAGCTTTTATGCCATGGTACAGGCATAAAGTCAATCCTCCCAGTTTTTCTTGCTATTTGTAGTGTAGGTAGTTTCTTGCTATTTGTAGTGTATTCTCTTTAAATGACACAATGCTGTACTTAAAAGTTATTTTGATGATATTGTCATAAATATAAGTATTTTGAAATTTACCGTGCGTAAGTATATTAATGGTCTCGTTGTGGAAGTAGAAGAGGCTGCCGACGCAGCCGGCCCAGCTCTGCAGCGGCCGGTAGCCGGTGAGCACGTAGGGGTTGAACTGCAGGTGCTGCGGCATGTCCCGCCAGTGCAGCAGGCGCACGCCGCGCGCGCCCGCCGCCGCCGCGGGTCCGGCCTCGCGCGCGACCAGATCCTCCCGCCCCTCATTATCACAGATACGCTCTAACGACTTTTTCCTCTTCTTGGGACCCTTCCCGTTCACCTCCTGAATTGACATGTCGAACATATTTGTTGTTGTACACGAGTCAGGCACGCTCTGATTGTCTCTCATAACGGTACGGGCGGCTGCGTCTCGGGCCTCTCGCTTCGCCGGCTCTGAGACATGGCCTGGGGCCTTTGGTTTTGTACGAATATCACAGCTTCAGCATTGGGTGGGCGCACGCGGTGGCGGTGGCGGCCGGAGCGGCGTGGGCGCGGCCGGGGGGGGCGGGCCGCGGACGCGACTGGCCGGGCGCCGCCGCGAGCACGAGGGCCCGCGCCCCCCGCAGATTTGCGCACTGCGCAAACCCGATCAGCTGATTCCCGCCAGAAGGTCGGCCTCGCTCCCTTCTCAAAATCGCACTTTCACTCGTGCCTCGTATCTCGTATTTTCCAGTGATGAAAGTATGTTCGATTTCATGCGTGCTCTACTTTAATTGCCGATTTCAATGGGACTTCAATCCGAATATACACTTCAGTGCTGATGCAATAAATGATGCAATCAATTTATTTAGAAACACAATTTTATACTTATTATTATAAAATAACAAAACGGTTACGTTATCGGTGCTTTTCCTTAAAATGTTTTTGTTATTAATTGAGATTTCGTCATCGTACAAAAGTGCATACTTCCTAATTAGGATAGTATTGCGCTCGATATTTTCTCTTTGTATTTATGGCTATTTATTCGTGTACATACTACCAATTATTTACCTATGAAGAGCACTTCAAACAATATTAGAAGTGTTAAAAATGTAACTCATACATTGCATACTTATTTAGAACCAAAGTAGGTACCGTTTGAAGCACAGGAAGCACTTTCAGTATGAGTAAACCAGTTTTTCGATATCTATAGTTTTATTTAAAAATAGTCGAGTGAGATCACTTGTTAGACCGTGGTAGAGCTCAGCAAAATAAAATTGCACGCCCGGAATACTGTCACCACGAAGATTTATTTATTTATTTATATAGACTTTATTGCACACACAACAATGTTCAGTACAAAAAGGCGAGCTTAATGCCATAAGTCATTCTCTACCAGCTGACCTTGAGCAAAACAGAGATATTGAGTAGGCGATTAGTAGATTCTAGTTCATTGTCATATTTGTTGTGTCATACGTTATGTTTTGTCCGCTTTGATACTCTTTCAAGCCTCGTATTAAGCTTAGCGTGAGTATGAACGCTCACTTAGTGAAATGGGCATTCTCCTTTGTGATTTTGTACTTGAGATAATATCCCGGGCTCTCTCCGTAGGTCAACGAGGCGTAGGATGTTTCTCTCTTCTTTTATTTTGTACTTTCAAGTAAACTTATAACTTTCCGCCTCCGTATTCCTTTATGTTTCACCTACCTATGTGAGGCTTGCCATGAAATGAAAAATGTAGAGCTTTGTTTATTATAATCACCCTAATACTGAGGTTAAAACGAAATTTAACGTCTGCCGCTGTTGCGGGTTTGAATCCATGGCATACTTATGTGTGTTTATTATACCTTCTTATTACAAGCTTTTTATTACTTTCACATGTCTGGTGTCTGTCGTCAAATCTTGCAACTTAAAATTGACCCACTTCCCGGTTTCCTATTGAGCTGAAATTTTGCATACATGTGTAAGTCCGATGACAATGCAATATTATGGTACATTGAGCTGGTCTGATGATGGAGTCGGGAGGTGGCCATAGGAACTCCTAAACAGAACGGCGGAAACTCATCGAGTTTGGGTTCGTTGGATTTGTCTTTNCGCCGCCGCCGCGGGCCCGGCCTCGCGCGCGACCAGATCCTCCCGCCCCTCATTATCACAGATACGCTCTAACGACTTTTTCCTCTTCTTGGGACCCTTCCCGTTCACCTCCTGAATTGACATGTCGAACATATTTGTTGTTGTACACGAGTCAGGCACGCTCTGATTGTCTCTCATAACGGTACGGGCGGCTGCGTCTCGGGCCTCTCGCTTCGCCGGCTCTGAGACATGGCCTGGGGCCTTTGGTTTTGTACGAATATCACAGCTTCAGCATTGGGTGGGCGCACGCGGTGGCGGTGGCGGCCGGAGCGGCGTGGGCGCGGCCGGGGGGGGCGGGCCGCGGACGCGACTGGCCGGGCGCCGCCGCGAGCACGAGGGCCCGCGCCCCCCGCAGATTTGCGCACTGCGCAAACCCGATCAGCTGATTCCCGCCAGAAGGTCGGCCTCGCTCCCTTCTCAAAATCGCACTTTCACTCGTGCCTCGTATCTCGTATTTTCCAGTGATGAAAGTATGTTCGATTTCATGCGTGCTCTACATAATTGCTGATTTCAATGGGACTTAATCCGAATATACACTCCAGTGCTGATGCAATAAATGATGCAATCAATTTATTTAGAAACACAATTTTATACTTATTATTATAAAATAACAAAACAGTTACGTTATCGGTGCTTTTCCTTAAAATGTTTTTGTTATTAATTGAGATTTCGTCATCGTACAAAAGTGCATACTTACTTAATTAGGATAGTATTGCACTCGATTTTTTCTTTTTATAAAATTAATGGCTAATTATTCGAGTACATATTTTATTTACCTATGTAGAGCACTTCAAACAATATTAGAAGTGTTAAAAATTTAACTCACACATTGCATACTTATTTAGAACCAAAGTACCTAACTGAAGTGCTTTCAGAGGTGGAATTGTGTAAAGCAATCGTATTCATTTGACAGTTCATAACGTACGATAAAGTCAGTTAAACAAAGCGTTTGACAGAATAATCGTACGTTATGGAATGTCAAATGATTACGATTGCTTTACACAATTCCACCTCAGGATCAGTAAACCAGTTTTTCAGTATCTTGTATAGTTTTAAAATAGTCGAGTGAGATCACTAATCGTTTCCATCCAGCAGGTAGAGCCTCAGGGTAGAGCTCAGCAAAATAAAATTGCACGCCCGGAAAACTGTCACCACGAAGGTTCTAGTTCATTGTCATATTTGTTGTGTCAAACGTTATGTTTTGTCCGCTATGATACTCTTTCAAGCCTCGTATTAAGCTTAGCGTGAGTATGAACGCTCACTTAGTGAAATGGGCATTCTCCTTTGTGATTTTGTACTTGAGACAATATCCCGGGCTCTCTCCGTAGGTCAACGAGGCGTAGGATGTTTCTCTCTTCTTTTATTTTGTACTTTCAAGTAAACTTATAACTTTCCGCAATACTCCGTATTCCTTCATGTTTCACCTACCTATGTGAGGCTTGCCATGAAATGAAAAATGTAGAGCTTTGTTTATTATAATCACCATCATAGCTGGGCACCGTTAATCAAATAGTTAACTTCGTTAATCGTTAAACCGTTAATAAAAAAATTAACTTCGTTAAACGTTAAAACGTTACATTTAGCAAGATTTAACGCAAGTTAACGTTAATCGTTAATCCGTTAACACATGATAATAAAACGAAAAAAAAAATTTCGAAAGCTTGTATATCACGCATGGAATTTATTCCTCTTTTATGTTTGCATAAGTACAATTATTTTTTTCGTTTTAGTAACTACAACTGCATTTCAGAATAAAAGCTTGTTTTTAAAAAAGTTTTTCAATATTATAATTTTATTTTACACTTTTTATTATTAGTATCTCAATCTCAGAGCCTTGGTTCAATTACAATACAATTTAGCACCAAAGTGCTCGAAAAGACAAATCCAACAAACACAAACTCGATAAAGTTCCACCGTTTCGTTTAGGAATTCCTATGATATAATTTCATCAATTAATAATGATACTACTTTTTAATATTAAAAACATAACCGTATTTTTTGTAATATTTGCACATCGTACATGTACGATAGAATATGTTGGAAACTTCTCTTTTTATAACCATTTGTAACCGTATTCTGGCAAATAAATGATTTATTATTTATTATTATTATGTTTTCTTTATTTTTGCTCGAAGTCCCTATGGTCTTCGGTTTTAACCATAACTCATTTATTTATTATTATTATTTTAGTTTTTACACTTAAGTGTCTCAGCTTTAAGCCGGTATTTCAGGAATGTACGGGCCTAAGCCAAGTACATTCCCACCCAATACAAATAGTGATTTACGTCGGTTGGCAAGGATGATCATGGTCCTGAAGAAATTTGCGAACTATTCGGCAAGTATTTAAAATGACTGCTTTCTGAAGTGAAATATATGTAAGTTCTGGGATGTTTAGGGTGGAAAGTGATTGGTGTAGCTGCTTTGGAATAACGCCTGTGGTAGATAGCACAATTGGCACAATGTTTACCTCATTTAACCTCCACATTCTTTTTACCTCATCTTTTAAATCTATATATTTGGATAGTTTTTCTGCTATTGAATTTTGTAAATTATGCGTGTTAGGTATTGCTATATCTATTATGTATGCGGTGTGTTTATCTTTATCATGGACGGTGATATCTGGCCTGTTAAAATGTGTTGTCTTGTCTGTAAGTATTGCACGGTCAAAATAGAGTCTGTATTTGTTGTTTTCAAGAACTGGTTCAGGGGTGTATTTATAGTAAGGCGTGAGTTTGTGTGGTATGAGCTTAAACTGTTGGGCTAGCTTTTGGTGGATAATGTTAGCTACTTGGTCGTGACGATGTTTGTAGTCTGTCTGAACAATTGATTTGCATGCGCCAGTTATGTGCTGTATAGTTTCAGAATTACTATTACATTTCCTGCAAAGGTCTGTCGGTAGGTTACGGATCTTCATAATGTGTTTCTGATAATTTCGGGTCTCAATTACTTGGTCTTGTATCGCAATCATGAACCCTTCAGTCTCAGGGAAGAGTTCGCCTCGACTTAGCCACGCGTTCGACGCCACTTTGTCGACATTTGGTTGGCATAGGTCGTGACGATGTCTTCCATGTAGAGACTTCCGGGCCCAATCATGTATCTTTGTTCCAGTATCATTTTGTATTTCATTAGGTTGATTCGATCTGTCCTGTAAATTAAGTGGAGTAAGTTTAGTATCGCTTTGAACTGCCGCTTGGTGGAGAAGAGATGTGTTAGCTTTTTGGTGGAAGTAAGATCGAAGTGAAGTAATTTGTTTATTGTGTAGATTTTGGATGTCTATTAGGCCTCTTCCACCTTCAAATCGAGGCGGAGTCTGTCGTTGTATACATGCTCGCGGATGATGCTTTCTGTGTTTTGTCATTGTTGTATTTATTGTTGTTTGTATGTTCCTGAGCTCTGTTTTTGACCAATTAATGATACCAAATGAGTATGTCAAAATAGGNATTATTATTATTTTAGTTTTTACACTTAAGTGTCTCAGCTTTAAGCCGGTATTTCAGGAATGTACGGGCCTAAGCCAAGTACATTCCCACCCAATACAAATAGTGATTTACGTCGGTTGGCGAGGATGATCATGGTCCTGAAGAAATTTGCGAACTATTCGGCAAGTATTTAAAATGACTGCTTTCTGAAGTGAAATATATGTAAGTTCTGGGATGTTTAGGGTGGAAAGTGATTGGTGTAGCTGCTTTGGAATAACGCCTGTGGTAGATAGCACAATTGGCACAATGTTTACCTCATTTAACCTCCACATTCTTTTTACCTCATCTTTTAAATCTATATATTTGGATAGTTTTTCTGCTATTGAATTTTGTAAATTATGCGTGTTAGGTATTGCTATATCTATTATGTATGCGGTGTGTTTATCTTTATCATGGACGGTGATATCTGGCCTGTTAAAATGTGTTGTCTTGTCTGTAAGTATTGCACGGTCAAAATAGAGTCTGTATTTGTTGTTTTCAAGAACTGGTTCAGGGGTGTATTTATAGTAAGGCGTGAGTTTGTGTGGTATGAGCTTAAACTGTTGGGCTAGCTTTTGGTGGATAATGTTAGCTACTTGGTCGTGACGATGTTTGTAGTCTGTCTGAACAATTGATTTGCATGCGCCAGTTATGTGCTGTATAGTTTCAGAATTACTATTACATTTCCTGCAAAGGTCTGTCGGTAGGTTACGGATCTTCATAATATGTTTCTGATAATTTCGGGTCTCAATTACTTGGTCTTGTATCGCAATCATGAACCCTTCAGTCTCAGGGAAGAGTTCGCCTCGACTTAGCCACGCGTTCGACGCCACTTTGTCGACATTTGGTTGGCATAGGTCGTGACGATGTCTTCCATGTAGAGACTTCCGGGCCCAATCATGTATCTTTGTTCCAGTATCATTTTGTATTTCATTAGGTTGATTCGATCTGTCCTGTAAATTAAGTGGAGTAAGTTTAGTATCGCTTTGAACTGCCGCTTGGTGGAGAAGAGATGTGTTAGCTTTTTGGTGGAAGTAAGATCGAAGTGAAGTAATTTGTTTATTGTGTAGATTTTGGATGTCTATTAGGCCTCTTCCACCTTCAAATCGAGGCAGAGTCTGTCGTTGTATACATGCTCGCGGATGATGCTTTCTGTGTTTTGTCATTGTTGTATTTATTGTTGTTTGTATGTTCCTGAGCTCTGTTTTTGACCAATTAATGATACCAAATGAGTATGTCAAAATAGGGATTGCAAATGAATTTATTGCTTTAGTGATGTTGCGGGAATATAGTTGGGATTTTAAAATAGAATTGAGTCTGTGTTTAAATTGCTGTATTAATTTTAGTTTAGTGCTTTTATATTCGATTTGTCGTGCTTGGTTATAGCCTAAGTATTTATAAAATTCATTTTCTTCCATTGAACTTATTTGTGGTCCAGATTCTAATTGATAAGTATATTGTTGAATTTGTCCAGCTTTGACAGAGTTAATTTTGCATTTATCAATGCCAAATTCCATGCAAATATCTTTGGAGTATTGTTCAACAATGTTAGTGAGGTCGTTCAGGTCATTCTGGGTTTGAGCATATAATTTGATATCATCCATGTACATNTTTTACCCTCATGTGGGTTTTTACCCGGGTGAAAACCCATCTCTACTACCAACTAGCCTTTACAACCTATACAGAAATCCAGAATTCCAGATGGTTTTAATAGAGTGGTGAAAATCTACTGCATTGCATTTTAAAACATCTCAATTTTATTTCAGAGCAAACGGAATTACCTCAACCCAATCAACATTGGCCATCACTGAGCTGCCTGCCGACGATAATGTCCATTTCCTCAACACTAAAACTATGTCTAGCAGCTACTCAGTCTCCGATATGAACACACTAGAGGTGGACATATCACAGCTCAGGAACTCAGGATCATTGAGCTCGGAAAGCCAGGCCAGTTCCCAAACACCAGTGAAGAAGAAAGGGTTGCAGAAAGTGATGAGATTCTTCACAGGGAAAAAGAAAGTGTACAGCTGAGTATTGAAATGTGATTTAGACACACAAATTATTTTCAAGTTGTTTTAGCGTAATGACAAATGACTATCAAGCTATTGACTTGGCGATAAGCCAGAAGTTTTGATTCTGAACTCGTATAGGCGGTTATCACACTGCGCCGCGCTCCGCCGCGGAGCGCGTGATTTTCATATAAAAAATCACGCGCGGAGACGCGTTGTCAGTGTGAAGTGCCGCGCGTGTTTTCTATACAAACTGAGGTACTTGCATACATTGATTAAATCTGTCGTCCCGCGCTCCGCGACGGAGCGCGGCGCAGTGTGATAACCGCCATACCATCGGCCTTCTTCCTCCATTCCCCATAGATGAAGATCGCGAGCAAATATGGCGTGCTTTTATTTTATACAGCATTGAACGCTCAATGTACTTGGTCTTCGTTTGGCCTTTTTTAGAATGGACATATCCTGCTCAACCTAAAATGTTGTAACCCTCACTACCAGAGAATCATTGCGTTCACAATGATAGGTGATAATATAGGTCACCGTATCGATACTAGTAGCGATTCGCTCGAATCTGGCAAGCACGTGCCATCAGTTACGATTGACCTACTAAAAGATAAACTTAGATAATAGATTTAAAGATATTGACGCAATATAAAATAATTGAGCGAGGCACACAGTTAAATGGTTCAGTGGCCGCATAAGATCGAATTGGTAAATATTGAGTGTCTCGGTTTATTAGATAATTTGCTGGATTGTATGTACAATAGCATGAGATTATTCTATAATTTGTTATTGAAATAATTCAATTAGGCGGTGTTATCGCTGAAGGCAATTCCTTCCAGATAACGAACAAGTAGAGCAATACTTTTGTTTTCGATGGAGCTTCGTTAGGTCGCATCCGTTGACATGTGCGCGACTTGGAGATAAACTAGCGTGGGAATAATAGCCCACAAGATAACACGAACTGAATAACAAGATAAAAGCTAAAAATTGCCAACAAACAGGTGAATGACGCCGGATGAATCACTGAGCATGAGGAAAATTGGTCCAAAATGACGATAAGTCAGTATGAGAAATATTTTAGGACGGTTAGTGAAAGTTCAATATTTTTGCTTGAAGAGGGCAAACGAAAATACTTTCAAATGTCAAATGCGGTGGTTCCACTAAAATTTATAAAATCTATCATTCCATTTGTAACAAATGAAATTATTCAAATGTTGTATGTATTAACAATATGGTGCTATAGGTAAGCACTATAAAACCATAGAGTGAGTTATTAACGCATGGCGTTTTTGTTGTTATTCAAAAATAGATTTTAAGTAGTTTAGTATAAATAAGTTATATTTTTTATAGATTTTACTATACCTAATAATGTTATAAACTTTTCTGAGATTTTAAAAATGGTCAGTATACAACTTTTACACTGGTGGTTTTATAAATTTAAATTAAGATTCTTAGATTTAATTGTAAAATTTTATTGAAAAGTACATGTCTCTTTTTTTGGATAAAGTTATTTTATTCTAAAATGTTTTTGTCATATTGTGTTACTTTTATTAAAACAGGATTTTGGTACATTCTCTTTTTTTCATAATAGTGCTCTTTTTATTTTGGCAATTCAGGGATCTGTGTTTTCTACGCAACAAGCTGAAAATCTACGCAGTCTGTCGTTGGCAAATGCTAGTCTGTTGAAGATAATGTGCCAAATGTATAATGTTATCAAGTTGAAAACAATTTATAATTGAATATATTTAAAAAAATATTTTATAATGATTCACAGCGAATACAAACATTTTAAAACCTACAAAATGACTTTTTGATGTGATGATCTTAATGGACGGAGTGATTATGATGAATGGAAATCGTGGCTTTGTGTCATACTCCGTAGGGTCAACCCCACGATTTCCCTATTTTTTTTTAGTAAATATAAGGAATGAAACTTTCTTGTCTCTAAATAGACACCTGTTTAAACAATAGGAAACGAGATAACGATGCGTTTCAAGAGCAACCTTTTGGCTCCAAACGTAAAAAGCTAGAGGTGTGTAACATTACAAACAACGTTCTTGAGAGGTTTTGTGCGAGAAGAAATTATTTGAGATGTTTGGAGGAAATGTTCAAAGCCGTAAAACTTGTATTTAAAAACAAAAACATCCTTGAAATGACGAGACCGGTTTTGTTTAGTGTGATGATGCTACTGATGGCTCACTTGGGAATTCCATTTGATCCTACTTGAATAGTAAAACTTATGCATAAGCTACGTGATTTTATGTTCAAAAGTGCAATAAACAAGTGTTTTAATAAACGTTGGAAGTTATGGGCGATGCCATTGATGCCTCGGCGGTACCTTTATCGTCGTTGAGCTACGAGTTTAGGACATTGGTGTCGGATTTGTTGAATACTAGACGTGTAATAACGACTGATGGACCCAATAATCTTCCCAGGTAAAATGAAGTTACATTAATTTAACATTAATTCAGGAACTTCCGTGAGGTTAGCGAAAGAGCCAATGTCAAGTTACTTATTAAACCAATTCTTGTTTATTCAAGTAATGATGTAGTTTTTATAATAATAAGAATGTTAGACGATATTCTTCTACCGCTAATCTTGAGTTTCACTTTTCTGAGGCCTCACGCCGACTTCTTAAGATAATTTAAAGTGATGTTACACTGTTTTGTTTAATTTGCATGCGACGGCGAACACTTATTATACATTATTATCTAATATTCGGAAAAGAAAACAAAACTCACTTTCCCGCCAATCGAGACCTGCTACCTTGGACGAATAAATTCTTCCAAGCCTACTACATAAAGCAGGTCTCCTGTGCCACTGTTTTGTGTTTTCTTACACCTACAAATGTGATACCTAAACATTTCTAAATGCTCTTTTTAAACAGAGATTGGAGAGGTTTAGCATACTTGTTGCAAATATCCTCAGAGGTGGCACGCAGCATAGGGGAGAGCCCAGACAAGGCTGGCAGGCTCTTGGATATTTGGGTGAAGAGGGGCGACGGTACCGCCACGCTGCAGACTCTCCTCGACTACTTGACACGGCTAGACAGATTCGATTTATACGACGATATTATCGAACTTGCGAACCTTGGCAAACTTATTGGTGAGTTCAATGATTTGTGCCATCATTGTTTTTTCCAAAGTTATTAACTTCGGTATAAATAAAGAAAATAACCCGATCATAATTATTATAACTTTTCAGCACCCGCAGTTTATCAAAATGATTTTGGAAATGAGAATGGAATTCTAGAAGACAGAATTAACGGGAACCATAACAGGATCATCACATACGATGACAGAAGGGACGGCGTTCCTCATTACTACCATGCGTATGTGCTTTTCGCCCACGAGGACTGGGAGTTTGTTCGAGAGATTCTATCTCGGATGAAAGCATTGGGATTTAAGGTTAAAACGAAAAAAATATGAAAGAGCTATTTATTGATAAATGTATCCTGGGCAATAAATCTATCCTGGACTTGGTAGTACTAGCTAGGACATCCAACACAGCAGCGGATGACATTGTCGGGTTTTAATGGATGGGCCCCGCCCTTCTGGCGGACATCTAAAACTACTTGGAAAGTATAATAAATTGCTTTCTTTTCAGGCGCATATTTATTTATACATATATGTTATTCCGTAGCTATGCACCGAGTATGACTTGGACGTCGAGCCCGGTTCGCTCAAGCGGTACGGGCCGATTGCTCAGTTCATCACGGAGCGCTGCCATCGCATCATCCTGGTCTACTCGCCCGACTTCCTCGTCAGTGCTGATAGTTTCTTTTACGCGTACTACGCGCAGGGCAACGGCATCGGCATTGGTAAGATTCATTAAACCTTTACCCGATAGTGCCTGTATTGTTGACGCCATATTTATTAACTTTACTGAGTTAACATAAGATTCATACGAATGTAAAATGGTTTTCTATATACCGGCAGGGTTAAGGATCTCAATAAACACAATTTTCCTGACGTTTGGTTAAGTGACGAAATAGAAAGTGACCAAAATAGTTTACAAATCTGATCTCGAAAACATAGAAGCATTCTTGAAAATCAAGTTTTCAAATAGGCGTTTAATTTTTATTGAATGTGGGTTGACCACTGATCATCAATTTCGACCGTTCATAGTTTAATTACTCCCTTGTCACGATACCGCGTGCTATCTTAGCAGGACTGAATATCCTTCTATCCCTTTTCTTCCCTAGAGTGGAACGTGAGGCGCAATATAATCCCGGTCATCTACCGCAAGTGCCAACCGCCGTCCTCCCACCACTTGGCCAACTACCACCAACTGGTCTACGAGGAAGACGAGTGGGTGCCCTACGACTTCTGGGACCAGCTCGCCCAGACTCTTGGCAAGATTAAATTTTCTGAGTGAGTATGGAGAAGCACCAAACACTACCAGTATGATGCACCTTGGAGTCGTCAAAGATCTAAAGTGTTTTCTATGTATAATAAGTATGTATTTACAAAAAAAAAGTATTTAAGTATGTTTATATCTGTTGTCTAGTACAAGCTTTGCTTAGTTTGGGACTAGAAGCGCAGTGTAAATGTCCAAGGATATTTATATTTATTTATCTCTATTTCCTAGCTTCAGTTTCACACTTAGCAGACGTGATGAATAAAATAGGATGGTCTCGAAACTTGCTTTTTTAATAAAAAGCCAAAGAAGATAATTCCTTTTCCAAACAGATAACTAATTAGAGAAATGATAATTTATGTTTCAGAACAAATGAAAATAATGAAATTTCTTCAAGTTATTCCTTGCCAACCATCTCCGAAATAGCCGACGATGATGCCGATTTTCTCAACTCAAGAAATATATCTGATGGCTACTCAGTGTCCAACACACTGCAGGTGGAACAGCTCAACGACTCAGAATCCTCGAGTTCAGACAGCCAAATAAGTTCCCAAACTCCAGGGAAGAAGCGGACAAAAACAGTGACGAAAATGATGAAATTCTTCACAGGCAAAAAGAATACTGATTGAATACTATGTTGCTGTTTGATCGAATAAGTTTTGACCAATGTTGTGTAGGTATGCATTTAGGTTATATTTTTAATTATTCCGACCAGGATTAACGTTTTTTAAGTAGGTACTCAAAAAGTAAACTTTTTTAACTAAAAAAGTATTTTTTTTCTTCATAAAACTACATTTTTGCTACCCGAAAATTCTTATATAAATTATGCTCATAAAATATTTATAAAAATATAAAATAACATTTAATATTGAAATAAACTAATAATCACCTGGATGCAAGCGGCGCAGGACCGGTCTTTGTGGAAATCCTTGGGGGAGGCCTTTGTCCAGCAGTGGACGTCTTTCGGCTGAAACGAACGAACGAACGAAACTTTTTTCACTCATATTCCCTTACATTTCCCTTATGTTAACTAGACGGTGCTGTACGTCTGTAGTGTATGACACACCTCTAATGCAAGGCATATACTTATAAGTTAGCTGTAAGTCATTTTAAAGTAGTATTAAATCGATCGTCGACGAATTAACATCTTTTATTCCATCTCCTTGGTCCCCACATTACATGGCGACCCTGCCAGTGCTGCCTTAGGGCAGTGCTGTGCACATAATTATTATAATGTGAAATGTGATAGTGAAAAATGGACTAACAATTTTAAAGTCGAACAATTAATTTTAAATGATGCGGTAAATAATATCTACAAAAAATAAATCAAGTGCGTTGGAGGAGACATTTTGATAGCAGCCGGGCGATGATGGTGCTCAAGGTTTTTGAAAATGAAGCAAAATGAACTAATGGAATAAAGGCTAGTTATGCTGGGTGCCCACATTACACGTCTTTACATCGCGAGATAGTTAAAAAAGTAGTAAGTCTTGGGCCATTTACACACTCGCGGCGGGGAGCAGGCATTCGCCGCGAAGTGCATTATAGGCGGATGCACGGAACGTGCGGCTGCGCATGTTTTAATGTCATCTCCATATCAGTATCACATACCAACAGGGCCTTAGCTTAGGTACCCGAGTTGATATACCAACAGGCCCTTAAATACCCGAGTTGATTACCGTTGAGAACCTCATCAACGGGTCAGCAAAAGCAATGAAACCTCGTGTTTTAGTCGGAAGTTGTTTATTCAGCTAGTAACAACGCGATATAAGCACGTCGTGTATGCGCACGAGGCGGTCCGCGCCGGCGCTGGCCAGCAGCACGCCTTACTGGCCCGTTCATATAAAAACATCTAGTATCAATATCTTTCTTTTGTTTTATCAATAAAACCTCGTGCTCGGTTCATCATCATCATCATCATCAACAGCCCTTTACAGTCCACTGCTGGACTATGAGCCTCCTCCACTATAGTAGAGGGTTTTGCCATAATCCCCACGCTTGGCAGGCGGGTTGGAGATCGCAGTTTAAAAGATTTATGTTTGTCAGAGAGCGCTGCTGCCCGTTCTCTGTTTGATGTGTAGTCCCTAAGTCGCCTCTTACGACACCCGCGGGAAGAGTAGGGGTTGGTGACAAATGTATTCTACTCTGCCGTCACCACACGGCCGGTTAGAAGTTGTTTATTCAGTAGCAGCGCGATATGAGCACGTCGTGTATGCGCACGAGTCTCGCTTACTCTCGAGAAGGACGCCGTGCTCGCCTCACGCGTTCATATAAAGCTTGTAGTGTCAATATCTTTTGTTTTGTGAAAGCAATAAAACCGCGTGTTCGTTCAGAAGTTGTTTTATTTAGCTAGTAACAACGCGATATAAGCACGTCGTGTATACGCATAAGAGCGCACGGTCCTAGCGCCCCACGGTGATCAATAATGAGATATTAGGTGGATAATATTCAAATTTGACATTGTGAGGGTAGTTAAAACAAATCATCGCGATGTGATTGGGGGTACTTACCTCATATTCTTGTTGAATATGAACGTTTAAAGGTAAGTCATTACTGAGATACCAGCTTGTAAATGCAGTGCTCTCGCTAATTTGTACTGATTTGTTCTATTTACTTCCTGTTTTCGCGCACAGTTATCTGTTTGGTTTGACTTATACAGTGCATTATTGCGTATTATGAAATATGGTGCACATTAATGAAGGTATATACTTCATTTTCTATAACACTTAGTAACTGTTAATTGTTATAGTAATTTGGAAAAAATATTCAAAACTTAGCTTAAAATTTTAGGTATTTTATTTTATTTTAAAGCCTGTATCTTACAAGGAACATATAAGAACATGGAAATTTTGGTACTGGTAGATAGCTGGAAGTCTGTATTATGCATAGGTCGTGACGATGTCTTCCATGTAGAGACTTCCGGGCCCAATCATGTATCTTTGTTCCAGTATCATTTTGTATTTCATTAGGTTGATTCGATCTGTCCTGTAAATTAAGTGGAGTAAGTTTAGTATCGCTTTGAACTGCCGCTTGGTGGAGAAGAGATGTGTTAGCTTTTTGGTGGAAGTAAGATCGAAGTGAAGTAATTTGTTTATTGTGTAGATTTTGGATGTCTATTAGGCCTCTTCCACCTTCAAATCGAGGCAGAGTCTGTCGTTGTATACATGCTCGCGGATGATGCTTTCTGTGTTTTGTCATTGTTGTATTTATTGTTGTTTGTATGTTCCTGAGCTCTGTTTTTGACCAATTAATGATACCAAATGAGTATGTCAAAATAGGGATTGCAAATGAATTTATTGCTTTAGTGATGTTGCGGGAATATAGTTGGGATTTTAAAATAGAATTGAGTCTGTGTTTAAATTGCTGTATTAATTTTAGTTTAGTGCTTTTATATTCGATTTGTCGTGCTTGGTTATAGCCTAAGTATTTATAAAATTCATTTTCTTCCATTGAACTTATTTGTGGTCCAGATTCTAATTGATAAGTATATTGTTGAATTTGTCCAGCTTTGACAGAGTTAATTTTGCATTTATCAATGCCAAATTCCATGCAAATATCTTTGGAGTATTGTTCAACAATGTTAGTGAGGTCGTTCAGGTCATTCTGGGTTTGAGCATATAATTTGATATCATCCATGTACATAAGGTGGTTGATGAGGGTCTTGGTCGGTGTATCTGTATCGGCGTACTTGTACTTTAGTAGATAACCTGCTTCTGAATTGTTTAAGTTGTTTGATAGTGGGTTTAAAGCTAGGCAAAACCAGAGGGGACTTAGGGAATCTCCTTGGAAAATTCCTCGGTTTATTTTGATGGGATCTGTCTCGTATTCAGCTATTTTAAGTCGCGTTACCCATTTTTGCATTGATGTTTGCAGGAAATTTGACAGAGTCGGATGAATTTTATAAATGTCTAAAACTTTTAAAAGCCAAGAGTGTGGCACGGAATCATAGGCTTTTTTGTAATCTATGTACATCGAGTGTAGTTCACCTTTTGTCTTTTGTACTTGGCGTAATATAATGGAATCAATTGTGAGCTGTTCTTTACAACCTTGGCTAAATTTTCTACATCCTTTTTGCTGTTCTGCTAAGATATTATTACTTTCAATATGTCTGTAAACTATGTCTGTGATACAAGCACTAATAATTTTGTAAATTGTTTGGAGGCATGTTATTGGTCTATATTTAGCAGGGTTAGTTGTGTCGGAAAGATCCTTGGGTATCATGTAAGTAGTTCCTGCCATTATGTATTCGGGGATTGTTAGTGGGTCTTGAATAAAATTATTTATGTGATTATGTAAAAAGGGGTGCGTATAGGAAAATTTCTTATACCAGAAATTGTGTAGCTTATCAGTACCTGGAGCTTTCCAACTGTGTAACTTTCGGATAACTTCTTGAAATGTGTCAATTGGGATAAAATCAAACGTCATAGGAGAAATATTTTCGTTTCTGTTATATTCAGCACCTATCCACTCGGCTTCATCATTGTGGTCCTTTGTGTTTTCCCATATTTCTGCCCAAAAGTTCCTGAGAGTATCTACTGCTGGGGGCCTGCTTGGCATTGTTGGAGCACTGGTAGTTGTATTTGTTGTAGATGTTTTTAAATTACGGTAAAAGTTTTTTTCATTATAGTGGAACTGTGTATTTTGTGTTTTACGGAGTGTACATGCTTGATATCTATTTAATCTACTTGTTACTACTGTGAGTTTTTGTTTAAGCGTATCTATAAACTGATTTATGTCTGTATTTGGTTCCTCGTGTATAGAGTGTATTTTGTATTTTTCCATTATGCTTTCCACTTGATCAGATAATGTTTGGCTCCTATTTCCGTTCTTGTACTGAATTAACTTACCTATTTTCGCCCTTAAATCTTCTTTTTTCTTTTCCAATCTAATTTGCCACTTCGGTTTTCTAGGTTCTGTTTTTTGAGGTTTCTCCGCTGGTGTTGTAGAGAGTTTTGCGCCATTACATTGAGCTGCTGCATAAGCAGCACAATATAATACGGTTTGCAGTGTTTTAAAATCTGTTTCTATATTCAAATGTTCAGGGAGGATATACTTATTTATATAATTTACTGTGGATGAGAACTTTTTTGAAGTCTTTTGCTTTGGTATAAAAGGGCGTGTGGTGGGATCAGTATCAGAGAAGCTGGAGAGAGCTTCGCTAAATACGTCCTTTATGTTTTGACTGGTCTCTGAGCTTAAGTCGCTATTTATGTGTGTCGGTAAGCTAGAATAATTATTTACCTCTGTATTCTGCGTACTTGTGCCATTGTAAGTGTTTTGTGTTTCTTCATGCCGTGCTTCTATGCTTTGATGCTGAGGTTCTACAAGGTTTGTTAAATCTGATTCTGTATTTAGCTCATTTGGATTATAGGAAATATTATTGCGCCTTTCTATGTGTTCGATATTCAGTGAAAGTGGTCGGTGTGTGTAAGAGTGTTCGTGGTGGTTCGCAAGGTCGTAAGCAACTTCATTCTTTATTCTCTGTAGTGTAGTTTCATTGAGCAATTTATTATTAACTACTGATCGTCTCTGATCCGCTAATCGCTGAGGAGATATGTGTGAAAGGTCCGGATGAATCTCAATAAATTTACTATGTAATTTAGTCCGATACGCAGTCATGTTCGATTCTAAGTCTGTAACTAGGAAATAGCATCTAATTATGCTTTCATTAAGATGGTCAGTCCATCTCATTCTGCAATTAGTATCACATTGAGAAAAGGTATTGATAGAGGAGTTCAATGTTGTGTGGATCTGCAGTTCTTCAGTTATTATTATTATTATTATGGCCACCTCCTGACTCCATCATCAGGACCCTGGACATTATCTAGTACTAAAATGCTCGAAAAGACAAATCCAACGAACCCAAATTCGATGCGATTCTGCAGTTTCATTTAGGAGTTACTATGGCCACCTCCTGACTCCACCATCAGACCAGCTCAATGGTACCATAACATTGCATTGTCATTGTACTTACATAAGTAGGTTTAACAAATTTCAGCTCAATCGGTTGAGGAAAACTGGTCATAAATTCAGTTGCAAGATTTGTAACAAGTGAAGTCAAAAATATAAAGCTTGTAAATAAATAAAAAATATCATTTTTTATATCGTTTCGTTAGTGATGTGGTTACAAATACTGTTGTTTTGGGTTCTGGAAGTTCTGGAAGCCCGAACGTACTTGTCAGAACGCGTTTTTCTAGCGTTTTTCAGCGTGCCTGCTGTATCTTTTTGGTAAATAGTAGGTGCTGGATTAACGATTAACGGACTTAGGATTATTTAACGGAAGTTAACGAGTCCGTTAACAATTTTTAAAGTTAACTTAAAAGTTAATCCGTTAATAGAAATGTTAACTTCGTTAATTAACGATTAACGGATTAACGAGTTAATGCCCAGCTGTGATCACCATAATACTGAGGTTAACGAAATTTAACGTCTGCCGCTGTTGCGGGTTTGAGTCCATGGCATACTTATGTATGTTTATTATACCTTATATATTAATTTATTTATATGTATTTTAAAATGTATATCCATGTCTTCATTTCCTCTCTATAACTTCTTCACCTTTACTGTAGACAATTTCAGCAGATATCAGCAAGATGCAGAGTATTGCAGAGATGTATTGATAAGGCATACCTACGCAACTCTGTGATCTAAGTGCTAGTAATTAACTACTTATAACTACTAAATTAACAAGCTGTTCAGAATGAAGACTGTTACAATTAGCACAGTCAGCTAGGTACCTACTTCAAAAGATCGAAACATTTGCGCCGCGCACGGTTGAATTTTTTGTCGCCGTGAGGCATCCGTATTTTCACCGTACGACGCGACGGATCGTCTAAAAAAGGATATTCTTTGTTTGCTGTCAATTTTCTCGCCGGACTATGTTCGACACAATGTGCACACTGCACACGTTCATTATAAATAAATATACCACCGGCGAAAAAAATGGGCCGCAGTCCGAAAAAAAACAGTATTAAGTATCCGCTATAGTATAAGTAGGTATATCTGTTTTTTAATAAAGAGAGACAGGTACTGTCACGGCGACAAAAGTCACCCGTGCGCGCGCGCCGTAATTTGAATTATAACGACCATACACTCACTGGTAGAGGGGATGTTTTGATGATTTCGATGATTGACACTCACAATGATTGATATGTAATAAAAGTTACAAGATTATTTAATAAAATTTTATCATGTTACTAAGATTAACCTTAAATACTCACATCATGGTATTTCTTATCATCCAATTAATGTAGAACGTAATTTAATATTGATAAACGTAATTTAAGGTGTGTCTTAAATTGATTGATACCTAAAATACCTACTTAAGTAACTGCTTATCGTCGGCAAGTTAAATTAATTACACCTATCGACTATCTGCGATTTATCTCATTGTTTTGCAAAAGATGTATTTTTTTTGTGTGCTAATTAAGAACTAATTTAGCTACCACGCTAATCAGTAACTAACTAACAGTATAAGAATGTAGGTAAAGTACATAAGTATTAGACAGTCGAGGCTTATCTGCAAAACGTAGATTTTTATCAATGTTTTGGTTGTCTGAGTAAATGAATTTAATTCAGTGCTCGTATTGTTCTAAATGAAGGCACACAACGTTCTTTTTTTGCTTCAAAATTGATAATATGAGTGAGCTGGTTTGCTAGAGACGATTTGAACTGCTTTGTGCCTGTGTACTTAGCAACCTGCGCGGTGTTAACCTGTGAAAAACATTTGAAAAACTGTAAAACATTAATTGAAGATCTTGTACAAACAAAAAGTGATAGAGACTGTTAATAGGTACATAGAAAAGAAATAAGTCTATAGAAAATAGGTAACTGGCATTCCTATGATCTGTGGGCTAATTACTGGAGACACTAAGGTAAGAATATAAAATACTTAGATACCTAATTATGTCAACGATTTTCCCATTATATTCCAACTTAAAATATATTAATTTTAAAATGTAGGTAATTAGTTAGACAGGAGGTGGTATTCCAGATTTGCTCCTTCATCGTAAAGATACCAAAAAGATTTTATTTTTAAATGAAAGACGAACAATAAATTATAAATAGGTACATGTGTGATCTTTTTTATAATACTCGCTCTTATTTTAACATTATTCACTAGGTATTTAGATTTAACAACTTAGTGGGTTTGTTAATAGCTAAAAAAATGTTAAGTTAATACATTTTCTAGGTAAAGCTAATTCAATTTTATATCTATAGCCTGACCAGGAACATAAAAACCCTGGCATAGAGGCGCTTCAATTGCATTTGATAGTGCAACACTGAGTACAGTCGTACATGTGTTAAATTAATAGGCTAAATTTATGTATCAGGATTCAGGATTACGGGCTAATTTGATATTTTCATAAATGAACGAAAAATATTATTAAAGGTAACCTGGTTTAAATAAATTAAATGAAACCATCAATCGAGCTAGTAGGATTTATTTTATTATTCATCAATAATCAAATTCAGAATTACGACCGGCACATGCGGCCGTACTGTGTATTTTCACACGACAGTGGATATCGGAAGAAATTAAATACATTGCGCAGTAGTTGAGCATGACATAAAGTGGTTGCTAACTAAATCGTCAATGTACAAGCGTGTTAGAATTTTTATCACCACTGATTTCGATATCGCAGTAACTGTTACGGCACTGAATTCGTTCGTAAAAATGTTTAGTTTTTTTTATTTATAAGCAAAATAACAATGGATTTGCAATACTTACATGTAGTAAATGACTCCATTGTTCCTGTAGTTCTTCGTTTCACTTGTTTTATTGCACGTAACAACGCATTATCCAAAATATCGGAGAACATTTCCTTAGTACGACTGAATCGCGACTAACCTAGCTACGCGGCCGATGTTCGTTTCTGGGCATATCGCGGAGACACGCGCCACGCCCCCGTTTCACATCTATTCCTTTCTATGATCTGAGATACTACCGTAACAAAATAAATATTTAAAAAAAGAATTTATACATATTTATACAAGAAAATAATTATTTTATGAACGCATCAGTATAATTTGTTATGTGGCAACACTAATGTCATAATAGTTCATTAATCTTGCCGATAGGTAGCGTGCAGTACTCTGAGTTTCCGGTAATTTATAAACTTTTAATTGAGTTTTTAGAAAAACATAACATTTAATTACACTAATAATCAGCTCAAAAGTACTCAAAAAATCATTTATCATTATTTCATATAAAATATTATAAATAGAATGCAAACAAATTAAAAAAGTGCAACTTTTGACAGGGAAAAGAAACTTTACTACGCTCTACGCCATCGCTGTTCAACAACCAACCAACGCTGTCTTGGATTTGGATCGATGTTCGGGCCTTTATTGCGAAGAAGCATTCTTCAAGGTTCTGCATCGCGAACTTGGAATTGCCTTACTAATTTTACTCAACTACTTTGGTGTAAATTGAAATATTTACGTGAATTGAGGGTAAGTCTAAATATTTTAGAACACTAAAAAACGGGTCTGTTTAGGGCTCCAGTGAGCCATACAAACCAACATGGCGTCAGCGTGCCAAATGTAAATACATACCAATAAATTGACATATTGGGCTTTTGGCACAGTTATATGTATAACTATAATCAGTTTTCGTAGCAGCTGATAGTGAAAGCTTTACCTCGGTAGTCGTAGTGTTTTGTCATTAGAGCACACAGTATTTCCATTTTCCTAGTTTCGCACAAAATCTGCATTCATACGTGTTACATTACAGCTGCTTGCGTTTGTTGATATCAACTGTCCAAGGTGTAGTTTTCCATTGACAGGATTAACTATACTCTGTATTGTTCTATAGTGTTATTAATATTATAGCAATCAGCTGGTTTTTGATTGCCACCTAAGATTGCCACTGTCAAATCTTTACAAGCAGCTGCATTTCTGCATGATTCTTAATTATTCGTTTCCATCATTCTTTACATTCTAATGTTTAACAGTGACTTTTTCTTGAGTTCACACTTTCTAAAATTGGTTATTAAAGTGATACATAGTTTAGACTAATATAAGCAGGAATAACTAAACTATACTGGGATGAGGCCAGTCTAAATAAGCCAGAACTTGAGCCTAATAGCTACTTAACTTATTCTTATAATTGATCCATTTTGTAGTGAAAAACAAATTTTGTTAAGCATGTTGGTTTGTTTTCTTCACTATCGTAGGTATCACTGTTCTTTGTGTCCGTCAAAGGACTAAACTATTTATGTTTTTCAGCTTTAACTGCTTGGATACGAGTTTTGGTATCCTTGTAATGGTAAGTGGAGGTACCTGGAGTACTTTCCTTATAATTTTGTGGGCCTGTCAAACTGTAACATTCACCCAAACTTATATCATCATCATGACTTACGAAATTAATACGAGGTAGTTCTAATAAAACTAAATGCATATGAAATAACAATTGTCCAAAGAACATTATAAGCTCTTCTTCATAATGGGTATGTTTGTGTTTTGACTGGTCTTCAAATCGGTATGATGGCTTTTTCAGATGTATTGGCTTCATGCTAGATTCTTATTTCCAAGCTAACTGTTGACCTAAACATAGTGTGGATTGATTGTATCATTTACTAATAGTTTGCGGTATGAATAGTATTTATTACTATGAGTAATCAAAAACAAAACATTGTCATAACAGCATCCATCTTTCCATGTGTGTGTATTATTATGTATTCTAGAAGGAAGGTTGTGTAATGCTAATGATATAGGTATAGATTGAGAGTGACACATAATTATATGACATTAACTGAAATTTGATTTGTAAAATAGTACCACTACGTTAAATGGTTAATATTGCTCTACGTCATTGATATCCATATGTCTTTGATCTACTTTTACCTACCTGTATGCTTACACACAACATTATTGTCTGAAGATTTTCCTTAATTATGTAGACACACTTAAGAACGACTTAATCAAATTACACTCCATCATTAAAAATGCATTATCCGAATACTAAACCAAATTATACTTTATAACTAACTATCATTGGGAAGCCATTATACCTATTTCACTATTTTGAATAAATTGAATATTACAAGCATCTTGACTATGCTTCTGGGATGGACTGTTTTTCAAGGCCTTTAGCCTTTTATTCAAATTACACACATAAAAATTATGCTTCTTTGAAACAGCACATCTGCATTGAGCCTATGATTTGTCGTTAACATTATTTTGAAAACAAAAATAATTCCATAATGTAAGTAATTTAAAAAAAACCTACCGTTACAATTCAAAATTGATTTGTGAAAACATGTTGTTGATTGTGATTTGATTGACAACAGCATATAATGTACATACATTGCTTCACACAGCATACAGCATTAGCCATGCTTATGGTACACCAGTTTCGCCACATCTATCGCCTGACGCTGTAATGTTGATGTATTGTTGAGTAAAACTGTTGGATGTCGTTTGCAGATGCCGCGGACACGTAGGAAGCACTACACTTCACACTCGAGGTCCCGCTCGCGGTCCTACGAGGCGAAGCGTAGGCGGCTCGACGACGGCACCCGGGAGGGGTCCTACAGGAAAAGAAGCAGGAGCAGGGATCGTGACAGGTATGTTATCTTATTTATTATTCTAACAGCTGCATTGATAATGCAGATGATCCACAATAATTCCACCAACCCACAGTAACCAAATCGCAGTATTTTATTTGGTGTATGGGTGCTCTTACAATTTTAAAAAGTGTAGGTGAAATCGTATTTTCAACAAAATCCATACATCTTGCATGCATTTTAAATAGTTTTTGTTTTAGTTAAACCTTTCTCTTATTTACAAATTAATATAGGTACAAATCTTCTGTTTATCCTATGAATAAAAAATCCTGCCAGATTTCCCAGAAGTTTGTAGGTCATGTAGAAATGTCGCAGTGTCTTACACGAGCTATACTAACGACATCTACTGGCTTTCCAACGTACCAGCTGCCTTAGAACCACAATCGCGACACGAACTACCTCACACATGCACTTGAGGGCATTAGATTAGTTCAGGTTTTCAAAACAGATGGCGTTGTTATAAATGCTATGGTTAAAATCCTGATAATTTCTTTCGGCTTTCTATAATTCACAGTATTTGTTCAAAAGTGCAAAAAACTTAGGAATGTAGACTGTAGTAGGAATGTTCTTTTAAAATTTATGAATCCTGCATTCTGTCATGCGTGTCCGATTGATGTTTCTAACTGATCAGTGATCACGAAATATTAATATTTAATTAAACTCTGATTTTTAATTCGACGGAATTTTGACATTTCAGAAGTGTTGTCAACATTGAAACATTCCCATTATGAATGGAGAGCATTCTCACAAATTAAAAAATAACCCTTTCTTGAATTTAAGGTTTCACTTGAAAAACTAAGGTTTAAAAATGTACTGATCATTCCAAAANATCAAGGTATAGATTAGTTCAGGGTTTCAAAACAGATGGCGTTGTTATAAATGCTATGGTTAAAATCCTGATAAATTCTTTCGGCTTTCTTTATTTCACAGTATTTATTCAAAAGTGCAAAAAACTTAGGAATGTAGACTGTAGTAGGAATGTTCTATTAAAATTTATGAATCCTGCAGTCTGTCATGCGTGTCCGATTGATGTTTCTAACTGATCAGTGATCACGAAATATTAATATTTAATTACATATATTTTTTATAGATAATAGGCTAGTTGCCTAAAAAAATTTTTTTAGTCCGTAATATTTAATATCAAAAAATATTGGACACATATATTTTTATTTGTCAATCTAACAAATAATTACATAGTTATGGTGCGTTGAAGTTGCGCACGACGTCACAACGTGCGGCATTTTTAAGCAAGCGTTGACGTCACGGGCCTCTTCTTATGAACTTTGGGGCGCTTTATCTCTATAAATTTTCATTAGTTTGAAAAAGTGAAAAATACGTGTAGAGTATTTTTTAATAAGTTAACTGACGGACTAATTAAAACTCTTGCTTTTTGACCCAGGCAACATCCCCATTGTGGAATCTCGTAAATTATTTATTTTCTACAATAAATAGAGAGTTAGATTTCGATGAAAAAGTCTTGGTGTAATGGTTTATTGACATGGTAAAAACAGTAAACATGAGCGACGGATAGACAATGGCCCCGCATGATGGAGATATAGGTAACGTAACGGTGACTGGGCATGAGCGGCGCGGCACCAGGGCCGGGCTGCGGCCCTCGGCCCCGGGTCACTCGCTAGGAAGTCGTGCTGGGTGAATCAATCGACCTCGCTCCCAGATACGAGCTTTGCCCAATGTCTTCTGATGCCGCGATAACCACATAACCACCATACTTGCGGTGATGGTAATTTGCCGTTGAATAGGGCTTGGTGTAAATGATTCTGAAGATGGCTAACATGAAAATTTTTTATTCGCTCTTTGCTCCGATCTTTGGATGATTCTCGTTTTAGGTGTGCATTGATTAATGCTTGAAGAATTACATGCCTCATTGGTCCCATAGTTGATCGTAAAGAAGTTAATTTCGATGATTTCTTTCTTAAAGTTTATGGTTAAACAATTAAAATCCGGCTTTATTAAAAATTTCCTAATCTACTTTCTTATTGTATCAGTAATCTGATGATCAACTAACATTACTACTAATAAAATAATACATCAATAATACACACGCACCTGATAAATATTTTTTATTCATTGACTGACGAATTGACTGATATTCACATTTGGAAATGTCAAAATAAACAGTAATGAACCCTAAATTTCTGACACAATTTTAACTTGATATAATGTTTAATGCTTTCTAAAATACTCGAAAATATCTACCCAACATAATTACATTTCAATCCAGTATTGTATATTGTGCATGTCTTCATGATTATTGATTATATTATTATTTTTACAAAAAAAAAATGTAGGTAACTGTTGGAAATTAACGAATGAAAGTCTATGGATTCATACACATTTCATCAGCTTTTTAGTTTAACAATTTTATTGTAAGTTGTTGAAAGGACTTGAGTTTTTCAAGTTGAATTTAGCTGTTCCAGTGCGCCGAATAAATATTGTATTGAATGACCATTTAACTTAAATTATATTCTTGCATCTTGTCAGAGGTGCCAACTGTCAATCAATTTATTGTATGATTGGAGGAGTGTCGAACAAATTGGCAATACATCGGCCGCTGTCAGTTGTCACACGTGCTTCGCCAGTGACCTTCCACTTGCTTGTACATTGTGTGGGAACGCACTTGACTTTTTTCGTCATTTTCTACCTCAATCACAATAGTGATATATTTTCGTGAGATCCATTTGCATAGTTACATTGTTACCACCACTGATCCCATTTTGTCTGCTGTTTCAAGCTAGGTTACTTGCTTTTCCATTTATTTATTACAGTCTATTGTCACTGGGTTTGAAAACCTCCCAACCAACTCCTGTTCCGTTATGGACTGAGTTATGAATATTCATGAATATTTGTTTCGACACATAATGCACAGTTTACGTAACGCTGTTACTTGTGAGTATCGAATCTGAAAAATATTTATTGTGAAATCTGGATATTGTTACATGGAGCAATTAATAGATCCTGAAAGAAACTCGGTGAACTATGAGTGATTTCAACCTCAAATAGCTAGTTTTTTTAAAATAATTTAAACATGCATGTAAGTTTCAGGTTTTTAAATTAGGATACTTGTGTAATCCATTTGAAATCAAGTTTGCAGTAATTGCGTGAATCGCTATCCGAACGAAACCCTTGCAGATTCGTTTTTCCGCGAACAATCGTATTATGTCTTGTTGCATTATTCATGTGAGATTCGCATTTCCAGCATTTCTCATCTCATTGTATGCTTATTAATGAATAGTTCGATAATTGTCGAAAAGTAATTAGTAATTACCGACTACCATTTACAGTTTTGCCGCTTTTTAACGTACAATTATTGTTTAATTACAGAAATTCATTTTAAAATCTTATCTTTCCTGTTCTTTAGGGTATAACCACAAAAAGATGGGAGTTCAGCTAAGGTTAAAAAACTCATTAAAGTTGTACCTGTATTGTTGTTAAATATCCTGTACTTATCGGCATATGTATGAGAACTACAGCGTTTCTAAATATTTTCTAAACAAAATGCAACTTTTGACAATTTAAAGAAATAGAGATTTGGCTTTTGACCTTCGCTCGAGCAAATTTGTGACCTGCCTGTTGGAAGTTTTAAAATTTACTTAATATAATCTTATCACCTATCATCACCTTCCTATGAAATGTCGACCTTCGTTTATGACATTGTGTGTGACACAACCTTTCAGGAAGTGCAATAGTGATTTCCATGTTTTGGCATGCCTGGACATTATCTTTCCTTTCTTATCTCTCAATTAGTTTATTTTATGGTGACACATGCATTGAATAAATTAACCAAAAGGTTGTATTTAATGAATATGTTATGTTTCATTAAATAAAAATGGTTTTCCTTATGTTGTGAATACAGTAAGTAAACAAATGAATTAACCTGGCAAAAAAGTCGCACACGTTTGTGCATATGTACTTAGTTTAGGCATTCATTACTACAAAATGCATTAGTAAAATTATTTACGACGAAATTCCTATTATGTTTTCAGTTATAATTTTATTGGCAAGCACAAACTAGCTAGTTTCAGTGCACTGAAATCTTCAAATAACAGTTACAGTACGGAGCGTAGATAAAAGAGGTGATATTATTTGGTTAAGGTATTTACTAGAGATGAAACGGATATCCGGTAACTATCCGGTAGGCCGGATATCCGGCCTAATTTTACTATCCGGCCGGATACCGGATAGTAACTCACTATCCGGCCGGATACCGGATATTAAAAAACTACGACAATTTCCTATTAATAAAATGAAATAAATTAATCTTTGAGGTAAATATAAATTAAATGGCTTATAATACTGACGGCTTTTATCTTAAGTTCCAAAAAGTTACAAAAAAGCCATATTAAGGCCTTTCAAAAAACTAATTTATTTTTCTGAGCAATTCACTCCAATGACAAATAAGTAAATAAATAGTAAATATCTGTCAATGTCGAAATATTTCCAAATAAAATAGGCGATCTTTTTTTCACTGATCGTCTGTCTGTGGGCTGAATGTGAGTTTACATCAAACGCGCTCACTAGTGAGCGCGTTTAAAAAATGTATGAAAATTTTAGTTTTTGAACGTTTCCCGCTAGGGGCGCTGTACAATCCGTCATACATTTAATGACATTTTTTGAGGCGCTCACTAGTGAGCGCGTTTGATGAAAACTCTCACTAGGCCCTCTGATGACATGATGCAGTTCAGTCAGATTACGCAGCAAGTAAACTAATTTAATTTTCGCTATTCAATCACATACCTACTCACGATGGCAACCGAAATCGCCCGAATTGATCTGCCCCCTAGACCAGTGGCAAAATCTGGCATTCCATTCGGACGGATTCGATTTTCAAAAAGTTTGACTAGTCTAGTCTACTAATAGACCCACTGGTCGCGTTTGAAGCACCTGTGCGGCGCTAAACTCGTCACGACATACAACGAGACAATGGGCCAACTATCCGGCCGCCGGATATCCGGCTATCCGGCCTAGCAGCTGGCCGGATATCCGGTATCCGGCCAAACAACTATCCGTTTCATCTCTAGTATTTACTCTGTCTAATGAACAATTTGAAAGTTTATATGGTTCGTTTAATTTAATCATTCATTTGTAAGAAAGATCCTAACAGCACATGCCCTGATGAATGCATCTGTTCAATAACATCATGGGCTCCATTGGCTAAGCGCTGTCTGTAAGCTGCACAGCGTTAATACATAATGTATCAGTGCGCACGCCCATAAATTAATAGTTCGCACAAAGGGCCGGCGACAGTAATTGCCTGTTGCCTGCATATTACTAATATAAGTGCTGTGAAAATTATTTCTTTAATCGCACCTCCAGAGCTTAATACAAGGATGTTTTAATACAAAATTAGTTATATCTTTTGTTGCCATCCACACTTATAAGTTTACAATGTAATTTTAAAAAGATAGATAATCGCGCTCGCGAAGGCACCTTGGATTGACGGTCGCACAGTATTTTTTCTCTGAATACAATAAGTGCCAATATGTTTTCATTTTTTGTCTTTCGCAACGCTTGTGTGCCAAGGACCTCTGAAATGTCAATTACTAAAACGGTTATCTTTATGTTATCTGTGAGCAAACAGAGTAATTTTGGTTTTCACTAAATGGAATCACGTCATCCCGTCAAATTAATTTGCGAATTCCTTTGTCGGCAAGTGTTTCAGAAAACGCATCTGCATTGCATGAGTTAGGTATTGTCACGCGATGTTTGGCTAACGAACGGTAGAGAGATAGTTGCATTGTTACCAAAATAGTGGGTCACGTCATGTCAAAAACTGTTTTTGGTGTAGTGTTAAGAGGGTTAAGGAGTATTTAGGCATTTGTTTTTGCGGGGTTGAACTTCGAAACTTGTTTTTATAAGACTGTTTCGCATTTTGTGCGCATTGACAAATGGCGGCGCGAGTGTCGCGCGGGGTGGGGGCGAGAGGAGTTGTTCTTGACACAGTAAAACTAGAAGTGCAGTAGGTGCAGCTGCGGCCTACGCCGAGCTTTTTGCAAGCTAACGCCATCCGAAACCAGTCTGAGCTTGCAATCTTGCTTGCGCTCGGTATTGTAGCTAAGCGGGCATTGAAATTCGCACCATTGTTATATTCCAGTATTATAGCCAAGTCTAAAGCAACGTTGCGTTGTTTGCATACGTATTGTAATTAAAATAGAGAACATGAAAGTTTACTCACGAAGCTTTATATTTATCATATGTCATTATTCGCCACATTACCTTCTGTCTTTTCCACAGAAGTAGGTATAATATAAATCGTACCATTTTCTTCGCGTTCAAAAGCAGGAAATATATTATGTCAAAGTGCGTGGATATGCTAATACGCCTGGCCTCACATAAAAAAGGCAGTTTATATTACAACGGCATGATCACAGTATATTAGAACAATGTATTCGTATATTTATTCTTGTCTACTTGCACCGTCTAGTCCAAACATTGTTAAATAAAACACGCATGTAACAGTGTTATGATAGTGCATTATTTTTGATTTCACCGCGTTCCCGGTACGGCACGCGCAAGATTTATCTGGCGTGATCCGCGTAGATCGCGGCCAAGAAACGCTTTCCATGTCGCGAGGCGGAACGCCGCGGCTCCGACGCCGATTTATGCTCCGTATCGGTTTTGATACGATCCGATCCGCGATTTATGCGTTCGCGCCGTCCGCCGGCCATTCGCTGGCCCGCCGATATGTTGCCACGCAGCCCTGCCGCTAGCCCGACCGTCCAACCTAGTGCCCACAATCCTTCTTATCAACGTTGTACCTACCAAGCTATAGTGCTCTGTGAATAGCCAGCCGATCTATGCTGCAGAACCAAAGCGATACACGTTAGAAAGTAGTCTTAAATGTCGACATCACGGAGAAAGGATAAGCGGCTCCGACCCGTACCCCAAGAAAAAGCAAAGGGTTGAGTAATACAGTAATAATACATTTTATAACTTTTTACAACTTTGAAGTTGCATAATGCTGAATAGATGACCCTAGTGAACCTTGTCATTTTTTGCTAACCAATTTATTGTTAATGTTCAGTAATAATACGAATCTCAAAGGCACGAAATGCTCATAACGATATGAATGAGAAAATCTAACTTTAATGTACATCCTCAATGTGTTTGTCGCAGTGTTTTATTTTTGACAAGTACACAGTAATGATTATAGAAAATGATTTCCTTCTCCCGGTCTAAGGTGTCGGATTACGATGGCGAGGTCGAGCTCATCATATCCTGTTATCTGAACAATGGCCCATCGGCCGACCTTGCTGTCGTCTCGAGCCGCGAGGGTCTCGCCAGGGTCTCCGCGACGCGGCGAGGATTACACCTCTGCATTCATTAAGCTCACAATCGCCCGACATAAAGCTTTGTTACGCTAATTACTCTGCAGCGAGCACGCAACAAATTGATGCGCTACGAACTCGATTCCTTTGAGATTAAACGTGTCGAATCGAAAATGACCTACGTAAAATCAGCTCACCACAGATAACATCACGAATCAAGCATATTAAATTTAAAAAGCGGTTCTTTATGAAGGCTCAAGGCACTGGTGCCAATTCACAACGCGTTCCTTGAGAGCAGTTGCTTCTGAATAGAATGTCTCTTTAAAGTAGTTTAAAATTATTGCGGATGAAGATGCATGACGACGCGCAGACTCCAACGCGGATAATCCTGCCTGAACTGTGAACGCAGAACGCAGACGCCGCTTATAAAAAGTATAAATTAGCTTTGCAAAACAATCTTGCTACTTGGTTCTCTAATATTAGATTATAATCGGTGCCAAATTGCATGTCGATTGCCATGCGTTCAAACCGTAACAGTGTAAAAGATTAAAAGAAAAATGTTTTTTTTGAGCTGGCATCTCGTCGCATTTCAAACGATGTTCATTACTCGTTCATATGATAGCGTGATGATATGTAATATATGCGTTTATTGGGAGGTTTTAGTTACATGTGTAAACTTCTTATACATTAAACATTTCTGTGGTTTGTGAATTCTTGTGTGACGGCAACAACTTCTAAAATGGTTTTTTGAACGTTCTTGTTTCGATTCTTTCGATTTTTATATTTGACCGTAATTTAAGCGAGCGAGCACGCACACGATAATAGTTTTAAATCAATATTAAATGAAATCTCGAATAAGATGTTATTTATGAGACGATGGAGGCCTATAGATCACCGCTCTCTGGCCCTACTTGGCCGGAACATAAATCATTGTAACTATAACAGTCACATTTATCTAATACTATTCTGATAGCACCGACATTAAACAATATTGCTGCGATGTTAACATCTGTAGCGTTTCTTTAAATTCCATGTCTCTATAAATGGCTCACAAGAGGGGTTTTCCTGGCGTTGTGGAGTGTTCCACAGTCGCGAACAATGGAGCCATTGTCACG
Source organism: Ostrinia furnacalis (assembly GCF_004193835.3). Taxonomy (NCBI): domain Eukaryota; kingdom Metazoa; phylum Arthropoda; class Insecta; order Lepidoptera; family Crambidae; genus Ostrinia; species Ostrinia furnacalis. Next base: position 849,452 of record NW_021132101.1, on the reverse strand, counting down.
TCCGCGGAAAGCGACCTACGCGATTGACGCGCGCTTTATGCCCAGCTCGATCAGTTTAGAGAAAAAGCGCACACGCCGACAATGCCCATGCCCGACGTCTCAACATTCATTATGGTGACATAATGACTTAATAGTTGTCTCCAGCGAAACTCTTACGTAACAAACTAAAATCAATACGTGCCTGTCTGGTTATTGTGTTACGTATTGGAATTTATGTAATTACAAAAAATACCAAACCTAGGACAAAATTCTAAGTTATTTCAGGTCGCCTGCCTGTACCGGTAGCATTATGTAGATAAGCCGTCGGCGTAGTGTAAGATCACGTTATATTTTAATAACTTGTCGGCAGTAAATGCAGAAAGTGCAGCGAGCCGCGCGATATCTGGCCGCGCTGGTTGCGAAGAAGCCGTTAGTTGATGTTTAGGTGCGGACAGGAGCGCGAGCCGGTGCGGGATCGATTAGCGAACCGGTCCCGCAGAACGTTGCTCCCGAGGGCCGCAGCCGCAGCCGCAGCCTACGGACACGAATTGTGCGCCTCGCTATTGCACACCTCCCCCCGCGCCCTGCACTCCACGACCGCAGCGACAGTTGCATAGACAAAACACTGGCCTCTTTGTCCTATTATCTACCTCGCCATTTCGCAATTTGCTCCAATCCACATAATTCAAGTCATAACTGGAATGACTGGTGCTATAGTTGCACTACTGAAGTCGACATGTCACATACTAAGTACAGTACACCACGTCTAGTTTCTCCTATGACAGGTTCCGTTGGTATCTGGTCGTTTTAACTGCGCACGTCCGCTTAATATGTGTAATTGCCAGCAGGTGCTCGGGCTCTGCTGCTCGTGACAATTATAGGAAACTCATGGTTTTTTCAACTTTAATACCGGTCTTGCTTCGTCGGCAACGACTTAACTTGGAGACATCAACGTGAAACCAAGAAAGAAACCTTACCACAGCCACCTATCACTTAGCGCCTAACCGGACAACTTTCCTGATTGATGATTACATATTGGCGATGTACGATTGCAAGCAGACAATAACTCGTCGAACGTTTCCGTTCATTATCCCATATTGTAAACGTGTTATCATTTAACATCTGATTTCAGAAATGCGTAGCCTTTGGGATGCCTTTCCCATATACAGCTATGGCGAACGAGTCTGGCCTTGAAAGATTGGAAGGTTTAATTTCCTTGGAGCTTATCAGCATTGCTCATAATAACCTTACTACTATGAGTATATTAACGAAGTTGTTGTTTAAGTAGGAGGAGCAGGATGTGGGTAATAAAGTGCGATATAATTGATACAGTTGGCCCTTTGTTCAATGTGTAAACAAGAGACGAACGGTAGTGATTAAAGACGATAAATGCGTCTGACATAGTCCTGATGCGCAGGAACGGGCTAGGAGCGGGGAGGGCGGCGCGGCGCGGGCGTCGAACCCGCGTGGGTCGGGGGTCAGCCGCGCGACACGTTCATTACCGCACCACTGCGCAAGCGCAGCGCAGGATGCACGTACGCGCATTCCAAGGATGTCTCAATTTCCAGGTTATTGGCACAAAATTGAACACAATCACAAAGACATGCCTTTTTATTAGACAATGTGACCCAGGCAATGATTTACGCGAAGGTCACCGCCGATGCAGTTCGAAGGCCCCATCGCGGAAGCTGTAAATTTTTGTTTTCCTGTCCAAACTCACGCGTTATTAAAAATTGGCATACGCTTGGTTTTGCTTTACGACATGACAAAAATGACTTTATTTTTATATTCTTGCATATCTTCATATCTTTTGTTTATACAAGAAATTTTCCATGCCTCCTGTAGTCGGTATAACAGTGTGAATAATTTTACAAGTAATCAATTATTTATCGCAAAAACAATGGTCCGACTTAATGAAAATTAATAGTAGTGAGAAGCAGTTTTATCTGATTGGTGTTCACATTTTTTGCGACTAAAAAGATTCAATTATAGCTTTGATCAAAATCAAGCTGCGTTCGCGAGTTTCGCGTTGTTTATGCTCACACCGTCAATTTGTCATGGTATCGGTGTCAATGAAAGTGATACTTGTCGACATTACGATTTTGAGACTCGGGGCCTAATCTAGACCGGTACCATTAATCTAATTCTGATCTTAAGACATGCGCTATGAATCAGTGTGAGTCAATCGAGAAAGTAAACCAGTAAGCATTGTTCCGAGTGGATGCGCCGTGTACCGAGTGCGTGGGCGCAGGCAGCGGCGCGAATTAAAGCAGCTCTCTATTCATTACTCATCGTTATTGCTATCGCCATTTTGGGAGACGAAAGCGAGTGTAGGCTTATTAACCTCAGATTTGTAAGCTATTTAATTATTTAAGAGATAAAAGAGACTTATTTTTGCACTTTCCCCTTCACGGGTGCCACACACGGGTGGCCTTTACATCTTTACACGTCGTTTCACGCTCAATGGTTACTTATTTGAGCGTGCTGTGAAACCAATAAAGCTATTTAACTATAGGTGGTATTTCACAACAGTGGCCCAATATGACAACGATGGCTACAATGAGAGGCGTAGAAGACAAGTGTGTTTACTTTTACTAATATACACAAAAAGTATAATAATGTGATTGTTCATTGTGGAACGCAGTCGCGGTAGAAAGTACCGCGGCGTGCAAGAACGACTAATTGCAACAACTACTGTATTGTTCAATCTCAGACCGGTTAAGCTGAAATAAGAAGCTCTGACTGGAAAACCTAAGAACGATTTTTTATTAGGACTGTATATTTTCGTTATAATACTTGATAATGATCGGGCGACTTGAGATAATTAATTGTTTTTTTATCGCGTCTTGACCGGGATGTCTGAATATAAATTAATGATTGACAACATATAATTTGTATTTTGTCATGTTCTTGTCTTGTAATTGTTATCAGTATTCCATACTGCCATTTGGAACAACACATCTGCAAGTGAAATGTACGTTTTATATTCCAGTCATCCGGCTTGTTTCCGAGTCACTGACGGTTTCTTTAGGTAAATTGAAAATAGATGTAATCATCGAGTTAACGGTTAAACGATTACCATATAGTCAAACAATAGTCTTTATTCATTCTACCGTCCAAGTTCTTTTCCTTCATTTCGTCATCTATTACGTATAGAAATGGCTCGATTAATGTCCATGCCATTGCGACTGCAGGCAGGCGGGCGCAACAACTGCATACCTAATTGATTTCCATTACATTTTGTAGGAACTAATCATAACCACAACACTTTGAACTGTATTTTTTTCAATATTTCTATTTTCGAAGCACACAAGAACTGCAGTTTCTAAAAGCAAGTTACGAAACTGCAGTAAGCTATCCATCTGTAATGCACTGAAATTTTTCAGTAACTTGCGCAGATTTACGACTAACAATGCTTGCGTAATAATTTACGTGGAATTATGTTTATTTATTAAAAGACTACGTATCCAAAAACGCCTTTCTCCGTCGAAATTATAAGCCGTTACGCGTTTTCACTTTCACTATTACTATGTCAATCAAATTCTAAAACACAATTAAAGAGACTAATTAGCTTAAATTTAAAAATCTGTAGGTGTTACAAGCACATTCATTTAATATTTTCGTGCCTAGTGTTTTGTGGCGGGCCCGAGCGGGTGGGTGGCGCGGCTAGTGAAAGCTGCTCTATACGAGCTTGTTTATATCTGTTTATTAACACATTTATTAATTAAACTCTCCATTTCACGGAATAAGCGAATGTAGTTTTTAAACTTGTCCGTAACGCGAACATAAAAAATTTAATGTATTAACATACATTACAATATTACACATGACCGACGAGTAACCAAATTAATGATGTTAGTAATGCGTACAAGATGAGTGTTTAGCTAACGGTTGAGCTTGATTTTATTTCAATATATGTTAGTGGAGAATCCGATAATAGATCTTTCATTGTATTCATATGAGAGCTAATCGAATGTTCCGAATAAAATATGCGCATGCTAGTTAAACAGTAAACCCATTAATAGGGACACAATGTTGTATTGTCTAGTTTGACCGTGGGCGTTACTTTTTTATTGCAAGAATATTTATTAAAGCAGCAAAAGTTCTAGTCTTTTCCTTATTAACAATGTTTTCTCTCACGATTTCATCGTAATAACACGATGACGGTCAATGTAGAATGCGGTGCCCTCAATTTTTGTCAATATGTCGCACCATACTCGAAATTACTTTCGAATGTAACAAGCACGCGGAGTCGGGTACACACATGAACAAAGGCGACATTGAAAAGACTGGCGTAATGAGTTTATACTGAGTATTGAGTGTAATGCCATCTGAATAGATGTAGGCCATGGGGGCAGACCTAGCCTGTACAGTTAGCCTCCCTGACTCACCAGCGAATGATTGCGTTAACCCGAATTGTCAACTAACTACATTCGCGACGATTGTTTTCGATTGCTTTATTTACTCAAATTGTAATTTGTATCCTGGTGCGACATACATTTTGTTGCAAGAATATATGGCCTAGTTAAAAAATTAAAACGTTAATTTTGTGGGAAACGAAATGTAGAGAAGCAACTGCGAATTCATATCTTTATTGAAGTAAGCTGTAAAGAGCTGGAATCCAAGCCTACATCACACTATTGCAAAATATGAATATTTACATGCAACACCTTTCTTACATTAGAGTTGCAGCACTGGTTACGATATAATAATATGCATTTAATCGTCTAGAACTCTAGGTGACTGCCGTATTGCACGTGCAATAAACCGTGTTTTGTTAGAGAGAACTTACACACGTTTTTGACTCATACTTCCATGTCCCTTTGTTTATAAACCGTGTCGATGTGTAGCACTGACATTGACCATCGCATTCCGCCATACACGGCATGCATTACAGGGAACATTACAGCGGGTAGCAGCAATGCCTGCACGGATATTTAGCATCTTAATATGACGCTTTATTGAGAATTTATGCAACACCGTGCAGTTACACATATACTCAGCTAGTTGATTCGATAAGCTTACTAAATAAAGACTAACTGTGACAGCTTCTACTCGATTATGCAAATGGAATCATTTATTTCCTTTTCTGTATTGTATAAAAACGTAACGATCGCGATGCACTCGTGAGGCTCGCGTGGGTCATCACCGGGCGGGTCACGATTACGGAAATTCGCCTGCTTATTTGAATCATGAAGGACGGCCTGATTGAAAGATTGTATTGGTTATTAAATTCGACCTTGCAATAACGCGTATATGACGAGAGACCTTGCGGTGCATCGATATCGGCTATCCTAAAGGGAAGACAAGTAGGTAAACAAGGTTTCCGTTTAAGGAACGGCAATGCATCGGCCCGCCCACGTATTGTTCAGATATCGACGGAGGCGTCGCACTAAAACACTGCAAACAATCTTTCGGCAATTTGTTCCTTCACGGAAGTATTTAACCGGCAATGGTTTATTCGCTGTAAATCGATTTACTTGCAAGCCATAAGTTATTTGGGTCTGTATTGTAGTCGCCATTGTTATGATGCATCGTTCTTTTTATTCAATCAGACTTCCTTTATTTTCAATAATAAAAATTCGTCCATATATTATTTTCAACTTACACTTTCTATCGGTTCCGTCAACGTCACTGTCATAATTCTTTATATTTTTGCGGCTGACATGTCTTATTAATTATCGTCATTTCTCCATTTGTTGCGGTCGACAAATATGGAAGTCTATTGTGGATCAGGCTCTAGGCGTAGGCGGCGAGCATATCGTCTGTAGGCAAGATGCAAAGCACGCAAGTTCATACCGTTTACGCAACCAGGTATTCGCTTCTCGCGTAAACTGTGATCACTTTTGTTTTCATGCGCCTTATGTTTGGCGTGGCCCGGGCTGCGCGGGCCCGTTTGTGGTCCACCCGAGCCCGCGTGGCTGTACAATGTTGATACACTCGTTTGTCATCTCACGTGACGTGATTTTCCTTTTATTAAAAAAAATATTAATAAGCGAAAGTATCCTTTGTTGTACTTGCCCCTTTTTTTACAGTGTGACGTGTCAGATAAAAACGTCGATCATTTAACCTCCTTCATGATAAAAAATACACGTTTCCGCGTTTCGAATACAAAGCTGTATGTATTTTATTTCTGTTTCTGAGTCATATAGGTCGGGTGCTAATGATGGTAGTGATAATTAAGTATCTACCGGGTTAAATAAAACCATTAACCAAAATGAACTTTGTAAGGGCAAGTTATGTGCGAGATAATATTATACACCTAGACCTAGACATGTTGGCGATAGTGGTTTGTATGTACAACATTTCTCCTCGCACAGACGGGTCGTACTCCCACATGTGGATCGTTTCTTCGTGTAGCAATACAATTGCCATCTCCTTTCTAATCGCACATCATAAGTGTGACGGCGACCCCGAATACAAATTATGGGAACAAGCAATTTGGTGTATGAAGGATGGCGAGTGGCACTAAAGTGGACACCTACGCGGCCGTTCGGCGAATTGAACTGTATGCGACGGCGCACTGACAGCTTTCTGCCCCAATTGCCGCCCGCGCCGCCTCGCGGCACGCAGGCTGCGACCGCTGCAATACACCGCATAGGCCATAGGCGCTGTTGCAATTCTTGCACTTTATGTGATCATGTCTCATGTCAAAATATGTCCCACAACTCACAACATTAGTGATGTCTACCACCTAGCTTGGGATGAAATGTTATGTGCAGTTTAGTGTCTAAATAAAATTTCCCAGAAAAGCTGTTATTAAAACCAAGATTTTAGCCAACAGATTTCAGTAAAATTCATCTAGTATATCTTCCTTCTTTCAGTAATGCTTTATTCATATCCAACTTGCGTATGTAGAAGATTGTGGTAACTAAAACAAAAGTCCTCTTCTATGTTTTCAACGTTCATATTTTATCAGAAACATTAACGAACACAGTATCATATTAATATTACACTTTTCTTATTTTTAAAGTCTTGCCGTCATTAGTTAGCAGAAAATTAAATATTGATGTACTGCACACCAAACATGAGGTCAATGAAGATTAACAACACTTATTCAAATTGTATCTTGCCAATGGCGTGGAAATTCATTACCTGCACTCTACTGCCCGTCATCGTTACTCAGAGAAAGAAGCGCAATAACATGGTCTTTACCTTGTTAGCGTTGTCTTGTTGGCTGGCAGTCTCAAACATTTCTGTTCTTTTTGTTCGTCTGGAGCGAGGCTCTACCAGGCGTGAGTCACAAACACGTACAGGATCTTTGTTGTGCTTCCGAGAACGACAACGGGCACGTCTTTGTGGGAAGGCATTTTTAATTCAGGTCGACGGACTGATTTCTCCTGTCTCAATGTAAAAATAAACAAAAAACAATTAAACGTCTCGTTGAATTTGATGCGTTAGATTAACTGTTTTCGGCGTTCAATTTGATTTGTGTTAAGGGTAAAGTCTGTCAGGCTAATTGAAGATATTAGAAATGTTATTATGACGCAACACTATAAAAACTTGTGTCTAATGATTTCTCTGTTTAAATTTCGGTTCTGTTCGGGTAGATTTTTTGTCATCATAATCCTAGGTGAAAAGAAAAACAACTTTTATTAGTGAAAAGTTAAATCAAACTAGACTTATTTACATTAAAGTAAGCAGATTAAAGTTTACTTACCTCTACAAATAAGGTAACTTTTATAAATAGCCAACACAACGAGATAGAAACACGTAGAAAATAAAACTTATAAGTAGTCTAATTTTATCGTCGCCTTATACGTACGCGGACTGCTTACATTAACATTCATCAATACAGCCCAATCTGTTGTATAAATATTCTTCAAATGAACCAGTTTTACCATCGAGTGTAATACGATTATAGATCTTTACGTATTTTAGTAACGCTCTATGTGGGTTCTGTGAGTTGGGCAACGTGTAATAACATTGATGGATTGTAGCTAATATTTAATGCAGCCATAGAATTATAGGTTGAACGACTCGACCAGTAGGCCTAAGATGCGCGCCATGGTAACTTTTATCGACGTCAAAATGTATGGGAAAAATCGATAAAATGGCGTGATAACCGCTTATCACGGTGCGCATCTTAGGCCTACAGGAAAACATTGCACCACATCGGAAAGTGGCCAGCTTTTGCGTCGTAGACCGCGGTAATAAGGAGCGATGACACGTCAATATCGAGTAATGTTCTGTTAGATTTTTGACCCCAATGATTAATGAGGACCGTTATGTTTGACTCAGTTATTATTGCGTTACTTTTTGAAACTCATCACCAACGCTAATGCATAGTAATTAGGCGAACAACCGTTTACACCGCAGGTGATCATCCTTTTTCTCACCACATTGATTTGATGTCATGAATCAGCCCCAATTACCTATATTACTTTTATTTATCAGTGAGACATCATCTTTCAAGTAAGTCTGACCAAAGGTTTATTTTATTTAAAGTAATTTAAATAAAATAAATCTTTGTAAATAAAAAAAAGTCCTCCATCTCCGAACGAGATGGAGGACTGTTGTGGACGCCCTCTGCCCCCATCTAGGGGACATAGGACCATAAGTCAAGTAAGTCAAAGTAATTTAAAAATATTGTGTTGATTTGTTCATATTTATGATATTTTAATGACTACGAGCATCTGCTCTGTTATCTTCAATTAATAGGCGTTCTTCAGACGCTTAATTAAGCAGGTACACAGAATTTCTTAAAGTAAAGAAAAACTGTTGTATTAATCTAAAATTCAAAACCATAATCAGCTAAATGATGATACTTATATGTAAAGTAATTTAAAATTTTGATTGGTCATCATCTATAACAATTATCTCGGGCAAAAAGTGTGTTTTCACGATCACTTAGCGTGTTGCACCTAAAGTGGTGGCGAGAATCCCAGGGCTCTATCCAGGAAGTCCATTTACGGTCGCTATTTTGATAAATTGTTTAGATTGTGTTGGACTTGCCAGATCAGGTTTCTGTGGGAGTGCCATGTATGGCATAGGATTAATTCGCTTTGGTAGAGTATGAATAATAACAACACTGATTTAGAGTGCTCAACTAATACACTGTTCCTAGTTTTTTTGTATACAATGATTGGTAGGTATTTGTTAATCAGATCCATCTCCGAGAACTTAATCTCTATAATCAACCCTTATAGAGCACGTACTGAAGAGTATCGTTATCTGTTCGTGACTTATGTGTACTTCAACATCGGACTGTACGCGGAACTGTCGGAACTTTTCATAACAAAAGTGATTGAACTCCTGAAATGGAGTAATGAGAAAAATCATGTTAAATCAATTGACACTAATAGCTCGGGTAAAGTTTCTCTGGGCGTACGCATTCGCTAAGTGAGGTGAGTCGGTAATGGCGTGTGCTAGACAGTGACCGATTTTTCTTTCGTTAGCCTAGGCGGCCTAGTAATGAACCATTTGGGTCATTGGACCTCGCCGTTTGTCGACAGCCGCCTCCGGTACCATAATTTTTTGCCTCCATTTACGTGCCGCCAATTGAATAGTCTGACGCGATCGCCTACAGCACCATCTCTTGAACTTTTTGCCAAGTTCTGCTGTAAGTACTGTCAAATTAACATGTTTTCTTCCATCATTGTAACGGAATGCCTTCGATTTAGGGTTACAAAGAACTCCGTGTGTGTAGGTTGTGAGGAACGAGACCATAACGGTCCCTTAGGAAAATTTTATTGATGAATCATCTGAAAATTACTCATTATTTGGGTTTTTCGTCAAGTGAAATTTATACTGACCTGGATATGCATATTATTATTGTGAAATAGGTATTTAATATGCACGTCAAAGTTAGTACATCAGGCTATAATTATGAAATGCTGAAAAGTAGCGCCTATTACAACTGAGCTTAAGCTGCCGCACTTTGTACGTTTTCAATTAATTTATGAGGAAACTAATAATTATATTGATAATTGTCTACATTTAGAAATAACTATTGAGGAAAACCATTTTAGAACAGGCCTCAGCAAACTATCTTCTGACCATAAGTAACGCGACATTATAAAGTAATTTTATTATTATTTATAGGTTGAGTGATTATCACGATAGTAGATATAGCACCCTAAGGGGAATAAAGCCATACGAGCGTATAATCGTTGGCAGTGACACACATCACCACTGAGTAAGATATAATGCCCCAGTGTATGCCATATTTGTATCTCACATAAATAAAAAGCAAACCGACCATGGCTTAATTTTATTTGTGTGTTCACCTGGCAAATAAAAAATAGGTCGTTTTAGTAGGCAAAATACAATTTTTACCTAAACGTCAGTTTGCGGCATACCCATCGGTCAAGGGGGTTGTTGTCTCTAACTGGATACGACTTAACGAGGTTCAAGAAAAAAATATTTTAGCACTTTTAGGAATGTTTGTCACTTCATTCGTTTTCATATAAGGCACGATCTAATTGAAATAATATTCTTGTTGTATAAGTAGTGCTAATATAACTAACGGCAAGGATGATTTGGAACGAAAAGGCATATCAATTCAATAATCGTGAATTACCATATTTGCAACTATTATAATATCGTAGTTAATGAGCTTCATTAATATTAGGCCTTGTTTATTCTACTTTAATAGACACTGGTAGGTACTTTTAAATTATTTGCCCTTTAAAAATATTCCACTAAAATCATAATTTGCAACAAAATAAGGCTTTGTGGTTTAAACATAGAAGTTATGATCCATGGCACGTTTCTGTGTTTCTTGAAATTCAATGTCTGTATGGGTTTGAAGCACGTAGTTTACCGATCAGACGTTACTCATTATGTACACTTTTTATTTTGATATAGAAATGATTATGGAGTTATTTAGCTTTTGTCTGTAATAAAGAGTTTGAGTTTGAATCTTAAGCACCATGGACAACAGTAGAAGAATGTGATAGCACAAAATAATTTCTTTTAGAAGTTTTGGCTTTTGATTGATCCTACTTCCTGCTAATATTATAAATGCCAAAATTTGGATGTCTGGATGTTTGTTACTCTTTCACGCAACAACTACTGAACGGATTTTGATGAAACTTTACAGTATTATTGTTTATAACCCAGAATAACATATAGGCGATCTGTGACAAACGAAATTTCACGCGGGTGAAGCCGCGGGCAAAAGCTAGTAATTTACTCTTGTTTTACTTATGTCACCTTTAATCACAATCTTTTTCTCATTGTAATCATTTCGCGCAACCCCAGTAACACCGTAAACCAGTGTGGCACCACGTGGCACACTGACACGATTAGGAACGGGGCAGAATGTATGTGAAAATAAACAAAAATAAAGGATTTTTGTGCCGAATATACTCGATACATTCATAAAAACTATGGTTATGGGATGTCTTAGCGAAGCGATAAAGGCGGTCGGCAATAAATCATTCTCTAGTCCTCGTCTGTAATAACTCACTTTGTCAATATCGCCCCGCAACTTTCTCCTTTTATTCGGCAACATGGAAATTCTACATTCAGTCTCAACGATCCTATTAATTCTTAAATTTCTTAATTAATAAATTTATGTTTATTCGCCCACTTCACGCGATTCTTTAATAATTTAGATGTCGTATAAAACAAAATTTTCATAATAACATGTGCCTTCGCGACGAAAATATCTAATTTATTGCGAAATATTCACTTGCCTAATTAAATTATGATATAAACATAATTTTATGAACGTGATTATCAGCTAGCTAGCAGTATAAATTAATTGGCCACCTTAAAAATAATATGAAAATTACCCATCCTAATTTAGTTATAAGCTATTTAAGTGTAATTTTCGTTGATTGTTAATGTTTATATAAGGCGATACGAGGCTTTGTTAATTATCGAATCGAAATCGCCGGTAGACATTCGTGGTTTTTGTCAGTGGCCCAAATGCATACATTATAATCTTCGGTTGATGCAGTCGTTTCGAAACCCACCCGACCTTCAAGTACTCGCTAGTTGTATTCACATTGAACAACTTCGCTAATTATAATTTTACTATCTATACTAAAAATATTTCATTGAAGCTACAACTGCTAATAAGAGAAATTCTTTTGTTTCAGGTAATAAATTATCCGTTATAGTTGAGCTACAAGAAATGTTTAAGGTGAGATCGCGCGTGTACTAATTGCCGTAGTTTCAGAATTTGTTACCAGTCACGTCATTACGGAACCGAACACTGAGAACAGCGTGAGCAAGGAGTCCGTTGTGATTTCACAAATAATTGTATTTATAACATAACTCTAATTAGTATTGCGTGAACGTTCGCTGCGCTAATTAATAAAATTCACGTTTGTTACGGTTCTTCGAGACGAATACGGATGCCACATTAAGATGCAGACTTAAAAATGAAATAAAATAACAGTAAGTCGTCTCTGGTATTTAAGAGACCCAGTTTCAGTGCAGGATTTCGCAATATCGACTGTATCTGAACGTTCCTGTAAAGTTTGTATTGGTAAAGGCATAGATTGCATTTTGTTTGTCGAGTGGTTTAAATTAAAACTCGAACGAGTAGTGCACTCGGGCCGGTGCAGGCGAGCACTCGAACTGGCTCATAGCTCGCATGTCGACGACACGCTGTGGTAGCGAAGGTCAGTGCTCCTGCGATTCCACCCGTAGTGCTCTGGCGTTAGAGTCACAAGTGGTGAGCAGGAGAGAGGCGGCGGCAGCGGTGGGGTCCTCGCTGCGGGCGCGCGTTGCCTCCCTTCGTCAGTATAGTCGCTGCGGTGCACGCACGCCGCACGCAGTTCTCGCGCGCGCTACGAGAAGGTATGCACGAGGACCGGTCGCGCCGCCGCACCACTCACGCACTCGCTTCCGGTGGCTGCTCTCCTTTGTCCAACGATCACTCGTCTTATCGAATACCACATACCCGAATGATAACCGTGTTCAATGCCTATTTGAGGACTCATCGGCCGCAGCCACCGATAGTGTCAGTGTGTTGACGAACAGTGCTCGTTTCCTCTATGAAAAGTGCTCCAATTACCATCTTTAAATACGGAAATGTGTTGAACTAGATGTGTCTGCAGTGTTTTTCCCTTGTCGCGATGATAACAGAACAATAACTGTAGTTTAATACATTAATAAACAGGCCTGACTGACTTATCTCATGTGATGTATTATTCAATAATACAGCCTTAACGTATTCATACATACCTACGTAATGCAAGTTGGCCTTATCGATCAAGACGAACTAATGTTTTTAATCAACGTCTAAGTTTTGTACAATACCAATTAGACAGTGCTTACATAGTGAGTTGTAGTTTAAATATTGTTAGTTAAATCGACCGTCGTCGTATCATTATTTGCGTCGAGTGTTGACCCAGAAAAGATGTTTGTTTAAAGATATGTTTATGTCAGTGCAGCTGGAGTGGAGACAGGCGAGGATGTATCGCTCGCGGGCCATATGGCAGCAGCTCCACGGGCCATATTAGGGACACCATCAAGGCGACACTTGTTGCACTTATACGGCATAACTGCTCTACAAAACACGCTTAAATGACGCCTTATCACTCGACGACTTAATAAATTCATCTATCACTAATGTTCATAAATATTAAAGCGGTGCATTCGTGATGTATGTGTTGCATTGAATTATGCGCGTCATGATCGGTAGCATAACTGCATAAGAGATAAGTTAGGGCTACGGTTCGCGAGTGCGTTATGCAAGCTGGTAGCCGGAGTGGCCGGCGGGGCGGTTCGTTGACCAGAGCGTTGTCCCGCGCGCCGCCGCCCACCGCGAAGGTCGCGCAGCCCACCGACCACCGACACATCCGTGCAATTCCTTACGTGCAACCGACTCCCGGCATGTAAATCGCCTCCTTCCAACATTTGCAACCGTCTCAGTTCAACACTTTTCCTATACGAACGTTTCAGGTAGAGTCGATATGTGTTCAGTGTGCCCGGTGCAAATATAAGTTTGAAAGTGAACAAAGTTATAACTGCCAGTGGAAATTTTGATCTCAAAATGGTGACTTCGAGAATACCGGCTTATTCTCTGAATTCGGAGTTCAACAGGGAGTTCAGAAGTTTCCGCATAACGCGGGCCACGCCGCGATCGACTTTATACGCGCCCGCCATAGTCCCTATCCACGAGTACCCGAGGGTCAGCGTGCACGAACGGCGCGAAGCTCTGAAGGCGGCGCTCGCCAAGGCCTGGTCCTCCAAGAGCAGCGAGAGGAAGAAGCACGACACGTGGACGGTCCCGAGTGAACAGAGTAGAGCTGGAATTACTGCCGCAGATTTCGCCAACAAGTCGCAATATAAAAACGGCGTTAACGGCGATGTATCGCGAGTTGCTCTCGTTAAACATGAATTCGAAAGTAAGGATGCAGAACGAATCGAGTCTTTAGACACCAGAGTCAACAATGACCAGCCTTCGAGCTTCAGCTATAACCGTGTGAATGGGAACGGTATAGATATACAAGAGACACTCAAAAAGGGCTGTGATAAAGGGTTACACAATAAGGATTTAAGCTATAGCGACTACCTAAACAATGTTCCTAAATGTAAAACTAGTTTCGAAAATAACTTTCTCAAACAGAGTCACGAGGAACGTTACAGTAAACGAACCGGGTACGACGTCGCATCCAAACGCGTCGACAGCCTGAACAATGTCGAGTACAGCAGCCTGAACGGCGATACGTATGATTCTTTGAAATATTCGCGAACAGCGAACGGAACAGAGTCAGTGCAATATAAAAGTTACGGTAAGACGGACACCGTTAAGAGCAAATTGCTCAGCACAGATAGTCCGAAAAGCGTGACGTCTTGCAACGGGGAGAAACTGAACGGATACAGCGGGCCGGAGAGACGCAGCGGGAAGGAGCCGCCGCGGCCGCTGACGAGCGGCCCCAAGTGCGTGGTGGAGCAGCGGCTGGCCGAGCGCCTGGAGGTCAAGGTGGCCGAGCTGCCCGCGCTCTACCTCGGCGTGGACTCCTGGACGCCCAAGTCGGCCGCTTTCCAGAAGAGCATGCGCGAACACGAGTGGAGCGTATCGTATGTAGACTAATGACGAGATGCATCTTACTAACACAGTCCTTATCGCGCTCCAAATTACCTACTGGAAGTATGTTAACGAGCTTTTGAGTCTGCAAAATTTCTAAAACATTAAAGTCCAAGTATTCGTCTCGTAAAACTGGAAAAAACTTTCGCGTTCGAAATCGTCTATTTACTCGCTCTATGTCTGAAATAATAAGTTAGGCATCAACCTTAGGTAAGGTAGTTTAACCAACGAGGCGTATCTTGATTTCGTTAGTTTTGTTGAGCATTCAATGTACCGTTGGTGTTGTCATTTCACGTTTTTTACCTATTGCCATTGTTTCATAAAACCCACCCAGAGTTTGTAACCTGACCCTGGCCGTATAAAATCGTAAATCCGTTCATTGCCACTAAACTATTTGGCTTAAATTATTATACTGTATGACAGTAGCACCGAGGGTTTGGGTACTGTTGTGCAAAATGGTTGCACAACCGTCGCCGTGACTCACTACGTTGCGCTTTATTCCATCCCGCTGCTGCTGGTTGCTTAATCTCCATGCTCATTATCGCCATTTGACTAACTTTGAATACCGATGGAAGCACATTGTACGTCGACTCTCGATAGTGCCCTCGAGTACAAAACTTCTCTAATGATAAACTGCATTGACTGTTACATAAAGCTGCAATCGAAGTTTTCAGACCGTGTATCGCGATCATGCTTACGTGAGTAATTATCCATGCAAACAACGTCTAACTGTTGTTTTTGTTATTCCGTATCGATACGCGAATGTTTTAATTTGTTCCACACAAATGTAAACATTTTGCAAATTCGTGGGCGCCCGGCAGCCGCAGCTTAAAAGATTCGTCTTGATAGCGCTCACAGTGAATGTTTCAAGGTCCTGTCCTGGTTTGAACGCTCGCAAAGGATTTGTCAACTCGGTAGGCGTCATGACGTAATGAAAATGTTATTGTCTCGCGATTATTTTACCCACCGAAGTGTAAGCTAACTATTACCTGACTGAGCAATTGTTCAGAGAAAGTGTCGCCAAGATGTTGCGGGTAAAATTTGTGGCTTCTCGGCTGACGCTCTCACTAGTTATTTTGCTATAAGTACCTACTTTAAAAGTGAAATAAGTACAGGCCAATTTTCCATTTATTTTTCAATTTAGTTGTTTTGTTTTTTCATTTTGCTATTTTGTAATGGATTCAGGACTGCCAGGCGATGTCAATGATTTGTATAATCTTAATAGATTACTTTAAAACTGATACTCTGCGAGGGTAGAATTTAACTCGTAATTTAACTTNACGCTCTTAATACAGGTCCTGAAGTGGCTGAAATATATGGCTACAGTCGTTTCAGCAAGTAAACTCCGCTAATACTAATGGTATAGTTTGCAAACTGCTCACGTACATCTGACAAATGTCAAAAGCTGGCTACATGTATGAACAACTTTCACTGCGAACTGGTCCTGCGCCGTACGTGTTGTGCACCACTATTCTCTCGGGAGACGCTATCGCCTAAAACAATATTACATGGTGTTACGTAGAATTACATTATCAGATAATGTGTAAACAAGGCAAAATGCATAATATTCTCTACAATATTAGGTATCTTTTAGAGCCAGTTTAGTATTACTACGATTAACGTAATATTAGACATCATAGGTGTATCTTAGTTCTAACATTTATTATGTTTGCTAAACATGATATTCCCGAAATATTTCGAATTTACTGCTATCTCTCCATAATGCTTAACCTCGCGGCATTAGAGTCGCTCTAACAAACCCCCACACCCTTTACAAGGTGCAATAAAGTGAATATCGTACGAGTTGACGGTACCCTCCGGGTTAGCATTTATAGTATCTATACAATTTCGTATTATTTTATGTGACAATACCTAAAAACTTGTCGACCAAAACACATTAACAAAGATGTTTATGCTACAAGAATTTTTATTCTTTTGTTAGGGTAAAAGATAGATCGCTCGGGCTATGAAAAACGATATTATGTTGAGATTACGAAGAATATCTACTTTCCTGTATTGTTTTGACGTACATGTTCCAAGTATTTTAGCAACGTAGTTATTAATGGTTGCAAATCCTAAGATATTTTTTTCCTGAGTATGAATCACAAAATGTATCCCGACTTGAGAAAACTACCGAGTTAATTCGATGAGACATAGGTCAGATACCTGTTTCTTTACACGTAATTGGGCCAGGTGGAAAACACGCTTTTTATCTCATGATACAACTAATTGATAAAACATAAAAAACGGGAAGTTTTTTTATACAGATTTTGTTTCTTCTGAGTCTTATGCTTCAATAAAATATTCATGGGATTAATCGGTATTTCGGTTTCATTATTTTTTCATGTA
Source organism: Ostrinia furnacalis (assembly GCF_004193835.3). NCBI lineage: Eukaryota > Metazoa > Arthropoda > Insecta > Lepidoptera > Crambidae > Ostrinia > Ostrinia furnacalis. The sequence goes on along the minus strand of NW_021132101.1, from coordinate 832,132 downwards.
GATTAAAGTTAGTTAATGACTAGGTCCGTAGTTATAGTTTAAAATAAAAATAACAATCTGTTTACTTATTACTATTATATTACTATTATAAAAATAACATTTAATTTTACATTCTATTTCTAATATATTGCTTGGTTATTTCCAAGCGTTGTCTTTTTTGCAGTTCTATAAGGATTAACATCTTATGAATTTGATAAAGTTTGCAAATCAATCGCAAATCTATTATAGTTGTTTAATTTATTTCATTGTCAATTAAAATATTATTCGGAACATGCCTAAAATAGTAACCGAAAAGTTCAGATATGGTCGAACAACAAATCACCAGGCGGAGTGAAAAATCTGGTATGACCATAAAAGTTGGCTAGATCCATGCTTGTCATTGACCCGACGGAGCGGCGGCGCGGGCGTGCGATTAGTCGCGGTGCACCGTTGACACGGTTCACAGAGAGCGCTCATCCGGCGCGGCCTTGTCTGCCGCACCGACCGCGATCACATCACCGACTCACAAAAAATGCCCCACAAACTCCAGCCAGGATGTTCGACCACTCGACCGTAAAATAAGTCCATCACCCTACCCCACTGTACGCAATCAAAACGAACCACGTAGGATATTGTAACATTGATGCACGATTTTAATAACTTTGTAACGCGGTCTTCTACAGTTTGTCCAGTTTTGAGATTGATCCTTGACCGGGTACAGTTCGTGTCACGTCGCAGACTGCGGCTTTCGATTTCGTAACTGGCCGCAGTGTGCACCGGCCGAATGATCGATTATGGTCATTGTGCCCCAGGCGTTCCACTCTCGCCACGATTTGCCTGCTCTGCTGCCTCGCTGACCTTAACGCGAATTGTCATTGCATATTTTTCGTCGCGTCGTTATCATCCAATAACGTTATTAACATAATACGGCATTTATTCAATCCCTGAAACACGTCTTAGATGTGAAATTGTAAATAAATAATCGAAAGTTAAATCACACGTGTGATCAGGAAATACCAGTTTATCACTAAAAAGAGAAATGATGATTCAATCCCAATATAACACGTGTTCGGTGTTTATATAATATAAAGAACCGTTGTGTGAATACCGTTGCTGCTTGAACGTTGACCGCATTACGAATAATGTTTTTGTTCATACAATCAAACCATTTTACCAATATCACTTAATTTGCATTAATTGCTTACAATCGTACCAGTATACTTATGAATGATAACAGAACATTTAAGTAAGAACTCGTTATTTACATTATATTTTGTCCTTAAAAATAAGTAAATATTGACTCCAAGACTTTCTTAAAATTGTTTATCAATATTCTTATCACAACCAAACATAGCTTATGTCGTTATTTGAGTGTAACAGTCGGTTCTCGTTATGGCAACAAGAACATACGTGTTACCGTCTATTTTCACTTTCACCTCCGCACACAACACAATCCTTGCTGATAAATGAAAACGGAAGGAAGAGAGTTTCACCATGCTTACGAATGCTAATAGGAAATACCATCATCCGCTAACCAATAGATAAACAAATTCTGATTCCGGACTAAGTATATGACGTATTTCTACTGGTCAGGCTGGTTTTCAAAGATTTCTATAAAAGCCAGTTTCGGAAAGATCAACACGTAACAAACGAATCGATGAGGTTGGATGTCGTCGCTCGTTGAAAGTGAACGCTGTGTTTGTTATTCGCATAGTTACGTGTCATGAGACGTGCACAGTGTCGCCGAGTGTCAAGTCTGCTTCACTGTCTGTGACTTAATTGTGTCACTTATGTGGACGGCTCGCAGAAGGAAATCGATCCATTTGTTATTCAAAACACTGCATTAAATGCATGGCATGGTTTGCGTATAGCAAATCATAAGTCCGCCACTACGTTTTTCTGCTGTATGTTGTATCGTCTGTCAAGTTTAGGCAACAAAAAGTAAGTATAACTAAGACAAGGGTTTATGTGCATTTGTCACATTAAATCAAAGTTAATTTAATAAGTATGTAAGAAAAATACTGCCATCTGTCTGTGTTTTTGTGGCGCGACGGTTAGATACGAAGGTCCACTATTTTAAAAGTGACTATGTTCAAGTTCAACGCGTTAAGAGTCTCTCGGCACAATACAACATTACGCCCGTCATACATTAAAAACGCCTTCGCAATATGCACACAGCTCCAGATTGTTACATCGTGTAACTATTAAAAGAACCTAATATTTATCTAGTGATATTTGCAAAAGATATGGAATTGGAAATTAAGAAAGAAATGTAAATCATCCGTGCAAACTATACTAAGTTTCAATCATTCAGTGAGTGTTATAGTATAAAGTATGTCAGCACGTTATGCAGTAAAAAAAAAGAATTGCCATGTGCGTCAATCGTTGCAGTAAAGCCTTTGCCCTTTTTCTATTAATGTCTCATAGAAGCTAGGTAAACCAATTACGTGCAACTTAATTCTATTAGACTCACTGCGTCTCTTAGTGCCATCCTGCAGTTATTTCTTGGTCAGTCTCGAAGACACACCTAAAGTTAAATAGTGCTGCAAATTAGTGTTGCATTCGTAATGATGACTTCTCGCTTGATAAAGGACAGAAGTGAAAGTTTCTCTAGTCTTAATGGCAACCATTATACTTCTAGTCCACAAAGTTTTCGAATTTGTTGGTGAGTCGGTCTAGAGTTCAAAACAACGTAAGAGTTCGATATACTTATATTTGGTTAGTCATGTTACATCAAAGTACAATATACAAAGTACGTGTGCTCATAGGCGATGATGCGATGACAATGTGCTTCCTGACGTAGTATTCTGATTGTTCGGCTGCATTCAGTGACGGCGCTTGTTTTGAAACGAGCAATGATTGTACGTCACTATTCCAAGTATCTCGTAGCGGACGACGAATCGGAACAAGCAGTTTGTCCGCGACCGCAGCCCGCGTCGGTCCTTGTTGAGTTCCATTTACACGACGATAACATCTAATTATCTCCGTCATTCTCTCCCATTCATCACCTAGCAACACCACTCAGTCATGTCACAAGTGATTTGTGTAATAACTCTGCGTTTATAGCGCAAGCTGAATAGTTTTTAACAAATGGAAACTATGTAAATGTACGAGTACAATTAAATGCTCAATTTAGTCAAGCGTACATACGATTTATTTCTGTTGTCGATTTGTTTACAAACCAGCATCCGTAAAAGTATGTAAAGGTGGTTATAGAAATTGACCACAATCAAGGGCACGGGGCGACAGCGCTGGGCTGCTGTGCGAGCGGTCCTGAGCGCTTGTTGCTTGCCACCACCAGACCAACTCGCGCAACTTGTAGACCCTCATTCTGGCTACGGAGACCGTTCACCCACGTTAGTAGAATCGGATTTTGCTCAATCGCTCTTAGCATACGTTCCGATCTCACCAAAACATGTTTTGTAGTGATGCTTCGTCGTTATCCTATTAACTAACCCTATAGCCTGCCGATCGATGATTTCACAGCTCGGAGCATTCGTGGAGGCGGAGAAATGAACGTTCCAAACGGTCACATCACAGGCGTTCACCAACATCTCACAGGCGGAGGAGACACCATCGCGACGACTCCTCACCGCGGTCACCACCTGAGCAGGTGAGTCCCACCGTTTCTTTTCATTTGTTATTTTATTTTAGTTGAAGTATGGAAGGTTGTATGATCTGTTGTTCAAACTCGTCGCTCGCCATTATAACAAGTGTCCACCCGAAAACCTGTATGTTATTTAGTAGAGAATAGGACCCGTCGTAAGCGAAGTGCGGAACCAGAATAAAGCATAAACGTCAGCGTGCCTGTTTGGGATAACACGCGGGACGGGTTTGGCTTGCCATTGCGCGTGCGCATGCGCCTTCGCCCGTGAAGATGTGCGCGAGAGACGGCGACCTCCTCGCGCTTGCGCCCGTTCTATTTGTGTTCGCCTTCGTCACTCGGAACGCCTTCAGTCAGTCGCAAAGCTCGGTCGGCCGCCCGGCGCGTCTTCGCCGCGCGCCGAAATACTAGTCCGTCGCGCTGGACCGCGGGTGGCCAGCGCGCAGCCATGGCTGCTCCGCCGCCGCGACCGCCACCTAACAACCTGTTGTTTTGCGGGCCCCCACCTGCCCTGCCGCACGTGGTGCTCTTGCCCAGTGATGTCGTCCGTGACATTTGTGACGTCGACGCTACCGCCGATGCTGATCACAACCAAACAAACGATGCATCAGCCTTGAACGAAATAAACAACGTGGGTGTACCGACATACGAAACGCTTTACGAAAACCATGAGGACAAAGGTGTTCTGCAAACTGATATGGACAATGAGCAACAGTTCCAACCAGAAGGATATATTTTAAGAAGAACTCATAGTTTCGACATTTCGGACATATTTTCGTCTCCGTCTGATGTTGATTGTAGTGCTCTTCGACACAGGCGATCAGAACCAGATTTATCAAAGTATGGATTATTCGTGGAAGCTGAAATATCTGTTGAACCCATTGGTCCTCTACAACCAGCACCGCTAGTTCTTAATAATCCGTTTTATGACGGAACATACGCTTTAGATCCTAATCAGATAAACAACACTATGGTTGTTCTTCCTGAAAACTATTTGGCTTTTGAAGATTCATTTGTGCCAACCTGGGACTATAAACCTGAACTACTAGTCGATTGTAATTTTAATCCTGAATTATATTATGATAGGTTACCTATGATCCCACCGAATGATCCTTGGTCTACGTACGGGACAGATAATTCGGCGTTTGAATACTATCCTCCACACTTTGAGACTCCTATTGGAGATCAGGATGCTATTCATTATATGCCTTTGACTGACTTAGAATATGCAATACCTCAGTACATGAGCTTACCTGTAGTAGAACAAGCCAAGATCGAATCATTTGATGACAATTCGTGTCTTGAAGAACTCGCAACTGCAATAATTGATGATCCTAGTGAGAATAATACTGAAGAATGTGAAAATTTGTCTGAAGAAGCATTAGTGGCTCCCGAAACGGCTGTAGTGAGTAATATAGTGAGTGACGATGAAAAAGTGAATGTAGTTGAAACTCTCAATAGAGAATCTTCCACGGAAGAATCTTTAAATGCTGATATTTCAAATGATATAACATCTAGTTTAGCGTTCATACCTAGCAGCAAATGTTCACCACAAAGATTACATGGTATCGCTGGCGATGATACAAGTAATGACACCTCACCATGTTCAACAGATTATCACGAAGCATCTGCTCTAGATTTAGTACAAAGTCTCGATGAATTATCATGTTGTGATAGTGATTATTCTCAAAGTAGAGATGACACATCTCCAGTTATACCTGATCCTCCTAAACCTAGTACAGTTACTAAAAGTGAAACTATCAAAGAGTCTAATAAAACGGACGAAATGCAACATTTGCCTTTGAGTGCAACGACAATGGCCAATCTACCTCTTAGCCAATTGCCATCCATTCCACTTCAAGATCCATTACCTACGAAACTACCTCCTGTACCTACTTCATTACCAAATCAGGAAACACAATTCGTTGAACCTATTAAAAATCAAAGTGTGATAACGGCTGAACCTGCTTCATCGAGTTTAAATTCGAACAGTAAAAAAACGAATGACCAGCCACCAGAAAAACATATACCTGAGGAAGTAAAGAGTACCACCAGCAACAAGCAAGTGTTACGACAGGCGCCTCAACCACCTGCTGTCCCACCCGCTTGGTTGGCTCCCAAAAGGCCGTTTAATGAGGTCACACCAAGTGCACCCCAGTCAGCACCTCAAATACGTGTACAGAATGCGGAAGGTCAGCCAGTGAGTGCTCCGAAGAGTCCAAAACCCTCTCCGCAAGCACCCCCCAATGCAAACCACCAAGCGGAGCCTCAACCTTCTTGCTCATATCAACCGCCACGCCTGCCTCCGCCTGTGTCCCAGCTAAAGCTTGACAAGCAACCCAAGGAAGTAGAGGTTAGATACTACTTAATCAACCTTTTCATCTTAAGCGCTAATACATTTTAGAAACGCTATAAATGAAATAAATGTATGAACGTTATATTAAAAGTAACTGCGCAATGCTCTGCCAACGTGTGTATATTGAGAGCAATGCGCATCTATTTTAGAGTATACTATCAGGTCAAGGATTTAATTCATCACTATTCTCTTGCCCATTTTATTACAGTCTGAAACAGTTTACAGGAAACGGTGATCTTACAAAAATGTCAAGGCTAGGTTGATTGATATGTTACTCAAGCATGCACTAACACTTGTTGTGTGTTGAAAACCCACTTATTGCATCTGTTTTTCTGATTTTCATTACAACCAGTCATCGTAATACATAATTAAATTTGATAGTTAAGGTCCTGAAATATAAGACGCACCTTTAGATGGGACTATCTACATCATGCATATTTTAAAAACTTTCCGATAATCTATTTTTGTTTTATAAAACAAACAACAATTACATTTTTATGTTCCTATAGTAGTAAATAACATACGTATGACCGTCGAAAATAGTCCAGCTTTTACGCTTGTAGCTAGCTATGCGATTCTGATGCCGTTCGCTAGATGGCGCCACGTGTTCTGCCTTTGATAACATGGACGACGCATGAGCACAGAAATAGTACCGTGATGCTTACCTTCACCTAGGCGAATCCACCGACCGAGTCTCGTCCACTCCGTGTGATATCGAGTCACACTGGAGTGGAAACCACAGCCTCTCACGCTAATTAATTAATTCAGACAATTTATTACAACATAGTAGGCAGGTTAACAGCAATAATAATAGGTATCATAAACTAAGAGTTTACGGATATTTATTTTATGCATTTAAGCTTTTAAAAGAGCTTTTACACTCATAATTAAAGTGCCTAATAACGTACTATATTCACTAGACTAGCAACTATTACAAACGCAAAGTGCAGGAATAGCTCATTATTTAACAACACACACTTCATTATTTATTTATTCCCACGGTCGATTTCTAAAAGAAAATCGAAACTTATAAATATATTAGTGTCAGACTAGGTTTGCTATTTTGGAATCACTCACTCTCTAAAACTAATTTTAGGTTTGACGTTTCCTATTTACGTATCCAGGATAATAAACTTGATTTCGTTATCTATGGTGATTTACTGAAGGACGCAATTATTGTTGACAATGACTGACTTGTCATTTACGGTCAAACTGGTCAAAATCTATTCAAAATGGCAATTTTCAGTAATTTTAATTTCCGTAATAGTTTTGTTACTTTTTCAGATCTAAAAACATTGAAAAGAATTTAACTTGCTTTGTCCGTTAAAGGGTTAATAAATGGTTACTGAAGCGTACTGAACATACTATTAATTTAATTAGATTTTGTAATTAATGTTATTAAAATATTATCTGACTTAACCTATTTGAAATTCAATCGAACTGGTTTGGCAGAAATCTAATGAGCTGACATAATAATTAATTAAATAAGAAGTCCAGAAATCGAAAATATGTAACAATATCTTAAAAAAAACGTAATAATCGTGTTTCATTGCAGTTCAGAAATCAATATTAGTCAAAAATTATTCCGTTATTTGTTTCACAGTTCATAAAAAACGTTAGTTGTTTATTAGTAGTTTGCACAACTTATTACCGTACTTCATGTACTTGCGATTTATATGAGTTACATACTTTTATTTTATTATCAATTTGATTTAGATTCAAGAATTTATTCTTATTCATATAAATAAGCTCTTTATTTGGATCGAAAAATCCAAGTTTAACAGTAACCTAGTATATTAGTGTAGGTATTGAAAGTGACCTTTTTGCCTGTCAACGATAACAATTTGACCAAGTTGTTTGTTTTAATAGTAGGTTTTGTGCTACATACTTTAAAAACTGTGCCAGGCTTATTCCTTTACTGAGTTAACACAGCTGCTCATAATAATGAAAACAGGCGGAGAACTAGATTCGCGAAGTACGAAAATATTTAATGAGGATGAAATATTCATTATTTAATGTTAAATAAACGGGGTATGTTAATATGCATTTCATAAGAAGGCGACGAGCCCACGAAGCAGTTAATGGGCGCTCATCAAGTAGCGTGCGGCTCAATTGTTTTGAATTGTAGTACCGAATCTATCAATTGAAACCCGTCGCAGGCGGCTCGGTGCGGATCTCGTGAATCAGACCCCTCGCTGACTACTACACGAATGTAATTCTTACTCATCCTTCTGTCAGTAAATATTACTGATTCAAAAACGCGACCTTTTTATCGCAGAAATAGTTGTATATTGCGCAAAGAAATATTGGTCACGTAATACACCAAGCTTAGTAACATAGATGAAGCGTTTACCTTAACATTAAGGCGTATTCTAAGGTCAAGAACGCTGATAGAGGATGGCGGTCCTATCGCGTATCATTAAATACATTGTACGGCGCGGTTGATATGGTCTGATAAATGCGGCATGCGGTGTTTCGAACCCACCTATCTATTTGGTAATGCCCAGTTCCTTCCGGCCGACCTTGCGATACCGCGCATGTTGCGCCAACCGCCCGACCACTACTAGCCTCAAAATACCGCTATATCGGTCTAATCACTCTTTCATAATTGAAAAGTAGCTTTCATTAGAGCCTTATACGGAACAAAAGCAATTATTGTTTATTGTTATAGATATATTTTATCAATTTTAAAACTATTGTTATCATTTTTAAACGAAAACTTGCGTTTCTATATAATACGTGACGATTTTCATGTAGCCTACCGTAAACTAATCGCAGTGATTATAAAATTTCTCATGTAACCAATTTGATGCTATTCATAAATCTAATTGCTGATTCTTTCAATATTTCTAATTACTATAGTAATTAAGACCAGCTGAGTCGCTCCAACGCGGATCAATCCTGTTTGAACCGAAAGCTCACGTTACAAATTGTTTGCTTCATTCCTGCTGGACATTTTTAATTAAAGTACCACCGCGCAGTTCCCTCAGTCCATTCTTCGCCGTTGAACGTGAACGTTTCATGTTGATTAATAGTTGCAATTTTAATTTCCATTTTCCACTGATTGTTACGTTTCGATGAGTTTACAAACCTTTCTTAACCTTTGTCGCGTTGATTTGAAGAAGAATTGTGGTCGGCCGGCGGTATCGGTCGCCATTACAGAGCAGTTGTGAGGCAGCCGGCGCAGTGCCTACCCGCCCCCACGCTCGGGCTGTGGCGTGCAGTGCTCTGTTTAGTGTTATCAATCGTAGTGCAACCTCGTACAATGACTGAAATATCATTAAAACACGATCGTGTGAGAGTGCCCTTACGTCTAGCCTCCTTTTATGAGCTTTACAAGCGGTTTCTCAAGGAGCACAGGTGCAAGTGGCATGATGTTGCGAAACTGCTCTCTGTCGTGGCAGAAGTCCTTTTTGATATAGACGGTGCCTGTAGTCGGCTAGCAGGCAAGGTCAGTTTTAATGATTAATTATTAAACGATCATCTTACATAATCTAAATATAATTAACATAAACACTGCAGATGTGACATATTCAAATGGGCAATATCGCATGGCGTTTTAAAATGTTCAGTTACTTGCCCCTACCCTACAATGAATGACGGGCCAATAGCGTAAGAGGTCTCCTTACCTGCTATTGTTATTCCCTGCGGCGCACTAAACAGCTGGTTTGAGAGCACGCCGACAGTCTGTGTGCGATGCTTACCAACAGTTCACATGTGGCGATGACTCTAAACCAATACTTCCGCAACGTTATCAGTGCCGATGAATATGTTGCATCAGTGTTTTTTGTTCTAATCGCTCTCTGTGTCATAACATCTCGTAAAGTTAATTCATACAATAATTCATCTCACATATTTCAAGTAATCTTCAAATACAACTATCCACTTATATCTGATGATAATGTATTCCTGCAGGTGCGTTTGACCCATGTTTGTGATACAACTGTGTAAACATTTAAACTGTTGCCACTTACGTGCATTCCATATCAACTGCGGATACTTTTTTCAATGAATTCAGTCAATCATTCGATGTTACTATTATTGTGTTGAAAATACTCTAAAAAGAGTTGGAATTCATTATTAAATCGATAATCGTAATAAAAAGTGTTGGTGAATAAAAGGGGAAAAGTTCAAAGCATGCAAGAGGTCGATACGCGAATGTGGCTATAGAATGTTGGTTATTTTCGCGCGGTTTCCGCTGCCTGCACCAATACCAGTACCACTTCCTTCGAAAGCTAGAACATTCTTACCTAGAATTGTAAAATCCTGCGATGAAAGGTAATTAATTCACTTTCAGTTTTTTTATGAATATTTCATAAATAGTAGATACAATCTAAAAACAGCTAAATTGACATGATTATACTATTATGATGGTGAAAGAAAATATTAAACCAATTGCAGAATTGTCGGGGCGTCAAGTAGAATAAAAAACAAATGTAACACGGATCGTTTACAAAATGATAAGCGTGAGACACGTAGAGCATTCGTGTCACTGGACGTTTTATCGCGGCGCCCGCATCCGCCGTTCCCGAGCGCTTCGGACTACCCGTGACATGTCATGTCCAGTGAGATAACACACGTAGTAATCTCTCGTTCAAGTTTAACTCGAGATAAACACACGGCTGACCTATGGGATAATAATTGTTTATCTTGTGAGATGGATCTGTTGCGTGCTGGCCGCGTGCGCAGGCGGCATTGTTCGCTACTCACACGCGCCCCACTAACCCAATTACTTACCGCTTATTGACAGAACTGTCTTGGCGGCCCAGCTCATCGTTCAGAGAAAGGTGTACGTTTCAGAAATATCAAAAAGTTCACCGACTCGCATGACTAATTACTACTTCTCCATTATAATTTGACACAGATTGACAACTTTGTTCGTTGAACCAGCTCTTACTCTATTAATAAGTATTTTCCGTATAAAAAGACACTAGCATTCCACTACATAAGTTTGCCAAAACAAAATCGTAAATACGTAGGTAGACATCTACGTACGTCGTTACCTATTAGGTCCTGCAAACGTTTCCATGTCAAATATATCACGACCGCAGACTTGTGTAAATACGCAAATAAAGAAATAAGAAAAAGTAAATTGAGATACATAATTATAACAAGTGTAATGCGAAGAAATGCGCGCGCGCACACCGGGAGTGCGCGGGAGGGCGCTCCCACGGGTTGCCGATATTTTTAGTCCACGACCATTACTTGGCACCGGCGGCCGCACTCGCCTGCGCTAGTGATCTTTCTGAAATTCGTTCGCGCTTAGGTACGCTCCCAATCTCGAGATAGACCCAGTCTAATGTCCGGTACCGAAGCATTCACCACTTTTTGAAAAAAATATGTTTTGTGTATTGTGGTTCATTGTGGAATTATGACGTTATTCGAATACTACGTAATTTATCCAGGGTAAAGTGAGTGTAAATAATAAATAAGTTTATCGAATAAACATGACAACAATAAACGCCAATGGAAATGGCACGACTAGCCCTCGGCGTCATCGTTACAGCCGGTCGTCTACCACAAGCGTGACACAGCTATTGTCGGATGGCTATTCCAACATCATCAATCGGCTAACTCGACGGGGACCCTCAGAAAAATCAGATGTCCCAGACACAAAATTAAGTGCCGCACGAACCAGATATGATGACAAGTTGCTTTCTAGTAAAAATTCAGCTCTTGCCAGTGTAAGACGATACGAAAACTCCAGACATATATCACCGTACACACCTTTGCTTACCGGTGTCTCAGCGGCCACGAGGAAACTGAATGATGATCGTACGTACGGTTACCTGAGCTCACCCAAATCACGACTTGACATATCACCTTTACATTCTACCTCCGGCATTAGTGCTCTCGGTCGTAGTGACTCATTCCGCAGAGCCCATATGAAAGATAATAAATCATCTCCATTTACCAAACGATATCCTCTCAAGGAAGCCAATAATAATGTCGATAGCACGATACTTCTAGGAAGTACACGTAGCCGATTAGAAGATAAATATTCTTCAGTCTTAGACAGAATAGCCGTCCAGAAAAAAGAGAGAGCTAGAAAAGAGAAAGAAGATCGTGATAAAACATTAGAACCGGAACCTCCTATGCCTAGAGGATTAATGAGAAGCTTGACGACTGCAGTTTTTGGTGAAAGTTCATTTAAACGAAACAATTATTCTCGTGAGAAAACCAGAGACAAGACGCCGTTTAGAAACACAGCTGACCGCCGATTATCATCTAATCAGAAACAGAAGGACAAAGATGAAAACAAAAACGGATATGATATAATACCCTTAAGAGATCGTCCATACTATGGGAAAGATAGGGATAGTGTTTACAGAAGACACCAGAGACGATCCCTCCGAGCCGAAAAAAGTGAGAACAGTGATAAGAAAGGTAAATTAGCACTACGACCTGTCAATATCGACATACATTCGGGTGTTCGCGATTTGGTCTCGCCGCTCAGCAGCGAAAAGACAAAATCAAAATTAACAAAGACTCCCGCATCCTCTCCATCAAAAGAGATAGTGGGACAAAAGCAAATATACTTTCCGTCCAGCGACGAGGACGACGACAAGACCCCGGTGGGAGATCGGGTGCTGAGCGAGCGAGAGACGCGACGAAAGGAGATACAGAGCCTCATAATGAAGTACGCGCACCTGGACGAGGTGTACGGTCGCATCGGAGAAAAGGAGGGCAACGATGTGTCGAACGAAACTGTCGCAACGAAGAAGCCGGAGCCGCTGGGCGTGGGCGACGTGGTGGCGCTGCCGCCCGAGCTGCGCGCGCGCCAGCGCCCGCGCCGGCCGCGCCACCTGCTGCGGCGCGCGGTCACGCCGCCTGTAAGCACTGCTAACCGCCTGCGCTCTGTGTGCCGCTAACATACACCCGGTCCGTGGTTTTCCTATTCAATGTGAAGTGTTGCAACACTTGTACCAGTAAACATTATTTAGCCTAATATTTATTTACATCGAATGAATGACTCGTAATCATTGTACGCCTAATTACGATTTATAATAGCACCTCAAACAATATTTACTCTGTGGAATGCATGTGTCTCGACGTTTAAAAACAAACAGTAGTAACATTTTATTATAGAAATGTGAGGTAGAAGCAAATAACTGCTTGACGGTCAAACAAATACAAACGCAGTCGCTAATAATCTGTTGACATTCGTTGAACGTGGACGTAAAGAATAAAAAAGTGCCATGATAGTGCATGTGATAACATTACTTATGCGTGTTTTGAAAACTAACATAATGTCACATATTTACGTTAATATTTTGTCTAATTCTAAGCGTAAGCGATATCCCGATACGCTCGGTGCTAGCGTTAGTATAATTAGGATTGTGTTTATTTATTTTTAAATGGCAATCGGGTGGACACTGTTATTCCTTAAACCCAGGGTGAGCGGTCGATGTGAGATTGAAAGAGTGCGTGAGGTGCGTCGGAACCCCTCCCAGTGATCCCAGCTCCGCTCCCGTCCCGTCCCGCTCCCGGCCGGTCCGTGCGAACGGCGGCGCGCTCGGCGGGCGCCCGAGGCCCGGGCCCGGCTCGGGCGTCCGCCAGCGCCGTTCCGCAGCGCCCACCCGTCCGCCCTTTAACAGCATGTACGACACCATACCAATTGTCGCTTGTCTGACGGGCAACCGTTCCATTGTCTGATTGTTGGGTACAACACTACTCGGGTCGTGGCGAACGCGTGGCGCTCTCCGTGGCATTGGCATCCGTGTGGCGTTGGCGCATTGGCGTGCGGCTGGCGTGCGGCGCTTCGCTCCCGGCGGCGCGGCTGGCTGGCGCCTGCAGAGCTCCCGGGCACGCTCCTCCGTCAAGGACGACAAGGACGGACACCTGGTGTACTGGCCCGGCTATGTCATGGGAGCGAGATGTTCGTGTCCACACCATAACTTAAACAAACTGCTACTACACTACACATAAACACCACACCATACCATACATTACACACACAGTGTCAGTTAAACAAATTTTTTTAACATCATTTACACATAAACAATAAACACATTGCATTTCCTTTTGATACAGACAGCAGAAATTTCAAGAAACCTAGTTCTGTTAATGACCCAAATCAAATTTTAGTGCTCAGTGTTATGTGGAATCAAGAATTCAATCTATTTTTTTTTATTTAATTTAAAATTTTCACAATTCAGTGGCAACTTACAGATCATCGAATTCTCAAAGTCATGTTGGAGTGGTAGTCATTGGTTTTTAGCTCACTAATATGTAAATGCATTTATTGAATGTGTTCAATTGCTATTATAATGAGCCCTTTTCATTAAAAACCAATGCCGAATTCCATCATGACTGTTTGTGTGCATTTAATTAATATGTCACCTTGGTTTAATTGCAGACAAAATCATCGACACACTCGGTGAGGGCACCTTCGGCAAGGTGGTCGAGGTGAAGGATTTAGAAATGTGAGTAAAATTATGTTTTTATAGTTTCACTTCGTCCTGTCTCACTCCAGTTTGTTCTGTATGACGCTTTCAACGCATGTTATCACTCTGTATGCATAAACATAGTCATTATTATTATGTAATTCCTGAATAAATGTTTTATCAAGTATATTATAATTTACAGTTCAAATTGATAATTCCAATCAATGTCAAAAGAATTTAATAATGTAATTCGTATTTGTTCAAAAGTCACTCATGAATAAAACCAAACCGAAACATTCTAAAATTATACAAAAAATGTAAATACAGGGTGGAAACTATAAGTGATCTCACTCGATTATTTCGAAACTGTACAAGATACAGCCCTCTAATATTAAATACTACACAACTATCGTAGAACTGGTTACTGATCCTAAAAGTGCTTCACGAGGTCTATCCAACGGTATCAATATGTAGATTACAGTATAAACTTGATCTTATTAAAAAAAATTTTTTTTTCATCTTTCATACATTTAGTACTACCACAGTCATAGCACTCATCTCTTGTTCGGCATCGTTTTTCATAAATAATTTTAAATGAATGAAATTAACGAGTTTATTTTAAGAATTTATTATTGAATAAAAAAAACACACTTCTAATATTATGTGACTGGCATGCATTTAGTATGGAAGCTGGAAACATTGAATTTTCGGATAGATCCCGTTTATTCTGTAACCTATTGTAATTGGTACCGTTTGAAAGCAAGCACGTGAAGCACTTTCAGGATTAGAAACTAATCTTTAGAAATAATCGAGTGATATACTTATCGTTTTCACCCTGTAGATCTATAATAATGCTGATGATATGTGCCTATAATGTATGTGTTTTTATAATTTGTATATTATGTTCATTAATTTTCATTAAACTGNGGGTTTTTATGTTCCTGGTCAGGCTATAACAGGTTTATTTTAAGAATTTATAATTTAATAAAAAAAAAACACTTCTAATACTATGTAGCTGGCATACATTTAATATGGAAACATTAAATTTTCGGATAGATCCCATTTATTCTGTAACCTATTATTGGTACCGTTTGAAAGCAAGCACGTGAAGCACTTTCAGGATTAGTAACCAGTTTTTCGATATCTTGTATAGTTTAGAAATAATCGAGTGATATCACTTATCGGTTCCACCCTGTAGATCTATAATAATGCTGATGATATGTGCCTATAATGTATGCGTTTTTATAATTTGTATATGTTCATTAATTTTCATTAAATTATTTATTAACTAATTGTATGATGTGAAACATTGCTATAAATCTGTCAGCTGAAAACAACTTTAATTATCGGTTTAGTAAATGTTATTTTAATGCATCATTAGAACAAATATTGCTGCAATAAATATGCCAGATACATAACTTTCATAGTCTTATTACGCTGTGAAATCACGTGTGATTTTTTCTTTTTTAATTGTATTTTCTCCGCGTTCATCGCAAGTATATAGAACGCGGCCGAAGATATCTCTGCTGGCTTGCAGTGTACAGTTTTTCGGCTTATGTGCAGTGTCGTTCACTTCTCCGGATGATGACACATTGTTTGGCACCGCATACCTGACTCCAATTATTCAACGCTATTTTAGTTTGTTTATACTAACGGCTACTTTCGATACTTATTGCCAGCGAATACCAAAATTTGTCTGGGAAAATGATTAATGTTTTGTCTATTTATAATTTTCAGGGAGCACAGAATGGCTCTGAAGATAATCAAGAATGTTGAGAAGTACAGAGAGGCTGCAAAACTAGAGATAAACGTACTAGAGAAATTAGCAGAAGTTGACCCAGATTGTAAAAAGTGAGTACACGAACGTATTCATTAGGTATTATCGTTGATTAAAGCAAGCACTTGTTGATATCTGTTAATTCTGCGTTGACGGCGCGCAATGTAACAATATTTGACCTTGCGCATTTATACGCGACGCTACGGCTCCTGGCTGGCCGCGCGCCAGAAACATCTTGATGTCAACCGAAAACATAAAAATACCGTCTGCTGCTTGCCCCTAATCTTCTAAATATCAAAACGGCGCCGAACGAGAGCGCCCTTGATACTGAATCACTGAGCCCTTGATTTGCAATACATCTCAAAATAAATGACGTATTATTAGTATTCTAAATTTACCAACTTCTATGTCATCTTGATGACACAACTCCGGTCTAAAATACCCATATTTTTGTTTCAGCCTATGTGTAAAGATGTTAGACTGGTTCGAGTACCACGGACACATGTGCATCGCATTCGAAATGCTCGGACAGAGTGTATTTGACTTCCTGGTGAGTAATCTGATGTTTAAAGATATCGCATTTAGCATTCACGGAGTATCGCTGCTTAATCCCGGTTGCGCAAGCGCAAGTTACGGGAATATGCGAAGACCTGACTCATTACTGAGCTTCCGGCACTTAAAATTATTGTTTCCGTCTCTAACATCATCAATATTAAGTTATGAATAAAACTTTCTTCCTACCAAGTTACGACATTGGAAGTGCCAAAGTAATTTGCATTAATTAGTTCTAGAAATGTTATCATTTCTATAACATGACATTAACTCGATAAGAACCGTGTCAGTTACATCACATTGGTTATGATAATATAAACTTTATACAGGGTGTTACTTTGCATACTTGTCATATTCACAGAAATATAAATAGCAACAATACCTATTATTTTAGATAAAAAAGAGACCCAAAGCACACTAAGTTTTTAGTAAATTTGGTTTTGCAGTACAAATTGGAATAAACCAATTTTGTCTCGCACGTTCAACAGGCGCAATTGGAATTAAACCTAGTGGGCGTCAGCTTTTTACAAGTGTCAAAAATAATTTATTACAATAGATATTTAGAAATAGAAAGTCTCCGTCGCCATTGCCAACAAGTGATATGCATATGTTACGATAAACTAGTAGTGTTTAACAGATTGTCGATAAAATAAAATACTCAAGATTAAAAACCAAAATTTTAGGGCATTCTTTTTTACTGATTTGTGTTCAGTATCAGTTATTACCTCTGTAAATATGGGAAGAATGCAAAGTAACACCGTGTATAACGTCACTGCTGTCACATTGCTGTAGCGAGCAATGTGTTCTGTTTATGGGCATATTGCTGCGACACCGGCCCCGCCCCTTTTTCACATCTCCCTTTAGATTCTTTAATCTGTGGTTATGATAATATAAACTTTATGTAAGGCCCAGAACACACGGAGAAACGCAACTGCAACGAAACTGCAACTTCTAGTTACTTTTGAGTTGCATCTAAGTTTCTGCCATAGCGTCCGTTGAGAGACCACACATACGCGACCAGTTTGAAACCGGTTTGAACTGGTCTAACTGGTCGCGTCATGTGTGGTCTCTCATTCACCGTCTGTTCTGGGCCTAATTGGTGTTTGTTTGCGGTTGCAGAAAGACAACAACTACCAACCCTACCCGCTGGAGCAAGTGCGGCACATCTCGTACCAGCTCATCTACAGCGTGCTCTTCCTGCACGACAACAAGCTCACGCACACCGACCTCAAGCCGGAGAACATACTGTTCGTCGACAGCGACTATGAGGTCGTCAACGTATACACGAGCTCCAAAAAGGTTGGTTATCATTTAAAATTAGGTCCCGCGCGTAACTGGATCAGTACCTGAGGTATAGATGACCTAAATTGGACTGTCCAACCAAACTCATTGACAGGGGGACGCCACCATCGTTCAACTATACAGGGTGGAAACGATAAGTGATCTCTCTCGATTATTTCTAAACTATACAAGATATTGAAAAGCTGGTTACTGATCTTGAAAGTGCTTCACGAGCTCTTTCAAACGGTACCAATAATAGGTTACAGAATAAACTGGAACTGTCCGAAAATTCAATGTTTCCAGCTTCCATACTGAAAGTATGCCAACCATACAATATTAGAAGTGTAATTTATTTTTTGTTAAATAATAAACTTAAAAAGTCGGTTAAATAAACTCGTAACTTGCATCTTATTTAAAATTATTTGTGGAAAACATTAGTTTTAGGCTTTACTTGCTATAATATTATCAAGAGATGAGTGCCATGACTGTGATAGTACTAAATGGGAGGAAGATGGAAACATTGAATTTTTGGATAGATCCAATTTATTCTGTAAGCTATTGTTGATACCGTTGGATAGAGCTCGTGAAGGACTTTTAGGACCAGTAACTAGTTTTGGGATATCTTGTGTAGTTTTTAATATTATGTAACTTTACCAAATGTATGGAAGCTGGAAACATTGAATTTTCGGATAGTTCCAGTTTATTCTGTAACATATTATTGGTACCGTTTGAAAGAGCTCGTCAAGCACTTTCAGGATCAGTAATCAGTTTTTCGATATCTTGTATAGTTTAGAAATAATCGAGTGAGATCACTTATCGTTTCCACCCTGTATAGTTTCCAACACGGCAATAATCGGAACCAGCGATCCGCTATTGACGGTGGCGCCCCGCTGTCAATGTCACGGATAGGACAGTTCAGTATATTGGATCTAAACGGGAGGGTGCTATTGACATTTTGACGTGACAGAGCATACGAATCTGTGGGTCTAGACAAAGTGCAAATTATAATCGCAAACCAGTCGAAAAGTGGTCGAAAAGCCCCTTTTTTGTATGGAGTTTTGACGGATTCGATTTTCGATTCGATCAAAAAGTGCGTTTTGTCTAGGGGGGCTGAAGCATGTCTCAAGTCTCGCTGACGATTGACGTCTCAAAAACTTCCCGTGTAGCTCCCATACATTGTATACTTCAGGCACTGACCTGAAATGGTTAAGCGCTAGACGTTTTATTAAGTACGGTCACAGTGCTAACTATCCATTTCCGTTTTTACTCTCGCTCTCATCAAATGGTGATTCTTTGCGATAGAACGAGACGTCATGACCGGCAATGGGCAGTTAACACTGTTGACGATAGTACAAAGCATAGAGTTTATGACATAAGACATTTAAATAGGCACTTTAATCGCTTGCGTTCAGGCATTTTGTTCACTAAATCGTTCCCGCTAGGTCGAGACTAAAGTCGGCCAAGCTTATTAAAAATTGCGGTTTGTTACTTAACATGCCTCCAGAGTACATAACGTAAGTAACTAACAACCGTAAAACCAGTTAGAAGTCGACGCTAGCCACAAAAACTGTAAGAAGCGTATCCAAAACAAATCGGATTGGCATGACTGAAAGAAGATTTTACTGAAATGTGTCCGAATATTATTAAAGTATGTGTCATACTGTAACTTATGTCACCACAAAATGCAATACAATATCAGTTCAACTCACCTTGATTGTAAACACCTAGTTTGGAATCGTAAATATAGCAAGGTGATTGAACTCGTCAGTTCACAACAATACGTATACACGTGTTATTGCGTCACAAATATAGTCGTGATAAGAATTCATACAAACTAAATTAACGAGTTCACTCGCCTTGTTGAGAACAGTTGTTATATTTTGTTATATTTCAAATCGAAAAAAAAAATTCATGACATCATACAAAAGAACTTCTTCCTAATACGCAGTTATAATTTCGTAGTAGAAATGTTTAATGTTCATGGCCTATGAGTCATGTCATCTGTTGTAGACAATTCAAATAGTCTTATTCGGGCTTATATAGGACAATTATAATATCTGCATAATAGACTAAACAAATGTGATAACATAATATCAGTTGCGTAAATAACACTAGTAAACATACGCAATATTTTTTTTCTTGAAAATAGATAATTTGGCTTCAAGATAATTTATATTATGTAATTTAAAATATTCATACATTTCTAACATAAAAATTAACTCTGTACTTTTTAATATTACTTATTATTGAGATAAAAAATACGAAAGTCAATGCAATAACACTTAAAATACTATACTTTCCAAATGTGGGAAATAAATCCATTGCCAGCCGCTTCGAACGATTTATTTTCTTTAATTGTTATTGAATATCAATCGACGGTACGACACGGTCGGTTAGGCTCGTATTACAAGCATACGGAATCTGGGTGGATTCGCTATATTATGCGATATATGACTCCAGATTCATCATAGCTTCTCAAATGTAGGTCTTAGAAATTGCTGACACTGTAGCAGAAAATAATTATGTACTTGCAATATAGCGTAGGACGTGAAGTTCGACGGTGCTATAAAAACTTTCATAAAACTCGTTTATTTTTTGCAAGTAGACTTAGAAAGCGCTTTTACAAGCGAGTTTTTACTGCAAATCAGACTTAATTGAATATTCATACAAACGTTTGTAAAGGCATGATATTTATGGTTAAAATAAAAAGGACATACATATTTAAGTATGATTATAACCGTCATCTAGTTCCCATAGTGAAAGCTTTGCTAGGCATGGGACTTATCGCACTGTAACATGTCCATTGTCCATGTATATTTATTTATTAATTTTCTCTACTCTTCAGAATCACGACCTGCTGCGCGTGAAGCGGAGTGACGTGCGACTAATTGACTTCGGCAGCGCGACCTTCGACCACGAGCACCACAGTACCATTGTCTCGACGCGCCACTACCGCGCGCCAGAAGTCATATTAGGTGAGCTATACCTGGGGGACATACCTGAGTAAATAAAAATGAGTAGGTCATCTTCATAGAAACGCACCGAGCGTGGTTTGTATGCGGCGCGCACGCACACACTTACAAAATTTAGCGTGGATTAGCGGGGAGCCAGTCGTGGTTGCGCGCACGGTGCGTTTCTATGAAGATGACCTACTCATCTGTCGGCCGTTTGGTGTAGTGGTTCAGAACGGACTACTATGCCGAGAGGTCCCGGGTTCGATTCCCGGCCGGGCAGAAATTGAAATGATGAATTTTAATTTCTGTGACGGGTCTGGGTGTTACTATGTATAATATGTATGTATTTAAAAAAAAAAGTATATAAGTAGTATATCCGTTAAGCTAGCACCCATAACACAAGCATATTAATTGCTTACTTTGGGGCTAGATGGCGCTGTGTGAGATTGTCCAAAGATATTATTATATTATTTGTATTTACTCTTGCCATACACCAAAACTAATGGCCCTTATAGTCAGGTAGCTCTTCTTTGTGGCCACACACCAACGATAATGATATGGCCCTTTGAGCTAGCTGCTCTTTGTGGCGAATCAACTTTGCTTATAATATAACTAAACGTGAGCTAGCTCCTTTGTGGCCAACACATCCGTGCTAAAAATATGACTTGCCGTTTGAGATGAGCTAGCTCTTCTTTGTAGCTATACACCGATTCTGAAAATTGGACTTTTCACATTAAATGAGCTAGTTGTTCTTTGTGACTACTCTGACGCTAATGATATGGCTTGAGCTAGCTACTCTTTGTGGCCACACACCAACGTTTCAAATATAGCTCTAGACGTAAGGGAGCTAGTTCTTTGTAGTCAAACGCCAACGCTAAAAATATGGCTTTTGTCCCATCAGTTCGCTAACTTTTCTTTGTGGCCACACAATGAAGCTAAAATCATACAAAGTACAACAACAGCACATCAAGGTAAAATACTGCGAAAATAGTCTTTGCTGTTGCTTGTACCCTAACGCCTTGTTTGAATTAATATCACTAATTAAGTTCCGATTCAGTGATTAGAATCGAGCATTATTATTATAACACGAACGACGGAAGCATTCGTCGTTATCGTCGAAATAATATAATACTAAATTCATCTGACTTACGATCGTCATTGAACTTCCATTTCAGTATAAAGTAGTGTCCGACCGAATGTTCGGTTTCGGTTTCGTTTTCGGTTGAGTTTCGGTAAAATCACGAGTTTCGGTTTAGTTTCGTTTTCGGCGGCAAACTTGCCGAAACTACGACCGAAACCGAATGTGCATTCGGGAGTTTCCGCACTGTTATCGGTCATGTTCGGCGCGTTGAATGAGTGAATAAATTCGATCAGAGCCAATGTCGTGATTCGCTCGCTTGTTTGTTTGCTGTTAGTTTTGTTGTGGTGGCGAGTTTTCGAGTGATTTATTTTGAATTTGGTAAGTTTTATCTCGTTTTATATGTCGTTATAACATAAGAGCAATAAACATAAAAAAATATCAATATGACTGATAAAAGTTTAATCTAACCTACAAATTTTTTTTGGTTCGCAAATGCTATACGTAAACAAACATTAGTTAGGTAGTTAGTAATGACTATAGTACATTTCATGGTGATAATATTATGGATTCAGAGTTTCAAAGTTCATGTTACGTAAGTTAGTATCACACAAGTCAGACAGTCTGGTACTACCAATTTTGTTTTGAGAAATTATTAAGGTAAAAGACTCGAACATGGGACGGGTTATGTAGATGTCCTGAATATTGCGGGTAATTAAAAAAAATCTAGACTATAAATCCTTCTTTTTCTTTTTTAAAACATAATTTGATACCTTTTAGAGTAAAAAGGCGCTTTATAAGTTCAATTTTAATGCATTTTAAAGAGAAAACAATAAAGATTATAATAACGTTTTCTTTACTTTTCCCTCAAAATATGAGCCTTGTAAGGAAGTTTCGGTTTCGGTTTCGGCCGAAATAGACACCGTTGCCGAAATTCGTTTTCGGTTTCGGTTTCGGTCGTAAAACTAGTTTCGGTCGGACACTAGTATAAAGTCAATATTATGACGATAACCTATTTCGTCTTATTTTTTTGTGATTCAAACAGACTTTGTATATCAGTGAATAACCGAAACAAAAAAAGAGTTGACTTGTTTACATCAAATGCCCTCTAAACAGGTTTAATTTTAGATTTCATTTCTCTACAACGTAAATCTTATGCACCGCCTAATGTGCACTGTCCGGAACAGATTGACTGCCATATGGCATTTTTTATGAAATGGTTCTGTTATAGTCGATAGGCCACAGCGGGCGATGGGGGTTCGAACTTCCGATCCTAGAATCGCCAGTCCGTGACATCGTTGAGATATTAGACTAAGAGCTAGTGAACGCCATAAAATACCATAAAATTTGATTTTTACCTATGTATAATATTTGGCCATTAATTAGAAGTATTTTTTCCCAACAGCCAGACAGTTTTGACAGTTCCAACTCCTTGCCAGACAGTTGTTTTAGGGTAGCTCCCAAAGCCACCATGACCCAAACTTCATAATTCACCAACATTATATCCTATATTGGGAGCATACGCTGACAAACTTTCAGCTTTTATAAAATGACGTAGGTCTGGCGTTCACTAGCTCTTAGTCTATATTGTCGCCTTTTGTCCCCTGTATTTATGCGTCATAAAGTATGTGACTAACGAGAGTATTTTTCCGTTCCAGAATTAGGTTGGTCGCAGCCGTGCGACGTGTGGTCCATCGGCTGCATCATGTTCGAGCTGCACCTCGGCATCACGCTGTTCCAGACGCACGACAACCGCGAGCATCTCGCCATGATGGAGAGGATCCTCGGACCCATCCCCTACAGGTACTAATATCGCATCAGTATACAAATCATCATCATCATCATCATCATTTCAGCCACAGGACGTCCACTGCTGAACATAGGCCTCCCCCAATGACTTCCACATCGCACGGCTGGTAGCGGCCTGCATCCAGCGCCAGTATATAAATGTTTATTGCAAAAAACGAACTTAATGCAACTAAATAACATTTTGTTGCAAAAACACTTATCGCAACTATAATGACTAGATATGCCGTCGCGTCGCTTGATTACCTTTTTTATGACAACAAGCCACAACACATACTTATTGCTTAGCAACAACTAAGAGTTAGCATAAAAATTCAGCCCTAAGTCACAAAACTAGACCCACGGTCTAGCTGAATTATTTATTTTAAATACGTATCTTTATGAGATTGCATACTTTAATAAAAGTCTTAGATTCTTCTATACTTTTGTAGGTTTGGCAAAACACATTTAATGAATTTTATTTTATCTTCTTTCAGAATGGCACGCAAAACTAGAACAAAATATTTTTACCACGGCAAATTAGACTGGGACGAAAAATCGTCAGCAGGCAGATACGTTAGAGAAAACTGCAAACCACTACTTGTAAGTTATTGTTTTTTCCACTATATGGATATTTACTGCATGAAAAAAATTGACTGATAGCTCTGTTATCCTGAGGAATGTGAAAAAATATTTGCTAAAGCGAAGTTCACGTTATTGAAACTTTGTTTTAATAAAGTAAAGCCGGGTCTCCAGCGCGTGTTTTGCCCTACACAATCAACAATAATATGTCAACAATCAATAAAATTGCCTACAAAAAATGTTAAATGTTGAAATGCTAAAAGCATTGATTGTGTAGGGACACGCGCTGGAGACCTAGTTTAAGATGCAGCTGAAATGGGCTACAGCTAAGCATAGCTATTCCTGATTAAATTGATTGATTTTTTCACTATAATTTAGTTAATGTTCATTATTAAGATGTTATATCAATGAGTTATTCGCGATGATCTATAAAGCATAACAACTGATCTAGCATTCGCACTCTGGAAGCATATTAACGGGCCAGTTGCTATTATTATCTGACTGGATTTGATAAATTTGGCCAATGTTTCCGCAGAGGTACCTGCAAAGCACGTCGGAGGAGCACCGGCAGCTGTTCGAGCTGATCGGCCGCATGCTGGAGTACGAGCCGCAGCAGCGCATCACGCTGCGGGACGCGCTCGCGCACCCCTTCTTCGCCAAGCTGCCGCCGCACCAGCGCCTCGGTGCGTAGCATACACGACGCCAAGCCAGGCTAGCTGGATAGGTCAGTGCCCCGGCTGTGACGCGTTAACGGCTCATATACCACTAACATGTTGATCAAAAAACAGCGCCCCGGTGTGTACTCCTAAAGCCTGGTCCGTGAGCACGTAGAATCCCGTCCAATGACCCGAAGCTGCCCATCCTTATCGCTCGCGCGTAATTATGTTGCTGTCGCGCTCGCACACTCACTGCGGGCGCCCGTCGCACAGTCGCGACAGCAATATAATTACGCGCGAGCGATAAGGATGGGTAGCTTGGGGTCATTGGACGGGATTCTATGTGCTCACGGACCAGGCTTTAGTCTCCCGCCTAGCGCGTCAGCCACGCTGGGTAGATGATATAGGTCAGTGGCACGACTGTGACGCGTAAACGGCTCATATACTAACATATTGGTAAAAAAAGATAACATTTAGTAACTTTTTTACTAAATGGCCATTATAAAGCTGTGACACGTCATTCGAATGACTAGAGTCGCGTTCAAACACTCTGAAGATGAAAATNCACAAGTGTTTGTTTACATCGATGGAAATTTCTAAAGAATTAAGGTTTACCTCTGGTGTCAGTGTGACATCCTTATTTTGGGACACCCTATATTTTTCAATTAACCGAACCATTTTTATGATTTCACCAAATGTCGAATATCTTCATCAGTCAAACTGCTAGCGATCTACCGATGCAGGTAAACCGAATTTGAGGCATTTGTGAGCAATTTGCGTCCATTCCGGAGCAGAATTAATTGGGACACAGCGGCCTAATTGCAAAGGAAATTGTTGAATTACGGCAGCTGCCACTGCAGGCCGGTGATCGATGCTGCGATGTCGATAAACAAATAAAGACATCAAGCGTGATGGATCAGCTATGACACAACGAAATTAATTTTAGAGAAATGGAATGAGAAGACAGTTTTATTAATCAATAACCTTTTAGTTGATGGAAATTGTTCAAAATGAAACTGGAATTCTAGCTGATTGGTCTTAATGAAGTAGGTAGGTATAGGGAGAATAAGACATTTTTAACTTCTGGAAGATATCAAGAATGAAAATGAAAACTAGTGCATCAATAAATAATGACTATCATCAGGTTAAGAAATAGGTAGTAATAACATTTTAAGTCTGAAGTTATACAAAATGTCGAATTGAAGTTAATGATTAAAATTGATAGGTTAAGGTAGAGTATTTTATTTTATCGATAAAATTCTTCAACTCGATGCACACTAATCTACGAACAACACTAACGTTAACTGGACATAAGCTTGAGCGACGGGCGGAGATGATCAAATTTTACATCGCAAAAGCCATACAGCTTCTATTACTGCTGCTTCGTTTATTTGGTAGGGTGACAAAATGAGTAATAAGTTTATTCGGAGCGCCCGAGCGAGACAGGTTCTGTCTCCTACAATGTTATTGTCTTATTTATTGTTGAGAAATGCTGAGTAATTGGAGTATTAAAGTGATACGATACGCTAGGAACATTATTTTTATTTAAGAATTATAAAAAAAATGGATTCTCTCTTTAGCTTTCTAAAGTTAACTTTTAAACTGAAAGACAAGGAAAATATCTCATTAATGCATCAAAATGAGCATTCACTCACACGGCTCTGTAATACGTTCACGTCAATTCTCTAGAGAAATCATTCTATTA
Source organism: Ostrinia furnacalis (assembly GCF_004193835.3). Taxonomy (NCBI): domain Eukaryota; kingdom Metazoa; phylum Arthropoda; class Insecta; order Lepidoptera; family Crambidae; genus Ostrinia; species Ostrinia furnacalis. The sequence goes on along the minus strand of NW_021132101.1, from coordinate 805,436 downwards.
GCTCTGCAAAATAAAATTGTGACATTTTCCACCCCTTCCATCCACTTCCATCGTAACACTTCATTACCTGTGCAGTTGACTAATAATTTACCGTTTTACAAATGGATTATTGATTTCTTGACGCCAATTTAACTTTGCAATCGAAGTTAATGGCAGCCTTAGAAGTGGCAAAATAAGTGGCATGCCACGTCCATTAAATAGGGGTGATTTTCTTGAAAATATCGGACACTTGCGAACGTCGGCAATTTGCGGAAATTATTCAGAGTTCTAGCGACCACNTAAACACAACACATGACAAGAAGACAACCCTGGCGCGACGGCCGAGCGTGCGAGCGAGAGAGGTATGCAAAGCGAGGTACATACATGAGTTTACCTTCTGTTATATTTTGTGACATAGGCCTCCCCCAATGACTTCCACATCGCACGGCTGGTAGCGGCCTGCATCCAGCGCCAGTATATAAATGTTTATTGCAAAAAACGAACTTAATGCAACTAAATAAGATGCCACGATGCTAGACAGTTCTACGTCAGGCTAAACATTTTGTTGCAAAAACACTTATCGCAACTATAATAAGATATGCCGTCGCGTCGCTTGATTACCTTTTTTATGACGACAAGCCACAACACATATTGTTTGGCAACAACTAAGTGTTAGCATAAAAATTGAGCCCTGAGCCATAAAAAGATGACAACCCTTCGGGACTGTCAAGACTAGGGATTGCAATCCAGCGGCGTTTTCAATCCAGCTGGATTCTTGCTGGATTGGCCTGAATCCAGCTGGATCCAGCGCGGATCCAGCAAAAAGTGGAACGAAAATAAAAAGACGACATTTTGAAGTCTTTTTTTAAAATTAAGTAACTAGCTTTTCGCCCACGGCTTCGCCTGCGTGAAAAAAGGGCTGTGTTTAGGGTGTTCTTGGAAATTATTTGAATTTTTCTCGGCGTAAAAACCATCCTTGGACTTCAACGAACATTAAAAAAAATGGTCCAGGCGTTGTTGAATTATGCGCTTACCAACACATTTTACGATTAATTTTTGTATTATCGATTTGTACTTCTTACGATAATCTATGAAATACGGCTCAGTAACTAATAATCAGGAGGAAACAGTCTTACAAATTCTTTTAAAATTAACTACGAAAAGGACCGTAATTTAATCTGCAATTTTGATTTTGATTTTGAAAAAAAATAATAATCTTCTGCGAAAATTAGGCAGTTTATAATCTGACAACAGGAGACTGATCATTTCTTTTTTTCAATCCTCTGGAAGAAAGACAATTTTTATCTATAGTCTAACCTCCCAACCGCACAGAACTGCTTATGTAGCCGGCTGCTGAGAATGCCCTTTGGCCTCTACACTGGTCGGTTTAGGGTCATTAAATATTCATACACCATAGATAAATGTTCATCTCGCACTCCTTCGTAATCTAATTGACCACTTGGCTTTGGCTTCTGTTTATTATAGTTCTCCTTCTCTCTTTTAAGTTCCATCTCAAGCTCTTGCTCTAAAGTCATTTTCACAGGTTCTGCGTAATCATTTAGTTAGACCATTCTCTTCTAACTCCATGATATCTTCATTTTCTTGCAATGGCTCTACAATATTTTGTTTATTTACTCGTTTTAACAAAGTTTTCATCTACTGCCGCATCGCATTCTTTTTTGGCAAAGGAAAATAGACAGATTTTTTTACTGCTTTTTCATACTTTTTTGGATTTATCAAGCACAGAAACGTACCAGTAACTTCAGAGAGGCGCCGTACAACGCACACAACAACAGAACGGCAACGTCACCGCGCTGTTTTGGAAATGGCGGCAATTAGAAACTAAGCAACAGAAATTTATACGTTTGCGGATCCTCATCGCTGGATCCAGCACTGTATGCTGGATCCAGCATGTTTAAAAAGGCGCTGGATCCAGCTGGATTGCTGGATGCTGGATCCAGCAATTGCAATCCCTAGTCAAGACACATACGAGGGGCGGCTGAAAAGTTTTGAGCCTAAGTATCTTCAAGTGTCATTATTGACTCGAGCTAAATTTAATTAACTTGCCAATAACCTCCTTATTATATGTACAAAGTTTCATTTCATTAGCGTCATCACGCTTTTAGTAATTAATCCGTAAACATCATCATGTCTTAGTCATCCGCGCAATGTACGAAATTGAAGTACACAGTTGTCATAAAATTCCTCAAAAAGAGGAACAAAACGCTGACGGTAACATTTGAAGAGATGTCTACAGTTTATGGGGAGTCTGGGCCTTCATTTGCCATCATGAAAGATTGGATCCGATAGTTCAAGCATGGCAGGGAGTCGCTAAAAGATGACCGCAAGTCAGGGCGGCTAGATTTTGCCATTAACGAATAAAATAATGAAAATTTAAAGAATCTTGCTTCAGAGATCAGCGAATTAAGCTGTGACAGATAGCTGAAGCCATAGGCATTAGTAAGGAACGTATCGGCGATATTTTTCATACTCATTTACACATGAAATAGGGGTGCGCGCGATGGATGCCAAAAATGCTCACGCCGCTCGACAACCAGCGTCGAGTCACAACTTCGCAGGAGTTTTTGGACATCTTTGGCCGTAATCCTAACAATTTTTTTTCTCACATTGTCCCTATTGATAAATAAAGATCCGGCAGTACGATCTATAGTCAGAATAAGAGTCAATGCAATGGATTCAAAAGGGAAAACGCCGCCGCGGAAATATCAAAGTGGAGAGATCGACACCCAAGCTCATAGCCACTATTTTTGGGATTGTGAAGGAATTTTATTCATTGACTACCTACCTAAAAAAAACTACAATAAACGTTAATTATTATGCTGTACTGTTGATAAGAGTGCGTCAAGTGGTTGTTGAAATATTAAGAGGCAAACTGGCGAAAGGAAATCTGTTATTGCAAGACAATTCGCCCGTGTACACCGCGCATGTTGCATGGCTTGCCCCGGGTAAAACTGGATTTCAAGAAATTCATCACCTACCACACAGTTTAGTCCGAATCCCTAGCTATTTTGTCTAATTCTCAAATTGGAAAAACGACTTCCAGGAACGAAGATTTTTGAGTGACAAAGAAATGAAGGCGGCGTGAAAGGCTCATTTCCAAGGCAAAGATTGCGAATTTTTTTTAGTGGGTTAAAAGCTCTTTTACCCAAATGTAAGAAGTCCATTGTAGTAGAGGGAGATTAAATAGAAAAATATATTTTTTATACTTTTCCATCGGCATTTTTAATAACCTAGGCTCAAAACTTTTCAGCCGCCCCTCGTACTAGACCCACTGGATCTAGCTGTATAATTTTAAACACTAGAGTTTGCATACATTGTACATTTATTAATGAAATTTATTTTTATTATTTCAGAATGGCACGCAAAACTAGAACAAAATATTTCTACCACGGCAAATTAGACTGGGACGAAAAATCGTCAGCAGGCAGATACGTTAGAGAAAACTGCAAACCACTACTTGTAAGTTATTGTTTTTTCCACTATATGGATATTTACTGCATGAAAAAAATTGACTGATAGCTCTGTTATCCTGAGGAATGTGAAAAACATTTGCTAAAGCGAAGTTCCCGTTATTGTAACATTGTTTTTAATAAAGTAAAGTCGGATCTCCAGCGTGTTTTGCTCTACACAATCAACTAAAATATGTCAAAAATCAACGAAATTGCCTACAAAAATGTTAAATGTTGAAATGCTTTTATTGATTGTGTAGGGCAAAACACGCGCTGGAGACCTAGTTTAAGATGCAGCTTAAATGGGCTACAGCTAAGCATAGCTATTCCTGATTAAATTGATTGATTTTTTCACTATAATTTAGTTCATCATCATCATTTCAGCCATAGGACGTCCACTGCTGAGCATAGGCCTCCCCCAATGCTTTCCATGTTGATCTATTGGTAGCGGCCTGCGTCCAGCGCTTCCCTGCTACCTTTACTGCTATAATTTAGTTAATGTTTTATTTTAATAACTCATTCTCGATGATTTATAAAGCATAACAACTTAGATGTAGCATTCGCACTCTGGAACCATATTAACGGGCCAGTTGCCATTATCTGACTGGATTTGATAAATTTGGCCAATGTTTCCGCAGAGGTACCTGCAAAGCACGTCGGAGGAGCACCGGCAGCTGTTCGAGCTGATCGGCCGCATGCTGGAGTACGAGCCGCAGCAGCGCATCACGCTGCGGGACGCGCTCGCGCACCCCTTCTTCGCCAAGCTGCCGCCGCACCAGCGCCTCGGTGCGTAGCATACACGACGCCAAGCCAGGCTAGCTGGATAGGTCAGTGCCCCGGCTGTGACGCGTTAACGGCTCATATATTACTAACATGCGCCCCGGTCCGTACTCCTAGTCTCCCGCCTAGCGCGTCAGCCACGCTGGGTAGATGATAATAGGTCAGTGGCACGGCACCAGCGCCTCGGTGCGAAGCATATACGACGCCAAGCCAGGCTAGGTTGAAAGATCAGTGCCCCGGCTGTGACGCGTAAACGGCTCATATACTACTAACATGTTGATCAAAAAAGTTCAACTATCTCCATTTTGTCAAAGCCTCGGTGTGTACTCCTAGTCTCCCGAGCTAGCGCGTCTAGCCATGCTGGGAAGAATAGCTCAGTGCCCCGGGTGTGACGCGTTTGAACGGCTCCTATAAACCAAATACTACTAACATTAGTCAAAAAGTTCTTCAGCAAGTTACCGCTGGACTAGCGCCTCGGTGCGTAGCGATACCTTGTGTCTGGCTACAGACTAGGCAGATTAGTAGATAGGTCAGTACCCCGGGGTGTGTCGAGTTTGAACGGTTCCTATAAAACAAATAATACTTACATAAGTTAAAAAAGTTCAATCATCCGTCTTCAGCAACCTTCCGCTGGACTAACGCCTTGGTGCGTAGATACCTCGCGGCTGGCTAGGTTAGCGCGTCTAACCACGCTAAATAGATAGGTCAGTGCCCTAACTGTGACGCATTTGAATGACTTGACCAGTACAAAGCATACAGTAATATAGTAAAAAAGTATGCCACGCTAGGCCAATAAAAACCGATGCCTCACCTGTGACACGTCATTCGAATGACTAGAGAGCCGCGTTCAAATACTCTGAAGATNATGAAAATAATGTCAATCGAGCCGTACTGCAGTCCAATGCCGTGGGAGTTACAGAATAGATAAATAGATTTAACGAAGACTGACCTCTTAATTATTATTAGTTTTTAATAAAAGATTAACATTTTATAACCAATGTTAGGGAACTTGTAGTCGTTATTAAAATAATGTTTGACATACGAATATTTTGTTATAGGACACCAGTTTACAAGGCCATCATTCCTTAGGTCAGGCTCTTATTGCTGTTAGTTGCTTCTGAAGCTTTTTGTCTCTTGCCCCAATACATATTGCGACATGATTGACCAATTTAATATTGTTTTGTCAGTGTGCCATTTGATTTTCGCTTCAGTCTTAATTTGTCACTGTTGATAACATTGTTTGTTTCTTTTACATTGTTTGATATTGATATATTTTTCTATCCTATGGTATATAGGTTACACGAATTTTAGATAGACTTTCTTTTCGTATTTTTTTCTTCTGATACTTTATTTGTACTGTTTCACCATTTACTGAAAGCTCTCAATAACATAAGTGAAACGCAGCAAATGGTGAACAGGTTATTTTACTTAATGAATGTGTTGTATATGAAACGATCAACATTTTCACGGTAATGCGTTCCCGGTATTTTATTTTGCTCTAATTGACATTTAGAACTATTAGAAAATTTGTAGAGCATGAAATGATCTTAGGAAATATTTTATACGATAACAGTTCCGATTCGTTTTAATTGGCATCGAATGGCACCAATTTAGTTTTTAAAAGGATGACCATTCTATAATTATTATAAAATAATGTCATAAATGTAATTACTATCATGAAAACCCGGCACTACCGGCAACTGACATATTATGACACTTTACTAAATGGCGAATTTTTTATAAAGAATATTTTTCATGATTATTTTGTGGAAGTATTCCTTTGTCAATAACATATTACCCAAAAGATATTGATCGTTTATCAGTCAATGGAAATAAATGCAATGTCGCGAGAATTCCTGGACGGTCACTCTTTAGTCAAATGATTCCAAAATTGTTATTTTTGAGAAGTCAGGGTAACCGTCCCATGCTCACTAGGGTGGTCCTTATTCCTACGAAAAAATTTTTTTTCTTATATTTTGCGGGGCACCACGTAATTTGAATATATACCATATGAAAGTCTTTCATTATTATTTTTTTAATTTTTAAAAGACATTTAGGGGTCACTACCAAGGTTTGAATTTTAAGTAAAAACACAAAATCTGTATTTGTTAGATTCATTTATTTTTAGCCAAAGCCAAATAAAAATATTACAAAATTATTGTTGTTGCTATGAACTAAGATATTATTTACAATGTACATATTTGAATCAATTATTTTTAAGATATAAGAGTTGACTTGTTAGTATCTGTCGAGATACTAACAAGTCGTCTATGTACCATGGTACCGACGCGTCGGCGTCGGTACCATGGTCGGTACAGAAGAGGGGTTAAGGGGAGAAGGGGACAAGAAGCGATTGTCTATTCTATCTATGCGATGTTCATTTGCACGTAAAATGTGATATAAACACTTAAATAAAACATTTATAAAACCATGATTTAAGATCTTCAAAGCTTTTTGTAAATATTTTGACAGCTGGTAGCGACCTCTAAATCTTAACCAAAAAAAAAAAAACAAAAAAAGCTAATTTCATATTTAGAGGTATACATATTTTATAATCGAATGAGAAAGTGCCCCGGGGATAATTCAAAAGTCGAAAAATAAGGACCATCCTAATGCTCACGGCATCTGCTGTTACTCTTATTGTTCAGCTAGGTTTATACAAGCCGAGTTCTTTCGCCGAATTTCAAAGATAGCAAGTTATTTTATAAAGAAAATTAACAAAATGTGTATTGTAATATGTATGTGTACAGTAAAGTGGCAAGTTTCTAACATTCTCATTTTTAATTTAAGTTCTCATGTTTGATTGTTTTTTTATTGACGGGAATTAGGTACATTTACATCGGTATGTAGCGTGCGAGCGCGAGACGATCTTCCTTATCGCGCAGTTTTATACGTCGCACGCGCTGCACAAGCCATGTAGCAATGTTTAAGCTTCAGCCAAACCAACGCGTGTAGATCGCCATCGCCGACGTAATCATAGGCCAATGACACGTCCTGTAATATAGATGACCCACGCTGAACTGTCCCGCCAAACTCAATGACAGGGGGGCGCTACCATCGTTCAACTATATGGTTTCCAACATGGCAAAAATCGGGTCATCTATAGGACAGTTCAGTATTTTGGAACTATAGATGGTTGACACCACCAATCAATTGACATACTTTTTAAAACTGTCAAACGAAACTCTCCCATATAATTTGTATGGCACTACAAGCAAGTGACGTCACTATTTTGTCAACTCAATTAAACTACTTTTTTCAATTACAATGCGACCAAAAATCGTAATCTACAGGTAATTTAAAATTAATTAAGTTTTTAAGACCAGAATGATGAAATGTCTTTTTAGAAAAGTTATGATTTAGAATTATTGGGGAATCAAATTGTCTATTGGTCGCGCGTCCTGTCATTGGCCTATGATAATATGATCTACAAGCGTTGGTTTGGCTGAAGCTTAACACATAGTATAATTTGTCTATCGCATGACTTGGCGGTGTAAACCTGGTTCTATCACCATGTACTACAATAACGGCGTGTGTGTTGCAGGCAATGACCGCGCGCGCTGCAACGGCGCCGGCGCGGGCGCGCGCTCTCGCTCGCACTCCCTGTCGCGGTGAGCCCGCCCGCGACTTGTGAAAACTTGTACAGTAATGAAGTGATAAGTGATAATTATTTGTCGAACATTGTAATCTAGGTAATATTTTGTTGTGAATCGGTACTTCTCAATTTGTATTTATAAAATAATTATTCGAAATAAAGACTGTCGGTCTGAAACGTTATGTGGTATTTTCATTTGTTTAATACGAAGCGATCTATTTTTTTTTTATAAATCCTGAAGACCTACATTGACGATATTAACATCAATCAGCAATTTTATCGTAGACGGCATTATACATTCTGAATTATTTAACTTTCCAAATGATCGACTTATTGACTACGAGTATTGTATTTTTGTCATCATTCTGACGCCATTCATTTGTTTTTGTTAGGTTACATTTCTGCTTTTGACTTGTTTTTCTGACGTTCTATTGTTTATTGATGTTTTTGCTTAGTTTTATATTTTGTGAAAAACCCGCGGTCCAAGACATTGCGGGCTCCACGGTAATTCTTTCCAATTTTAATTAAGCGGTGTTTACACTGCTCATTTTATGTGCATTCCCTTCGAGAGGCCACTGTGGAAAAGGAAGGTTCATAAAGATTTAGCAGAATGATAAATTTGTAGATGTTGTAAGGTGGACGCTACAACTCGCCTGCGTTTTCCACAGTGGCCTCTCGAAGGGAACGCACATCTCATTTTAACAGTATTCATAGGACCTGTCTTGACAATTATTGTGATGATTGTAATCTATTCTGGTAAAAAAATATTGCAAGTGGTATGTGTGTGAAGGAAGTGTAGAGGATGAAGAAAAGAAAAGACAAATAGCTACGACTTCGCATCAAATATATTAAAATTTTCATAAAAATACCTCATACATATTCATATTAACTTAAACAATATTATTCATTTGAAGTAGGCAATCGAGCACTAGGTGTACTTGCTCGTTCTAGGAATAACATAAGTAGCAGTATTAAATAGGTATAACGATTTGGAATGGCTAAACATGGTAAGATACATGTGCAAGCTTATAATAAATGCGGTAATATTTTCTGAAAATGATCAACATTCGATATTTTTACAATAGCTTATTCAATTTTATTTATTGAAGTACATCTGGCATATAAATAAACAAAATGGTAACTACATCTATAACGTTAGGTACTATAAATAATTTCACCCTGTAATATACAAAAAATGGGCACAAATAATTTTACTGTCGTCAACATCTATTACGCCCATGAAGTAACTATCCGATCTATCAACAATTTTTAATTTTAATTGCGTAAATCCTAATCGAATGGACGACAAATTCTCCCACGCCATCTCTCCTCCAGGCTTGTATTATGTAATGAAGCTCAAATCCTGGTTCAAACTCAAGAGTTTACTCATACTTGAGGGTCATTGCTTAATACAGGCCAATACATCATTGCAAGCGCTCTGAACAGATTTTAGAATGAAAAACATGTATGATTATAAATAGTTAAAATTACTACTAAGAAGCAAGATGTTTTAGATCGATATCAAGATAAAAATGATTTAACGTGACACGATGAAAACATTTATAATGGAATTTGTGACGTCACATTGCCCAGGTGAGCTCGATCAATTTTAACAACATTTATTGAAATAGATGACAGATGAATTTATTCATAGTGTTATTTGGTGCACCTTTTAAATTAATTGGTGTTTACACGTATTTTACGCGCTAGGAAATTGCGAGTTAATATCTGCATATTTCGAATGTTGTAGAGAGAAAAACATGACGGATGGTATATCAGGAAAACATGCATATTTTTATTTAATGAGTCAAACCAGTTTTAGCACTTCCGAAATATGCGGATATTATGCACCTCTACAAAACTGCGATACACATAATTCCTTTATGTTTATGTAAATCACAGCTGCGCATAGTGTAGTTTCACGATCTTTGATCTTGTTTTCCATTGGAACTGTGTAATCAATTTTCATCGCTGAAGTGACTGGCCAATCTGTAATACGATCAAACAAAGATCGTGGTACCACAATAAAGTCCTTTAGATTCTGCCCGAAACTTGAAACAATGCTCAAATTAATTATGAACAGAGACATCGACTACCTATTAGCCAAGATTTACCACCATAATGGAAATTAAAACAATACGTTTCAGGCTGTGCTAGTAAACGATTTCAAGACATCTGCACTGTCTCACTTTAGCTTTTTAGGTGATTGAGTAAAAGTACCACTTTTCACTAAATTGGAGACGCGACAAGATGTGCTGAGACGGGCGGCATAGCAGGTTGATTATTTCTAACGAAGCGGAGCGAATACTTTTTCTCTTTTCGTCCCAGCTCCGGTCTCTCCCGCTCAGTGCGACATATTTGTGTGGAAGGCCGATAAAGCGTACAGCTTCGCATAACGATGTCCTATTGGTTTGCATCTCGTCTCGTCGCCACTTTGATGAACAACAGTGTTTAAATTCAAATCGTGCTCTTGCGACGACTGTGACATCTACATTAATCTAATTGGAGATGCCACACTGTCGTCGCAAATGGACGAAATCTGAAAATCGTTTACTAGTGGGCGTTAGTGCTTGTTCACGTTGACTCGCGGGCGCGGTGGCGGGCGCGGTGACGAAATAACAAACATATGTAGTGATTGCAAGTGTTCACGTACGAATCGCAGGTGCGGTCCAACTAGCGGGCAAGCTAGCGACTGGTGCGCGCGGAGCGCTCGCGGTAATTTCAACGCGTGAAGATGTTTGTGTGTGTTCATGTCAAACTAGCGGCGGCGCGCGCGTTTCACTCGCGACGTCACGTAAGTTCAACCAGTTTGAACTTGTCGCTAGAAACGATAGTACGTCACACTCGCGCGAACGCCTGGTGGTTAATGTGAACACGAGCTCGCAACGTTTCCCGCGCCCGCGCCCGCGCGTACCTACGTGAACAAGCACTTAGCGTGTGGTGGGTAGTTAGACCATGTCGACGCGCACCGTGGAGGCGGGCCACGAGTAGACGGGCGGGACGGCGCCGGCGTAGTGCACGTCGTACATTTGCGCGCGGATGAACTTCTCCGTGTCCAGGGGCTGCGGCAGCACTGACGCTTTGCCTGGGATAAAAAACATAAATTAATTTAGTTCATGTGGCTAAGAAGGTCAACGCAACGTGATGGATCCGCATATAAATACTCTTAACTGAGGTCCTCCGCTAAAACTGACGCGGATGCCCACCGCTGCTCATAGTGAACCGGTCCGCGCGCTTCAGGCCCTTAGGAGGTCGCAGAACTACAATATTCTATCAAGTTCTATTAATATTATATCACACTACAGCACTATCAATATCATTGTGAAAATTGTAGTTTACTGTTTCGAGATTTTCTATGCACTGTGTAGGTACTTTCCAAATAAATTGTTTGACTTTGAATGATTGTTACTTGGGACAGATGTCTTGCAAATTATGTCTTATGCGACACTTAAATGAAACCTATTGTATCGTTAAATGTAAACAAAAACCATAATACCTTGGAGGCATGGCAATGACAACCATACTTAATGGCAACTTTGCGGTTCATTTGACATCATGCTAATAAACATAATAGAACAGTACACCACCGTTGGTTATACCGTATGATTCAGAACAACAAGCCATTAAGGCGAGTGGTTTTTCATGGTCAGGTGGAAACTGGAAAAGCCATTTGAGCCTTTATCTCGTTCTTGTAAGACACAATATTTAGTATCAGGCTGACTCAAAACAATCGTTAATAGCTTGATTAAATATTGTGTATGGAGATAACAATATTTTCCTTTAAAAAAACCTTAATTCTTAGGTTTTTGTTTGCGTTGATGAATATATTTGTACGAAGAATATCTCACCGATTTGGTATGCGTGTTCGACGATCTTTTTGGCGATTTTCACGGAGCAGTTCTGGATCTCCTCTAGAGGTGGGTATAAGCTTCCCTTGTCCAAGTCTGTCTGTGACACGATGTCTGACAACGCCTGAAAACATAAGAAATAAAGTAAGTATTATTTCCTGTTGTTATGGTCATCAGAACATTGTAATCACGATATCATTGTAAACTCGACCAACTCCTGCGAGGTTCCTTAAGAGGTTGGTATTTAGATATCCATAAGGCGCATAAGCACACTATGTTAAACTATGAAATATTATTGTGTTCCTGAAAAGCACACGTGCTTTTCTTTTAGGCATAAAACTAGTTCTTGGAGTAGTATGTGATCGAAGGTGAAGTCTAATACTTTCAAGTTCTGTGACTGTTTTTTTTACATTGCCACCTTACCAGCTCCGTAACGTGCTTATTAGTTTTTAAGCCTGCAGATATCCACCGTTTTTCTCATAAATATAAAGAAAATTACCTCAGCAGCCAGCAGCATGAAGTCATCAGAAATATCGACAATGCCGGCACAGATGATGCCGAGGGCGAGCCCGGGGAAGATGTAGGCGTTGTTGCCCTGCCCGGGCCGCAGAACGCGCCCGTCCTTCGTGCGGTAGTCGGGGAATGGCGAGCCTGACGCGAAGATTGCGCGGTCCTGAGATGGAATACAAGGTTAGTAATACATACAGTATTTGCGTGTAATATAGTAACGACAAGATACAATTTTCAGCTTTAAATACGAGTTTGTGGTGTCGGTAAGTCAATGCATAGCGTGAGATAGGAGTGCGAAGCATCAGACAGGATAAAAAATCAAATGATTTCATTGGATCCCTTTTTTGCCTGTGGTCCTACTACCACGGAGTTCTACTAGTCGATCTATGGGCAATTTTTTTTTGCCAGTGGTCCATTACATCTTAAGTTGTAAAGTGTGGGTGATTATGGAATTGGTGAATTCCAACGATCGATACTGGCACGGTAAATTGCCTTGAATTAAATGGTTCTCAAATCGGTTTTCTGGTTGAATCAATTGAATGTCTTAGGTATTTATAACTTTGACATGAAGTGAGATTGTAGTCACAGCCGATCGAGTATGATGCAGCTTAAAATAAGAGCTGTGAAATTTTCCGTGTTATACATACGTCAGTGTTGCTGTAGGCCTCCTCGGCGGTGCACTCGGCCTTGCTGGTGGGGTTGGACAGCGCGAAGATGACGGGCCGGTCGTTGAACTGGCCCATCTTGCGCAGGATGGAGCTCGTGAACGCGCCGCCGATGGCCGCGGCACCTATAATGTAGGAGCTGTTTGGTTTTTGTGGCACAGAAAAGGCTTTATTTGAAATACCAGACAAATTACAAATATCCATGCCAAGACACTAAATGATAAAAAACATTGCTCTTTTATAGTAAAAGAAGAAATACGTGGAAGTTATTTGGGAAATTAACTGTTTCTAGAGCCTGGTCCGTGAGCACGTAGAATCCTGTCCAATGACCCCAAGCTACCCATCCCTATCGCTCGCGTGCAATGATATTGCTGTCGCGACTGTGCGACGGGCGCCCGCAGTGAGTGTGCGAGCGCGACAGCAACATAATTACGCGCGAGCGACAAGGATGGGTAGCTCGGGGTCACCGGACAAAATTCTACGTGCTCACGGACCAGGCTTTAGTACCACTAGATCATCATCATCGGCAGATGGAGCTAGTAATTTAGCCTACATTTCCCACGCTGAACATATGGGTTGGAGAGACCTCAATAACGTTAATACGCCTCCACGACATCCACATGAGAGAGTGGTCCTATTCTCCTACTACTACTACGAAACTACACTATAAATCTGACCTAGAATTAATTTCATAGGAAACTTACCAATAAGCACTGATGGCTTGACCTGGTCAACGACTTCCTCCAGAGTGCGCACGGGTGCTTGCTCCTTTGCGAACTTGTCCTTGTGCTCGTTGAGGCCTCCCTCGGGACGGTTCTTCACGATCAGTCCCTTGGAGTCCACCATGAAGATGCGTCCGCGTGCTTCAGCCTCTGGTGTACCCTCAGCCTTCATTGCCATCACGCACAGCTCGGCGATACCGAGAGATGCCTGTGGATTGAGAATATAGGTGAGTCCTTATTCTCTTTTTTATAAGTCCAAGTACTTTGGCGGTTAGAGGGATGATATCCTTATGGATTTGACTCTCACCTCTCCTGCTCCCTGGAAAACGATGGTGTTTTCGGACAGCTTCTTGCCGGTAACCCTGAGACTGGCCAGCAGACCAGCGACTGCCACTGACGCGGTACCCTGGATGTCATCGTTGAATGTGCAGTACCTGTAACAAAACACTTACAAATTGAATCACAGAAGACCACGGGACTGCGAATCTTTTCTGATCATCTTGAGAAACAAGAGTTCTCGATTTTACGAAAAAAAAAACCTTGAAGGTTACTCACTTGCCACGGTATTTCTCCAGCAGCCTGAAGGCATTAGCGTTACCGAAGTCCTCGAACTGGATGAGGCAGTTCTGTCCGAAACGGCGCACGACCGCTTGCATGAACTCTTCAACGAACTCGTCGTACTCCGCGCCGCGCACGCGCTTCTCACGAAGCNGTTCTGGATCTCCTCTAGAGGGGGGTACAAGCTTCCCTTGTCCAAGTCTGTCTGTGACACGATGTCTGACAACGCCTGAAAACATAAGAAATAAAGTAGGTATTATTTCCTGTTGTTATGATCATCAGAACATTGTAATTACGATATCATTGTAAACTGAGAGCAACTCCTGCGAGGTTCCTTAAGAGGTTTGTATTTAGTTATCCATAAGGTGCATAAGCATACAATGTTGAACTATGAACTATGTCTTGTTCCTGAAAAGCACACATGCTTTTCTTTCAGGCATAAAACATAGTTTTTGGAGTAGTACTATGTGATCGAAGGTGAAGTACAATACTTTCAAGTTCTGTGACTGTGATCTTTTTACATTGCCACCTTGTCAGCTCCGTTACGTGCGTATTAGTTTTTAAGGCTGTAAAGACTCACCGTTTTTCTTATGGTGCGTCCACATAGGGCGCACGGGCTGGCGCGGCACGCTGGTCATCCTGCTCACCCTGCTCTTGAGTGAGCAGGATGTTGAGTTTGCCGCGCGAGCGCTTTCGCCCAGTGTGGATGCACCATTATAAATATAAAGTGAATTTACCTCAGCGGCGAGCAGCATGAAGTCATCAGAAATATCGACAATGCCGGCACAGATGATGCCGAGGGCGAGCCCGGGGAAGATGTAGGCGTTGTTGCCCTGCCCGGGCCGCAGCACGCGCCCGTCCTTTGTGCGGTAGTCGGGGAATGGCGAGCCTGATGCGAAGATCGCGCGATCCTGTGCAGGTAAGGTTTAGTATAAGGTGATTTTGTTCCTTGTAAAGGTATTTCCTTATCATTGGGCTATTGTTTTTATACTTACTTACTTAACAGTTAGCACCATTGGCAAGTATAAGGACCTTACTCTACAGTAGTGGTAAGTGCAAATGCGATAATCCTTCTGTCTTAGCCACTAGCAGTGACAGCTTACTCTACTCTCCTTTCTCTTGATCTGAAGTTAACATAGCTACCTAATTTTCTTAAATCGCCATCGTAGCATTAATGAATACAAACGGTTCTTCGTTAATTAGATACTGGCACGGTAAAGTTCCTTGAATCAACTGGTTTCATATCGGTTTTCAGGTTGGATCAATTTAAAATACTTTTCTAAATTTATTCGCTTCTGGATTAATTCTGACTATAACAATGGTGGACGTCAAGTGAGATTGTGGTCACATCCAATTAAATAAGAGATGTGGTTAGCTATGTCATACATACATCAGTATTGCTGTAGGCCTCCTCGGCAGTGCACTCGGCCTTGCTGGTGGGGTTGGACAGCGCGAAGATGACGGGCCGGTCGTTGAACTGGCCCATCTTGCGCAGGATGGAGCTCGTGAACGCGCCGCCGATGGCCGCGGCACCTATAATGTAGAAGTTACGTTAGCAGCTGTTTGGTTTTACAGTACAGAAGAGACTAAAATACCAGATTTGTCTGGTACAAATTATCCAAGGCAAGACACATGTCATGAGAAAAAACATCGCGCTATTATAACAAAAGAAGAAAGGCGTAAATGTTTTTGATGAACTGTTTCTGGTACCACTAGGTTATCATCATCGGCAGATGGAGCTGGTAATTGAGCCTACATTTCCCATGCTGAACGTTGACGAAGTCGCCTCCAAGATATCCACGGGAAGAGAGAGAGTGGTCCTATTCTGTTCTGACGAAACCACAAGGCCTAGAATTAATAGAAAACTTACCAATAAGCACTGATGGCTTGACCTGGTCAACGACTTCCTCCAGAGTGCGCACGGGTGCTTGCTCCTTTGCGAACTTGTCCTTGTGCTCGTTGAGGCCTCCCTCGGGACGGTTCTTCACGATCAGTCCCTTGGAGTCCACCATGAAGATGCGCCCACGCGCGTCGGCCTCAGGTGTGCCTTCAGCCTTCATTGCCATCACGCACAATTCGGCGATACCGAGAGACGCCTGTGGATTGAGAATATAGGTGAGTCCTTGATCTCTTTTTTTAAGTTAGTCCAGTAAAAAGCCCTAGGACTTTGGCGGGATGAATTCTTTCTGGGTTTGATTCTTACCTCTCCTGCTCCCTGGAAAACGATGGTGTTTTCGGACAGCTTCTTGCCGGTAACCCTGAGACTGGCCAGCAGACCAGCAACTGCCACTGACGCGGTACCCTGGATGTCATCGTTGAATGTGCAGTACCTGTAACAATACACTTACAAATTTAAATACCACTCTCTAAAATATAAAAACAAATATCGCTACGTTAGCTACTAAGTACTAGTCTCCTTTCTGCACTAGACAGAAAGGAGACGGCCACATTTTTGGTATTATGCGGTCTCAGGGGACCACTGGACTACGGGTCTCTTCTGTTCATCCTGAGAAACAAAACATCCGAATCATTAGAGGTCAGTTACTCACTTGCCACGGTATTTCTCCAGCAGCCTGAAGGCATTAGCGTTACCGAAGTCCTCGAACTGGATGAGGCAGTTCTGTCCGAAGCGGCGCACGACTGCCTGCATGAATTCTTCAACGAACTCGTCGTACTCCGCGCCGCGCACGCGCTTCTCACGAAGCCCGATGTATAACGGGTCATCCAGCATTGTTTGGTTGTTTGTACCAACGTCTATGGAAAAGAGCGGGTTTATGAGTTGCTGTATTTTTTCTTACAACTGAGTTTGCATCGACCTGCATCTCGGTAAGTAATAAAAGCTTAGAAGAATCATACATATTCACTCGAGTATGGATGATACATAAGCTAATTGAAAGAAAACCACTTCAAGTTGCTTTCAACCTTTGCCACTACGAAGAAATTTTTGGACCTTTTTACGTGAATCTTTTTTGAACACAGTAGACCTTTGCCTCTAAGGCCCAGAACAGACGGTGAAACGCACTGCAACGAAACTGCAACTTTCTGATGATTCTGATAGATAAAACTGAAAGTTTCAAACTGGTCGCGTCATGTGTGGTCTCTCAACGGACGCTATGGCAGAAACTTAGATGCAACTCAAAAGTAACTAGCAGAAGTTGCAGTTTCGTTGCGTTTCACCGTCTGTTCTGGGCCTTAGTAAGACGTGAAGCGTCATTTTTTCTTTCTTCATTTCTTACCTAGTGTAATGGGCAGGCACTGGTGTGGCTTGATGCCCGCAAGAGCGGTGTACAACGCCAGCTTGCCGACAGGGATGCCCATACCACACGCTCCCAAGTCTCCCAGACCGAGGATACGCTCGCCGTCGGTCACCACGATGGCACGGACGTCTGTTTCAGGCCTATGACGTAAAAATAATTCTTTACTGAAAGCACTCTATGGAGAAAGAAATAAAACAAGGAAAAGGTGAACAGGAGAGTTTTAGAGTGGAAAACCAATTTGTCTGCACCTACGACAGTTAGCGAGCTTAACATTTTACAAAACTAGAGTACTTATCCAAAGATAATAATTTCGCGAAGTTGATAGATCGATAAACTGTTGATTCAGAGAAATTTCAAAGAACCTCTGTTACTTGCAACTCTCCTCTGTCTCCAAAATCCCAAACTTAAATGATCACTTACCAGTTCTTAAGCACCTCATAGACGTGTCCCTTATCGTGGATGGTGATGAAGAGACCGCGCGGGCGCCGGTACACCAGCCCGTACTTCTGGCAGGCCAGGCCCACAGTTGGGGTGTACACGATGGGCAGCATCTGGGCCACGTTCTCGCCGACGAAGCGGTAGAACAAGTGCTCGTTGCGGTCCTGGAAATGGGGCCAGTTTAGTATATGGCATATCTCTCTTAAGCCGCGTCCACAACGGGCGCATGGGCTCGCGAGATGGTAGAGATGAACATAGAGTTGAAAACTATAGACTATGACTAACTACACTGTATCTATGCAATTTGTGTATTTGTAAGCTGTTTGTTTTCTGAATAAACCAAAAAAATAAAATAAAAACATTTGAACTTTCCATCTAAAGAGAGGACGTTGGCGAATAAAGTTGTATTCCGAATTCCGATTAATTTATTCTATGACTGACTCTGACTTCATTTTAAAGCAAGTCTGCAAGAGTGAATAAGCTTACGAGTTTTTTTTTACTATCCAAGACTGCATTTAGGCTTATTAACATCAAATAACTCATTTTCATCATTGATGTATTCACTGTTCATTCTTATAAAACGCTATTTTCTTTAGGTACATCAATATTATACTCACGAGTTTTGCATAAAGGTAAGCTTAATGGATAATAACCATTAATGGGTGCGAAAAATACGACCTTGTCAAGATACGTGACGAGGCATTAATATTTGCGATCCTATAAATGTTAAATCACTGTCAGAGCACCACCATTCTCACTGTGAGAGGAGGAAATTATCGGCGTAGCCTTGTAAGGCCTAAGTTTGCAGTGTGCTGATTGTTGTTATCATGACTACATTTTAAGTTTAGTAGGATTCCCATTACGTTTGATCGACCGATCCGATTACGTAAATAAGATAGGAGAAATTGGCAGTGATTGCATTTCTCTGACAGATAACCATAAAATTATGACAAGTTTGCTCCTCTTTTGTAAGACAAGTCGCTGAATATTTTTCGTATAACTTTACAGTATAAGTGCTTGCCTTGGACGTCATAACTGTAGCAAGTTTTCGCAACACTTTTTAATGGCTATTAAATCCATGACATAGGGGATGACCTTGCGGGCTTGCAAGACGCCCGCGGCGGGAACCACGCTTGACGGAACCTCTTGCCTCATGCTTTTAACACGATTTTTAACTGGCACTGAGTAAGCAGGTTTTAATCATAGGAGTGTCTTGTCAAATTTAGAGGCATATAACTAGTGGTAGAGTTTCACGCGCTTAAGTCAATTAGGTAGGAGTTCTAACTCAAGGGCGCTCATAGCATCTTTTCGTTAAAATATGTAGGCGTTAATATGAGAAGTATCTACTTCTGAATAAAAAGTAAACCTATAAAAGTATTTTGCAAGGTTGCACCTCGCAGCAGTAAATTACGTATTATCTTATCTCGATCTTATCATAATAAACTCAATTGTGTGACGACTAACGATCAGATTAAAACTACTATATTTACTTTGCTTTTAGAATTGACATCATCATCATCATATTTTTAACCTCAAACCAATACCTAGTTTTACCCTAGTTCTTTCACTATTGATTACCTAGTTTAGGGAACAAACCATAAGCAGTAACTGCTCCATCGCTTTATACCTAAGTATGTCGTTGCTCGGAGCATAACCTTTATTCCCCAACGGCCCTCCATAACGCTGTATGGCCTAGTTTAGCTGCTAATCCGGTAAGGTATGTCAGCGACCTCTATTCGATTACGATCTCTTGGATGACGCATGAAAATTATTGCTTAAAAGAATCGATAGCTTCTAAAATATCAAACTTGTAGATATTCTTGAGGTATTTTCCTTGTTTCTATTGTGTACCATTGATTTTAGCATCCCATTTTTAGAAGTTATTTATAGACATGTTTTGTATGATTAGTGGTAAATAATATTTAAAGATATGTTTTGTATTATTAAAGGTAAACTCACAAGCAATCCCATAAGATAGATGTATTTGTTGAGCGGGTCCTCGTAGCGGTCGATAGACAGCTTGCACAGCTGGACCTGCTCCTCCTGGCTCTTCACCCTGGCTGGCAGCAGACCGTGGATGCCGAGCACCTGCCTCTCCTCGATTGAGAAGGCCATACCCTGGGGAAGAAAGAAACAATCCATTAAAATCGCTGAATAAATTTTTTGATTGTCTTAAAATTATTTACAGTCTACAAAAGTATAAAAAAAGAAACCAAAGAAGGATAATTTGATAGAAACAAACATCTGGGTGACAAAAGGATCTTATTTCCGTAAAAACATCTAGAAAAGTTCTGAAACAAAGGTAAAGACGGTTCGAGTCCCTATTTATTGATAGAATGGACGTCGTATCTTTTTTGTTAGGGCTATTTGCGCTTCAATAGCATCCCTTGTGCGATTAGATTGAAATAACGACATTCTCTTGCTTTTGTTTCGCGTTGAAACGTGTATATTTTATAACATTTTCACTTTCCAGTCCAAGTAACAATAGACTTCCTGAGGGAAACAATCCTACATTCAATTAACCTATCGACTTTCGGGCGAGCGGAGTTGTAGGCAAAGCCAAGTAAATCAATAAATCATTTACGGCAAAAACGTTATTGTCATGACTCCGCTCGTTTTTTCCCGCAAATTCACATATTCACGATGATTACGTCATACCGATATCCGGAAATGACCGAGCGAACGGTTGACAGTCAGCTGGGAGCCATGACGTCAGCGGCGTCACACTCAGAGAGAAGTGACCATGACTGAGACACATACCGGACTATAAGTATTTGCGTCAGTTTAATCAAATTGCATTGTAAGGTACTTGTTCCCGGAATTTTGCATATGATCAAGACACAAAAAAGATGTACTTAGAGATACAACTAAACCCTTTTCTCAGCTTGTAATTCCATAATCCTATTTATTAATTTCGCAAACTTACAAACGTTGGTCATCCTATTTGACCTTCATCATTGAAATCATGCACACCAGTTCCGATCAATTCTGAGGACGCTATCACCCGGGCTTAAATGTTGTTTTCCAATGGCTCTACCATTCGTTGCAGTCGTTCATATCAGTAGTCCGCCGATTGCGTGCCAAGTGCGCTTTGATTACTCTATCGACATTCAAATTGTGAACTTTGCATTGAAATCGCGAGACTATTAGAATTTAAATGTAACTGAAATGAAAATAAATAACTAAGGATGAATGTTTATTCAAAACTAGCTGTCCGCCCGCGGCTTCGCCCCCGTGGAATTTTGTCTGTCACAGAAAAACAATATCGCGCGCGTATTTGCTCACCGTTTAGACCTACCCTGGACTACGACAAACATTTTAAAACCAAAATCAGCATATTGTTTTATTCCTGGCGAATACAGCCGTTTCCGTTGCAAATTTCTCCCTAACAATTTCTTTTATTTGTCAGTTTCGTGCGGTCTGAAGAAAACTGTATTGATGATAAAACTATTATCTCGTATCACATCTTTCTGATTAATATTGTAATACTCGTAGAATATGTCATATTGTTCCCGCTTTTGAAGCCGGCTGCGACCCGTTTTATCATTTATAACGGTGTCGTGCAAATCCCTTTCAGACTAACTGGCCCTACCAGCCTTCATCATAAATCTTCTGAATGTTTTATTCAAACGGCTCTCGCTTTTAAAAGGGCTGTTCTTCCTGTTTAATATTCAAAATCATTAAATTGTAACGGGTTCCATATCTAAGGAAATTTCCAAAATCATACTTTTGTGTAGCGCTGCTGTTCACTTGCAAGTTTAAAACTACTCTGTATTGTTTCTAACTGCAATTACGAGTAACACTTAATACTTTGATGTTACTTATGTACTTAAATAAAATATATAACCTCAAATGACACACGTGTACAATTTAAATTCACAGCCTTAATTAATTCAATTCGTTAACAAAAAATCAATTTCAATAAACTTTACCAATCTACACGCTACCCTCGCGTCTGGGGGCGTGTCTCTGACGTTTGTTTTGACTGAAACTCAAATTAATATGCAAACTGCGAACTTATTAACACGACGAAACTCCGCAACGAGCCGCTGTTAGAATAAAAGCTACGTGCCCGAAAGTTAGGCGAAATTATTAGAGAAAACTAAATAGGAAAATAGGACACATTTTCCAATAGAAAAGTTTCATTGTGATACGCTAACAATATTTAAGACTTCAATTAAATCAAATGAAATATGTGTAATATACCTTATTGCCCAAACTAATTAAAGGATTAAATCGGTGCTTAAAATCTATTTTCTTTCCACTAATCGATCGACCGAAAATCGATCTAATACCAGAGTCACATAGCTCAATAATTTCATGCTAGATAACTTTTTAGCAGAACAAATAAATAGGCATGATCAATAAGACTAATCTAAAAAGCACAAGAACCGAAACCAACCCTTGAGTCACAGGAGGCGAGGCACTCTGGCACTCCGTAGAGGTCACGACGAGGCGCCAGCTGCCACCAATCTCTTTCCATTTTATTTATCCTTTGTCACTACGCCCATCAACACCTAGACATATTCCTCTAATGGTTAGCAGCGATCTCTCTAGCTCTATTTTTCTCCCTTTTATAAGTTGTGGCCTTTAAGTAGAAGTAGGTACTCCTTATTTTCCTTTCATTTACAACCGCTGTATTCTTATATTCTGTGACTCCCTCGATAATTCTGGTAATCCCTCAATAACTCCGTAATTTGTAAAAGAGTGGCTCTCGAATCGACTTTCTTAATCCACTGCTATTATTGTAAGATCCGACAATGAATAAGTCATTAAGGACGTCCCGTCGTCACAGAAATTGTGTTTTAACTTTGCACGAACTTGAGAAATCCTTGTGATGTTTTGCCATTTCCAAATAATGGCTCCTTAAAAGTAAGAATTTACGTGCTCTTGGGTTTAACAGGCAAAATAAAGTACTTTTTTAATTTGTTTGTTACAATGAACAGTTTCGTCAATATGCTACATAAAATTTTTACGAATAAACAAACAATTATTTGTAAATATTATTATGTAAGTGTGTTGTAAGTTCAGTCATCCGAAAAAGGGTTACGTTTTCAACCCTTGCGCAAATTATATTACTAACTAGCTGACCCGGCGAACTTTGTTCCGCCATAATGGCAATAAATAAGCAGACTTTTTTTTTATTTTGAACGGGATAAAAAGTATCCTATGTCCTTCTCCTGGCTCTAAACTACCTCCCCTGACAATTTTCAGCTAAATCGGTTCAGCCGTTCTTGAGTTATAAGTGGTGTAACTAACACGACTTTCTTTTATATTATAGATAGATTGGAAATGCAACTATTTTCATAAGCAATCAAGAGATTTTTTACAAAACAATACAAAAAATTATGTCATTACAACATCACAACTGTGCCAATTCTTTTCTTAGAATTTCTTCTGAACACAATGCATATCGCCCTACCCACCCACTGACACAAGAACCGTTTACTTTATGTGCAAACAATTTCACAGTTTACGAGCTTCTGCGCGATATCGTCGTTTCACTTCTTTGTAAAATACAATGCGCTCTAAACTCTCGTAAGTAGACTTTACAATATCTTTCTTATTTTCCGAGCCATTGTGCTGGCAAGTCTGAGCTCCGGTTACAATATTGACACTTTTTCCAGAGATTTACTAAAATCGTTTCGTAGTACACGTCTTTCGTAGTGGACTACCGCTACGAAAGACGTGTACTACGAAACGTAGCGTCTACTACGAGTACGGTCTGCTACGAACTGTATACTGCTACGAAATGTACACTGTTACGAACAGTATACTGCTACGAACAGCATACTGCTACGAACAGTATACTGCTACGAACAGAATACTGCTACGAAGTGTATACTGCTACCAGCTGCAGCTTCCGTAGTATACAGAAGACAAGAAAAGCGGTGTTACTTTGTGATAATTGAGATTTGAGAAGGATTTTTTTCCAAAATGGTAAGATCAAAATATAGATTAATCAATAATACTAGTCTAAGAGGCACTGCTAAATAGGCAAGTGTTAGAATATAACAAAGGTGGCAAGGTAACACAAATAATTACATAATCATGACTACACACACATATACAGTTACAATAAAAGTTAAAATGTAAACACACTGTTACGAACAAACTTTGTACTACAAAAGTTTTCAAACGAGTTGGCCGTGCTAACAAAATTACTGCGGCGAAACGTGGCACATTGCAAACCACTCCTACCAAAGCCACAGGAGTACTGCTTGAAGTGGGACATTGCAAGAAACACCATTAGAAATTTATTAGAAAACGTGTTGCGGGCGATACCCGATCGATCGACGCCGACAAAGCGGTTCATATCATAACATAGAATATTGTTATTACGATAAACACGACGCTAGCCGTATCAAGGAGTACTATTTATCACGGTCAGAAGGCTAAATGATTCACCGGCCCATACAGCGGATTATTTCACCTTAGTACCTACAATGTAACTTTATTTTTGAAATAATGATAAAAACTTCTATCAAACATTGACTTAAGTTTAAGCTACTTATTAAGTAAGACTTCCTAAATAATTCGGCCTTCAACTTGAACCAACTACGAGTTTGAACGACGTGAACTGCCATTGTGACCGATACCTAGATGTTAGTAAAAGTAACATACCTAGGTTCTTTTAGACAAAGAATTTAGAGACCGGTCGTTGTAGAAATCCTTGGGGAAGGCCTTTGTCCAGCAGTGGATATCATTTATCTGAAACGAACGAACTCTAAAGCTCAAAAGCTTTATCTTACTCGTAGTAGAAACGAAGATCTGCAAGATTACTAATGAATTGGATTAACAAGACTTCGTCACATCTTCTCT
Source organism: Ostrinia furnacalis (assembly GCF_004193835.3). Classification (NCBI taxonomy): domain Eukaryota; kingdom Metazoa; phylum Arthropoda; class Insecta; order Lepidoptera; family Crambidae; genus Ostrinia; species Ostrinia furnacalis. The sequence continues at coordinate 780,792 of NW_021132101.1, read as the reverse complement.
TCGATTCAATTTCGATACGAGAACGCGGAGCACATGTTTGTGAAGGAAAATTGTGTTTATTTTGCTGAGTACGAGTTTAAAGACGGGCAAGCATACGAAGTACCAACAAACACATGTACGTACATAATAATGTAACAAATAGGACCATTTTTAAACAGAAAAAGCTTGAATTTATATGAATTACCTAGGATTAAAATAAATAGCTGTGTGTTGAGCTCATACATATTAGATTACCCCAGACCTATTTCAGAAAGGCCCTCGTTACGTTATTTACCCACAAAATAGCCGTCCGCAATCAAGTAGGCAAACACACTAAAGGCACAAGTACACCAAATATTATTCGCGCGAACAATACATTATTATACATTTTTTATAAATTTTCGTGCGCGCACTGTCTCAAACAATGACGTAGATAAGCTTTGTGCTACTTATACGAACGAATAAATAAAAAAAGACCTTCCTGAGAGAATCAACTAGTGAAACGTTGTACATCGGTGGTAGGTACACCACCTTTATGATTTAAACTAATTTTGACCGTTACTAAGTAAACAGTTTTTGGCTGTATAAATTACCCTGATTCTGAATGTGTATTTGATTTTCGTGGGTGGTAGGTTACCTTTGTGCAATGAATAATTAACTTTTTTTTGAAGTTTTTATACAAAAAAATAACATTTGCATATCTAGTATTAACGATGATACGTTTACTATTTATCTATTCACGTAAACGTAATAAGAATACGGAATGACGAATCAAGAAAATTCATAGTCATCTAAATGGATTAAATAAATAAGACAACATAATTCTCAAGCCGAATGCGACAACTTGTTCGACAAGTATTACACATTCTACTTGCATGTTTAGTTGAAGTAATCTATCATCAAAGGCTATCACCTACACATATTTCTCAATACAATCTGTAGTGTAGATCATAATCTGATTGTAATTAATTAATATATTCGGTTATACAGGGTGTCCCAAAAACAATGGATAACCCTGTAACCATCGATAGGCCTCGCCATGGTCTTCCTAACGTCCAATTTTGACCCCAGTAAAAATATCACCGTTTTCAAGATTTTTAAGTTTTAGTGCATTTTTAGAAAATTTTCACCTGCGATTACTTTTTCTCATGCCATTTCTACAAATGAGGATACTTTTCAATCTAGTTGTTTTCCTTATCACAAGGGATAGTTGGGCTATCAAAAGAAAAGATTAAAGTTCAACAAACTAGTTTAAAAGTATGAAAATTTTAAGAAATTGCAGAGAAGAAGGAAAAATTAATTCATTGTCTTGCACTTTTGATCAGCCATCGTGTAAAAAAAATGTAGGAAGACCATCGTGCCCATTACCTTAAAAACTTCCTTGGTTAATTGAGATTCTAAAAAGGTATCACAAGCCTATGTTTTCTGTATTATTTTTATCTTATGGCTACTTGAATAGCAACTAGTATGAAAACTGCAAAAATGAGTTTTTCTCGTAATAGTTAAACTTTGACTGCATAGTGGCATTAAATACAAATGGATAATTTTTGGTGTAGGAATTTTAATAAAGCAACATTTTATCATCATCATCATCATCATTTCAGCCATAGGACGTCCACTGCTGAACATAGGCCTGTACCCCAATGATTTTCATAATGACCGCTTGGTAGCGGCCTGCATCCAGCACCTTCCTGCTTACCTTTATGAGGTCGTCGGTCCACTTTGTAGGTGGACGCCCTACGATGCGCTTTCCGGTACGTAGCCTCCACTTGAACCTTTTAGTAGATAAATTGTAACTTTTGAAGTGCAAGACAATGAATTAATTTTTCCTTCTCTTCTGCAATTTCTTAAAATTTTCATACTTTCAAACTAGTTTGTTAAACTTTGATCTTTTCTTTTGATAGCTCAACTATCCCTTGTGATAAGGAAAAAAATTAGATTGAAAAGTATCCTTATTTGTAGAAATGGCATGAGAAAAAGTAATCGCAGGTGGCAATTTTGCTAAAAATGCACAAAAACTTAAAAATCTTGAAAACGGTGATATTTTTACTGGGGTCAAAAATGGACGTTAGGGAGATCATGGCGAGGCCTATCGATGGTTACAGGGTTATCCATTGTTTTTGGGACACCCTGTATGTCAGCGCTTATTTGGCGTAATTAACATTTGTAACGATTATGTTATTAACTCATTACTTCGAGTATGATATGTCATTGACTACTAAACTGATTTAGTTGGAAGACTTATTTATTATATCAAGGATTTCACCTTGCTACAGCATTCGTGACTATACAATAATAGTAGAGCTACTTCTCTTATCCGAATTTTGTAGGTAGAGTTAAGTTTGTTGAAAACCTGACATCTCACATTGACATTCTTGGCCAGAATAAATGAGCGCTTTTTCTAATTTTCTGAATCAATCATGAATAACTGTTACCATGGTGTTATCTAAACAATTCCATAGATGCAAAAATTTTGAGAAAACAGTTGGGAAATAACTGATAAACTTTTTGAATAAAATATTCACATTGAAAACTTTCATGAAAATGTTAAAATACGGATAGATCATTGCCTGTTAATTACTGAACTTAGATGGGCCTTTGATTAATTTTCCACCGAAATGTTTTAATTAGGCCGCAGAGTGATTAACGCCAGGGCAATTAAGGGGATTTAGCTAATTTAAGATAATTTATCTCCTTATTGCATTTTTTCTCGTCCAGTAAAATGTTTAGAGTTTTTGTTAATTAAACTTGCCATTTATCTTGCTCAGACAATCTTAATTTATTTTATAGAGCTGAATTGAGAGTTATGTACGCATATTGAGTTTGTACTAATAAGAAAACATTATAATACGCGAACACACCTCGTATAAGAAAGCTAGGTACTTTAGAACCTAACTTATTTCGGGGAAAAAATGCTACATATTTAGTAATAAAACTATTTCACAAATGAAGTCCGACTAATTAACAGTAATTTTCGCAATGACTGAATTTATTCCCAATAATCCATGACTATAAAGATCACTACAATGGCATCTTAACATAGTTGTAATAAGTACGATATTTCAACAAAAGCTTATAGTCTGACTGTGCTTACAAACAGCAGTCACAACTTGGCAAACTCCGTGAGCCATCGCGACTATCGCCAAACTGGGAGCACTCACGTAACGGCCTACTGACACGATATTCATACGTCTTCAGACACTAAAAATACTGTAAAATGTAGGAAGAGGTACAGGTGTACGAGGTAGCCCAAGAGTTGTTTAGTAATCGGTGATTATTTTTAGTAGATAAATTGTAACCTTAGTAATTTAAAAAACGTTTTACAATACAGCTGAAATTAGCTCAATGATTGTTACCTTTATTAAATGACGTTAAGCTTAGGTTATCAGAACGGACTATTTCCGATTATTAGAGTAATAAATGCTGAAATATCAGTAAGTAATTGACAATATGCGCTCGTTAGGAGTCATTAGCGACATTATCATTTAAGTTTTTACCGCCTAAGACCGCGGGAAAAATAAGGCTGCACATAAACTATTCTCGTAGTGACCAATAATATGAATACATACACTATAGTTATTAAACTATACATAGACATTTAAGCCCTTATTACAAAAAGTTAAACTCGCGTTGATCTTGACATCTTGTTTTACTAAAAACCAAGGTTCATCGTGGGTTATTTTTAAATAATGCCAATATAACTAGTATTCTCTACATAAGTTCACTGATTTTAAGCCATAGATTAAAAAAAAAAGGATTGAAGTGAGAAGTTCACAAATTACTCGTTCCTGTGGAATATTAAGCATTTTGCAGTCAATGTGCAAACTTCATTTGGCCTTTCTTATCACTTTACATCTCGGTACGTTACCCATCCCGAATATTTTTTAAAAGAGAACCGAGATCAGACTTACTGATCTGGTCCAAACTCTATCAATCCTGCTATTAGCTTATCGCAAATTGCATTAAACTCTACCACAGTTTACCTGACATTTACTGACTCTACGTACCTAGTATTAGTAGACTAGTGCGCGATCACCCTGGCTTAAGTAAGGTAGACCGTAGAGCATGCATGCTCGCATTAGTCAGAATTTGGATCAAGGTGTAAGACAACGCCTATTTATTACCTACTCTACTTGTTCCCACAATCATTTGTAACCTTAGCGAGGTTACTTTGACATACAAATGATATTTATATTAATTTATTCTTGAGCTAATGTAGAATAATGGCTTACGTATGTGTGTCTTTATATGGTTGTTAAAAATAATAAAGTTCATAATACATTTGAAGTTTAACGCTATTTTCATTTTGGTTGATCATTTATCTAACAATAGGATAAGAATTTATCTTATTTGTAAATACACTATTTGGTGTTTTAAAGTACCAAGTGTCACTTTATGCTCAATATTTGAATGATTTCTATTTGACACTTCTGCTTAAAATTAACAGTTTAGCGAATAATTTTCCGCATTTCCACTTCTTTGTTTTTGTCACAAATTCACACATCACAACACGACGTGTCCAAAACTAAACCAAAGTGCTAAGTTATGAAGCACTTCGGTGGCTTATTGTGTCAAGTTATTGCGTTGCCATGGCAACACTAATCCCTTTCACAATCCCTTTATTTACCTTCGGCCTAATGAAGAATCGTCACCGCCAAAATCAATCGAGCTAAATTTAATTAAACGCAGCCAATACCGCTAACTTGTAATTATGAACTTTCTGTAGGGAGAGACAAAGCTCAAAATCTTTTGACAACAGATTAATAGGACTAACAAAGTTATCAACAATCCCCTCCAGTTGATAACGCACGCATAAAGCATATGATATGTATAGAAAAGGATACTAAATTGACAATTGATTCACCATCACTCATGAATCAGAAGTTTTCAATCCATACATCAAATACAAACACATTTCATTTCTGAAAATATGTTCGATATGTCTCCAAAGAATACTTTTCGGTACAACCCATCGTACCAAAACAAGATTTACCAAATTGTTTTCCACTTTATTGGAAATCCTGGCCTTTTCAATCTTGTCCTTTGACAGATGAAGGGTACGCGCGTGAATAAATTCCAGCATCCAGGGAGGATCAGCGAGATTTGCACAGCTCTGGAAGACATGTGAGTAGGGTATCCAGTAAAAAGGGTAATATTAACTACTTTGTAGCTTTTTTTTTTTTTTTCGGGGAAAAAATGCGTTGAATCGCATACCTACCCTGCGGGGACAGGGTAGGTTATGTGGGGCTCACCAAGTCAGAAGGACGAGGCATACCCACTAAAAAGACCCCGGTGCTCCATCACTCGCCACAAGTGGGAGGAAACTGTGGGTTTCCGGACAAAGCCTTCTCTACCACAGCCCCTCCCGGCGATTGCCCGCCTACACGGCGGGCCCTACAAGCCCCCCAGGACGGAGGGCGACAGGAGCAACTGGAAGCACACAGCTGTTCCCGTCCGACGGTGGTGGTGGCCTGTGCAATGCAGGCGGGGGCGCCCCCACGCCCCCAGCCCGCTGGCCATCACCGAGGAGAGGAAACTGGAGGCGATCATATTGTCGCCTCCTCTGACCCCTCCGCCATCGCCGGAGCGAGGGCGCGTTTGGATCATCGTCGCGCTCTCGCTCCGCGGCTTCCTTCTGAGACATCACGTCTTCACAGAAGGATGCCATTGCCACCCAGGCCTCGTTGCTGTCCAGCATAGCTTTGACTATACTGGGCAGTACAAGGTCCCGGCCTACCGCCGCGATAAGCGTATTGCGCTGCGGAGCCCACGCCGCACATACCGCAAGGGTATGGTGCGCCGTGTCCTCCGCACCGCCACGACACGCGTGGCAGGACGGCGTCTCTTCCCTCCCAATGCGGTGCAGATATGAGCCAAAGCATCCGTGCCCGGTCAACACCTGCACCAAATGGAAGGAAAGGTACCCGTGCGGGCGCTCGAGCCACCTTTCTATGGTCGGCGCGAGCGCATCCAAGGTTCGGCGGCCCGACTCGGCAACGGCGAGGTGGTCTGCCCACTGCTGGACCACAGTTTCACGAGCCTCGCGCCGAACCGCCTCCCTCTCCTCGAAGGCTGGGTGTTCGCCCCGCTCTTTCTGGGCCGCCATCCATCTGTAAACGGCGGCCTGGACATGCGCTTCTAGCTCCCAGGGAGGGGTCCCCGCCAAGGCGCATGCTGCGTCGAAGCCGACGGTGCGATACGCCCTGGCTACCCTCTGGGCGATGGCCCGTTGGGGTCTCCGGAGGTGGGCCGCGTTCCCCCTCCTGTCAAGGGTGTCAGCCCATATGGGAGCCCCGTATAGGGCCATACTCTTAAGAATGCCGGCATAGAGTTGTCGGCATTTCGCCCTAGGACCCCCCAAATTTGGGAGCAGCCACGAGAAGGCGTCGGCTGCCTTTCTTAGGCGCGGCGACATGTTGGCGAAATGTGCGCCAAACTGCCACCGGCTATCAATGATTAGGCCCAGATATTTGAACTGGGCCTTGACATCGACCCTAACACCTGCCACCATGATATGGGCATCAGGAGGGATCTTCTTACGGGGCCCGTGGAAGTAGATGGCCTCCGTTTTATGGAGAGCCACTCCGAGCCCCAAACGCCCTATTCTGTTGGCGACCATTGTGCCACCTGTAGCGGCCAGGCAGGCCGCCTCGTCATAATTCCTCCCCCGGGCCGTTACAAGGGTATCGTCTGCATAGCAGATGATGTCCATGCCCGGAGGAAGGGCGCCGCGCAGGACCCAGTCATATCCGATGTTCCACAAGATCGGACCAAGGACGGACCCCTGTGGAACACCGGACTTGACACCATGCCGTCGAAGTTGGCCGGCTCTGTCCACGAACAGTATCTCTCGGTTCGACAGGTAGTCGGCCAACAGACCCTCTAGATAAGAAGGCACCTCGTGGTATCGAAGCGCCTCCATTATGGTGGTGTGGGGGATGGTATTGAACGCGTTTGCTATATCAAAAGATATAGCCATCACACCATCCCCTGTATTCACTGCCTGCTGGACGAGGCCTTTTAAGCGGGACACAGCGTCAATGGTCGACCGGCCTGCCCGAAAGCCAAATTGGGCCTCAGAAAGATTGGGCCCATTTTCCGTCAAGTGCTCGACGAGGCGGTACGCTATGATGCGTTCGAATAGTTTCCCTACCTCGTCGAGCAGGACTATAGGCCTGTATGCAGAGGGGGAGTCAGTTGGGCGACCCTCCTTGCGCAACAGGCACAGCTGCCCCTCCTTCCAGGGTTTCGGGAACTTTCCGATAGCAAAGCACTGGTCGAAAAGCTCCCGGAACCGACTTTCCAGTTCTGACGAAGCCAGAGCCACCATCTTGGCCGGGATACCATCGGGACCAACTACTTTGTAGCCTGGATCAACCTTAAAGACTCGAGACAGAGATACAATCAATAATTATTATAATGATAGATGCTTTTGGTAAAATTACTCTCTCATGACTTACCCTGTATCTTTTGAAACAATTGTGACAGCGTTAATCTTATGATCGAAGAAGCGAAGCGATGACGACTTTGAATCTGTCTTACTCTACTTACATGAAGTATGGCAATTCAACATTATTAACTCGAGGAGGTCGGAACCAAAGCTTTTTGGTATTTCATACTAATTAAAGATATTTTGACCTACAGGTATTTACACCTTTCATTTGATCTTAATCTGTCCGATAATAGTAGAACGTTTGGTAACACAAGTGCTGGTAAAAGATTATCCCGCCTTTGAACACGTCTTTTGATATACCCAAATGTACTGCATAAGTATACCGAGTACTTAGATGATTTCAAGGACCATTACACATTGATAATTATGTGGTATTTATATGAATGATAGAAATCCACGGAAACAGTCTAGACACTCAGATAATAGGTACGACGACAGATTTGTAACTATGTAAGGTGATTAAGTATTTACAATTTTTGTATGTAATATTGTTATTTTCATAACATTGGAACATTTAGCTGACCGCCGGCTGAGCTTGTAAAACAATATAGCGCGAAACAACAATATTAGTGTCAATAATAAATATTCTTCATAGAGATTCATTAACATTTTAGACACAATAATATTATTTTCATGTTTACCAATACTAGTTTTGTGATTACGAAATTATCTGTGTCTGTCTGGCTGTTTTTTACGTTATAACGCAAAAACAACAACAACTTATAATGGCACTCAATACTTTTGAATAGACTTTTAACAAAAGGAAGTCTATACGATCAAAGTCATAGAGTCAATCAAAAGATAGTCGAAAAGTGAATCGGGCAACGGCTAGGTTACTAAGTCACTGCAACGCGACCGCAAACCAATGTCAAGACGACCTATATGAGGCTATTAATACCACCTAAACTAACGACCCGACCTGGCTGCGCATAGATACTTAGGCTGAGTTGCACCAACTTACTTTAACAATAACCGGTGTTTTTTGTATGGAGTTTGACAGATTTTTGATGTTTGTTAAAGTTACAGTAAGATGGTGCAACCCAGCTTTAGTTAAGTTACTTAACAGTTGTGATAAGTAACATATTAGTATCTTCATTCATTAGTCTTTCTCTTGATAACTATCTATTGATGAAAACTGGGTAAGCTGAAAGAGGATACCGATATAAATGATAGGTTCGTTCGTACCTTGAAAAGCAAGAATGCATACTAAGACAAGTATTAATTTATCGTATTTATTACTGTTTGCTGTTCATAAGTTGTGTTTACTTAGCATTTTGTAACGCAACTTTTCTGAGCTTTGATCAATCTTAAAATTTGTTAACATTTAATGGAAAAACTTTTAACAGTGTCTTACATTTGACGTGAAACGCGTTCTTCGGTAGGAACTTCGGACAAGTCAATGTTGGTTCGATAAATTGAGTCGCTATCGTTAGAAAATTGTACAAGTCCTAACTTTCATCAAAAACTATTCGTAATTTAACAAAGAATAATAGCTCTTTTCAGGTAATAGTCCGCTGAAACTAAGCGTTGTTTTGAATTCAATTTCTTGGAATAATAGGTAATTTAAATAAAAGTGTTGAGCAGAAAGTAATAAAAGCAATAGGTACGACCTATTAAATACGAGTAAATTGTAGAATCAAGTTAGTCCGCAACTCTACGCTGTTTCTAGATTCACCACAACTTAGTAGTAACTAACTAAAGAGTACTCCTATGTTACTCCTAGTTCAATGTTTACTATAAAATGAAAGTAGGTACCTACTACATAATTATTATACCTATCTAATTAAATAAAGTAACCAATACGAGTAATCCACATAGCAACGCGACGCCACGAGCAAACATATTTACTCAATTGAACAGTTTTTCCACGACCATGTCTATTATCCGAGCTATCAGTTACCTGGCCAGACATTGCCTTATTGGAACATTTTAATTGTAATATAGATTTATGTTATAATAACTCAACGGTTACAAATGGACGACAGCAGAGTTTAAACTTGTTTAACGATGTCGTTATCAACCATCTGTGCCTCCTATTAATTAGTCTGTCATTTCTAAGAAGCTTTTATTGAAGAATTGAAACGACTTTCATCTTATTTACTTTCACGAAAGTCTGCTTCGAGTATTGTCTACATTTTCCTCCTTTGCACGAATTTACAAAATTGCGTTACCTTGTCTATACCCGTTGCCATGGAATTTCTTTATGTTCCCAGAAATGTCGTTTACCGGCCATTCNTTACCTAAAGAGATTTAAATGAATTCCCTCTTTAGCCACCTACATAATTTTCTATTCTGTGCCCCTATACTTTCGCAATTTTGTACATTAAATATGATTACAATCGTCTCAAACCAAGACTGAAATGTCACAGTGATTTCGATATTATTTCAATTTGTAATCTGATAACAAGCACCATAGAATTTAAAGTCATTGTTAGTCTAGTCGGTTTTATTGATTTGCCAGGTTTTTAAAGTCTATTGTCGGGAAATGGACGCCCACTGGCCATAGCCGCCCATTATTGTTATTCCAATAAACGCAGACTGTGTTTATGGACTCAAATCTTAATTTACGATCAACCATAGGCAAGATGTCCTACCACAGTTTCTTTCAATACCCTATCTCCCTACTGGTCATCTGGTAGTCATAATATTATCAGTGAGAACAATATTAAATCTGCAAAAGGGCTGCAGGTGCCATAATATATCCCGTTTAGTTAAATGGAGTCCCATTTGCCGGTCCACCGCGGGGAATGGCGGCGCCACCCTCCGTCTGAGTCGTCTGGGCACGTCGATCATTTAAATAATACGGTTAGATCACGGGCTCGATACTCTCAACCAGCATTTATTTATTTATTCTAGGTGTAAAGAGTATTGTCTATACGTGACTTGTTTACAGATGAGAAACTTTTGTTTAGGTAACTTCATTTTCGATTGTATTGTGTGTGTCTGAGGATAACTGGCAAATGGTCATAAAGTTTTCATTTTATTCAGTGTTTTCGTGAATTATTGACCCAAACGGAAGGTTCGTAAAATAGCGCTTGCTTTAGCAGTAACTTTGATCAAAGAAGGAAACAAAATAATTTATAGTTTACTGTTTTAGACAGATGTACCTAACTCAATAAATCAAAAATAAGGAAAATTCAATCGTGCGTCAGACTGATGTAACCGTTACTCGTCGGTTATTTTGATGATTAACACACCTATTAAACTTTTTGGGAAAATACCGTTACAATTCAATGAAAGTATATCACAAGGATCAAGAACAGGAAAATTAACATCTCTTTAGAAGATTACTAACGACGACCAACGTCAAAAAACATCTAATTTGATTATTTTAAAACCTTGTAAGTACAAAGGAAAGCCGTATGGTTCCGAAGAAGCCGAAGAGTAGAATGGGATCGATCCCACTTTTCACGTGGATGACGTAAAACTTTTACGTCATCCACGTGAAAAGTGGGATCGATCTTTTACGGTAAAAGGCCACTAAGGGACAAATCTACGGACAAATAGGAGGATTCACTTAAACATGCTACTGACAGATCTACTTACATATCTTGGACACTCTCAAAACATTCGTAAACAGCCAAATTCACGCTTTTCTGAGACAGACCAACCTTGCTATCCACCAGAACGTGACACACCACTTCAGAGCGATGACAAACCGATATTTCTGACAGTCATCGTGATTTGTGTCTACGATAGTAAACTAAATAGGCTCTAGGAACAATACGTCATTATGGCCCACGCAAAGGGCGCCCTTAACTGATCGATCAAGCAAGATATTGGGCTAGGCAGTCCTACGAATATCATGTTATCTATGACGTAAGATATAGTGTGGTGTGGCAGAGATATTAGATATAATAATCCGACTTACTTTTACCTAATATTTTTTTATTAAGCTAGTGTAATAATAAACAAAACAATATTTATTTTTGTTGTGTCCCACAGTTTCCACTTCTACTCCAAACGCGTCAGGTTATAATGGAGTGTGTACTTTATCGTTTTTTAGTGTCACCATTAAGTTTGTGCACGCAAAGCATTAAACGATGATTTTATGATGATAAATAAAAAGACGATCAGCTGACGTCACTGTTAGGTAATTTGTTACCTGGTTACGGAAAACAAACATAATTTTTGCCGCGGGCTTGTGATACGGATCTAGATGTAATAAAATGGATTTTGGACTATGAAGCGATGTNAGCGATGACCAAGGTATAATCTAGTCTAGTAATCAAGCCATTTCGTTTAACATTCACTACTTGTTCTACGCAGACCTTGAATGATCAGCAATCGGAGCAGGAAAGTAAAAGGTGTCAGTGGGCAAGTAGCGTACATACTTAGTAGTGTTTTAATTGCCGCCTGGCACCGTGAGGCAACCGCGACCAGCTGTGGATCGATACTTCGAACCCACACCCACTGTCGATGGACGCATAGTTCATATTGAATACCTATCGTGAACGTGGACAAATATGCGAAAGACTAAGGTCAGGGAGAGTCTACCTAGTCAGTCAGGCAGTCTATAGGCAAAGCAAGAAACCTTTGAGATAACCATTTGAAGGAATGATCGACAAATTGATAGAACAACAGTCAATATGTTTTTTCTGGAAAATATAGCTCATATACATTATACATACTAAGTCGTCTCTACTAAAACTATACCCATATGAATATCATACTTTTCTTATAGGTATGATTATCCAATGCAGAGTCATCATAATGCAAACTCTACTTATTTTTGGGTTAGGCGTTTTTGTGCTAATTGAAACAATTCATTAGTGACTTATTAAAATCATTCTACGCACTATTNAATATTTCTTTCTCTTTATGTCAATTTTTAAATAATACTTCGATCATAAAATTAGGTACTACAACGCACGCCAGCGTCCTGACGGGCGCGCATGACACTCGACTGATATAATACCCGCCGGCGGGGCGCTTCGCTGTAGGTAATTATCGGATGTACCGCGCGGAGTGAGCCAGGCCTGGCACTATTCTCCAACATTTCTTCGCAAATTATTAATTAATACCTTCCCGAGTAATAAAGTGAAGGCCTTCCTTATTAATGTCAGAAAACATCGTCCAAAACGTGTAATTAATAAGTTACTTAGAGGCTAATGTGTAGCCATTTGACCGTAATAAGAAAGAAAATGAAATATTTATTAGTAGAGCAGAAAAGGGCATGGAATAAATTGCTCGAATCAACAACCGTCGAGGCAAAAAAGAAAATCTAGCGAAGCGAGCATCCTCGTGACCTGTCACGGATTAGGGATAGCAGAATTCGTAAAGGAAACCCAAGAATTAAAAGGGGAAGAAGGGTACGCATTGTGAATTGAAATATCAAAAATTGAACGACGTTTTTGATGTAATAGGTAACATTTTTCGGTCATATGAACCGCTATTTGAATTACTTTGTGAATTTTTCATAATATTTTTAATATCATCACCAATTCGCAAGGAAAACTTAAAATAAAATCTAGTCAAAGTCAAAGTCAAAATGTCTTTATTTGTTTGGACTAATAAATAGTTCTTACAAATCGTCATTTTGCTCTTAAGGAGCCTCTACATGTCTCATAATCTTTTTACCCTACCAGCGCTTCGAGACCAACATTTGGCAAGTGCTGAGAAGAAGCGCCGCAACAAACTCAGTCACCACTGTCTGCCGGTTAATATAAATAAATAGAAATAGTAGTAGTAGGTACATTCGATTCAGGAGCAGTTCACTGAATTTACCATGCATTCTTGTATGGTGTATCTTATAAGAATGGGTATACAAGATTGCGTGGTATATTAAACAAGGTAGTGACGTGCTAATATCTAGACTTACATATTAAGATACTAATATAGAATGCCCAAATCAGAAAATCCTAGAAATAAGTATCATTGGCACAGGAATACTTACAATACCAAACAATTGTATAGCCTACTGTAAAAGTACGAAATTAATACCTAAATTTAATAATGTAAAAATCAACACTACTGTAATTCAACCAGATTTTAATATTATAAATCAATCTTGTTGTACCCTAGATAAGTTTATAAATGTAATCAGTAATGATGAAGTCCCCTTGAAATTACAAAATATTGATTTAGATGTTTTTACTTTGGAAACGAAATCAAAATTAAGATCGATATCTGACCAAACTGATAAAATTTTAAATCAACATCCCCTTATTAAATACGAAACTCATTACTCGATTACACTCATAATCGTTATATGTATAATTTTAATATTTTGCATTTTAAAAATGTTTTTATGCATTAAATCGCGCAGCCGTCTAACTTACCTTTTCCCGAGATCCTCTCGCGCCAATCCTGAAAACTTACCTGTAGAACCAGCTCCAGCTCCTCCAACTCCCGAACCAGCCATTCCCTTGAAGATCATTAAACGTCATCCTGATGCAGAAGAAATCCCATCTCCTAGTATACGCAGAAATGTGTAAAACCTAAATTCTTACCTTTTCCGTTTTTTCCTAAACATCGCTCATTTCACCCCGATGTTTAGTCTACCCCCGGGAGGTGTTACAGATAGCCCTCGCACCCTATATTGCTTACTTGACATTCCGCCTTTTGCCGACTCATCCTTTTCCATCCATAGCCTGCGATACCTCGCATTTCCAAGTCAGTCTCATTCCACCATCCGAACTAGACGGCTGTCTTATCCTATTAATCTCGTGTTCTTTTTTAAAAACCCAAATCCTCTGAGGCTCATAACAGAACGACGTTTTTGATGTAATAGGTAACATTTTTCGGTCATATGAACCGCTATTTGAATTACTTTGTGAATTTTTCATAATATTTTTAATATCATCACCAATTCGTAAGGAAAACTTAAAATAAAATCTAGGTGTTCAATACACACAAATTTTATTGTTAGTCGTGAATGATGTAGGCACTTTTAGCATTACTTAACAGCTGGTACTTAACTATCCTCATGCTTAAATTATATTGCGTTACTATTATACTATTTAGGAATGCTACATGCATATAGAAGTAAACAAACATGGAAAATATTATAGTAAAATTTGGCATACAGCCAAATAGGTAGTGCCTTTCTGGCAAATATTGATGAAAGAAATTTAAAATTTCTAAGCTAACTACCTCAAAATAAGACAGAGCCTGCCTCTAGATGTAAAAGTGGCGTACCTATTCGTTTCCATAATGAAAATTTAATATTCCTATGTCATAAATGTAAGTCAAGTTATATGAGGGTAGGGTGAACCGAGTCACCCCTGAGTGCCCGCCAGTCGCGACCCCTCTTAGCTAGGTATTGCCACTCCACCGGCTCTTTTGAGTATAAAATTGCGTCGCGAATCAGGACGAGAACGTTTCTAGATTATATCGTCGACGAAAGCAGGCACAAAATGTTCTGGATAAATGGAACGACTGGAGATATCTCAAGATCTACAAGAGTGCTTTGATAAGTCAATTTGTAAGCAACTTTTAGGAGTGAATAACATTAAAATCGTTTCTTTAGGATATCAACCTAAATTAAACGTTATTTGAATGTCGATTCTCAATACTTTTAGAATAAAACTGACCCTCTTATTCGTCGTATAATGCAACCGTCTCACCGACCTTGTCTGGAAGGGGTCGCATTTAGCGATAAGACCGCCATTATAAATTCTTTAGTAAAGCTTACTTTGTGTGATGTACAAAAATAATATTATTATCATATTTAACATGATTAACACTGAACTGAAAAAACAAACCTGTACAGGTAAGCAAGTGTCAGCATAATTGCTTACCTAAATCTCTACATCCTCGTACAACAAGCTCTATGAATAAAATTGTTTCTATTCTTTGGTTTATTATATTGTTTCCCGTCTTTGTATTTTGTTTCAGCGTGCATATTTTCCGCGGTTATAAGCATAACCGCATAACCCTCGTTATTATTAATTTAATCTCCTTTTATTTAATTAACGAGTTCGTTAACTGAGAAAATATTTTACAGAGCAATGTCGTAATTGCTTACATAATTATTATATTATAAAGCCTGAAACTCGAACGCGTTATTTGAAAGCATTATGTTATAACGGATGACTCAGCAAACAGCTGGTTTGTTTGAATTTTGTTTATTGGCCAGTCTGTTGACGTTCAAAGATAACAAGATTTTTCAGGAAGGACTACACATCCATGCACTTTAAATAATCTCCTGCAACTTATATTTCAAGTACTATTTTATCAGATAGAATATGTAGTAAACAACATCCGCATTTGTTAAAAGTCTGGTTAATTACAATGGAGTATTTGCACAAATATCGTAGTTAGAACGTCAGCGGATACCAATATTGACATTGCATAATTTTCCTCGTTGCGATTACGCGGAGTTAACAAACACAATTAATAAATACGGTTAACTAACATCAGGTGAGCGTTTGTTGACACGCGCCGCGACCCACGTGAACTTCGCGCCGGGAATAAAGTTCAAAACAAACATTAAAATACAATCGACGGATGGGGCCGGCTCACATGTCACTTGGTCGTCAGCTAACTGGGTCAGTGTGGATGTTTCAATGTGCTGAAGAGCCAAACACTTCCGCCCGGCGATGCGTGAATGCAACCATGACCTAACCGAATATTGTGATGATGGATTGTTGACAATGTAACAGTTGGCTTACCTTGTTGAGGCCGGGGTGCTTGAGGCGGTCCAGGCCGGACAGGCGGCTGGTGGACTGGCCATCGCCGCTGCCCCACAGTCCGATGCGATCGCGCTCCATGACGTCGTACGTACACTTCCCTCCGCCGGCGGCTTGCGACTGCTTGGCGGCAGCGAACGGAGCGCCACTTTTGTCTCGGTGCGCGGGGGGCGCTGGACTCATCGCGGTCTCGCTCCTGGGAAAGCGGGAAAATTTTCAGCGAGATACGAACCACAACGCAGATACGAACCAGTGCGGTTGCGCCCGGCCGATAACAGATGGCGCGGCGCGGGGCAATGACACCAGCCGTGGGAATAATAACATTTGCGGCAATGCGTATACGGATGGGTCAGGGATGACTTGAGGTTACTTTTCAGTGAAAATACATGTAACAATACAATACGTCATGTGAAAGCGTTTTTTAATTTTTGTATTTAATTTCAAAACTATTGTTTTACTTAGAAAAAACTTTTCCGTTTATAAATAATATTCGCTCTACTTTGACAATATGGTGCACCAAAAAGTACCTACTATTATTTTATTTGTAAATATGTATTAAATTTTGTATTTTGTCAATCTATTTACCCTCAAATACCTACCTTCCTGTGGTAAACATACACAAGAGTGAGTGTGATCGAACTTTGCCTAAACATGAAGAGAACTTTGTTGTTCAAGTTTTTAACTCTGAACTCTCAAAACAACTTTTTCATATTAAATTGTTAACCCCGTAACAGCTAACACGGAATTCGAACGCATCATGTCCTACCCACGAGGCACGGTGGTGCGACATGAGTGACCTCTATTTACACGACCTCTTCAATGTTATCGATCTTAACGTGGACGCGACCCCTAGCAATTACAGAGGCCAGTACAGAAAACCTAACTTTAACAGTTTATTATCGACGTAGGTATCTTTATTTTCCTTTCAGAGGCAATTTATACGGTCTATAACTGTCTAATATATAGCCAGGGTCTAATTCTCTTAGTACCTACGCGAAAAAACCCCAAATAGAGAAAACTAAGTTAGTCATTAACTTATGCTAAAAGTTATTGTCATTATTAGGCATTCATTTCGAATAAAGAAAATTCAATATGAAAAATGTTTTCAGAGTTTTTGGATCAAATAGGAATTGTGTTATTCAAACTTCGGTCTATAGAAGAATTTGAATTATTAAACAGACTAGACTAGACGTTAAAAATACAGTCTTGAATTTTATTGTTGAAGACAGGATTATTTATTTCTTGTGAATAGCACAAAAGGGGTAAAAGCTTGAAAACATGATAGCATTCAAAAAACATTAAGAAAAAATCAAGCTTTCGCATTTTGTCTAATTTCAACATAAAAAATCCTTTTGCTACGAGTATGCTACGAAATCTACGAACATCTACAGATCTAAGCTGCCAAACTACGAAATAGCTACGAAGAATTTGACCTACTTATTAGGGATTTAAGTCGAGGTTCTGTAGTACCTAAGCAAAACCGCGGGGCACGCCATACCGTCCTGCCGACAGGGACAGCTCATATGAATCACACTGCAAAATTAATATTGTAATTATAAGGCAGATTTAAAAAATGTAGAACAACAATGTTGAACAAATGTTCAAAGTGCGTTTAACTTTTTGGTAAAAAATGACATGATTTTGAGAACGAATTTTGTTCTCCTTTATATATTTTTTTAGTCTTACACCTTATTTATTTTATTTTAAGAATGGGTTTTCCTCTCAAAATAAGATTCAACAAGTCAGTAAAATAAGATTACTGATTCTAGTCAAACATGAGTGAGCCTAACGCTATTAAGTTACACTACGTCTCTACAAGCCTGAATTTTATAAAATATTGTGATACAAATTTAGGTATTTACTATCTATCTATTTTTACTCATTTTTACTCCTGTATCTCTACATGAAGTATCTTATTTGAGACTATGGGAGACTACTGCAGATTTTATTACTATACAGAAAATCCTGGATAATTTAATTACCGTAAGTTAGACTTGTTGACGACAGCTGTTTTAACAGCCTGCGAGATTACTAAAATACAAAAAAACTGATGTTGCAGAATAAATATAAAATATTAATCGTTTTAAAAAAAAATAAAAAGTATTTACTGGATTGAATCCTCTTTCTTGATGACATTATTTTAGCTTCCCTTTAATAATATAGTTTTCCAAAACGAAAAATTTTATAATTCAGTGTAAAATTGTGCAAAGTATATAAAACTCACCGTTTTTTGCAAATGTCTCCTGCGCCGTTCATCTGACGGGTGTCAATTTGGCTGTTAGATTTGACTTTGCGAGAAAGGAATTCCATAGTAAATAAAAAAAATAACCGAAAAGGAGATCAAATATTATCACAGATACCCAAATAACTTTAAAAAAAGTTTTACTAAAGGTAAGAAATTTTTAAAATAATTTTTAGATTGAGTTTTAGAATTTAATTGGACATTTTCTTAATACAGTGCCATTGAGCTCTGCCGAACTCGAAATGACGACTGAAGGTTGGAAGCTGCTGATCACGCTAATATCAGCAGACATCGACTCGCTATCTATCCATACCTATTAATCGTTGGACTACATAATAAATAAAGATTTTTTTAGTCACAATAAATATTTATCTCACACTCACTTAAAAATGGCTGATATGATGCCATTTTGAACAAACCGCATAGTATCTCTTCGTGCGGTGTAGTTGTTATTGTAGGTAGTAGGATGTGCGACGTGATTTATTAATTATTGGTAAATATAAAAACACAAAGTATTGTAAGTTTTGTAGTTTTGTAATTTTCCGCATATAATTGGCTTAAAAGTCATCATTTACTCGTACGTATTTCATACCTGTGATAAGTTTAACGAATAAATCAATTCTTAATTCTAAGCTACGCGTATGAATTGCTAGCCAACTTCCTCTGAAATACTTAACTTTTATTAACCTATCTTGACAATTAAGTTAGTTATTTGATTTTCCTGATTAATTTAACACCGGATGCAATTTGTCCTAAATTAAAGTAAATTATGAGAATAAAGTTAAGACTGGTCAAATGTCGGAATGTGATACAAGCCGTGCACATGCGTGGCACGCGGGTCGCGTCAAGATCACGGCAAGGTCGCGCGGCGCACGCGCACTCGCCCACTGCGGCTGATCGCGTGACGCCTCGCGCCTGGAGAAAGGGCGCTAGAAAGCTGCGCAGGGTCATTAGGGTTTATCTTGGTGTATACTACGGATGGTCATCCAGGGGAGGCGCAAAAAATTTCCCGTGGTACAGACAGGGTCAGGTGCTACGAAGGTCTTTGTTTGATTCGTAGCAAAGCTAATTTTGGCTAAAGTTGGAAAAGAAGAAGCTTTTTTGTCCATTTTTTATACAACGAACTAAATCTCTCTGCCCTCTCATGGTTTTAATATTTTTCTTATCTATTCTGATATAATAATAGTAATTATTTAATTAGCTAGTATATTACATATTTTTTTGTTATAAAATACTTTCAAGTAAGTTAAGTCACTTTCTTAAGGAAGCTTATTTGTCTCTTACTCTTAACTTATACAAAATAAAAACACTTGTTTTTACAAAGTTATCACAATAAACAAGTTAGCTAACTATCTCAATTTAATTTCGTAGCGTACCTACTACGAAAATAGTTTATTATCGTGAACGCGGATGAAACTAAGTTACGACGATGGTAATTCGCTTCTTGGAAAAGCTGTCTGTTATGCATAATATACTTACCATTAATTACTTTACAGTAACAAAAGTAACTACATCTATACTAATATTAAAAGCTAAAGAGTTTGTTTGTTTGTTTTTGTTTGGTTGAACACGCTAATCTCAGGAACTACTCTGGTTTGATTTGAAAAAATATTTTTGTGTTGGATAGCCCATTTATCGAGGAAAGCATATGCTTTCCTATTTAGGCCGTAGGGTGATGTTACATATGTAACATCACCCTACGGCCTAAATAGGTGCGGAGCAGTAAGAGAAAAATGTTGCGAAAACGGGAAATATTATTCGAATTATTTTCACGCGTACGAAGTCGCGCGCAGCTATCATAGGTATTAATAATAACTACATAGATTCAATTTTGAGATAGTTTAGACCTGAAGCTTCAAAATGTTAACTAAGATTATTTAAATGCGGATTTATCAGGCTCAGATATTTAATTTAGTTTTTAGTTAACACAACATTTATATTACACCTGACAGACATAGTTGTATAACGAGTGCAAGAGGAAATATACTAGATCGTTAACAACTGATAAGCCCATGATAACGACTGTTTATATACGTATAGTGCACATACATGTAGGTACATAGCTAGTATTAACCTGTTATGCATATAAGTATGTGTAATATGTGTTATGTTTGTAGATCACGTAGAGTTAAAAAAAAATTCATTGAACTGGTTATGAATTTATTGTTTTTGCTATACTAAGTTTTCAATTGGATTTTACAATCACAGAAAGTCATCAATCTCAAGAAAAAAAAGAAAATGAAATTGTAAGAACCTAACAACTTACATGCGTTAAGTACCTATATGTATTTTAAACAACTATGCATTCATAACTTTGGTAGCCAATACAATTAAATATTTAATAATTGTTGTAATTAAGATAGTAGGCTCTTTGATTAAGTTATATGGTTTAATATTGTGTAAATAAACATATTTAGGTGGTAGCACTATTTAAGCATCAATAATCGCCTTTAAACATTTACTAATTACTACTTCCACTTGAGTTCGTACGGTTTTGCCCGCAATTTCATAAGGTTTATAGAGCAAACTGATGTTTACCCATGGAAAGTGGTTCGCAGTGGTTCGAAAAGTGTCTACCTCGAAAGAACATGAACTTCCGTTAATGTAGGAGGAACTACTTCAAAAAAATACTCGTACACCATTTAGGTAGGGTAAGTCTTATAGTATGTAAGTAGTTGTTCTTGCCTCATAAACTAAATCGGATGACAGAAATTAAGTCCCTCGCCGGTCTTACGAAATAATTGCCGGCAGACAGTCTTCATACTAACCACCAGCTGACGTGGCGACGGTGTCGTTGCAAAATCACAACCGCAAAAAACGCTACTTGTCGTTTAATCACACACTTTAACATTTGTTCGAGCGCATGATTTAAAACTCTATTCTTGATAGCAATCAAACTATGTTACGTTACATTACATATATTTAAGTTATATACTTATGATTCATCAGTGTTTAGCTTTAGGTACATAAAGGGTGACTATAGTAATGAGTAAACACCCTTGTCAGGTAGTATATGCCGTCGTCTGTATTACTTGAACCTCTAAAATATATTACAGCCGAAATGACTTTCTGTACAATACAAACAAGTACGTTTCGTAGATTTTACAGGTTGATCGATTGATTGACGAATAAGCATTGTAATGTTTGTTATTTAGCAATAATTATGTGCTCTTCACAAACAAATCAACATAATATTAGGTTTCTCAATTTNAAAAACGCAACTTGTCGTTTAATCACACACTTTAACATTCGTTCGAGCGCCTGATTTAAAACTCATTTCTTCGATAGTAATCAAACTATGCTGTACGCTACATTTTATACTTTAAAATAGCTGTGCCGTTTCCGAACCCGTTTTCGCAACATTTTTCATTTTTGCTCTGCACCTATTACTCGTAGCGTAATGGTAGCCTACAAGCCTTCCTCAATAAATGGGCTATCTAACACTGAAAGAATTTTTCAAATGGGACCTGTACCTAGTTCCTGAGATTAGCACGTTCAAGTAAACAAACAAACAAACTCTTCAGCTTTATAATATTAGTATAGATAGATGATTCATCAGTTGAACTTTACATACAGGGTGACTATAGTAATGAGTAAACCCTTGTAAGGTAGTAAAATCCGTCGTATGTATTTATTTGAACCTCTAAAATATAGTTACAGCCCAAATGTCTTTCTATACAATTCAAACAAGTACGATTCGTAAATTTTACAGGTTGATCGATTGATTGACGAATAAAATCATTGTAATGTTTGTTATTTAGCAATAATTATGTGCGCTTCACAAACAAATCTACATAATATTAGGTTCCTCAATTATGTTGACAGGTTGATGTTTTTCGTAGAGAAAGTGTTGACAAGTGCCGATTAACTGCTATTAATTATGTTTACACAAGCTTAATCGTCACTTAAAATAGACACACAACAGAATATCAGGATATACAAATACAAGAAGAGTAAAAAAAACAAATTAAGGGTTACTACTACAGTTCTACTACTACTTAGGTGGACCGACGATCTGGTAAAGGTCGCGGGAAGAGCCTGGATGCGGGCAGCGCAGGACCGTTCATTGTGGAAAACCTTGGGGGAGGCCTTTGTCCAGCAGTGGACGTCATTTGGCTGAAACGACGACGACGACGACGACTACAGTTCTCCTTATCACGGAAGGATATATAAAACTCGAAAAGTTATCCTCCATTGTCTCTACATTGATAGTTTAAGGGAGCAAGCGGAGGTTTTAGTCTACTTAGAGATCTAATCAGCCGATATTCAGTATGTAATTGGCAACAGAATCCCATATTTACTCTGTTGCAGTCTCCATTGCATTACTTAAACTAAAATCTTATCTTAGACTAAAGTTTCTCAATAAATACAACATGATGTGCTTATGCATAAGAAAACGTTTAGTCATTTCTATTATTTTGCAATGACTACCTTACATGAGTAGCACTAGCACTCAATACCGTATGCGAAATAAATTTGTGCAGCACAAAGGTTGTCAAAGTCGCAATAAGAAACTGGGTCGACACCTCAATGGCGAGGATATGCGGATCCGCGAGTAATGGCGGCGATCAATCTAGGCGTCGTTGTGTCTGACAGACTCGAGGTAGACCGAGAGCTGACTAGATGTTGTCTGACATTATATTTATATTTTTAAACCGGCAGACAGTGGTGACTGAGTTTGTTGCGGCGCTTCTTCTCAGCACTTGCCAAATGTTTGTCTCGAAGCGCTGGTAGGGCAAAATGAATGAGACATGTATGTACGAGTATGTGCTTAAGAGCATTTGACGATTTGAAAGTAGTACATAATTTAATTAGTCTAAATAAATAAAGATAATTTCGATTTGATTTGAACCAGTTTTCTAACCATTGGCATTTTAGCCTGGCATGCGACAACGATAAAAACTTTTTTATTACCTCTTCAATGTAAATGGTACTAATAGGTCAAAAAGGAACTTAATGAATTATTGTAATCGAAAACTGAGGAAAAAGATGAACTTCATAAAGCTCATGAATGGTAGCAGATAGTAATCTAGCTCTTAGACTGTAAGAAAGATCTGTAGATTAGTCACCAGTTAGAGTGACCTACACATAGATAGGTAGGATAGGATTAGACCAGCTTTTCGAAGACGTAGTTAACACTTTATGAAGATCTAAGAGAATAGATTCCAATCATTGATCCTACTTATGTATAGTTTCGATTCAATATGTAGAGACAACTTTTTTGGTTTATTACTATTTGTTCCCAGATCCCCCTTGCAATGTTTGATTGAATGCAGAAGTAACTATCTCGTTTCCCAAATCGTTGCAACGAAGTGGCTATAAAATAATAAACTTGTAACCGCCATTTTGACATTTAAGAATAAAACTAATGACCCTCTGAACAACATCTGTATCATGCACAGAGCCTGCCCGGGTCGAGGTCGCCGGCTTCTGTCACTAATTGCACTTCCTGCACCTTGTAATAGATTACATAGCACTACCTTGCGGCTGTCATAAAAAAACTTAAGTTCGTGCCATTAATTCTGGCAGCAAACTTCTCCGCAATGATGTAGAGGTAAGATTTTTCAGTTGAAAAAAGCTCATGCGAATTTCCAAAGTAGGTAATATCTGCATATTATCAGCAACATCGTTAGCTCCAGATTAGGTCATAGGCAAATTAACCAATTGCTTAGAACACAGCTAAACTCGCTATGTAGAGAGGACCGTAGTATGAACAACAACAAATTGTTACTTCAAGAAAGAAACGCACAAAAACACGTTTCATACATTTATTTCCAAACATTTTTATTCTTATAACTTATTATGGTGGAATTACCTACCAAGATAATTAACAAAAATAATTTTACAAACTGCAATGACACCACTTCAAAATTGCAAAAAAAGTGTAACTATTTAATCGTTTTTGTTCTACACTTAATTATGTTAAGTACTTAGTTAAATCTAAGAAACACCTGTAATCCGTTAACAATGCCAAGGTCTGGCAAAAACTGTTGTCGCAAAAAAGACAATGTCAGCGGGTCATGAGCTGTTTATCCCGAAGTGAGGTAATCGTCTGTCTAAGGTAAGTAATAAGATTAGGTATAAATATGTTATTTATTATTCAAATAATTCATTCTACGTTATATTTACTTAATGCCCTTGTTAAGAAAACTGACCTTGGATTATTGGGATGCAATATTTTGTTACTGCGCGTAACGCCCCCTCACAATGGTTTCAACTGAAAACCTGCAGGCCTAAGATGCGCACCATGTTAAAATTTTATCGAGGATTTTAGACGTCCATTTTGTCGACAATTTTTATCGCATAAAATGGATAAAATGACACGATGAAAGCTTATTTATCGCGGCGCGCATCCTAGCTAGGCTAGGCCAACATTAAAAGTAATTCTTAGTACGTTTTTTTTACTTTTAATTTTAAAACTAATGTGTTATATTGTTTACGTTACATGATATTCTATTCAAAAATAAGCCACAAATAGACTTCAATAATAAGGCATAGCACCTTTTCATGAAACAAAAGCACTAAGTAAGTAAATTAATGACCGAGGAGTGCAATCCACGAATCAAGACGTTTTTATTTGGCTCACCCTGAGCTGTGTCAAGGATTTGATTCAGTCTATTTAATAACTAAATAAAGTAATCAACTAAACTCCTAAACTGATAACAAAAACAACACGTAATACTTTAGATAACTAGTTACACCATAAAGTCTTTGATTTATTTAAAATGTACGTTTCCAATCCAATTCCACTCTTGACGTTAACAACTAGCAGAAACATGAATTAATTTCCGCATGTGATTCATTCCATGTTTTTATATTTCTTTTATAAATTACCTGTTTCAACCACAATGAAGTACGAGGTTTATATGACTAGCTGTTATATGATGTACTTATGATGTACAATTACAGAAATACAGAATACAAACTGGTATTAGTAAGCTGCAGGTGCGCAAGAAGGTACTCACACCACGATAATATTGGTGCGATATAACAAAAAAAAATTATTCTGATCTACTGTCCTCTATAAGAATTAAACTTATAAAGGGACTCAAACATCATAGGAGTAAAAAACAAAGCGTTTTCTTCAATATTTAGTTTCGGAATGGACCGAAGAAACTGGAGAGACCATTTTCAGCGTAACTTCAGGTGTCGTTTGTTATTACGGGCGTTGTGTCTTGAAACTCTCATTCAACATGTACGTGTTAAATTAAACACAAATAGGGATGTTTCCTGGGTCAAAAAGCAAGAGTTTTAATTAGTCCGTCAGTTAACTTATCAAAAAATACTCTACACGTATTTTTCACTTTTTCAAACTAATGAAAATTTAAAGAGATAAAGCGCGCCAAAGTTCATAAGAAGAGGCCCGTGACGTCAATGCGTGCATAAAAGTGCCGCACGTTGTGACGTCGTGCGGAACTTCAACGCACCATAACTATGTAATTATTTGTTAGATTGACTAATAAAAATATATGTGTCCAATATTTTTTGATATTAAACATGACGGAAAATTTTTTAGGAAACTAGCCTATTGTTCAGCTTTTTATACAGGCTATTAATGAGTTCAGCGACAGCGATTTCTCATTTTACTCCTAAGTAGATTTCTTGTTTATTTTCAATCCCCTATCATAGTATCATTAGAGGTAATAACCACAAAGATTTCACCTATCTTTTAGAGTAAGAAATCATGTCAATCATCAAAGCCACACGACCGTGGTGCCTTTCGTCATATATCACAATGATTATGCGCCAATTTCATAGTTTATTTTTACTTGGTTATAACTTACCTATACTTAGTTACTGTACTAGCTGTCATGTAATTCGTTAGTAACTAGCGCAAAGTAACTTCGTGCAACTTGTTTATTGTAGCAAGCTGTTGCATAGTAGCTATACCTACCTACAGTAAATATAAACGTATAGGTATCTTATTTCGTAAACGCATAGTAAAGGAACGCAGATTTTCTTCGCTTGATCTTTCGATAGACTACTTAGGTACATATTACGTTTACACTGTATTTACGCGTGTTGTTCAGTTTGTAGTTAAAACTTACAAGTTACATCTTCTGTTAGTAGTTTTATTAGTGTCTTTGCTAGGCAATTATCGTTAAGTAAACTTTACATATTATTGCCATTATTCACAATTTAAATACCTAATAAATAATTACTTACATAGTAACACGTGCCTGTGAAGTAGACAGATGTATTTAGGTACATAGGTACTTAGGTAATCGTAACGTTTACGTACCTAATAAAAATCCCATTAAAAATTATAAAAACCCTATTGTTTACGAAATTGAATTGTTTTTGATTAAATCAAACTTTTTCGCGAATACCCACCCCATAAATTTTCTCAATAATTTGTAAATAATCATGGAGCGCATTTTATTCCTTAGAGGACCACTCGTACCTATTCCAAATATGTATCAGTTTTGTGGTAAAAGCAGAAGATACTAATGATACTAAGTGCGAAATAATTTAACTAAGCTCATACAGAATATGATTAGGTATTATTTAACTTTACATGCGCGCAACCATTAATTGCAACGGGTAATGTTAATGTTTTCAAACGTTAAAACTAGAACAATCGATAATACGATAATACTCACTGCCATCGCCTTTTGTCGTTCAGTTTCAACGACGCGGAGTTGCCCATAGTGTCAGGTCGCTGTCCACCGCAAGTTTACAAATTCCGCGCGCGGTTTACGAGGATGGAAGCGTCTTAGCCATCCGGCCAGCCGAGCTACAGTACTCAGGTGAACTGGCTGCAGCGCGTGCGGCCATGACTTTCCCTTGCAAAACTTTGCGTCATTTGAAACAATAAGAATCATTGTTGATACCCCTAATATGGGCAATAAATAATTTCCGAATTGGGGAAATGCTTTCTTCTAATCGTATTGGCCACTAGATGTCGCAGTAGGTTTATTTCAGTAGGTAGATTCAGTAATTTTATTTTATTTTATTTTTCTTTAAGGAAACAAACAGCATGAGTTGTTACATGTGAGCTTAAAAAATAAATAGTACAGAAGCCTAATCAGTTTCCACAGATAAACTTTACAAGTTAATTGAAAGTTATGCAGAGTGCGAGCAATTTGAAATCACAAAATATAAAAAAATGCACAACAAAACCTTTAATTCTTAAGTAGATTAAAAAAATTATTATAATAATAAAGTTTGAAATCTATAAACCCTTCAACAGGCAACGAAACTGCGCCAACTTCAAATGAAATATGTCGATATCACTGTAAGCATCAATAAAAAGTTATAATAAAACTGTTACATCTGTAATTAGTCTTGCAAACAGGGGTTGAAAACGTGAACTTACGCCTCGCGCCAGGTCTAGAACACTTCAGAGCCAGACTGCTTAACAAGAAAGAAGAATCAACTAATCCGTTGAGTATTTTAAATAAAAATATATAATTTGATCTTTGTGCTCTCGGCGAACCAGTAACGATTCCATTTTATTGGAATCAAAGTTCCTAAACCTGTTTATTGTATTTAATCAGTAGGTAGGTAAGGTAATTTTAACATCGTTATAGCCTGACCAGGAACATAAAAACCCTGGCATAGAGGCGNTTAACTAATGTCCGTATTGTTCCAAATTCAATAAATTCATTAAATTATTGAATACATTTACTTTTATTTCCAACCCATTCTTTAATAGGTACGTGCTTAGCTAGGAAAATAACATAGATAAAATTGGTGTTTAGCTGAACAATTATATCTAAATTTTAGTTTTCAAGTTATTTTAATTTAATGTATTACTATAAAATTATATTTCGTCATCACCATTAACATAAGATCATTACCATTTTAATAAAATCATTACCATTGGGAAAACGTCATTACCATTTTGTGAAAAAATATTTGGACGCTTGTTACTTCTAAAATAACGATTGAATCTAAGGGCCTCACACTGATCTAAAAAGCTCATTGCTTAACCTTTCAGTTTAAGCTAGTTTGCACGCATTCCTGTAAAGTTTTTCAAAAAACGTAAAATAAATCTCGCGGAATCAAATCGGCGGATCTACCCTTGCGCACATTTAAAATAAAGTTTATTTACACTTTGACAGCAATAGACTGACATTTTCAGTTACTGTTGCCATTAAAAGAAATTAGTACCATTAATTTTCCGCAACATGGCGAGGGTTTTTATGTTCCTGGTCAGGCTATACATCTTATTTTGCAGATATAATACTTAATTAAGGGTCTCGTCATTGTTTATGTAAGTAAAGCCATTATTCTGTAGGTAAGTACGCTCAAATAGTAATTTCGTGTTTCATAACATTTTATTAGGTATTATGGCTGTAGGTATTAAAAAAGTATATTCAACAGTAGGTAGTACCTATACTAGTGTACTCACATCACTACTTGTAAAGACTGACTTACTCAAGGAAACTTTTTAAGCTCGTGCTATAAACAGGTTTGATTCCGGGTTTAATACATATAATTAAGCATGAAATGGTATTTACCATCATTTAGTCAATTTCTATGCCTAGGAAGGTACTTGTATGCATCTATAAATGAAAGTACATACATATTCAATTCAATTTTCTAAATATTTACAAAGCATTTTTTTACGCAGGGTCTTCATATTGCCAACGTAGAATTTTATTATGGTTTTGTTGATCCTGTCTGGAAATCAAACCCGAGAACGTCCTAAATGAATGGCTCTCTCTTGAATGGGCGTAATGCCTGCCTATATTTTCACCAAAACACATACTGCATAAAATGAAACTTGGTAAATTTGGTAATCTGTCAACGTCAGCATCGGTCAGCTGTCAATGTCAATTTCGTTATGTGGATTTGTGGGAGGTTATGTTGAAAATTAAATAAATATTAATTAAAATATAAAGTTGGCGTCCAATATTTTCTACTGGATTAAAACTTAATTCCAAAATGAAAAAGGAAGGTAAGATTTCCAATAACATTTTTGTTAATAAACCTCAATTTTCACGTAGCGTTTTTTCGGATTACTCAATAATTTTAAAAACTTGCTCATGTGTTCACAGAAGTTCAAGATATATTCCTCAAAATACTGAGAGAAGAAGAGGATGTATCCGCAGGAGTTGCAGCTATACGAACCCTTTTGACTGTGATAGAAAACTATAAAGGTAGGTACTTGTATACAATTTGCCATCAATGCATGATACAACTGATTAAAGCCTTGGGGAATCTTTAACGCCCGTATTCACAAACATTACTATGAGGTCTCCCAGTCTCCCAGTGCGCGTGGAGGCACAGGGTCACACATGAACCAACCACAGAGCTCTATTCAACGCTGTGCGTTCGATTTTCTGCTTCACCTAAGCAAGCATCGTTTGTGAATACGGCTGTAAGTCTTGATGTTACTGTTACTTAGTTGAATTATGACCCCGTTGATGTTGTGTTTAATTAACTCATAACTGCCATAGGTAGGCACTTTATCAATTGTAACATTTTCTAGTTGCAACAGTGAGAGAGCTGGACTTAAACCTGCAGTTGGCTGTAGACGCGATGCGACACTGCGACCAGCCTGTAACGGCCATTTCCTCCGGCTGCGAACTCTTCATGAGATTCATAACCTTGGCAAAGTTAGATGTTAAGGTTTGTATTGCAAATCATACTAAAGTAACTGTCTGTTACCATTTCACGTTTATACCATTGAACCAAATTAAATGGAATTTGATCTATAAAGACTGAGAGAAATACCAAGAAAAGATTTTCCCCAGTTTTTGAAAAGGGGGACAAACATACAATAGTCTGTTTATGACACACAAAGCTAGTTAAATATAAAATCTTATCATATTATATAAGATATGGCAATGAGTATTTCAATTATAGTTTGTAAAATTTAAAACATATCTTGTTTCTTTTTGCAGTCATTTGAAGAATGTGAACAGATAATGTTGCAGAGAGGTCGCATATTCCTTGACACATTGCTTGAGGCCAGAGGGAAGGTGGCCAAACAAGCTTTACCCTTCATTAGTGATGGTTGTGTAAGTTATCTAATATTATTGTATTATCAAAGCTGTTTCTGGCTTATAATGATTCTAAAAATGTGTATTAAATCAATTTCAAAGCAAAATTGTTTGTTCACAGAAAATCCTAACACATTCTCGGTCCAGAGTAGTATTACAAGCTATGTTAGAAGCATCAAAAGCTAATAAAAGGTTTCAAGTGTTTGTCACTATGTCATCTCCAGATAATAGTGGGTTAGTAACTTTTTTATATTAATGGTTTGCAGAATTTAGTAAACTTCACTGATAAAAACTTCTTTATAATTATTAGTGTTTTAAAATTATTTTCAAGTTCAATGTGGATTGGCCACTAAAGTCATAAGTCACTTATTTTCTGCAAATAGGCTTTAAACACACTATTTGACTGAGGGTGTTGACTCTTTTCTTTAGAAAATATGCATCTAGGGCGAGTAAAACATGAATTTTGCCAAATCATTTTGAAGTATTTTAAACTTATTTTCAAGTTTAAAGTGGAACGGCCACTAAAGTCATAAAAATCATATAATTTCTGCAAATAGGCTTCAAATTTTGAATTGCCATTTTCATATTTTTAAGTAACAAAAAATATGTTTGTATTGCAGTGAGCTTATGCACAAACAGCTGGTGGCTGCGGGCATCGACGCCACATTGATCCTGGACAGCGCAGTAGGATACATTATGGAGCAGGTGGACCTCGTCATGATCGGCGCCGAGGGCGTCACGGAGAGCGGCGGCATCATCAACAAGGTTGGTGCAGCTCAAATGATAATAAATAAATAAATATCCTCAGACATTAACACTGCGCTTCTAGTCCCAAACTAAGCAAAGCTTGTACTGTGGGTACTAGACAACGGATATAAACATACATAAATACCTTTTTTTTGTAAATACATACTTATTATACATAGAAAACACCCAGTCCAATACAAACAAATATGTTCATGCACACAAATGTTTGTACTGTGCGGGAATCGAACCCGCTACCTCCGGAATAGTAGTCCGTTTCGAACCACTACACCAAACGGCCGACAAATGATCTTTTTTTTGTTACAAAAGATTATTAGTAATTTGTTATTACGTCCCGTTAACCCCTCGTACTTAGCTAAATATGCTTGTATCACGAGTGAGCTCACCACAATAGTCGAGCGGCGGCGGGGACCAAACCCGCGTTCCCCGGATCACGAGTCGGCCAGTCCCACCCCTTCACCGTTCGGCTATCGTGGCTTCTTCTGTGGCGGCTTTTTCTTAACCCCGTTTAGTTTATTTATGTCCCGTTAATACCTCGTGGTAACGGGACTATTCCTACCTCTCTTTCTCACCGCTAACTCCTGTGTAGCCAAGATCTACAGCTTGACTGCCAATGAAAACCCTCTGGTGGTTGTGGTAGAATGCTCGCCCGCCCCTCCTGGTAAGCTAAATATGCTTGTGTTACGAGTACAAGTGGGTTCAAATATGGAGATAGTTTGAATGTCTTGGAAAAACAAAAATTTTTATCCCGGTTTTTGAAAAGCCCGCGTTAAAGTCATTCTACGACAGACTAAAATTCAGTCAAGTCAAGCAGCAGGCAATTTTATTCATCAAGTAAAAAACTGTCTTCCATCTTTGCAGATCGGCACTTACGGCCTCGGTATAGCGGCATCAGAACTCAAGAAACCAGTCTACGTTCTAACAGAGAGCTTCAAATTCTCCCGGATATATCCTCTCAACCAAAGGGATGTCCCCAACGAGTTCAAGTACCTCTCAAGTGTCCTCAAATCTGGTAAGGACCTCACGAAACAGCATCCCTTAGTAGATTACACACCGCCAGTCTATATTACCTTATTGTTTACGGATCTAGGAATTCTCACGCCGTCAGCTGTTAGTGACGAACTCATCAAACTGTATTTGTAGTGTAAGTTGTGCCTTATAATGTTAATAAATTTTGTACATATTAATTGTCAATGGTTTAATTAAAATTTCCTGTAGCTAGGCTAGACAACGTTACATTCGCTATATATTTCGATTGGGTGAAGTCGCGTAGGGATATCTATTTTTTTCTTATTTCTTAAATAAAGGTGGGCTAAAAACTAAAACTTCGCATGTATTTAATCCAAAATTGTCTGGCACTTTATTGAATATGACATGAAAAAATATTTACAGTCAATCTTACACTAAATAAAATACTAAACACTCAAATAAACTTTAGTATCCATATCTCACTTTGTGTTACATTTGTCAACATAACAGTACGTTTCCTTTGTCCGGCGACCACGTGCCGCCTACAAACCTACATCATTTGCTTATTTACTGGAAGCACAAATATCTAAAATACTACATATTGGCAGCAGCAACAGACAAAACTATCACATAGAATACATTTATTGCAACTTTACATACAAAAATAACACTCTGCGTCAACATAATATAAGAGAGTAAATATTGGTTTAAAATATAAATCGTATTATCTAACAAAATTAAATCAAGTATTAAGTTTCAATAAACGTATCGTGTTACACAAATAATACTTACACTCATTGAAAACAGTCGATATTCGTTATACTTTAAATACATAATAATGATACTAACTTGTACTTTCATAAAACATATTTCAGTTACAATGCGAATAAAGTTCGGTCATACGTAGCTACACTTACTTCCCTAAGAAAGTACCATCCGAAGGAGATCAACATTTCGTAACCTGAGGCAATCCACAATACTATAAAAGAAATACTAATATTTATCTCTTTTATAATGTACTTAATACGACTATGAATAAAAATAAATCCATAAGAGAGTAGAATACAATTCAAAATAAAATGTTATTAGGTTAGGTGGTTAAAGTATGAAATTGTCATTCTGTATGGAGAAATTGAGAAAATTAATTTTTGATAGTTTTTAGAGAACCACAAATCTGAATTTTATGATGTGAGTAGATTGAGACATTAAGCTATAGGATATTTAAAGAAAAAAATTATGAAGTTATATTTTTAAAAAGATACTAATATTTTTGTAACGGTAAGGGAAACCACTTAGGACAAGCTGTTTTTGACGATTTATTACTAGTAAAAGAAAGAAAAGAAGGAATTATGTACTAATGAATAAGAAAAATCGGCAATTTCACACTTATCCCCTATTATTACAACAATTATATGCTTAACATTCGTTAAATTATAATTCGGAATAGCAATGATTGAATAACGTAGTTCAGTAAGAGTATCAGTATATCGATCACTCATCCATACATGAAAAATAGCGTGAACACTCATCTCCCAATACATTTGTTCCCAAACCAGGTCAAGAGTTGCGGAATACCTCATTTTAAGTAGTTATTATTTTGTCATGTCCATGACGCAATTCGCACTTAGTCTTTCATCATCCAATAGGTGCTTTTGTAATGTTTACTACACTCACTACACACGTGGTCAGTTATAAAGAAATTCGATAAAAAGAGTAGGCTTACTAAAGTATAAAAGTTTCAGTTTAAAAGCGTCGATATTTCAACACCTTACGATAATGTAGTTGCACGAGAGTATTTTGATTATATTAAAAACAATAAATCTAACTTATTATTGTCGATGTATTGTTTAAAATGACTTATCAGGCACGTTTTATTCTTAGAACACGCTTTTTCAGTCAATAAGTTTATACCTACCTCGAGAAATTAAATTCATTGAATTACGATAAACGGCTTCATACAATCCGATTATTTTGGTGCTCAATCAATTTATGCTAAGATTTATTTACCGCATAATCGAATTTATTGAGCAACACGTCTAGCTAGTGATGTGCTCGTTAGCTGTCTTTTATCGATGCGCTTACCAAAGGCGCGGCCACTTGCCCTATGTTTGCGTACTAAAAGGCCGTAAGTTTGACTTTAGTTCCTATCCGGTTCCACAGGCGGGCGAGTGACGTGGCTTGTGGCTATCTGTTGTAGATGTTATCGATAATGGTGTAGATCTGGTGGAAGTGCGGTCGCTTGTCCGCTTCGTACTCCCAGCAGCGCAGCATTAGTGCGTATACGTCTTCGGCGCAGCCTTCGGGTGCGGGCATCCTGTAGCCTGTAGAAATGTTCACAGTTATAAATAAGTAACACCACGAGCACACCTAAAAAAAGTCAGGTTTTTTGAACGCTGACTGTTGTCGTTATTAAGAAATCATATGAATTTATTAGAGAGCATATAAACAGACAAATAAGCTACCAGTAACTATTACGTAATCTGTCCCTACACAAATGATATTTTTTGGTCCATCATAAGCAATCTGCCAAAGTTAAACTTAACATACTGAAATTGCTTGATCACAATTTTTTTAATTTGTTCACCCAGGTGNCCCAGGTGGTTGGGTTCCAATATCGTGTAGGTATTGTGAGCTAATTTATTTCTGGAATAATTTCCAATTACATACATCGACAACTTACCAGCATCGATCTTCTCCCGGGCCCTCGAGTTGCTCATCCCTGCATAAGGCGTGTCTCCCTTGGAAAAGATCTCCCACATTAGCACGCCATAGCTCCACACGTCACATAGCGACGTGTATTTTCCTAAAACGAAGAACATCCTTATAAAGAGGTCACTCATAGTCATAATATTATTTGATTAATTTAATAAAAAAGGTTAATCAACTTTAGAAAGGTTATCTATTTTCCGTGTCGAATTATGAAACGCTAAAACCACAAGGAAATGATAATTTCATTTGTCATATTTCTAAGTACGAGAAATAAAATATTTGTCATAGCACACGCGAAATTACGTACGTACGCATGATTATTTAAGGTAATAAAGCACATGGAATGACGTCAATAGAAATTTATTGTGTTATGAACACAACAAGTAGAAATCATACCACCTCAATAGTCGAGGAGTTATGAAAAAGTAGGTTATTGCTATATTTGGTATCTTTTAACTCCTCATACGATTTTTCCTGTATTATTTTAACTGTCGGAGACTAGGCCCCTAATCGTGTAAGAGAGAACAAGTGAAATGTATTAATTAACTCTGGTTGAAGTCGGCAGCCAAGTTTTGGGCGATGAGAACCCGCGAAGCTGGTTGTGGGTACTGAAAGTTTTACCAAATTAATGAGTTCTCACCAAAATTGANTCACCCAGGTGTTTGGGTTCCAATCTCATGTAGATATTGTGGACTAATTTATTTCTGGAATATACAATTACCTATATCGACAACTTACCAGCATCTATCTTCTCCCGGGCCCTCGAGTTGCTCATCCCTGCATAAGGGGTGTCTCCCTTGGAAAAGATCTCCCACATTAGCACGCCGTAGCTCCACACGTCACATAGCGACGTGTATTTTCCTAAAACGAAGAATATCCTTATAAATATAGGTCATTCATAGTCATAATATTATTTGATTAATATAATGAAAAAGGTTAACCAAGTTTAGAAAGGTTATCTATTTTCCGTGTCGAATTTTGAAACGCTAAAACCACAAGGAAATGGTAATTTCATTTGTCCTATTTCTAAGTACGAGAAATAAATATTTGTCATAGCACACGCGAAATTACGTACGTACGCATGATTATTTAAGGTAATAAAGCACATGGAATGACGTCAATAGAAATTTATTGTGTTATGAACACAACAAGTAGAAAACGTATTACTATAACAGTCGAGGACTTATGAAAAAGTAGGTTATTGCTATATTTGGTATCTTTTCAACACCTCATAAGATTTTTCCTGTATTTTTTTTAACTGTCAGAGACTAAGTAGGCCCCTAATCGAGTAAGAGATAACAAGTCAAGTATGTATAACTACTTAGCTCTAGTTGAACTCGGCATCCAAGTTTTGGGCGTTATCAATTTGTGGTAAAACTTTCAGTGCTCATAAACCACTGGGTTATGATGAGCACTGAAAGTTTTTACAAAATTAACAAGTTCTCACCAAAATTAAGTGCCTCCGGCGCCGTCCACTTGATCGGTATCTGCTTCATGCCGCCAGACACGATGTATTCCTCTTCCTCCCTCGACATGCCGAAGTCTGATATCTTGACTATATTGTCGTCGCCGACCAGGCAATTCCTAGCAGCCAAGTCCCGATGGATGCAGTTCTTGGACTCCAGATACCGCATGCCCGCGGCCGCGTCTCGACACATGGCAAGGAGAGCTCGGGACCCGAGGCTTGATGACCGCGTCCGTAAAAATGTTAGGAGAGAGCCACCTGGAAGATAAAGTTGAAAATTACTCGTAAGTTCAACTGAAACTGAAATAATCCCTTATAGTTATTAATTGAGAGATTTTCTCAAACAATATTTTTCACTACCTGTGGTGGGACTTTCACCTGTGGTGAATTCACCAGTAGGCCTAGGGCAGCTGATTTTGACACGGCAGGGCCAAACTTGTCATGTCTGTTTGGACTTTGGACAAGCTAACGTATGTCCAACGAATAACTCGCGACTCCGTTTCAATAGCTCCGGAGAACACCGTCCATCTGGTTATAGTGAGTAGGCTTCACCCTTCTGACGGGGAGAGGCCTACATAAGCCACTGTCCGTAGTGTCCGTTTCCATCGGCCGACATGGATTCATGCCTGATGCAGTAGGCAAAGCATTTCCCGACGGGAAAAGGCGAAGCATTTAAAAATTCTCCTTTTCATGACCTCACCTGACACGAGCTCCATGACGATCATAATCGGCGGCTTCTGCACCGCGATGCCTATGAGCCGCACGATGTTAGGATGCTGGTACTGCTTGAGGATGCGGCCCTCTTGCAGGAACGTTCGCTTTTGCTCTTCAGGCAGCGCCACCCTGCAGGTCTTGACTGCCACTTCTTGGCCAGTCGTCTTTAGGCGCGCCTTGTATACGTCGCCAAAGTTTCCCTGTTGAGATTATGAAATTTATTTTATTATACCACTTCAGTAGACTTTATTATCGACTCTTTTGTCGACCGTTTGGTGTAGTGGTTCGAAACGGACTACTATTCCGGAGGTAGCGGGTTCGATTCCCGCACAGTACAAACATTTGTGTGCATGAACATATTTGTTTGTATTGGACTGGGTGTATTCTATGTATAATGTATGTTTTTACAAAAAAAAAAGTATTTAAGTATGTTTATATCCGTCCGTTGTATGTCTAGTACCCATACAAGCTTTGCTTAGTTTGGGACTAGAAGCGCAGTGTAAAATGTCCAAGGATATTATTTATTTATTTCTCTTCGAATAGCCTACCTAGTCTGTTTATGTTAAAAAAAAGTTAAGGCGAGTGCTGATCAAGCCATCATAGGCGCTAGATGGCGAAATGCATACGCTCTTTTGGCCCGGTGCTAAATAAATGTGTTAAGTAATTGTAACTGTCTAGGCAATCTTATTTTGTCAATAGTTATGAAGCAAGATTATAAGTTTGAGTAAGTTGCATTTTGTTTCAATCAAAAGACGTCCTCTGCTGGCCAAAAGCAGGTTTTGCAATTCGACCAGTCCTGCGTTGCCCGCGACCTTCGCTAGATCATCGATCCACGCTGAAGCTGGTCTACTACGTCTTTAGGTCCGTACTCGCCACTGGAGAACTTTTCTGTGCATCAACGGCTATCAATTCTACTATACTGTGTACACTTACCCTTCCAATCTTATCGCATAGCTGCACATCGTCGTTATTAAGCTCCCAAGTCTCCCGTGGCACCGCTCGCCGCAGCAGCGCGCCCGAGCGGGCCGTCACCGGGACCCCGCTCGTTCTCTGCCACGCTATCAGCTCGGCCACCGACGGGAAAGCTGCCCCTTCGAACCGATAGTGGCCCTGGAATGTATTGCCCTTCTCAGTCAGTGGAATCCATCTCTAGTTAGTCGGTTTAGGGTCCATTTTAGCAGTTAATAACACAGTAGCCGGTTAGAGTAATTAAATAAGCCGTAAAAAGTTAATTGTTGGTTTTACCCTAATGGGATGGTACTGAAGGGTTTTGTTTAAGAAATCGATTAAATTCTTAGCGAAAAGATCATTTACCATATACGCTTAATCGCCTCCGAGTAAACGCTTATTAGTCGAACATAAACGATAGCTGTAATTAAGTAAAAGTGACTTAAATTTGCGATCCAAGTCTTAAAAGTAGGTACCTACGAAAGAACGCAAGGTATCCTTCAAGTTTAAATATGGATAGTAGTAGAGATAATTGATCTTCTTGGTGCATTTTTTATACGATTTGGGAATAATACTTAAGATATCCTTAGATTTAATTAAAAGTTGTAACGTTAGTAATGTTAGTATAGTTAGTTAACAATAACGTCTTCGGGGAGCTTGTAAGTACCTAAACTACAGATGCGTCAGATCCAAACCAGATTTACGCCCTCGTGTTTGCGGATCGTTTGTTTCTATGACGTCAAAGTTCTGGAAAGCACTGATAAAGCCGTGGGCGACGGCATAGCGCCGATGAAATTATATTTGCATAGGAAACAGACCAGACTGGTCTTGACGTCTTGATCCGCAGACATGTATCTAATTAATAAAGATCACAGTTATTTAATTAGGTACCTACTCATTTTACGAAATGCACTTTTGATTAGTTTGATCATGCTAAAAAGCGTGTCAATTCAATATCGAGTTAAAAAAGGTAACCCAAAAGGCTAAAAAACTTATTTGTCCCACCCCAATTTGGCACCCATTCAAGTGCTTAAACGGGACTGATGCCCGTTTTCACCATCAATCCCTAATTTTTAAGTGACCCCTATGGTAACACATAAGTAACAGAAATTTGTTGTCATAGGGACCACTTAAAAATTAGGGATTGATGGTGAAAACGGCATGAGAGCTCCAACATCACTGATGCTTACTCACCTCAGGCGTGGTTTGTACGATGAAGTGTTTGTGCTGTCCCCAGCACACGGAGAGCACCAGCTGCCTCGCGTGGTTCCTGGTAGTCTCCCGCACCAGGTAGTCCCCATCAGCTCGTAATAGCCGAACCACTTCTTCCCTCGGGAGCACCCCATGGAACCATTCTTGCTCCACCAGGGACCTCTCTGTTTCGCTGACGCTGACCTAAAAGCGAAAGACTGTGTTAGGAGTAGGTACTTTTAAACTTAGGTACTGTTAACCTAGGTACTGTTAAACGTAGGTACTGATAATAATTAGATAGGTTCGAAAGTTTTTGGATAGGTACTGATAAGAACCTACTCTCAATATTCAATTATTTATTGCATCCATAATGTTGCAGATAAATTTTGTTTATTTTTTTTAATGTCATATCTTAATGTAGATCCAACTTGTATAAATATGTTGAAAATCGTGGGAAATCATAAATTAATGTGTAACTGGATTATATAAAGCAGAACATTAGATGCCACAACAAAGTAAATAAACAACGTCTCTGGTTATTTCAAACTGAAATACAAAATACCACGCGAAACACATGCCACGTGCCGGCTCCTAAACCAATCAAGTCGAGTTGAGATACGGTTAATTCCAGAAGCATGATTGGTGCAATTGTGTCAATGACAAATCGTGACAACTCGACTATTGATTGAGTATAGGATAGGAGCCACGTACATTAGTGTAACTATGATCAAAACAACACACACAACAACATTTCAACATACGAGTTCTTGTTCCAATTCAAGTTGCAACTGCTTCAATCGCTTCTTCCTTCGCGGAACGACCACTGGCGGCGGCAGCTCCGAGTGTGTGATATACATCGCAAACGGATCCATTTCTCAACACCGGACGTCTTCAGAACTCATAATACAACATGATAGCTACACTTTATTATCTTTTTATTTCCATCGGTCGGTAGGAGCACCACAAAAACAGGATGAAGTTGACGTAAAACCAACGACCGCCGCGTGAGCAGACGCCGCGTAAACAGGCAAACATTTCTGGAACGTCGCAAGCGGCTTCACCTTGATTTTGAAACT
Source organism: Ostrinia furnacalis (assembly GCF_004193835.3). NCBI lineage: Eukaryota > Metazoa > Arthropoda > Insecta > Lepidoptera > Crambidae > Ostrinia > Ostrinia furnacalis. The sequence goes on along the minus strand of NW_021132101.1, from coordinate 740,694 downwards.
GACTTTTAGTGAGAGCCTGTGCTATTTTAATTTCAAAAGCTTATTATTCCGGAGCGAAGTTCGTGCGGTGCACGCTGACGCTAAATTTAACACTGCCACGTCGGAACAGTACTTTGCAGACTATTTTGCTCGGATTCAGTGCGTCGTGGGAGATAAAGCTTCATGCAGCGCGGTTTCCATGCCATGCGCACTACGCGTGGTTAGTTGCACTCACCACACTGTTAGGACAAAGATTGGTAGCGCTACGGTTCTTCTTTCTCTTTCTAAACACGCTGTGGCCTTGAACACGACAATGCACATAAACATCGACACGCTTGCGCAGGCGCCGCTTCAGCCTGAGGCGCCTCTTGCGGAACCCGACTGTTACCGTATCGGCGGGGCCCTCGCTGCTGCTTCGGTAGGTTTTGGGCGGCAGCGCGGGGCTGGACGGGACGGATTTGCGTCGGAAGGGCCGCGTGAACATTTTGAAGAAGGGCCTCGGAGGGATAATCGAGTGGAGGTGCAACCGCAACACGTCCATCGACGCCTTAGACCCGAGCGAGGATCGATCCTGATAAGGTTATTTTTTGTAATGCACAAGATATTATAGCCAGCAAACCGCCTATACATTGTAGTTTCCATTTTATATCCATTTTCATACTTATTCAGTTTAAAACAAATATTTTCTAGGTAATTCTGTATAATAAGTTCTAGCAGCATCTCATCATGTATTGCCAACGGGCCTTAAACTTAAATTGGTAAGCAAAGAAGAAACCAATCAAATACCTGGTGATCAGGAGAGCTGCCATCAAGACTGTCCACGCCGACTGTCTCCGCAGACAAATCAGGGCACCCGCTCGGCGCCTCTTCGCAGCCAAGCTCGGCCAGCGCAGACCTGATCATCTCGGCCTGCTTGGCGCACTTGCGCTCTGCTACCCGGAGTTCTAGAAGCTTCATTGGCTCGGATGTCGTCACTGGGATCGGCGGCGGTGAATGCCTGGAGGATAGAATAAGGAAAATTAATCAATTGGAAAACGTGAACACGTCAAAGTTAGAAGAATAAGGTTGGATTCTAAGATGATTTCATTGGCTGGGTTGCACCATCCTTACTTTAACTATACCTAACAAACGTAAAAAATCTCAAACTCTATACAAGAAATACCGGTTATCGTCAGGTGGTGTTAAAGTTAGGTGGTGCAACTCAGCCTAAGTTTTCCTACTGGGTCGTCAGGCGTAGGTAGTAGGTACATCAATTACTAGGAGTTAAAAAATATAATCAATTTAAACGAGTACGAGTACAAAACGGTAGACCATAATAACTGCAATTTAAAATCCCGAGAAAGCCACAACTTTTGCGCCCTAGTATGGACAATCATTTGAACAAGTCAACAAAATAGGGAAATAACGTTGTGATTCATTCAGACCTACTTATTTTAGGTATAAGGAAATACTTTACCTGTCAATACCGTTAACGCCATTCGTAAGACCCGTGTTATTGTTCTTACAAACGCCATTGCCGATAATCTCGGGCCCTTGCAACGCCGTCTGCTTCTCCCGGTTGTCCTGGAGGGACGCCTCCAATTCGGTGAGTTTCTCCTTGAGCCACTCCACCGTTAGGTTGTCCACAGTCAGCTGGTTCGGTTGAAGCTTCCCGCTCGTGTCTTCGACCAGGCTTTCGTCAAATGTGAATGAGATGGGCGTTGATGGAGGTGATCTGCAAAGAAGTAGGACCAATTTTGATTGATTCCATCAATAACAAAGTACGCTAATTTATTTTGGTCTTTATTTTCCCTACTCAACACTTTAACCTTTGGCGTGCTATTGAGCCGCGCAAAACTGCACCCCCCAACTGCTACGGTTTTCAAATTATGATGTTTCAAAATGACAAAGTAGTCTTGTCTTAGATCTGAGACATAGCAGTTGACGGAGGTTGCACAGATCTGAGACAAAGCCAGATCCAGATAATGTTCATATTTTTTAAGCAAGGAGTAAGATTAGCGCTTAAAATGTTCGATTACAAAAACATAAATTGCAATCTATAGACCACTTACTTGTACTTCTCGATGAATTCCTTGTACTCATCCTGCGGCCTGAGGTTTTGCACCGTGGTTTCGATCTTGCTCTGGATTTCTCTGAACTTGTCCGTGCTGAAGTCTGACCTCTGCACTACCTCCAGCAAGATGCCTTTCCTGTTTACACGGAAACATTAACCCATTTAATATCCCATTAACAATGACGTCAAGCCGCATTACCCAACAGCACATGTCATGATAAAGTTGTTTCAAAATTAGAATTATGCAAATAAAACTTGTGTATCACAATTATTACCTTTCCTCGTTTATGATTTTGTTTCAAATAAGGATATGACGTCATAGTCACAATTAATTGTTGTGGTCAACAGGAATATTTACAGTAGGTGAGTTTCCAAGTTGATTCTATTTATCAGCATAGCCTTACCTCCTAAATTTTCCTTACTCTAACTAGTTCCAATTCCTTATTTCCTGAGTATAAAATCTTTAGAGAAGTACGCTCCTAAATTGTATAGGTACTGTAAATACATAAAAACACCTTCTCGCACCCCGGGACTCTGCCAATTGCTGTTGCATTAGCAATTGGTTCTATCCTCAGATCATAGAAGGGATGATCTATGATCTGAGGTTCTATCTATGCAGTGTACCAGCGACCTTCAGTGTACTCACCACGACGTAGCAGTGGCCTCTCCCTACCTCCCCTTCTGGTCCAGTAACGCGTCTGTCCTCAACGCCCTCGTACTCTGTGGCGTCTACACTGTCGCACTAGTCATGACTTCTATATTATATGCCATAGCATAAGCAAAGGTACATAACCTTGTACCTTGTAGTCTTTGTTTGATCTTTAGTATACTTACCACGACGTAGCAGTGGCCTCTCCCTTGCCTCCTCTACTGTACCAGCAGCGTGGTTGTCCTCAACGTTCTCTCAGTGGCCTCTTCCTACTGTCTCACTAGTGATGGGTTTTATTTATGCTATGTGCCAGGCTTTGAGTCAACTTCAATGAACTTACCACGACGTAGCAGTGGCCTCTCCCTGCCTGCTCTGCTGGCCAAGCAGCGCCATTGTTCTTAGCGTCCTTTCGCACTCCTTGGCCTCTACCTACTGTGGCACTAGTGATGGGTTCTACTATCTATGCTATGAAGGTACCTACTAGGGTTTTTTTGAGTCAACTTCAGTGCACTTACCACGACGTAGCAGTGGCCTCTCCCTGCCTCCGCTGCTGGTCCAGCAGCGCCGGCAGTGCGGCTGTCCTCAGCGCCCTCTCGCACTCCGTGGCCTCAGCCAGGAGGAGCACGTACTCGTTGTGTGCCCTGTGCAGCCTCCTGCAAGCCTTGCCGTACTTGTCGCGGGTCTCATCGAGCTTGCGACCTCCCCGACTTGTCGGACCTGAAAAAGGTTATGGTCACTTTGAGGTGGGGGTATCTATAAAGGGAAAAGAATTTATGTCGGAATAATCCGTTGGGGATTGGAGTTCGAATAATTTATTGAAACATGTACCTATAATAAGTAGGTAGTTCTAGTAAGCAAGTAATCATTAAAAATCCTATTCAATAAAAGCTCAATTTTTAAATCTTATCCCATTGAATTGATTTAATAGTTACTTACCTATATGGTCGAAATCCTGCTTTCTTGAACTTGTGACATTGAATTTTAGTACAATGAAATCATACCGATGAAAATTTCATAGAAAATTTTCCTATTAACACTTCTGAAGTATTAGATTACATGTTAATCATATGTTTATTTATGTAATAAACTAGTTTAGGTAGATAATGTATTATCTTGAATGAATTGTTTCTTTATTGCGGAAACCCCAACGGATTATCCCGGCATTATTATTTCCTTTCCCTTACATCATCATTGTTTATGTGTATTTTAGGTATTAGTATCGCCTTATATTAATATGATTGTATTAGAAAATGGGATGAGTAAACTTACACTTACATTTAAGGTAGTTCTCCTCGAACTTGGCCCTCATTTGCTTGTAGGACTCCAGGCACTTCTGGTACTCGCTTTGTTTCCTCTGCACCTCCTCTGACAACTGCGGACAAAAAGAACAGTTTCAATATCATGACTCTGATTTTGTCCCTAATTATGCTAAAAGGAATTGTTGGATCAAACCTGGTCTGTGGTGTTCCAGGCAATATCTATAAACAGGGCGGAAACGATCTCACTCGATTATTTCTAACAACTGGTTACTGATCCTGAAAGTGCTTCATGTACCTACTCTTTACTCTATCAAACGGTAGGTATTAATATCAATACTTAGGTTACAGAATATACTGAATCTGTCTGAAAATTAAGGCTTAGCCTTGCTCTAACTTATTTACGGGGTGGTACAGGCAGTTACTACTTTTAGCACTTTTAGTAACGATCATAACAATGTTTTCAAATGACTTTATAGCTTTACATACTTAACTACCTAATTAATCTCAGGTAATATTCAGTACGAACCAAATTCTACCGTTAATTACGCTATAAAAAGATAATGCGATAATAAGACAAGATAAAGTTTTTCCTCTGTTACCATACTTACCATACATCAATTAATTAGATGAATTAGGACTTAATTGCTGACAACTTTGTTTTTCTCACCTATTGAACATTTTATTAACAGTGTAATTGTAATTAATTTGATCGCTGATTACGTTTTAAACGGTAGACAAAGCGTTCATTATCTTTGGTGAAACGGATAGGTAGTTTGAAGTGGGTTACAGAAGTATGAATTTCTTTGTTATTTTCACGTTTGGTGCAGGTGTGTTGTGTTTATTTTCTAGGCATAAAGCAGAAAAATGAGGGCACTATTTCAACGTAGCTATAAAGCTATTGTTTTGCTCTATTTTGTTCCGTATTGAAATCGATTGTGCTACTCCCACGCGGCGCGGCGCGGGCGCAGCGTAACGCCAACGCGCTTCTAATCTGTTGTTGATACTGTTACACAAATAAACTATTGCTTCTATGTATCTACTTTTTAATAGTGCAGGTAAATTGTTTATGTAAATAATGATTACTACTTCGTACATGAAAAAGCTCCTTTGGAATTCTGATCTGTAATAAAACTTTGCAATGAATATGAGCGTTCGTAACAATTTATTAATAATATACAATGATCAGTCAGGCGTCAAACTGCCAGTACGTCGAGTGGCTCCGGAAATATTTGAGATTCCCAAGCCCAATCGGGTTAAGTAGGTATCAATAGGTATGCATACCTACCTACCGAATTGTCGATACTTTTAAACGAATGTTTTTTGTGCAATCGGTAATCTAGTTAAAATTGACGTTTATATCACTAGCTTAATTTACTGAACATTGTAAAACATCTGTTAAATTCATCAATCTGAACGAACAAAAAGAATTTCGCACTTATGACTATTTCGTAAACTTAAGGTTAAAGTTATTCCGCGATTAATTTCAATATAATTTTCAGTTTTTACAATATGGTAAAAACGGGACCATAAATCTTATTTTGCATCATTTGCTACGTCAAGACGATCATTAGATGAATCACGTGAGTATAATGATATTACACATTAAATAGCCGAGAACCCTTTATTAACCGAATGGAACGGTGAAGTGAATTAAAAACGCGTTACGAGAATATTGATTTAAGTATCATTTACTTTGTTAACTGACACGCAAATGCCATAATGCGTTCACGATTTAAGTTAAAGACGAGCCGAAGTTGCCACTAGTGCTAGAGACTAGTAGTTAGTTGACTTTTGTGAGAATCCCCCGGTTTTCTTATTAATTGTAGTTAATACTCATCGTTCGTTTCAGCCAAATGACGTCCACTGCTGGACAAAGGCCTCCCCCAAGGATTTCCATAACGACCGGTCCTGTGCTGCCCGCATCCAGGTACTTTCCGCGACCATCACAATATAATACATAATAAGTACTCATACTTAAGTAGAAAAAGAACATGCTCAAGCTAAAAATCTCAATCAAGAAACCGGGCCTGAAACTGGCCTGAAAATAACAATCAACGTAAAGCATCAAGCTACAAAGTACCATTTAAGAACAAAACGAGACAAAATCATCAATCCCAAGGCTACAAGTAGAACACGTAATCTGCCGAGCATTTTATTACATTCTATCTTGACATTGACATTTAAAAAGGAAAACATTCACGAGATAATATAGTCGTACGTAAAGCATTCCTTTATATAAATAAAAAACTGATCCTCTTGTTGAAAAAATATATTTTGATTCGATGTTACCTGTGAATAACAAAATACCATTCCTATAACGTGAATGAACTTTTCTTCCAAACGGTGATACACAAGTAATAAAACTTTATAATGTGCGGCAATTTGATATGCATTATTGAATTATAAAGATACTGTCTGTTCAGTCAATTATTTTAAATAACTCACAGTTATAATAGGTACCGTTATTATTTATTGTTTTTGCTCAAGTTAATTAAAAATCTTTGCTGTAACTTACTGGCAAATTACGCGGTTTACATTGAATAATGGACACTTCACACTTATTAAATGTTATTGAAAAGAATTGAGATTGTTATGTTAATGCCGAGTCATCTCAAATGCCGGGCTATACAAAATAGAAGAAAGTGGTTGTATTCGGTTGCAAATATGAATTGCACGAAAGTATACGCATTCAAATATCGTCGCACACTCTTACTTTCGATTCTGTCTTTACACATAATGATGAGATCAACATTTGCTTTGACCTCCTCTAAAAATATATACTACGTTTTCGCTTCTATACTAATATAAAAGAGTTGTAGATGATGATTTTTACCGTTAAATGCTGATTAACGTGATTTGTAATTTTACTATACGAGTATTTCCGTGTTAAAAAGTTAAGATGGTGATTTTACAAGCCGTAAGTTCCTCTATTTTCTATTTCTCTACATTAGTTTATTTTTCAATTTTCAAAGAGTCGCTTATCTCATCTACATACAAATAAAAATAAAGATGGACCCAACCCAACCTACACTCAACCGAAGGGTCAGTATATGGGCCCAGAATGGACCCTTGCGGTAAACCACTAACTACTTGCACAGTTCAATGGACTTCGCCACTTCGCCACTCTCGCTTTTAGTACACATTTTTTCGTTTATTGAATCCATATGATTTTATTGAAATACCCGATACTGCAATATTCAAAACCTATCATCGTACCATTAAAAGCCTATTTGCTTTTAAACTTCGCATTGACTGCACAAAAAAGCCATAGAAAGAAAGTGAAAACGATTTCGTTGTATGTAATGGAAGCGTAGTATTATTATATGATTATTTTACACGAGTATTTACTAAAGATGAAAGTGAAAGCTCCGATCACGCAGTAAGTAGGTAATGAATACCTAGACTAACTAAAAACTTGATTACCACCGTACCACGGCATCTTTTATTAACGGGACCCAATCGTAATGCACTGTTAGCTTCTAAAAGACAGACTTTGTCTTGAAAAGAAGCAGCTTTCTTGAATTATTCAAATGACAAGCAACTTTAAAAGAAAACAATAACCTTCAGAATTAACTCATAGTGCTTTACAGGGCTTTTCAATAATACTGTAAGGCTGAGTTACACCATCTAACTTTACCTGTAACTTTAACGATATCCGGTATTTTTGTATAGAGTTTGACAGATTTTAGACATTTGTTAGAGTTAAGGCGATAGGTGAGGCAAAACTGCAAAATAGACCTCTCTTTGAATCCCTACTCCTCCTAAATGGATGATCCAAACAAGAAAAAAAAATATGTGTGAGATGTATAATATCTTAAACTAAAAAATTGTTGTTCGTTTTTTTTGTTACAACTATTAGTTTTGACAGAAAAAATTCTTAACTTTCTTCTAATTTCACCAAAGAAATTTCCTACCCNTAAAGAGATAAAGCGCCCCAAAGTTCATAAGAAGAGGCCCGTGACGTCAACGCTTGCTTAAAAATGCCGCACGTTGTGACGTCATGCGCAACTTCAACGCACCATAACTATGTAATTATTTGTTAGATTGACAAATAAAAATATATGTGTCCAATATTTTTTGATATTAAACATTACGGACTAAAAAAATTTTTTTAGGCAACTAGCCTATTGTCAACGATGACCCACATAGCGAGTAGCGAGTCGTACGCGCATACCTTCTTGTACGAGTAGTGGAGTGATCTAAGAGCTCTTGTACAAGACTTATATTAAAAAACATTACGATACGATATTACTATCGTGTTCAATAACTTTAGCAACCACTTTTAGAGCATTAACCTAATTGCCTTGATTTTCTTAATAACCATAAAGGGAAACTATTTACCACGTTAGGAGGTAAAAGACAAATTCCTACATCAACTGAAAAATTAAAATGTTTGGTGCCCATGTAGACTGGAAATGCTTCGCTGAAACGACAGAGGTAAGTTTTCCAATGAAAATTATCAGGGAAAAAGACATTGTATGGGTTATTTGCTTTTATATTTTCTTTCACGTAGAACCTTTTCTCTCTCAATTCACTAAAGATTTTTATGAAAATGATGAAAATTTTGAAGCCAAGCGCAGAAGAAGTCTCTAGCATAAGTTAATTTCAATCTTTATTAGTCTGCCTTCGCCCTAAACGCAGTTCTCTCACAGTGGCACGCGCATCATCGACGGATCAGTCGGCTTACGTCATTGACCTATCATAACAAACATAACAACTAAATCGAAGGTGCTTGAAACAACCGTGTTCGTATGTACGTAATAAAACAACTGCCTATTGGCTCCGTGCACGATTACAGCGCCAACTAGCGTCCACAACTTTGTGGGCTCTGTCACATTGACATTTAGGTCGTATATTTGTGAAAAAATATCGAAATGAAAAAATAACAAATATTTTCAACTAATAAATTGTTGTGATACCACGATTTGGGTGGAAAAAAGGTTTTGAAATCATTTTGGTCATTCAAATCAAATAAGGTAAGTCCAAAAAGTGTGTTTAATTTTGATTGTGTCAGGGTTTGTTTACTTCATTTATAGTTGTAGTTTTACAGTAAAACAAAAAGAAAAAGCTACTTTAACGGTTTCATTATATAACAGTAAATATATTTAAATGTTTCTGTGTCGCTAGTAATAAATTAAATATCGTTTTCAGATCGAAATGAGTATCGTTTTGAAGACCGGGTTTGTGAGAGTTACAATATCAAATTCCAACCACAAACCGTCCGTATTTAAAGGAAAGTTGTTGGTATTGGCTGGACAAGTCCGAGATGTAGAAGAATTAAGAACAAAACAAGGGCAGAGTTCAATAATTCACGCTCTCATCATAAGGCAAACATCTGTGCACAACAACTACTGTGACTCATTTTTGTACTACCACGTTGTATAGTTTAGTTATTTCCAAATTGTAAACGGCTATTAAAACAGCCCTATCGAAATACAGTCCACTCTTTTATTTAAGTTCCCAGTAGGACCCTTTTCATGCGATTAATTAATGATATTAAAATGTATTATGTAGAATCGCTTTGCCATTGACAGATACATCTCATCTGTGCATCTGATGACAGAGCTAACATTATTTCTACTTTTGACCACCATGAGCGCTGCGATAGATTATGTCCCCCCCACCTAGTACTTCGCACCCAGCGAATATTTGCACAAATGGTATTTGCTTGATAACAAACTGTAGATTGCCAAGAAAATTACCAAATCCATAAACATGCCTTACTAATAGGTGTTCTAGAATGTACGGTTCTATAGGTACATTAATTGGAATACGATAATATTTATCAAAAGGTTTTGGTAATGTGTGTATGTTTCAATTATCAACATTTGATTTTGATGTCGTTTAGATTTTAAATAATTCTCATCGTATAAACCTAGGTACGACGAATGCAAATCTAACTCGACTAGGTACCTAGTTACGATGTTTTTGAGGTGAGACACTAGCCTAAGGGCATGTATGTAAATGTATACCAATTAAAGACTAACTTTCATCATTACTTACACGGAATGACGACATTACTTACGCAATTTAAGTATTGGAAAACCCACATTTTCCCTTATCGAGTAGAAATTGTTAGGCTTCGTTTGGATGACACATACGTACTCAATGTACTCATGCAATAAACTACCTGCATATCAATCAGTCACGATAACTAATATTGTGCCTCGACTGTTGCATTATTCGTAAGTGACACTTAACAGCAGTATTATTTTATAAATTACCAATTTTAAACAGCAAAACAAAATAATAACGTATGTAACGTATAGAATGTAACTCGAATGAATTAGCAACTATTATAATGTGTGATATAGGTAGATTTGTTTACAACGAAGTTATAGCGCGACTTGTTTACCAAGAAGTTCAAGTCTTTTTAGTCTGTCTGGACCTCGAAAATAAAGAGTCAGACAGGAATGCAGTAAATGTATAAGGAAAATTTTAGGGAAAAATATTTTAATGACAATTTTAAATTCAAAAGTTCAACGAACGGACGAAAGAACCAGACAGCACATAATCAGACAGTAAACAGACTGGTACTTTTTCATGTTTTATGTACTGTTGTGTGTGTGTCAATTATGTTTTTAAATCTAAGTAGCAGAAAAAGAGTGCACAGTGGTAAGCTTCTGGGACACACGCACATTCGCGACACGAATCCGCAAAACAACAGTACAACTTTCATCACAAACGGCAACTGCACCAGATCCTTATCAACATTACCTCATAACCATAAACATTTCAAAAGCGGAACGCTACTTCTGAGAACTGAATGGCCCGTGAGAAACGCCACGGGTAATAAACAGCTGATCAAGGGTTACTTAGTATTTGGTATTTGTAATAATAACATTCTAATCGAAATGTTTTAAGCTTCTTAAAAAGTTACAAGTTTAAATTTTAAAACATCTTCGAACGATCTTCTTACTGAGAAATAGATTTAATAAAGAATAACATTATACATTATCCAATACGTCTCCGATAGAACCTAGTAACAATCACTTCATCTACAATAGAAAACCTATAAGCTGAGTTCAAACTGCTTTCCACATTCTCATCCATCATACCTATTTGATTAGGAGATAACATCTGAACAAAAATATAATGCAATGCAAATAAATCAATTCATGCAATAAATGCTGTTACGGCATTTCGTAATCCATCAAACTATTTCCCTAAGTGGATGGAATGGTAACACACTGGTAACACCCAAATCAAAAACAGATTCAGGTTGTTACAAAAACTTGTCAAGTGATTTGGGTGTGACTGCTGTCCCAAATGGCAGCCTGTAAAATGTACAACGACGTCGTTAACCCGTGTGGCCACTACTTTGAGCTCGCCGCTACTCGGAGAAAGCGTTTTCTTTGGAAAAATGCACACAGACCTTTTTATGAGCTCGAGTTAAATAAACCTAGTTAATAAGTTTTACGAGTGTTCAGTGACATCTTGTTTGGATAAAATCATGAGGTGTGAGTGTGAAACAATAAAACGTTATCGCTTGTTATCCAATGCTTACATTTAGACTTCCGGTAAGGCACTTGTTCGGAGTAAATACCGTTAGTTTTTCGTGTAGGTTGTAAACATCTTTAAAAACAATCTTGAGAAATTCCAAATGATCCAAGATCAACGTTTGCGTAATTTGTGATTAAAAAAGCGAAACGCTTTAGAGATTGTAGCGGAAAAGCGTTATTTTCCAATGGACAAATCACGGCGGTCACAGAGCGCAGGCCGCGACAGGCTCACGGTCCGTGACGTGTGGTCAGCTGGGAAAATGGTCAAGCGTCGTTTTTTGCTAACTGCTAATGTTTCGTACAATAAAAGAAACGGATTCTAAGTGAAACATTTTCAAGCAATAATGCAATAAACAGGTCAATAATCAGGCGTGGCTCCCCCTTGAAAACAATTCTTCCCCTATACCTATAGCTTTTAAGCTAAACTAAGGAAAAGCTTTTAATATCTTGCTATTATTTGCACTGAATAATTAATGGCTAAAGCTCCTGAAGTTCCAGGTTGTAAATACTTACTGTCCGTGAAGCACATAAGAATGTCATTTTCGTATTTATCCTGTTTTTTCGTCATTCTGACCTCCGGTTTGCATAATTCAACGAACTCCTTCTGTTTCTAATTTCCTCTGAAATACTGTCTACATAGGAGATCAAAACGGTTTTGTTATTTGTACAGGGGAATTCTAAAAGCATCGAACCCTTGCACCGACATGCAAGCGGCTCTCGGATACACGCACCACGACCCGCGCAGGGGGCATTCTCATTTACAGTGTAAACATTGTTTTTGTTTACATTTTGTATGGAAATACTGAGGGGAATGACACTTACGACCATTATTCACTCATACGTAACAAGTGACTGATATCTCCACTAATATTGTAAAGAGGAAAGATTTGCTTATTTGTTTTTATTGAATGGGATCCGAAACTGCTGGACCGATTACAAAAGTTCTTTCACTATTAGATTCTGTTATTATGTTTGGTGAACGTAGGCATACGAAGCTCACCGAGTAAGCTAGTAGAATAAAAGTAATACAAAGTTAATACAAATTTTCGACGATATTATTATAATAACATAAATCACGTCGCCGCGAATTCTACTTAGGAACATGCGATGATGACCTTTCATTTCCTCATTTTTGTGTTTTAGATCTGGTATTATTCTAAATGCTACATTGACCTTTCTACAAGCTCTAATGAATATTCTTTCTTATCATTATCTGGATAGCGCATAAAATTCAATTAATTTAAATCATACAGAATGCCGGCCACTGTCTTACCTCTGCAATCTTTAGTCATTCGCTTTGTGCGATTTATAATTAGCTCGGTGGAAACTAGATGTATTTTACAACTAGCTTTAAATACGCGTGTACTGCCCCCAATATAACTAGGCTAGTCCACGCCCGCTAACACATGTGTTTAGGAAAACACGCAAACTATTTTAATGGAGTTTTAAAAGCTTACATGTTACAAAATAACTACACTTAGGCGACTATCACACTGCACCGCGCTCCGCCGCGGTACGCGGGACGACAGATTTAATCATTATATGCAAGTACCTCAGTTTGTATAGAAAACACGCGCGGCACAACACACTGAAAACGCGTTTGCGCGCGGGATTTTTTATATGTCGCCACGCGGACTTCGGCGGAGCGCGCTGCAGTGTGATAATCGCCTTACTGAAGGCATAAATCTGTTGATACTTCGTCACAAAATAATAGTTATTTACTTCGAGGTGAACATTGATTTATGGTCCAATGCACATACCTACTACATATTTATTTTATAAATACTAGCTAAGTTGCTACTACCGTCTGAACAATAAATACCAATGATGGACGGTGGTTAGGAAATTTATGAATCAGATTACATCCGTATTATATTAATTAAATCTAGGCTAATTAATAAGTAACAATCGTATATCCATGTAATTGTTGAATTATTATTTCCGGGTATCAAACATAAATTAAAAAACCGATGAAACGCTAAGGGGAAGCGAACCATTTGCAGATTAACACAATAACGTTAACTCTCATTATACCGAGTATTCACTTACAGTTATTGGAAGTGAGCATATTTTAAAGCATTAGAGCTCCAATTCGCATACGGATTGGGAAACAATTAAATAGGAATTTGTTAACGATTTACTATTATTCCGCATACCAATATTACCAACTGCTACTGACAACGCCACTCTTGTGGCGGGGTTTTTGGCTGACACTGTGTAGGTTTGTTGTCGACACGAAAAGAAGAAGAATATTACCAATCAAGACTGTAATAGTTCAATACAATTTATGTTGTGCTGGTTGTTAAACTTTAAAGGAAAAAAAAAGATTAATGCCCGTTTTCACCATCAATCCCTAATTTTTGAGTGCCCCCTATGAAAAAAAGTGATATTGTGTTACCACAGGGGGTCACTTAAAAATTAGGGATTGGTGAAAACGGGCATAAAGCTCTTATTTATTAATGACACTCAAGTATAAATCGATACTACAAATTCGATTTAAGCCTTGTTTGGTCTAAATGTCGAAATTCTTTCATCTTTGCGTGACACTGAAACGAGTTTTTCGCTTCATGCCTAACACTCGGAGCTTTTAACAAAATTACTTATTAACAAAACCAACTCAAAAAAGTGGTTTTTATGCACTCCCACGACATCGTAAGTAACAGGAAAGTGGCTGACTGCATAAACAAGAATGTCGATCACACGGGGAACAGTCTCGCAGTAACATTTTAATTGCCATCGACTATGACTCATCGGCCGCTGCAGACTGTACGGTAATTTTAAATGCAGCATTGCAGTCACCCGACGGCGTATTTACGAAGCCTTTAGGACTTTAGCCCTGAGAGTTGGACAATGTGTGTGCTGGAGTAAGGTAGAAAATAATACCAAGATGCGAGGAATTTTTGTTTATTTATATTTGGTTCAATTTATAAGTTTTGGAAATTAATTAATTTGGTCCAAATATTATTTTATCATTTAAATATTAATATTTATTTAATTTAGAATACTTTTTGTCTAAAAAATATTTCTTTTATCTCTATATCCACGCTAAATACAGACTGTTTCCATTATTTCCATAAAAGTCACTCGCACGAAAATGAGACCCCGTTGATGTCTTTTTCAAGGATGCACTAAATCATCGTTCTGTCTCGCTCTAACACTTCGTAGATAAGATTACTGATTACTCGTAGATTCGTAGCTATTTAAGGAAGGGTAAAAAATACAAATATTTATTTTATTTATTTAACTCACGTCAATACTTCAATAAATTTTAATGTAGTCCGGGAGTTAGTCATCAATTCCATTGACAAGTAAACAGGCAGTCGCGCAAGAATTTCAAAATATTCCACGTAATTTAGGAATACTGGATTATTCCCAACTCTAGTTCCCTGCGCTGCAACTCCTGTGTAGCCAGGATATACAGCTTGACCACCAATATAAACCCAACTAAGAAGATCAAGTTTGTCCCGGGGGAAAGTTAAACTGTCATTGGACCCGCAACGAAATTAATCTAGACTTACTTTACTTTTCCCTGGAGGCATTCCAAGTGGTCCACGAAGACATCGTAATAAACAAGTGAAGTGGCGTGATGAGTCAGGTCAACACAACGCAAACGTCGCACAGTGGGCAAAAAACGACCTCCCCTTTCATAGGATTATGAAAAAAAAAGTGGTCCCTGACAAGACAGAGATTTGGTAAAATGGTCCCTCGTGACTTAAAGGTTAAGAACCACTGCTTTAGGGATACTAAAGCATGGACACAGGGTTTGTAAATATGCGTGTCAACGTGTTTTGTGGCTCATAGTAAATGAAGGGATCCGCCCCGGAGCCGCTTTACATTCCGCACACGTCGCGCGGGGACCCGCAGCGAAATGCCTAAGGTGTTGTGTTTTTCAACTCATAACATACAATTTAACTTACTTCATACCTCGTATGGTAGTATTTACAGGTAAAAAAGTCAAGTTTAGTGTCTTGAAGACTTGAAATCAAATGCTCTTAATTTTGATTGAAAATAGACTGCTACTTTACAGGACCGGTCTTTGTGGAAATTTTTGGGGGAGGCCTTTGTCCAGCAGTGGACGTCTTTTGGCTGAAACGAACGAACGAGACTGCTACTTTAGCTGTACAAAGTTTTTTAACTAGGTAAGTTTTGTTTGTTTTTAGTCATTTTGGCTCCAAAAAGAAAAGTCTAGATTTCCAAACATAACAGCGCCTGTAGTACGTACAGTTACTGTGACTAATAAAAACATAACCCGCATAACATTGATCGGCTAAACACATAATATTATCCGCAACAATAAAAGCAAGAATGTCAACATTGCATTAGCCATAGTTATCTGTTGACTGTTGCACAATAATTAAAAGCACATGTTCTCTTATTTCCTCGGTCTCTCGCTTAACCAAAGGCCATAAATCTGAATAGGAGAGCCAACAGTGAACAGGCCGAGGTGTGGTCGTGCGGCTTTCTCCGCTGCACGTGTCTGTCGCAACCTGAAATAGCGCTGGACGCACACTGCACAGGTGGTCACTTAGGTACCTACTGCTTGTGATATCGATGCCGTTTGAGCATTAAAAATGATCTATGTGCTAGTCATTAAGTATCACGTAATTAGTAGTGGCGTATAATTATTATCATGGCTTCATCTTACGCGATATATCCGCGATATTGATATCTGATAGATTTCCCAATTTGCCACCATTTGTACTTCGTAAAATGCACAAAATACCCTAAAAAGAGTTCGTTATCAGACAGAAGGTGATAAGATATTCACTGTAATATTACCTAATCTCGAAGCTTTTATTTGCGTTTCGAGTAGGTAGGTATCAGACTGGACATATGGAAATTGTCTTTTGTCTTACTATTACGATTGTCACAGCCAAATTGTTAATGACTGATAGTTTTAAAAGCTTCAACTGTGTGTACTCGTAGATTGACAATCCAATTAACTAACATCTACATGGCGAACAGATCTTCAGCAAAACTGTCGCGAAGTATGTGCGTGCACCTATCTTTATGTAATGGCTTGTTAAGTGCTGGTGGAAATAACAAACATTTCAACACGTACCGAAGGTCTTTAACGTGCTGGGTGTCATCTCATGACGTCAAACAGCAACTAGCATGCTGCGCAAACACACCCAATTAATATGATAGCGAGACACCTGTTTTGTTACTATATTCGATATAGACGACCGCACGTCAAAGTATACAATACAGTTGCTAAATAATACCTATTTCAAGTACATAAGATAGCACAGTTTTAGCTTTATTTGCTGTTACTAAATTGTCACTTACATTACAGAACAAACTTGCGTAGGAACATTGTTGTAACAATGTTTACCTCGAAGTTTGTAGAGCAAACCACAATAGCTAGCTATCAATCAAAATTATATTACTGTAGATGTGCCAATATTGCGAATCTGTACCTACATTGTTGAGTTGGCAATAGTTGATCCCATGTCATCTATTAGTAAAGAAATTCCCAAGAATTGCGATCTTAATATCAAACCTAAGTCGTAAAACACAAAGCCAACAAATCTAATAAGAAGCTTTATCAAAGCCAGGTTAATGATTGGTCGTATACATTGCCACTTATTAAGACCAACCGTGTGTTTAACGTGTACAATGGCATTTGCGATTGTGCGCGCATAATGTGCATTATATCAGTATGGGGCGTGTTGCATCTAATTGGCACAGCAGTTCGTGAGAAAGGGCCCCGGGCGGGAACAGTCCTTCAATGGACCTCATGAGGAAACCCGACCGTTAAATCCTTGCTAACTAACAAACAACTTTAAGCTTTACACCAAAAGCTTCAATATCATTTGAAGACAGACCTACAATTTACTTACTCATCCACATAGCCTTCAAAGAATTGTTTATTAACCAATATCGTTTACACATTTACGTCAGTCGTCATTGTGATCAACTGGACTAGTTCAAACGAATAAATAGTATAGAACAATTAAATTGAAATCGTTATGTTACTGCATACACAAACTAAACAAATAATAAAGGCAGTAATAAAATTATAAAAGCTAAATTGACTTTTATTAACTATTAAAATGATTAAACGTGCATTAAGGCTTGGTATTTCATNAAAAGCCCTCAAGTTACTTCTGAACTTTAGTTTAGTAAAAGATTCAGAATCTCAAATCGCTTATTTTAAAAATAAAACCATTATTAGAAAACGAATAGAGGTAACTTTGGGAATTTATTCTATCGAGTCAACTTCATCAAATCGTGTTTCCATCCGTTAATAACCCTAGAAAATATCCTCAACTATGCCCAAAAAAAATCTTAGAATTTTATTTTACTGTTTAGTACCTCAAAAATGAAAAATGAAAACCTCATTTTCGCCATTTTCTCTGTTACCCGGCCTTAAAGGTACGTTTACAAAACAATAAACAAACATTACTGCGCAGTAGTTAGAACGTTGACATGCCACCAAATGCCAACACGTCTCGAGTCGAGATGTTAACGCACTTGCTGCCGGCCCTTGTGACAACCGTTACCTGGGTGGCTCTCCCTCCACTATCCACATTAGTCTGAGGCCCATAATATAAAACGATACCGCGTATGAATCTACACTCCATTTGGTCCAAATCTACACTATTATGAGGAAAGATTTAATTGTTGGTTTGCATTGAATAGGCTTCAAAACTACTGGACCGATTTGAGAGATCTTTCACCATTAGAATCATTATTTCTGATGAACATAGGTGGCTCACTTCGTACGCTGAGTCTGCTAGAATTAGAATAAAACAAATGACAAGAGGCATAATAATACCAATATTCATAATACGGTGCCTAGATGAATAAAACATAGGTAAGACGCAGATCATTTAGAACTTTACGTTGGCAGAGCATCGTTCGTCATGATGGATGTGTACTTCCATCGCGCAGTTCACGATTTATAGTCTTAAAATGATAAATAGCGTGCCCATGTGCCATGGAAGTAGACAGAACTAGGCACATACTATCACAACATAAACAACTGCTGTTTGCTACATTGTAAGCTATATTCAATTTCTTGAGAATCGAAATTTACCTACTTCAAAATCAATCTGAAATTCACCATAAAATGTGCATTTTATAGTAAGAGAAACATTCTATTTCTACATCAGATTGACGTACTCAGTCGAAGATACCAGGCGAAAAATATTTGCTATTAAACGATTACGATTATTATTCTAAATAAAAAAGATAAACGTAAGTACAGCAGTATGTAAACGAGAAAGTTCTTGGTAATGCGCGCGTGTGGCACCATTTGCTACCAAACCGACTCTATTTGCACAGCTAAGCAAACTCTACGTTTGTTGATATCGTGCCACCAGTCTTTTCAGGTCTCCCACACCTCCCTCCGCCATTACGTTAATCGAACAAAGGAACGCAGCGTAACACGTCATAATAGCTCTTATTATGGTGGCTAAATTATATCAGTGTTGATGAAGTTGCGCCAGTACGAGAAAAACTGTAAAATAATAGCATCATTGTCGACGATATCGCTCGAACTAGGTCGGGTTATTTACCTTACTCGCTTTTACATTCGTTCTAGTCTGACTGCATCTATTGTTTCCTCGATCTTTTGCTAGTAAATAGAGACCACAGTATCTTGTCTTATCTCTTTCACAGATATTGGCCCCAGTATCGTTCCTTGAGGAACGCTTTTACGGTTGAATTTCAATAATTATAGCTCCACGAAGTCAACAACTTATTTAAACAACTGCACAACATAGTGTCATTACATATTTTTTTAAGATCTTAAATAAAACTACTTAATTATATTCTCACATATCCAAATACTTATTTATCTGTTTCGTTACACGAGTCAAAGCTTTACCTATGGAAGCTATAAATCTTTCGAGAAGTATAGGTTGGTTATATACCTATGCATTAACGGGCTTTTACTTTTAGTCGATCAGAATTCAGAAAGTTGCACTTTCCCTTGCAGTACCGTCGGATACTAACAATCAAGGATAGTACATTTTTATTTTGGAAATCTCTTAAGTATTTCTTATAATTTTGTAAAATTTTCATTACATTGGATAATGTAGGTTCCATGCATTCAACGCTGGTGTTATAAAACAAAGCGACAAGGATATCAAAATTGAAGTTGAAATTGAGTAGTATCATGATTACCAATCGAGTGATTATCAACAATAAACTATAAGTACAATAACAACTGTTAAAGCGATCGGAACACGGCGGAGAGCGGCGCCGACGGCGACGAGCTTCTAACTCGCGCAACAAACGAGTCGCACACACGCGCACGCGCAGCCGGGACACGGGTTTACTCAATGAACTGTGTGCACTCTAGAGATGGGATCACACTGGGAGTATCGACATTCAAATTGGAAAAGCCGCTCATTGTTAACTTAAATATTCAATTTCAGGAAGCAAATGATTTTGACAAAGAAAACTGAAGAAATAAAAATAATAAATTATATGGTCTTTTTGATATAGATCTTTAATGTTCATCTACGAGTAAGTAGTGAAGTGAAATGAAAATCTAATCCCCGCTAATCATCTCAATCAAACAGGTGTGAAACTTGACCGCAATCGCATGGTAATACAGATGACATCGTAATTACTCGTAGTATCGTGTTTGACACGTAAGATTGATATCTTACTTAACGTTGATAGAAGCTTAACATTTGCTATCAAGTAGTCAATACGGTCACTGCCAATATATTTCGGTAGATGCGTCACCTTTTTATAATGTGGTCACGACAAGGCAGCAGACGACTCTGCTGTTTACGATCGGCCTAATGACACTCACTTGTTTTAATTTATCACTTCTAAGCGTCAGAGACTAAAATACTTCATGCCACGATTTATCAATTTCAACCGAGAACGAGTCTGCTTGATGTGATGTATTATTACATACATAGACGATTTCATTGTCTCGAGTTGATCTTCGAACGATTTTAGGTATTATTAACATTTGTTTTTTCCAGAATAATAGTTTCTAATTAAAATCGATACAGAAATAGGTTTCAACCTCGTCATTGCCTTCGTCTGTGGATCGTTAAGATTGGACGATCGCTCTTTAAAGAGTAGCGGTGCAGCAAGCAGCAATGCTTCTCCCTCAATCTTTGCTTCCAGACGCTGTCGTAATGTTATATCATTTATAATTTAGAGCATAAACGCAACTTTTACATGCACCGTATCGACATACGTAACGATTGACGGTAAAGCATTGCGCGTGTGTTGGGTCCGACCACAACATAATTTATATTGCCGACAACGGTGCAACGGGTGGTCCGAGGTCCGCTTTGGTCCGCGGTCCGCAATGCGATTCGTTCGCCCGAGGACGGTATCGGTAATGGCGTTTCTAGTCATAAATACAGGCGCGATAAGTATCAGCCGGGCCGGAGCGGCGATGGGTGGTCGACGCGAAATTCGGCGGAGCTGTGCCCTGCCAGAACCGGTTCTGGGAACGCTCGGCGTCGGCGGCTGCTATTGTGTCTGCCCTCTGCCACACGCGCCGCTCCATTACCTCCGTCCTCCCCTCCCGTGCATCCGACGGGCGCCAATTGTATCACCTCGTGTTTGCGCTGCGATTCGCGCCTTTGGCTAATGCTAAATTAGCCCTGATACTTTATTGTCTTCGAGCCAGTTCATTGTTGCCATTGGAGAAGCTTTTAAGTTAGATTGTACCAATTGAAGCATTAAGATGTTTAGAAGACAGATATTTATCAAGATATCAACTGAAAATCTTCAAAAGCGCTGAACTTTCTGCTTTCTTGTCTGAGCTTTTAAGCAGTAAAGACCCTATGCTCTTGTATGACTATTTATGATGTTATTTTTAAACGAAAGGAAAATTTTGTCAATCGTAACAACATAAAAATACTTCTACATTTGTTTGTATTCCACAAACTTTGAACAAATCCGATAAAAACCCATAATACACAATGTGAATTATACCGACGTATCGTCATCATCATTTGTCCTATTTGACTTACGGGGTGATATCCTAAGAAAACATCGAATTTCATGGTAAAAAAGACACTCCAAACGGCAAGCGGAATCAAACGGCCCGCGGCTCCACAATAGAGCACGGCTCGACGGCTCCGTCCTCCACCAAATCTCTTTTTCGTTAGCCACGCCATATTTCATCCTGGCAGCCATTGTCAATAAGACCGAGGTCAGAGGCAAATAGGAGAAAAGAACGTCCCCACTTTTGTTTTCTTTACCGAACTCTCAAACAAAATAAAAACTCTGGTAACAGTTGCTTGAGCGCGCCGCCATTTAAATTTTAAATCCCGAGTTTTTTGTACCCCATCTTTTCATTAATATATTACGTTGGACGCTTGCTGTCAGTTTGCTTATCAGGGTTCCGTAAACAGGTACATCTCAGGCCGATTGTGTATCAACCATAAAGAAGTAAACATGTGTGTTTATTTTTTTATATCATTCTCATAATTATGCACCTCGAGGTACAAGTAATATCGTTTAAAGGTTACACAACTGCATAGCAAGCATGGAATTTAAAACTGTGATAGTCGTAGTACCTATTACAAATAGCAAAATGTGTTGCAACAGTTGCATATTAAATTACTTCACCAGTTAATGCATAGTATAGTGCACGTACATAATATGCAATGTAGCAAATAAAAAAAACAAGAATCAAAAGGCAAACTGGAATCTGGATTAAACAAAGGAAATAGGTACAGTTGAGTGTACCAAAAATCAAAATATATAGGTTTAATACTTCCTTTATTGGTAGGTACAATTACAGGTACAATAAGGATATTATAATAAAGACACAAACACTGACTCATTGCTTCGCTCATACTTTTCCAGAAGCATTACGAATATTATACGGAATCCTCTTGTTGTCCGACACCACTTGTCCTGTTTTTTATGCGAACTTCGTTAGATACCTGAACAGTGACGTCTCCCATTATTGTTACGGTGAGAGATTATTGTGACGCCCCGATCGTGTGAAATGCTCTAAAGATGTAATTTATATTAATAAAACTTTAATTATATGGAAATCTGGGAAAGAAAGGCAATCCTTGTAAAAGAGATGGAAATAATGAACATTAATACAACGATAAATGAGATTAAAGTTAAATCGGTACAGACGATTTGCAAGATTAACTCAAGCTTCTTTGTCATCTACAATCGCCTACATCAACAAAACCAAAATAAGATGCTAAACGTTATTCACAAAAGCAATGTGGGCGATGGTTTTGAAGCATCAGTTCATAACAATAAAATTATTAGTTAATCCAATTCACGGAAGGAAGATTGTTAACATAATCTCAAACGACCACCATTCAATTCAAATCAAAGAACTAATGGAATGGAACATTACAAAATTACATGCTAAACGACTGCCGGGTATAAGGTACGGCTCGGAGACATTGAAATGTTCACTAATGGCTTTATCTTCGCGAACTGTTCGTGGTAATTTAAGAAAGAAAAGTTTTTTAACCTTGGCCAACCAAGTACAAAATTCGTTTTTTTTTTTGGCCAAATACAAGCTTTAGAACCCAAAGTCATAAAAGTACAAGAAAGGATTATCATAATAAACAACTACATTTTTATGTAAAGTATTGGACTTTGCCTACCCCAATAAAAGTTTATTTCGAATAGAATTTGCATTCAACTCACGCTGCTGTAGAGAGTGTCCATTGTTTAAAATTGATTACAAACTTTACAGCACATGGCGAATTCATGTCACAGCACAAACCAACAAAACCGCTGTTAAATATTCCGAGAAAAGCCAACCGATGTAATAGAAAAATAGACAACGGCGATAAATTCCGAACACCTGCAGTTATTAAACATTAGAATCGCTTTCGGAACCAGTTCTTTGGGTCTCAGCTCACTATTAAACTTCTAAAATATTATAGCGATTAAATAGCTACCTGCAAGAGACATGAGTTCGCTGGTAGTGTAAAACATGACGCCTCAATCATCTTTAATCATGGTTTAAGTGAGCTCAGGAACACGACTGCTGGACTGATCACGTCTGCAATTAGGCAGAGACAATCACGAAGGAAATTGGCAATTGACCTTTCGTTTGACATCTAAATTGAAGCCAGCAGTGTTATTGCACTGCAATCTTTAATTGGAAGCATCTAAAGTCTACATTCATGGCGCTATCTCAAGACAATACCAGTCTCTATTGGTGGTAATCTGTATATTACTTGAAGCAACATTTAACTCTACACATTTTTTTTTTCAGAAAAAATGCATTCTGTAAAGATTGCAAGCAAAATAAGGGCGAAAGGTAATCAGGAAATGTCATACATTCCATGGCTATGATACTAAACGTAATCAAAAGTTCAATCTCATCCAAAATGTAATTCGAGTTCCCACGGCACTTACACAACCTACTTTTAACAATAAAACATTATATCATTCGCGTCATGAGCAATTCCGAAGAAATGGCAATACTACTTCAGTATTCGCGTTATTTTTGATTACATTTTTATTAATTGCTTTAGCTTTAATTATTGTTCTACTTGTTATTGTAGAGTTCATTGAACTGTAACTTGATTAGAATATACTATTTAAAACTTTACTGACCATTAAAACTGACGTTAAAACGGTATAAGTCAACTTATATGGGTTAATAAAAACACATAACAATGGTAACTGTACATTACATAATAGTCTGTTAACTATCCAATCAGACTTAATATACCATTATCTATTATTTTACGGTCAATTAAATTCAACTGCATATTGACACGAACATGTTAATTATTACATTTTATATTTCTAAGCGGAAGCGTCATACTTTGTTATTAGTGACAAATGCTTCGTTAAAATAAAAAACATATTACATATCAGTTCCTGGCTAAAAACAACTTTTACAAATTATTCTTGCAAAATCAAGGACGATTCATTAATATTACCTTAATTAAAAAGCTCAGTCTCTTTCACGCTTCTTTTCTTAGGAACTAATTAAGTTCCCCTTAAAAAGTTTAAGAAAACGGGATTAAACTACACATAACAATAAACGTAGTATTTTTCCTATATAAAATAAATACTCAACATATAGCTCGTAACTAAGATGTATTCGCCAACAAAGATGTACCTATATTGTATTTTATTAGTATACACTGTGTCTGTAGAAACGAAAGGCAATTGAAGTGTTTCTGTTACAATTTATAGCAGTAGCATGGCCTGTTATCTATGGCGCCAGTCCACAGTTGTGCAAATAATTATTTTCGTGCAGACTTCAAGACCAAAATGTAACACCGAATATTTTGATATTTTATACCGCCCATAATGCTTGTAAATCTTTCGCAAAATGTTTTTTGGTTCGATACAAAAATTATCAACTTTTGTCAAAGAATTCAAATTAAAGATTGTTTTTTAATGATAACATACTTGAATACGGGTTAATTTTAATCAAATGTTCACATATTTTTGGAACATTTGAACCTTAAATTACAGATGAACAGATTAATTAAAGTCATTTAGGGAAATTCATCATTCAAGATAACTGCGCATTTTATATTGCATTTGTTGGCTGCAAAATTAATGTCAAGCAAAATGACGATGATGAAAAAGCTGTTGTACCAAACGGCACGACTCGTCGGTCAAATTTCACAATTCACCTATCACTATTATTGCGACAGTGAAACAATACGATGTATGTGGATTACTAATGTTTGGCCAAAAAACGTTTCCCAAATTATCACATCGCAAACAACGTTTCGCAAATTTTCATTTGGCAAATTCTCATTTGGCAAAACAACTTATTGCAAACTTTTAATTCGCAAATATCGTTTTTGGCATATTATTGTTTAGCAAATTATTGTTTCGCAAAGTATGTTTTGCCAAATGTTTCATTTGGCAAAAATATTTCACGATAAACTATTTACAAAATAATTTGATTGTCGCATAGAATGGACTACAAATTAGCTTGTGGTTATTATTTTGTTTAGTGGGTAGATAGTATAAAATTTGTTCTAAATTAATTTTCATATTTCATTATTTTTATCGAAATTTCCAAATGATTCATTAAACAATAGAGGTGATTCTAGCGCTCGGCGGCCGCTGCCGCGGCACGCTTCGCTCGCCTTCGCGCGTTAAGGGTCACTGTTCTAACCTAACCTAACCTACTATTTTCTGCGATACCTACTTTCTGCAACCATACTATTTTCTGCAAACTCTTTGTTTTACATAAAATTCTTGTGAAAACCATGATCATCTGCCTTACCTATGCTTTGATTTGTGGGTAACGGTGGGTAAGTATGTGAAGTGTCAATTTGACCAAACAAATTATTTGGGATATAATATTTGGCAAAATAAAACATTTGCTATATAAACATTTGCCAAGTAAAATTTTGCCAAATGATAATTTGACCAAATGAATTAGTTGCGAAAAGTACAGTTGCTAAAGGTTCATTTGGGAAACGACACTTTGGCGATAAGTTGTTTGCGAAGTGAAATTTGGCGAAAAGTAATTTGGCCAAACGGAAGGATACCGATGTATGTTTGTTTAATAATCAGATTTTCTAGTGCAACATTAGTCATGTACTCGTATGTTACATAAAAGTCAAGCAGTCTGAATCAAAATCGTGACAAGTTCGACACATAAACTTATTAACACAGTACAGTTTGAAGCAGGCTTTTATAGATATCATATACAAACTTAATGTTTGAAAGGTTTTATTGTTAACCACCGTGGTTACAGGATACGATAAGTCTAAATTTAGTTCTACTTAGTTTTATATCATGGGTGTCATAATAATCACTTCCCATATTCCACGTAAAAAGTACCACGGTAGAGCAAAGTTGTGAAAATCATTGTTGCAGTGGACGTCATTTGGTTGAAATCACTAAACGAATAACCATTTCAGTTCAACCAATAGTCAATATTATTTTCAGGTCAAATAAATCCGGTTAGATTTTCTCAGTGCAAGACCAGGGTTTATTGATAAATATTATTTAATTATTTACCAACACTGAATGAATGACAATGCCAGTGTTTTCCTATATTGTCATTTAGCGGGACACACGAGTAGTTATGCTATTTTATGTGTTTTTGTTTGATAAAGCTCCATTTAAAATTATAGTGGGTTTATGATGCGAGTGTGAGGTCGCGGCTGAGCGAGAGGACAGTGCAACGAACCATGTATTTGAGGCAGACGAACGATTCCGAGAAGCGTTGCGCGCGCGCAGCCCGCTCGGCTAAGCGCCAGACGAATTCTCTCGCCTGCTCCATATTGTGTAAAATATTAAATAACCATGATGTAATTAGTAAAATTACGTAGCTTTACCAATTTGTTGGTGATTTAATAGACCAAGGTTTATCATCATACCCACGAATATCAAAAGCAAATTAGTATTTTTAGTCGTTTTTAGTCTTTAAAATGACGACTCTACACGATGAAAATATTACTGTTAAATATTTTACTGTCATTTAATAATTTCACTAAAAACACTTCTCGTCATTATACAAAAAATATTATGCCTTTATTTATAACAATGCCCACTACATTTTTAACAATAACAAACTACGTTTTGTAATCTAAGTTACTCTTAATCTTACGTTACCAGTTATTTTAACCTCGTGGGAAGTGTAATATTTCACGCTTGTTAAGCGTATAAATGGTCAATCAATCGGCATATGAGAACCTTGCTATCGTAAACTTACAATATGGCTAGTTTTTTGAAACAAATCCGATATTATATACCCGACAATCTCTAGATTGTTCTGGCATTATTTGTAGCTATAGAATACTTTGAAGTTATATTATATCAATGTAGAGCTGTTGTTTAAAAGAAAATTATCATCCTTAAAACTTAAAAGATATTAACTTTATGTGGTTCAAAAATCAACTTAGCTATCTTTAATCTTAGTTCTTTATACTTGTCGATCAGACTGATTATTCGGCCGTTGATTCGTTCGTTACAAATAATATCAGAAACCGGTCATTGTCGAATATTAATTGTGGTCGCGGTGACGCAATAACTAAAGGATACAGCAATAATACAATGTTATTTTTAAGGAGCCAAATAAGGAGGCTCTATAAATGACGATTTGATTTTATTTATACAGGTAAAACGCGATCAAATTTCAAGAAATCATCTTGATATTTTTCACGGATCGGCGAATATGATCTCGGATTGAATCA
This sequence comes from Ostrinia furnacalis, assembly GCF_004193835.3. Classification (NCBI taxonomy): domain Eukaryota; kingdom Metazoa; phylum Arthropoda; class Insecta; order Lepidoptera; family Crambidae; genus Ostrinia; species Ostrinia furnacalis. The sequence continues at coordinate 713,149 of NW_021132101.1, read as the reverse complement.
AGACGTAAGCCGAAATTTTATTTAAAATCTAGCCCCAAAATAATTACATATATAAAAATCAAGTGGAGAAGAAGAGAGACTACCTAGATGAGTACAAATTGAAAGATGGAAGGTAAAACGACGACAAATATAGGCTCAATTTTCAAACCCAAGGATTGAAAATGTTGAGTGTAGAGTCTTTTCTCTTCAAATTGAGTCCCGAATGTTCTCCCACTAAACCTCAATTTGCATGGCATGTTGTTTAACCAATGCAAATCGATCCAAACACGCGCATTAAATTATCGGTCAGGGCATTACTGAAAATTATACACATTGACAGGGTGTCTGTTACGACGTTAGCCGATGCCGGGATGTCGAACAAGCTCTCCACCGAAGTATGAACTTGTAATCCTCATAACAGCATATCAGTATACCTTGAGAAAGTCCTTACCTATTTTCGAGTTTACTAAAGCTAAATGAGTCCTGGGAGACAAAATGTATGGACATTTTTAAAGGAAAAATGGCGATGAAATTTCTTTTTTTCACGTCTATGCAGTACAAGCATTATTATTCCCACATCTTGTGCAACTTCTGTGCAGCCAGGATCTACAGCTGACCGCTAAGAAAAACTCAACCAATGACGTATTCAGTGCGATTTTATTTAAAAACAGATCGCAATTACACCACTTTTTAGAGGCGCATCAATTTACATGCTTCGATAAACATCCTGTAGATTAGACAGATCCAGACAGCGGCGGAGTGCATTCTATTCCTGTGCGTATCAAATTAATATCGGTAATTGATGTGTTCTGCAACAAATAAAATATACGCCGCCACTGAGCGAGTGTTACGACTCCCTTAATGAGCGAGCGTAATCAATAACCTCAAAGGGAATTGGCTCATTTGCTTATTGTTGAACCTCAATAATGATTGTCAAAGGTTTATTGAATGAGGCATTTGTTCTTTAGTTACTAGTGATTAAACAACAATAACTATGTTTAAAATAAACCGATAAATTTCAAATTATTACGTTTGCCAATTCCAAGTACAGTAGAACGCCGATTATCCGAACGCCGATTAACCGAATCGCCAATTATCCGAATCGGTCCTAAGCGTAATATAAAAAATTAAAACCTAGTAATTTTTGTTAGTTTTATTGTAACAAGTTGAAACTCACAGGAGTTTAGATATTTTTCAACTGGGCGTTGTTGTAGAACTCTAAACTCAGTTAATAAAGTTTATTCTATTTGTGACAGTTCGTTTTTTACACGTTTTTTCTTTATTACCGGTCTATGTCCGATTATCCGAATTTTCGATTATCCGAATCGACCCCGGTCCCAATTAATTCGGATAATCGGCGTTCTACTGTACTCTATTTCCTATTTGGTGTGGTTAAGCTATCTAATTTTGTCCCTTTAAATGTGAACTTGCTAATTAATTACAAGGAAGTTGTAATGTAACCGCTAAAAATACGAATTATCTTTCAGTGGTTAGTTTTAACTGTAAAATGTATTAAGTATTTCGCACTTTCATAATAAACTCGAAATCCTAATGACATAATAAGTAGGTAGGTATGATTTTTTTTCAGATGTAAAGTCAGGAGTTTCTTCTTTCAAATATTTTGCACTAGATCTTCATAATCAGCCCAGGCAACGATTCCGTAAGTTCCGGTCTGCAGTCAAAATTTAGTTCGTGACCTTGTTTATTTTATTGGCCGTCAATACAAAAAGTCTGCACGGTTAGACCGGAGCGGCATGGGGCAATTTCACGCGATATGAAAGAGCAGTGTAGGGTTACCGAGACACAAATAACAGGGATCGGCCAGACGAGAAACCCATGTATTCTGGGTAGTGCTGCGAATAAAATAGTCGATGAAAGTGGCCCGCTGAATATATTGCCTTAAAAACCTACTTTGAGAATTGAGACAATAATATGAACGGCTCTAGCAGCTAGAGTCTAGCTGATTCTGAGACATCAGTTTTAAGTAACGAAAGATAGGTATACAAATGAGCAAGTAACATTATTTGAACTGTAAATAATATGCTGCTCAATAAGGCAACTTTTGAGGAAAAAAGATGAGACGAATCAAAATAACCTACGCAATAAAGACGATAAGACACATAGTCAAGTAGGTAGTAAACTAAAATTATACAGAAAATTACACAGAGAGATATATCTAGAACAGTACCTATCAGAAATGAAGGAAAAAATGGCGAAGTTGACTAAGACTATATTAAATCGAATATTGTCCAGTCGTCCCCTCACTAAACTGTCCGAGACGGTCTCTCAGCGAAATTAAACGGCGGCGACGTCGTCAAAGCACGCCAATTTATGGCAACGGCAACAGAATGAGGTTGCACGCTGCACCGACTCGTTAATATTGCGAGTATATTGTAATTACACCAAACAGTCGATCCTTTAATATGGTTCACTCACACCGATCGTTTTGGTGGTAACGAATGATCTTGTAAATCTTTCGGTCCAGTGTTTTTGATCACTATCAAAATTGATAATCATACACACTCGTATCCCAATCCCAACTAATATTATAAATGCGAAAGTAACTCTGTCTGTCTGTCTGTCTGTTACGCTTTCCCGCTTAAACCTCGCAACCGATTTTGATGAAATTTGGCATAGAGATAGTTTGAGTCCCGGGAAAGAACATAGGATAGTTTTTATCCCGGTTTTTGAAACAGGGACGCGCGCGATAAAGTTTTTCTGTGACAGACAAAATTCCACGCGGGCGAAGCCGCGGGCGGAAAGCTAGTACGAAATAAACCCAGTTAAAAAGGTAGGTACCTACTTCTCATCTGCCTAAAACCGGAAAAGTACCTAAAGAAAGAAGAATATCTCGAATAATGTGTTAGCATTAAAAATACACCAACAACCAACAAACTTCAATTGTTTAATATTCTTCAATTAATTGATGGACATTACATTATGTCGGTGCGAATATCCTGAATCCAATCAGCGATCAGCAGACAGCCGTCACAGTGACGAGGGAATGAGGGATTAATCACCTCGGAGGTGCCCACCGCGGCGAATCAAGGTGGATAATGATAATGACGTTACAGAGGCAGCTGGGGTCATCCTCATCATGATATTAATTGCTTTGGACACTGGGTTCCTTTGAACCTAAAACTGGGCCCATACCTTTTTGGACCGTAATGTTATGTTTACCTTAGCTTTATAGCTGCATATTTGTAAGTGTTTCAGAATACAGGCTAAAGTCTAAATGAAAAGATTGAAGATTATTTTATTAGCTTATTTTATAAGACCAAACTTAGATTGTTCAGACAGGTAGCGTAACGTACATACCGTAATAGCATGCTATCATTTCGGTATCCCGCACTATTTTATGGTAAAAATTTTAATTGTCATGACGAGTTCACTCCATGGTCATATCAATCTACAGCCAAAATTCATTATAAAAAGTCATTCAAGAGAATACTCGGAAGATGAGAATTTATTGTGTAAGTTCTCTATCCGTTAGCTCTAACGCAACGACCTAAGACACTTTAATCTTAGGGTAAGGGAGGATAACAATCGCAAGATGAATTACATAATCGTTATCTAACAATGCATTCCTCAATAAGAGTTATGTAGCCACGTCATTTGTGAGTGTTAATAATTAAAGTGCAACCAACTTGATGAGTATGCTCAAGCATGCATAACATCATTCATGTCTGGCTATGTCCTTAGCCTAGATATTTGTTGGTTGATCTTGTGAAATATTATTGTATCAAACACACTTACTTACAAAAATGTTTTTAAAGAATTTACAAATAATATCGCACTGTCGCGTTGTGCCGTATTGAACTCGTGATCCCCACATACTCGTATGTAGGAAAAATTTTGTAACTACATAATTCTAAGTAGTTACTCTTTTTACCTATTCCACAAGATTTATCCGGTCAAGTCCCCCGTCCAAACATCATAACTTTTTTTTAGATAAATACATAATGATTATGTCTTCATTAACTACGGGGAAGACCCTGCAGCGTACTCCTTCCTTAGATAAAAAGAACTCAAGAAAACATCTCAACATTTCGAGTAAAACGCTCGAGGAAAACGGACTTCAAATACAAGTACGAGAACAAGATGAAGAAATACATTCTTACAGGGAACAATATGGAACTAGAGCTGGAAGAAAACATCAATCAATTAAGAATAATCGGATCTAATAACCACATAAAAATAACAAGGAATGTGGGTGACCTAGTAATGGTCGGGATGAACTGCAATATTGACATCAAAGATAATTTTGGTAAAGTGGAAGTGATCGGCCAGTGTGGTGCAGTGAACATTGAATCTTCGACAACAATCGCTGTAGAAGGCGACCGCACGACCATTGGACCCAATATTGCGTGCAGCGCAAGACCTACCCAATCATCAATAAGTGATAAAGGATCGTACTACTTTAGTGATGTGATAACTACAAAATGTGAAAAATTTTCAATGTAATTTTTGTAGTAAATCGTATAGAAGGTAAAATGTAGTAATTATTAGTGAAAATAATACCAAGTGATAAGGCTGTGAATGCATGTGATAAAAGTTAGCAATACACTAAGTATTGATATAACGTTAAGTATCTATAATGCTCTGGGTTGTGTAAGTAAATAAGTAGGTATAGCTACTCGCAAATGTGAATAATCACTAGGTACGACATTTTTTATTTCTGTACAACAGAAACAACGTTACCGTACTTTACTGACATTAGTTAAGTAAATGATATTTACATGCAAATTAATACTACGGGACCAAAAATGTACCTACTTTAAGCTAAAGGTTACGGTGAAAATAGGTGTACCTATTTTTAATTTACTACGAGAACGTCTTTATTGTTCAATCGAATAAGAGCATTTTAATACGTCATCAGTGATTAGACAGAATAGAAATCATGCAAACAGCATACATCGTAGATGGAGGAAATTGGCGTTTCTATACTATGTAAGTACCTGCTAATAAATGCTATATGTTCTAATATGTATGTTTTATTATAAATACTATAGCGTGTATTTATTTGACACATACCCTTGGCAATGAGCCACTGGGCAGGGCTCTATATTAATCCATTAAGATCTCGAATACCTTTGTAATTGCATAATGGTGCGAATTAACTCGCGATCATCGCATCGTTGCGTTTTACATTGTTTATTTTTTGCCAAGACTTTTTAAGCGAATGCATTTACCCCTAATTACTTAGTTTCAACTTGAACTTGGCCTGATTGCTGTTACAACGGCTCTACCTAGTAGAATAAGATATCTTACGTATACCAATGTACATACATTATGTTTAATTAAATACACCTTAGTAGGTACATTAGCATGTTATCTGCTTCATACACATTAATACATGTATCATTAAGCCATATAAACATTATTTGAGATAAGATCATAAGATCTAGGTTCACCTCACAAAAGTTCTATCTCTTTCCTAGGTAATTTCCGAGGTGAATACAATCGAATGAAGAAATATTGAGGCAAAAATTGTGTTTTTATTGCCAATGTGTTTTCTGTGAATAATCTCAATCAATAAACAGTTTATGTTGGTGTTTTTAAATTCGACGGATTGAAATGCACGTGGCTCTGTAACTGTCATGGTTATTCATAGCTATTAAAAGCTAAAATTAGCTGCTATTTTAATTAAATTCACGGGCGAATCTTTCAACGGGACTCGCTAATGCGTGACATTTACGACTTGTCTTTAAAATGGATGTAAATTCAGGAAGTTCTTTTGTTTTTACCGCTAATCAAGACAAAGTTACTGATTTTAAGTGGTTTTATGGTCGTCGTAATCATCCTCTGCGCTTTTTCTTCAAGCATACTATTTAATAATTATGTTTCATAGAATCAAGAATCTTCAGATATTTCAGATTATACAAAAATGTAGATGCTCAGTCGTCGACAAATGAATTTTCGATCATCATCATCATTTCAGCCATAGGATGTCCACTGTTGAACATAGGCCTCCCCTAATGCTTTCCACGTTGATCGATTGGTAGCGGCCTGCATCCAGCGTTTGCCTGCTACCTTTACGATGTCGTCGGTCCACCTTGTAGGTGGACGTCTCACGCTGCGTTTTCCGGTACGCGGCCTCCATTCCAGAATTTTCGATCACTATTGTTTATTAAATACAAGATTAATACGATTAAATACAAGGCGATGGATAGGTACCACCTAAGTAGGTAAAATAAAATTACGTTAAAGCCAAATTAAAATGGTTTGATTATTGACTAGGTAGAACCTCCTACTGTTTTAGTACCTAATAGATAAAATACTTTTTTGATAACTTGCCAAAAAAGAACGTGTGTAGGTAGACAGCGAGACAAACACACTGTCAATTAGTAATGATTAAGATAAATTAATTTATGCGAATTTTGTTAACAACGCGTATCGCATTATTATGCTACTACTTACTAGTAACTACAGGTGGAAATCTTCTTATAAGTACATTGATAAGTAAGAGTATGTAGGTAGAGTCGATTTGTAAAATTATTTATAACCAAAAACCATTCGTATTCTATTAGAAATAATCCATATTGTTAGAAATTTCAAAATCTATTGTGTTAATAAATAAGTTATTGGGTGGAAATGCCCAAAATAATCATCAAATATTTAATACACGTTGATAGGTACATAGGTTTTTGACCTACAGTAGCAGTTAATTAACAAAGCCTAAATTGATAGCCTCATTAAGATACACAGTTCCACAATAATTTTCCAAGTCTGTTGATAATTTTCGTCACAAGTACAGATTTGTGAAGATATTTTGTACGGAGATTAAAAGCTTAAATTTTTTATAGCGACTGAAAGAAACCCAGTGAGCAAAAGCTAAATAAAAATTCAACATTCCAATTTGCCTACCAATGGAAGTGGGCAGACGCTCATTATACGCTGGAACTGGTCAGGTGGGCCCTCGCGGCGTCATAATCACTTGCTATCAAAATTAGATAACTGTCAGGGCACTTTCACTGATCGGCCGATTTCACTTTCCGCCCGCGACAGACGCATCGATTGCGCAACAATAGCACCGCAAACCGGTCATGCATGTGACATCTTATTAGCGATTGATCATCAGTAGCAATCATACGCTCTTTAAGTGCATATGATTTGCTCTTGCTGCAGCATCAGACATCTGAAATGTAGCTGACGTTACTCGTAGTACCATACACTCTTTCTTTGAGTGCATAAGTTTTGCTATTGCTGCAGCATCAGAGACATTCGAAAGGGCGTTACTTGGTAATTATATCTAGCCAGGTTTATTCCGAAGAATTTTCAGCATATTTTCCTGACTTGCTATTTTGTTTTTGCAAACCTATATCTTATCTAGTTAGGTACTTCAAGCAAAAATGTAAATAGAAAAGAGCGCATCAGACTTTGGGCACAGTTCCAAAAATGTCACACAAAAATGTCCATGCAGATTTGTAAATGTCTGGTGAAAGACTAGTCTTTCTAGTCTAGGATCATAGCTTCTATAGAGCTATTTGACTACTAATATGTTATAAAACCTAATTTAACAGATACCAATAATAAACTTAATCATGTCCTTCTCGGATAAGATTTTCCATAAATATTTAGATTCTGTAACTAATTATCTAGAATTCTGTTCAATTTATTGATTCCAATTTGGATAAGCATAATCGACTTGACTGCTAATTTATAAAATATTACAGCTGAGGTATCACATCCGTTTGAAAATCACGTCTCAGGCGAGATCTAGATAGAAACTAGAATAGACGCGGACACGTCTGCATGGCGATTCTTTGTCCCAGATTGCAGGGTTTATTTGTGTAACCGCACATGCATGCTAAACTCCCCATTCGACTCCAGCCATTGCCGTGTGATCTGCGAATTTAGCATCTAATAAAACAAAATGTTAAAAAAGTCGGATGTAGGTATGGTTAGGACGTCCAGCCTTGCAAGTAACCTCGAAGATTCAAAAAACATTATGGGATTTTCCTGACTTACTAATTTCAACATTTCAACGTAAAGAAACTCGAGATCGAAGGTTGAACGGTAGTAGGCTGATTCATTGTTATGACCAACTCAAATGTATTTGACAAAACCAAGATTAGTTCACCAACTTTAAAGCTCATTAAACATGATCGGCCGGAATTTATGTTTCCTTCTAAATTCAAGTTTGTTTGCACTCAAACTGATATGAATGGTGGTGTTTGTGGTGTCCGTCATAAAACAGAAACAAGTCTAATGAGGTCATGATTGTAGGTTGCAGCACAAATCGAATAATGGAAGCAGATCTAACTTTTTCTTCGGCTACAATCTTGAGTTTTCCCATGGACAAAAACCTAATGGAAATAATGGCAATAAAATAAACGCTGCAGAAGAAAGAAATCGATGGTGCACGCGCGCAGGCGCAGGGCCAATGAACGGTGACAGGTGCCGCGCGGCCAATCCCCATGCAGAGCGTCACTTTACGCGACTTGGTTAGAAATCACTGAATTATGTCTCACATCCTTTTCTACACCGTCGCTGGCCTCTTACGTAAGAGCGAGAGCACCAAGCTCCGAGGACCTCGCGTTCCGCGCACTATACGCCGATCTTTGCCTTCTCGGTCTTTGTTTACTGATCAATCTCCAAGATTGCTTTCCTTTTTCAGACGTTACGGTAAACTCGCCTTCTCGGGTAAAACAATCACGGTATCGTAAACGATGATAAGCTTTAGGAACTAATCGTGCACCTTTCAGACAAAGGAACCGTAGAACTCAGACAACGAACTTTAAAATCTAACGCAGCCTGTTATCTACATTCCGAGCGGTTGTCCGAGCAGCCCACAGTTAATCATTCATTAGATGAAGTGCATTCCGTCGCATACAAAGTGTCCTTCCTGTCGGTTACGACTCGCGTCGACCTCGCTGCAAACTAACAAACTTTCTAAAGCGCTTAGTCACACCCTCAGTTTTTCCGCTGAATGGAAACATTAATCTATTGGAAATTATAAACGAGCATCGGAGCATTCAATCTGGAGCAAATTTTAAAATGCCGATAAATTTCTAACCGATGGGAACTAACGCGCGCCGCTAAATGGCGCCAATATCGCTCGTTTTATTTACATCACAGGGAAAAATTTGGCAATCGGCCCGATCCTACAGACGTGCTGAGCGTCCGCTGCGATAACCCGCCGCCTCCGAATCCTAATGCAGATAAACAGGTTTTAGGTTTACGACGGATAACTGGAAAAATAAATCCACTTTATAAGCTCGTTCGTTTCGTCACGCGCAGCGCAGCGTTAGAAGAGTTGGAGCACAATATTTCAAATCGATTTGTTATTGAGCATTGGTAATTGACGTCGACTGCATATCGTTCATCTGTGTCAGGTGAGTGTTGTAACGAAATCATTCGATTCTGCTCGAACAGGAAAGATTAGCCCACATCGAAAGCGTTTACGGTAGTACTGGTAGGGAAAGCTGAGCTGTTAGAAACCGGCCTCGACACAGTTCTTTGCTGCGCCGTTTGCTGAGACCTAATTATGTAGGCGCTAGGAGTTGATCAGCGATAGGAAGACGAGGGACCAGCGGCAAGCTGAACCGGTCTACGTAACGGCAAAGCGGGCGTCTATTTTGAAACTCACGAGAGCTTTATGTAAAAGCTAATAGAAAATTAATTTCTCGACTCGGTGAGAGTTACATCACAGTACATTTTACTGTTCGGCGAATAATATTTAGTATTAACCAACACAAAGCTTCTCTACATACAAGGTTGCTACACAATGTTATTTTAAAACAGACCTAACCCTACGATAGGGCAAGTCTAGCCGACGTGATGTATCAGTCAATGAGCTCCAGAACACGCCATGAGTCAGTGCACTATCGACAGGACGTGATCCGATACGGTGATAGTAGCCGACTGATAAAGGAACTACAATACGGTGTAATTGTTATGGAACACATGATTTACGAGACAAAAGCGTAGAAACTGCACAAAAACCTTACATTTTCATTTCCATAAAAATACAGGTTAAATTATAAAGGTAAGAAAATTATTATATGTTGTAAGTTACCACATACAGGTAAGCACAGTCAAATGACTATCACCGCTTAGAAATTGCCTGAAGTCATTATAATTATGATGGTAATAGTATGTACAGTCGGATTAGTTGTGTTGAGCGAGAATCGGAACATAATTGTACCTAAAAATATCCTAAGTTTGAGAAAAGCCTTCACTTTCCATATAATTTTTAACGTTTGTATCAAAAAACATACCTGAGTGAATTGCGAGGATATCTTCGAATGGTCTTCCTGGTAGACCTTCCTGGCCTTCCGTCGCTCGGTCATGAGGGTGGTGAGGCGGTCCAGAGCGCGCGACTCCAGCGCCTCCGCGTTGGCCCTGATCAGGCGGCTGGTGTTCTCCCACTCCTCCGTCATCGTGCGCCATGCTGACGCTATCACGGACCCTGGAAGGTGGAATGTGTTGATATTTCTTCAAGGTTAAGATGTACGACCTCATAAAGGTAGCAGGAAGGCGCTGGATGCAGCTACCAACCGACCTAAACTTTGTGGAAATCATTAGGCGAGGCCTATGTCCAGCAGTGGACGTCCTATGGCTGAAATGATGACGATAAAAGATGTAAGTAAGAGCAAGTGATATCTTACTAAATGATTTTCTGAATACCATCATAGGCTGCTTCTTGCCTCCTAACCTAAGTAAATTCAATATTTACCTACTCGAAGTTTCCTGAACCATCACGATAAAATTACGCTAATTTGAACCAAATAAAGCAGTCTTATAAATAAGGTTAGGCTGAACCGGAAAATATGAATAATTGTGTCAACAAATCATTAACCACAAACTACAGAGACCTGCCTCTTAAAGCTATTCCAGTGGAAAATTATGGATAACCTACTTACAAATACGTAAACATAACAAAAAACTTTATCTCAAATAGTAAAGTTACGAGTTTCACTAAAAAGCCAGTCAAAGAACCATGTCAGGGCAAGACAATGGAAATCTTTACTTAGCTTCGAATCTTTTGTTCGAAAGGTTTTGTCGTTTATCGACAGGTAAAAGCTTACTACTGAGCAACAATAACATATTTCCTTATCTAAGTACAATGCATAGGTACTTAAAGTGCTTTAACAGATCCTATATTAAGTATCAAGTAATTCTAGAACACTATTTAAGTAAGTGATGTGACACCTTTTAGAAAGTCATCAGCGTAAGTTTATTGATACTTGTATTTGGACAAATCCAATTGAAAACCTATTACTGTAAGGTAATTAATTTAATCCTTTATGTATTAATAATTGAAAAACACAAACTTAAATAGATAAGTAAGTAGGTAGGTAACTATATAAGTACATATTTATTGTGCAATTGTAGAAGCAAATGTAAGTAACCCAACAAAGAATGGCTGTTTGTGAAAATTGTGATAGCATATTAAATTCCTTCAGCAAACATTGACAAAGACGTCAATGCAATCATAAAGTTTTTCGCCGCACAGTTGTTCAATCCGCGCGAATGTTTAAGGGTAGTTGTAAATCCAGTTCTACAGAACCAACCACTGAAATGCCATTAAGAATTTTAAATTTGAAAGTGGTAATGGGATCCAATCAGACTAAATTCCAACAAAACGATAAGGCGAGTAAATTAGAGGTTGAAAGTGCCTAAAGCTGTGGCGTGTTAAGTTCAAGCGAGCTTTGTTTATCAGGTGGTCGGATCTAAGTTCTAACCGTTGAGTTCCTCGCATTTGTCCATTTTCTGTCCTTGCGCGGCGGCGGCGGAGAGTGCCAGTGCGTACTCGCGGTCGCTCTTCATCTTGGCCTGCAGGCTGCGCTTCATGGCCTCCATCAGGCGCAGCTCCGCGTCCTGGCGAGCCAGCAGCGCCTCGTGCGCCGCCCGCCCCGCACCCGACGCGGCGTAACCCATCGTAAACAAACCACGTCCTCACTAACCGACACACATCGCAACACAACACAATTCACATCACTCTCCGTTATCACCGGCACCGTGCTTTACGTCACCTCGACAAAATTCAATTTATTGGCACCAACAGTCTCGATAGAAAGGAACTCACGGAGTCACAATTAGTCCGCTCCCTGTGACCGAACTTTTTTCTCGTGCTAGCACTCGCCCGCAGACTGGCCGTTCAGACTGAATAAAAAAGCAACGGAACAAAAAACGATTTCGATAGAAATGTTTGAACGAGGTGAGCGCGCGCGAGAGCACAGCGAACGTCCGTGCGAGAGCGGCGCGCGACCTGAATGCCATCTATACCTACCTACTATACGCCGAGTCCATCATGTATGGCGCAGCCGGCGGAGCTCTTGCATCCGATTGATGACCGTCCATACCTAACCAATGTTATCCAGAATTAACGGACAGTCATGCTTTAGCCGAAATCTAGCCAAGTGGTCACTTGAGATGACCATAGCAATGTAAAAGTCTCGCATCAAAAACTAACTCTGCAATAACTACAATCCTTTGATTAGCATTTACAATTTTCAGAAAAATCATCAAAACAGACATAATTATTGATTAATTAGATATCGAATCCGGCTTGAAGGACCAAATCCACTTTCAAGTCTTTGATTGAAGATTTTGATTTCTAAGCTGCTAAGCATAGATCATAATTATTAAGTTACATACTAGGTACTTACCTAATAATCTATTGTATTTTATAATCATAGTCCTAGGGACTAGTCGTATAACTATAGTTATGCAGGATAAAAAGGTACAAGATACTTAAAATTATGAAATAAATAACTTAGTGGATTTTTCTTGTTCTCGGGATAATGAGGTATACTCGTATTCTAATTAAATCTACTAGTTTTGTTTTGTTATTGGAGAGGCAGTCAATCCATCACGATCTCTAATCGAGACCACATACACTGAAACACTGAAGTTATATTTACAGTCAGTTAGGTACAGTGCCTTTTGAATGCGAATGCGAATTTCGGCACGGGTACGCGCGTGCGGGTTTAATCCGCATGCGGGCTACCCGCATTTCATTATTTACACGTTTTTATCGCGGGCTACACGCACGCGGCGGAACGCAGAGTCCCTACGGGTGCACCACGCGTGCCAAAATCTGCATCATAGGAAAAAGTTAAGTTACGTACCTAGGCTGTCTTTTATTTTTCAAATTCTTCCAGCTGGATTCCTACTATTTAGGTAATTTAAGTATTGATTTTTTTTTACATTATGTCATTGCTATTAATAAATATAATTTTCTTACAATAAACCAGGTATTGAACCCAGGACCGCATACCGAAAATCGCCAAATGTTTAATCACTGGGAAATCAAATTAGAGGATTAGGTACCTTATTTTGTTTCTACGTGCCACGCGCAGTGTAGGGTTCCGTAGTTGTCCTTCGTTACAACAATATAATATCTAAAGTCACTTTTCATATTTTCTTCTAAGGAATTTTTACTGGTTAAGAAATTTTATAATACATGAGTCAAATGACTATTACTCTTAAAGTAAGTGATCTATCTTAACCGCTATAGTTTTCCTTGAAAGTTCATGAAAAGCAGTATTATTACGAATTTTTCCAGATTTTTCAGGCCAACAGTTTAGTTTTTAGAGCGGGGGGGACGCCCTACTCGTACAAAAATTGGCACTTTAAACTTTAGTAAATTGCAAACAGATCCCTAAATCGAAAAATAGTCTTATAAACCCCTAAACCATTTTAAAATGCCTATCTAACGATACCCCACACGATGGGGTAAAAGATAAAAAAAAACATCCTTACTTTACATGTAGGGGATAGATACACTAAAATTTTTTTTTTTAATTTTATTCTACCGTTTTGTCGGCGTGATTAATATACATACCTCCACAAAATTACAGCTCTCTAGTGTCAGTAGTTTCTAAGCAAAACCTCGGACAGACAGACAGACATATCGAAACTATAAGGGTTCCTTGTCAGGACTACGGAACCCTAAAAAAGACATTCATTGCTTATAATTATCAGTATTTACTTTCAATTCCTCACTAAAATCACATTTATTTATTTACCATCCGACTTTATGACCCCCACCCCTAAATAGATAGAGTAGACCAGGTACGTATTACTTAGGTGGGCTACTTTGAGCTCTGACCCTAATTAGTGACCTTAATGACAGGCGTAAGCTAAAGAGAGCCTTTTTAGTCCACTCATGTTAATTAATAATCCAAAACCCTCTATGACCATTAGATACATCCGCAGACTAAGTACCTAGTTCTTTTCTTTCTCAATAAATTGATCTACATGCATGAGTGTTTCATTGGATAATGTACTTAGTTTTTTTTAATTAATTTATTAACATTCATTTCAGTTGTTACCTAGGTATTTCATGTTCACATTTGTTTAAAAAAAAAAAAGTTGTTTTAAAATTATTATTTTTTTATTTGTAGCATTTTCTATTCAAAATAAAGTAAACTTATAATTGCACGTTTTTTTAGTAATTATTTTAACCTTAAATAAACCCGAAAAACATAGCCCTCCTTCTGGCACAGTTGGGTAAAAACTGTACTGTTACTGAACCTACAAAACTCCTCCTCCTCAAACTAAAGCATTTTGTTGATTTTGTGTTTTGTTTAGTTATTTAATTTAAATTAAATGTCAGAAAGGATGACATTAAATACGATTACCTAAAAAATAATCTAAACTTATAATAAATCTGTAGAGATGTCAATTCTGTACATGAAATATAACTATCAGGGGGTGATGAGTGATCGATACTGATGCTAAAAATGCAATCAGTACCTAAAATTTTTATCTGTCTGTCTGTCTGTCCGTCTGTATGTTCCTTATAGAAACAAAAACTACTCGACGGATTTTAACGAAACTTGGTACAATTATTCTTCGTACTCCTGGGCAGGTTATAGTATACTTCGGAATTCCCACGGGAACAGGAATTAGCGGGAATATCCTTTTGTATGAAAAATCTAAACCGCTTAAGTTAGACGCTTGAAATTTGGCATGCAGGTATCTTAGTAAAATATAAGCCTAGTTACAACAGGATATTGCAAAATTCCCACGGGAACGGGAGTTAGTGGGAAAAAGCATTTGTATGAAAAAATCTAAACCGCGTAAGATAGATAGTAAGATAGAAGGGGGTAAAAAAACGGGATCAACGCGTACGAAGTCGCGGGCGGCCGCTAGTTTAGCCTATTTAATCAAATTGATTGACACATAGTTATATTCAGGCATTAAAAAAGCGAAGTACTTAGGTGCGGATCTAACACAATAATTGAAGTCTGTGATTAGTCATTGGTCCAATGAAATATTGAAAAATAGTTTCTATTTATTTAGAACAACTATTCGGTAACGTGATCGGGAACGTGTTGTGTTTTATTGATACATGCAAGTAACCTTAGTTAAAACTACTTTTAATAGGTTACTATTCAAGAACTATTAATTATACAAAATGGTGAGATAAGTCTTATTCATATTTAATCATGTAAAAATGCGCCTAAAGTTTTATATCATTGCGTTTCTTTAGTCATGAACATGATGCAGGTATTTTTTTGTGCTCAACCTGTGCTATTTTTGCTAACTCGCCTATGACTCGTATCTAGAGTCATGGTCATGCACCGTGGTCATGCCGTGGTCTTATTTTCGAAAAAGCGCGCCAAGAAATTATGTTTTAATACTTTCTACTACTCCTTGCATTGAGACTCAGTCTATTGGCACAATAGTAGTTTTTGTTTCTTTTTTGGAACCATAACGGTATCGGTATTTTTATTGTCGATTAAATTGAAATGTCAAAACTACAACAGACTTTCTTCACTTAACACTATTTAAAGCACCACAAGTATCGAGTGGGTAACAGTGTAAATATTTTCAATATTTAATCTATTGCATTAACTTCAACTCTAACTTTTTTTAACTCATCTTCATTATAAAGGATAGTGGAGTTTATTAGATTTATGCATAATGAAATAATTTGAGGGATTATTTTAGCTCAAGGGGGAACTTTGGCTAAAAACAAAATCGACATTGCTATAAGTCAAAGTCAAAATTTCTTTATTTGTTTAGACTAATAAATAGTTCTTACAAATCGTCATTTTGCTCTTAAGGAGCCTCTACATGTCTCATAATCTTTTTACCCTACCAGCGCTTCGAGACCAACATTTGGCAAGTGCTGAGAAGAAGCGCCGCAACAAACTCAGTCACCACTGTCTGCCGNAGTGCTGAGAAGAAGCGCCGCAACAAACTCAGTCACCACTGTCTGCCGGTTAATATAAATAAATAGAAATAGCAGTAGTAGGTGCATTCGATTCAGGAGCAGTTCACTGAATTTACCATGCATTCTTGTATAGTGTATCTTATAATGGGTATACAAAATTGCGTGGTATATTAAACAAGGTAGTGACGTGCTAATATCTAGACTTACAGATTACATACTTAAATACTAGTAGAAATGACTCGCATACATACATTGGAATAACTTGGATTGACCAGTCCCCGAAAGCAGCGCCTGTTCACAGACATGACGAGTGAACCAGCCATCGCTTCACTTGACCATATTAGAGGGAATGTGTATAAAGTTGGTTAAGTTAGTTTCATCATCATCATCATTTCAGCCACAGGACGTCCACTGCTGAACAGACTTTTGTCACCCCCTGATGCTTGGCACCCGGGGCGGACCAATCGATCAATCAAAATCAAAATTATCTTTATTTGTTTAGACTAATTAAATTAGTACTTAGAAATCGTCCAAAGCTCATAGTAATATGGATATACATGTCTCATTCTTTTTTTTGCTCTACCAGCGCTTCGAGACAAACATTTGGCAAGTGCTGAAAAGAAGCGCCACAACAAATGCAGTCACCACTGTCTGCCGGTTTAAAAATATAAAAAAAGTAGGAAGTTACAACAATACATTTAGAAGCAAGTTAATTACCACGCGTTCCCGTTGATAGAAAGTGGCCTTAATACTCTCATCTAGCACGAGACCGTGTGGCACTTTTAAATATATTTATTTAGTGCCGTGTTAATGTCTAGGTTAATATTATTGTTACATTTTGATACATAAATTTATTTTATGGTAGGTATAACTTTCCTTGACCAGTCCCTGAAGGCAGCGCCTGTTCACAAACATGACATGTGAACCAGCCATCGCTTCAGTCGACCATAATTATAGGGAATGTAACGACCTGCCTAACACGCAACTACCCCAGAGACATTATAGTGAGTATGACAAGTCTAAGATAATTAATTATGCTTCTGGCTAAGTGCCAGATACTAAACTATTTAGTAGACAAGGCAAGAAAACTCCAGAGAGAAAACCAAGACAAGACAAGGCATTTAAATCGAATTAAATAAAAATCATTGAAACTACCCAATAGCAAATTAGTTATTACTATAGATCGTTTCATCCACGAAGACACGCCCCACCATTCTTCCGCTAATGTTTGAGTGTTATCGGTACACGCTAAACTCTCTATGAGTGCACACGCACACTACTATAATGACGCTCGGATTGCTCGGTAAAATTCCCCGCACCCCGCGCTTCCCTAACCAAAAATTGGTGGGGAAAGTCTTCGTTAATGAAATGGTCTATAATGTTCGGGCACCTTCGGATGCTCTCGGCCCGGAGGTGCGGGCGCGCAGCACCCTGAAGCATTCGGCGGTCGGCCGCCACACTTCACTTCACGTCACCGACGACACCGCACGCGCTCTTGTATTTATTTACTTTACCGTTATTGGAAGGAAGTTATTTCAACTGCTGGCAACATTGGTAGCTTTGTCTCCCGAAGTGTGGTGTTTGGTAAATAAACGACACTCAGTCAGTGGCAACACTGGCCCCAGCCTTGTAATATGGCCGCTTCAGGTTAGTTCCAATAATTTTGTCACGTGAAAAAATGTAAAAATTCATAGAATTTAGTGGTTAATTTTTGTTTTTTTACATTTAATTTTACTTGCATGTGTATTAGTTATAATCTGGCATAAATTTAGAGGCTGCAAAATGTTATCTAATAATGCTAACGTGTCATCATTTCACCTTTGCGGACGTTTGGATTTACCGCGTGGCCACATTTCTTAACTTTTCAAACTCCCCATTTCCATAAGTATGTGATGTTAAAGTCATCTTGCTACTTTCTAACCGTTATATTGAAGATTTAGATTGCATTCTGAAACAGATGTGTTACAAATGTAAATTGTCCTTTCATTGAGTCCACGAATAACCGCTTTCCTAAATCGGAGTAGGTAGGTCGTTCACTTACAATGCGTCATCGCGTCATTATCCTTCGGCAATTCTGTCTGAATTACCGCCCTTGATTAAATATCTGTATGTATGTACATTGACCCACATTCTCCCGATTTTATTGCAGGCAAGAAATCAAAAAAGGCAAAATGGATTCCGGCCAGCATCACAGATATTATTGCAGAGCCGACTACAATTCCCACCGCAAACAGCTGGGCGGAATCGGTAGATGAGGAACGTATGTATTTTTCATTTTAACTTATGTAATATGTGTAATTATTGTGACCCTATGATGATCGAAAGGGAAATGGCAAGTCAATGTTAATCTCGTACATGGGGTGCACCTACGAGTGCTCGTCGCTCCCTCCACCCCGGGAAGGTCTGAGTAAAGGTCATGTGTGTTTATTTTACATTCTAGCCGGATGCTTCTTTCACAAAGAAGGTGGGGGAACCAGAAATTACGGTGCTGTGTCGAGCCTGGGACGGCTGGCCAAGAGGCCGGTTTGAGGCAGAGACATAGTTACTGTTGGAAACCCCCATGACCAGCCATTTTAGCACAATCTACGAGATGACTTAGGTCACAACTCAATTCAGACTAGTCTTTCATTGACTTGCTCCCTATATTTTCTGAGGGTCTTTGTTTTTGATGTAAATTTAACAAATATTGCTCATATCTCTATGGAATTCTAGATGTTATTATTTGTAAGCAGTATTTGTGTTGACATAAGATAAGAGGGTAGCATTTTCTTGGAATTTAGGTTGCCAAGCTGTAGTTAATGACCTTGTCTACATTACAACACTGATTAATTCTAATGTATTGTTTAATTACTCTAATTGTCATTGGCTTGGAACTTTCTAAATTACTAAACACATTAAGGATGATGCAATATTTCAGATAGTTAAGTTAAAGTGCATTTTAATTTAAAGCCTACTTACAAAAAACTAGTTTTATTAATTTTAAATGAAACCCAATACAACATTCATAAATTAAAATGTTACATATTTGAAACAAAGGAGGATTGTATGTATTTATTTATAGGTACAGTTACAGTCCATAAAATACCACTTATTTCAAAAAATCACAAGTTTCACAAGGGAATTATTTTGATCTAGCCGAAAGCACCAGCTATGGAGGGTACCAGACCAGACCCCGGGCTCCGGTGGTACTCCCGTCGGCGTCGCGAGCGGCGCGCGGCGGCATGGCGGTGGACGACGAGTCCATACCGAAGCGCCCGCCCTACATCGCTCACATCTCCAACCTGCCCTACGATGTAGATGAGACTGCTATCTCGGAGTTGTTCGCTGGATTGAAGGTAAATATGCTGGAGGAACATTGGACAATTGGAAGCCATTTTGTGGACTTTGAGAGTCAACAAAATGACTTTTTGTGGACATTGAGTTCACTCAATATCTTAATGACTGTATAATATCAGACAGTACTTTTCCACTGCTGACAATTTAAACCAAGATAGTTATTATAAAGTTATAATGATGGTAAGCTATTTGAAGATTTGCTGGTAATTTTAGATGTAGGTACAGTCAACAGGACATAAGTAATTCACGTCATCTATTAAGTAATATCATTAGACATTGATATCATAATCTTTATTGACCATTGTACTACATCCCTATTGACAGGCGATACACGGATAAATGTATATTTAAGTACATGAGTATTAACAGTATTAAGTTAAATGCCTAAAACTAAATGGTAAAATTATTAATTAAGTACATTATGATTACTGTAATCCAGTTCAGACACAGCCCTTCCTGTCAATTGGGAAGTTGCACCGCCACAAATATAGGCGCCGCGAATAGAATCTCATTGAGACAATGAAAATATTATTGACTCATAAAGAAGGTTGGCAGGATAATGGTATAATGCTTCAAGTAATTTATCTGATCTTGCTGACTATAGCGTCATATTTGAATAACAAATAAATCAATTTGAATGATTTGTCCTTTTGTAAAGGTAAAAGTTTGCTACAAATAATATGGCTTTGTCAACAGATTCTCAGCTTGAGACTTCCAAGAGAAAGCGACCGCCTGAAAGGATATGGGTACATAGACTTCGAAGACAGAGAAAGTCTTATAAATGCCATGAACATGCCAGATCTGGTAAGTATCTCAACTTTGTGGACAAAAACTTTAATACTTAATTATCTTGGAAGGTATTCCAAAATTTTAAATCTAAAAGACAATAGATTTTGCATTGTAACAATACCAACACAGACAAAAAGCAAACTATTTGTAAGCTTTTTACAATATTTGCTCTGTTGATACCAAGGCAAATTTTTATGATACTGTCCTTTTGTCCTAAAAATGTGCTCTCTATTTAAATTTCCGAAGATATCTGTTAGTTAAGGACGATTGTTAGCAATATTGTTTTGTTTTTAGACAATAGGCGGCCGACGGATAAGGATAGTCGTCTCTACCCAGGAGAACGACCGCCGTATGGGCCGGGGCGGCCGCTCCGACCGGGAAAGGTATATTATTATTTCTGAACTAATCCCTTTTTTGTTGACACTTTCTTTACCTGTGTGGGAACAATTAGAACCCTAGTTCAAAATGTGTCTACAAATGTCGACAGATGTAGAAAAGATAATGAACATTGTTATCTAACAGAGGCTTATTTTAAACAATAGTTACCTTCAGCTGCTGATAAAATAGACAATACCTAAAATTTTTAAATGGTCAATAGATTAGCCTACCTATTGTAACAAATCAAGTTTTTAATAGATTTCGTGGTTTTTAAATGTCGTGGTAATAAACCAGTATTGACTTATGAGTAATTAATGAGCTGGATCATTAGAACATGATTATTTTTCTAGAGAATTCACCATTACTTGAAGGGTAACATTTTTGTCAATACCATTAAGTAATGAAACCATTATGAAGTAACTATTTAGTCTTATGACGTAAATATCACAATGACTGTACCAAACAGAACAAAAGTAAATGTAAAAACTTATAAATTGTTCTCTCCCTGGGTTCTCTGGAAGATATTGCTTCCTGACAATCTAATTTGTGCCCTATCGATTTGGTATTTCTTTTATGTTTGTTTTGCCAACCTTATTTAATTTTGTGCCATTCTGATTTGGTATTTCTTTTTTGTCTGGTGTATTCTATTATGGCATGTCAACCATGGGTTCGAATCCTTTAGTATTTATTTATTTATTTGAACACCAACAAGGTTACATTGAGGCTTCACAAATATAACTAAAATCCCAGAACTGTAGTAAGCGCGCGAGTTGACTGTAGACTTGTGAACTTTTTGTTGCTTCTAATGGTGTTTTTAATATCGTGCGTGATGCTCCGCTTAGTAAATACTTGTATGAAAAGGACACTTGCGGCGCGCAAGTTGCGGGTGGGCAATCCCGCGTGCTTGATGAAATCCGCACGATATTAAAAACACCCTAACGCTCTGTAATGCAGGTTCTGCATTCGACCCGCGCGGAGAATATTAGATATTAGTTAGAGCATTGGTTCCCAAACTTATTTGAGACGCGCCCCCTTTCACCATACAAAACATTCCGCGCCCTCCTCTAGTCAAGATTGTTTATTGGTCGTATCGAGCAGTCTGCGGTCACAGGTTTTTTATATTTATGTACACAGATGGCCCGCGCCCCCCTTTAAAAGGTCTTTGCGCCACCCCTCCCCCACTTTGGGAACCAATGAGTTAGAGCGTAGTGTCATCATCATCATCATTTCAGCCATAGGACGTCCACTGCTGAACATAGGCCTCCCCCAATGCTTTCCATGTTGATCGATTGGTAGCGGTCTGCGTCCAGCGCTTCCCTGCTACCTTTGCGATGTCGTCGGTCCACCTTGTAGGTGGACGTCCCACGCTGCGTTTTCCGGTACGCGGCCTCCATTCCAGAACCTTTCTGCCCCATCGGCTGTCAGTTCTGCGTACTATGTGCCCTGCCCATTGCCACTTCAGACACAGAATAATAATAAGTACTACGTACAGAAGTTTTACTTCGAAGGTATTTAAAAAAATGTATGCTCAATGTCATTAACAATTTATGGTGTAATTTAGCCTGTCTCAAGAGTCAAGCACCATTTTGTTGACAAACGTCAGTGATCGGCACTGCGCCGAAGCTATAGGGCTGACTTCGGTAAAATGATGTGACGTGAGGTGCCAAACTGCGGAAAATGGCGGAGGAAATACATGATTTAGCATGAATTATAATGAATAATATTAACTACTTATTTACCTCTCAGTGTCTTGAGGCAACTTAAAAAAGTACATTCTGTGTTTTTATTATTATTTAGGCAGTTAAATACTGCACAGTATTAGTACACCATTTTCTTTATTTTCTTCCATCATACACAAGAATACGCGTGCGTGAGTCAATGTTCGCTCGTATGTGAGGCCTTGTCGAATAGTATCCTGTAGGTGGGCCATCGTGCGTGTTTTGTTTTGGATGTAAACTCGCGGAGATGAACAGGCCTGCTTCAGCTTGCTAATCCGTCGGGCTATGTCAGCGTACGCGAGCGTAGTGTGGTACCAATAAATGTAATAATGCAATACCGTCCCCCCCTAGGGAGTACGACCCGGAGCGCACGATGGGCGACTGGCGCTCGGGCCCGCGCGCGGCTCCCGAGCCGCAAGCACGCGAGCGCCCCGCCGGCCGCGAGCCGATGCGCGCCGACCGCGAGCGCGACAGGGACTGTGAGTATACACCCTTATTTAAAACTCATTAAAACTCATTTATTTCTGTAAATAGGCTTAAAAAAGCACTTTTACACGTCCCAGTATTAACCCTACCACTGCTTCAGGACAATAAATGGGCCAGTGCTGAGAAGAAGCAGCGCAAGAAACTCAGTCACTATTGTCAGCCTCTTTTTCAAAGGTTTACAAGCTTTAAAATGTACAAAGTTGTAAATAATTTGGCTCAAAAACTGAACTCCGACAAACGTTACTTCGACATTACGTTACTCCGACACTACTGAATATCGACATGATTTTACTTCGACACTACACTACTTAGACAAAGGCGAATATCCTTTGTCGGAGTAGTGTAGTGTCGAAGGAAAGTCATGTCGATATTCAGAAATGTCGGAGTAACGTAATGTCGAAGTAAAGTTTGTCGGAGTTTACTTAGGTAGCCCCCTTTATTTTATGACAACTTGGTTTTAGGTTAGGTTTCATCCGAGGATGAATTGTTTCCCTTTCAAATTGTTAGATGTCGAATCATCCACAAAATATGACATGGGTGGGTTGCACCATCTTACTTTGACAATAACAATGACGATAACCGGTGCTTTTTGTATGGAGTTTGACAGATTTTTGACGTTTGTCAAAGTTAATAATAATTCTTAAAATAATTGGTTTATTGCCTTTGTCCTTTCCATTATTAGTATTTAATTAGATTAATTATATTTCGGATGATACGATGACACTTCCAAGCCGCGGTTTCACGGCGAAATTTTATCAGAAGATATTTTTCGGATGATTGGACACCTAACAATTTGAAATGGAGACAATTCATCCTCGGTCATTATGTCCCCTTGGGATAAACCAGACGTTCTTCGTGAAATAATGACAGAAAAACGGTTTTAATACACACCTCTTCAGTTCACCAAAGCAATACAAGCCTTTGAGGTTCCATTTTAGTTCAACCTGAAGGAATGAGATGAATATAGTATTTCACACCCTTTGTAGATTTTTTCGGACATTAATAACTTACAGACTGAGTTTCGCATTTATAATGTTTAAGAATACGTTTCGTAAACAAGAAAGCTATATTCATTATAGCTACGTGTAGTTATTATTGTCACCTTGAAGTTCATCTACATATTTATCGTTTAATGTCAATGACTTTTATCAGTACAGAATGATAAACTAACCTAACCCACACTCGATATTTAACTATCAAAAACGTGATATCGATCAAATACCGAATACACTGGTTAATACTCTTACGACTGTATAACACGCCACACTGCGGAGATAGCATTGTTTTATTGCGCATACAATTTTACGCGCCACGAGACGTCACCGTGATGATAAGCGGCGACTGCTCCGGGGCGAGCTCTAATGTCGCACTCGGGACACACTTTCAGGGTACAAAGGTCACCAGTTACATATCACGAGGGTTACACTGCTAACCATTTTTTGTCTAAAACACCAAAATACAAAATGTGAGCTATGCACTCGTAATGGGCTTTCAAAATTATTTATCATACTACGAGGCGAGCGCAGGACGTTCCGTAGACGTGTCAAATATGCTCTCTTAACATAGGGGTGAAATCTCACACGTACGGCGCACGCCCTGCACACGTAACGTGGCATTGTAAATATACAAATATCCACTGCGAAAGTACAAATTTGGCGAGCGACGTATTTTTAACCAGATAATGGCGAAAACTGCGTTATCAGTTTGTAATCTTAACGCGATGTGAAACTGGTGCCTGGGTTACTCACATTGTCTCGGGAAGGTCTGAGTAAAGGTCTTGACAATAAATTCAAAGTACAAAGTGGCGTGGACGTTTTTTCGCTTGTTTTCCTGAGCAAACATGCAAATATGAGACGCTCCCGCACCGCCGCAATGTAATGAATTTATATCAAACCGTCTAGCAGGCGGCGTCGCCAAAAGCGACGGCGGGGTTATAAGAAATACGGGCTTTAGGGTTCCGTCGGGGACTCCTCTGGACGAGACTAGGCCCTACTAGCCCTTGGAATTCCCCGTGACCAGCAATTTTAGTTCAATATGCGACGCGGCGCTCAGCCGTAACTCAATTCAGACTAATCTTTGGCTCGCCCCATCTGCAGTCGTTCCGTTCTGAGTGACTATTATACACACCGCGTATATCAGCCTCGCGTGTAATGTAACTATTGTCATCAACCGCACCTATTCTAATTTACGGGAATGAATTAGCATAATATTATCTACTCACTAGGTCAATTGTGTGAGTTAAATTCGTGATGTAATTACTATTCTACACTGCGAGCGAGGCTATACGTGGATGTTTAATATCTAGGCTAAACTTATGTAGCAATCATTTAAACCCCCAAAGAACATGTCTAATATTAAATTTTGTTTATTTCTCCCAGCGAGTGTAGACAACAAGCCGGGAGCGTGGCGTGACGGCGAGCGCGCGGCGCCCGAACCGGCCCGCACGCCCTACGGCGGCCGAGACTCCTTCGGCCGCGACCGCTACGGAGAGGACCGGTATGTATTCACAATTTATACCTTAGGGGGCGTCCATTAACACTAGAGTACACGCGCGGCCTACTATAGTAGACCAGGGTAACATTTTACGCTATAACTTTTTAAAAACTTGCGCCAGAGAGCTGGCATTCCACGAAAGCCTCATTTACTAAATTTGTCAATAAGCCAGAAAAGCTTGGGTCCTAGCGTCTGCGCACTTTTCTAAAATTGGCCGTCAAAACTGCGGATCTACTCAAAAGCCCGAAATCACTCGACAAAAAAGTTATGGAAAACTTGCAAAACATGGATTTACCCCATGTATCAGGCAGTAGAAAGTCTTGAATACTATGAAAGATAAAAAACAAATCATATTTTTTCAGTAAATTATTTTTTTGCTAACATGGATCTCAGAGTGCAATTTTTGTCCAAAAAATGTACAACTTTTAAATCCGTTTATAATGTTTGATCCCAAATAGTTTTATAAAGAAACTTTGATTATAAAATAACTTTAATAAACACTTTAATCATTTACATAGTAATTTTATTCATAAATTGCTTACAAACTGATTTACAGTGATTTTAAATTGGCTTACCAGAGTAGGCCGCGCGTGTATTGGTGTAAAAAAAGGGGCGCGTGTACTGTAGTGTTAATTACGTGAGACAATTTTGGCTATTTTTCAACCCCCCCCGCCCCTCTGGTGAGATTTCGTGAGATTTTGCTCAACCCCCTCCCCCACCCCCTAAACTCACGTGAGTTTTTCGAAATGCGTAATTGCAAGGTAATTGAGTTCATATATGATTCGATTAGTTAGTACATTAGATTTATACATTTAAAAATGACGTCTCATAATGATAATACCTTTTCAGTTTCGTTGTAAAATGTAAAACCTGTAAAATTAGGCCCCCTTATCACAACGGAGTAAATTACGCAGTTACAGTCAAAACAACTCGTAACCGGTCAAAACCACTTTTGACTGCAAAAATCAGGCAGCATGATGCAGCATGACCAATCCTTAGTTAAAAACGGTTTGGAATTTTTGCAGTCAAGTGGTTTTGTTTTCGTGACTGTACCTTTTATAGTATCACGATCATAAATATTTGTAATAAAGGTTATTTTTCAACAAACATCTTATAGTCTGATGTGCTGTTGACTGTAGAAGTAGGTGTTTCATGTTGTTGTGGCACATTAAACAGCAGTCCGAGTGTCTCAATCGCATTGGTTGTTGTAGAATGTATATTCTATGTGCAAGAAGAAAGGGTCAACTTGACACCGACTCTCGCCTAATTATGCGAGATTCGGTCGCTTTATACCAACATTAATATAATTATCACATTGCATCATACCACTATGGTAAAATATTCCATTGATCTGTAATAAACAGCCAGTATGAATTATCAAGTGGACTCATTATCTTTGAGTACACATTCGGCTGATATTTGCCTTTTTATTGATTTACCCTGTCTGGTCTAATAGTTGTGTAGGGTGTAGGGTAGATATAAATCAACAGATTTTCATTCGTAATATTTTTGTTCAGTGGCCGTGAACGCAGCGGCTACGGCGGACGTGATGGATTCCGTACAGCAGACCGTGATGGATTTGGGTATGTATCTACTGTATATTTCATTGAATTGATGCAATTTATTTTTATTTCTAAACATGTAACCTAATGAACTTTTTGTGATTACTTACAGTAGTCGGGAAAGCAGAGGTTTTGGCAGCAGAGGATTCGGCGATCGTGACAGAGACAGAGATCCGCCAAGAGAAGGTAATTCATTTTATTCTTGTTTGTTATCTTCCCATATTACGTGTGTACTTGCTTAAAATTCTAAAGCCTGGCGTACACTTTCAAAAACGACAGGTCTCGCATCACTTTCAACTCTTACCCTTATATTTTTTTCTTCAGACGCGAAACCTCGCGAGCGGCCGAAGCTGAACTTGCTCCCGCGTACGGTGCCACGTGAGCCTGAAGTGGCGCTTAAGCCGGCCGACGGCGCGTTGCTCGACGACAAGCCCGAGAAAGTCGAGAAGGCGCCGCCGAAACCCGTGCCTGCTGAGAAGGTGTTCGGCGCTGCTAAGCCCGTCGACACTGCTGCTAAGTGAGTACCTGCAGTTACTAATTACACACGATAGAGCGTCTGTAGAGCGGTAGGTCATTGAGAGCTGTGACTAGGCGTAAGGCCTCAGCCTCGAGTTTAGCGGGCAGCAGGGCGGGAGCGGCGGCGGCAGGATCTTATGCGTAAAATCAAATAGACCGGTTCTCGAAAACAGCGGCGCGGGAGCGGGAAACGAGCGGGTAGCGCACTCCTTCTTTTGCCCACAATCAATCGAGCGTTAGGAATAAATTTGAATCGAAATAAAATTGTCGCCGTTGTTCAGACATTTCGTTTGCGAATAAAAACAAATATCTCGACAACACAACCCCGAACAGAACACTTTGCCGCTAAAGCGCCGCGCGAGCTGCCCGCTTGTTTCGAGAATGGGTCTGCGTTGCCCGCCCCGCTCCCGCGCCGCCGCCGCTCCCGCCCCGCTGCCCGCTAAACTCGAGGCTGAGGCCTAATGAGCCCGAAGGCGCGTTGGTCGACGGCCAGTTTGAGCTATGAAAAGGTCGCCAAAGCGCCGCCCAAAGCCCATGCCTGCTGAGAAAGTATTTGGCGCTGCTAAGCCCGTCGACACTGCTGCTAAGTGAGTACCAGCAGTTACTAATTACACACGATAGAGCGTCTGTAGAGCGGTAGGTCATTGAGAGCTGTAACTAGGCGGATCTAGACTTACGCTGGCCGAAGGTGCGTTGGTCGACGGCCAGTTTGAGCTATTTAGAAGGTCGCCAAAGCGCCGCCGCCTGCTGAGAAAGTATTCGACACTGCTAAGCCGGTCGACACTGCCACCAAGTGAATATAAACTCGTCGTATAAAATCATTATTTTCAAGAATGATGTCAGCTGCTAGACAAAGACCTACTTCAAGGATATACCCAACGACCGGCCTTGCGCTGCCCGTCGGGCCACCGAGTGGGAAGCATGCCTAAATAACGTCCTCCAATCCGTGGTCGCAACTCGAGAACTTCTACCCCAACGGCCATCAGTTCTAGCTGTCTGCCACGCCCACAGCCACTTAAGTTTGACCTATCTGACCATGTCGATGTAGTACCTACTGCGTATGCAAACAGCCTAATAGATAATAATAGTGCTACAAGTCTGCTACTAAAATACCAGTTTTATCTAAATGCTTATTACCCAAAATGCTTTTATTACGATTACAGTCTTTAGTTTCTTACTAAATAAGTTTAAAATATGATTCATGAATCACCAAACATAAGTTCTCCCAGTTTTCTGATAACAAGTCAGTCCAATTCAAATATTCATTTATGCTACCCTATTCTCCGGTTGAAAGTAAAATGATTCCTTTCAAAATAGGTCGCATCTGTTTCAATATAAATCAATATTGATTTATTCATCTAAATCGCAATATGTGTCCTTGATTTACATTTCGCGCGATATTTTCGTCTCGCTCACAGACGCTATTTTCGCACATTAAACAGCAGTCTGGGTGTTTTAATCACCTTGATTGTTGTAGAATTTACATTCTTTGTGCTAGAGAAACGGGTCAACTAGACACCGGATCCTGCCTAATTATGCGAGATTCGGTCGCTTTATACCGACATTGACGTCATTAACTACCTCGAAAAATTCTTTTATAAGTGATAGAATCGTTAAATCGTTAAGCATACTTATGATATCATTACTTTAACAGGGAGCGTGAAATTGAAGAACGCCTTCTAAAACAAGAAGAAGAATCAAGACGTGCAGCTGAAGAAAAAGAACGCTGGGGTCGTAGGGTAAGAAAATCAGAATATTTGCTCAGTCAATTCATTCATGTTAGTCAATTTCAATTAACTAATAATTTGCTATCGTTTATTACAGAACGATCACTCTGGTGACCGTCGCGGTGGTGCCAGACGCGGTAAGTCTATGAATCTTTGAAAACAATGAATTCTCTCGTAACAGTTTTACCCATTGCTTCTGAATGTATTGTAACTTCCTACTTTTTTATATTTTTAAACCGGCAGACAGTGGTGACTGAGTTTGTTGCGGCGCTTCTTCTCAGCACTTGCCAAATGTTTGTCTCGAAGCGCTGGTAGGGCAAAAAAAGAATGAGACATGTATAGGCTCCTTAAGAGCATTTGACGATTTGCAAGTACTAATTTAATTAGTGTAAACAAATAAAGAAAATTTTGATTTTGATTTAATTGTGATTCGGTACTCAAGTGATCGTTTTATTCACAGACGAGCGCGGCAGAGACTCGCGCAGCTTCAACCGAGACCGGCGCGACTACTCCAAAGACGACAAGGACAGGCGCGACGACGACCGCAGGCGAGACTACTCTAAGGACGACCGGGACCGGCGCGACGACCGCGACCGCCGCGACTACCGCGACGATCGCGACCGGCGGGACGACCGCGACCGCCGCGACGACAGCAGGCGGGACGACCGCCGGGACGGGGGCCGCGACGACCGCGACCGCCGGGACGACAGGCCCCGCGACGACCGCGACCGACGGGATGACACCAGGCGCGACTACCGCGACGACAGAGACATACGCGACTCCAAGGTGCGTCCCTCACAGCATCTCAGTTATTCGCACGCAATGCCGTATTAATAGATTATGGTAACACATAACAGGATTTTTGTTTTCGTAGGGGTCGCTTAAAAATTAGGAATTGATGGTGAAAACGGGCATAAGATTATAAATAATAAATAAATAATCGTTGGACAATTTCACACAGCGCCAGCTAGCCCCAAAGTAAGCAACTTAATGCTTGTGTTATGGGTGCTAGCTTAACGGATATACTACTTATATACTTTTTTTTTAAATACATAAATATTATACATAGTCACAACCAGACCCGTCACAGAAATTAAAATTCATCATTTCAATTTCTGCCCGGCCGGGAATCTAACCCGGGTCCTCTCGGCATTATCTGATGCGTTAAGCAATTACTTAATTTGTTTATGAGCTAATCCGGCACTGGTAGGAAATTCCCCAAACATTTTACAATTCCAATGTCAGTGAGTCAGTGTCAAGGCAATTCTCAGTGCCAGGCAATTGACCCTAACCTCCAGACAGTCAACAAATGTATTAAGCCCGACGGGGCTTAATACATTTGTTGTTTATTATGAGTGACGACTCATAATAAACAACAACATCTGTTGAGCTTTTCTTGACTCTTTACTCTTCCCTTTGCAGAAATTTAAACACCATAGCTAATTAAGTGTTAACTATTCCCCAACCCGCCTGGCCAGTGTAGGGAGTGTAGGCCCAATTCTCCAATTTGCATCTGGTAAATTGGAGAGGTAAACCTCATAAAGGCAGTGGGAAGGCGCTGCATGCAGGCCGCCACCAACCGGCCATTGTGGAAATCATTGGCGGAGCCTATGTTCAGCAGTGGACGTCCTATGGCTGAAATGATGATGATGGATGAAATTGTAGAGGATCATGTTTCTGCAGTGGAGACTAATGTTGACCCGATGATTAATCCTTCAATGCCCGCGAATCTAGACACAATAGATAATCAATTGTTATGACATTAATGAATGCCGTCTGGGACTCAAGCGGTTAAGTCTTAAATTTTTTTTTCATCCAGGACGAACGCGCGCGACGCTCTCATTCGGGCTCGAGGCGCGGCTCCCGCGACTCGCGCTCGGAGCCGGACGAGCGGCGCGAGCCCTCGCCCGAGCGCAACGGCCACAGTCGCGACGACAAGCCCTTGCCCAAGTTGAAGGAACAGGAGAAACCGGTAAGTGGCAGGCGAAACGGGAGCATATTTATTTATTTATTTGTAATAGGTATACAAACAGTTTACAGTCTGGGCTTCATCGTAAAGAAAAAGTGTTAATTACATACTGGACCGTAAGCCAAAATTAGTATACACAGCATGATAAATTAAATTAAATTACAAGTAGGGTAAACCGTATAGCTATTGCCCACTTAAGATTGCAAACACATTGAGATGAAAAATTAAAGAAAGTATTTTAATTTATCGACCATTTATGACTTTTTTCTTATACCTCAATAAACTGTTAAACAGAACATTAACCATTTTTAGTTAAAACTTACGTAACTTAGAAAATATTGAAATAAATTTAAAATCCTCCAAAAAGTACAGTCATTGCCCATTACTTACACTAATTGCCCACATCAAAGCACAGTAATTGCCCAGTATCTTAAAACAAAATAATCAATTTTAAAATGACAAAATAGGCTTTAAATAAACAAAACAAAACATTAAACTTAAATTCTAGTAATACAGTCTTCAAAATTTCAAAATAAATTGCGTTTGGCCCTTGGGTTTGGCCTTATTAACATATTATCAAATATTTCTTGAGCTGATGTTGATAAGTCAGAATCGGTAGAGACTGAATCATCTACTTCAAAACAAAGATGACACAATAATTTGAATTTTATATGTATTTATTTTTTTATCTTCTTTGATATCAGTTCAAGTGGTTGCTCAGAATGTTCAATTAGCTGTTGGTTATTCTTCCCTAAAGTTGTATCTATTTCCTTACAATTAACATTTTCGATAGTAGATTTAACGTAGGTTTTTCATTTTTTGTATTTGCGATTGAATTTTTATCAATTTTTTCAAGCCAAACCATATTTTTCAGCAATTTATCTTGTAGATAATATACATCTTGTACAGCTTCGATCGCTTTTTGCAAATTTTCTATGCTATATTGAACTTTTGGAGTCTTTGGCGTACTGAAAATGAAATATTAAAAGCCATTTCAATATTTATGCCTGTAAATTGCAAAACAAGTCTAGCAAAGAGCAACTTAAACACTGCTACTGCATGGTGGCAACACTCTAATAATAATTGCCCTGGGCAATAACTATACATTAACATATGGCAATAACTGAAATGATGGTGGGCAATAACTAAAAATATACAGATTTACGTGCAGTGATTACCCACCGTTAAAATGACCGTTAGAAATCAAATTTTATCAGTTATTTTCATTGATAATGGAGAAAACACTTATAATTTCATCATGATTATACACCATTAGTTGAATATTAAATAACTTGCAAAAAAAATTTAACCTCTAAGCAAGTAATTTCTTAGTAAAAATGTTAAATTCTTTACTTTTTTAATTAAATTTTTCACCCGTTTTAAAAAAATACGCCATAACTTTTTTTTTTTTTTAGTGTTTCCTATTGTAAATTTTAAATATACTGTACATTGATCTCGGAGCCATCTACTTAGTAAATTCAAATGTAACTAGAGTGANTTGATAATGGAAAAACACTTATAATTTCATCATGACCATACACCATTAGTTGAATATTAAATAACTTGCAAAAGAAATTTAACCTCTAAGCAAGTAATTCCTTAGTAAAATTGTTAAAGTCTTTACCTGTTTGAGTAACATTTTCACCCGTCTTGACAAAATCCGCCATAACTGTATTTTTTTAGTGTTTCCTATTGTAAATTTTAAATCTACTTGTACATTGATCTCGGAGCTCTCTACTCAGTAAATTCAAATCTAACTAGAGTGATTCAAAGTCAGCACCTGACAATATTATTCTTAAAGCGGGCAATCACTACCAGTGGGCAATCACTCTCTGGTTTACCCTACTATCCAAAAATAAATACAGTTCTAACTTATCTCTAACAGTTACAAGACAATATTATGAAATTTTATTAGATATTTTATACTAATTGCGGTGATTACGACGGGCATAGACTTAGCGCTTTCACATTAGGGCGTTAGGAGCGCGACAGCAGCGCGGCAGCGGCGTTTTTATAATGTGAAGCAGGGATGTTTTGGATATCCATAACCGAAACCGGAATAATATTATTCCAATATCCGCAACCGTATCCATAACATCCCTAATGTGAAGGCATGCATCCACTGTCACATAGTATGAAATTTTCGGCAGCGCGTTTGTCGCGCTGCTAATTCGCCTAAATGCAAAAGCGCTGTTAGTCAAGGCTGTTCAACCCCAGGCCCACGAAAGAATTTTAAGTGGCAAGTGTGGTTTGAAAACACGCACCAAATTCAAAAATCACAGTAACTGAAATAGGAAACGTAAGTGGCCCGTCGTTAACAACTGAATCCAGCGTTTGGCCCGACTCTTCAGAAGGTTGAGCAGCCTTGGACTAAGTAATGTTAGCGACAGTTTTGAATTTCGAAATCGCTTCATGCACATTAGTTACATAAAAAACGCTGAAATAAAGCTATTTCGGAATAACCATTGTCACATCGCCTGTGTGTAATTTAGGAATGTTGCAATGCTGTCACGAAATTGAATCGATCATGAATGTTGCATTTTTACCGGCTCATATTGAGTACATACATCGAAATGAGGGGTGGCACGCCACCCCAACTCACGAGCTTTGTCCTTTTGAAGGCAATTTACATTATCTCCCGACATGTCCCTTGTGTCGGCGACCATTAGACACGTGCGCTCGCTATTTATTCTAGCTCCCCATCCTAGAACGTATAGAGCTCTACACAGAACAAGATTTATAAGCGTTGCAAGTCATGTTTGGGGTAGGGACATTGTGTCCTTGCCTAAAGAATGTTGGCGACCCTGAGTAAAGTCTTGCCACATCATAATCAGATCATGTTTGATGGCATTATATCGCCGCATAGAAACGCTGCTTGTTCCTAGGGGCTTAAAAAATAAAGCCCTATAAAGTCTTTCAAACTCGATGAAGATACTTGGAACAAGTTTTATGGATTAACGACTATTGAATTATAAAAAGACAGCAGAGTGACATCTTAAAAAATGAGAGACTAAACACCACACTAGATTCCAAATTGATATTTTGTTGTGTTGAAAAAAATTAATTGTAATGACGAGACGTAATTTTCAAGTCGTCGTTAAAATGTTGAACACAAATTATAATTTGTTTTTAATTACTTTAATCACATTCAAAATTACTACATTATAATAAAAACTGCTATCAAACCATTTGCGTTCCTATTCAAAATTTTCAGTTTGTGTAAGTTTACAACCATTTATTTCGGTTTCATTTAGTAGTTAGATATGTAGGTAGAGTAGTTAGTATTAACGTATGTTAAATACTCCAAACATTTATTAATAATAACTTTTTCTCTGTCCACAGAACTTTGTTGCGTCAAATAAATTCAGCTTCCTAGAGGACGCCAACGACGGTACATCCGATTAACACACAGAGTGCGCTAAATATTGCAATTATACGAGACTAGAGTGTAAAGTGTAAATTAACGAGTATCAAGTGTGTAAGTGCGGACGCGGCGAGCGGCGGCGAGCATGCCCGAGCAGCTCCGAGCCAGCCCCAGCCTTTGTTGCCCTTCCACTACCACAATTCCTTCGCTACTCTGAACTAGATGCCTAATGTATTTGCTCACATATTTCTATCAGTCGAAGTGCAGTAAAGGCTGGGGCTCATGATTTGTGACCATAATGTACTGATCGGTGTAAATTTTTCTATGGGTTTGTTACGTAATAGTGTTTTGTATGAACGGTTGCAGAATATAGCAGAGAGCAATAAATGCAAATGATTTACTATTAATTAATTCCATTTCCTACTGTTATTCTTATTATCGGTACAGGTGCTCTCCATTTTTTTGTGAATAATATTTCGTAATTCTATTATATTTTTACTACCATAGGGAATCTTATCTAATTTCTTTATTTTAGAATGTCTTGTGTTAAATATTAGTCGATTTAGATTTATTGTTAGAATGTTAATTGTATTATTTATCTTTACACTCAAAATTTGTTATCAAGCTCTACGATATTAAAGGCGCAATATTTACTTTAGTTTGCAAGTATGCATATTATATTGTGTGGTTGCCTTAATCGTAAAGAATTAGTTAATATGAAAATTTAAAGTACCTTGAAACAGGATAAGGGCCTGGTCACAAGAATATTTTACGGCGAAAAGTGGTCTACACGACTGGAATAGTTTTTAATACAATATTCTTATGTTTGGTACACCTCATTCTAATTTGAATTATAAATAAATTACCTTTTTACAACCATTTTGTTTTTTCTTTCCTTTAATCATCCTTAGTCCAGTTTTGAATTCAAGTCTTTACAACAAGAACTAACAGCTGTCTCAGAAATGATTATAAGAATAAGTAGAGAAGAGACAATCACGCAATAAAATTGATTTGTTGAAAACAGATTGACAACAAAGTGATCCTATAAGCCTAGGCGCAGACCATCGATTTTTCGGCCGATAGTTTAGTCGGGCAGTTTATCAGTATGCGCACATTACGCCGATATGATTTGGCCGACAAAATAGTTGAATGAGCTTCCCAACTGCCTTCTGTAAGTACTTTCTGAGATTTAGACTGCAAATTTATTGACATGGCTGGATGGAGTGTTCCAGTTTTTTGGTCATAACAAATTTAACTCAAGTTTTAGAAATTTGTGACCCCATGCTATAAGTTTTTACTATTGTTTACTATATTTCCTATAAATCTCTGTTCTTTTAAGTTGAAAAAAAGAACACTCGGTACAGATGCACATTTCCTTTTTTACCTTTTGATGTACGGAACCCTAAAAAAATGATTTTGTTTGATAGCAAAAAATAGTAAATATAATATTTTCCTATTCCTATAATACTCGTACTTTCAAAAAATACACTAACATAGTCCAAACCTCATCATGAACTTGACAGAAGTCTGCTATGAGGTCAAAAGTTTGTCTCATGGTCAGTGGACGTGTAAATGTACCTAATTTTAATGAGTTTCGTTTTTATTATTCCGGTCTAGTATCAATTTTCTTTAGAGTAGGCGCACACCGTTGATTTTTAGATGGCCTTATTAGATAAGGAAATAGTCTTCGAAAGCCCGGAGCCATTTTAAAAGACCTATCCAACGATACCCCAACACGATGGGGTAGAAGATGAAAAAAAAATCATCCCTATCTTTATATGCAGGGGAGCTACCCTAAAATTGTTTTTTTCAATATTTTATTTTACCGTTTGGTCGGCGTGTGATTAATATACATACCTCCACAAAATTACAGCTCTCTAGTGCCAATACTTCGGACAAATCCAAGCAAAGCCTCGGACAGGCTCAGACAGACAGACATCGAAACTATAAGGGTTCCTTTTCAGGACTACGGAACCCTAAAAAGTATTGATCTAAAAAAAATGCACAGCAAATCACAGGTTTCTGTGCTTGTTGAGTTTAAAAGCCCTACCCTAAGATATATACCTACGCATCTGACAGTATGCCTAATCGTCACCAGTCGTTGAAATTGTTAAGCCAAGCTTAGGCGTTTTGGATGCAACTACCTAAACATTTTACGCCCTTTGAAAATAAACTATGTGGAAAATGAAGAGTTCAATAAGAATCAAAACCATTTATTTGAAATATAAAACAATAGTGATAAAACTTATTTGAATATCATGCAAGAAAATAACCAATTTATATTTAAACATTTTTTTTGATGTTATTAATATTTTATGTTTAATTACGTTATATAATCCAATAGTAACTAGATGAAGAAGCTTTAAAGTTAAAGTTACACAATTCTGGCACTACTTATCATTAGAATTAGGTAAGTGCCTGTCTACTAAAATAATGTAAATCTTATTTCTAAAACAATGAAAGCTTTTTTTTTACTTTTTAGTATTTTTATCATATCCCTGTTTATTTTCAAGCATCCATAACCCACATTGTGTTAATAAACACAAACCACAAACACCATCTATGTACAACGACTACATTTTCCAACCAAGTACATGGCAGAGGTCGTCGTATACAGATATGTGTATCTACACTAGCTGCCGAACGAGCTAGAAACTCAAAGCGAGCAAATCAAGTTCTCAAATTTACAAAACTGCAAGCCAGAATTCCTTCATTTTTGTAAAATTGCCGTCATCAAAGCCTCTTTCAGCTTTTTCGTCATTTCTTCTAATATGTCTGCTTTTACTTTTAATTTTTGATTTCTATCTTCTAAATCTAAAACCAACTGTTCCATTTGCAATTCTTTGAGTTTCCTATTCATTCTAGATCTCTTGGACGCTTCGTTGTTCTTATCCCTAAGTTCTCTGTACTTCATCTCCTGGGTCGAGACGTTGGACGTGGTGTCGTCGATGCTACACGTCGAGACCGTGCTCTCCCGTCTCTTG
Source organism: Ostrinia furnacalis (assembly GCF_004193835.3). Classification (NCBI taxonomy): domain Eukaryota; kingdom Metazoa; phylum Arthropoda; class Insecta; order Lepidoptera; family Crambidae; genus Ostrinia; species Ostrinia furnacalis. The sequence goes on along the minus strand of NW_021132101.1, from coordinate 675,713 downwards.
GGCGGGCGGCCGCGGCGTGCCTTCTTCAGCTGCTGAGACCCCTCTAACGCCATTATCATGTCCTTTATTGGAATATTAGGCTTCTTAGGTTTTCTCTTGTTGTTGCGAGGCGTGTATTCCACATCAGGCGTGTAATCTGAATCTTCACTGCTGTGACGCCGTTTCCTGCTGCTGGAGTAAGGCTTTTCTTCGTTGTCTGATTCAACTTGAGATTCGCTGTTAGGAGTGATGGGCTGGTATTCCATTTTCGGAGACTTGATTGCTGGACTGAGCGATGTTGGCTCCAACTCCACAACTTCCGTCGGCCACTCACTGTGTGAAGTCTGTAACAAAAGGAAAAGATGTTTATTATAATTTTCTACGGTAATATTCTACAATTAGGGGGAGACAGGATATATCGAGATACTAATTGAATTGTCAAATTGATCAAAGTGAAATTTGTATATCGACTCTATCGCTTGTGATACAATGACTATCATATTACCCCACATACCCCTGTTACCCTGCTTTAATTGTTCGATAATACTTACGGTGTCTAAAAGTGGGCATTCCTCCTTCTCCAATTGCTCCACGTAGGTGACGATGTCCGGCGTGCTGATGACGTCGCCGGCCCAGGCCACGGTGCGCGGGATGCTCACCGACAGCCCGAGCCGCTTCTCCGCTTCTGGTTTCTTATCGGCCTCCTCTCCCAACTCGTTGCCAAGTATGAATCGGCTAACGGTAAAATCATTCTCCAGCTCCCCTGGTTTAACAGTCACTAATCTAGAATCCATTGTTTCTTCTTCTTCGATGAAGGGCAGTATGTTGTGTGTGGTAGTGTATTGTTTGCTGAACTCCTGGTGTTGTAAATTCCAGCCGTCCGGGTCCATGACTTGCACGGTACCCACGTCGGCCATCCTCTCCGCCACTAGATCCCCGAACACCACCGGCATGTTGTTGAAGTCCAGGGTTGGTTCCTGGTACTTGTTCTGATCGTAAGTGTCGACCTCTATCGAGGGCAACAGCTTGTCTAGTTGCACGAACTCGTCCGCCATTGGGGAGAGTGAATCGTGCGGGGTGATGCAATACATGCTCGCTTGAGCTGGGGAATTAGGGCCGAATGTCTCCCAATCTTGGGGTGAATACGGTGTGTGTAAAGTGTCGTTGTTGTGTGCCCTTTCTTTAGTGACTTTAATAGAATCTGAGAAAGAAAATACATTGCTGTAATCCTCTCTATAATAATTATAATCTTTACTTTTATCTTCGGAAGAAGTAAGATGCTTACCAATGGTCTGTACTTGTTCTTCCCTGGCGGGATCGAAGCACAACTGCTCCAGATCTTGGAAGAACCCGTAGTCCGACTCGTGATACATTGTGCTCTCGTACGCTGGTTCCGGTTTCAAAAATTCCTGAAAAGCAATTACATAATGTTAGTAATGATTCAGAGTTATTTCGGGATACTAAAAATAATCTTATAATAGCTTATTTAGAATTATGTTACATTTATTCTTAAGTACTCACAGAACCCGACGTCTGCCTTACCTCTGAAAAGCTGGTGCTTGACGCTGGCGCTAGCGATTGTGGCAACGGTTCTTTGTTTCCGCCGGTAATCACTCCGGTTGTGCCGCCGCCGTTCTCCTGCTGTTCCTTGTTTGACTTTAAATGATCTATGTCTACCACTTTCAAAAGACTGCGAGTTTTGTGACTCGTTTGCGAAAAAACCATATCTTTCGGTGTCTGAGTAGATGTACTGATTTCCGATATCGTCGCTCCGACTCGGACAGGTGATCTTTTGAGCAACCATTTTGAATAGAACTACAAAAAGAAATGATACGACGTAACATACTGTGCAGATCATATTAAGCATGATGGTGGTGATCGGTTAGCAGAACGATTATTACATCCAGTTAGTTTGTGTTCATTAATTTTTATTTTCTTGATTCTTATAGAATTCCAGATTAACTAGTTCATCTAGATGCAATAATCGTACTGGAAGCAATTTCAGTTGGGATATTTCCATCTGAAAATTTTCCAGAAAGTCGCTTACACCGCAAGAATTTTTATGGGACAAGGATGATGGACATTTTATAAATGGCAGAATTTGGAAAAAGAATTGAAATGGGTGTGATGGCTCTTGTGTGTATGATAAAATGTATAATGTATACGATATTGTAAAATGTATGTCTTGTTTGTATGTTATATGTAATACGATATTGTAAATTTTTATGTGTGTAATTTCATGGAATGTGGATGTCTTTTAGAAATAAAAAGGTGTTTTTCATGTTTTCTTGAAATGGTGATTGCATAAATATTAAAATAAAATAGATATTGCATATTTTATTTTTCTTTGTCATAATATATATTATTTAAGAATATTTTTATATGTTCATATAAATATCAGTTGCTGGATTATGCAATCAACATAATGGTCACCTGCCCATGATAACTAATAGTCCATGGCACCATCCAAAATCATGTAATCGAAAACAAGTAGAAAAGTAGACGATTGCAAGATGGCCGCGAGCGACTTCTGATTGATCAGTACGGTTTTCATATCACAGCCTTTCTACTTATTTTAATTTCCAACAACCAAGCTTAATTAGTATGTTAATATTGTATGTAATTGTAACTTACTGTGTAGGTTAGTTTTAGAAGCGTTAAACTACGCAGGTATCTTAATTACACTCTAATTAACTTGTAATTAATATCTAACGTTAATCGTAATTAACATAACTAAACTAATTGATAGGAAAAATGCTTAAAAAATATGGCTTAATGGAAGTTAAATGGGACTAGATTACTGGTACAGGAAATGTTATGTACCTTTAAAACTAGCTGCTCGATGTAATATAAACGTGATGGTGGTGTTCATTATGTCACGTTTTACATCTTGAGAGCAGAGTGCAAATGAGACTTATCTACTACAATTATCTACATCTAGAAATTATTATTGTAAAGTGCATTATCTGCATACTAAAGTATGCAGCTTGCGGCAACGAACAACGGCTTGCTCCTATTATTGATACCTGTGTAGAAGAATGGAAATGAAGGGTGGCAATGGATGTTTTTTTGAAGCATGCAAAATGAGATCATGAAACAATTGTATTAATGGATGGTGACATAGGGAATATAGGACAAAGAATGTATGAACAAGATATTAAAAAAACAACACAATTTTAAAGTGATGATAAATGTTATTCGTTGGGGATAAATTTATGATAATATTTCTGGAAAATAACAATGTAGATTATTATTTGTCAATTTAAATAGAAAAAAGCTTTAAAATGAAATTATTTTGTGTAAAATTATATTTTTGATAGGGAATTAAATTTTAGTCTATCAAAAAAAAATTTTTTATTATGTCATTTTAAGCTTTAAAATGACGTTATTTTGTATAAAAATTATATTTTTGATAGGGAATGAAATATCTATCAAAAATTATTGCTTTTGATTTTATTTTATTTTAAAGCAATTTTTATTTTCCCCGACTTTTTTATCATTTGAATTTGATCTACTTCTGTAAAGAAATAAGTTGTTAATTTTGATGACGTTTGTTTTTCTCTTCTCTTCTCTTGCTTTTCTTGATGTTCTGTAAAATAGAATGTTAAGTGGAAAATGGAGCTAACTGGTACTTACTTGATTGAACTCTTCTTGAGCTCCTAATGAAATCTTAGCTCTTTAGGCAGCTATCCAAGAAACGGTGCTGACTGTAGGCCTGAAACAAAAAAATAAGTAACTTTAGTAATTTATTTCACTACAGCTAAGCGTTCTGTCGCCATAGGAACTATAAAACCTATTCACGGATATTTAAATCGACGATGTAGGTAGTTATTATTAATATATCTAAAATGTTATCGTGGGTGGTGGGAGGTCGACCTCGATCCATTAGCGATTGAACTACGATAACAATTCCTACCACAGTCCATGAAAGTCAGTGTTTAATCAACTAATTGTAGGCATATTAAGTAGTATTTAAGTATGTTTATATCCGTTGTCTAGTACCCATAGTACAAGCTTTGCTTAGTTTGGGACTAGAAGCGCAGTGTAAAATGTCCAAGGATATTTATTTATTTATTTATTATTTATTTATATTATGAACTCTTTAATTTTTTGTTTCAGGTGATATGGGTACACTAAGTAGGTACCTACATCATAATTGGAATATCTATTACTATTATGATAATGATCCACACAAAATGGCGGCTATGTGATCATTGATCACTAAATGCTCAATGATGTACCAAACTAACTGGAAATTCTTATGATCATCACATACCCATCAGAAAAGAACTAGGTATTTCCAGTTTGCCTATTTGTCTATTCTTATTAAGATTCTTATGATCAGTTTTAGCATTGACATTTATACTTAGAAAATCCTTCAACTTAACTATCGAGAGCAGGCGATGGATGACCCTCAAAATAACGCGTGAATTTTCTAGAAAGCGAACCCATTTATGTCACATGTCAAGACTTGTATTTAGCAAGGAATCTTATGTCTACTTGCATAGAGTCGCAAATACTAGAGTTGTTGACGAGAAGCCAACGTAAGCTCCTCCCACATACAAAACGTGACTGAACTGCGTACTGACAAGTTTCAACTTGTTTCTTTTAGGGAGATCAACACAACACGCACTCAAAACTCGTCTTTATAGCCCCCAAAATACACCATCTTATCTTTCAAGGACCCGAAAGGTGCTGGTTACGTAAAATAAATATGGTGCAATAGTTAAAAATGCCAAGAATACAAATAAAAACTATTTAAAATTTACCAAACATTATGCTATTTGTACAAAACACCACTTCACTGAATGAAAATACATTAAAAACTAAAATATTATGTAGAAGTAAAACTAATAAGTACACGAATTGGTTGAAAACTCACCGAGTTACGAACATATAATGTAACGCCTGCCAGTCACAATAGCAAGTATATCACTGATTATAAATTAAAATTAAAAATTAGAAATATAGCAAGCGTGCGCGATTTTTTTTTTAAATAATATTCAAACCGCTTGAGTGTGTCGAACTTGCTTGTACTATGAAAGTTTACGGCGCGTAGCACACGTGTGGTGCGTCTGAGCTCAGAAAATATTGTGCAAGAATCGCGTTCAAGTCGCAGCTACAGTTTTCCTCAATCCCCTCTATTCGACATGTGCGTTCTAAAAATATCCACGCTTCGCTGCCATTGGCCGGGCCGCATGACGTCAACTCGAACAACCAATGCGGTGAATTAGTTTCGACAGTCACAAGACCATTAGCGTTTCCACATTGATTGCTATACATTTTTTGTTATAGCTGTATAGCGCGGGGATTCACGCCGCTCAAAAGAGGAGGAATGTACTTTTTGATAGTGTTTTTCTCTTGTATGACTCACACAACTCATCAGCAATGTAACAAACATTGCTTTGCAAAACAATAGAATGTTTTGCCAACTTTTAACTTTGAGATTTGAGTGTGAGACTCAAATGTCCAGACTATCAAGGATAAAATTACAGTTTGATAATATAATTTCTCCATATCGATCGAATTATCCTAGTTTAGTTTATATCACCAACTGCTACGTAACCTAGATATCTTAAGTTTTAAAAAAGTTATTTAACATTCCTTATTGTTTTTAAAGACACCTTACTTATTAAAATTTGATCATCAATGAATATGCAGGAACTTATCCAATTTAAATCAAATAACTTTGATTTTGCTGTTTTTTTTTTAATAATAAATCATTTATTTCAGACTTTCATCCATTGTTTGTTAGTTAGAATTTTTACCTGTTTTCTGTGTTTTCTTTGGTGAAAAATAATTCACTTTTGGAATTTTCAACGCTAACTTAGATTTGCCAGGCGTACAGGCTTAGTTTTCAATTATACCTAGTCCTATTATTATTTATCATAGCAAATCACCAGTATTCAAGGCCACATAATAATAGGTCAAAACACTGTGTACTACACATGTAGTAGGATACATATCCTAGTGATCCTATTTTTAGTACGGCTGGCCGTGACCATTGCCCGTAACGATTTGAGGCGCACATTTTAAAATAATTATAGGTAGGGGCTTAAAATTTTTTTTTGATCTAACGTTTAATATATTTTGCACCATTATGTTCCGGAAAAGGTCCATTGTCCTACAATAATTATGGTGAAGATTATACCTAACAATATTATGTTTAGTCATATTTTTCTAGCATAGATAATATAGGCAGACTGAAATGAGAAAACACAAGGAAACAAGGTAGGTACAAAACAAATATCCGTCTCAAGGAGTATGAGATTAGCATCTGATTAAGAAATCATTAAATAAGTAGGCCTGGATATTATTAGTTACATCTTTAATAGTAATCTAGTGAAACTTATTTTAATTAGGTAGCTATTGTAAGGAACCTACTAGAATTTTCATTACTGTACTGTAGCTCTGGAAAATGAAATTCATAATTATCTGTTTGGCCAATATAACACCTACCTACTGGTACCTAACCATTATCTATTTAATTATGATCCTATCTACATAAGTTCGTTTACTCATGATCCTGTCTCTGACTGAAGTTTTTAAAATCATGTCGGTCGTAAAAATATTTTTATCACCGCAGATCATTAACTTGACTCTTGCCCATTTGTTTTATTTTTAGAAATGACGTGTTTTTATTTTACTTTAAGTAATCTATCACAATCACCTAAATGCGCCATTTGCGCATAAATATTTGCACATCATTTGAAAATAATGAACAATGTTTATCTGTCCGTGGTGGTAGGTAGTAACATTACCTCATTATATTTGTCGGGTTTTTCACAGGAATAATACATTTCTAGATTTATTTCCAGGGAGGGATAAACCCTGTTACTAACTAGAAAAACAACTTATTTATCATTATAAGGTATTTTAGGACATGTGGTCTCTACTGCGGGAGCAAGACCATCTAATCTAATCCAGCGGCAAATGAGATTGGATAAGCTTTCTAGGAAATCGTCGGGAATAGTAGGTAGTGCCCGTTTTCACCATCAATCTCTAATTTTTAAGTGACCCCTATGGTAACACATAATATGAATTTTGTTGTCATAGGGGTCACTTAAAAATTAGTGATTGATGGTGTAAACGGGCATTAGACTCTTTTCTACCTACTCTACGGAAACTTGCGGCAAAAGCAACGACAGACAACAATTTTAATGGGTGTTCTTCTAACAGAGACTAACTTGGATGGCTAAAAGTTGTCAAGGGATGTCTTGGCGTTGGTACACGCAGGTATTTCTACATGGAATTAAACAAACCATGTAATGAAAATAGACAGACAGGAAGATAGAGTAGGTACAATAAGTAATTTCACAATCATAGGAAGTAGATTGAAGAGGTGAAAAACCAAAATCAAAAGTTTTAGTCTCATCAGGCAATGACTGGCAGTAGCAGTGCTAACAACAAGTCTCCACAACACAACTCAAGTTAACGCGGTTACTTATGTGAACGACCTTCACCGTCATCGTGCCAAGTGGCAGACACAGACGTATGAACGTATCGATCTAGGTTGGCTCTACGTAGGCAGGATTCATGCTGCGTCATCACTCCCCCAATGGGAGCCCCTCGTTGGCGCCGAGGCGCAAAGATAATACCATATCGGAGTGACTAAGCGCTTTTCACTTACATCACCCGCGCGCGACCAATCGCCTTTACAAGTTACAAGTCTAGATTGTTAACGCGCTAGAATCCGCTAGATAATGTTGGTATTCGTGACAAATCAATAATTTCGATTTGAATATGCTGGCTGCTGCTGTTTATGATACATATTACACATCCAATAAACGCGTGGTTTTAGTTTTGAGGTTCTCGAGAGCTGGATCTAGATAGGATAAAAGGGTTGCATAAATTAAATCAAAAATCCTGGAAAACATTTTCTATAGCGTTTCCCATCAGAATTTCATCATCCACACAATGTTAGACCAGTGCAGACTGGATAAGTTTGGTTAGGTAAATACAGCATGTTAAGATAAAACCAAAAATTGTCAATCTCTACAAACTTTTAACTAACTGCGTAGTTGTTATTGAAAACCCGTACGAAAAACAGTTATTTTGGAAACGTGCCAACAACCCATCTCAATTTCATGGAAACGCTATTATAGGCCTACGTTTGGAAAATTCACGATTTAAAGGACCTAGAACGGCATTTTGGGTCCATTTAATACCCATTTATGATCACTACTTTCACGTGGAACCATCTCTGGGCCAATATCCTTATTACGGCGGAATTAAACCCAAGCAAAGTTTAAGGAAAATCCCGCAGAAATTGGCTTTTACTTTCTAAAAGTGAACGTGGTATGCATAAATGAATTCATTCCAAGAAGTTGACGTGTCGATTTTGGTTGACACAAATTTGGATGAGTTCCAAAACATTGTAAAGAACTGTTGTTATTACTAGAATATAGTTTTAGGTTTTTGTTTACAATTTTCGCAGAGAAGGTATTAGATTTTATCAGTAGGCTTATCTTATTTTTATAAACACTTAAAATTATCTTGCTGCGACGCAAATTCTGTCCAAATTGAATACTTAACATGGTAGCACAATAAAAACTGTCAATTAGAACAACAAGTAAATAACTCGGAACAGTAGACGGTCTTAATGCTGGGAAGGTTTTCTTCCAGATAACCGGAGGAGAAGACAGAAATCAAAAGGATTATGTAGAATAATTGTATTGAATTTAAAGTATGATAATTTTATTCATCTTTCTTTGTGGACATGAGAAATTGAGAAGACATCAAGCACGCATCAAGTCAACGAACCGTATGTTTTGAATTGGTAGGTAGGTATTGTTTTACCTGCTACTAAAGTTGAGTTAATATTCGTCATGCTCATGCTTGTCGCTTCGTTTGAACATTAAGATAAGACGCAAGTATAAGTTGCGTATTGGCAGCAGTTAAAGAAAAAAAAACTTCATTGATAAATTAAACACAATGTTTATTGAGATATTACAGATAGTGCATGTCGCCCATTTGCGACGACAGTGTGACATCTTCAATTAGATTAACATAGGAGATGTCACACTGTCGTCGCAAATGGACGATGTGTGATCGAGATCGAGCTAATGGAAACAGACAATGCTAGCCTGAATATGGATACGGGTAGTATTAACTATTAGCTGATTGAAAAATGCTGAAGATACTGAGCTGAATCAGGCAACCTGGAGTCCCACCATATGGGTAGCTACGTAATGACTAATTCAATTCTTCAACTGATGTGGCTCATCCTGGCAATACTAGTGTGAATACATACTTAATCTTCTTATTACGCAGTTTCAAGAACTTCGTCGTTTTCATCAAGAGTAACTAAAATAAGGGGTCGAAGGCCCGTTGTAAGTTTGTACCCATTGGAAATCGCGTTAAAAGTTAAAACCCGATTCTCAAACAAATCTAAAATTAGCTAAGACCAATCACAGGAAAAAATCTATGTTTGAATGTGAATTAAGTTTTCAATGTCGTTTTTTTCCGGCTCGAAGAGGTGAACGACATGAGAAGTGTAAGACGTGGCAAATGTTACTCATTGTATCATAATCTTAGTATAATCCGCGCAAAATGATTTAGCAGTTTGTAGTTTTGAACAGGTATGAATAGAATTTTGAACAAATTCTTGATTTGGGGATGTGTATTGTGGGCATTTGTGGGCTTATGGCCATCTATCGGCAACTATCGGCCATCATCACTTTAATGTGATGAAATAGGGAAATACTGTACCTATCTAAGTATACCATAATAATGATTCATGTATTATGTCGGTATATTATGACTTGATTGATCAATCATTATATTTTAATCTTCGGTTATTATCTTAGGAATGACGTCATAACTTATTACTTGGAAGAAACTTAATAGATAATATCACGTTATCAGACAGTAGTAGTGCTAAACAAATTATTGAAATTATCTAGTCTTTGATAAAAATACCTATCAACTCTTGACAATATTAAATCTTAGCTGGGCCCGATTACGATACAATACAGTTGTTGTCTAAAGCGACATCTAGCGGTAACTTTCTGAAACTCATCAACCTTTGATTCGAACTAAGAAGTGCTAAATAAAATTACCAATTCACGTGTTATTAATTTATTTTATTTATTACAAAAATGAAATTGAGTCATACATTTGCACTCTTTTAATTAGAATTTAGACTTGTTTTGAGTTTTCGAAAGGATACCGGAAGTAGCAATTTGGCCCGCGAAATTCTTAAAAATTTTTTTGAAGTTTTACGTGCAGACGACAGAACATCAAGTTTCAATTTTATTATAATAGGTATGCTTAGGTATGTAGTACTTCATCGTAATTTTAATAAGTTATTTTACAACAAAAATTACTTAGTCTGATGTGCTGTTGACTGTAGGTTCATTACATAGGAAAAGCAAAGATACTTACATTTTTATGTGTCTTCTACAAATCACTGTCTTAAACTTCTTAACCTTGTCGGTTCTCTGACACAAGTAATTGATGCGACGCAAATTCACCTGAATTTGCTTCAAATTATGCGTAGTGCCTGTATACACTTTATTCAACAAAATATTGTTTTGTTGTATGTACGCGTATCTCATGTTAAAACTTACGGCGGACTTTTCTCTCAATCACTTACTTTACTAATCAGATTTGCAAAGTAATAAATCCACCTTGACGGCCTTAGTAACTTTCAGTTAATAAGACCAAGTTTTAAATAAAAGTAAACTAAAAGAACTCCAGAAGACTGTCTAGAACAATCAGTTGCGCTAAAAATTTAAGTTCAAAGGTTTTAAATATTTCCAATGCTTTTTACAACCCAAAGCAGCAGCAAAAGAAACTGTTTACTAGTAAACAAAAACCACGTAATTTCTGTAAAATTGCCAATAACACGTGTACACTTATGAATGTTTCCGATGAATGATACGAAAGAGAATTCAGCACGAGATTTTAGCACAGTAATTTTCTGATGCAATACTTTGAAACGTTCCTTTCTACGTAACGAGAAATTAACTGTAGCTTAATGTTACATTGATTATTGCAGGAACCAATTTCAATGTTTTTTAGTATCTTAGTTTATTTGTAACGATATTTTTTAAAATATCGTGAAACTTGGGTGAAACCACTTACGTGTTTTTACTTGAACGATGAAAATGGTGTTTAGGTAGCGTGTAAAGAAACATGAGATGGCTGATCCAATGTATGATGTCCATCTCATTCAAGGTTGTGCAAGAGCTAAGAAGTGTATTATTTGCACAAGAATAAAAAAAATTGATGGATTTCATCTTTTTATTTTCTATTTATCATTGCCTGCCAATGGTTTTATCAATACGATTAATTAGTGAATTGAAGGTAAGATACCTACAGGGCATAGCTACAGGTTGTCCTAAAATAACAGAGAGCAGAAATAACAGGAGTGGAACTGACAGGCAATCCCCTCNACATTGAGTGGTGGAGACTGGAGATGGACCCAACCCAACCCAAGATACATCGAACAAGCCTCAATTATATCCATAGAAAAGTTTACTATTTGTAGTAACATACTTAGTTGTACCGAAATTGGCCTCCGATCGATACAGTGTGTGTGAGGTGCTAATTTTGAGACACCTTATTTAGAGACATAGACTGAGCCCCGATTACGGTAATTTTTAACGTCTCCAATCCAGACGCGCTTCATCGATTCTGCGATACGATTGGTCAAAACACAAAAAAAAACAGCGTACGTCAGCTGTTCAATAAAATGTTTCAATATCAACGGATCTGAAAAACATTTTGTCATTAAAATTGTTTAAAATCGTAACCTATGGCTGTATAGCGTAATGCCTTTTCCTACAAAAGGAAAGAGTAAAAAAAAATATTGTCAGTCAAATTTTCTGTCATCTTCGTTGCTTTTGCATACATTTTTTCACAATATTTTCCGTGTTTCTGGAAAAAAGAAGAGATTTCCTTGGTTGATTATTAGCAATGCTCTTGTGTGTTCTTAAAAGTAGCACTGCTGCTTGTGATTAGCTTGTACAATTTTGGTTTTTGTTGTTATTTTGTGCACCAATGGTGATAACATTTCTGCTGATATTGCAATGTCGTTTTATCTTTCTGAGAGTGTTTAGTGACACCTTAAAAACTATTTTGATTTGAGCAAATACATTACACTGCGAGATTTAAGGTAAGTACATTGTTTTGATCATTGAAACTAGTTTTCTATGACCTTGAAGAGATATTGTTAGCTCTAGGAATGATCAGTACTAAAACGGTACCAATGGGCCGACCGACTTCACAAACCCAAGATTTTGAGTTTTTTTTTATTCTTTCGGTGCCTAGTAGAAAATCCATAATGTTGTACAGGTTACTTTTTTAAATATAGTATATAACACAGTCCAATGATACCTTAATGTGCAAATGTGCCTATTTTATAAACATCTGTGACTGTTTAAAGATTCAGTACCAATTACTTCAATAGGCACGTTATTTTACTATGATAATATTGAAATTGTTATTTGAAAACAACACATTTTACACTCTAAATTAATTGTTATATATTTTTTTCAATATAATTATCATAAATCACATTATGTAGAACTGTAATTTATGGATAAGGTTTATTTGTGATCTACTACGTAATGTAGTTAAATTAAGATATAAAAAATATTTCAAAAAATTAAAATGTACATTTCGATTTCGTGCAGTCTATCATAATTGAATTCTTGATAACGATGGTTGCTTGACCTTCATATACTTGTTTACTAAGCTGAGTCGCAGACCACTGTAGACATGATAGTGGCAAAATAACATTATTCAAAGTTATAAAAAAATCAACAGAAATACAATGAAATATTATGTAATTTTCAGATTTACGTAAAGGTGCTCAATATAAAATCAATATTCATCATTATCACATTAAAATTTATTGTGTCACACTTCACATAATTTTGTTGTTGAGAGTTAGGCTATTTCTTATTTAGAATATCTTCAAATTCAAAACAATCTACGAATAAATATTTGCATTCTAGATTGTAGATACAGTATGACCCTAATAGAGGGGATCGGGGATGAAGTGATCCAGTTCGTGGGCGTGTTGCTGGTGGCAACGGTGGCCACGCTGGCCTGGTTGTCCACCAACGCTCGGCCCGGCCGGTACCGAACTGTGGTCGTAATGCGACCCAGGCCACATCATCCTGTCACAGTTAGCTTCCGAACCAGTAAGTCTGTTTATGGTTTCCAGTTAAATGCAATTGTTTTGCTACTATACCCTTTTTTTACTTTTTTGAAAGACTTTTTTTTTTTGCTCTACTGTATGCCATCAATGTGTTTTGGATCAATAAAAACATGAATCCAAAGGCACAAAATCAGTCTGATTTGTCGAAAAGGAAAATAATGACAATCTAATGTTTTTTTGACCATCCATGTCCATTGTCCATATTCCTGGCTTACTGGTTGCTTTTGTCATCATTTCATCTTAATATTCAATATGTAAACAAGTGAATGGTAAACAAACAATGTTGTTAATTGCAGGGGCTAGCTTCATGATCGCTAACACTCCGGTTAGCATTTCTCAACAAGCCTCAACAGCAGAAACTATTGGTAATTAAATAACTAGCGTCTTTTTCAATCAAAAACTGATACATAGTATTTTTATGTAGTTGTTGCAATAAGGGTTTCCTTGATTGCGCTCACAAGTTAGCGCCATTGTCGAGTAAGGCCCTGTCACAACTCACCAATAGCGCCCTCTGATGAGCGGAATAGGAAATACAGAATTTGAGCATGCTTTTAGATATAATTAGCTATTCATTTTAAACCACTTTGTCATTTTTAACACTTACCAGTGACCCCGGGGGCGATCGAGGACTCTAGAGACGCTTCTCGGGTGATACCTCTGCAAGAGATGGACAGCATCATTGATGCAGACATGGCCATGATGAACAATAACCGCTTGCACTTCTATAGGAGACTGGATGGTCAGTAAAACACATAATATTTCCTTAGATTAAAATTCCTATCAAGTCACCAGAAGCAATCTATTTTTCGCGTTTTTAAATTTAAGTTTAAGATGCAACTAAATTTTACCAACAACAATTTGAGTAACCAGTAATATTCTAATGCAACTGCTCTATTCTATTCATATTCTATTCTTTATTCTAGCTGCTCTCGTGAACCCGGGGAATGTGCCAGCTATATCTGATTCAGCAAGTGAAGACAGCGAGACCCAAGAGGAGAGTGAGCCAGCCAGCAACGATCAGATTCGCGAGATGGACAGCATTGTCAACGCCATGGAGGCTGACGTCACCGCTCGTTGTGACTTCTTCACCCGCCCAAACGGTAGGATAATACTGACACTTGTCTAGCTATAGCTGACTGCGAGCGAAGACGACAAGACCCAAGAGGAGAGCGAGCCAGCCAGCAACGATCAGGTCCGCGAGATGGACAGCATTGTCAACGCCATGGAGGCTGACGTCACTGCTCGTTGCGACTTCTTCACCCGCCCGAACGGTAGGATAATACTGACACTTGTCTAGCTATAGTTGACACGGAGAGTAAGGACTACGAGACCTAAGAGGAGAGCGAGCGAGCCAGCAACAATCAGATCCGCGAGATGGACAGCATTGTCAACGCCATGGAGGCTGACGTCACCGCTCGTTGTGACTTCTTCACCCGCCCGAACGGTAGGATAATACTGACACTTGTCTAGCTATAGCTGACTGTTGAGTGAGGACTACGAGACCCAAGAGGAGAGCGAGCCAGCCAGCAACGATCAGATCCGCGAGATGGACTATGGACAGCATCGTCAACGCCATGGAAGCTGACGTCACCGCTCGTTGTGACTTCTTCACCCGCCCGAACGGTAGGATAATACTGACACTTGTCTAGCTATATGTAGTTGACACGGAGAGTGAGGACTACGAGACACAAGAGGAGAGCGAGCCAGCCAGCAACGATCAGATCCGCGAGATGGACAGCATTGTCAAAGCCACGGAGGCTGACGTCACCGCTCGTTGTGACTTCTTCACCCGCCCGAACGGTAGGATAATACTGACACTTGTCTAGCTATAGCTGACTGCGAGCGAAGACGACAAGACCCAAGAGGAGAGCGATCCAGCCAGCAGCGATCAGATCCGCGAGATGGACAGCATTGTCAACGCCATGGAGGCTGACGTCACCGCTCGTTGTGACTTCTTCACCCGCCCGAACGGTAGGATAATACTGACACTTGTCTAGCTATAGTTGACACGGAGAGTGAGGACTGCGAGACCCAAGAGGAGAGCGAGCCAGCCAGCAACGATCAGATCCGCGAGATGGACAGCATTGTCAACGCCATGGAGGCTGACGTCACCGCTCGTTGTGACTTCTTCACCCGCCCGAACGGTAGGATAATACTGATTCTTGTTTATCTATAGGCTATAGCCTACAGCGAGACCCAAGAGGAGAGCGAGCCAGCCAGCAACGATCAGATCCGCGAGATGGACAGCATCGTCAACGCCATGGAGGCTGACGTCACCGCTCGTTGTGACTTCTCACCCGCTCGAACGGTAGGACCATACTGATACTTATTTATTTTTAAACTTCCGTGATGTATGCGTGCCTCATTTATTTCTATTTGAAGTAACCACATATCGTCAAAGTGCATCAGCTAGTTGATCCGGTTCGAAGGACCAACGAAATGTAATTTATGAGGATAATGATGAGGGATGGGTTTACTTCAAATAGTGCTAAATAAAAACTGAATTGTTGTGTGTATTAGCAATACACTGATTAATTGCCTTTAAAACGACTTAGTATTAATGATAAAGTGTATAAAAAAGAACGTACAATCATGATTCAACCACTCTCAACTTTTTCTATTACTAGCTCTCTTATCGTATCGTTAAAAGCATACAATCAATTCAAGTTTTTATTTTGCTGTTCCAGAAACTAACCCTGCAGTAACAGCTGGTGCCAAATCTGGTAAAGATGAAAACGCCTCGTCGACCGCGTCCAATGGAAACCCCGGAGAAGCTTGTAACAATGGGAGTGAGAGCCAAAACGCAGGCGCCGACGCTTTGAAAAAGATGGAATTGGAGAAGAATATGATTATAATTAAATTGAAATACCTTAACGACACGATCAAAGAAGTTAAGGGCAGTTTGGATGAGCTGCTTAAGGATTTTAAATTGTAAGTTTTGTCAGCAAGTTTCACATGCATGTTAAGTACCCGATTTCGCGACACAACACAACATATACTTAATAGTCACAACAAGATCCTCTACAAACACATTTAAAGAAATAGCGAGTCACTACTTCTTCTGCCTCGTCTTATCCCGTTACGTGGGGTCGGCTTTCCCAAACATGCGCCGCCATTTGATTCTATCTTGAACGTCTTGTCTATGGAGTTCCTTGTCATAGCGAGTCACTACTAGCATGCAAATAAAATGCTTATTCCTGCCTACAGCTTTAACCTTATTTGTATCCTTACAACGTGCCACTTCTATTACGTAGGTCCCTTTCATTTTACTTTCGGTACAGTTGTTAATTTTTACGATGCGGCTCACGTACGAGCCTAGTGACAATCTATTGCCATACGCCAGCCGCACATATTTAAAATGCGTAATGGGTAATTAATATCACTGCAGCGAGTACTAAATCGTCATCATTTCAGCCATAAGACGTCCACTGCTGAATATAGGCCTCCCCCAACGATTTCCACAAAGACCGGTTGGTAGCGGCCTACATCTAGCGCCTTTATGAGATCGTCGGTCTACCTTGTGGACTAAATGCTATTCTACAGTGCTACTTTTGTTACTATGAATGAAAATAAAATGTGACCTTCCTAGGCGTCACTTCTCAACCGAGCTACGGGCGGAAAGCCGGGTGCGCCTGATCTTCAACGGGCGCGTGCTGACGGACGACGCGGCCACGCTGCGCGCCTGCGGCCTGCAGGACCGCGCCGTCGTGCACTGCCTCGTGCACCCCAAGCGCGCCGCCGCCCCGGTGTGTATAGTAGGACATTTATACAGGGTATTTGCTGTGGCCTGAGGGACCGTGCCTTAGTGCACCGCAAGCGCGCCGCCGCCCCGGTGCGATAAGTCGCGATTCATAGGTCACTTATTGCGGATCACGTGTCCCGCTGCATACAGTATGACATGATTAGAGATGGGTTTGTAGCCAGCTAGTTTGGATAATAACTGATTATTATCTATTAATAGCCATTATTAGCCATCCATTGGCTAGTAACCCTGCTATTAATAGTTTCTTACGTTTTTTTTTCCACCTTTAAAATCAAATCAATATTAAAATCAAATATTACTCAAAGAAACAAAAAAGAACTAAAATATTAAAAAACATCAATGTAATTTATATAAACGACATTGTAGTTAAAAAAGAACATCTAAATATATAAAAGGAGAAACTGACTGACTGACTGACAGATCAACGCACAGCCTAAACGACTAAACGTAGGCACTTGAAATTTGGAAGGGACGTAGCTTAAATACCGTAGAGGTGCAATAAGAAAGGAATTACCGAAATTCCCAAGGGAACGGGAATTAGGGGGAAAATATTTTTGTATGAAAAATCTAAACCGCTTAAGTTAGACGCTTGAAATTTGGCATGTAGGTACATTAGTAAACTTAAAGCCTAGTTACCACAAGGAATTCCCGAAATTCCCACGGTAACTGGAATTAGCTGGAAAATCCTTTTGTATGAAAAAAGTAAACCGCTTAAGTTAGACGCTTGAAATTTGGCATGTAGGTACCTTAGTAAACTGAAAGCTTAGTTACAACAAGGAATTCCCGAAATTCCCACGGGAACGGGAAATAGCGGGAAAATCCTTTTGTATGCAAAATCTAAACCGCTTAAGTTAGACGCTTGAAATTTGGCATGCAGGTACCTTAGTAAACTTAAAGCTTAGTTACAACAGGATTTTCCAAAATTCCCGCGGGAACGGGAGTTAGGAAAAAACATTTGTATGAAAAAATCTAAACCGCGTAAGATAGATGAAGGGGGTAAAACGGGATCCACGCGTACGAAGTCGTGGGCGGCCGCTAGTGCTTAATAACAGGCGATACTAAAAAAATACATAAAATACCCAGAAAAATGTCAATAAATCATAAAAAACTCACATATTATTTGACTTTTTTTGTCGATAAAAATAGGTTTAGTAGTTCCGCCTATTTTCATATGTGCACTTTCTCAAGACTCATACTGTACTAGCGGCCGCCCGCGACTTCGTTCGCGTGGATCCCGTTTTACCCCCTTCATCTATCTTACGCGGTTTAGATTTTTTCATACAAATGTTTTTTCCCGCTAACTCTTGTTCCCGTGGGAATTTTGCAATATCCTGTTGTAACTAAGCTTTAAGTTTACTAAGGTACCTGCATGCCAAATTTCAAGCGTCTAACTTAAGCGGTTTAGATTTTTCATACAAAAGAATTTTCCCACTAATTCCCGTTCCCGTTAGAATTTCGGGAATTCCTTTCTTAGTGCACTTCTACGGTACCTAAGCTACGTCCTTTCCAAATTTCAAGTGCATACGTTTAGCCGTTTAGGCTGTGCGTTGATATGTCACTAAGTCAGTCAGTTTCTCCTTTTATACAATATTTAGACTAGCGGCCGCCCGCGACTTCGTACTCGTGGATCCCGTTTTACCCCCTACATCTATCTTACGCGGTTTAGATTTTTTCATACAAATGTTTTTTCCCGCTAACTCCCGTTCCCGTGGGAATTTTGCAATATCCTCTTGTAACTAAGCTTTGAGTTTACTAAGGTACCTGCATGCCAAATTTCAAGCGTCTATCTTACGTGGTTTAGATTTTTTCATACAAATGTTTTTTCCCGCTAACTCCCGTTCCCGTGGGAATTTTGCAATATCCTCTTGTAACTAAGCTTTGACTTTACTAAGGTACCTGCATGCCAAATTACAAGCGTCTATCTTACGTGGTTTAGATTTTTTCATACAAATGTTTTTTCCCGCTAACTCCCGTTCCCGTGGGAATTTTGCAATATCCTCTTGTAACTAAGCTTTAAATTTACTAAGGTACCTGCATGCCAAATTTCAAGCGTCTAACTTAAGCGGCTTAGATTTTTCATACAAAAGGATTTTCCCGCTAATTCCCGTGCCCGTGGGAATTTCGGGTATTCCTTTCTTAATGCACCTCTACGGTACCTAAGCTACGTCCCTTCCAAATTTCAAGTGCTAAATTTGTAAACTATGAAGGGATATGTTTCATCAATAGTATAACATTAATAGCAGGGTTACCATCTGAAATCGGCTATTATTGGCTATTAATGGCTAATAACTGCTTTTAATCCGTTATTAGCCAATTGCTATTAATCGGATTATTAGCACTTACCCATCTCTAGACATGATACATAGGCTGCCTGCTGCGGACTCGCGATCTCCATGCGTATAACAATATACAGCGCCTGCTATAGACATACAGTGGAAAATGACGGTGCCTGCTGCGATGATGATGCGCGCCTACGAGATATTACGGGATCGTGGCTTAGTACACCCCAAGCGCGCCGCCTCGTCTCGGTGCGTACTCATATAGTAGGGACTTGATACACAGTGTATACAGTAGCCCGTGACATACAATCCGCCTGCTGCGGTCCTAGTACGTGACTAACGGGGCGCCTGCTGCGGACCATGCCACCCCGGTTGTTTCTAAGTGACACTTCTCAACCGAGCTACGGGCGGAGAGCCGCGTGCGCCTGATCTTAAACGGACGCATGCTACCTAGTGACCTAACTGACAGAACAGAATAAAGACAAAAACATCGAACCACTTACATTTATAACACGACATTGTCAAAATCGCAATCACGAAGTCATTGTTTTTTTTTTATGAGAAAGAGTACATAATTAACCTTTCTCCAAAATTGATAGTAACAGAATCCCCTTGATTATCCATTAGCACCCGTATACAAGTGACATCGGTTATAATTTTCCAGCGGGTAGACGACGACAATGCAACTCCGGGAACTGAAGCGACTACAGGAGGCGGGGTCGAGGGGGCGGCGCCCGAGCGCTCCTGGGACCTGGAGAACATACTAATGACTCTCGTCTCCATCGCACTCACCGTCGTGTGGTTCTTCAGGTAATGAAAATAGGGCTGGAAGATGGTTCATAGAGGCGAGAATCCTTACTTACTAATGCAGACTAAAGCCTGGTCCGTGAGCACGTAGAATTTTGTGATGACCCCAAGCTACCCATCCTTATCGCTCGCGCGTAATTATATTGCTGTCGCGACTGAGCGACGCGCGCCCGCAGTGAGTGTGCGAGCGCGACTATTGAACAAAATTCTACGTGCTCACGGACCAGGCTTTAGACTAACAAAACATTTACGCGGCATTTAGGTGTGAGTGTGACCTTTATGAGACGCGGGCCGCGTTTCTAGGTAACTATAGGTCAGGACACTGGTTAATAAAGGCGAGAATCTCACTTAGTAATGCAGAGTATCAAAAAAGTATTGCCGCGACTTTTAAAGCTCTTTCAAATTAAGGTTCGGCCAAACCAACTCGTGCAGTGTACGCGATGGCGATCAGATGTCGTGTATGAATTTGTAGCGATAAGTTCACATCAACGCGTCGATCTATGCACACGCAGTGATCGCTAGCGCCGTAGCGACTTACACGCGTTGGTTTGGCCGAAACTTCAGACATTTTCAGCTGGACATCAGTCTTGCGTTTATAAGACCGCACACTTAACTGTTGGTAATTGTAATTTTTTAACGTAGTTGTTATACAATTTTTAATTCTGCAAACGCACGACAGACGTCCTTCTAACTAAAACGTCTAATTTGAAAGAGCCCTTAGGTGCCTTTTATGAGACGCGGGACGCGTTTCATCTTGGTCTCGTACGATTGTCCCTCGTTAATGTAAATATGCCTTTAAAAATTCCCTTTTTGATAGTGACGAGTTTTTATAATTGGCTGTCTTAATCTGAGATTCAAAATTAATAAAGTTCACCCTTAATAGGTTATGCACCAAGTTCACAAAGCAGTGTCTTACGTCACGGGCGCCATATTGTTATT
The DNA here is from genome assembly GCF_004193835.3 of Ostrinia furnacalis. NCBI lineage: Eukaryota > Metazoa > Arthropoda > Insecta > Lepidoptera > Crambidae > Ostrinia > Ostrinia furnacalis. The sequence continues at coordinate 654,775 of NW_021132101.1, read as the reverse complement.
ACTAATGTCTTAGCATAGACAAGCGAAAAATCGTGAGTTCGAATCCCACCTAAATCAGGCGATACTTTCGAAAAATCACGTTCATGTATGTTTATCTCGCAGCTTACGGCCAGAGATCATGATTCCATTGCGCCGCTATCACCCAACGTTCTAGGCGTACGAGTGTGAATGCGGCGGCGATATCGCTCCAGCGCGGGGTAATAGATGTGCGAATATCTTTATTGTTACAAAGGGTCTACTCTGCCACGCAATGTTCGTATCTAAAGCCTGGTCCGTGAGCACGTAGAATCCCGTCCAATGACCCCAAGCTACCCATCCTTATCGCTCGCGCGTAATTATATTGCTGTCGCGACTGTGCGACGCGCGCCCGCAGTGAGTGTGCGAGCGCGACAGCAACATAATTACGTGCGAGCGACAAGGATGGGCAGCATGGGGTCATTGGACGGGATTCTACGTGCTCCCGGACCAGACTATACAGCTCTTTCTCTATCACTCATAATAGTACCTCGATATGTGTGAGAGAGTACGAATAGGCTGTAAACACGAACATTTTGTCACAGAATAGCCCCGCAGACTTGTGAAAAACGTAACCCGATTACTAATTAAGGATTACGATTACAGTATGCACGATTTCCATGTGTTGCGGTTATAGTACAATCACGACTACAGATTAACGAAATAAATCGAAAAGTAGTCACATTCGTCAGTCGATTGCTTTTATATCGTACGTAATCCTAATTAATTAATCGATTACTTTTTCAGAGTGATAGATGCAATATTTTAAAAACATACATTCATTCACTCCTGATCTGATCAGGTCCATTATGTGTCGCTTAAATGTATTTTTATTTCATTTCCTTGGACATCATACGAGTATTTTGAAATTCTCTACTTTTCTCAAGTTTTCTCTATAATAATTTGTCTAATGGAAATTATGCCGATTAGACCCCTCGCGCTGTTTTATTTCCAAATTAGCATGAAATAAGTGTTACTTATTGTTTTTTATCAATAATAGTTAAGTCACTTTTAGACAAAGTAACTTCAACGGATCGAAACCGTGCAGACCGCGTAAAACTTTAGATGTAAAACGTAATTCAAAACATTCCCTATAGTCGAGTAAAAGTAAGTAAGAGTAAAATCTTCAAGTCGGCAAGTTAGGTCGGTCAAATTGCTGGAAAAATATGGCAAACCCAGACATGACATGTGACATTTCCTGTTCCTTTTAGTTTTCCCAAAATTTTCAGTGTATTGAATCGTGGTTTTATCTGTTGCATGGTACCCCTGATATCTGTCGCTGGCTATGGCATATTTCCTGCGTGTTTTAATTTTGTTTTTATAGCTGTTGACAATTTCACATGATGTAGGACTACTGTGTGATTTTCACTAATACACACAACAGCACATCAGTCGTAACATGTTAACGTTTGAAATCGCCCTTATATCCGACGAATAAGAGCTAATGCTAGTGCAACAGTTATGCTTAATGTGCCGTCGGTGTACCGCCCATTGTGTATCTTTCTGACAGTCTGGATGATTTTAGGCCGCAAAATTGTAAGGTTTTGGTTGATTCTCATGTAATACAGGATAGGGCACAAATTGGCTTCAAATCTGCTCAAGGAGAAAAAAAATCTTGAGAATCAAGGAATATGGGGTAGAGACTGACAGCAAAGATGTGCAATAGCTTTGAATGGTTCCCGCCGATATGCAAAGTATTTTCGTGACGATTTGAATAAATGTGTGGGCGTCCTTTTGGCACACAATTGAATGTTAATTAAGTTGTTTGTGTCAAACTAAGTATTAGTTTATTTCTCAAGGGCGCAGCTTAAAGTACGAAAAAAAGTTTTTTGACATTACACAAAAGGTGTGGGATATGAATCCCAAACCCCAATCTATCAATTTGTATTGTTATAATTTTGTTGTGAAAATGAGTGCTTTTGCATAAAGAATAAAGTTCTTTCGTACTATAGCTGCTCCCCTGATTCTCCCAGAATACCACTAGATTAAGCTCAGATTACGTGCATCGAGAATGTCAAGTATTCAAAATAATAAAAAACCTAAATGATGAAAATAATTTCATGCCATTGCTCGTTAAATCTATTCGAATTCCTCATTTCCACATGCATGTAGTCTTGAGTCTTAATCCCAATGTCAAAATTTATTCCCTCACTTGTAAACGTATAATCGCAGAAATAGTATGTTCTTGTTCGGTTAATCTGTCAATCTGATCACCTTGTAATAAGGTCTAAACGGTTGTCAAACGTGTACCAATGCTGATCCCAGATCGGATTGGATAGGGTTAGCTGATCAACTTTCATGAAGTACTGAAAATTATTGAAGGAAATCAGATGTAGCAGTCTATCAACTAAATCAATACCTACCTTTACTTACATAGGTACTCGAAGTGTAATTAAAAACAAAAATTACAAGTCTATCTATAATATAAAAATGAATCGCAAAATGTGTTGGTAAGCGCATAACTCAACAACGCCTGGACCAATTTTACCAATTCTTTTTTTTTAAATGTTTGTTGAAGTCCAAGGATGGTTTTTACAGCGAGAAAAGTTTGAATAATTTCCGGGTAAACCCTAAAAAACTCGAAACTTCACCCCTAAGGGTAAAACGGGGTCCACGCGTACGAAGTCGCGGGCGGCCGCTAGTATAAAATAATTATTATTATCTAGCACATTATAATAGGCTATGTTAGTTTAAAGGCTGATACAAAATTGCCATAAACATTTTTATTTAGTCAAAGAAAAGTTATCATTAAAAAACAGTTGTTGTAATTGTATTGGAAAACTGTTGTTGTAGTGTAGAGCTCTATTTGTGTCATTAAATAAGTTATAGGTGTATTTTAAATAAAATATTCTCTTTCCAGATGCGAATATTCGAACATGTTCACAGCGAGCGCGAGCGTAGCGTTGTTCGGCCTAACAGTATTCTACAGCGTCGCGATATTCGGCCTCTACCTCTCAGACACATTCCACTTCGACCGGAGGCCTGCGCCGGCGCAGCCTATACCTACCAACTAAGTTTCAACCTAAACCCTAAGTCATAACGTACATTATCGCGAAATACAGGCGTGCTTGCTAAAGCATTTGAGATTCCCCTAGATTCGTAACGTATGTGCATAAACAGGGTGCGTTTTTAAAATAGCGATCAGTACAGCCCGTATCATGAGAACGAACTTCACCGAATGATTTTCAACTTAACAATGTTATCGTATGTAACGTTACAATTGTTAGAATTTCCTTTCTTCTGTTCTCATCATTATAGTTTAGATGTTCTTTTTACTATACTAGTCCGTGTGCTGTATTCTATTTCGAAATGACCCAATCGAAGATCTGCCGCGCAACAAAACATAGATGTTAGCGTTATAAAGTGGAATAAGATATTGATCCGTTTTGAATAAAGGAATTTGATTATTAACATTTACTAAGCTAATTTATAAAAATCATTAATATTGAATGTTAGTCTTCGACAGAAATTACATAATAGAAAGTTAAGCAGTGAAATTGGATGTATGTACTTAGTGGGGATAAATTTTTCAAGTATGCTGTGATTTATTAATTGGTTTTGTAAGTAATTTTTAGAATTGTTTAACAAATTACTATTTTGTCTATGTTGAACATGACAGCAATGCAAAGTTGCTGTTGGCTTTTCGTGTTTAGTTAAGTACATTTTTATATTTATAGCAAATCTTGCTTATTATTGTATATTTTTAACTAGTAGCTTGCACAAACGAAAAATTGCGAGACATTCATAGTTAGCCGTCCAAATTTTCCAGATGTATTTTTTTATTTATATCTAACTTCTAATGACCATATTCCCTTCGGTGTAATTAAAACATTATAATATAATCGGTCTTCGCAAGTTGTAAATAGTATCATAGGTATTTATGTATAAAATATATTTTGTATTTATTTAGAAATAAGTGCGATTTTAATCATGTAACATTTGAATTATTTCTTAAAACAATCACTTTAATTGCAGCAGTTTCTTATAAATAAATTCTTTGATCTACTCATCTCACCTATCAAAAATTCATTGTGAATATATTTATGGTACCTAATAGTTTTCTATGCTAAAAGATATTATTGTTATTTACTTTTTAAGATTATAGAAATTTCAAATAAAAGAATACCTAATTGTACCTTGGTTTTAAACTTGAATCTTCCCCCATCCAAGTTGGATGATCCAACGAATCCTTAACGAAAAAAATATGTAGACATGTCTATCCTGGAATAGCCATTATTGTGTAGGTAGGAGATCCCGCCCTGTATTTCCACCAACAACCGGTCCTGCGCTGCCCGCTGACCTTCACCAGAACGTCGGTTCACCTAGTGAAAGGCCTGCCCACACTACATCTTCTGGCCCGTGTCGCCACTCGGAGAACTTCCTGCCCCAATGTCCATAAGCTGCGAACTATGTGCCCCGTCCAACGTTTGTTGAAAGTCTTACGTATTCTGGACAGATTTGTTTATATTGTCCTGTTTCAAATATAGGTAGGCTTGATTTCTCTCGAACACGGTTCGAGATAGGGGCATGTAACGGGAAACTATGGAGGACATTATGAAGTTTGTCACTACGAAGCCATCCTTACTTCCCTCCCTACTAATATTATAAATGCGAAAGTACTAGGCATGGAAATGATTGCTATTTTTCATTCATTTTCATTTTATGAAATGATGATCTTTTTTCATACGATTTCACATGCGAAATTTCACAGACAATGATTTTTATTCGCAGTGTTTTAATGTAGCTCTTTCATATAATGTGCTATTTTTAATGAAGTATGAATTATGATGAACGATTGCTAATTAGCTAAAATATGAAATGTAACAAATCTGTTTCATTTTATGTCGCACAACAAAAAACAACAAGTTTCACAGCACAGTACCTATGAATGCAACAATCAATAACCGCGCGACTAGTGAAAAATCATTCATTTCATCTGCCTGCCTCATAATGAAATCATACGAATCATGACAAGGAAATTTAAACCTTACACTTTTGAGTTTAAAGTTCATATTTAAAATGCCCAGTTTCGTCCGTCATCACCTCTCTTGTCCTTTTCTAACACGCAAATGATTAAATCATTCCTTCTTACTCGCTCGGTCGCTTCGCAGAGCTGCGCGCACGGACTTCGCTCGAATGAATGAATGAAATTCATGTGATTCGTGATTTCGTCGACTGTGAAATTATAGCAGTCTATGTGAAGTAAAATAGCAGGTGTGATTAATGAAATTAATTTCATATGATTTTTCACCTGCTATTCATGAAATGTTCCATTCCTAGAAAGTACACAACTGTCTGTCTGTGTTGCCTAAACCACTGAACCGAGTTTGATGGAATTTGGCATTGTGTAGAGTCCGGAAAGGACATCTCAAGACTCCCAACGCTGTATTTAGGGTTCCCAACCCTCCCGGATTGCCCGGGAGACTCCGGAAATAATGGTTAACCTCCCGACCTCCCGGAGAGCAATATTTTCTCCGGTATTTCTAAAAATTTAATGCATCCATTGCTGCTCGTACTTGTTTATAAATTTTATCTTTAAAAGAACCAATCACATGGACCAGCATTACTAAACTCCAGGAATTATTAAATATTGATATAGATAGTGACAAATTGTACGATGAGGTTGGACTTTTGCGTGAGGTGCAACCACATCTTATTGAAGAAAATTGACTTCTTTACGAAATCGAAAGACAGAAATCCCTGTCCTGAATTTAAAAAAATGGTCACGTTTGTTCTTTCCATTCCTGTCTCCTGTCTCTATTAATGCTTCNCCCCCCCCCCCCCCAATTCTCCCGGGTTGGTCCTTTCAAGAGTTGGCAACCCTAGCTGTATTGCTTAAAGTCGTCGTCAGGCAATGTGCCCATATGCTGCCTTGTTTGTGTGTGTGGTTAAGTTTAAGTAGGGATAGATAAATAAAAATTAAATATCGTTGTAACCGTCAAGTTTATTATGTAACCAAAAAAAAGTTAAAACACTTCATAAAAAACGTATCCAGCTTTCCGCCGATGATTACCTGCAAAACAAAGAAACAAATTATTGGTCTGTCGTTTTTTATCACATCTGCGGACGCAAAAAAAAATACGAACAGATTCGCATCTATTTGAATTTAGGCTACACCACTGGTGAAGCTTTTATAAAATGTATCTCACCGGATTGAGGCTTATTGAAAATAAGTAACAATATCCTCACCTAGATAAGAATTTACTATTTCCAACTTCATTTTCTCGTTAACATAATTTTTTAACAAGCAATCTAAAATGAATTTGGACAATTTGTAAAGTTGTAAAAAGTTTAATTACCTGTTAAACACACGGAAAAATGCAGACGTTGATGAAGAACAGGCACGCAAATCTGGAAAACAAGAAAAGTTATATGAAAATGTGTAGGGTTTAGACCAATTAATAATAAAAAGGTGTGATGTTCAGCCATCCAAGGAAGTTTTAAATGCGTGGTAATCATGGTTTGCGCATTCATTATGCATTATATCATCATAAAATCGCGGCTAATCAAGGCACTATAATACTATTTGTAAAAAAATAACAATTACCTTTTCAAGTGTGGTGGTTTTAGTCAGTGGCTCAGGTTTCTGTAACACAACAATTACTAAATTAGTACATAGGTACAACTTTTACAGTGACATTTCATTTTCTTTATGTAAAACTTACCAGCTTTAACTTCTGTTTGGCAAATTAAATAATCTAAATCAAACCCAAACATTGGAGTTAAAGTTTATTAAAAACCACTGGCTTTCCATCTGACAATAACGGAATAAACCAAATAGAAAGTCAATGACGTCACGAATGTAGTGTTTATCGCTTGCGGTGGAGTTGCAGCGTGTTGCGTCGGATCCACGCGGCACGGCGGGAGCCTCCCTTGGTCTGGGAGAAGCGGTGGCCCTTGCCGAGACCACGGGAACTGCGGCCGGCTGACGTAAGACCACGCATCTCGCGGTGTTTGTGAACGGCATTCACGATCCAGTTGATCTTGGGGTCTCGGCGGATAGCCTGCACAAACAAATGAATGTTAGAAAAAGGAAAAATGATATTGTAGAGTAGTGAAAGGGTTGGTAATATCAGAAAAAATGGTAGGTGAAGTTTCAGCAAAACCTTTCAGATTGGTGCATGACATAGTTATTCATCATAGAGAATAAAATAATAAAAAAAAAATGTAAATATAAATGAAAATAAATTACCTTGTGTGAAGGATCAATGAGGATGACCTCAAAGTATTTGTATGAAGAGTCCTGAGCAACCCAGTAGGAGTTGAGCACGCGCAGACCACCACAGCGGCGACCAACACGTTCCTTGAAGAAAACAGCAATAATGAGATAAATGCACACCTAGTAATAGTACAAGGTAGCAAAAAACTGCTGGATGCAGGCACAGACCTGCCATTATGGAAATAATTGGGGAAGGCCTATTTCTAGCAGTCCTATGACTGAAATGATGAATAGTACTTAGCCAAGATTCAATCAAATTACAAGATTCAAGTGCAAGTAAGTCTATAATCTACATGAAGTCAATGAACTCCAGTAGCATCAAGCATGCCCCACATGGGTTTGTAGGTTATTTTTATAGCACATGTTTAATAACAATTTAGTGCCACAAAGCTAAAGATTCACAACCTAAAGTGAGACTATCCATTGCCCACTACAGCTTAGCCACATGGTGATAATTATTAAACAAATATTGTGGACAAAAAACGCATGGGTCTCATAGATAACAAAAAATACCACAAGTCTTGCTGAATAATTAAACGAATGTCTGTAAACATTTAGGAAACCATGGGGCATGTTTCTTATAACCTGGATGAAGTATTTGCTTACCTCAGCAATGGACTGTAGGTTGCGTGTGGGCTTCAGCTGGTTCACACCGTGGCTCTTGGGCTTGCCGTAGGTGGCACCCTTCGCGACCGGGCGCTTGCGGCCTCCACGGCGTACGCGGATTCTGAAGATCACATAACCTAAAAACAAAGCGTGGTTAGCATAGTACCGCAAACTTGAAGAGCAAAGAAAAAAAAAGAGCAAATTAACATGAAGATTGATTTGATCACAAAGAACATCATAATTACCTTGCTTGGCACGGTATCCTAGCCTCCTAGCCTTGTCGGGCCTTGTAGGCCTGGGAGCGCGGTGCATACGGGTCAACTGGCGGTACTGCCATACCCTGACACGCAAGAGGAATCGCATAACATCGCTCAGCTTTTTTCGATATAATTCCTGAATATATCTGTAGGCACCCATCTTTGGAAGCCTGTGGCAGACCTAGCAACAAAATCAATAATAAATTGATCAGAAGTCACATCATCGGTCTGGCCACAAATAAAGCGATTCAAGACCCGCCCCGATGGACATTTTAACACTGAAATAGGTGCTTAATTTAGAAAATATATCATTCTAAACCACTGAAACCAATAAACTTTTAGTTTAACAAATAACCAAAACAGTAAAATAGAAGATTAGCAAGATATTTAGAGATTTTAAACACACGTACGTCTCACACACACCACAGGTAAACCGGAAAAGACAAAATGAAACTGACGGATTATTTTCTGTGAAACTGACGTTTATGACGTGACGTATACTTTTCAGGGAGAGTTTAGTTTGCCAGCCTAAATATCTGGCTACCCAATTTCATATTACAGAGCAACAACGATGTCTTTCTCAAAACACTTGATGTGCTTGTTCCCAATCCAACGAACTATGCCTTGCCCCTTGCCTGCCTATTATATCATTGACTTAAGCTGAAATTTTTCTTTTTCGCTAGTTCGTAAGCGGCCTCGCTCGACATAAATTTCGCGATGTGGAAGTAGATTTCGAGGTTTTAAAGTGATCAAAACGCGTTGTGGTCTGTCTTTTAGCTCAAAAGCTGTTAAACGTATCACAAAAATCCAATAAACTTTATTATGAGAAATAGTTAATAGAATGCGATCAGCATTTAATTTGTTCCTACAATTTTGGTAAAGCTTTGTAAGCTGGCAACCCTGTTCAATTAACAGATTAAAAAATCCTAGTCTCCCACAGATTAAAATAGCATTCATAGACTAAAGAGATACGTGTGAATAATAAAATACCGTAACGGTATTTCTAGCGGTCAGCATGAAAGGTTCCTAAATAAATTAATTTATAGCGTTTAGGAACCGCTAGCATGCCATATAAGTAGCCATATTGCGCACATTTACAGGAAACTAACTTTGGTCTTGCAGTACGCTTTTGTCTTTATAGCCTGACCAGGAACATAAAAACCCTCGCCATGTTGCGGAAAACTAATGGTACTAATTTCTTTTAATGGCAACAGTAACTGAAAACTTCATTGACATGTCACCTTGCATGTCAGTCTATTGTTGTCAAAGTGTAAACAAACTTTATTTTAAATGTGTGCAATTGATTTTGTGAATTAAATTGCCAAAATATTTTTATAGTCGTGAAAGAAAAGTGGTACACGGTGTGTTAATGTATTTGTCGAAGAGAAATACTAAGGGTTCGGACAATATTTTCATTGAATAATNGTAAAATTATTTTTCTAACTTTACGGATAACATTGATTGTTTTGCTGTCCAGTGTGTTTTTTGATTACATCTGTGCATACAGTTTGTTTCCTGTTCTCGTTCTTAATCAGAGCCCCGAGCCCCGATTACGGTAACTTTTAACGTCAACAATCCAGACACGCTTCTCGATTCTGCGATACGATTGGTCGTTCAACAGCGTACGTCAGCTGTTTTGACCAATCGTATCGCAGTATCAGAAACGCGTCTGGATTGTAGACGTTATAAAAGTTACCGTAATCGGGGCTCAGTTCACATTCAATGTTGCGACTTTGTTGCATATTTTTAGTATTTTGACGATCACCCGGCGATGGCGATGATACGCAAGTACTACAATATTTCACTTCGCGATTAACGAGAGGTTTTGTCGCATCACTAGTTCACAGACTAAAAATATTTTTATATCAGTTGGCCATATTTGATGACATTTCTGCTGATTTCTAAAAAATTAGACTGTACTCAGTGTTGCACTATCAAATGCAATTGAAGCGCCTCTATGCCAGGGTTTTTATGTTCCTGGTCAGGCTATAAATAAAACATTTTTTGTGACTTTACTTCTGAATAGCGTAGAAAGAATATGATAGATAAAAATGGAAATTGACGATTAACATGAACAAATAAGGATTTTTATATGGGTTTTACTAATCATCTGGGTTTTATAGTTTACCTTTTTACGTACCGTTTTTATTCGGCAGTTATGTGTCGATGGTCTATCATCCTCTATGTTTATAGTCTGTGCCGCTCGCCGCCATCTTGAAAGCGTAAATTTGTTGTCATGTTTACGTTGTGTGTGAAGTGAAATTTTGCAAATTATTTTAATAAAACCTGGTAATTATTAACTGTTCTTTAAAAACAATCCTTTTACATAGTTAAAGTCGGTTGCGGTTTACAGTAGTCTTGTTAATTTTCATGGGGAAACCGTGAAACGTAACTAAAAGATTGGGCGCCAAATTGCTACTTTTCGTTACAGTTTATTGGTTTAAAAACAGTCTATAAAGCTTTGTATTAAAATATTGAGAGTGCTCTGAGATCTGCATTTGATTATTTATACTGCTTTAGATTTATAACCTTTTTTACTTACTTCCTAATTTCGGTTTCAGAACAAAGTTGATGTAACCACTGGACTAGTTATTGTAAACTACCACAATGTTTTACGCACATTTTGTGCTGGCCAAGAAAGGCCCCTTGGCCAAGATTTGGCTAGCTGCGCATTGGGACAAGAAGTTGACAAAAGCTCATGTGTTTGAGACTAACATTGAGAAGTCTGTAGATGGTATTTTGAAGCCAAAAGTGAAAATGGCTCTAAGGACATCTGGCCATCTGTTGCTGGGTGTTGTGAGGATTTACTCCAGGAAGGCAAAGTATTTGCTGCAGGATTGTAATGAGGCTTTTGTCAAGATCAAGGTATGTTCGTTTCTCTCCGTTCATTTGTTTTGTGTAATATACATTTTCAGACTAACTTGGGTGGCCGAGAGATGTACTTGTATGTAAAATAGAAAAAGTTTACTAACTTAGAAACTGGATGAGTTCTCTGAGTATGTATGATTGTACTATAAATAATTATTTACCATGTTATTAATTTTGTGATAGGTACTAAGACTAACATACTTTTACAATTCAAAACAATCTTAGATCAAGAGATTGTTCATTGTTTTTATCCTGATTTTGTTTAGATTTAACCCTTAACCACCTAGCACCTATTTCTGTCCTTTAACCACCTACGTGCGGTCACAGAGACCGCTAATAAATTATTGCGATTATTTTGGGATCTGTGATAAGAAATTAAAGTTCGATGAAATAAAATGCATGTCTATACCTATTTGCTTTATTTAAGCGTCACAAATTAGCAAAAGTAGTATAAAAGTTTTATAAAAATGGTATAATATCTATGACATAAGGAATATGACACCAAAAATAACTGTACTAAGAAAATGAGATCTTTATTCTAAAATACTTAAATTTTTCACTTCTTTTTCTTATTTCTAATAATTTAAATAAACTAAAAATAAAATCAAATAAAAAAACTAAACAAAAAATTAAAAAAATAACAAAATTGCAAAGCCTCAACTTATGCATTTTTTTGCGGCAGTAACAACTCATTTTTTGCGAACACTCCAAACAAATAGGTACTTTACACACGAAACATGGGTAAGACGTGTTGCGTTTGTTTTTTGGATGATACGTAAAGCATGTTTTACGAACTTCAAGTCATCATCATCATCATTTTCGTCTTCGTCACCCTCAATTTCAGATTTAGATCCACTCTCTTCAGCCTGCTCTTGATTAACGCTTACATCAGGTTTGACGTGGATGCAATCGTCGCTAGAAAGGTCATCTTCGTCCGAGATTTCTTGCTGAAGCCATCTTATAATATTTTCGTAATTTTTACTCATTTTGATTCTAAAACAGTAATAATAAAAAGTCACACAACCACCTACGTGCGGTCACGGAGACCGCTGGCGAATTTATTTTACTTACCCTGGCCAAACGCGTGCACGTACACACTCACCGAGCACTAGCGCGACACCGAATGGTGTGTAGAAAAGGTACATGAACGCGCTTTGTCGCACGCCACTCACACGCGGAAATTTTTGAATTTGAAAAATCGTTGCGGTCTCTGAGACCGCAGGTAGGTGGTTAAGGGTTAACAAAATAAGCTTCAGGAAACAATGACCTACTTATAAAGGTTACTGTATGTTTGCAACTTTGCAAAAAGGAAAATGTATGATGATTAAGTTTTGTAAGCTATCATTTATATCATTATAGCATTTAGTTTTAAGTCCTCTGTACATATCCTCAATGGCTGTACAATAAATTGTGTATTTTTTTTAGATGGCCTTCCGGCCTGGCATGGTGGATTTGCCAGAGGAGCACCGGGAGGCCGCCATGAACGCCATCACTTTGCCAGAAGTATTCCATGACTTTGACACAGCTATGCCTGAGTTGAAGTAAGTATTTGCACCAGTAATATTCACCATCATAATTAATGATGATACTGAATTTGTATTTCTCAAATTAGTTATTAAATTACTGATATTCCTGCCAACTCCTCCAACTTGCTAAATGTATGCCTGGGTTAGAAGTAGGTTGACCTCAATAGTCAAATTCAAATTATTGCTCCAATGTTGGTATACAGAGTTAATAATCTTAGTTTAGTGGATAATGGGGATTGTACTCCAGACTTTTGAACTGGTAGTCTGACACTGACACAGTTTGGCTATTGTTGGCAGACATTGTTTAAGTTAAAATTCAAATATTTATTTGAACAATGTTATAGAATAGTGGTTTTTAACCGGTGGTCTGCGGACCTCTGGTGGTCCCTGGAGGCATTCCAAGTGGTCCACGAATTGCACTTGCACACCTTGGTCAAAACCACTTTTAACTGATTTTTGCAGTCAAACTGAGGTGGTCCCTGACAAGACAGAAATTTGGTAAAATGGTCCCTCATGACTTAAAAAGGTTAAGAACCACTGTTATAGAACTTAATATTATGATCTTACAACTAGTTTATCATAATTTGTATGAATCTTAGTTTGATCCTTTGATTGAAATTAGTTTTACTGCATAATTATCTTCTTCTTCTTTTATAGTGAAGTGGATATTGAAGTGCAGTACTCCCTCAATCAGTCCCGAGCTGAGGAGATCACGATGCGCGAGGACTACGGTTCCTTGAACCTGGTGACTCATGACGATGGCTTCGGAGACATGGGGTTCGATACCGATAACCCTGATATCATGCGAGAGGCTATCGGGAATGAGGAGGGCTTGGAACAGGTGAGATTTGACTATTACTAACCAGTTAGGTTAATAACTAAAACAGTCACATTGATACAATGGCCCAATCAGAAGGCCAAGTGTAAAAAATCTGCCCTCAATAAACAAAGCTAACCTAAAACAATGTAGGAGAATAATAATTTTATGTGTTTTATAAGAGTGTGGATACCAACTAAGAGAGAGAAATAATCTTCCTCTTCCCTTTTAACCCCTCAAAGTAAGCTTAATATTATGTTTGTATTAGGAGTGGGTTTACCAACAGTCTTCATTCATGGTTCAGATTTAATTAACATTCCTTGAATCTCGAAACATTAACTAAAACTTATTTATCTTTCAGAGTAACTTACTATTCGCGGACGGCTCATCACTAGAACTGGCGGGCAAAGACCCGGGTGTGGCCAGTACAAGTGCGGCGGGTGTCCCAACACTAGCAACGCCTGCCCATGAGAGACGAATGGAGGCGGCGCCCCACGGTCCCATGGATGACGGCTTTGGAGGCACTATTGGGGATGTGGCTGATGATTTTGGACGTAAGTAGCCTGGCTTTAAGGTTCATTTTCTGGTAGCAAATCGTCGCTTTATCTAACGGGCTAAGAGTGTTAAGGACCGGGCGTGACCAGTGCGGCGGGTGTCTTAACTCTGCAAGGCTACTCCGTTACGCTGTTTACGTAGTTTTGGGTCTATCTATCACTCTCGCTCATGCCGGCATCTCGCTTACGTGAGAGTGATGGCAACATTCGAAACGTCGGATAACGTTTTTGGGAGTAGCCCTACTGTCATAAAATTGCATCAGTGATAAAGTTGAGAAAATCACTTTTCCTCACCAATCTGCTGTTCGAGTGGTAAAATACGACCTAAACACCCAAAATGGCCAAAAAGTTGACAAACTTATTCCAAATTGTAACTAAAACCGGTTGCGAACTTATTGGCTAGGTACTTTGGGTGTCCCGTAACTATTTGACGGTGACTGTACTACAAACATTATGTCTACATCTACGTAATGTTCTCCTTTAGCAGACGCAGGCGGTCTGTTCGAGGGCGACTTATTCGGCGACGTGTCGGCGGGCGCCGGCGGCGCAGGCGCCACGCCTGGCATGCCCGGCGCGGGAGCGCAGCCGCAGTCGCTACAGGTATACTGTTTTGAACCTTATCAAACTGTGTTAAGGTCTTAAAATTATTAAAGGTTTGATCTTTCTTTGTCTGTTCAATAGTTATTAAACTGTCTTAGTTCTTGGTTAGAGTAGTGTTGTTGTTAGTTATAAAATATAACGTAAATATCGAGCAGAAAGTATCGCTTCTCTTATAAGTGCGAAATAACTTCATTCGCCTCAATACGACTTGATGTTTTTTTTTTAAATCTGATTGAAACTCCTAATCAAGTTCAAAACTGATAAATATTGTAAAAGAGAAGCCTTCCAAATGTTAAAATCATTCATCACTTAGTAAACTACCAATCAAGCACACAATATAACTGCTATCGCAATGTTAACCTTACTGAGACCTGACTAACCTGAGATCGCATCCAAAAACACAGTGCAGAAAATTAACTGATATGTGAATATCAACCTTACCTGCTTTGTCTTTAGGCTGAGATCGACGCAGTCGGCTAACACAGCTCAGAATAACTGACATACAAATATCAACCTTACGTCTTTTATCTTTAGGCTGAGATCGACGCAGTCGGCTAACCTAACACAGCGCAGAATAACTGACATACAAATATCAACCTTACGTCTTTTATCTTTAGGCTGAGATCGACGAAGCCGGCTAACACAGCGCAGAATAACTGACATACAAATATCAACCTTACGTCTTTTATCTTTAGGCTGAGATCGACGCAGTCGGCTAAAAGCGCAGAATAACTGATATACAAATATCAACCTTACGTCTTATGTCTTTAGGCTGAGATCGACGCAGTCGGCTAACAGTGCAGAATAACTGACATACAAATGTCAACCTTACGTCTTATGTCTTTAGGCTGAGATCGACGCAGTCGGCTAACAGTGCAGAATAACTGGCATACAAATGTCAACCTTACGTCTTTTATCTTTAGGCTGAGATCGACGAAGCCGGCTAACACAGCGCAGAATAACTGACACACAAATATCAACCTTACGTCCTATGTCTTTAGGCTGAGATCGACGCAGCTGGCGTGGCAGCGGCCGAAGCGGGCGACGACGCGACGGCAGCGGCCGACGCGCCCGACTCGGATGACGATATGGGCGACCACTATGACGCTGGAAACTCGCCGCAGCACAGGTATAATGATCTCAGTTTGCATTGGAAAATAGGTGCTCTATTACAAATGTGTTAGATGCTACGATATTTAGCGTAATGTCCCGCGCCGATTCCGAGCTTTGGGGGCAATTTAGGGCCTTAGGACTCTTTCCCACGGCATGTGTGTTCACACGACAGTATCCCGCTTTTTGCAGGTACGGGTGTTTGCTTAATGCGGGAAACTGCTAGTGGGAACTTTTGTCCAATTTGGAATTCGGTCAAGTTTACCCGTATTTCAAATTATGAACGGATCGGTTTTTTGCGGCATACTGCAAACGGGATGTTCGTGTATTGTATTAAAACCCGTATACCACTAAACGGTACCTGCCAAAAACGGGATGTCTCTGTGAGAAAGAGCCCTTAGGTCAGCGTTGCCAGTTTTTTTTTTCGCCAAGTCGGGACTTTGGTACTTTTTGAGTGAAAATAGCGGGATTCTTCCGTCAAAAGCGGGACATAGTAAAAAAACGTATATAATCAAAGGTTTTCAAATATTTATCTTTTTATTTGACTTAAAATTACGTTTACGTGACAATAGATAGCAAAAGTAGCCATAGAAAATGTATTTTAACAAAAAAAATATATTTTGAATCAGATTTACTCTATCGTTAAATTCGTCTTTAGAATAAAAAAAGAAAAAATAAACCAAAATCGAAATAAAAAAAAATATTCTTTAGAATAATATGGCGTTTCAAACAAGAGTCTGGTGAAGTGAATGTCTCTCTCCGAAAAGCGGGACATATAAATTTTATTTAAAAATCGGGACGTCCCGCCAAAATCGGGACGTCTGGCAACGCTGCCTTAGGTGGTCAAGTTGAGCCATGTCAATCAAGATTACCTATATCTTCATTTTATTTCGGACACTGCCATTAATGTAATGATACTTGTTTCAGCTGGGGCGGGTCGCCGCCGCACGAGACGCCGCGGCCGCTGGAAGACCCGGCGGACCTCATGCCGCCGCCCGCCATTGTGCCGCGCCCACCGTCTGTCAGGCCCATGGTAATATACCTCTTTCTTTCTCTTGTGTTCTAATAATACCTATTATGTATCTATGTTCCAAAACTCTTACTAACAAAACTTACACGCGCTGGTTGAACAGTGTTTTAAATTGAGGTTTAGACGATTATCACACTGCACCGCGCTCCGCTGCGGTACGCGGGACGACAGATTTAATCATTGTATGCAAGTACCTCAGTTTATATAATAAAATTATAATAAAAATAAACTTTTTTAAAAACAAGCTTTTATTCTGAATTTCGAAAGCTTGTATCGCGCATGGAATTTATTCCTCTTTTTCTCTGTTTGCGCTACAAGCTTTCGAAATTCAGAATAAAAGCTTGTTTTTAAAAAAGTTTATTTTTATTATAATTTTATTTTACACTTTTTAGTTATATCTTAATCTCAGGACCCTGGACATTATCTAACAGTAAAGTGCTCGAAAAGTCAAATCCAACGAACCCAAACTCGACGAGTTTCCGCCGTTTTGTTTAGAAGTTCCTATGGCCACCTCCCGACTCCATCATCAGACCAGCTCAATGGTACCATAATATTGCATTGTCATCGTACTTACATAAGTATACCAAATTTCAGCTCAATCGGTTGAGGAGAAGTGGTCTTAAATTCAGTTGCAAGATTTGTCCCACACATACTAACAAGTGAAGTCAATATAAAGCTTGTAAAAACACGCGCGGCACAACACACTGACAACGCGTCTGCGCGCGGGTTTTTTTATAATCGCCTTAGTGCGGAAATAACATTCTAAAACAGTGTTCAACAAGAGTGTAACTTTTTATTAATAACGGGTATAGATAACTGAGTCAGTGAGGTACGGGAGCGGCATGTAAGGGTATTTTTGTGACGTCAAACGTCAGCGAGACTTCAGATCTGCTTCAGAATTGTATACTTTCGTGCCGCTCCCGCACTGACTGAATTATATGCTGCTAACCCTATCAAAAATGATTATTTTTTTAAAATTATTGGCTATATGTGCGGGTGCTAACGTTATTATGTTAATTATGACGTAGGAGGTAGATGGTCAAGCGGCAGAGGATGCAGTGGTGCCGTCACCAGCGATAGCTCAAGAGGAGGCAGCTGGGGACAACACCACCCTACTCAACAACGATGAAGAGTCCTTTGCACTGGCGCCTGTAGATGCCACCGTGCTCAAAGGTAAGTCAAGCCTGGTGTTTATGTTGGCCTGGTTTCCCCTTTTTGTGTATAGCCAATGTGTGTGTGTACTTACAACAAGATAGTGTACACAAATTGACAGCTGCTGGATGAGAAAGCGGGAGTTGGTACTTTGTGGCGTTCCTTGGGGCTTACGTCCAACAGTGGACCGCTTTTAAATGCTCGGGTTTCCTCAAGGGCTGAATGAATAACCGAAACATTAAATCTATTTATTTGGACAAAGCGTGTGACGTCCACCTACAAGGTGGACCGACGACATCGTAAAGGCAGCAGGAAAGCGCTGGACGCAGGCCGCTACCAATCGATAAACATGGAAAGCATTGGGGGAGGCCTATGTTCAGCAGTGGACGTCCTATGGCTGAAATGATGATGATGATGATTTGGACAAAGATATTTATTATTCTATTCGTCATTCCCTAGCTAAAGATCGCGTCCGTTGATTGCCACTCTCTCTACGATTTTTTGTATTTTCAGTGACTATTATTCATTAGACACAAATTCCACATTATTCAGTTACTAACCCTTCCAAAACTCCACAGGCATAACCAAAACAAAACGCAAGCGCAAGCTCATCGTGGACGAAGTGAAGAACATATCTGGTGAAGAGATGAAGAACCAGCTCAGCAATACTTCAGACATTGTGACCACTTTGGACCTGGCTCCCCCCACGCGCCGCCTTATGCATTGGAAGGAGACTGGGGGCGTGGAGAAACTGTTCACGTTGCCTGCCAGGCCGATACCCTCGCGAGTACTGTTCAAGGTAAGCAAGAACTTGGCTCTAGTAGATCTTTATTTATTTAATTTTATGTGTAGCAAAGTCTAAATTATCATGTAGGTTAAAATAATTATTTGGGATAATAAATTTTAAACTTTCGCGTTGCATAATTGAATTAATTTAAACAGGTTTTAACGCGATACGCGGATATGTAACATTGAAATGTTACCTATATTTGCCAGACTTTTCGACCGAGTTGCACCGACCGTAGTCACAGGCTGACTGGAGCGTTGAGTGCGCGATCCGTATGATGGGTAGAATAATCTAATTCTATCCCCATGTTAATGATTTGGGACGCAAAACCTGGCGAAGGATTTCTGTGACGTATAGAAAAAAATGAAGGGGATAATCTAACAATCATAATCGCGCTATGTGGTCTAGCTACCACACTGTCTCTCACAGTCCATCTGATCAAATCCCTATTAGATTTAAGAGCTCATTTGCCAAGTAAATTATGCCCGTTTTCACCATTAATACCTAATTTTTAAGTGACCCCTATGAACACAAAATGCCTGTCATGTGTTACCATAGGGGTCACTTATAAATTAGGGATTGATGGTGAAATCGGGCACTAGTTTCATAAGGCTCGTCTTCCAACTATCAGAAAAGTACTAAAGTTTGTAATACTCTCTTGCAGAAGTACCAGCGCAACATGACGCTTCGCAGCGAGGGCGAGGAAGGTGAAGCGCGCTCGCCCGACCCCGAACCCACGGGGGCGCGCCGCGGCGGCCGCAAGCGACGACACGAGGAGGTAAACTATACTTGTTATCCCTCTCTAAAGTATGTTCGCCGAGAGTTGATAAATATTATGAAATGTCTTGCAATAGCGACTGTCGCTTAATTATCGCATTCTGTATGGCGGGCGTCGTTTGTCACAACGCGCACTGAGTACCATGGTGCCACGCAGCTGTCGTCAAGCGCCCCGGCCGGCGGGCCGCAATGTGTGAAACGGAATAGATTTATTTTACATAAGACCGAAATGAATGGTATGACAGTGGGTAGGGCTTTGCCCAACATTGGGATACACTATAAGCCACTTGATAATAATGAAATACTTTTTATCCAACACATGGACGCCACGTGTTTGATCCGTATCCCGGAATAATTCCCGTAAATTTAAAAGAGATAATAATGACAATCTACCAACTTTTTCATTATATCGACAAAAATAATTAGCGGGCTGCAATTTATAATGAGTTTAGAACCTCTGATATTTATTTTTTTTATCAACTCTCAGCGAACAGACTTTACCCTTTAACCAGAGTAAATACAAATGAGTAGGTTATCTTCATAGAAACGCACCCAGCGCGGTTTGTATGTGAGCGCGCCAATACGTATGCAGCGCGCACGCACACACTGACAAAATCGTGGATTATCGGGGAGTCAGTCGTGGTTGCGCCGTACGTAATACCGCGGCCCGCGCGTATTTATTTGTTTATAACGATAAGTAAATCAATCAACCTAGATATTATTTTATTAAAATAATTACATGATTCGATAAAGACACGTTTTTGATCAAACCTTTTTCGAAAGTAATTTGGACAAAAATGCTTATTCTAGAAGGACAATTATTTCGTATTTAAATTGAGTAATGCAGTTTTGACGATTGAATAAACTATAGCGAGGGCGACACCCCTACGTGTTTAGGCTATTATCGCTCGCTCGGGGCTCGAGTTGGCCTTTTTTCTATGTCGTTTTTTCTATGCTTTAACCTTCGAAGTCCGCACAATGGCCCAATCAAGAGGCTAAATGCGAATTGATTGCCCTGCAAAACTAACTAGCCTTCGTCGTCAGGAAGTTGTACCTTAACTTCGAACTCCTATGTTCTTCTGATTAATGTCGTTGCGGATTCAATGACAATTTAACTTTCCCCCGCAACAAACTTGACCTTCACTGGTTGGGTTTTTATTGGCGGTCAAGCTACATAGAATTTGAAGCGGTGGGAACGAGAGGTGGGAATAGTCCCGTACCCCGTCCGTAGTCTAAACCCGCTCACAACAAAGCACAAGTCATGTCCGTTTCAGCTCGGAATGACAACCGGGGCGCAAAATGTCCACTTCTAATGACAACTACTTGTTGATATTTTTTATTTTCATTAGTTCTAGAGTTCTAGTTCTTCTAGAGTTGTCATTATGCGAAGTTGACTAAATGCGAATTTGTCATAGTGAGAAATAGACATTATGAGAAGTTGTCTTTTAGCGAAGTTGACATTTTAAGAAGTTGTCATTTCGAGAAGTGGACATTTTGCGCCCCGGTTGTCATTTTGAGAAGTTGAAACGGTCATGACGTCAACGACCATTATGTCAAGAGTGTAACGACTAAATTATTACTTTATTACAAAACTAAATTATTTAAATTCCTTCTCAGACTATTCAACCGCCAGAAACGCCCGCGCCACCGCCGCCAGAGATGGAACCGCCTACGCCCGTGCCACAGGAATACGAGCCTTCTGTCGGTGAGGATACGTCGCTTTTTTACTTGCACTATCTGTTCATATTGCAAAAAGATAATTACTTCACTAAGGCCATCAATACATTGTCTTTTTTCCTGTCTCTAAAGTTCCCTTATTTTTAAGACTCTTCAATTTCATTACTATAAGTTTTTCATTCATTAACATTTTGGTTTTATGCATAGTTTTTTTCGTTTCTTGACTTATGAGTTCTTTTGCTTTATCATTTTGGTTCTTGCTTTAATAACCTTTTCACATAATTTCACTTTCTTGGTTCATAAGTGTTCACCCCATTGCATAATTTTTGTCTTGAAGGTTTAATGGATTTACAAATAAAACTAATGTTCATAACTGCTTTAACTTTTCACATGGGCAAAAACGTTCATCTCACAGTGTAAGCAATGTTCTATCAAGTAGGTTGTAACAGGCCACAACTTAGCCTCGTCACGTCTAACATACATAATTATTATTCTGAAACAAACCGATTTACATGGCGCAAGCCAATTTTCCAGAATATAGAAAACTTTGCTATTCCTTCTGACACAGTCAGGTAAAAACGACCTCACTGTTCAACTAAAAGTTTTGAACTAAATTAATTTGCAAAGGTCCTTACTTTTGTTTCATAATATTGGATCAGTGTTGAGTAGATTAGAACATCATTATGTACATATCAGCTGTATAAGTCACAGAAGATAACTATAACTATAGTCTGGTCTGTGAGCAGAGCATGGATGTTGCTATCGCGCTCGCACACTCACTGCGGGTGCCAGTCGCACAGTCGCGACAGCAATATAATTACGCGCGAGCAATAAGGATGGGTAGCTTGGGGTCATTGGACAAAATTCTACGTGCTCGCAGACCAGACTATAGTCACCCTATCCAGACGTCAGTACGTCATAGCGTCCAAAAAGCGCTCTTACTGACTGACTCCAAGGGTCAGAGTGATAGGAAGGCTTTTCTGATTTTCGGAAAACACAAATTGAGTTCTGTGAGTTGTACGATGCTATGATTGCATCAACGGTCAGCAGTAAATGGCAGTTATATTATGATGTTTTTAGTCTTGACTAGACCGGGTTAATTAAAAAAATAGGAGTATTAGTAATTTGTTGTTACACAAATTACAATACTAACCGTTAGCCCCTCGTACTAAGCTAAATATGCTTGTGTCACGAGTGAGCTCACCACAATAGTCGTGCGGCGGCGGTGACCGACCCGCGTTCCCCGGATCACGAGTCGGCCAGTCCGACCCCTTCACCGTTCGGCTATCGTGGCTTCTTAAATTGTGTGCCTTATTAACTTAAAACCTGTGAGCCGAACGTTCCGCCCAGCACCACCTAACGCATTAACGTTTCGCGCGGCCAGTACCGGACGCCGAGCCAGCCAGCCCGCGACGCGACGACGACGCGCCGCCCACGCCAGGTAACCACCGCTTGGTGACGGATGCACATCACTACATATTAGCAGGCCCGTTCATCTCCGCGAGTTTACATTGAAAACAAAACACGCACAATGGCCCACCTACAGGATACTATTCGACAAGGCCTCACATACGAGCGAACATTGACTCACGCACGCGTATTCTTGTGTATGATGGAAGAAAATAAAGAAAATGGTGTACTAAATACTGTGCAGTATTTAACTGCCTAAATAACAATAAAAACACAGAATGTACTTTTTTAAGTTGCCTCAATACACTGAGAGGTAAATAAGTAGATTCATGATAATTCATGATAAAACATGTAATTTCCTCCGCCATTTTCCGCAGTTTGGCACCTCACGTCACAACATTTTACCGAAGTCAGCCCTATCACTTCGGCGCAGTGCCGATCACTGACGTTTGTCAACAAAATGGTGCTTGACTCTTGCTTGAGACAGGCTAAATTACACCATATTGTTAATGACATTGAGCATACATTTTTTTAAATACCTTCGCGAAGTAAAACTTCTGTACGTAGCACTTAATATTATTCTGTGATATTAGCGCCTGTAGGGCTACTCCGCCGTTTACGTAGTTTCGGATATATCTGTCACTGTCGCTCATGCTGGTATATCGCTTTTGTGTGAGAGGGATGGAAACATTCGAACTTCGGATTACGTTTTTGGGAGTAGCCCCGCTGAGCACACCACGTTATTTAAACGCGCTGATGCTTTTTTCTTGCGAAGTTCTACAACGTACGTCTAGCTTACGTGTACCAGTAGTCAGGCGACACATCCTAAGTCGGATAGAAGTAAAAACACGCTTTGACGGTGCGCTTAAAGAACGTGGTGTGCATAGACTCTTATGCTACTAATATCATGTGAAAGTTGGTGAAGATGATATTTGTTACTCTTTTGCGCAAAGACTGATAGATTTTGACAAGTTTTATTTATTATTGTCTCAATATAATTTATTATTGTGTGCAATTCGAGCTTTTACAGTAACATATATACATCAGAATAACATAATAATGAGCTATAATTTATAACGGTCCGTGACAAACTGAATTACGAAGGTGAAGCCGCGGGCCAGCTAGTTATTTTAGAAAACTCGATTGCTCGATTTGTTACGAAATCATTTTTTTAATTCAATTGAAACATTGATAACCATAGAACCGATAAAGATAGCATTGTGACTAAAAGATTCGAAGTAGACTTAGAAGTACTCGTAGATAGATTCTTTAAACAGTCATGTATCCCACTTCTAATTATATTTTTTCTCATTAGGTGGAATGCTAAGTTCCCTAGGGCCGCCCTTAACACCAGGAACCTTGGGACCACTCACACCCGGCACGCTACTGCAAGGCGGCATCACGCCAGGAGGCCTTCAGCATGGTTCCATGACTCCAGGTAAGTCATAATCAACGACTTCTATATCTTTGAAACAAATAGGTTGTTAAAAGTTAAACAAAAGACTATCGTTAAATTACACTTATAAATGGGGAATAAGGCAACAGAGTTCACCATACCCGCCAGCAAAATGAAAACAGTAGCTGTTCCATACCAGAGTTGCTATTGATTCAACTAAAATTTATCCAACACCTGATTCTCATTGACACCAAAACTGCAAATTTGACAAAGCTGTTAAATAACCTTGTGTACGAAATGATTGACGCTGTTCCCTTCTTCTAATCTCCCATCTCAGCTATACTAATGCAACTTATTATCAACAGGTGGTTTACAACACGGTGGCATGACGCCAGCGGGCTTACAACACGGCGGAATGACGCCTGCAGGGTTACAACACGGTGGAATGACGCCAGCGGGTCTCCAACACGGAGGCATGACGCCAGCGGGACTGCAACACGGCGACCAACCTGTGGACTTAGGGTTGGGCGGTGGCATGACCCCAGCTGGCTTGCAGCATGGAGGTATGTTTGGGAATAAGAAACAGCAGGGCTACTCCGAAATACTTTTTTTTTATGCTAGACAAGGCAGGTATTTGACCGCAATCGCACCTGGTGTTAAGTGTACTGTATACGTAGTTTCGAGTCTATCTGTCACCGTCGTTCATGCAGGCATCTCGCGTGAGAGGGATGACAATATTCGATCGAAACTTCCGATAACCTTTTTCGCAGGAATCCCACTATACCTTACCTTACTCTAGTTTAGATTTCAATAGTATTAGTAGCATCACCATCTTAAGGTCATTTGATCTCGACTACAGAAGAAAAACACGACCCTTTCTAATTCCTCATAGACAACAGTATTCGGAATGTAGATTACACCCTGTAAACAGCTTATTATTTGTGTCTGGTAATGATTTACAATTTTTTTATTTATAAACATCACATTTTCAACCGGTAGTGACGGTTAGAGTTTTTAATACGGTGTTTTTTGTCGCAGGCATGACTCCAGGAGGCATGACACCTGGACCTTACTCTAGTTTAGATTTCAATAGTATTAGTAGCATCACCATCTTAAGGTCATTTGATCTCGACTACAGAAGAAACACGACCCTTTCTAATTCCTCATAGACAACAGTATTCGGAATGTAGATTACACCCTGTAAACAGCTTATTATTTGTGTCTTGTAATGATTTACAATTTTTTTATTTATAAACATCACATTTTCAACCGGTAGTGACGGTTAGAGTTTTTAATACGGTGTTTTTTGTCGCAGGCATGACTCCAGGAGGCATGACACCTGGACTAGGATTAGACAGCGGAATGACACCAGGAGGTCTGGTACACGGCGGTTTAACACCCGCTGGCTTACATCACGGCGGCATGACACCAGGTTTGTATTTTTCGTGTTGAAATTAAGTGTACAAAAAATAGTTACAGTAGACAATCTCAAATTGACATATTATCGTAAAAAACTGTTTTTTCTCACCGGCAATGAGTTGAATGTTAGGTTAGGTTCTGCAAAAAGTGCGTAGGTTTGCTTACAGCTAAAGTACGGCTAACTAGCAGCGATACAAAAGGTCGATTCGACTGTCGAATTGACAATCTATTCCGTCTCTTCCTATCTTGTGTATTTGTCGTAATGTCTCGTTCTCCCGCCAAAATATGCCAAACTTAGACGGGTTCGTCAACATTCGGAATTTCGGACATCAATTTTCAAATTATAACAAAAACAAAATTCGATAAAACATCTATTTTTATGGTTTGACAGATATTTTTTAAAACTATATTGTCTACAAAAATATGTAATCTAACTATTAAAAAGTTATGCACCCCTGCTAATCCAAATGACCATGACATTGGGTTTGTTTCTTGGACGAATAAACCACTNCAAGGTTTGTTTACATTTGGTATCGCTTCTCGTTGGCCGTACTTTAGGCTCAATAAGATGCACGTTATCCCAGCCGTGTAAAATTATCCTAGTGTATCACTAAAATTTCAATGTTTTCAGGTGGATTAGACCATGGTGGCATGACCCCAGGTGGCTTAGGGCACGGAGGTATGACGCCCGCCGGCTTAGGGCACGGAGGCATGACGCCGGCCGGGCTACAACACGGTGGAATGACGCCTGCGGGGTTACAACACGGCGGCATGACGCCAGCGGGGTTGCAACACGGAGGAATGACTCCATCGGGTAAGTTACTAAGTAATCATATTACAGTATGTGTATAGATTGTGATAACTGTGATCAATGTTGGTTTAAAAGTCACTCGTACGATTGGTAAAACTATTTTCTTGGTCTCATGACAGATGTTTCGTTCGTTCGTTTCAGCCAAATGACGTCCACTGCTGGACAAAGGTTTTCCATAATGAACGGCCTGCGCTGCCCGCATCCAGGTTCAATCTGACGCCGATTTAATCTGAATTAATCAGATCATTCAGACAGAAACATCTGCTTTCTTGTAATCGTCAATCGATTATCGTCATAAATGTTAGTGAAAAATATTTAGTTCAGCTCAGTTGGTAAATTCAGTGCTGTAACTTGTCTTTAATATGCCCATTCCAAGCTTCTGTAACTGTGAACCCTTAAAAATGTTCACGTCTTCAGTCATTCAGGTTTGTTCTGCGAACTGTGCCTGAACACCGTTCGCATCGCCCTAGTTACGTCCTACATTTTAGTCTTGTGGATCCTTTTAAGAGCGTTTACGCCGTTTGGCGCAAAAACAGTACTTTTTCAACTCGTTACAATCATTAACCAGTTACATTACAAATATGTTATAGGCATAAATAATTAGGCAATTTCGTCGTCTAAATAGTTAGTTGAGAAAATATTTCGATTAGTGTAGTATTTAAGAATTCTATCAAGATAAGTCCACACAGGTTTTCAAATTTCCACTTTAGCGTCAGTTTACAAGCTGAATTTTTTAAAAAAATACTGTGAAAACGATATAACAAACATTATTTTATATCCTATAGCATAGGTCCTTAGGCAAATAGTTGAGAAAATTCTTAGATTTATTAGTTCTTAAATTCAAAGAATGTGAAATACCCAAAAATCAAAATTTTTACACCATTATTATTCTTTAATTCAACATAAAAATAGCTTAATATAATAAAATAACATCTTCTTTAAAATATTTACTTTGAAACGATATATAATTCATTGTTATTGTTTTGCTATAAACATTTGAAAACTATTAAAAAACGCCGCGCGCGAATCATTTCCAATAATGCCCCTTGAAACGCCGCGCTTCGCGTAAACGCTCTTAAGTCTCGAATAAAGTTTGCTAAAGGCCTCTTGTTGCGGCAGGGCTACAACACCTTATTTCTTCTCCCTTAAGGTCTACAATAAAGTCTCTCTTTGTCCATAGAAATGGGTTATACTAGGTATAGCCTGNCGCTTTTTCAACGTGCCATGTTATAAATAGCTTTTAAAAACAAATGATCAACTTGACGTTGTTGTCACGATGACCGTTCCCGATGGATGTTTCTTCATTCAAAAAGCACTTTCAACAGTTGACACTGAAAAGGACCTGGCTAATGACACTTCATTAAAAAATCATTCTGACATTACAGCCGATGTCATAAGGCGTCGCGCGGGAAACTCGGGGGCGTGGCGCTCGACCAATCAGCGCCGCGGAAATTACCTAATTGTTACGTGACTGGCCAATCAGAACGCGGGAAATTATTCAATCATTACGCGGGCAGCCAATCGTGAGTGAGTTACGTAAAGTCGGCGTGGAAATTGTAGGCGTATATTTGTTTTCACGGTTAGGTGTGTTTTAGTCTTTTAGTAATTGTGAAGGTGCCCTGAATAGAACTTGACTTTCAAAGGCGTGATTTTCAGTGTTATTACGTGAAAATAAAAAGAAAATTTAGTAAAAACAACAGAAATACTTTTACCTATCAAACACATAGCAGAAACGTGGATTTTACTTAGATAATAACAACAAACTTTAATTAAGTCGTAAGAAATCGAAAAGTTTAAAGAGTTTAAAAATTTGAATTTTAAAGAATTCCCCAAAGTTCAGTTATTTTCAAAATATCGACAGTTGCTGAAACCTGACGCGGGAAAAAACTTCTATTTAAAAACCAATGTGATTCAATAAAAAAAAAAATTACATTGAATGGATCTATTTAGATTTTTAAAAATTTTAAAATAGACCTTACGTAATTTACCTAAGTTCAATGTAAAGTTTCTCAAATTAAAAGATAGTTCTTCTCGCGAAAGAATAGTATATGAAAACCCAATTTATGAACCAAAGTGTACTCTAATTCGTTGGACATAGAATATAGTTCTGCTCACAAAAGAATAGCTTTATAAAAGCTGTTTAAAGACCCAATTATGGACTAAAGTGTTAACTCGTTGAACTGAAGTCGATAACTACTTAAGTAGTTCTTCTCGCAAAAAAACTGAAGACGAAGGATAAGTACAGTTTTTCTCTCGTAAAAACTGTTTTCTAAAGGCTGTATAAAGACCCAATTATGGACCATAGTATACTTTAACTCATAGTTTCTTAACCTTTTACACGGACCCTAAAAGAAATCAAGCACAGTTTTAAGGACCCCCTAAAAAAGGCAGCAATAAATCTTGATTACAAAACTTTTTTGGCATTAACTTACGATTGTTAAATGGTCCATAGATAAGACTGCGGACCCCCAGGGGTCCGCGGACCATAGGTTAAGAAACACTGCTTGAACTGAAGACCACAATGGAGCAGACTGTGCCGACCAGTTTGTACGAGGTTGAGCCGTGTGCTGGACAGCACAGCGCGCTGGCTGCATTACGGCTGCTGAGGAGTTACAACCATCTGCTGGTGCCGCCTGGTGAGACAACTCTTTTTTCTAAGGCTGAGTTGCACCACCTTACTTTAACTATAACCATAACCGGGTTTTTTGTATGGAATTTGACATAATCTTGACGTTTATTAAAGTTAAAGTAAGATGGTGCAACCCAGCCTAAGACGTTTTGAGCACTGGCTGTATTCGCTGCTGAGAAGTTATAACCACCTGGTGCCGCCTGAAACAACTCACTCTTTATTTTGTACTATGCGTTCCAAAGGCTCTAGGGGCTTGTACCCACGGTCAAGATTTTTGCAGGATGCCGTTTAGTAGGATACCTACGTGTTTTAATATTATTCACATAAACATCCAGTGCAGTGTCCCGTAAAAAAACGATCCGTTCGATGTATCTTTTTCATCTCAATACATCCGGCCCGAAGGTCTATGTAGAGGGCTGTATGATGTTATGTCACTATTTAAAGTATATTTGGCACACCCCACATTTTGGTTAATAATTTGTAAGGATAAATCTATAAATCCTTCATTTTATTAATTACGTAAAGTATAACGATAAAAAAACATGTTGCTGATACTCGTACTTAACTAAAAAAATATTAATCCTAATAAGGCTGCTGAAGAGTTTTATTTGCTGGTGTCATTTTGGTAATGCAATCCTCCCATTTAGTGGCTTGCCTTTTTTTTCTTCATCGGAAATACCATTAAATTACTTGACCCACTAGTCTGGGGGGACCAGAGGGTTATGTGGAGCTCACCTTGCAAGATGGGCAGGGTCTATATCTACTATACAGTGTGAGTCACGTTAAAGTGTACATATGAAAATAGATAAAACTAGACCTTTTTTATCAACAAAAAAGAGGTCAAATTTTTTTTCAGATTTTTTTTAAAAAAATTATAGAATTTTTTTTTCTTCCTATTACTTATTGTAAAGAAAACGTAATAACTTTTAAACTAAGCGGTATATCCTGATAAAATAAAAACAGTAATAATGCTAAATAACAGGCGATACTAAAAAATACATAAAATACACAAAAAAGGCCAACAAATAATGAAAAAATTTACTTTTTGAAAAAAAAATGCTTTTAAATTCGTGTTTTTTTGGTCATTTCATAAATTTCTCCAAAAATGCCCCTATAACTGGTGGTTTTTATTACTTTGTATTATTCTCTATCGTATTACCTTCGTAAAACGTTTGCAATGATCGTTTGAACTAAGCCTCTTCGGGCGCGCCATTCAACGCTTCGTTAACAGCGAAACTGAAAATGGCTCTAGATTTGTAATTTTGATAAAGACAAGTTAGATTTCAAATAAAAACAAAAGATTTCGAAGTAAAATAAGCATTTTAGTTAAAATTAAAATTGTCTCTACCTGTAGCGGAGAATAATGTTGTGGCAGGCCTTTGTTCAAACGATCATAGCAATAGGCTAGTTGCCTAAAAAAATTTTTTTAGTCCGTAATGTTTAATATCAAAAAATATTGGACACATATATTTTTATTTGTCAATCTAACAAATAATTACATAGTTATGGTGCGTTGAAGTTGCGCACGACGTCACAACGTGCGGCATTTTTAAGCAAGCGTTGACGTCACGGGCCTCTTCTTATGAACTTTAGGGCGCTTTATCTCTTTAAATTTTCATTAGTTTGAAAAAGTGAAAAATACCTGTAGAGTATTTTTTTATAAGTTAACTGACGGACTAATTAAAACTCTTGCTTTTTAACCCAGGCAACATCCCCATTGTTGTGATAGGGATAGAGACATGTAATTTTTGATTTTACAAAGATTTTAGCAAAGAAAATTCAGGAAAAATTTCAACAGAAAAGCGGGAAAATTCCACGCGGGCGAAGCCGCGGGCGGAAAGCTAGCCTACTTACTAAAAACCTGACGCGACGGTGTCCTCCAAAGTCTTTGGGACGGAACTGCGAGCCTCTGCCGCCGGCTTTTGATCAATCGGGACCACTTGTGATGTCCAGACCCCTTTATAGCGGAAAAACCGTTCGCTATTGTTTACTTTTCAGCAAGGACAAAGAGGCAGACCATAGCGAAGAAAAATAAAGTAAATAGTTAAGAGAGAAAAAAGCCGCACAGAAAGGATGCCTACAAATAAACCAGTCTGTTTTGTATATTTAACTAGAATTATTGTTGAAATATTTTTCATGGCAGGTTTCGAGAAATTGTTTGAATCTGGGGTACGTAGTTACCAAATACGTGGTCAAGATTTGTATCAATTTTACGCGTTCGAAGCTGCGGGCAAAAGCTACTACTTATACTACAGTGTTATAAAAAATACTTCTTCATACATTTCCTTCCTCAAATTCCACATATAACCTTTATTTAACCTAATGACATGTAATGATGTGCGAACTATCGACCGTGCCCTAAACCAACACAGGTGATGGTTCCCACTGATCACGGCGGGTAATTGTAATTTGGGGTAATGATGTGGGTAGACCGCATCGTATACCGCATAGATTGTAGGTTTTGAAAAACAAAAAGTAAATTGGAGACTTTAATAGGTCGTCAGCGATCTATGGAAAGGTAGGCGGCTAAGAGGCTATTCAGCAAAAAGACAAAAAGAAAGAAAGTCATTCCTAAGTCTGTACCACAACAGCAATGTTAAAGCATTGAAAAGTGTTTCGGCAGTTGGAGGTAAGATAGCCAGTTCCTCTATTGTTGAGGATTCCGAGTGAAGCTAGCTTTCACCTTCGGCCTGATCATCACTTTCCATGAGGTGCATTTTTGCTTGTTAGAAGCGGCCTATCATCCAGCGCCTTCCCACAATCTTTAAAAGGTCATCTTTCCACTTGCTGGGTACCCAGCCACATGGACATCCACGTTGCGCCAGAACCTTGCTGCGCGCTGACCTAGCCCAACGGATTTTGCAAGCTGAGGTGCCAATATAGCACGGAGAAAGAACAAAATAATGACCAAAAATAATAGAAAACCCTAATTTAATGACAAAGACTGGCCATTAGCCATTACACAAAGACAAAAAGGCATATAAAACATTAAAAAGCAAGAACAAATTGTACCGAGCAGTGCCACCTTGTAGCAATAGCGATACCTACTCATTGCCATACTTATCTCTGGTAGAACAGTAAGTTGGATGGTGATGGTGAAAGGTGAATTGAACAGGTAGACATGAGATTTATGGATTCTTCAAACAAATGCCACGCGCCAATATTACATTTATTTGTCCAAACCATTGACTTAAAACATTATTGCTCGATAATAGTCCCTATTACAATTCCATAAAGGACCTTGTGCTTGATGAGCTGTTCGTCCATCATTTGGGGTAGCATGAAGCGGCGTCAGCGAAGGGCGGATTGGGCAATTAATGGTGCTAGATAATAACATATAATTGCACTTCGTTTGCGAGCGTGGACCCTACCACCGGATTGATTCGAAAAGCAGTCAATTCTACTTTGTTTTCCAAAGCAAAATGTAGCCACTGGCTAGGACAAAGGCCATTTTTCGTTTAGAAACAGCATTCATATATATCGCCGACTTTGTCATCCGAGGAATGCTCTACCGCTGGACTATTGTGGCTATTATTGTGGTGAACCCACTTGAAACACAAGCATTTTAGCTGACAACGGCAAATAAGTAGTTAGTTACCTACCTAATCCTACAAGAGTCAAAAAACAGTCCTAAAACTCGTAACATCGTTCCATCCACGAAGACGCGCCCCAACATTCTTCCGCTAATGTTTGAGTGTTATCGGTATGCGCACACTACTTAGTTACAATAATGACGCTCGGATTGCTCGGATCAAACTTCCCGCACTGCGCTCTTCCCTCAACCAAACATTGGTGGGGCGCGTCTTCATGGATGGAATGATATAGCAGGAAGGCGCTGGATGCAGGCGGCTACCAAAACCTTTGTGGGGAAGGCCTATGTTCAGCGGTGGACGTCCTATGGCTGAAATGATGATGATGATGAAAACAAATATTTAAAAAACCCAAATGTAAACAGTAGTAAGGGCGCGACCTCCGACCTGTGACCGGGCGCCCGCGATTAACCAGGTGCCGCTTCGCACGCAGGTGGCTACCCGATTTGATTTCCGCGGACAGAGACCATGCTTTGGAAAAATTTAGGACTAACCTGAGAGCTCGTAGAGCTGGGGCAGAAAAGTTATCGAGTGGCGACCACGGGCAGGAAGACGTAGTGTGGGCAGGCCCCCCACTAGGTGAACCGACGATCTGTTAAGGGTCGCAGGAGGTACTTAAATGCATGCAGGCATTGCAGGATGGGTCGTTGTGGAAATCCTTGGGGGAGGCCTTTGTCCAGCAGTGGACGTCATTTGGCTGAAACGAACGAACCTAAAACTAGGCAAAGTAGAAAGAAGAAGAAAAATAAAGTTTCTATTGTTATTTTATGTAAAATTTTTAGGAAATGCGTCGTTTGGTCGTAGTCCCGTAACGTTCGTAGTCCTGTAACACTCGTAGTTCGTAACTATCTTCTCGTAGTTCGTAGCAGACTACGACAATACTACGAGTTTTGTTGTTTTTCCAACAAATGAAACCGAATCTTATAGATGTAGTTATTAGTGATTTCAGTAAATCTAGCTTTGTTTGCAAAGGATTTTTAAAGATTCTGAGATTAGATAGAGAGTATTGCGCCAATAAAAGTGGTTAAATACCGACATCCTGAAACATCCTGTTAATTCCTGTTCAAAACTCAATTATTTGAAAGTCTTAAAAGTCCCACAATTTCAAACAGCATGGTTTCACCACAGCAGGTGCGATGACACTGCATTTGACAGCTTGCGCTCGCGCTCATATGACAGCTCACAAGATGGCGGACTGATAGCGTAATTTTGGGAATACTACAAGTGTTCGCGATTATGTGCGTTTTAATCACGCCTAATCGTTTTGTCAATTACCCTTTTTTAATGTTTGATAGGGTGAAGGGTCATGGTTTTTGCTGACTAATATAAATAGTTTCTTAGCTATGGGACGCAGGTGTCACCATTTTCTATCGTTTCAGCTTTTAAACTCCTGTCTACGCTTTTAAACTACTGAACCAATTTTGATAAGATTTTAGGGGCTTACGCCCGTATTCACAAACATTACTATGAGGTCTCACAGTACGCGTGGACGCACAGGGTGAACACACGAAACAATCACAGAGCTCTATTCAACGCTGTGCGTTCGATTTGCTGCGTCACTTAAAGCAAGCATCGTTTGTAAATACGGCCAAGGGCCCACGACTCTATTGTTCTTCTTTTCACAAATTTTAAACATAGGTAGTTGTTACTAAGAAAATGATTTTTTTAATATCGTGGGACTCGTGGACCCGTTGGGAATCAAAGTATGGACTTACAATTTTTGAAAACAATAGAGCTGTGGACCTTTGGGAATAAGCCAGTTTAGGGTAACTAATTTGGTAAATTCAATTCAATTAATGTTAGATAGTTGTGTATTCTTTCAAATGTTTTGAACTTATTATTTAAGGAAAGGAAGAATACGCTCGATTATAGTTATATGGGGAATTCTTTGCTAAATTGATTCGTTGAGATATTGAACATAAGATCATAAGATTCTGAAATAAAAGTGCCACCCTAATCAACTAATAAGTTTAATAATGTCTTCCAACAAAAAGTCATTATTTTGTTTGCCGAAAAATCATATTTTTAAGTGTTATTCAAATATTTATGGGNTTAGGCGGTTTCTGACAATGTCCTTTGATACTAGGTGCACCTATTCCTAGTATTTATTAATACTCGATCCAAATACCTATTCCACCTAGTACGTAGTAATTTAGCATACTTGACGCGACTAGTGCGGACTAATCCACGTAATATGACTTTAAAATACATTTTTTTTGAACAACCGTAGTATGAATAATGCAATTTGAAATTTATTTATTTATTTATTTATTTAAGGCTCACAAAACAAGTTACAGTCATATTCAGGCATAGATAATATTCCATAGATATATTGAATAATAATTCCTCCCTTCATACTTCAACAGGCTGACTGTCAACTTAAAAGTTGGCGTATTTAAAAGACATCAATTTCATAAAAATATTTACATATTTTTTCTTATTTACATGAATATGGTTTGACTACGTTTGTGTGCGTTTGCTTCGTCGCGCTCAAATTTGTTTGGTCAGACAGAGACGGAGTGAATCTCTACGTTCGCACATAAGCTTAGCGAGAAATACTAGGTGCGCGTAATACACGACTACGGATTACGCAATAGTAACCTCTATTAATTTGAAGATAGGGTCGGAAATCGTGTAATTTATAAAATACTAGGTGGATCAAGTATTTAAAAAATTGGAATAGGTGCCACCTAGTACTGTAAAATACCTAGTGTTCTAGTAAATACGTCTCATCTCTATTTGTCCAGGGCTGCAGCACGGCGCGATGCTGCACGGCATGGAGCGGCTGCCGATGCTGCCGCAGCTGGGCGCGGAGCCGGCGCCGCTGCTGGCGCCCGCCGCGCCGCTAGAGCCGCTCATACCAGGCCTCGAGCACGCCGACTACCAGGTCAGGGGACAAACTATAACGGAATATACAGCAGAACGTTTTTTGGCGAAAAGGACATCATCCACGTTTCATATACACCACTAAATTTTTATCACCGAAAAAAAAAATTCTGGGTAATGAGTTATTGATACTGATCCCATTTGTGCAAAAAAGTAGTTAAATAAAGTGACTCAAAATTTCCTCCGAAAATTGGTAATTTATGGACACATGCGTCGCTAGCACTATTTACGTATGTAACACTTATTAGAATTCAGAATGGTCTAAGTTAGCTAAGTATGTAATAATAACACTGGAAGCTTTGTCGAGGCGTGAGCGAGACAGACAGATCGATGCAACGTGCGAGAGTGTACGACTACTCTAGCGAGCAGCGGAGTGACAAAGCTGTGACGCATAAAATACGGACTAAAGGAAATTTAATAAAAAAATTAACTTTATGAAAAACATTTCTTTTTCTTTTGCTTTAAATATTTCACACGTTTCTACATAACCTGTTAAAATTTTTTCGGTGATAAAAATTTTGTGGTGTATTTTTGGTCCAAAATCAAAAGTGCCGGCCAACAAAAAAAAGTGCTGTATTCTGACAGAATACGTCTGCCTTAGCATTTGTTACTATGGCACCAAAGCCGTAGCTCCACTGTGCGTCGAGTATTTGAGATCTAAAAGTCATCGACTATTCATACATTTTTTGTTCAAAATCAAAAGTGTCGGCCAATACAAAAAAAGTGCTGTATTCTGATAGAATACGTCCGCCTTAGCATTTGTTACTATGGCACCAAAGCCGTAGCTCCACTGTGCGTCGAGTATTTGAGATCTAAAAGTCATCGACTATTCATAAATTTTTTGTTCAAAATCAAAAGTGTCGGCCAATAAAAAAAAGTGCTGTCTTCTCACAGAATACGCCCGCCTTAGCATTTGTTACTATGACACCAAAGCTGTAGCACCACTGTGCGTCGAGTATTTGAGATCTAAAATTCATCGACGATTCATACATTTTTTGTTCAAAATCAAAAGTGTCGGCCAATAAAAAAAAAGTGCTGTCTTCTCACAGAATACGTCCGCCTTAGCATTTGTTACTATGGCACCAAAGCTGTAGCACCACTGTGCGTCGAGTATTTGAGATCTAAAATTCATCGACGATTCATACATTTTTTGTTCAAAATCAAAAGTGTCGGCCAATACAAAAAAAGTGCTGTATTCTGACAGAATACGTCCGCCTTAGCATTTGTTACTATGACACCAAAGCTGTAGCACCACTGTGCGTCGTAGTATTTGAGATCAAAGTCAGTCGTTTCATATATTTTTAGAACTCAAATACTACGATGCACAGTGGTGCTACAGCTTTGGTGCAATAGTAATAAATGCTAAGGCGGACGTATTCTATCAGAATACAGCACTTTTATTTTTTGGCCGGCACTTTTGATTTTGGACCAGAATGGATGATGTCCTTTATACTATACAGCAGCGGTTTCCAAACTTATTTTGTTTACTGCCCACTTTGAGAATAAATTCTTTTTAGCGCCCCCATTTGTAGTCGAGAGTCGAGTGCTCAGTCGGTGTCTTAGAGTCCTCCTAGTAAATGACGCCTCCCAAGCCTCTACACAACGTCCCGATTTTTTTTTGGGTCTCTTACCGCCCCCCTTTAAGCCTGCAGCGCCCACAAGGGGGCGTTATCGCCCACTTTGGGAAAGACTGCTATACAGGGTGTGGTTTTGTAAAACAACACATGAAAGTAATCACAAGAAAAATATAAACAATTTTAACTGTTTCTTTATTAGTAAAAAACTTTGTTCAAAAATCTCCTAAAACTTTCGAGACGGTGTTTGTTACCGCCCGCACCACCCCCGCGTACCCCGCTACACCACCGAGCACATGCGGGTGAGCAGAGAAGGAACTGACTGATAGCTCGCCCGCGTAATAATACCATTTTCCTAATTTCATGAATTTTTCCATGAAAATTAATAAAACAAATAATGTTTTTTTGGCATCAGTGTCGTGTATACTACCACCCGTGAGATGGCGTTGTTTTACAAAATCACACCCTGTATTTACATCAAAACACCTTGGCGAAAAGTCACGCCTATTAGAACTACACAAGGAGCTGGCTCACTGCAGCAGTGCGTGAGAGTATTGTGAAAAACCCGGAGCTCGGACATTCCATGCTACGCAATGTCGTGGCAGCACTGCTGCTACGTGCAGCGGAGTTCGGAATCATACGTGAACCCTTAACTGACAATTTGATTGTTTTTTTTTTGATTGCCAATAATTTACTGCAAAAACGGCTTTGCAACATTCTATAGTATCTCTAATATTATTGTTTTTTTTTTGTTACAGACCAGTATGCACATGACGAATTATTTAGGATACGACGATCAACACCCTCATCAAAGTCCACAGCACGACTACGATTTACCACCAACACCAGAAAATGTGAGTATCAAGATTCAAATATCAATTTTTATTGCCAAGAGTTTTTTTGTACCCTCAAGTATGAAGAAATACCAAATTTAATTAAAAAGGCTCAATTTAATTTAGGCCGACTCATCTCTTCCATTAAATCCAAGAAGGGTTCTGTTGGTATAGTAGTTCTTGCAACTCACGAAGGCGAGTGAGCTTTACTTGTGTGTGTAGTGTACGTTACACAAACGATTTGTGTAATGTCAATCAAAACTTTTGAAAAACGAACAGTAGCGAGCCACCACACATGTAAAGCTCACTCGCCTTTGTGAATTGCAACAACAATACTTTTATTGAAACGGCACGATATAGGCGGTCTCATCTCCTTCATGTAATCCAAGGTCCTCCCTGGATTAAACTCATTGACCTGAACTGAATTGATCAAACACACTGGACTGGCTGCTGTCATAATATTTTTGTGTCTATTTGAGGGTCGCCATTTTGGCGCTGTAGGCCATACTGTAGGCAGATACGAGTGTCCATGGAACTAAAATTAGTAATGTTCTTTCTGGCTTACTCGTATCAGTATGGTTAGGTACTCCATACAATGTACGTCCAAATTATTTCTCGGGACAATAGTAGTGGCGCTTCAAATTGGCACACAAAATAATCGTTCAAATTGATTTATAATCGGCGGAGATATTGCGTATAAAAAAGTTCGTCCCCAATTTTCCACGCTTGGGGATTGTT
Organism: Ostrinia furnacalis; assembly: GCF_004193835.3. Classification (NCBI taxonomy): domain Eukaryota; kingdom Metazoa; phylum Arthropoda; class Insecta; order Lepidoptera; family Crambidae; genus Ostrinia; species Ostrinia furnacalis. The sequence goes on along the minus strand of NW_021132101.1, from coordinate 616,494 downwards.
TTTTCTATTATTAAATTTAAATGGGACCACCCTTGAGGTATCACCTATACGCCGAAAAACGATTTGTTCAAATCGGTTCATAATTGGCAGAGTTATCGCGTAACAAACATAGAAAAAAAAAACATACGGGTTGAATTGGGAACCTCCTCCTTTTCAACCGACTTCAAAAAAAGGAGGAGGTTCTCAATTCGACCCGTATGTTTGTTACGCGATAACTCCGTCAATTATGAACGGATTTGAACAAATCTTTTTTGAAGTCGGTTGATTAACTGTCATTTGTATGAGACAGCCTGTCCAGTGTTTATTAGTGGTCAGCGATTAGACTAAATATTGCTAAATGTGTTGCTTTTAACCTCAGGCGGAGGAGGGTGAGCGCGAGGCGGGCGAGACAGACGAGCAGTTCGAGGAGCGCGTGCTGAACAGACGCGCGGCGCAGCTGTTCGCCGTCATGCGGCCCAAGCTCGCCGCCGGCCTGCGCCTCGCCTTCGTCGACCTGGCGCCCGCGCACAACAACAGGAAGCAGGTAGGCACTGTCTCTGTTTGATACCTAAAACTTAGGCTGAGTTGCACCACCTAACTTTGATCGTAACTTTAAACGATAACCGGTGTTTTTGTATGGAGTTTGACAGATTTTTGATGTTTGTCAAATGATGCAACCCTGCCATAGTTTTGAACTCCTATTTTAAAATACTGCGAAACGGGGATTATTCAAGTCTCTCCATAACATAGATTTTATTTCTCTTTGAACTGGTGAACTTTTTTAGTAATTTGGCCTAACTTCGTCAAATTTTGTCGTAGAAAATTTTTGGACTGTGTATTAGGATTTCGTAGGCCTATTAATTTGCATCAACAACTACATTCTGCATTAGCACATCGACTTGCACAGAAGATATGACACGAGAACTTATCTTCCTCATCAGCCAAGGCACATAATAATTAGGCCCCGCCTACTGCCACTAGAGCTTGGCAATATTACGATTGTGTGAAGTGTGCACTTTTATAATACCTACTAATTTTACGTTGCAGGTCGCGCAGAAATTCTACAGTCTACTTGTCCTCAAGAAACATCAAGTATTGAAAATAGAGCAGCACGAAACTTACGGACCTATCACTATCTCTAAGGGCGACCAGTTCGAAACTGAAGCTATTTAATTGATGTACGGAATTCTTAATTATTTTATGTTTATTTATATTGTATAAAATATACAGTCCCACGAGCACAGCAATACTTCGATTGCTGTGCTTGCGGAACACTTGAACACAGTGAAAGAATATCAAATTAGTTTTTAAATGATGGGTATACTGAGAATGATGGTTAGATGTAAAGTAAGCTAGGGAACTAGATTGAGCCAAAAATAATTAATTGTGTAAGTCGACCTTATGACTGGAGTTTGCGGAAGCGTTTACTTTTTTATCATTCGGACCAATAATATTACGAGTTTTGATCTCATGAAAACAGTTTGTGTAACAAAACTAATTAATTTCTGCGGACTCCAGTCATGAGCGAATGTGCGTCTTGACTCAAAAATTATGTTCAATTCATGTGACTGTAGGAGATGCCTTATTTTGTTTTGCTGTAGGTATGTATAGTGAAATATTATATCAGTATACAACTTTGCGGTCCCTTTCAGTGCGCTGCGTTTATACCAAACTCTGCGCCGGAGTACCTAGCAAGAGTTGTCGCTAAATACACGAGTAAATCGTTATTGTTGTCATAGCTTATCTATGTTTAATTAAAGTTTGCAACCATAGAAGAAATAGTGTTATATTGTTAATTCTGTGAATTCCAAAACTAAGTAAGCATTGTATTTTGGGACGCTGGGGTGTCGAGAGAAATAATATTGTGTTATGATTTTTAAAATAAGTATTTATAGAGTATTTTCTCAAGGAAGTGTAGACATAAAACAAATCTTATTTGTTGTGCCTTGTTAAATTAGTTTTATGGTTTTTCGATAATGCTTTGGTAAATTATGTAGGGTTTTCCTTCACTACTTAATGTTTAGGTCAGTACCTGCGACTGAATGTTGTGATAGTGCTAGCTGAACACTATGTGGAAATCTTAATTAGGACGACATTCTATGCGATAAATCATGTACAAGTATTTTAGTTATATTTACCAACATTAAATCGGCGGGCAATGAATAGATACTATCAAGAAAAATGATGCTTGTTATGTGATTGTGTAATGTGTGTGAAGCTGGACGTATATGATTTTACATTTCTTTGAGAACATTGTGCTATTTAATTTAACAAAGTGAATGCTTACTATGAAATGCTGGTTTGTATTCATTTTGTAGTCAAACCCAAGTCAATATTTTGGAAATTCAGACATAAAGCATTAAGAATGCCACATTAAAATGTAATAACTTGTAAACAAAATTTAAGATATCATCTCCCATGCGAGATCTGATCAATATCAATCTATCATAGGAGGTATTTTCTTATTTTGTGCAACAAAACATACTTGCAATATGTACCTAATAAAAATTTGTTGATAATAAAAGTATTTTCATTCCTATTTAGACTATTTTTTAACCTTATCCCCAAAGCGAATTCACAAACTTATTATGTGCCACGTTCGTTTCGTTCGTGTGCGAAGTGCGAGTCGGACTCCCGCACGAAAGGGTTCGTACGACGCTTTTGTTATTGTTTGGAGCAAGCCTGAGGGCTTACTCCAAACGTTGGATTGAGATCCATACAGGATTAAATCTTGGCACGCTCTTTATATCCAGTATATCAGGGGTGGCCAACCGGTCGATCGCGACTAAGTCCAGTCGATCGTGGCAAGGCAAAAAATACCACACGATTGTTTACTGAACTATGCTGTTTCATTTAAGATTTCAAGAAGTATGTAAGTGTGGTAGATCACCCAGGGTTTCGTTAGAAAACAGTAGATCTTATGTTAATCAACCCCTGCAGTATAGCATATCTCTGCATCGAACAAGCAAGTAGGTTTGTCATAGATTTTATTTGCAGGTCTGTAGGACAACGGCCCGTCACCCCCCGTGGTCATACTACACTCGCGAGGAAAAAAGTATGGAATCACTCTATTTTTTCCGAATGATCGTTATAACTTAAAAGCCTAAAAGAAGATGAAAAAAAATGGTACCATTTTGAAGGTAACACAAATTCGTTTCATACATGCATAGGCATCGAGTTCTTATGATGGCTCCGAACAAAACGCTAGTCTAGTGTTACCATACCATACTTTTGCTCGTAAGTATAGGAAACGTCTGTCGCACCTTACCGTTGTGGAATAAGCCCCCGTTGTCCACTCCACCTTATGGGGGGGGGGACGACAACGAGAAGTAATTTTGATTTGCATTTTATTCTATTCCCTTTGGAATACAGGATCTCTACGTCCTCCAATTTGTGTGGATATCAGAATTAAAATTTATTTTCCACTGTACCATCAAGGGAACAGCCAAGGGTACACAGGAAAATAAGGGTATTTTCCTGTGTACCCTTATTTTATACACCACTAAATTTTTATCACCGAAAAAATTTTAACAGGTTATGTAGAAACGTGTGAAAAACTTAAAGAAAAAGAAATGTTTTTCATAAAGTAAANTAAAAAAACTTGTTCAATTACAATGTTTTCATTCATACCTACCTATTTTAACATAAGACAGATAAATTAAACATACTATTACAGAAAAAAAAGAATCCTATACTATCCTAAGAATTTTATTATTGATTACCTACATGGCCAACATACCTTTCAGCATCTTTGGGAAGCGAAAAAAAAAGATAAATCCGGTAATTTCTTTTCGAATTTAAACACCCGCACAATATTTCTTTCTCTTTATGTCCATTCTTAAATAATACTTCGATCATAGAATTATAATCATACTAAAACGCAAGCCAGCGTCCTGACGGGCGAGCGCGTGACACTCGACTGATATAATACCCGCCGGCGGGGCGCTTCGCTGTAGGTAATTATCGGATGTACCACGCGGAGTGAGCCAGGCCTGACTAAATTAACTAATTAATTTTAATAAAAAAATTAAAACGACTCCAAAAAACCTGCACTAAAAAGTAGAAAATAATTACCATTATTTATTTATTAGGACATTTTTTTTGTGAATTTTATCATGGAAGCTAATTGCATTGACGATGATATAGCTTGTTTTATTGAGAGGAATGGCGGTATTGTTTTATTACATGATGGTCGACAGTACTACAATTATGACATTTCAGAAGTGGTACAGGAAAATGACGTCTTTATTCTACAGGGTGTTAGGTAAATGGGTATATGAGCTGACACTAGCCCACGTTAACATGGTCATATAAATGGTATGGTGAAGTCAGAAATTTGATATCATCCTTTTATTTTTTTTAATTTTCATACAAAATTAATATTATAAAATCCGATTTGTATGAAAAATAAAATAATTAAAATGAAGATATCAATTTTCTAACTTCACCATACCATTTATATGACCATGTTAACATGGGCTAGTGTCGGTTCATATACCGATTTACTTTACCTAACACCCTGTATATACTTAATTAATTATAAATAGGTTTTACTTTTATCTACATCCAATCCATGTTACTTCATTTGTTTTTATCGATGTTCATTTGTTTTTGTTTTTTGGCCAAATTCAAGAAAAGCTAGTCCTCTTGGTCACGTGTACAATTTAAGTTGGTTGGGTTTTACGGTCAAGGGTACAGCGGTTAAAATTTATTTACCACTGTACCATCAAGGGAACAGCCAAGGGTACACAGGAAAATAAGGGGGAAAATAAGGGAAAGGATCCGCCCTTATCCATTCCCCTTGGGGGGTGAGAGAGAATTTTAGTGTGAATGCCAAACTGGTAGAATAGTATGTACTAGTAGACGTCATTGTTGCAAAACAGGAAAAAAATATTTTCATGTATTTCAATGATAGAATGGTGAAAATCCTATAGCAGAACAATTTGTTACTACTGTGGATTTTAGTGTTCAGATTTTTGAACTGCTACTGTGTACCTACCTACCTTTAGAACCTAAGCAATCTAGGTACTGTAATATTGTATTTTTTGGTACTTGTTTGAAAAGAAAAACTGTTGTGAACAGTTTGCTTGCCAATCTGTCTTGGTCTTTTAAATATTAAAAAAAAGTAGGAGGCTATACTGGATGAAAAACGCTCAGTGGATTATGTTTGTATCATTTATTCGCCCTAAAAATGTACAATACAGATGCCGACATCCTCGAACAGGTTAATTCCACCAAAAAAGTCGATGACGATACACACACGCAAATACGCAGACACTGGCTTCAAAAATATCATCACCGGCTTTCCCGTGTCACTATAACATGATTAATAACAAGTCTACAATAATCAGGTGTTTGAAATAACTTTAGAATCGTTAAATGTTTACGTACAACATTTTATTTGCAGATTTCCTTTATACTACATAATTAAATAAATTGCATTCCAGATGACGCACTGGCAAGTGTAACACTGTACACATCAGTCCTTGCATCACTAGGTGAGGTTCCACACATTTGATTCCTTGGCCGCCCACTAGGTAGTATACACTGAAACCTCTATGATGGATGGCAGTAGTGTTCTTAAAAGTAATTGGCTTAGAAAGCGAAGAGCAGCAGGAAGGCCATCATAAGACAGAAGAGTCCCATAGCCTCGGACAGGGCGAAGCCCAGGATGGCGTATGAGAACAGCTGCTGCTTGAGGGAGGGGTTCCTGGCGTAGCCAATGATCAGGGAACCAAACACTGTTCCGATACCCGCACCTGGAATAAGCACAGTACTAATCAGTCCAATGTGTTCCACTAACAATAATATCTTGAAGTAAAACTTTATGTTGTAAATGTGACATGGCCAGGCCAGACAATTTTGATGTAGGGAAATTATGATTGCTGAAATAGTAAGTAAGTAATAAATATTTCAATGACAAAGTAGATAGGTATCCTAATATGCAACAAAAAAAAAATTTAAGAGATACTGGGAGTTTGAAAAAAAAATTGAATTAAAATGGGGCAAAACAATAACTAGCTAAAAGTAAAAATATAATTTATGCAAAACAATAATTATTCTGTAAATACTAAATAAATGCCACTATAGGGAGATATTTTTAGATAGTGCTGAATGAGCAATTTTATTTATTTAGTATTTACAAAAATGTTAGTAACTACCACAAGCTAACTACAAAAAAATGTGCAGCATAATCTCACCTGTGCTGTGTAGTAAAGTAAGGTGTCTTCATGACAAAATTATAGGAAAGTTAATAAAATTGCATGTAAAAACATGCAACATATAAAAGCTAGAAGATGCCATGTCCACAATAGCGAATATACACTGTACATAAATCTTGATTATAAAAAAATAGTCTAAAAGGCAAATAACATTAAGAACGCAATCATCAAACAGAACAGGCCCATAGCTTCAGACAGTGCAAATCCCAAGATCGCATATGAGAATATTTGTTGCTTGAGTGAGGGATTGCGCGCATATCCGATGATCAGACATCCAAACACCACACCGATACCAATGCCTGCAGGTAACATACACAAGGTTAACATAAAGCATGCGGGTTAATAAGCGTAATAAAATGAAAAAGGTTATTTTTATTGCATAAAAATTGTATGAGAAATTTTATTCTTAAACCATATTAATTTATTCACCAAAACAGTAGGCAGAAAAAATTTATTTAGCTTAGTAAAATTTTAATTGTACTCAGTTTAAAGTGAATCTTTACAACTTAAGTGTTACATGGAATCCCAAATTATTTCTCACTGATAAGAATGATTGGTGAAATTAATTAGTTAAAAACTAATTCCTTCCAACATGTTAGTTATGCAATCACAAATAACCTTTTTAGTGTAAATGTGAGAAACAGCCTTTATTTGTTTCAGATAATAGGGCATCCCAATCCATTTCTAGAAAAATGAAGCTTGTGTGAGATGTTATGCAACCTCAATGGGAGGTGCCTAGTGCAGTTATTGATTTTTAAGTAACAGTCAAAATTAACTAAAGAAGCAAGTAAAGGCTGAGTGAAATAGCCCAGGGACTAGTTTTATAGGTTAGAAAACAAAAAAGACAGCACAACAAAAAAGAAAAAGAATTTAGCGCAAACTTATGTAACAGAAAGTGTGGAAACTTACCGGAACCAGCTACTCCTACTGTCGCTGCACCGGCACCGATGAATTTGGCGGCGGAGTCAATGTCCTTGGTGACAGAGGTGGTCTGGAAGGAACGCACTGCTGACAGCTGATTGGGAGCAGCGCTCACAATCTGTGTCTGGGAGGGCACTGCTGCCAGTGGCCTGACGATGGCTGTGTTGCTGAAGATCTGGAAATATTCAATCGGATATTGATTCTCTTGTTGCAAAACTCCTTATCTCAAGTCTGTAGGCTGACATAAAACCGCAGTAGCTATTTGAACATAAAGTAATCACTCATTTATTGATCTCTATGACCTTTACACAGTATCACAACTTAAGACTGATTTATGAGGTTAGCTTCCATAATTATGTAACAATCAACTTGAAGGTTCGAAATCATATAAAACCAAAAGTCTGAAGTAAGTCTTGATAAAACCTATTCATATGAAGACTAGGAACTGCAGTACCGGTATTGATCTGATGAAGACCTGATAAGCAACTAACTTCAAAGTTATGAACTTATTGAAATAGATGCAGGAATGTTAAAATTTAGGTAAATTGAAGTTAATCCTCCTGTAATAAATCAAATCAAATTAGAATACTGATGATACTTACAGCAGACCTGGCTGCGGGGGCGATCAGTCTGGCGGCAGACAGCATTTTGTGTTAATTTAGGTGCGGCGAGCGACAACTGAAAGAAACCGTTTCGCAGGTGAGTAAGTCGGATACTGTTAGTAGTTTTCAGGCACCGAGAAGTTCAAGTACTAGTCTGACAATTTGACCGACGAACCGCAAAGGTTACGTAATTTACAGGCTACGTAACAGAGACCGAGGGAGGCTACTATACACACGTAAGTTATGATACTCGGACTGTTATCAATGATAATGAAATTCTACACACGAGAGATGGAATTGTTACCGCTTGATGATTTATTTTGTGAAGATAGAAAATGGCCGTTCCGACGAGCCGATTACGTTTGAAGTTGGAAGGGTATTCCTGTGATAACTTACGGTTTCACAAATAAATATTCGCACTGTCACTCACTCTATGCCTGTATGAATCGATATTATCACTTAATTTTCTATGATGGCTTATAATTTGAACACTTTTTCACGATTGGTTTTATTCACAGAATTTTTACCGCACTTACCAAAGAACACCGAAAGGGAGGAGACCGGCCTTTGGAATGTTCAATTTCTGACAGTAGTGAAGTGAAACAGAACGCACATCACGAGTTCCTATTGGTCTAGACGTCGCGATGTTCCGTTTGGTGCAGCCAACTATTGATCGCTCTGCGCAAATGACAGATACATTATATACTTTTATATGTAAAGCGACTTCATATGTGTTACCTAAGGAATATGTACATAGTAAAAATCATAAAAACATTTAAAAAAACTATTTGAAGTAAGTGCTTTCCTATTAATTTTTATTTTAGTTCGCAAGATAACACAAAATTGTGCATTTGGTATAGACTTGTGATTGACTAGTAACATCACCCTGAGACGACATGGCCGTCTTCATGATAAACATCTGTAAATTCAATGGCTGTGGCATAACATTCCCAAGACTGGCGGAACTAATTGAACATATAGAAGATGTACATATCGGTATGTATCATAAATTTGTATAAACATCATTGTATTGTTCTTATTTTGGACTTGAAATGTAATCCATGTCCTTGTTAATGTACGCCTTATCAATTCGGCAATGTTGTCAGCACTGATTGCTGCTATTGTACAAGTGCGGGAAATTTTAGAAAGTTCTAAAAAACATTTTTACATTTTAATTTAAGTAGGTAGTTACTGTTGTGTGTGTATTTAATTATTTAAACTTACATTTAAAAAATTAAAGACGAGGTCTGACGTAATGTGTTAGGCAATTAGCACGATGCGATGCATATTTACTATGCATCATGATTCATCGCACTCTGCTGACGCGCTGTTATGAGTATAAAAGCGTAATCAATATCTTAATAAGCTTTTATTTAATGTACTTACTTACTCGATGTATTTTTCAAATAAGGGTTTTAGTACTCAATAGGAATGGAAAAGACATAGAATAAAAATACTATTTTTTTGTTTAAGAATTCTTATTTTTGATATTGATTTATTCTGCTAACCATATTAATTATCATTTTCATTCTTCTAGACTATGACCCAGCAGTAGTGGAGCAGAAGGAAGCTTCCCAGCCAGCATGTATCCCCCTGAGCTACGTGCTACGTTTCTTCACAGAGGCGTCGAAGCGCGAGATCCACACTTTGCCGCCAGTCCCGGATATCCGCCGACGGCTGCTCTCAGCTCCAAACACACCATCTGTACGGAGCAGCACACCTACTGGTATGATTCTGAATTCAAAATTGATGCAGGCCATTTAAAATAAAAATATCACAAATCTCAGATATACCGTCTGCTCTGTGCCAATGCAATGACCTTGTGAGACTTAGAATGTGCAGTACAGATCTCATTGCGCTCTCTTGGTTTTACTATGTTATGATACTAGCTTTTAGTCGCAGCTTCGCCTGCGTGAATTTTGATCTGTAGCAGAAAGACCGTATAGTGCACCACGTGTCCAAATAATCGAGCTAAAATCTATCCTGTTTTTCCCTTTACTTTACTTCATTTAAATAGGTTCAGTGATTTAAGCTATCAAAAAAGTTGTAGTCACTTCACTAAGAATATTTTATGTGCTTGAAATCGCGCGATATCAGTCACCTATTGTCGATATTGCCGTTTTCAGGGAGCGAAGTGGACGAAGAGGAGCTTATGAGTCCCTCTGAAGACAGCAATGATTCTTGGACCACCGTTGAAGAATACAGCTCGGAGTACATACTGCGATATGGCGTCAAGTATGTACTCATTTAGTTTAACTTGTATTTCACTAGTATATTATTATAATCCTGACCTGAAATTAATATTCATTGCCATTTCATACAATTAATATTTATGAATGTGCTAAGAATAAAAATAAATCTGCATACAGAAATACAAGGCATTCGGCCTTCTGAAACGGAAATTCCATTTACTTTGCACTTTCGTTCAGTTGGCAACATTGGAATTCAGAGACGGATTAAGGGACTGTATATTATAGTGGGGCCCCATGAATATTAAAAATTATGCAGGATTTGTTATTATTTTTATACGAATATATTTTTTATGTCATTTAAATGAGAATAATGTGTTTAAAATTGCTTTATTTTATCTTAAACAAATACTTTCCAGAATGAATGCAAGTGCGTCTTCTGGTGCATTGGGCCCGGCCGCTCAAGAGAAGCCGTTTGCTTGTCCAGTGCCTGGCTGCAAGAAGCGATACAAAAATGTCAACGGAATTAAATACCATTCCAAGAACGGTCACAAAAAGGATGGCAAGTAAGTAAATTATTTTTTTATACACGTATAAAAGCTTAGAAAATATTATTGTCACATTGTATTACTTTTATTCGTATGCCGATGAGAATGATTGCTGTGTCACAAATTACAAATACATGATAATTAGATCCAGTGGTAGGTGACTGACACTACCGTAATATGATTGGTGAATCACGAATAAATTACTTATATTTGTCGTGTAATGCAGCATCATATTAACATTTATTTAAGCGCTTATCATTCTTGTTATAGACTTAAAACTAGATTAAGTAACTGCTGTGCTATTTTCTGGAGATAAAAATGGTCTCTTTTGTTTTTTACTTTCCTAAAACCAAATGCGCTTATCGATTTCTATTATTTTTGATAGAAAATACCCCGTACTACCAACCCCCGATCAATACAATAAAAAGTTTATCCCCGGTCCAAAGAAGCGATTAACAACTCAAGAATATTTTTGGAAGAAATGGGTATATTTCATATTTTTTGGATCGTGTAGTTCATAAAGTTTAGCGTAACTAGAATGTTCTTTGAAACCAATAATTGATTTAGTTTTGTAAGTCGTTCATCGTTAATAGAAGTAGCATCCGTCGAGTTGTTGTTTGCGATTAGACATACCTACATCGTTATAATAATAAATGAGCGTATTAGCAATAAAAAGTTTACCTACTTAACGTGAAATTAATGATTGCCTAATAATTTTACAGGGTAAAAAAGGGTTACAAATGCCAATGCGGCAAAAGTTACAAAACGGCCCAAGGGCTTAAGAGCCATTCGATAACGCAGCACATCGCCACCAGCGCCAGTAGCGTCGCCAGCGTCAGCGCCAGCCAGCCGCCGCCGGAGCCCGCTCCTCGCCTGGGCACGCGGCTGCCCGGGCTCGTGGTCACGGCCGCGCCCGGCCGCCCGCTCAATGTCGTCGACAGCATCGACGGTAACAAACTAGTCCGCATCTATGACAGCATCAAGACCAAAGATCTACCGTCGTTCACCATACCAAAGCACAGCCTCACCAGCCTCAACATCGTCGGCGCTAACCAGGGCTTCCGCCATTCGGGCATCCTCACTCCTAACTCCACGCCGGGCTCGAGCCCGGTCGACAAAATGAAGGCCGCCTCTCCGAGGGTGACCGTTCAGAACGCTCTGCCTCCCCCGCCCACTTATGTCAACGATATCTCCAATTAAACTTTCACGCTTCGCCGAGATTGAGTTTTGACGGCATGCCTGAACGAATTTATAACTCACTAGATAAGCTATGAACGTAAAGTTCCTATTAAAAAAAGTAAAAAAAAACTCATCTTTAATAAGGCCGGCCAGACATTCGGAACTTTCTTTCCATCCGGAGTTTTCTCAGATTCCGAATGGAAATCTTCTGTACGTGTGTGTCCTTGATTTTGTACTGATTGGCTGTGTTTGGGATCCCGTGTAGAAAAATTCCTCATGAATGTGGTCGGCCTTAATGAATGTTTATTTAAATGTTCGTTTGGAACGCTCGATTACATAGTTTTATATTTTGTACTTATGGTTGCACAAAGTACTCTTTGCACCTCCATCTACCGAGCAAGATGTACTTGTATGCCAATTTTTGTCATAGTTTAAAAATGTTATTTATTTGATTATTTATTTTGTTTTTGTATTACGTTACCTTTAAAAGTTTATTGTGATGATAATGATTTCTAAGAAGATAAACTCAGAATGAGACTGATAGGTATAGCGCCGGACCTTGAACTATGTCGCAACGAATTGTATCCAACGAATACCTTACGTAGGAATTCTTTTGAAAATAAAGACAAAAATCCATAAAAGATTTCATGGTAACAAATACTCACTAAATAATTACTACTATGGTTCAATAATAAAGATCTGGTTGCTTGTTATAAACTCGCATTATATTTAAATTTTAATCGGGTTAACAGCAATAGGTGCTGTGATATGGGCTAGTCATTTTCGTTGGATACAATGGGCAAGTGATGTTGCAATACGACGAGTGTGAGACAAGAATCTTGACGATATAAATGATTATTTCAACGTGTTTTGTTCTGTCAATCTTGTTCTGAATGCTTGGTTTTGGTTAGATATAAAATAATTATGTACTTTGTACACAATTCTAAGTTAACATACGTTTTCTGTCTTCCTTTTTAGTGACTTAAAACTTTCCCATGATTTGGTAAAAATAGCTTCTGAAATCTTAGAAAATTTATTTTGGTATTCGAATATCGACTCACTTACGATCTTTCTTACAGTAAGTGTGTAAATTTTGTGATTTCTTAAAATATTTCTTTAAAAATACTTCTAGGTACCAAGTTACCAACTATTGTGTTGCAAAATGACGGAACTTATGACAGAACTTATAATTGATCCCTCCAACCCTCCTTTTGTGCCATTATTTTATACAAGAAAACTAATGTGTACTTAATATTTCACACATAAATACTTCATTCACAAATTAAAAAAAGTGTAATCTTACGAACATTTACAAAAATGTTAGATTTTATAATTAAGATATAAAAAATTGACAAAAAATATAGAATTTGTCCTAAGTGTCGTATTATGGAACTAGGTTAAATTACATACTCGTAAATGTGATAATAATATAAAAAATTAAAAAAAAAAAGATGCTTTTAAGCAAACACTTGTAAACGTAGAAGTAAGCCCAGCCACGCTGGTATGAATCTTATGTATTATTTTGAGGCATTATTGATTGATAGTGTAAAAGTGTATTTATTTCATGACTTTTAATAACACTAAAAGTCAAAGTGATCGAGAATTCTTGTTTAAAAAACCTAAAAGTGTCTGTACGACGTACGTATCTGCGTTAAAACGTACCTTTGCGTTATCTAAGCTATTATATTATTTGTCGTAGTTACTATTAATAAAAACGACTTAATAACGAGCTTGTTTAAAAAGTATAGAAATTGAATTCGAAAACGCTGCTCAATTTCACTGTTATTTATGTATTTTAATACAATCTAGACTTTTTAAACGTTAAAAATCTGTAAATTGTAATTTGAGGCTGAATTTTTATTAGTGCATAGTGAAATTGCGCAGCTTTATACCAAATGAAGAATGAGGTGCTAAGCTAACAAGGGAAATGGAGCGTAGGACGCGAAGTTGCGTAGGTATAGTCATAATATTGTAGTATCAGTTCCAAAGTTAAGACTCATCAAAAGACGTGTTTTTGAAGTATTCGAATTGAAATTTGTTCGAAAACAACTGTCGGGTATAATGTTTCTGCGATTTCAAACACAATTCGGAATACTAATGATCCAAAATACGTCTCTAAATGGGTATGAGATAAAACAAATAAGGTGGTTTGAAATTATGTAGATTATACCTCTAGAAGAGCGGTGTTCCTACCAAAGAAGAATAAAAGAAAATGTGATAATACGCGTAGATAACTCAAAAGTTTTGGAATTCAGAATTGTTTCCAGCAAATGTTAGGAATTGAATATTTTATTATATTTTTAAAATAATATATTGTATGTTTAATTTAAGATATTTTCTTGTAAAGTATCTAGTTAAAAGTACCTTATTTGTTTTAACTATTAAAAAACTTAAAAGCATCACGCTCATAAGAAAAATTTGTTTCATTGTAATGTTTAGTAACATTTAATTTTTTAATTATTTAGTTGGTATGAAGAGAAATTGTTTTTTGTTTGTTTGGGATATTGTAATTTTCTTTTTTAAATTTGTTTTATAATTTATTGCTTCTGTTTTTCTAAGTATACGTTTGTTGGAATTTAAAGAATATAGCAGGTATTAGTTCGAATTAAAGTTTTACGCTGTAAATATTTAAGTGATATTAAATACTATAAAAGTTTATAATATTTACTCGGTTATTTTTTGTTTAAAAATTTATCGTCTGGAACCAATACAAATATGACTGGAGACGTATATTATTATGCCGATGCTCATTTTAATTTATGTAGTTTGATATACGGGATGTAAGGGAAAGGTTGGCAAAAAGGTGACAGTTGATACTTTGTTTATAAATTGTCGTGACTCAGTAGAATTTTGTCCTGGAAAATGTATGTATGGTATTGTCATTTTTTATATACACATTTTTCACACTGAAAAACTGAAAGGTGAACAAAAATATTTTGCTAAACTGTGCCGTACAGCCTGTATTTCAATGATTTCGTAATTATAATCTAAGACTGATAGTTGGAAATGTGAATGAGCCTATGAAGCTGAACTACTAATGGACCTTAGAAACTACGACGAAATAATTTAAAGGTTTTTCCGGGGCCCCTTTCCGGGGCTTATATTCCTGACTCCGGCCCTGTCGATTTCACGAATTTTCTCTTTTTTCCTAAGGTTCATTGTTGCTTTTAGTTGAAAGCTTGTGTTTGCTAATGTTAATTTTTAATAATTTTATATGTAACCCTCAAAAGACATTGTCATGCTCACAAAAATTAGGTATATGCGTAAATAGATAATAAGTCAGCTTATGGACTTGCACTGTAACACAATGCTATGAGTGTTACGATAATGTGTATTGCATTCTTCTAGACTTTGATTCGGCATACTTAATTACACGTAAACTTTTTCAAGAGCATCATAAGTTTACTTTTTACGGTTTTGTAGATTACCTACAGAGAATGGTATTTACCTACTGAGGAAAAAAGTTTCAAGGTTCTTATAAGGAGTTTAGTGACGTTATTCATTCTAGTCCTTGTTATCTGACGTTTTGTGTGAATTATTTTAAGTTGGTTTAAGGTTTTAAATAATTTATTTGCATGCATCAATTGATTGTCACTGACGAGATTTAAATAATCGTCAATTAAGAGAATTGACCAATTTTCAGAGTTGTCGCGTAGGATTGTAGAGAAACATTTGGAGGAATTTTAAACGAAATTGTATTAGGGAATGTGGAAGATCTATGGATCGTTTGCTATCATTCTTCGTTGTAAATAGAATAATGGAAGGAAACATTGTTTTCCCAACATCTTGCTGACATATAATATGTATACAATAAAATTATAAAAAAATATCCATATTGCGAATGGTTGTGAGAAACGTGCTACACGTTGTGTAGGTATACATTTATGTATGTTGTTTTCCCATAATCTAACTACATTATCAGAATAGAGTAAAGAATATTCTAACAATGAACGAATTAGAATGTTTAAAAATGATAGACGAACATGACCTTATCAGCATATTAATATTATTGGCTGATTTTTGAATGTTTGCTTATGGCTGCTGCATATTAGTTGCTTACCTATTGAATTGCAGATATTTGATATTCAAATTTTTGTCCTAGTCATCCACCACGATAAATGTTTTATACTGCTGAGTTGTCAAAAATAAATTAAAGTTCATGGTAAACGAGATATTTTGTGTTCTAGTAATGACCTGCAATTTTTTAGGTAACCAGCTAATACAAAGTACCTATGCAGATATAGTCGCATATTTTGCGATTTACTCCTATTTAGATTATAAGTCTACTGTGAGTAGATATAGATGCGCTTATTGAAGCGAATTTAAGCTTTTTATGTGTCAGATACTGCTGAATAAATGTTATCGCATAAAGGTAAATACACACTTGCTTGTATCGTGAACTGGTTTCAGATAAGGAATAGAAGCGAGGTATATTAATTGCCTTCTTCTGTTTACATGTCCTATATGTGTATTTACCTTTATACGCATTATATCGATTAATCCATATAAGTTAATAGCGTTTGTAACAAAACCATTGCGGTGTCATACGATTTGACGATGATAGTTTGTGTAAACATCAAGATGTTTGTAATGTTAGGGTCTCAATGTTGTTTTCATGTGAATTTTGTATTTAACTGTATGTTGGTTAACACCCACTCATTTTGTGTCTAAAATTAAATACAACATGGTCGATAACTGGCTTTTATTTCATGAATACGGTTACATAACATTTATTATAGGAAGGTATAAAAGTAAATCACAATATTATTCAATTATTTTTAAAATATATTATTTGCCTGACATAAAGAATATTTGAATAAAGCGATTATTACAGTAAAAGTTATACAGATAACATTTTTTCATTTAAAAATATCTAATACATTATCCGACAGCTAATTTGCTGTGTATCTTTATGTATGTTCTATTTCTTAGCACGCTCAAGCGCGCTGTAGCCTTTGGTTTGACTAATTTCGTATATAAAACTATTTCGAAGTTAGATTGTTATTCACATAAACTGTAAATAATATTTCGCACCGAGATTAGAAAAAACGTAATGAAGGGAATCCTTAACTTCAGTGCATATTCGTAGCATACGTTATTTCCACAACTAGTTGAGGGTCTAAAGTTCTAAACAGATTCCTTTAGGATCTATTTGTCCCTGTTGCTCAGCTCATACCGGCGTCTCGCGTTGAGTGAGAGGGATAGATGGAAAGCCTGGGTTGAAGTCGAAACAAGCGTTTCATCACTAGGCCTTATTAGACTCCCGAGCCATAAGCGTCTAACATACCAGGTATATTAAAATGTATACTTAATTATATTATCACACGGTTCACTTTCTAGTGGCCAGCTGTTCCAATAGGGCGGATATTTTTTCGTGCTTCATCGCGTCTTGTAGAGGGCACTTGTTTTGGACGAACAGTAGCGCGCTCTCGTCTTTTTGGTCGAATGCCACTTGAGCTGCTTCTTCGTAGAAACTGCAAATAAAAGGCATAAGTTTTTTTTTGTTTTGCTTAAAAACATCTGGTATAAAAATGTTTCTTTCTTATATTTGGTATGACTAATTCTGGTCAACCTAAGAACAAATTAATCCTCAAAATAATTTTCTGGCGATTTTTTTCTTGACCCGACAGTCGTGTCATAGCCATTTGAGAATGTTAGCGTGACATAACAGCTGTGTCCTGTAAAATCTGCAAATATTCTTACCCAGCCTTGACGTAGTACTTGACTTTCATGTCTTCCTGGCAGCGAGGTAGATATTTGAACGCTTCGTCAGGCTTTCCATGTTTCAGGCAAGCGTCTACAAAAGGCTCGTATCCTACAGGCGACTTCTTCGACTTGGAGAAACGGTCCAACTCGTCCCAGTCGTTGTTTTCGGCCAGTGTCAGTATTCTTAGCCACCAGTATCTGAAAGTTATTATTTATTTTAACAACGCGACCCTTCCATAGTTTTTGGTTTATGGGACATAAGACGTCACAGTTTGTTAACACAAATGGCATCCCACTTAACATCAGGTGCGATTGTGGTCAAATACCTGCCTTGTTATGCATAAAAAAAAATGGCAAAGATTGAAGCCACTAAACATGAATTTTAAAGCAAATTGACATTAACTGAGCTAGGACCATAATCAAAGACGCGGCAAACGGGGTCATAAATAATAAATAATTTTTGCGATAGGGATGCGCACGCGAAATTTACTGGAACATCGATAAAAGGCAATGAGTGTGAGTCATCGCTTATATGGTCGCAGGCAAAATAAACTACATAAAATGCATGACATGCGCTGTCTCATTTACACGTTTAATTACTGCACCGTCTGCCACGAGTCTTTGCGCAGAATATGTAATATATATTTTTTTAAAAGAAGTTGTGTCTTCCCAATTTTACTTCCTCTCTGCGAACAAAATAAACTTACCGTCTGTCAGGCATTTTATATTCTGCCCTCAGTTTATCCGCCAGCTTGATCTCGCCTTTACATAGTAGTTCTCTGACAGTATCGTGAAGGGAGAGTCCTACGAAGCGCGCGCCGATCAAAGTCTCCTGCAGACTGGACTGTTGCTTGAAGAGCTTGCGGCCGTCTTCGCATATTGACACACCTGAGAATTTGTTCGGTTGTTAGAGATGTATACAAGAAAGTGTCTCTTTTCTATCGACGTAGAAGCCGAAGTAATTAAGTATCGTGTATCGTGGAAATATCTCAAGCGTACACCAAGTAGCAAGAACATAATCAAATACCCTCTGTATGTAATGTTCTGTTTACAGTTTCACACGGTTTTTAGGTAAGTGTTTAAAAAAGGCGGTAGGTAATATAAGTATTATCACCCTCTACACACCTTAAACGTACGTGTCAAGTTTCGTTAGTGCTTTAACATCGTGCCCATCCCAGAATAGTCTGGTGCCCTCCTTCCACTCCCCCAGGATTTTGGGCTACCAATCCGAAGATGACAATTGATAGTAGGTACTCATTCATGAGCTGTCATGACATGTCAGGGGCGAACCCCCCTGAAAAATCACCCTAGATACGCGAATGGGCTCGCGCAGTATTTGAGGTATAACGCGTGCGCTAGCTAAGCTTCGAATGGCGAATTGCAGAGATGTTATTACCGTAACTTACTCAAATCGTCCTTCGCTTTCTTATAGAAGAAATGAGGCTACGGATTCGAAAATGACAGTTGATAGTACTCACTCATGAGCTATGACATGATAGGGGCCTGCCAACCCTTGAAAAATCACCCTAGATACGCCAATGCGCTCGCGCAGTATTTAAGGTATAACGCGTGCGCTAGCTAAGCTTCGAATGGTGAGCTGGAGAGAGAACTTCGAACTCCTGTGCACACCCCAGAATATTCTGCCCCCCCCCCCCTAAATTTTGGGCTACCGATTCGATAATTACAGTTGATAGTACTCACTCATGAGCTATGACATGTTAGGGTCCTGCCAACCCTTGAAAAATCACCCTAGATACGCCAATGCACTCGCGCAGTATTTGAAGTATAGCGCATGCGCTAGCTAAGCTACGAATGGCGAATTGCAGAGATGTTATTACCGTAACTTACTCAAATCGTTCTTCGCTTTCTTATAGAGAAAATGATACGCCAACAGGCTCGCGCAGTATTTGAGGTATGGCGCGTGCGCTAGCTAAGCTTCAAACAGTGAGCTGAGGAGATGTTATGACCATAACTTACCCAAATCGTTCTTCGCTTTCTTGTAGCACTCTCGCGCCGATATTAGCGAGGCCTCCACACTCCCAGGGTTGGATTGCTCGATGGCGTCTCGTATGTGTGTGGCCGCCTGTCCGTAGAAGTCGTCTTCTTGAACGTACACCTTCCGTAGGGCCTCGCGGTTGTGGCTCGCGCAGTATTTGAGGTATAGCGCGTGAGCTAGCGGGAAGCTTCGGATGGTGAGCTGGAAAATTATCGATTATCACTTTTGAGTTAAAAGTAGAAGAAAGGGACTAAGATGATTTTAATTGTTTTTCGCTGAATTATTTACATACGTGAAAGTTGTTCTTGTTACAACAGCGCGGAATAAAGGAGGTCCGTTAGGAGACGAATTAGATCACCCTAGACGCCTAATCCTGTCTCTCGGTTCTATGACTACAACTCTTGTACAGCCAGAATCTACAGTACTTTGGCGACTGAAGAATGAGTAGTCAGAGATAGCTGACTGTCGCAATCAGAAGAATACAGAAGATACGCGATAATTGATCTTGAAAGTATGTACGGTATAGGCGTGTCGTTTTTTAGGCAGTTACGTCCCTAACCACACGATGTTTTTAGTACACTGTAGATAAGTTTATTTAAAAGGTCTGCTAAATAAGCTGACTTCCACTTCTCAGTTGACTCCTCCACGCGTGTAAATGGGTTAAGGGAGAGGGTCCGCTAAATAGGATTTCCATTCCACACCTCGGCTTTGCGAAAAGCATTCATACCACTCTGAAATAGAATAGGGTCTATTCCTTGCTTACCTCGAACTCATGTTTGCCCATCTTCTCCTTAAGAGCTAGCAACACAGCATGTAGCAGATCGGTGTCCCCACTTGCGGCCGCCTTGCGTAGCGCCGCGCCGCCCTCGCCTAATGCCAGAAGTAAAGGCACTTGGAGCTTGCTGCGAGTCTCGTATTCAAGAATCTGTAATGGGAAGGCTTGAATTTTAATGGTTGGATTATAAGGCTTGTTTTTCTGATATGAGGAACACTTGGAATTTTATGAATCATCGTCATTTCGGCCGCAGTACGGCGACGACGATTTTTGAAATCGCCGGTAAGTAGGCATATACGGTCATTTAATCTACTTGCAGGAACACGACTCCCTCTAATTTCTCGGAGGCAAAGAGGGACTTGGCTTACTCTCCTCATGGTGGATAGACTGATCAGACTCACCCCCCAATTGGATATTGGTCATATCAAAGAAAGAAAGAAAGAAACATTTATTGCCATGGACATCACAAAAGACAAAAGATGTAAATAAAAAAAAAGGAAATAAGACAGAGGTGACATAAAACATAGGTACAATGGAAGAGAAAGTAAACTGAGTAGTGCCACCCTGTCGCACCGCGATGCCCATCGCAATGGGACCCCACTCAGTATAAGCCGTGGTCCCCGGTGAGGGAGGCCACGACGCTGGTTTTCAGTGTGCCCCATGCCGAGTGGGAGTCACGAACACTAACCTATACTGCATAAAATATACATACAAAATAATAATAATATCACACCATTTACTTTGCTGAAAATAAATTAGAACCCATCTACCTACATAAGTTAATGTCAACAGATTAGGATAACGGTGATGATCTAACCTTAATAGCGAGGGCCTTCCTGCCTTTCTCGTGAGCCTTCATAGCGATGGTGGCGTAAGATATTCCGGGAACATTCCGCAACTTTTCTCCGATCTCGCGCGCCGCACTCTCGTTGTCTAGGTGCGGTTGGGTCACCTGAATCGTTGAATAAATCATTAATTATCGTACCAGCGAATCGAGACTATAGAAAACGACTGCTGACCCGATCTCATGGGTCATACAGCTTGGTAATGTGCAAATGAAAGGAGTTTAAGGTTTGATAACCACGAATCCGGTCATCACATAAATGTAGGAATGTAAAAGAAAACAAACTTTAACTTTTATTTTTTAATTTCGTTGAAACGTTCAAATAGTGAAACGGTAAAATAAACCGAATGATAGGATTGAATGAAAGGTGAGAGGCTCGCTCTCTCTCGTCCCAACTGCCATGGCGTGCAGGTGTGCTCCGCTAAATTATTGGAAATAAACGGTGTTTTTTCACGAAACTGAAAGCTGAAGTTTCTCTTGAGAACCCCAGCCCTACATAAATCTAATGTCAATAATGGTTACTACCTTTGGTGGAAAATGGTTTATGTCTACCTGTCTATTTTTTGTTGTTTTGAATTTTAAGCTTTTGACTTCATATTATAGAATTGGTGTTAATCTAAGTTTGAATAACAAAATGACGTGATGAATCAATGAAATCCGTGGATCAACATCATCATCATCATTTCAGCCATAGGACGTCCACTGCTGAACATAGGCCTCCCCTACTGGATCAACAATCAAAAGCAAATCCATCAAGTATGCACAGTACAGGATAGACAAAGATGGATTTACTTTAGATCCTGAGTGTCTCGTGAAGGAGTTTGACTATGACTAATAACGTACCTTGTAGCAAGCCCAGTGGGATAACACCCGAGTCCGGCCATCTTTCAGTTGCAGGTAGGAAGCAATGTGTCCCGCCAGGCAATGTAGCCGCCGCCATATTAGTCGATCCAGCAAGATACGCTCGCCTAGGTTGGAAACTCTGGACGATGTTAAGGATTTATGATTGAGAAACAAATTATACACTACGACTATACTTTGCCAAATATTATGGTGATGCAAATAAATATCTGTCAAGTTTTCTTCCACCACTGAGGTCACACTTCTGCAGCGGAAGCCGCTGGGATATAGCGGGCTTGACGCAATCAGACCACCGGCATAACGTCGTATTATTCAAAACCAGGGGCGTCAGCCGTATAAATGATAAAGGCCCTCAGGGTCCCTAGAGCTGGATTAATCATACCATAAGGCAAAGTAGTCAAAGGCAACTTCTAGGGGCTCTACATCGGTTAGGGGCCTTGTGCGATAAAGTAAAATTTTAGGGCAATGCAACAGTTTTTTACATAGGTGAAAAGGGCCCTGGATTCTCTAATAAATTCTACCCTTCCTTCAGTTTTATAAAATCGTTCGTTAGTTCGTTTCAGCCAGATGATGTCTACGGCTGCCACTGCTGGACAAAGGCCTCCCCCAAAGATTTCCATAACGACTGGTCCTGCGCTGCCCGCATCCAGGCTCTTCCCGCGACCTTCACCGGATTGTCTGTCCACCTAGTGGGAGGCCTGCCCATGCTACGTCTTCCAACCCGTGGTCGCCAATATACAATGCATAAAATAAATAAACACATAAAATAAAAATCATAGGTAAATAGTTAGATCCAAGCTGACAAAACTTTTTCAAAAGGATACTGTTTAAAAGTGAGCGGAATAGCCACCTTAGGGTCTCTCACCGCGTTCAAAACCCTCAACCATCTGCAAGTCTTGACGTAGTGTTCCGTCAGTATGGGGTCCACTATGAAGCCTTTGCCAAACTGGGCGGCTCGAATCAACATTTTCTGTATCTCAGGGTTGAATTCGTAGGCTGCCGCGTCTATACAGTTTTGCACAGCATTCGGTAGATCTGGTTTTACTATGCGTATGTACTCGTCCGCTCTGTGACTGCGTTTCTGGAAAAGAATATAACATTTTTATGTTTTTGGACCTTACGCCCGTATTCACAAACATGAGGTCTCATAGTAAGCGTGGACGCACAGGGTGACACACAAACCAATCACAGAGCTCTATTCAGCGCTGTGCGTTCAATTTGCTGCTTCACTTAAGCAAGCATCGTTTGTGAATACGGGCGTTAGACCAAGGTATTGAGGATTGAAATAATAAAATCCAACTTTAAAAATAAAATATCATAATTTAAAGTAATAAAATACCTGCATTTTTCTGACTTTGCTGATTTACAATACGGTTCGACAAATCAACAAAAATGCGACAAAAGCCAACATCACGCGGTGTTCCCAGGCGGTCACCCATCCAAGTACTGACCGCGCCCGATGTTGCTTAACTTCGGTGATCGGACGAGAACCGGTGTTTTCAACGTGGTATGGACGTTGGCATTGGGACGGTCGAAAGTATAATACATTTTATTTCTATCAAGCTTCTACATTTAGAAATACTGTTTAATAATTTCAGCAACCCATTCGCCAACGTCCATACCACGTTGAAAACACCGGTTCTCGTCCGATCACCGAAGTTAAGCAACGTCGGGCGCGGTCAGTACTTGGATGGGTGACCGCCTGGGAACACCGCGTGATGTTGGCTTTTTGCTTTAACTTTGGAACGTTTTCTATTAACAAAAAATCTTTTTTATTGTCGGCGGAATTTTCAGTTTTTTTAGGAGAAAAAAATATGGACTATTTACCTGAAACTGCTTGGAAGCCTCCACCAAATACGACCCAGGAGCTGTGCTGTTGATCCTGAATATCTTGTCGACTTCCACCGGCACTCTCTGCACCAGTTCGTGGCTCATCTCCGAAATGATCCTCACGCAGTCCATCTCTTGGATGATGTGGAATGGACCATCATATGGGTAGGACACGGATTTGCCGTTGAAACCGTAGACGCAGAGCACGTCGTCCCAGTGCGCTATTATGGCTTGGGAGCCGCACCTAGAATTAAATTATTTTGTCTGTATAGGCGCTTTTTCCATCTTGCTAAGTTACAGAAAATGAAGGTATGTAAATAGTTTTTGTATTTTATTGATTTTAAGTTGCCGCCTTTCTGGTTTTGATGATGATGCGCTTCAAAGGAATAAAATGTGACACATTTTATTATGGCAGCTTTTTTTTTATTATGGCTCTCGCGACAGTATTATTCTAAGTATGTTACAAATATTTTGTGTATTTTATTTACTTATGTTTAAAAGTATTTCCAGGTCTTAAACATCTTTTTGATGCTCACTGATTGAGCATAATACAATAAATAACATAAAAAAACACATACCACACCAGCTCTTTGGGTACTTTAATGAAGCCTGTATCTATTTCGCAGTATTTGGCCTTGAAGTCGGAGGACCCGATCCAGAGGCATCCGGAATCCGTGAACAGAGCAACGTGTCTGCCATTTTGGGACGGCACAATGGACAGTATTTGTGTGTAGTGAAGATTCTTTATTTCTGGAAGCTAAAAAGGAAAAAGATGTATATTTATGGCTTTGGAATTCTAAGCCACTAGGCAGCAATGCCCGTTTTCATCATCAATACCTAATTTTTAAGTGACCCCCTTTGAAAACGAAATTCCTGTTGTGTGTTACTATAGGGGTCAATTAAAAATTAGGGATTAATGATGAAAACGGGCATAAGGGAGCCAATCTAAGGGAGGACTGATAACAAAGGTCTGATCCAAATTATGAAATGCTTTGGCTATGTAAATAAACACTTCTCCTCTTCATTTAGTACATTCGCCAATTCGACTGACTTTAATTTAAATTTTAGCTAAGGCTCATTTTACAGTTTACTTATAACAAATTGAATTTTATTGTTCATAATTAAAGAAGAAAAATAACTGATTAAAGTTTTACTTTAAAGGAGTTCCGTCTTGGAATTTTTCATTAATGGATTACCTGGTTTAGTAAGCTACTCATCGGTCAAGTTAAGAATGAACTCTCACCATAAGAACAGCCCTGGTCTCTCCCAGCTGGCACTTGTATATCTCTTTGTCGCGGCACACCAGGAAGCCCACGACTGCCGGTGACCGGACGTAGGATGATAGCACGCACCACGAGCTTATTGGCTCATTGGCTCCTGAAATTGTTTTTATTGAAATACTAGCTGACCCGGCGAACTTTGTTCCGCCTTAATGGCAATAAATAAGCAGACTTTTTTTTTAATTTCGAACGGGATAAAAAGTATCCTATGTCCTTCTCCTGGCTCTAAACTACCTCCCGGACAATTTTCAGCTAAATCGGTTCAGCCGTTCTTGAGTTATAAGCGAAGTAACTAACACTACTTTCTTTTATATATATAGATTTGGTGACAGTGTCTAAATATGTTAACACCCGTATTCACAAATGATGCTTGCTTAAGTGAAGCAGCAATGGTATGCGAAGTCGAACGCACAGCGTTAAATAGAGCTCTGTCATTGGTTAGTGTGTGTCACTCTGCCACTCAAGTACTTACGCCCATATTCACAAACATTACTATGAGGTCTTACAGTGCACGTGGACGCACAGGGTCCCAAAAACCTATTCATAGACAATATCACCCGTATTCCGTATTGAACGCTGTGCGTTCGATTTTCTGATTCACTTAAGCAAGTATTGTTTTAGAATACGGGTGATATTGTCTATGAATAGGTTTTTGGGACCCTGTGCGTCCACGCGCACTGTGAGACCTCATAGTAATGTTTGTGAATACGGGTGTAAGGGTTGTCTTGGGCCACTAATCATTACCAACCATTTTGGACATAAAGTTCGGAAATGAGTAATGGCCCAAGAAACTCGGGAACCTTACCAGATAAATAAATATCTAGATTGTTACTTACTAGGCAAATCCGGCACAGATCTAACTTTGGGGTCGGCGACATTGCTCACTACAAACATACGGTTGGTCGTGGTGATGACGGCTAGCCCAATACCGTGAGGGTTAGAAAAAAGTTGCGCCTTGCTGACCTGAAAAAAGTAGTTTACTCTAGGTAAATAGAGATTTAGAAATACATCAACAATAAACATAATTTTCTCTACTTCTTCTTGTCGTATCGACTACAAACCTATACAGACTGTATACAGTATGACACTATAATACAGTACTAAGAATCCGTTTAGTACGACGTCGCTTATAACGACCGATCGCTTTTAGCGACGCATAATTATGATTTGGTTGGTTGATTTATTGAGAAATAACTTAAAAAATTACTTCTGTAGTACGACGTTCGGATAGTACGATGTAATATCATCGGTCCCTTGAGTGTCGTTATAATCGGATTCTACTGTAGTTATAATACAGTGTCAGCCCAAAACTCCACTACAAGAGTGGCATTGTCAATAGCATTAATAAAATCTTCCTGCGTGCAGTTATTTGGGCACACATAATTTTCTCTAAAGAACCTACATAATTAATTTTAAAATCCACAAACACAAAACACCAACCTTAGTGTCCCTGACCTCCTGCCCCAAATTGAAGGTCTTCTGGTAGGCTCCGAACATGTCGTATATCAGAACGTCCCCGCTTTCCTGCACACACAGTAGCTGCTCGCTGTCCGACCAGCCCATATGTACGAGCACACCGCTGTTCCACTGAAATTTAAAAATAATCAAAATTCTTTATTCCTTTAAAAGGCTTACATAAATACTAATTAACGAAGCCTTTTTTTAGGAGTATAATTGCCTGTGCCAGAAGACAACCCTCTGCATAACTCTTGGAAAGCATAACTATAAGTGTTATAATGTCATTTAATTTTCCACTCAAGATCAACAACATAGTAATATCCTTTAAAATTATTATACTTTTATAAATATGTGTGCTGTAAGAAGTGTAAGGTTGGTGGGTCATTGAAATGTAACAGCAAACTAAGTGTGTTATTCAATACTCAATAATTATTGCAATACCATTTTAGTCTTTCTTTATCATGACGTTAAAATTAGTATGCAACCTTGCAAACAAAACCTACATGTTAAAATCTAAGAATAATGTAAGGTAACATTTTTAAAAACTTAAAAAGTAGGATAATAATTATTGCTATGAGAAAATAGGATGTTGTTAATGTATTAAATAAATATGTAGATAATGGTGTTATTTAGGTTCTAGTATTGTAAAGAATACTAACCAATATTTTAGAGATAACATTCCCGACACAATTGTAGATTGTGATTACTGGTTTGGCCGATGTCACAACTCGCACCAGCAGTTTCCTGTCTCTCACGGTGGCTATCGGGCCTCCGTACTGGGCTCCGCTTACTAGCATGTTCTCCAGACCTTCATCCATTGTCCAGTTCATGGTGTACAGGTCAAATTTCCTAATACAATAAAAAATAGGGTGTTAATTTGATGTCATACTATAATACTTAATCAAGGGGTTGAAATGAAAGTTGTTTCATTGTTTTAGTGTGACTTTATGAGATTAAATAATCTACAATGGGGTGAAGAAGTGACGTACATTGATAAAAAACGAACAACTTGTTCATAGTGGAAGTAATCAATGATTGAGTATTAAACAGACCTGTAATAGGAATCCAGCTGGAACCAGTCCGCAGTTAATAGCGCCGACATTTTGCTCACTCAAATAAACGATATTTAGGCTGGACTTTGCTGATAACGAGCTGTTTTCCTCAATTAATTAACAAATAGTAATTATAGACACCTCATTATGAAATTGATACACTTGGAACCAGCATCCCAATTGTTAAATCACTAGAGTAAGAACTAAGCGTAAACTTCTATTTAAATACACTCTTTTGAATGCTATTTTAAGCGCCTTTTTATTACTAAAATTAAATACAAAATAACATCAATGCAGTGAATCAATGGAATTTGTTTTGACTTTTTTGACGTAAAATCCACTGACAGTGACAGAGAATGTCAAAGTCGTATTGTTTTTTATCACCTTCATACTAGCACAAGCATTTAAAATATTCATCCCTCTTGTTTATTATTTTAGAATATTAATTATTAGAAGCAGTTCTGCACCCTCTGATTTTGGTTAATACCAGCACAGTAGGTATAATTTATATGAGCTAAAGGTCTATAAAAATACAAAATCTTGTTTGCTACTTTCGAAATGAATTGCTAATCGTACGTAGCCATCGTCTTTGCAAACAAGCGCAAACCATGGACCTATACCTACATAATATAAAAAGTTCATGGAGCAAACCTGAGCAAACCAATAATTTATAGGGTAAGGATGGGTAAATGGGTTGCCTTTAACCCAGATACTCCTGAAACTTTTTATCCTTGTCAATTTTTATAAATTTTTAGTATGTTTCTAAATAGAGGTCAAGTATCTACAGAAAAATATTAGAAAAATTCTTGGTCAACTGGAAAAGCCGGAAAATGGGTGGTGTTTTAACACCTGGTCGGAGAATGGACTACTACTACGAGAAAAAATTATACTATGATTTTGTTAGGTTTAAGAGTTAAAAACGAGTTGTAAGTTATACACATTTATTTAAAAAATACCAAAATCTTATTCAGAGGAGGTAGGAGGATGGTGGAGACATAAATCATAACCCAGGATACTTTAGTACGTAGCGCATTTTTTACACCAAATTGATTTTTTCTTGCAAATTTTACATGTCAGTTGCATGTAGTACTCGTAAGTACAGTAGTACATACATAGGGATGTAAGCTCCGTAGACCCTGGTTGTGGCGCCATTCTTCATAAATATTGTTTCGAGTATAACTGCTTTGCCATGTATATTTTAGACATTTTGGCACAAACTTTAACAGAAGGTACTTGCACTATATTGCATTGTTGTAATAATTGTGATTGCGGTAGGTACTTTCATGGCAGAAGAACTAGCTGCATTGGAGGCATCATTAGATTCATTTCGTCTTACTTTAAAAAATTCAGAAAGCGGGATGTTATCCTCTTTGTCTGAAGAAGACTTGTCGTACTGTACTTCTGCCTCGGCTCTAAGTTGAGAACCTGGTAATTCACGAAAAATAGTAATAGAAAACTTACACGCTATAAGTAACTATAGTTAGATAAACGGAAGCAGGCTAACCTGGAAGATTTTGTAAGGTAACGTGGTCTTCTTCACCAGAATCTTCATCTGTTGCTTCTGCATTAGCATTTTCTGGTGGTAAAATTGCTATGTAATTCGGTATCTGATCATCGTCGTCAATGTTTTCTAATATTTCCACTATTTCGTGAAGTCTCAGCGGTCTTTTATATCGTGGCCTAAACTTTTAATGAATATACAAGTTAGACGTCGATTATGCGACCAGGTGTTAAAACACCGATCGTAATTTTGTCATAAAAAGTCTCAAAAATGTAAAGCTTTTCAAAAACATAAGTTTATAGTTTTGTAGCTAACAGTAGTACCTAAAATAATAACTAGTATAATCTGAGGTATTACTAGCAAGTTTATGAAATATCTTAGCTTTTATAAGACGTTTTTGCACAAAACTAAACAACAGTATTCAAAATAGTAAAATACTAACAAAATAAAGCAAATATGCGATATCGAACATACTCAATTACAGCTTGATTCGTAATGAAGAGAAAATACAAGGAACAGTAAATAAATTCTCGATATTTTTATAATTTATCTGAGGATATTCCGAACTACTTTTTAGCGGTGTTATAACACCTGGTAGGAGTAAGTGGGTTAAAGTTTAAATCTAGTAGGTAAATAAAATATGTAGGACGTAACTAAATAAAACTTTTTTATAACAATAAAGTGTAATTTAATGTGATTTGAGCACTTAGTTAGAGCTGCTTACCTCAGTAAACCTGACCAACTAAAATTAAAAATAAACTGATCGAGGCTATGGGACCCTAAGCCCATTACGCGAAGAAGCCAGTTTATTATTTTCGCATGGATGACTGCTAGCCATTTTCTCACGACTCGTCTTGTCCATGTAGACTATTATGTAGTGGCTGGAATTTGCATTCCTAATGACAATGCTGCTGTCTCCCTCGAAGGCATACGAAGAAAAAAGAACAAAAGATAAAACGTAGCGTCTTCGCTTTTATTTAAGTTTTTTAAGAAATAATTGCACCTTATTTATAACGCAGTAGAGCCACAGGTAGAGCTTTCATTTTCATGATCAAGAAAAAAATTTACAAATTAATTAAAGTCCATACCTTTAGATCGACTATTTATGATCAGAAACGCAAAATAATTAAATGATACATGATGTAACTAAATCCCGATTCCCGATAAACAAGTAGGTACCTACTACTAAGTATACGGGGTGTTTCTTGTAAGGTGTCAAGCCGAAGGCAGATGATAGGTGAGGACCACCTATCGATTCCACCCCCATGTACGAGTATGTTCTACGATTTTTCGTAGTTTAGAAGTTATCGTTAATTTGTAACTTTTTAAAAATTCATGACCTAGCGCCTAGTAGGCTTTAATATTTTTTATCATTTTTCGGATTTAATTTTGTTAGATTGTTCGTAAAACATACATAGGCTTCGGCTTGACACCTTTCAGGAAACATCCTGTATTTCTATCCAAATCGCTTTGAACCGGCCGTGGTCGGTGCTCTGACTGTATGGTTATGGAATCTATGATTAAAGAAATATTATCCCGAAGAAAGCGCTGCCTATTAAATTTTTTAAAACATTAATTACCACTTTTGCATGGAGAAACTAAATGAAAATTCGTTAAGCCAACGGTCTCTAATTCGGGTAAACTCCTAGTTTAGAGTTGACTCCATCAATCTTTTCTAACTCCCTAAGGCGTTTTGCTAAACATGTCTGTCTAAGAAGGTACCGAGCAAAGTTATATTATTCTCCCATTCTATTGTATTAAATAAAAGGTGTCAGGGGCACTGGCTCCTGCAGATCCATCATTCTACCAGCTTGCGTACCAGCAAAATAAGGAAAACCTAATCTAATGTACAGTCACCTGCAAAAATACAGTTGTGTTAATAAATGAGACAGTCAGTTTGAAATACTTTTCAGGTCAACAAGTCTGGCTAGGAGGACCTTAATTCGATGAATGAGAGAGCTACTTAATCCCTGCATTTTTTTTACCATAATACATTAGCAAGATAATACACCTAACAAGACTAAGTAAGTTTTTGTATGTAACTAGGTAGGTACTTTCGATTGGTTTGATTCGATATTTTTTACGATAGAAAAGGGGGTTGTAGGATATTTGGGAGAGGAATGGGATAGGGTACCTTCGATGTAGCAGACTCCGCAGGACGGTTCAAAAGTTTGGTCATTCTTTTCTTCTTTTCAGAGGTAGCGTTGATGATGTCAAACTGGCTATTATTCTGACCCTAACTGTACCTATGTAGATCCCTCGAAGTTATTTTGATATACGACCCGAAACAGTTCACAAGCTTTGGTCAGCAAAGTTAGTTTGTAGAAACTTCCACTCTTACAAAGGTAAAGTTCATACGAGTAAATATGGTAATAGTGGATATTTAGTTTATGAACTCGCTTATGAAAGCTAGACACGAACTTTAATGGTAGGTAGTTCGTCCATAATATCTACATGGTCTTATATAAAAAGGTTTTACTAAACAGTTGGAAAGGATTAAAGAAAAAACATGTTACTAAAGCTCACATTAATGATTCAGACATACTACACAAATTTTCTTACACTCAGAAAATGTGTTTTTTCCGGTCGGTGTAGCTGTTGAGATGGCAAAAGCGAAGAAATTCAGCAATACAATTTGCCTCAATAAATAAAGAATATCTTAAGTGCAAAAATGGTAAGGGGTAAACAGTACAAATATTTCTTGGAAAGAAAGATATTGAAGTTTCCATAAAAATACATTCTTGACTTGACAGATTTCGATTAACTTTTCTGCTCATGTAAATGGAATTTATAATGCTACATATCAAAGGGTAGAGGTGGATAAAGAGAAATATAACGAAATGTCAACTTTATTTGGATTTCTTTTATGTGTTGATAAGTGATCCAGAAAATAAATAAGATTGGGAAGGCTTCCTTTGCCTTTGAAAGTGCGGGTAGAGTCGTAAAGGGCCCTTAGCAAGTTGAGCCTTGTTAATAACTTCTGCGTTAAAGATATGTGAGTGTTGTTACACCAATTTGTTGGAGCCTCGTAAAGTTTTGTTGCGAGATGCCAATCTACTTAGTGCTAGCCTTCGGATCTGGATCATAAAATTTTTATTCCTGGCATTGGGATCAATATAACTTAGTTATAGGATCATAAATCACATGTTTATATCATAATTTATACCACAGCTTTTAATTTAGAGCCGCTGTACCTAAATGCGACAGTAAAAGCAATTTATTTTATATTACTGTAATTAATATAATATTATGTATATTCGCAAAATTATGACGCGTCAATAAGTCCTACTAATTGAGAGACGAGCAAGTGAGAAGAGGAGAGTAATTAATAATTGCTAATGAGAAACATAATATTATTGCCTGAGTACGTCGACAGCACATATGACTATACATTTTTGTTGGAAAATAGCCTTTATAGCAATGAGGTAAGACGCCACTTTGTTTAGCTTAATATGCTGTTCTCCGTACAACGATATTGAATACATCGACTTGCGTGACGGTTCCCGTAATGTAAATGTAGAGTCACAAGCACTTAATTTTAACAATTGCTTGTAGTAAATAAAAACCTATTTAATTTATGCATGTCACATTATAAATAAGGTGTCTTTAAAGCAATTATTTGTCACGTATTCTCACTTATGGAATAATTGTTCGTAAACAGAATATTAATTAACGTGCGGCCTTTTTAATAAGGTGCTGCCTTAACAGCTTAACATGTCAATAAAGTGATTTATACTTAATTTATTTTCAGTAGATTTCGATACCTTATCAAGTAAGAGAAAACTAAAGTGTATAATGTTGTTTTTTGATTAAAAATGTTTTCTGAAAGACAAATTTTCTTTTCCTATAATGATTTAAGTCTACCATGTCCTACATCCTGCCTACCATCTATCAAAAAAAAAAAAATCAAATCAAATANATACATATATGTGGATAGATAATAATAATAACTGTGCTCATGTTTTACCTTACTATAAATGGCATGCAAATATTTACAATTTAATAATAATGTTAATGATGAAGATTAATTATTAATGTCATAAAAAAATACAATTTCCAATTAAAATAATATGATGTCAAAAATAATTAGTCAAAATTTCTTATTACAATGTCTCATATTAAGAAAGTCCTTTACCCTATAAAAATTCATGTCACTTAGCCATATTATCTATCATCTACATATATCTACATAATTATAACTGCCGCTAATGATGTTCCACTTTTCTGCTCAGAGTGATTGACTCGATTGTTTGAAACGTGAACCAACGTTTAAATCCGTATTACTCTGTTGAAACTGCAGTTAGCTCATTTAAAATGTTTTAAAAACAATAGTGAATGGTTTTGGAGTAAGCGCGTTAGATTAATTTCCATTCTTTCATTGTTGTTTAATACATTATCTACGTGCAATTATTTTATAAGGTAAGTACGAAATGTTCATGTGATTTGCGTAGAGTTCACGTAGAGCTTTGCACCAAGTTTGCACATAGGAAAAGCTTAGATAACATTGTTAAGCAATTTACTAGAAATTATGGTTAAAAACTGGTATGACCGTAAATGATGTCCAAACTTGACGAAACTCTGTAATTTCTGTCAACAAAACTATGTTTATCAAACCGTATTTGCTTTTAACACACTTTTCTAGTCAAACATGAGCGATGTGCAAAGATTCAAGGACTGTACAAAATGCTTGAAATTCGGTCAAACAATGCCAGATCTGTGCTAACAAAACAAGGCGAGTCATGACGGTTAAGTAACGAAATAGCTTAGAAATGTCAAAGCACACCGCGGAGTGCGACCTCGCTCCCACTCTCAGAGCAACGGTACTCCGGACGGCCGGCGTTTGCGCACCGAGCGTGAGGTCTCTGCCCTCCTCCCGGTTGGTTCGACGCGTCGTTGCATGCGCGCGCGTTCTAACAACATTCTTAACTCAAATTCGAAAATCGAACGCCGAACTTATCTGTGAAAAACAGTGCAGTGAAAATCCTAAAGTTAAATTGTGATTAGTGAAATGCTCCCAATTATGGAAATTCCATGTTTGAATATCAACAAGGTGATTTTTTAACGTGCCCGAGCGCTAAAGTGGAAGTTTGTATGAATTATTGAAGAAGAAACACTTCGCTGACTTGAGGAAACGGCATCAAAGGTAAGTTCGAAACTGACGTTTTGAATTTTAAACAGGCACTTTTCAATATGAATAAACGTCTTCAGGTTTTCGCTGAAACGTGTTTCCTTTGGAATACATTACTTTAAATTCTGCAACTTATTGTTGGAGGTAGAGATGCGGCGGTGGTAACGTCGTTTTATGAATGTTACTCGTTTTGCATAACTTCTGTTAATGTGCTGAGATAAATTTTATTTCAAGCGAAAATGTTACATTTATGAATTAAAGCGAACTGTGTTGTTATCGGTACATACGTAATTTAGATGTAACATAGAGTTCATAACACTCGAAAACTTGCACACACGCTGCATGCATTAGACATAAACGCTCAGAAAAGCTCGTTACTGAGGACTCGGGCGCATATTCTGGAATCTTACTTCAATATCATTTGGTTTTTATATCTCGTTCTCAAGCAGGTTATCAACAATCTTTCTCATACTCTATTTTTGTTATTATTGGTCTTCAAAGCTAGAGTCAATTACTTGAATAGGAATGTTTTGCGTAAAGTTGCTTTGTCCTAATAGACTGAGACTCCAGTAGCATGGGAAAGAAATACCTACCTACTTCTCTATCTCATGAAAGGCTTACAGATAAAATACAAACTTTTGAATATTTTTTATGAAATTTCAAGCCTTTTACATCCTACTTTTAGGCATAGGATAACCAATTGCAATTTTACCTCAATTTTTGCTTCGCGTTTTTTTTATGGATTTAAGTGCGACTTTCGTAGTTGATTGGAATTTTTGCAAATTATAACAAGTTTCATGTCGATCACGAAGTAATTTCCCTGAGGCGTTATGAAACTGCTCTAATCTATTTGCAACTTGCATCATTCGGTTGCGGTCGTGACCGCACTACCTTTAATGTAACTTGCATTAGGTATCGTTTATTAATTTTCTTTGTAATTTCCAAAAGACAAAGCCCAGTGTAAGATGAATGAAAGACGTTAGAGCCGTATGTGGTTGCTAATGACTCTGTCAGTTGGATTATGGTAATATTGATCATGCTCGCTTTGATTTATCTTTTTCGTAGTTATTATTCAAGTTTTAAACAATATAAATACCTACCTACTATCAATTACTCAATACCTATAAATATTTTTTCATTCAACCAGTTTGTGCATGAATATTCAAGGAAGTGCCAATTTTAATTGCGATTACACGAACTCGCAATTTACTGAAGATGTTAAAGTCAGAACTGGTTTAACAACGATTTACCTTGCCGATAAACCGTCCGCATAACAATCGTAACGCGAAGTTGCGACAATAAGCGACAAATCTTGACAAACAACGACAAAAGCCGAGCGCCTATTCAGACTGTCAGCTGTTTATCACACTAACGCCTCCGAAGATTTGACCAACAATAATATCTACCCCATCGATCTACCGATCCCGTGACGACTGCCGTAGTTTATTATACTTGAACAGTCCAAAAGTTTGCCAAATCTCTGCGTCAATCTGCAAGGTAGAGCTGCAAAGATTTGTGTTCTACTAGACAGGCTGTGCTAGAAATAATGCTCGCTAAGTTTGGGACACTTATCTACAACTTATTTAGTGCAGCAGATGTGTTGCGAGGCTTGAATAGTTGTAGTCGGCACATATCTAAACTTATATCGTTGAACGAGACCAATGAAACGTTTAATGTGATTTGAGATTGTGAGAAAACTTTTATTCTAAACATCTTGTCTAGTAGTTACTAAGAAGTCTCTGCAGAACTGAGATAATATCACGTCTTCACATTTCACATGAAAGCAAGTAAGAGTGGTATGTGATAAGTTTTCATAGTCCTCAGTAGAGAGTTTGAAATATTACGCGTGTTGTGTGGAGAAAATATGTTGGAATACCTGTAACGTTAGACGTTTGCTTTTTCCGCTTGCTTTCTTCAACCTGTTGATTTGCGTAGTGATTAAGCCAAGACATACAGGTGTGACCGTAACGTTGCGGTAGTTTTAATGGGTGATTAAGGAGACCAATGACTCCGGTGTACCGGAAAAGAATGGCTGTACATCAAAATTAAATTTAATCTTGCCATATTAAAAGTATGTCTCTACATTAAAATTAATTGCTGCTACTTTATTGAAACAAAACCGTGTAAACGCAGAATTACTGCACTTTACTTGTTTTATTATAAAACTTGGGTTATGATGAGTCACAGTTACACGGGTTGATAGAATACTTAAGCTCATGAAATTGAAATATAATTAATCAAGTTGAGATTTTTGTTAATAATTACTTGTAGCATGCAAAAAATTAATAATGTGAAGATTCACATTATTTACTGTCCGCAAAAAAGTAGTCCGACTGCAAGTTCATGTCCTGTCACGGTGGCCATTTTCCATGCGAAAAATTCTCTAAGGCTGGGTTGCACCATCTTACTTTAACTTTGACAAATGTCAAAAATCTGTCAACTCCATACAAAAAGCACCGATTATCGTCATAGTTACCGTTAAAGTTAGGTGGTGCAACTCAGCCTAAGTGTAGTTGATGTGTGTTAAAGAATGGATACTTGTTCTGATGAATAAATTCTTGCCTCCATTGTTTATTATTGGAGTCAATTTTATAGCATACCAAATAACCCTCAATGAAGTCGAAATTACACAGATGTGTTACTAGGCCGTAATTTCATCTTTAAACTCGTTTCTACCGCTATAGATGATTGCAGCCATGATAATTACACCGTGCGTTTGTTGGGCGCATTCTTCGGACCGGCCAATGGGAAATGGAACGATTTGAAATGGTTTGGATACATTCTTCATTCATTCGACTGGATACCAAATTGTAGAGGTCAGAACACAAGGCCGATGTGTTTTGTTAAGGTTTTGCTTGTAAAAATTTTATTTAATATTTCATTAATTTCTCAAGTAGATATAACAATAGTTCAAAATGTTATGTTCATTCTACTATTAATAATTTGATTTTTAATAGAATCTTAATTAAAATTTTCCAATGTGGAGTTGTGGGCTGAGTCAAACCTTACCTAATCACTCTAATGATTAATTTATCTTTAATCATAATATAAAAGATCTTTCTGTAACAAATCTTGTGTCCGGCTCTCGCTATGTAGGTACTATACGATGCGTGCACGAACGGAAGAATGTATAACTCGAGCAAATCTCACTGAGATGCCACAGCTATAGTGATTTGATTGTGTATGATGATAAAATATGGTCATTATATGCATAATGACCAAATTAACCACGAAAATTATCTAATAAGTATCATCATGTTATTCGTAATATTATGATGAGTCTGTAATAAAACTTTTACCTTTACCTAAGTGTGAACGAACTTGTTCACCAGATGGAAGACCATTACCGCCTATTGTCAAAAAGCAACACCAGAAGCATGATCAAACCGGTTAAAGATTTAGTTTTTCTTAAATGGCCTTAAAAAGTCAATATTACCGATCGTCACTTAACATCGTGAGATACAGGCCAAAAGCTTTCTCGTTGTGGATAAAAAAAATTCGGTAGGAAACACCATTGGTAGTAGGTGAGTGAGTCCCTAAACAAGTTAGGTGTAATTTATTCTCCGTTAATTGGTTGCCTTGATTGTGACTAGAACATTTAGAGCATCCTAGTGAGAGATACGGTTCTTAACACCACGATGATTACCCGATTGAGTTACGCTTTTTCATCGTCAAAAGACGGATGCTGGCCAGCTTGGCCCACTTCACACAAAAAAAAGTTTTTACTCTGTTAAATTTGAAGTTTTGAAGTCAATTGAAATAATTGGCTCGATTTATTGACTTGTGAAGAACTAGAGCGCGGGCCAGAGATATCTTCAGTTTTTTTTAACATTATTTATCTACTTTTTAAATAATATTTTTATCGCTTACACTTAAAATGTTTTACATTAAATTTAAAAAACGGATGCTTTTATTGCGCTTGCTCTAAAAACATGTTTGTTTTTAGAACCGCTAGTTTGTTGATAGATGTGTAATTAATTAGAATTTTTATTGCCTTACGAGAATGAAGTATGGATTATGTAAATTGCAATAAAACTGTCTTCTTTTGTATGGAGAGTGTGAAGTCATACAGTGACTCAGAATGAGTGGGATGTTAATATTCTGGTAGTATTTTTTACTTACCCATATTACTAAAATATCTTTAAAGATCACAATAAGTAGTTAACCAAGATCCGCGTACCGTGAAGTACCGATAAGTATTGCACACTTTTGAGACATTGAACTTTATTGCAAAGGAATTTGGTTGGAAGAACGTAACTCTACATTATTGAATGTTTTGTCACTGAGTCAAACTGTTCATTCATCATTTTGTTTTAATGAGGGCTATCTAAGCGCTAATCAGTTGACGCCATGACTGTCTTAGGTCAGGTCTTAGGTCACAAATTACGTAGGTAAAAAGTTACCATAGCTTAGGTAGATACGTCTTTAGAACAGTGGTTTACAAGAAAGTTAAGAAAAGAACACGTAATAAATACAATCTTAAACGAAATGTGAGAGCCCTTTTAAAAGTATTTATGTCCACTAAGATATTTTGACATAATATCAACATTGTTTCACAGTTAAGAAAACTCTACATTTTAAATTGGAAGTACTCGAAGAAGAATAATATAGTATTCTACATATAATTAAGTTACAATGGCGGGTCTGAGATTTTTACCAAACCTCATAGAGTATAATCAAAAGATGCAGTCAAAAGTACAGGTGTAACGTGTGAAAGTGATGTTAATTTGCTATGCGAAGAAAGTGAAAATGTTAGATCACTGCGTTTCCAGTAGTAATTGTTGTACTCGGACTTTTTGCTTAAAATGAAAGAATAATCACCAGTCCCAAATATGTAAGTAACTTAGTTAACGTAGACGAAGAACGATAATATACGGTTGAGGAAGCTTTTATTCATCAATCATTTGTATTTTAAAGTCATTTAGTTGTTATACTTGTTTTTCAGACAGGAAGAAATAAAATAAATCATTATAACTATAATAAATACCTAACAAGTTGTCAATTTTGTAATTGCTCGCCATTTATTTAATGTACCGGCATTTTAAATTTAAACTGTTATTTGAAAGTTATTACTACCCTAGTGGTTCTCTCGATTTGGGGACTGCTGCAGATCTGGGTTCGATTCCCACATTGAAATGAATAAATGTCACCTATGTTGACAATGTACACCTCTCTCTAGGGTTGTAATTGAAATAGTTGTTAAATACAATTTACCTAAAGCCCACGCGTAAATTAGGTACACATACACCTAATAAAGAATAGTCCCGCAGTGGACTCTCACTTTATTCCATAGGTATACTATTTTACTTAGTTCATTTGTAAAATTGGACTTAGTTACCTTTCGTAAACAAGTAATTTCCATCTAATCCCCAAGAACATAAGATCTTGGCAGCCGTCCGAGGTGGAGTTCTGTTAGTACCTTGTCCGAAGCTTTGTTCACCCTTTGTTGTCCTATAAACCAGTTAATTTGCTCGGACTTCGTAACTTTACTTACAAACCCGAGGTACAGTCCGCACCAAAAGACACTGGGAATCTTGGTCGAGATAAATTCACACTAAATAAGTTTGACCATACTAAATTAATGAAAAAAATACTAACGTAAAGTTTTTAATAAAATAACGCACATATTTTATTAAAAACTTTGCGGATTGATAGCCATTTCAAAATAAACTAGAAAAATTTTCAGAATTCAGTCAAATCCTATGTTTACATAAGGTANAATGGTACTATTGTCCCCGGTCTACCCTAGGTCTGTAAATAATAGCACCGAATAACTTATAGTATTAACTGTAGTAATAAGTACGATTACTAAATATGGGAATTTTTTCCCTATTAAGTGAAGAAACCCATCATCATCATCATCATCTCAGCCATCCACTGCTGAACATCGGCCTCCCCCAATGCTTTCCATGTTACCCGGTTGGTAGCGGCCTACGTCCAGCGCTTTCCTGCTACCTTTATGATGTGTCGTCGGAAGAAACCCAATTAACTTTGATTGCTAACTGTAACTTTTAAGGTGCCAAAACATTTGTTAAGCTCTGTTTTAGTAGATTTTTATATCTTATTTATATCCTTTTGGTGCGGACTGTACTGTGAGATTAGCAAGTTCGGGACACAAATCTGGTTAGTTTTAAATTTGCTATGTACTTAGTCCGAGTTTGATTGGATTTCATCAAGTTGTGCTGTTAACTGTGCCTACTGAACTGACGCGTAAGCCCTAATAGAATTTTCAACTCTATTGAATTTCATTTTGATTAATAGTTGCTGAGTTTTTATTGTGAAATTATTTTTAGATACTTAGCAATAATCGTATTATTTCATTTTGCAATTATTTTAGTTTGTACAAATTAAATAACGAAATTGTTTTAAAGAATATTATAACAGAATCTTTTAGCTAGCTAAGTACTGTGTTTTTAAACTATTAGGTAATTAAGAGTAAAACGAATTTTAGATGTAAGGTACAGCTTGATCGTATTGTGGGTATTTTTGGTGTTTTGATATTTTTTAAATTACCTCAAC
Source organism: Ostrinia furnacalis (assembly GCF_004193835.3). Classification (NCBI taxonomy): domain Eukaryota; kingdom Metazoa; phylum Arthropoda; class Insecta; order Lepidoptera; family Crambidae; genus Ostrinia; species Ostrinia furnacalis. The sequence continues at coordinate 575,905 of NW_021132101.1, read as the reverse complement.
GAAGTAAACATTTTTCAAGTAATTTCAGTGTAAAATTGAAACGGTTGCTCCGGAAGTAAGTACTAATATGGCATATCCACCAGTTGCGAAATTGAACTTGCGGGGCATAACAAAAAAATTGTCAATGATCTGCACTTACCACAATGGCACGCTTAGATCTCTCTTTCACTTTTGTTTAGCTTTTTGTTTGCTTTACGTAATTTTGTGAATTAGTGATGTGCGACGTAGGCTCGTGAGACAGAATCGAATCTGTAATGTGATAATGAGACGAAATTACGATTGTTTTTGTGATGAAATTGTATGTTGTCGTTGCAGTGATGACAAAAACAAATGAACAATAATGTAACAACATTATTAAAGATTGTAGCATAACGACGATACCATATCGAATCTCCACTAACCGAATCAAGAAGTCGTTATATCATTCTATTGCATTTACCTATATTATGATGATACATCAGGAAATACACTTTAAATCTAAACATTTCTCCTTCAAATTAACCCTGTCCGGAACTATTATATTTCCTAATAGTGATTTATGTTTTAAAAGTAAATCATAAATCAGCTGTTATAATTTACCTTTTAACTTTTTTACGTAATCGCTTGTCGTCTTCCAAGTCATGTTAAATCATCGGCTGGCTTCTTTGATTCGCTCGATTATGTATAATCGAGACATGCAATTCTCACGTAGTTATCGATATTACGCTATTCATGCTCTAGCTTTTAGCACCGTGTCTAATTAGATCATAGTTATATTTTTTGATCACACAATGAATAAAATTGCATCTTTGTCAACGAATATGGCCGTATCTTTTGTAATTTACTATGTTTTTATGTAACGTTGTAATAGTAAAGTTAAGTCATATTGGCTTTTACACGTAATAACTGATTATAATAATATGTATTTACGCATTTCTGAGATGATGATATAAACTTTCACTTGATGAGCTCATTGGTGAAGCTAGTAAGCTTATTGTAAAAGCTTCTATACGAGTTGATTGTATTTATTTATAACTAGCTGACCCGGCGAACTTTGTTCCGCCTTAGTGGCAATAAATAAGCAGACTTTTTTTTTAATTTCGAACGGGATAAAAAGTATCCTATGTCCTTCTCCTGGCTCTAAACTACCTCCCTGACAATTTTCAGCTAAATCGGTTCAGCCGTTCTTGAGTTATAAGTGGAGTAACTAACACGACTTTCTTTTATATAGCACATCTTCACACATAAAAGAGCAGGAAAATATCTCATTAGTTCCACCGTAGAACAGATTAAAGAACTAGTGAAAAATTATATAGATGTGAAGTTGACAAGTCGCTAAAATTCATTCGTTTCTCCTTATCCTTTCCATGGATAACTTATTTATAACTAACTATATCATCAGGGTAAGTTAACCTGATATCCATAATGTATGAGTGTGATTCTATAAATACTATAGTAACAATATTGCGTGTTTCTGTGAGTTCTGCGACCGAAAAGTTCATAAATCTAATCTAAGCCTGCCTAAAGTAAGGGTGTAAGTATGAGGTGGTCGCATCCAGTCTTTCAGGAGGTTAAACTGGCGGTTTACAACTGTCTTAATATACAATATGACAATAAAAATATTAAAGAAACTGACGTAACAAAATTCCTAGGTGTCTGGGTTGATAAAAATCTCAACTGGAAGACGCATATTGACACATTATGTAAAAAACTTAACCAGTATTCTTATGCTTTACACAAACTAGCTAAAGTTGTAAACCAATCTACGGTATTGGTTGCTTATCATGCCTATGTTTCATCAACTTTAAAATATGGTATTATATTTTGGGGAAATTCTACGGACAGGGAAATAGCTTTCAGAGCCCAAAAGAAATGCATACGATCAATCTGTCAAATTAAACCTACTGAAAGTTGTAAACCTTACTTTAAATCCTTAAATCTACTAACCCTCCCATCAATTTACATTGAGGAGGTATGTTTATTTGTCAGAAGAAATCCTCCTTTATTCTCAGTACATAAAAGTATACGACACAAAAACAGAATATGCTCAACTGAACACAAAACAGCATTGTTTACAAAAAACTTACCAGGTATGGCACCGCGAATTTATAATAAATTACCACATACCATAAGAAATAAAGAAGACTTATTTATTTTTAAAAAAATCCTACACGACTTTTTAATTGATAAAGCATACTACTCAGTTAGCGAATTCCTCCTGGATAGATCCATTTAAAGACATTATTCTACACAAATTGTTTGTTTGACCTTGTTATTATCAAATCTATGTGACAAATTGACATACTAATGTAATATTAAATTCTATCTACTAAATTTGACATTGTTAATTATTATTGTGACATTTAATTTAATTCTTTTGTATAATTTCTTGAATCACGAAAAATTGATTCTGTTGCATGCCGATATGGTATGATGTAGCTGAACAATATATTTTTTTATGTGACCTATAATATGTACCTACATTATGCAATAAATGATTTTGATTTGATTTGATTTGATTTAATTTGTTTCTACTTTTCCCATAATTATCAAACTGGGTTAATCTACGTCACGATTTTCCAGATCCGATCTCACCATGTTACACTTATAATGCTCTTGTTGTCGCAAACTTACTAAATGCGTTTATTTTGTTGCCGAACCACTGATTTCTTATCCGCGTTGAGTGAAAACAGCGATACTTTTTTACTTATCACGATTTTCTCGTGGTTCCATATTGCACATAGTGCATTTTATAGGCGACAGTATTTCTACAGATCTGTATTACTTTGCTTCTTACAATAACATAATCAAAACCATTGTCTACAATTTGGTCTTGAGAATATTATAAAGATATTTTTTGGCAAGTGTAGTTTCCCACGCTTGCTTACGTAGAGCTGCCTTAAGATATTTTAATAGTTTTGGGACCGAGAGAACCTGCGCCTGTTAGTTTTGTTTTATAGGTATCGCATACATTTGTTATTTTATACTTACCTAATTAACGAGTAATAATACCAGCAAATAGGGTAGTGTCACTATCGATTTATTCGCATGCAAATGACCAGTGGGATGAAAGTTAAAATCGGGATAAAATACTAAGGAGTATCTGTCATACAGCCGTGACTTTCGGGTTTGTTAGCGTGTCGTTATGGTCACCTATTTTTAAAGAGTGATCTATAGTTTGGATAAAAACGGGCGTCATGACGATACATTCATTGTTTCTTATAAGTATTCAACTCGCGGCCGCCCGCGACTTCTTACGCGTGGATTCCGTTTTACCCCCTTAGGTGTTGAATTTTGCAAAATCCCGTCATAGTAAGCACCTACGTTCTAATAGGAACCCCCATGCAAAATTTGAGACTCCTAGCACTTGTAGTTTTAGAGATTTCGTGATGAGCGAGTGAGTCAGTCAGTCAGTCAATGGTCTTTCGCTTTTATAGATTTAGATAGGTATTATGACAAGCTGTGTCCATTGCTTAACCCACGTCTAAGTAATCGAGCCTGTGTGAACTGTAGCGTATCGCACGCGTTGCAACACGCGCGAACGAGATGCTGAGGCCGTGACATCGTCCGCCAATATCATGCCAGCTTGCAACACTTGTACGTGTAAATTGATATGCTCTTTCTTATTGAGCGTGCTAAAAGCTAAAGAATACATGAATGAAAAAAATGCGCATCTGTTTTTCAAGAACAAGAACCTCTTGTTTCGACTTGAAGCGTGACGCTATTAACGTCAGGGGATACATTTTTGTAAGAGCTTTCTCTACCCTATAGATTTATTAAATGCTATGCTTGTTAGGTAGGAGAGGGTTCTCTATAGTAGTCCAGCTGACGATGGTGATCGATCCACCGATCTTCGATTCGGCTGTCCATTTGGTTAGAAAATGACTGGCAATGATAAAATCGGGTGATTGTACCTTCCGGGATGGCCATCCCTTGAGGACCCACAGTTTTCTGCCATTTAAATGTTGATTGATTGATGATCCCTCTAGCTGGGTAGAGCTCTGCTTTGTTTGGAACTCACTTATTTACGTAAACTTTAAAACGATTTAGTAAAAGACTGCTTATTCGTTTATCTGCGCTGCCTTCGAGTTTAGTAAACCACACCACCTCAGAGGTCACGGAGGTGACATTTAGTCGGCAATGGCAATTCTAACATTCACGTTCCCAGTAAAAAGATATTATCGGTGTCTATTGAAAACGGATTTAGGTTACAGTTACACTCACGTTTTTGGTGGTGCATTATAAACGCAGATGTTGAGAGTATTAACGGCTTTAGGTAGAAAAGTAGTCAACAAATTGACTGTAAAAAGTTCGATTTCTTTAGTCAAATGTATATTAATTAAGTACAATTTTTTTTCATAGTTTATTTGGTAGGTCATAACGTACACAGGTTTAACTAGGTCACAGTTTATTATAACTTATAACGGGTATCCTTCCGTTTGGCCAAATTACTTTTCGCCAAATTTCACTTCGCAAACAACTTATCGCCAAAGTTTCATTTCCCAAATCAACATTTAGCAACTGTACTTTTCGCAACTAATTCATTTGGTCAAATTATCATTTGGGCAAATTTTACTTGGCAAACGTTTATATAGCAAATGTTTTATGTTGCCAAATATTATATCCCAAATAATTTGTTTGGTCAAATTGACACTTCACATACTTACCCACCGTTACCCACAAATCAAAGTATAAGGCACATGATCATGGTTTTCACAAGAATTTTATGTAAAACATTGCAGGAAATAGTATGGTTGCAAAAAGTAGGTATTACAGAAAAAAGTAGGTTAGGTTAGGTTAGAACAGTGACCCTTAATGCGCGAAGGCGAGCGAAGCGTGCCGCGGCAGCGGCCGCCGAGCGCTAGAATCACCTCTATTGTTAATGAATCGTTTGGAAATTTCGATAAAAAGAATGAAATAAGGAAATTAATGTAGAACAAATTTTATATTAACTACCCACTAAACAAAATAATAACCACAAGCTAATTTGTATCCATTCTATGCACCAATCAAATTATTTTGTAAATAGTTTATCGTGAAATATTTTTGCCTAATGAAACATTTGGCAAACCATACTTTGCCAAACAATAATTTGCTAAACAATAATATGCCAAAAACAATATTTGCGAATTAAAAGTTTGCAATAAGTTGCTTTGCCAAATGAGAATTTGCCAAATGAAAATTTGCGAAACGTTGTTTGCGATGTGATAATTTGGGAAACGTTTTTTGGCCAAACATTAGTAATCCCTTATAACGACTTATGTGACCACGATCAACATAACCGAAAAATGTTGCAAACCTGCGTTGTAACATTACTGTAAATTACTCTAAAAAAGTAAGCAAATTATTACGAGCGGCAGAAATAAACAAAGAAAGAGTTGTGGTTCGACCTTAAACGGTAAAATTATACAAAGGTATCAAAATCCCAAACTTTTAAAGCGAAAATTTAAACGCCATTATAATTAATGCGTTCTCATTTAATTTCGTTAGACATAACTCTCGTGTAGACACTCCAAGTTTGTTTATGAAATTCTTGTTTGAAACAATTTCTCGAAACAACGAGTTTTGAGTGTGAGGTGATAATGTTATTATGTTGATTTGTTGAATGTTGACGAACACCTGTTTATTTGACATGTTTAAGAACCAAAGGCTGAATTGAAAAGTTAATATAAACCCTTAAGTATATTAAAGTTCTATAACCTTTGTAGATAAAGAATATAATTCAGCTTAGAAAGTAGAAGGTAGCTTAGGTAGCAGGCTAGTATTTTGTAGATATTTATGAATATTTATTGAAATATTGAGCATTACTTACATTTTTAATATTTTTTTAGTTATGAGCCCGCGATTACAATCAATACTCTTAAAAACATTTAGTACTTATGGTCGAGCTCTGTGTTTCAAGAACGCCTTAAAGTTAGAGATAACAGTCAAAATGTATGAGGATGGACTATTTAAAATGCATGAGGTCGTCTTCCTAGACGAACACCAGACAATCTGGTCATGACTGGTTTTGACTTATAAGTACCAAAACCAATGTAGCATATTAAGTTATCTATAAATCATATTTTAATACTCTCAATTAGCAAGCCCGGGTTGATCTAAATATTACAATTCACCTAATTACTATTTATTTTTTGAGTTAGAATCGAGTTTAACCAGGAAGCAATATTCCATAAAAACAAATAGATTTGACATTTGTTAAAACTCTACCTTGAGCTGAAATGCTAAATTGCTTTTAATAGCTCACTGTTATGTATCTGTGTGGGTGTGGCAGAATTATTTAATCTTAAATTCTTATGATAATTAGCTAAAACATGCAAATTTTGCCCAGAAGTTTTATAGTCTGTACTAGTTAATGACTGTTTAATTAAACATAATGTGAAGTACTTAGTCCTACCAAAAAAAATTTAATTGCAGCCAGCTGCGATATTTCGATATGACATTATGCCTCTAAGTATTAATTCTGCATTAAAATATGCCTTGAGGTGAAATAACTCCTGATTCTGAGGGTAAAAATACGTAAATAGTAGAGACGAAGGTGAGAGCTTTTTCGAAAATATTTACTAACGCCCGTATTCACAAACGATGCTTGCTTAAGTGAAGTAGCAAATCCAACGCACAGCGTAGAGTAGAGCTCTGTGTATGATTGGTTTATGTGTCACCCTGTGCGTCCACGCGCACTGTGAGACCTTGTGAATATGGGTGTAAAAATACGTGGATAATAGAGACGAGGGTGAGAGCTTTTTCGAAAAGATTTTAGTAAATCTCAGCCTTATCTGGGGGCACGGCAGTGCCCCCACCAAGTCGAGCATAAAAGCGGCACGGCCGTACCATCCTTTTCTCGAAGCAATTCAGGCCATTTTCGACCGCCTGTAACTTCGTTGTGGATAAAACTAGAAGGCTGAATTTTCATTAGCTATGCAGGCATTGTAAAGACACGGTATATTTCAAATTTCATTCAATTTGAACCAGTAGTTTAAGAATTATAACGGGTCAAAGTTACTTAATTTTGTCACTCACTGAAATTCTAAGGCACTTCTAGCAGACCTAGAAGCTTCAAATTTGGAATATAAGTAGTGTTTGGTGTATGAATCAAGGAAAAACTAAAATATTTGGGGGCACGGTAGTGCAACCGCCAAGTCGAGTAAAATTTTTCAATTTCGGTCCAGTTTTCTAGATACATAACTGCTGTCTACAAAATACAAAAAGAAATGAGATCCCATCAAAAACAATACTTGTCAAAAAAACCAAGTCTCGCAACTCAGTTGTTCTACGGTAAAAAGTTGTGAGATCCGTGTAATACCAAGTCCAGGCCAGGAAATCTTTAACGTTTTACATAAATATATTGACTTGGCCATCGCATGAAAACACGTGTAAATTAAATTATTTAGTGCGATGGCCAAGTCAATAATTTATGTAAAACGTTAAAGATTTCCTGGCCTGGACTTGGTATTACACGGATCTCACAACTTTTTACCGTAGAACAACTGAGTTGCGAGACTTGGTTTTTTTGACAAGTATTGTTTTTGATGGGATCTCATATACTCGAGTCAAACAGCCAAGGTAAGAGAATCAATAAAGTAAATAACTCGGTAAAGTGATCTCTTTTTGGCAAACACTTAAGATGTAAATCAGAAGAAAACAGGAAAGTGAATACTTGACTTATCCCGTCAACCTTGAAATTGCTTTGACGAGTTTGCTCGATAACTTTACGTAATAAGTAAGGAAAATAAGACAACAATCTTATCCTGGTTTTGGGGCTTTGTTATGTACCTTATGTAGCTGGAATAGGTGAGATTTTGCAACAATTTAATGGTCAGTTGTTCCGTCGACTTTATAATGCTGACTTTGTCTCAGCCTCCAATAGGTTAAAGGTAATTGTATCGGTTTATACCTATCCGTTACACATAATATTACATTACACTTGAAGTTCTATTCTAGTTTAGTAGCTATTCTATTTTAGGCCAGTCTGTTTTGTAACTATAATTCCTAATCCTCGCTCTAATAACAGATCTTGAACAGATGATGGTCACATGTAGGCGTAAATTCCACTCTCTAAATTATCTAAGTTACAAAAAGAGGCGAAGCTAAAAGATATGTCTGCTAGTCCCTCAGTCCGATAGTCCCTAGATCGGTGTTTGGGCGATTTCGACGTGTCAGCTAATTTCCCGCCCCCGTCTAAGCCCAACGTTCTTGCTCATTGATGTTCCCATCCCCATTCCCTCTCCCGTCACGTGTTCCCGTATCGCCGACATTAATGCCTTTTTTCATGCCCTCACCAATTTAACCGCGAATACGTAAAGCGGCATTTCCGATAATTCGCCTTTTTCCGTCTACGCGGGTCATTATTGGATTTTCCTTGGCTCCGCTGAACGGGTTTTAAAGGAAAGCGCGTGGAATGGCTTCAAATTTTGTTACCAATTCCATTTGTAAAAGTTCGCACCAGATCGCGTTCGGATCGCTAATTGTGGTTTAATCTCTTTATTCCCCTTTGGGTGGGAATTCGGGAATTGCAATTGTACTGGTTAAATGTGCTGGATCTACATACTTAAATGGGAAATGGGAATGTCGGTAAAATCTAATATTGTGGGTGTAATTGTAAAAAGTTACACTCGTCTGATGACGATTACCTACAGATTGACTTTGAAAACATTTGTAATTTTATTCCATAGAAAGATGGACATATGATTATTATGTTTAAAAGGTTGACATCCTGGTCAATCAAGCCTCTACCCCAATTATCATCCTTACTATCTGCAAAGCTTGTATTGTGTGAAGACTGTTAATAGTAAAAAGCGAGATCAAAAACTAAAAAGAGACTAAGAAGAGAGATCAAATTATAAGAATTATAACATTCCCGATTCATAGCGGTGTCTAATATTTGATGTGAATTGTGATACTTGTACTTAGTTATTAATAAAATTAAGTTAAGGAACTTACATAATTATCGTCTTTAATAAAGTTGTTCTCAAAAGAATCGACGTTACACAAATTCCAGCTCTTGCCAAATTACATATCCCATCAGCCCATGTAATTGTCAGGTTTACGAGCGCAAAATAAATACGTGCTCTTATTCGCGACTGCACCAATTTGTATGGTAATTTGGTCGATGAATCGGTTGTAACCAGTGCAATCCGGAATTCCGGACTTTTGGCGCTTGTGTAAACATAGTGTAAGTCCCCATCAATTTTGTGAGGGACCATTGCGGGTTTTGTTTGGAACTTCATCTGTTGGTTGCAGTTGGGTGAAAGATAATTTGGTTGGACTATTATGTGCGGGAATACTCCTTAACTAAAGTAACGAAGATACGGCCAATATGGGACTGATCCAGAGACTACTTTGTATACTACGATTTTTTTATGAATGTTAACGTGGATGTGGATATACACTAGAGCATTTTCTCGAGAATTTCTATGTTATATTACTACGATCTTACGAATGGTACAATACAGCTAAACATCAGTTTCCAAAGAATTTTCGTGTAGAGTTGGTTCGTAAAAGCTCTATTAGAGTGGCTCGTTGTTGTGTTAATAAGTAAAATGCTCTACTAGTCTATACTCACCTTTACAGTTGCAATAATAATAAAATCATATTTGCATGAGTGTACCTAAAAAGACAAAAGCAAAAACAATAAAATTATACTTAGATAGAATAATAAAATTACGTTTGCATGAGTGTCCTTAAAATGACAAAAGAAAAAAGAATCACAAATATACGAGTATAGACTTTATGGGACAGTTTTAACAACGAACAACTGGCGTAATACGACTCTAATGCCGTACGACTCCGTCATACCATAATCTCATCTAAGGCAATATAAATCGTGGCCTCCTTCTACCCCCACGTCTCGAATAACCTAACGTCGTTTTTACATTCTCATCAAATTAAGAACCGAGCAAAGGAATAAAGCTTAGGGTCCTTTTCCACAGCAATCCAGTTTTGCATTACACACGGCAGAAGTTTTTGGCGGTTTGGTATTTACAAAAAATGTATGGTACAAAAAATGTATAGATACCTAGTTGCTAATGATATTCTTGTATAGTTATTGCAATTTACGAAGGCGAGTGAGCTTTACATGTGTGGTAGCTCGCTACTGTTCGTTTTTCAAAAGTTTTGATAGACATTACACTATCGTTATGTCAGTTATGTGCATGCACACGTACACACAAGCTCACTTGCCTCCGTACAAGAACTGTAGGAAACTGGATCCTGTATTTGACGGGTCGAGTTTAATGACAAACCCGAATTTAAGCGGCTTGCAGTGCAGTGTCCCGCAAACGGGATGTTCGTGTATTCACACGTTTAAGGTTAAACATTCGCTTAGTTTCAAAAAATAGTACAGTACATACAATAACCCTCCTTCTGGCGTAGTCGGGTAAAAAACGGAATCTCACCATGGGAAAGCGCCCTTACTGAACGTCACGCTTTTTAACTGCCCGGAAAATCTCAATCTCATATTATTTCTTTTCCTAGAAATCGTTCCTTTTTAGTGTCTTGAAGCTAAATTGGAAGAGCAGTGGGTACCAGTATTATGGAATAGCGCCGTATCCTGGAATTTCCTTGGGTCATTTAACAGGGAAAGTTTAAGGCGTGTTTCCCGAATGAGTCTCAAGTGCAACATAGATTTAGGGTAATTGCATGTTGTAGCGCAGACCTTAAAATGTTCCCTATATTCGTAACTTTGTAACGTAATATATTCAGTAAAATCTCTGTAGTATCTCTGTTTTGCCTAAGGTTAGCTGGTAGAGAATGCCACATGGCATTAAGTTCGTCTTCTGTGCCGGTTCTTTGTGTGATTTAAAGATAAAAAAAAAACAAATATAAATACTTTCTATTCTATTCTATTCTATTCTAGGTACTCTAGGTCTCTACATTAGAAAGATACAAGCAGGAAGTACGTTTTTCGTCTTAGCGAAACGATCACGAAATTGAATCTGTTAGGAATGTTACGTAGTCTACTAGCGTTGGACTCAGTTATGTTGATAATTAACTTTTTAAAAAAATAAAACCGACTTCAAATGCGTGAACACAAACAAAAACTAAAAATTAAAATATTGCGTATAAAAAAGTTCATCCCCAATTTTCCACCCTTGGGGGTGAAATATTTTCTTCAAATTCGCATGAAACCACCCTTTTGATAATACCTATTCAACAAAAAAATAATCGTTCAAATTGATTTATAATCGGCGGAGATATTGCGTATAAAAAAGTTCATCCCCAATTTTCCACCCTTGGGGGTTGTTTTTTCTATTATTAAATTTAAATGGGACCACCCTTGAGGTATTACCTATACGCCGAAAAAAGATTTGTTCAAATCGGTTCATAATTGGCGGAGTTATCGCGTAACAAACATACAAAAAAAAAATAAACATACGGGTCGAATTGAGAACCTCCTCCTTTTTTGAAGTCGGTTGAAAATGAAAGTAATCCGGTGCCGAAATATGGCGATTTACGTTCCTTGGTTAGGCAGTACCCGCGATAATGGAAGCCCAGTAGATACTCTTGATTTTAGAAAACCAGGGCTTATTCCCAGGTGTGACGCAAGACACAAAAACAAGAGTATGATTTTACGTCGCTCCCTCTAGCAGTACAAAAAATTAGATAGGTACCAGGAATAAATAAAATTAGTAATCCAATTTAAGTAGGAAAAACACCTGGCTCGTTTCCCGGGTCGCTTTCCATTCACACTGGCGAACGCGTGACTCTGAAACCAGAGTTTACATTTAAGAAATATTTTTATGAAGATATGTACTTATGTCGGAAGACATAAAGTGTGAGCAGGCCTCCCACTAGGTGGACCGACGATCTGGTAAAGGTCACGGGAGGTGTCTGGATGCGGGCGACACAGGACCGGTCTTTGTGGAAATCCTTTGGGGAGGCCTTTGTCCAGCAGTGGTCGTCATTCGGCTAAAACGAACGATGTACTTATGTCATAATAATATGTCTCTCGTATAACAGTCTCCTCATTCCTCATCACTAGTATAGAACGCACGTCGGTTTTTTCTTTGGCATTAAACAAAAGCTCCCAAGAACAATAACGCGATTCCCTTTGTCCCTCACAATGGTAGATGCCTGAACATTGACGGAGGGCTTCGGAGGTTCGATCAAATTGATACGACTATACAATGTTTAATGCTATAGAAAATCAAGTAAGATTTCGAAACTATTTTCATCATAATAAAAGCGCTTTTTAAACGTCAAATTGCAATGAATCCATAATGAAAATGAAACTTTATTGAAAATGGATAGAGTTCTTAAAAATAATATGAATAATTAACTTTTTAAAAAAATAAAACCGACTTCAAATGCGTGAACAAAAAAAAAAAAAAATTAAAAATATTGCGTCTAAAAAAGTTCATCCCCAATTTTACACCCTTGGGGGTGAAATATTTTCTTCAATTTCGCATGAAACCACCCTTTTGATAATACCTATTCAACAAAAAAATAATCGTTCAAATTGATTTATAATCGGCGGAGATATTGCGTATAAAAAAAGTTCATCCCCAATTTTCCACCCTTGGGGGTTGTTTTTTCTATTATTAAATTTAAATGGGACCACCCTTGAGGTATTACCTATACGCCGAAAAAAGATTTGTTCAAATCGGTTCATAATTGGCAGAGTTATCGCGTAACAAACATAGAAAAAAAACATACGGGTCGAATTGAGAACCTCCTCCTTTTTTGAAGTCGGTTGAAAACATTTAACTTTTCTTTAGTATAGGAAATTAAAATTTCCTTTTTAAAATTAATTTTTTTCATGTAGAATAAATTGCTAATTGAATTAGATATTAATATCCTGCTCATGTAGAAAACTGCATACGATTTTAATTAAATCATTGCATGTATGCTTTCATTCTGGCTATTATAGGATAGTTTTCAGTTTTCACTCCAAACACGAAGTTTCGATGAGATTTTCTCGTAAATACTCACAATTAGCCGGGGACAGAGACACGGCGTGCAATTTGTATGAGCAGACAGCGCGTGAGGTAGATAAGACAACATACTGGTTTTAGGGTTGCCGTTTTTATACATTTTTGCAACTACATACCACCTAAATCGTAAAGCGCAGCGTAGAACCCACAAGGTGGACCGACGACCACATAAATGTAGCAGGAAGGCACTGGATGCAGGCCGTACCAACCGGTCATTATGGAAATCATTGGGAAAGGCCTATGTTTAGAAGTGGACGTCCTATGGCTGAAATGATTATGATGATTGCCAAAATCTGTTTCAAAGTATGATTACTGAATGACGAACAAGGCTACCTAAAATACTCGTTTATTTATAAAAATAAAATTTGCAACTCATCACATTTTGGGGCTCATGTACACGACGTTATTTTCAGACGCACGGTTCATGCAATCAAAAGCGCCGTGCACACAATATTATCGTAATTTATGTAAAAGTAATCTGCCCCTATCAATTTTAGCAGCGCATCGTAAAATGTGCGTCGAGGGCGCCTGAAAAAAACGTGTGCATGGGGCCTAATAATTAACACGTGTAAAGGCATCGAACTGGCGCCGGAATTTTTTGAGCAAATGATATAACGGAACTTGACGCCTATTAGTAGTGATGGATTAGATCTTCGACAGCTTTGTGCGGACGTGATTGTTGAAGCATCTAACAAGATATTAGCCGAGGCTGATCACTCTTCATCAAATTAATTGACATATTATTACAAGCGGAATTACTGAGTGCTGGTTAATTCAGTTACTCAGCAGAGTTACTCGTATAATACGAAATGAGTTTTAGTGGCACAATTTATTTTATTTTTTAATTTTATTTTGTGTGGCAACACTGGCAGCCCTGTCTGTTGGCAACACTTCGCATGCATCATCGCACATCCTACTAGTTGGCGTGTCAGCTGCATTAGATTGCTTAGTAAAGCTGCATGCACAATACATTTATTATCTTAAACAGTCTAAAGTCTTCGTCAAACGATATCTACTGATTTACTGATGTCGCAGTTCCAGATTTTGCGCCAAACTATACCATTGTCATCATTTCAGCCAGCAGTAAGAAGAGTGAAGACTACGGTACAAAGAATCCCTTAGTTGGTTTTTCGTCTATTTCGCTTACGAAATCGCATAAATCAAAGAGAAATTCTGTAAAAATTTGGTTGCTGAACACTTCTTTAGTATGGAATAAATACGAGGGGCGGCTGAAAAGTTTTGAGCCTAAGTATCTTCAAGTGTTATTATTGACTCGCGCTAAATTTAATTAAATTGCTAATAACCTCCTTAGTATATGTACAAAGTATCATTTCATTAGCGTCATCACGCTTTTAGTAATTAATTCGTAAACATCATCATGTCTCAGTCATCCGCGCAATGTACGAAATTGAAGTACACAGTTGTCATAAAATTCCTCAAAAAGAGGTACAAATAGCTGACGGTAACATTTGAAGAGATTGTACATTTTATGGGGAGTCTGGGCCTTCATTTGCCATCATTAAAGATTGGATCCGATAGTTCAAGCATGGCAAGGAGTCGCTAAAAGATGACCTCAAGTCAGGGCGGCCAGATTTCGCCATTAACGAATAAAATAATGAAAATTTAAAGAATCTTGCTTTAGAGATCAGCGAATTAAGCTGTTACAGATAGCTGAAGCCATAGGCATTAGCAAGGAACGTATCGGCGATATTTTTCATACTCATTTTCACATGAAATAGGGGTGCATGCGATGAGTGCTAAAAATGCTCACGCCGCTCGACAACCAACGTCTAGTCAAAACTTCGCAGGAGTTTTAGGACATCTTTGCCCATAATCCTAACAATTTTTTTTCTCACATTGTTACTATTGATAAATGATAGATCCGGCAGTACGATCTAGAGTCAAAATAAGAGTCAATGCAATGGATTCAAAAGGGAAAACGGCGCCGCGGAAATTCAAAGTGGAGCGATCGACACACAAGCTCATAGCCACTATTTTTGGGATTGTAGAGGAATTTTATTCATTGACTACCTACTTTAAAAAACTGCAATAAACGAGGATTATTATGCTGTACTGTTGATAAGAGTGCGTCAAGTGGTTGTTGAAATATTAAGAGGCAAACTGGCGAAAGGAAATCTGTTATTGCAAGACAATTCACCCGCGCACACCGCGCATGTTGTAAGGCTTGCCCCGGGTAAAACTGGATTTCAAGAAATTAATCACTCACCACACAGTTTAGTCCGAATCCCTAGCTATTTTGTCTAATTCTCAAATTGGAAAAAAGACCTCCAGGAACGAAGATTTTTGAGTGACAAAGAAATGAAGACGGCGTTAAAGGCTCATTTCGAAGGCAAAGATTGCGAATTTTTTTTCAGTGGGTTAAAAGCTCTTTTACACAAATGTAAGAAGTCCGTTGTAGTAGAGGAAGATTAAATAGAAAAATATATTTTTTATACTTTTCTATCGGCATTTTTAATACCCTAGGCTCAAAACTTTTCAGCCGCCCCTCGTATGTCATTTTAAACCAATGTTCAATGTGTGTCTAAAATAAGGCCCAGATTTGCCTAATTTTTAGTGCTCTGCCAGAAAAACTTGTTAATTAAATTAATGCTAGATTTTTGTAGTGATACACACTTTCATATAACGTTTAGCTTATAAGTCTTTTAGTAAAAGCGGTTTAGAGTTCCTAGCTGTAAAAATGAAGGAAGTTATGTGCGTGCCTCCTTATCTAGCCGTAGATAAGGAAAGGGATGCACATACTGATTACGCGTGCGCTTAGCATGCATGATTGCGTCGCCGTCAACTCGTGCGCATTACATCGAATTAACGGTGCTTTCTTAACTTTACGGACTTAATGTTGATTTACGGTCGCACACGGAAACGTGGAAACGAAGTAGTGTTTAACTGCTGCAGTTAATTTTAGTTAATGCGTTTCCTTTTGGACTCTGTTATCTGTTCGTTTCAGTCAAATAACGTCCACTGCTGGATAAAGGCCTCCTCCAAGGATTTCCATAACGACCGGTCGTGCGCTGCCCACATCCAGGTTTTTCCCGCAACCTTCACCAGATCGTCGGTCCACCTAGTAGGAGGCCTGCCCAGTTCTGTTATCTGTACCTACCATCTTTCATCGCTGGCTTTTGTTTCTTACAACATTATTTATCACTGTTGATTGTGGTAATTTTATTCGGTCTAAAGTTGTATCCAGCATTTTCAGAAAATGCAATAGACGCCAGTGGTTCGCAGGTTTAAACGCTCGTTTTCAATTGGTAACCTGGCTTAAATCTATGTTAAAGCAATCGCAAGTAAGTTATTTTATAAAACTTGTACCTACATGATGTGGGTGTGTAGGTAGTTTTTGTCGCTTGCTGTGTTAACCTTCACCATTTCAAATACTTAATTCGTTGTCTATTGCCATTCCTAACTATTGTGTGGGAGTTGTTGACCTCTAACTTGATCCAAAGTTGACATCAGTGCAGTCTAGTTTGCATGCGTAATTTTTATTTATACCTAATCAGGTTTTCCTTTACTATGAGCTACGTTTATAAAAACTTCATTCTCCAAAAGCAACAGCAAAAAAGGGTAATGGGTTAATACCCATATGGAGATAATTCTCCCAGACAATCTTTAAGGTCAATTAAAGACAACACGACAATAAAAATATTAGGATTATTTCATAAAATTGACTATTTTACTGACTATCCTTTTATCACGTACAAATCGAGCCAAAAAAATTTTTGATTGCAATCATCCCGAAATTACAAACGCTCTCAGCCCCCGGGAACAAATTCCCAGTCCCAATGGTTGTGGTGGTAATGAAACCACTTACTTGGCTTAAATTATTCGATACGGTTCATTTCACGTGAATTTTGTTTTGATACGCGTCCAATTTATTCGTTTCATTTAAATGTTTCATCTCGTAGCATCGCAATGATCAAAATTAAATGGAGTTATTTGCACTGTTCAAATTTTAAAATAGCTTCACGTGAATGGATGTTGGTGTTAATGAAGAGAATGTAGAGCAATTACTATCAACTATTTGTTTTAGTTCAAGGCTGATAAACAACTATTTGTTTTAGCTGATAACTAACAGGGGGTTTCCACAATACCATGCTGCAGACAGGGGACTGGACCCCTGTATAGGGGATGGTTTAGTTTGAAGAAAAAAGTTGCAATGAAATCCTTTTGCAGGGGTAATTAGAATCAGCCCTACCTTACTAAATGCTATTGTAATACGATAACTACGACACAGTTCTTAGCTTAATAATTATTATTGACGGGATTGCTACCATGTACCTTAATTTTGAGTTTCCGATTGTTATGTTAGTTACCGTGAAAGTTTAAAAGTTCTTATCTTGACCACTTTCCCCATCTGCACCAATGGCGGTGCAACTCTGGTCACCAAGCCACCTAGTAAGTCAAAGTCAAATCCTTTTTAGTACTTAGGTCCTTTCCAGGGTGCGTGCAAGTCTCAAATTCAGCTTTCTCTGCCAATCAAAAATCAAACCTTGAAATGCTGTAGTCTCTACAAATTTTAGTACACTGATGCCATGACCCAAATGAAAATTCGTCAAAAAAGCAAATTTTCGCATCCATTAACTTTATTTCCTAACCGAATCATAACGCAGAATAGAGGTCCAGATAGAATCGGCAGGATATCGAATAAGGGTTTAGCTAGTCGATTTATTTAAGGGTAACGAGTTGGAGTTGAAGATAGAGATCCGACGTCTCAGCCCGGGGCCATGCTCGCTTCTTTGTAATTGGCCTGTCCGTAATTTGGGGATTATATTTAAAGGAACAACCTCACTGCTCTGTGGTTTCTGAAGTCTGCTGCTAGCTACAAACATCAATTTGGAAGAATAGCATTTTTCTAGGTTATTTTGTTCTGGACGAAATTAACGCCAGAATACTGACATTGATGAACATTACTAGTTACAATAATGTTTGTTGTATGTTTTCTTGTGGTCTTAAAGCGACCTCTTAGCAGAAAGCTTTTAAAAACATGGTGACACCTGTAGCCAATCTTGTGGTTGCCCCTATGGATGATAAGTAGGTAACCATCGTAATAAAATTGTATCTTAAATTAATAATGCTTTAAACTTATAAACAATTATTGACGTCAATATTTGTTACTGTTTGCTAGACAACTGTTAAAATATATCACTTTGAGTTTTTGTACAGGTAACCTTTATACCCGTAACTTTGTCCAAATCAAATTGTCGAGGTTCGCGTTACTTTGGCAAACCCTAAAATTCGGAAAGGAGCGATCCGCCGGAATGATTCTAAATCGCTTATCAAAGAATTTCGTCCGGAGTTTGCGTTGGATATTGGAAAAGTTCCGTAGATCTGGCAATCTACTAATGTCTGATATCAGTCACGATTCAGGAGTGATCCAGCGGAGCGGGACGTGACAACTTTGAGGTATGAAAAATTCAATGAGTACTTGTACTTCCAGAGCTATGAATATTAAAAGTACTGCTGTCTAGTTGAGCGAGTTTTAAAGATTGTTATGATTATAAAATAAATGTTTATCTAACTCAAAGACTGAAAATGCTCATTGAATGCTAAAACAGTTCACATCGCGTTGTGGTCCTGTAGGTACGTAAGGGCTCTTTCGAATAACATCAGTCATTCGTTTTTAGGACCATCCGTTTGCAGGAAAATTGTATGATAGCAGCACTTGGAACAAAAAAAGAGTTTTTTAATTTGAAAGAGCCCTTAAAACTCTACATCGCGAAATTCATGTCATGGTTTTTATGAGACTCTCACCTATTTTCCACATGTTTTCCTCACAGTAAATTACGTATTTTATGACGTACCCCGGTAAAATCGTTCAGAGATCTTATTACAATATCGTTCCCCTTGTAATTTGTTTTTCAATGGTGAAATTGTGAAGTCTCAGCAAGGCGATTAGGCTAGCTGTTGGGAGTGTAAACAAGATGGCGCCTCAATCTTTGTTAGCAAACTCCGTCAATCGGTTGTCACTGGGCCTTTGTAAGGGACTAAGGGAGGAAGGGAAAGTTTTTGGTTTTGGAATTTCAAACGCTTAACAATTTGGCGATAATGATGTTAATTTTTATATCATTTACATAGTTGTTGAAAATTATCGATACCAGAATATTAATGTTTTTTAAATCGATCAATAGAGAAGCCTCTTTACCACATCTATATATATAAAAGAAAGTCGTGTTAGTTACTTCGCTTATAACTCAAGAACGGCTGAACCGGTTTAGCTGAAAATTGTCAGGGAGGTAGTTTATAGCCAGGAGAAGGACATAGGATACTTTTTATCCCGTTCGAAATAAAAAAAAAGTCTGCTTATTTATTGCCATTAAGGCGGAACAAAGTTCGCCGGGTCAGCTAGTTAGTCATATAATTATTATTAGGTGGCAATGTGACTGACGCCCGTATTCACAAGCATTACTATGAGGTCTCACAGTGCGCGTGGACGCACAGGGTGACACGAGCCAATCACAGAGCTCTTAAACGCTGTGCGATCCATTTGCTGCTTCACAAGCATCTTTTGTGAATACGAGCGTAAGTTACTTACCTACGCTTCTGCTTAGCAATGATTGTTTCAAGTAGTGATCTCTATAAGTCTATAATACTTATTGATGTTAAAAATGTATATTGAAGACGTGTACGTAGTACAAGTGCTTTTTAAAGCTTGTTGCTAAAGGATAACAAGGATAATTAGGTAGGTATACACAGGATGTTCTTTTAATAATTATTTTTATTGCACTTCACACATACAGCGCGTAACTAATATAACCAATTAAAATAAATAACAACTGGGTCAATTAAAAAAATATTTGAATTCGTTGTACAGATTGAGATATTGCTATCCAAGTCACGATAGAGAAAAATAATTTATTGTTCGAATGCTCTACTAAATAAATTGTTTATTTACTGAGGCGAGGAAAATGGCGGATTCCTCATCTAAGATTTTACTAGATGTAATCTGTGAATCTAACGCCCGTACAGTCACAGTCACAGACGATGCTTGCTTAAGTGAAGCAGCAAATCGAACGCACAGCGTTGAATAGAGCTCTGTGATTGGTTCGGGTATTACCCTGTGCGTCTACGCGCACTATGAGACCTCATAGTAATGTTTGTGAATATGGGCGTAATTTTTTTTGGGGTATAGTATAGGATAGGTAGGTACGGGCAGCATATTTTTTTAGGTCGAGCGCACACTGTGGTTTTGTCTCCTTTTCCATTGACCTTAGATCTAGGATAAAAGATTTGCTTTGCTAGCTTCAATCAATCCTTTAGGTCCTCTCCAATCCTCTTTGTCCTGTTTCAGAATTTCTGACTGAGAAATATTCCGTGTCAAAATAAGACGATTTGTATTTTTTATAAATAATTTACAATGTGGTGCTTTACTCATTTTAATTTCATCGGTCATGTGAGTCTAATTGTTATTATACGAAATAACTTTACTTATACCATAATACTAGATAGGTATACTATCTATTTAGATAGTTTAGTTAGTTAATATAAATAGATATGTCTGGCTTACATATCACACGAATAGAGTCCACATTGACAAAGATCTTACTCCTCTATTTAAAAGTCTAACTTCAAAGAAAAGAGGTAAACGTAAGAAAGGAGGTAGGATTATGCGCGAGAATGTTTACAGAGCCATCGGGGTCGACTCCAATCTTTGTTCGCAAACACGACCTGTGACTTGTATCGAGTGATGTCAGGGTTGCGACTTTCGAGTCGGAATAGACTTTAGAGAGATGTGGGCGAAGTGACTATTGGAGTTGGAGCTGGAGTTCCGCTACGTTGGTGAATTCAATTGAACAATGGCGTGAATACCTAGTGTAATTTTTCATGATTCTAGACACAAAAGATGCGTGTGAGTGGCTTATTACTAAAGTTAAGTCTAGAACGAAGAGCGCTAAAACAAGAACTCACGTCTTTTATTCGAATTAGGTACCTACTAGTCCAGACGTGGTTTCCACGAAAGAACGCTTTTAGTCCACCTTTATACTTTTGTGATTGGGTGTATCGTATCGTATCGTACTTTCAGCATGTTGTATCCACCTAAGCAATAGGTAGGCATAACTCAAATTGTCAACGTTTATGACGAGTATGAATAAAAATAGAGGTCACTTGGTCAAACCTGTATTCGCCTTTAGCTAACAAGACACGTTATGTAATACACAACTGAAATAACTGTAATTGGTAGATCCTACTTAAATATTCAGGACAAGAAAATATAATGATAAGTTCAGCACAAAACGAGAGTATAATAGTAAAAAATGTATTACGTTTATTTCATCATTTTCATGTTATTTCTTTATACAGATCATCACATTAGTCTCTCGTAAGTCCCACAATATTCCTCCCCTAAGGGCATATAGAGATCTAAGTTATAAATGTTATTTTGTAGGTCTTTGTTATTTACCTACAGTATTCGGTACACGAAGGTAAAAGAAAAAAGTTTAATAATGCCACTCAACGTGATAAAAATATTTAAGGGGGTATCCACTAGAGAATCTGCTTATACGGTTCTAGTACACTTGCGCGAAAGACATTAGCGCGAAGACACTAGCGCGAAAAGCCATTTGCGCAGATGGACACTTGCGCGAAAAGACACTAGCGCGAAAGACATATTTTGCGCGCATGGACGCGCTACTGTCTTTCGCGCTAGTGTCCCGATACGGCTTCTTATACTAGGTACACTTGGTTTTTGACAAATATGCCAAGCCCATTGCCATTTAATCTTGTCTGCTTGCATTTTAGAACAAAAATGTAAACCAATATCATTTTCAGATATTTATTTCTTCCAAAATTATTACCCACCCACTATTAGCTAAATGCCACTAGTCTTTTTTATTGATCCATAAACTATTAGCTGTACTATTGAGTTTCCAGAATAAAAAGTAGCATAAAACACTCATTCATAATTTTGTACGTTCTATGTTTTTAAAGTGCGCCCATAAAAAGTATTTCTTTTCATGCAAAAAATATTTCGTGTAAGCGAGATCTTGGAAAAAGAAAAATGGGCAAAATTCGAAACATGAAGCTCTTATGTAGCACAGGATTTTTTAACAACGGAATGTAGTTAGGTTTTTGAAAAATACTGTTTCTATGCGGACTAGATTTGAAATGAAATAAAATAAAATGTAGCTAACTTTGGTTAAAATTGGTTTGATGGCAGTTTTATCGTGAAATTCGATGAAGCAACTTTCGATGTAATGAAGACCTCAAACCACTTGGATGACGAATGTCCAAAAAGACGTGAAGGTATTAGGACTCTACAAATAAGACGTTCAAAATAGAATCAAATGGTGGCATTGGGAAAGCCAACCCCGCTTAACGGGATAGGGCAAAGTAGCTGAAGAACTTTCGATGTCATGCAAGGAACCCTATAAAATTAAAATATTTTTAAAGGAGCCCATGGACTTGCATTGGTCTCAATTAGATGCCACTGTTAGCATAAATATCTATTTTAAACAACGTAATCCGTAAAGGATCCGGAATTTTACGGACCCTCTAACAAATGGTCCCGGATTCAATACGTCGCTTCAACAATTTCCAACAATCGCGATTCCGAATGCTTGTGGTTCGAATCTAACCTATAGTTTCTCTATTTTGCTTTTGGAAATTTTGCAACAAATCGATCCTCTTGTTAAAACTTGAGAAAGAAGAGACAGCAAGATGTTCTGAGGGTTGAAAAAGATTTTTACTCGTACGTTAATTAAATAGATCTTTATTCAAAGTACATGGGACATTTCCTGTTTCTTTGCACTACTGTAAAAGTCTTTAATAATGAAATGAAATGGGTAAATAATTATTGACATAAAATCTTACTACTGACGTCTACTCAAAGCTTTGCTGTGAGAGTTCTATGGCTCACAAAATAGGAAGGGACAGAAGGTAAAGTAGATATTTTCGGGAAACTTATAAGTGTGTAAGCATTTCGTGATTTGAAGAGTAATGTAGACTGACGAATACTGCTATAAATTAAATGATGATGCCCTCCATGTCTTCGTCACATGCACAATATTGTGCATGTGACGCACGACACAAGATTAATTGCACTGCAAAAGCTGCTCATTTCTTCATCATCATCATAATAGCCCGTTATAGTCCACTGCTGGACCATTAATCCCTACCTTTTATTTTTTCAGGAACAAGAACAATCTTAATGCTCACCTTAGTTCTATTATAACGTGCTTACTGCACTCATCTTCGTTGTAATCCCCTTGAAAGCGACTCTAAGAGGCATCGGAGCCGACAGACGACCGGACTTTGATAGATCGAGCGCCTTCAAAATGAACCGAGAGTAGACTGAAAACATCGCAGTCGAAATTCCACTCCAAGATCGAAGTTGAGAGCTTTAAAAAGGTTCGACAGGAGTAAATGGAATGCAAAATTTTTTGTGATGAAGTTTATCATTTAGGAGATTGGTTCGCATTTTGAAAGGACAGTCAAATTTCGATTTTCTGGCAGTTGAAAGAGCTTGACTATTACTAAATTCTGCATTGTAGAATGCGTCCTCCACTTTTCCGAATAATTTTTTTGATGACCGGTTGTTATTGATCCTTAAACGAATTAACTAATAAGAGATTTAAGTTAAATTGAAGACAATTTCTACGAAATTTACGACATACAGCTGTCAGGCACCTGTTCTCTAAAGGACAATCTAGACGCAGAAATAGAAAGTACAAAGGTTTAGCAATAAAGGTTCTCTTGAGAAATATCGCTCAGACAACTTTACTTTAGTCTAGGCTCTAGTAGTCGTTCGTCTATCGTTCAAACCGATTGTCCCACTTCTCCAAATCAAATAACTATACGCACTGAGAGAGCGGCGAACTTAGAACAAGGTCAGCTGCTATACTCCGCAAAAGTATATCGATAACTTGGCTTTATCTCTTTCATTTATATCAAAATGTTCACGTTAAGACAGAGACAGATAATGTTGATTTGTCGAAATTGGTTTGCAAAGTAGAACCCCTTGAGATCAAACGCTAAAGTTGTCCAAGCAAAAAGTTGTGACCGACTCCTTTGCTGAGTAGTAATTTGTTTCGGATCACATTGACCTGTTTGTGAAGTGGGAAGGAAACCATGGGTCATAGCTCTCACTAGTTGGGTAGGATTTAATAGTATAGGCCCGGTTTCCACCAAAGCTGAGCTTAGCGGCTCAATTGTTACCAATTAAAGTGGAATAACATTAATTTATTTACGTTTTTAGCTTTGGTAAATCATTGCCAGATTTACGGATTCCCAGACTTAAAAAAATTTAGATCAAGAGAGAATTTTAGTTTTTATAAATGACTAACCTTGAACATACTAACAATGTAACTTTTGGTTTTTGGGTTGGACCTTGCTGGTTAAAAAATAATTCATTCTTTTTGTATTTATTAGACATTATCCGACGGTTAGTAAATAATTTATTGTTTTGCATTCTGTCACTTTGGCAACGTTACTGTTTTCCAACATTCTGTGCATGTCGTGGCAACCTTTAATTAAGGCAACACCTTAGCTTAATTTATTTATAAGGATACTGTGAATGTATGGTGTATGTTTTGTTGGTTGTCCTTAAATAAATAAATAAAAATAAATAAATTAGTGTAAAATTAACAAAGATAGTGTAGCGAGGGAAAAAGGCTGGTTGCATTCAAACTTTAAAATATCGTAATCTAACTTAAATAATGAAGAATCACAAAGTGCGTGTATTTTAATCATTATCTAGATCGTTTATTCATTCGGTCAAATAGTTTGATAAAGATCTACAATATTCGCAGTTAACAATAAAATATTGGTTCGTTCCGTACTCGTGACTCAACTGACTGCACTCGATCACAATGATAACAAAATTTTTAATTCCATAATGATAATAACTAATTAATTCCATAATAGATCACCTAACTAACGAGAACCTGACATATTTCATAAATCGGGGTATTATATTCGTTTATATTCTGTTGGTTTCAAAGGTTCACCTGCCTTTTGTACATTTATTGTGTACTATAAAGTTTTGAATAAAATTAAGTGATCCAGATCATCTTAACGTACCTCATTCAGAATTCAAATGACATGAGAGTATTTTTAGTTAGGTGTAGTCGGCCCCTGTTTTGGTGGTTCAGGTATCGGACTTCAATCTTCAATCCTACTACAATACAATAGGTACAAACATGTGCCTGCAATAATATAATATCTTTGTCTGGATGTTTTGTGTTATACACACAGTGCAAACTCTACAGTTAGAGACGAGATAGCGTGGTGTATAATATCCAATCTATTATATAAAAGAAAGTCGTGTTAGTTACTCCACTTATAACTCAAGAACGGCTGAACCGATTTAGCTGAAAATTGTCAGGGAGGTAGTTTAGAGCCAGGAGAAGGACATAGGATACTTTTTATCCCGTTATTTATTGCCATTAAGGCGGAACAAAGTTCGCCCGGTCAGCTAGTTATCTATATATATAAAAGAAAGTCGTGTTAGTTACTTCGCTTATAACTCAAGAACGGCTGAACCGATTTAGCTGAAAATTGTCAGGGAGGTAGTTTAGAGCCAGGAGAAGGACATAGGATACTTTTTATCCCGTTCGAAATTAAAAAAAAAGTCTGCTTATTTATTGCCATTAAGGCGGAACAAAGTTCGCCGGGTCAGCTAGTTAGAAATAAAGAAGTAAGAAAGAAGAAAGAAAGAAAAAAAAGGTTTATTATCAAGTATAGAACTAGGAGACCTCTTGATCATTAGATCACGGCATGACTTGATTTTTGATAATTTATCAACAGAAAAACTTTTCCATATTTTTATAGGTTTTTTTTTCAGAAATGCAACATTTATCTTCTTGGAAAAATATGCTTGCAAACTCGACGATACGATTTGAGATAAATTCTTTCGAGTGAAAATCCTAATTTAACATTCAGAATTTTCAAGTTACAGCCAGACACAGAACATAAAATGTTAAGTTCAAAAGTGTTGTAAAATTTTAGCTTTATTTTTAAAGCTAGTTTTTGTAGATTACGCTATTTTGCACAACTTTTACTGCAATCACATACTGAGTATAAAACAGATACATTCTAACGTAAGTGCACCAATGTTGGTTACTGCAGAATTGCATAAATAAATAAGCTTGCTAATAATATTTTTAGATGTGTGCAAACGCTTTTTAGTTCGAATAGAAGGTGACTTTTGTCTATGTTCTGTGACGGATTCATAATACCTTTTATTTGTTCAGTTTAAATTCTGGAATTTTGTTAAATATAAGTAAATGGAATACCGCTGGATTCGTAGTTATTAAAAAGTACGGTCGCTTACTTTAAAAATTTGCCGTAATCAATTTTTTTTATTCTCTATTTTTTATCCTTGTCTCTAATCTTCTCCTCGATTCGAATAGATTAAACAGACATACATACCTACTATATTTTGTAAGAATCGTTATC
Organism: Ostrinia furnacalis; assembly: GCF_004193835.3. Taxonomy (NCBI): domain Eukaryota; kingdom Metazoa; phylum Arthropoda; class Insecta; order Lepidoptera; family Crambidae; genus Ostrinia; species Ostrinia furnacalis. Next base: position 549,587 of record NW_021132101.1, on the reverse strand, counting down.
CCTCCACTATTTCTTGCGACTGGTGTTTTTACGTGGCAGACAAAGTATAGCAAACTAAAAGTTATGTTACGGCCATCAACAGGGCGTTCACACTGCGAAGTTGGTTCGTGTGAATATTTTTAGGCGACATAATAAAAGGTACAATTGGATATACTCCATGGGAATAATATTCTGCCTAGGATCTGCGGAGCGGTTACCATAAATTACGTTATACATACTTTATCCATCATTGTTATGGCGGAGTCGTTTCTCTTTTTTGCATGTAGACTATCATTTTCAGGGGGAAATAAGTACCTCCTATGTGGCTGTCATGAAAATAAGTGTACCTGGGCTTATAAAATATTTCTAGGTCAAAAGGAAGTAGTTTGTAGAAGGTAAATACGACGAAGTATCATAAAAAAAATAATCAATAGGAGATATTTACGTATGACGTCAGCTTCCTGGTATCTACAAATCATAATATCGGGTAAAAGACGCGAGGTTCGAATCCCTTAAAGGGCAAAAAATGCGAAAAATTAATGAGCGAGATCATTTGTACATTTTCATAGAAAAGTATGTTTATCCATCTACTTAGCTAAATAAGAACTCTGACATTTTCATATTTGAGCAGCGAATAACATAACTCTGTATAATTTGTTTCGTTTTCATAAGAAATTCATTTTCCCTTACTGTAACGTATTATAGAGCCGACGAAAGCCTCCTGAAATCTGTCGCTCCCCTAAATGGGTATGTTTTTCAAAAGTTTATTGTAACCGAGTATTCTTACAGTCCAATAACGTAACGTATTGAATCCTTGGGGCATTGAAAATATCCATCAATCTCCGCAAAAACGGTTTGCCTCGACAAAGTCGCGGGATTTTTCTTTTTTCGCTGAATATCGTAAAGTTCAACGGAAACTCTGAAATGGATCTGTTTAATTTGGAGCTACAAAGATATTGATTTGATAGAAAAAGTCACCAGGTGCGTACGTACCTACTCCAGGTATAAACTCTTTGTATGTAATCGAAGAAGAAGAAGAGCGTTTCTCCTAATTAAATTAATAAATCATTTTAATTAGAGAGTAGTAAATGATAGACGCGTAGGCGTATGAAATTTATTTATTAGGACTATATCTAGCGCGGTTCCTATTGTAGTAATTGCAACTCATTGTTTTGGATGTGACAGGTTAGTATGTACAGTCGCAGAATGAAAAGGTTCGTCACCTTAGTGTCGGTTTTCGCTTGCACTAGGTACTGTAAGAGTCAAACCTGCCAACATAACAGTGCAAGAAACAGTGCTGCTAACATTTAAATAAATATGACATTTGCTAACAAATAAGGTTTTGCTTGTTTATTTTTCTATCCCATCAGTGCAATGCAATGATGACATTGACCAATTGACAATAGTTTTTTTTTATTTAATAGAAATAATAATGGCAGATTGAACCAACAAGAAGGTTTTAGTTTATCAATCATAATAATCTTCTTGACAAAATAAATCGTCAAACAACTTTGATCTGAATAATTTTGAACTTTACTGACGAACAGTTAAAGATTATTTTCTCTAACTCGAGATTATTCTGTAACATAGTTTCAAAAGGTAATATGTGCTCGCGATTCGTTGAAGGAATCAATTTGAAAACTGACGAACCTTTTCATTCCGTGACTGTACTTACTTAGTTACTATTTTGGGTCTATTCATATTGTTCACTCATCATGACAAAATACCAGTAAAAGCGTTGTTGTGGTATTGTACTTATATGTATAGTATTTGTACATGTATTGTAGAGGGGAGATTATTTAACGCCCGTATTCACAAACGATGCTTGCTTATGTGAAGCAGCAAATCGAACGCACAGCATTGAACAGAGCTCTATGATTGGTTTGTGTGTCACCCTGTGCGTCCACACGCATTGTGAGACCTCATAGTAATGTTCGTGAACACGGGCGACGTAAGTCATAAAGAATCTTCTCTTCATTTATTGTTGCTTGTAATACCTAGCACCTTATACTGTCTTTGTGATTTATGTACCTAATTATTTTTTAAATAAAACTTGATTTGATTTGAAATTCATAGAATATTAGTTTGTAGTCGATGTCCATGTATAGGTAGGAACTGATTAGCATTGTAAGTGGATTAGTGAAGTGACCTAGAATTAATTAATACGATCAGGAAAACACGACCGTCGAATGTAACAGGTAACGCAGTGTTGTGCCTATTAATTAGAATGTCACACATTAAATATTCAATCGTAATACACACATGTCAGACACATTCACACTTCAGAAGTCTCTGTTAATCTAAATATGTAACTCAAAGGTGACTGACTGACTGACTGACATAGTGATCTATCAACACACAGCCCAAACCACTGGACCGATCGGGCTGAAATTATGTGGCATGCAGGTAGATGTTATGACGTAGGCATCCACTAAGAAAGTATTTTACGAAACTCCACCCCTAAAGGGGTAAAACGGGATCCACGCGTACGAAGTCGCGGGCGGCCGCTAGTATGTAAATACATACAGGGTGTTTCTTGTAAGGTGTCAAGCCGAAGGCAGGTGATAGGTGAGGACTAGACCTATCGATTTCACCCCCATGTATGTTCTACGATTTTTCGTAGTTTAGAAAAAAAATTAACGATAACTTCTAAACTAGGAAAAATCGTAGAACATACATGGGGGTNAGCCGAAGGCAGGTGATAGGTGAGGACTAGACCTATCGATTTCACCCCCATGTATGTTCTACGATTTTTCGTAGTTTAGAAAAAAAATTAACGATAACTTCTAAACTAGGAAAAATCGTAGAACATACATGGGGGTGAAATCGATAGGTCTAGTCCTCACCTATCACCTGCCTTCGGCTTGACACCTTACAAGAAACACCCTGTATAATGCACGTCTATGTTATTGCCTTATTAAACGCCATTCGTTCCGGGGGTGAAGCCTGGTGACCCGTAGCACAGGTTTCTCGTTTTAAACTTATTTCAGGCACCAGTCCCCTTGGTCTAATTTCGATTGTATTGGTGTACCTGAATTGTGAAGGATAATACATATTTTTTGATTTGATAGTAATGTATTTGAATTTTATAGTTCCTGCTAACACGTAGAACTAGAAATTTCTTTCAGTGTTATCTACTTGATTACTAATGCTTGTAGAAATCATCATCTCACATTTTTGGCCTGTTTCGTATCTTTTTATAAGCCATGAGCTTACAGCTTTCGGTTTTGCTATAGAGATATTATCTTACAGATAAAGTCACTGGCAACCAGCAACCTTTCTTTGTTAGATACTCAGTTCAGGATTAACCAAGTAATCTTAAATAGGGTTAAAGGTTAAATACTTGACCTTCCTGTAAGGTACGAGTACAGTGAGTATAATGATACATCCACGCCTCGACCGGTTCAAGACCCTGTTGCCCTCGCCCTGGAAAGTAGGTATTATAAATACCTGAGCAAGGGCCATTATAATTTCTTTGAGTTTAATGAGGCAGGCTTTTTGGTCACAGTATAACTTTCCTTAAATACACAGTATATGGTATATCACAGTTTTAGGCGCAGGACGCAGGCCGCTACCAATCGATCAACATGGAAATCATTGGGGGAGGCCTATGTTCAGCAGTGGACGTCCTATGGCTGAAATGATGATGATGATAACTTTCCTTTAGCACAATACCGTGATTGGTGTGGTTGGAATTTGGGTGTCTAGGATTCGATTCCCAGGTGGATTATAAAAATAAAAAGTAATTTGTGTTATGGACATTTTCTTAGGTATATTGCAGGCTTATATCAGCTTGATTTTCTGAAAGGAAATACAATATGTTTTTGTACTTCGGAGGTCAGTACGTAGAACAAGTAAAATTCGCGTCGCACCGCGATATTTTACATCTGATTTCATAATATGAAAGTTTTAAAATAAGCTTCAATATCTCATTCTATGAATAAATATCCATAAGTTGGCACTGATGAGGCCACAATCGCATCATTACTGGCGATTAGGTATAAGATAATGTTCATTTGGTTATAAAGTCCCTAAATAATTGGCTCGTCTACATCGCTTTGGGGTGGTGCCAACTCTCATAACGTGTATGATATTGCATAGCTTGGGGTTGATGGGAACTCTATGGCTTTTAGGGGAAATTTCATTAGATAACGTGCGATTATGACCTCGTCTTCTCATCAGGACGAACTGAAGGACTGTAGATAATGTCACTACCAGCATCATACATACCATATTATTATCACACGAAGAAAGGTCCAGTTCGATATAAATAACCTTCTGAAAAAGACGATCGTTAGCTATAACTTGTACGAGTATTTTTCTCCTTAGTGGCCGGTGTGACATAAAAAGTCTGGACCTATTATACTACCTATTGGTAGTTCGGGTCTGTCATAAGAATTAACATAACATTTTCTTGTAACATCGACATCTGGACTCATTTTCCCCAAATGTATTGACAGTGTCCGCTCGAATCGCTCAGCGGTCACGATCAAGACCGAATCTATCATCATTCGAGTCCCTTTACCTCTCCATAATGCACGATGCGGGTTCGAACTTTTCTGGAAGGTCAAAAGTCACATACAGAGAAACATATAAACACAAGTATCACTAATTACCTATCTGAAACACTAACGTCATGAAGACCTCCTGCAGATAGTGCGGTAGATTCTGCTACTCTTTACGAAATAAGTGTCAGTTCAATGCGGCAAATATGTTTAATAAACCTTTTGAAAAAATGCGCGTGACCCTATGGTAACACATAATAGGAATTCTGTGTTCATAGGGGTCACTTAAAAATTAGGGATTGATGGTGAAAATGGGCATTAGTTTGCCATAAAAATTACCATAACAGTAATTATCGTAATGGCAACATCTGGACTCATTTTCCTCATATGTACTGACATAGAATCGCTTAGCGGTCAAGACCAAAACCATCATCATTCGAGTCCCTATACTTCTCCACTCTCCATAATGCACGATGCGGGCTCCGACGATTTGCGACGCAATCGCGGGTCCCCAAAAGATACACAAGGTAACGAATTGCCAATAAAAAGCTAACAAAATGCTGTGGGTAAGCATTCCGGTCAAAGCTGTAAATCCCTGGTTTGGGGCAATAAATCCGGGGGAAAATATCGGAGCCGTGTAATACAGTTAGATCCGATTGTGTGGGATAAGGCCGCATATTCGGGACTCAGTCTATTTTGAATATTAAAACTCGGGAGATGATTGCGCCTTTCGTAAGGTATTTCGGTATTGACAAGGGTCGTGGTTGCTTGGCCCCACGGATAAAGCCTGTTGTTGTCATGTCCCGTAACGAATTGTGCTCTGATTAAATTCTTTATAATATTCACGACCTTTTCAGGGCACGTGGGTCGTGGATACATCACAAAGATTGCTCTTCCGCCACGTGGGGACAAACTATAAATACAAAGGATTTATATCTTTTCATGAGGGATATCATATTAATAGAAATTTCTTTTGTTGACAGGTATGAGCGAAAAGTAGTAAGAGTGGAGTTGTGGTGTCATGGTAGGTAAGTATAAAAAAATAAATCAGTTGAAAACGTTATATGGACAGGATTTGTCAACAAATTGCAACTTGAGCTTTCTTTGTGCACATAGGCTTAGTGGTTGTATGGACATAAAGACGTATTTTACTTGATTAAATCCTTCGTGTTGCCTTTTATTAGCCGTTGTCTAGGCCCTAAAACTTTCACGCAATAGTAGACATTGTAAGCAAATCGAATTTCTCCATCATCTGCGGTTGACCACGCTCACGTATCGGTTCACGGTAGAAAACGAATGTTACAACAAGTAGAAGTCGACAGAACAATATGGGCAGTGGACCGTCTCTTAAACGCTTCGAAATACAATCGTTCAGTAAACTTGAACGAGGGAGTTTCTGAGGCCCTACTATGTACAAACATTTTCATGTTTTCGATTCTATCCATCTCTTTTACTCATCACAGAGCGCGGTTATGAGCGAAAGTGATAGACGGAGAAGAAGATACGGTAAAAGTATTACAGAGTACCCCTGCCTGCGGTTTGAGCAATTACTGCAGATGTAGGCTTGCCATGCCTCGAGACCCGTTAAGACTTGTATTACGGTAACGGCCCTTAGCCCGTTCTTACTGTTCGTCGAGGTTTTTGCAATGGGTATGAAGACGCCATTAATCAATTAGTTGTACTTGGCATACTTCTTTTAAACTGTCAAAACAATATTTGCAAGTACGAGTACGAGTAGGTATGTAGAATTTGTACGAGTAATGATTCAAGAAATAACTGCTTTTTGAAGGCAACTAACCGTAGTAAAAGAAATTCCTCCTTTTCTATTTTCAGCATTACTATGGCATGAAAGAATCCCTAAAATAATAAATGAATGACACTGAGATTATTCTTTATTCGAGTAAGTAATTTATATTAAGAACTGAGTACCTACTCATCATCATCGTCATCATCATTGCAGCCACAGGACAGGACGTCCACTGCTAAACATAGGCCTCCCCCAATCGAGTACCTACTCGTACCATAGAAATGAGGACTTTTTAAATCCCATCTAATTTCAGTTTCAAAGTATGGTAACCCTAATCCAACAGAATCAAACTGGTTACACAAACCGAGTGACCGAGTCGCGCGGGTTTGCTTAACTGTGCCACAGTACCTACACGTGCGTATGTCTCCCAATAAATGTTGATTTTCATTTGCCACCTGCGTCTGTGATACAGCGATAATATCTGTGTAAATGGACCATTTAAAACAAGTTGACGGAGTTTAGAAAAAAATCGGATTTAAAATTAATAATTATGTAGTGTTACAGAAGGTAGGAACGAGGTGAAATCAATAAGTAAAGATGTTACTTGTATCACTGTGTAATGCCGAATCCACCAGAATAAAACATGTCGGTAGTTTTTATACAATCCAAAACTTACTCTAAAGCGCTGAGGGGCACATCCGTTTCCGTTTAAGGTTATTTTATATTAATTAGTTTTTAAAAGACAAATATATATGAAATGAATATTAAAATACATGAAATAATTAGTCCTAATTTATAATGAATTTAGTTATCCAAAAATAATTGATTTATGGTTTAACAATATTTTAAATTAAGCAGACAATCAATGGCGTCTATATCCGTTTGGCGCCATTATTGTACTTATCCATTATTTGTGAAATCTCAATGAAATATCCTTGAAAAATTAAAATATAATAATTGTCTATTGTAGAAATAAGTTGCTTAATTATTAATAATAATATAATCCTTCTATCTGAATAAGTGCATTAATTTCCGGTAGCGCCCATAAGGGCGCTCACCTTAAAACTTGTAGCAAAATAATTATGAAATACATTGTAGTACTGCTTGCAACTTATAAATTAAAATAGTTAGATAATTAAAAGTGGTGCATCCGGGATGTGACGGCGTGTGACGTAGCTAGGCACGGCAGGCATTTTGTAACAGTAGAGTAAATTCACCATAATAAATAAGTTTACAGACAGATTTATGATCATTCTATACGAACTAGAAGCAATAAAGAATTTGTTGGTGTTACGGTGGACAGCCGCTCGGGTGGGCGGAAATAACTAAAATCCTTTGGTTTAAATAAAGGTGTATTTCTTCCAAAATGCCCAGGCGGATATCAAAACATAACTGTAATGTTTTTAGAATTAATATTGTATTTTATATGATTATTAGTTGCTTATAAATTATTGTAATAATTTTGGTGGAATTTAAAAAACCAATTATTAAAATTAAATACTTTACTTGATTACTTCCTGGACATAGTTGCAGATATTAGAATGGTTTTAGAATTTATTCTATATTATATTCAATTACATATTTCATGTTTATTTTAATGTAATTATTTTAGAATTTTTATTGTATACAATTTAGTAATTTAGAAATAAATTGTTATTTAAGTATTGATTTTGACTACTTCCGGGGCATGCTGTCGATAAGTCGTTTCGAGCCGGTTGACTTTGACGAATGGAAGGGGAAGTTGCCTTATCGCGGGCATGCCGCCGGAAGGCAGTTCGTTTGGAGCATTTAAAGCAAGAAGTACTAACTTTAAGGTGTTATAATGTTGGAAATATATAAATTAGTATCCTGAATAAATAAGTAATTGATCAACAAGTAACTTTTCATTATAAAACTTAAAAACAAAAGGTAACAAAAATAATAAAAAAAGTATAAACACATAGATAAATATCAAAAGAGGTTGGTCCACCCATTGGTTCCCAACAGGTGTGCAAAAATAAAAATTATAGTGTACATTTTTCAAGTCTTTTTATAGCTTAAATTCTAAAAAAACAATCGAAATTGCTCACTCACTTTGTATCTCTAACCAACGTCGCTCGCATCAAATTAGGAAGCGAAAAAACTGTAACTTCCCAAATTAGACAGGGAAAAAACTGTAACGTCCGGAGCCCTCAATTTCCGAAACCTCAAACGAACTATTCCCCTTCGCTCAGCCATAAACATTGAAGCTACCGCAAAATGGTCTATTCGTTCATTATTAAGTCACACGTAATGACCTGAATAATGATAAACATGATTTATAACCAGTTTTTATGAAACTTATTTTAACTGATTATGGGGCTAAAATTAAAGCTCGGGCCACACGTTTTATTTAAATATTCACGAGCTATTTTTGTGTTTATACTTATTAAAGTTATTTTCACCTCCATTTCTTTGAATGAAGCTCGAATTACAGCCATGTTCTTAGAATAGTTTTCCCTAACAAATTCAATGTAATATTACAAGTAAAAATATCATAAATGTTCCCTATATTGCTATTGATATGTTTGTGATTGTGACACATAGGTACACAACACTTTTCTATCATTTAACTTTCCCACGAACTTAACACATGAGATTTTTAAGTTCGAATCTTAAGACGTATCTACGTCGCACCTTTAACGCGAACGCAAAATGGGCTGCCCTCTGTTCATCATTTAAAAGGTTTTCAAATACGGCTAGTATTTGCGCGAATATCGTTTCACAGGCGAGGCGATATTTGCTGTACGGTATAACCAGGGAACTTTGATGAAATACGAGTATCTTTGCAGAAAAACAAACGGGCTGGAGTGGCACGGCGGACGTATTCGACTTTGAGTACCCGTTCAAATAGCACCTGCACGAATAGCACCTGGCCTGTTCCACTTAGAGCACCTATCGATATTTTGGTCAGGTGCTCAGTGGAATCAAATTTATTTTTATGACGTATTCCACTTAGAGCACTTACAGTAGCCTATAATCCTGGCTGCTAATGTATTTGATAGACAGGACGTCATTAAATTCTTCAACATGGTTATGTTGCCGTGGTATTCTTGGTAAGGTTTACGGCAACTATTTTTTAAAGTTTAAAAAGGTAGTCACGAAAAAAAAAACCATCCAAATAGCTCCTGTAAAGTTATGTTGCCCTGGTACTTTTGGGAAGAAAATGATATTAATAACGTCCTGTCCAACAAAATTAGCAGCCAGCACTAGGCTGCTGTGGTGTAGGTGCTCTAAGAGGAATACTTAAATAAATTTAATTCCACTTAGAGCACCTGCCCAAAATATCGATAGGTGCTCTAAGTGGAATAGGCCAGGTGCTATTCGTGCAGGTGCTATTTGAACGGGTGCTCAAAGTCGAACACGTCGCACGGCGTTGCGGCGCTATATTGAATCTCTGTGCGGTCTTGGCAACATTTGGGGCTGTTATTTGTTTCCCTCGATATGGGCCCCTCAGGGTCTGAAATAACAGAGGGCTTTCGTACTCGGAAATGCATGGTCGTATTCGTATGACATGAGTTATTAGGCTAGTCAATAATAGATTGTACGAGTAATGCAGAATGTTTCAGGATGTGACTGTAAGAAATTTCATTTAGGTACTTGTATATTTTTAGCTAGAAATCTACATAGTTTATACAATACACTGTATTGTTTTCCTTGTAAAATAAAATAAAATAAATAAAAATAACAACGTGATCATGTCATTATCAGTAATCGGATGTCCAGCACTGAACAAAACTTATGGATTTCGTATACAGCACGTCTTGAGTATAATAATTATGAATTTTGCTAATAGAGGTAAGTATTGCTAAATTACTGCCTGTTTTCATCATCAATCCCTAATTTTTAAGTGACCCCTATGGTAACACATAACAGGAATTTTGTTTTAAAAGGGGTCACTTAAAAATTAGGGATTGATGGTGAAAACGGGCATACATCTCTTAGAAATATTGAAAACTTCAGCTTTAGCTGCTCTTCCTATGGCAACACAGCAGATTGTGTACGAGTATGTACTCACTTTTTTTTGCAAAATCTCACCTAAGATTACAGTATTACAACGAACTGTATGCCACATGGCTTAGCTCGAAGAAAAAGATATTAAAAATAACAGTTCTCATTGTTCATATTTTATTTTCGATCGCAGTATCCACAAAAACAATTTTCATACGTAGATAATCCGTGTGAATGCTTCTACAGCTTCCTTAATTGTTTTGGAATACAATAAGAACAACATCAAAACATAACTCGCCAATAATAAACGAAATAGCTCTTCAACGAAACAATTTCCCATCATTTTACACGCAATGGAATCCCGTTTACAAAGGACGTGTGCCTCTGAGGCAGAAGAATAAAAGAATACAAGTTCATCTCCCAGATAGGGCGGCATGTCACCTGCAGTGTTGGTACGGAACTACGAAATCCAATAAAAAAGGAAAATTCAGTTCCACCCACGGCATTGTCTTTTGGAACGACATTGTAAAACAATAAAAGGTATACGTTTGGTTTCGACTGCTGCAGTTTTAGTGATACAGTTTTATTTTTCGAACAATAAACAAAACACTGTTGAACAATTGAAGCGTGAAATGAAGAATTTTTATGCGCTTTCAGATCTGACGTTTTTATATTATGTTTTTGCGCTCTATATCGCTCTACTTATACGCCCGTATTCACAAACATTACTATGAGTCTCACAGTGCCCGTGGACGCACACGAACCAATCACAGAGCTCTATTCAACGCTGTGCGTTCGATTTGCTACTTCACTTAAGCAAGCATCGTTTGTGAATACGGGCATTAGTATCGAATACGGAAAAAGTTTATTTCAATATCGCTCTACTATCTATGTCTGCACTTATACTTACACGAGTGAACCTAATAAAAGTAGGTAACTCGTACTTTAAGATAAGTAATAAATCATAGACACTAACCCATTCGTCAAGTGTATATTTTTGGCTCCGTGAACAGCTGTTACTTATTGCTTATAGAACCTTTTGCTATTGCATTACAGCTTATTTCACCTTGAATAAATAAGTGAAGCTTATTCAGCGATGAAGGTCGTAACGGGACATATCCGAGATCAGTTCCAATGCCTATTAGGGTTACCATAATTAAAGGCGATGTTTCCAGGATGTGTACGTAGGGCAAGTCTCTGGAAAATACTGCTATTGAATACAGAATGCATTGCCATTGAAAGTGTTGTATTGTTTTATAAATCTTAGGCTAGAGATCCCCAACAGATGATTTATCATTTACTTTTTAAACGTCAATTTGTAAGTTTTGTAACAAAATAATTTGTTCATAGGTGCTACCTATATACTGCTCACTGCTATTAAGTCTAAGAAACCTTTTGGTAAACATCTACCGGGTATAGTAATGATTAAATATTGTAAGAACAATCAATTATCGTTTTAATTTAGCACAAAGTAAGTTTTTTTTTCAAATTATGGTAATCCAGTCTATCTGTAAAATGTTAATACCTATATCTTAAAACTTTTAAAGTAATTACAAATTGCATGGTTATCCTAAAACCTGTTGCGTTCCATTCAATCAGCGACGTCTCCGAAAATTCCTCCACGCTAACAGTACATCAATCCCGTTCGCCATAAAAACTTGGCGACCTTAGCGACAAGTTTTTGAGCTACGCCTGCGCCGGACAATGTTGCCATTTCTGCGAACGGGGCGCGCGGTACCGTTCATTTTTCTCGTTATTTACAACATCTTTATAGACATAGACAGTTACCTATATGTTTTTTATTTAGATGTTTTGGTTCAATGTGTGACTTACGATGGTGCTACTTGTATTGCCAGTATGAATAATTTTTTGTATGTTCCAAATTTAGATTACATGATACAGCTTGGGGTGGGTTGCACCATCTTAATTTAACTTTGACAAACGTCAAAAATCTGTCAAATTCCATACAAAAAGCATCGGTTGTCGTCATAGTTACCATCAAAGTTAGGTGGTGCAACTCAGCCTTAGTCAATAAAGCTTTTTTATTTGCATGAGAACTAGCAAAATTAAACGGCTTGTCTACTTAGTAAAAAAAAATCGAATTCTCTCAGCTTTTAGATATCCGACTAATTTTGTCAAAATGTATACTTTCATGGCTGATTTTACGAAACCAATTATATTAAAACTACTCGTAATATTTAATCAAGATCTGATCGCAGTTTACGTCAAACCTGACTTTTAATCTTTGATTAATAAACTTGCTGTGATTTAATCGATGTCAATAAATAAATCTAGAACTCCAATTAATTACTCCTTGGAAGACTTGTCGTTTTATTCCGCGTGAGTTCTGGGCAAATTGATTAAAACTAGCTAAAGTAAACTAAAACTTATCAAAGTTAAAATTGAGTTAAGGTTAAACTTTCGCGGTAATATTATTCACTGAACTAGGTTCCTTTAACTTTTCCTTTGAAACTTTACAACTCAGCGTTTAAACATACGTGTAAAGAGAAAAACATGCATTAGTATAGCCTGAAAACATTCATAATAAGTTTCAGTTATAGACTGATAATACCTGAAAAAATGTTTGGTTATACACAAAAAAGTGACTGGCGATCTAACTACTGTTAACTTGATGTCGTGCATGACTGTACTCAGGAGGATTTGATGAGTGCTGCTGACAACGCCACTCTTGTGGCGGAGTTTTGGGCTGACACTGTGTAGGTTTGTTGTCGACACGAAAAGAAGAAGAAGAAGTATAAACTATAACCAAACCAAGTTCGCTGGTCACTTTTCTTGTGTAAGCAGTAACCAACGAAACATTTTTTTCATGTGTCGGTATTTGCCATGCGGCTCCTAGGTTCCTACCTATATGCAGTTTTCGTAATTCCCACCAATAGTGTAAGTACCTACTGCATTCGTATAAGTCCTCTATTGATATTCGTGGTGCAGGTAGAGCTTTGTATTTAACGAATTGCTGTACAATTTACAGCGTTGATTGGATTTCGTCGAAATCACGTTCTACATTCTACAACATACCACATATCGGATTAGGGATGACAATTTCTTGCCAGAAACAACTGCAGATCGTATTTTATTAAATAAAATTTAATAGAGGTTTGATAAAAAAAAATAAGTGTTCAATGATATTGTGAATCCAGGAGTCCCCCCTTCCCCGTATTATTTCGGAAATATAAAAGAGAAATAATTAAAAACGAAAAACGTATAATTTGAAGGACTTATATTTCTTCACAAACGTGTTATTAGCCTGAAATGATTATTAATTAATCCGAAATAACAATAAATGCCTACTAAATGTTGGTTGACAACCCCAGATCAGCAGTAGTAATACCGCGCTGCAAAACAATTGCAGTTTCGCAGTGCGAAATGTGTATTATGTACTAAGCTCCAATGATCTACTTCATCATACCGAAAACGGTTCGGTACCGATCTATAAATTCTGAGAAAACCACATGTTACTAAATATTTTAATAATAACCACTTAACATCACGTTGGTGTATTTGTAAGACATTTTACGAGTAACTCTTGCAGGATGCAATTCATACAATAGTAGAGATGGTGGAATTTAAAGTTAAACACTGTAGTATCTTCTTTGTTTACAATATCTAGTCACTATTATACTCGTACACTATTTAATACCTCTCGTAAATACCTAGATATCTAAACCATTTTATATGTATGTGAAAATAGGTAGAGTTGGTGTCCCTAATAGGCAAACGTCATCACCTTTCCTGTATTTCTATCTAGTCTGTATTGACAATCAGTGCCGGATTACTCAATGCCCTAGGCCCTAGGCAAACCATACTTATTTGCCTACCCCCGTATGCGACTTTTACGGGTTAACGTATTTTATTCGAGTACACATTGCGACTAGAATGCGCGGAAAATAGTTTTTATGTGCCTGCAAATTTTCTTGGGCTCTTTTTGGTGCCCCCAAAGACATGATGCCCTAAGCCTACGCAATTGTTTAATTTGCATGGGCTAACCCGGTATTATCTATACTCGTACTTATAATAAATCTGTAGAGAGGTCAATTCTGTACATGAAATATATCTTCAAAATAACTATCAGGGGGTGATTAGTGATTGATACTGATGCCAAAAATGCAATTAGTAAAATTTTTGTCTGTCTGTCTGTCTGTCTGTCTGTCTGTCTGTCTGTCCGTCTGTATGTTCCTTATAGAAACAAAAACTGTTCGACGGATTTTGACGAAATTTGGTACAATTATTCTTCATACTCCTGGGCAGGTTATAGGATACTTAGGAATTCCCACGGGAACGGGAATTAGCGGGAAAATCCTTTAGTATGAAAAATCTAAACCGCTTAAGTTAGAAGCTTGAAATGGCAATGCCAGATTTTGTATGGAAGGTGGCGTCTTTTTTTTTCCGCGCGGCCATCGACCAAACCTTGTTTTTTGATTACAAAATGGTGTAATAAACCAAACTTACTATGGCATGTATACCTCTAAACTCAGTCTGAACTGAGTTACGAGCATTAGAAGTTTGATGATTTTCATACTAGATTTGCTTTTTGCGCGCAAGTTTTGTAAGAAATTGCAACAAAATACTGACATTGTATGTGTAAACAAACAATACTATCCATCATAGGCTCCAGACATCAGTATGGAGCAGAATCAGCGCAATAAAAAAATAGCGCAATATTTTGTTGCAATTTCTTACAAAACTTGCGCGCAAAAAGCAAATCTAGTATGAAAATCATCAAACTTCTAATGTTCGTAACTCAGTTCAGACTGAGTTTAGAGGTATACATGTCATAGTAAGTTTGGTTTATTACACCATTTTGTAATCAAAAAACAAGGTTTGGTCGATGGCCGCGCGAAAAAAAAAAGACGCCAATTTCCGGCATTGTCTTTTGGCATGCAGGTACCTTAGTAAACTTAAAGCTTAGTTACAACAGGATATTGCAAAATTCCCACGGGAACGGGAGTTAGCGGGAAAAAACATTTGTATGAAAAAATCTAAACCGCGTAATATAGACGAAGGGGGTAAAACGGGATCCACGCGTACGAAGTCGCGGGCGGCCGCTAGTTGACAATAATTGTCAAGTAAGTAAGCGTCAAATAGTTCGTGACATCCTAAGTAGCCAAAAAAATCGCATAAATCGCACGTCATAAGGTTGTGTTGTCAATTTTTTGGCCACTTGGGTGTCATGAACTATTTGCGCTGACTGTACCTAGTCATTGACGGCCATAGCACTGCTGCCAATCTTACAGAACACAGTGGTTAATACATTTCATTTCGTAGAGTAGGTCAGTTTACAAAGGTTTACCAAACCAAACCAAACCAAGGCATACCAAAAGCAACAATTATTGCTGCTTTTGGTATGCTACCATGGACATAAATTACTGTCCTTTAATAGGAATTGTATGTTCCTATACTGAAACTAACAGCAAATGGCGGCCAATTAGAAACCTCATTTGGTACGGTACAGTGTGGAGATCGGAACGATAATTATAATTGCTTTGCATTGTATGCATCTGTACTAACATTGTATATACCTATAGATAAGTATTTGTCGTGCACATAGGTTACTTTCTAAAAATTAAAACTATTCCAACTGTAAATGCAATCAAGATATTGACTTTAATCGTGAACGAATGATAATAAAAATATCGAGCTGTTTCAATATTACTTTTGAGCAACTTAACATTATGCATTATTAAAACTAGACCACAAAGAACAATAAAGAAGTTAATAGAAATAGATAGGATGTTCCTGAATATGTTTATGCATTGTTTCAAGGAATTTTAGGTGCGAAAAAGTTTAGGTGCGCTTCATTAGGTGCGCTTGGAGAAATACCTCGGTTTGAACTCAATAGATTTGATATCAACACACTGATCATGATTTTGAATAAATAAATACCACTTTCGTCTTATAGATTCCATATATTTTATGTTTAGAATAGATGACGTCGGTATAAACCAGCCGAACTAGATTTGGACGACAAAACGTAGCACGATAGCACGAAAAATTAAATCAGTGTTAATTGCTTAAAACAACATTTGTGGTCAACGACCTCTATCTGTCAAATGTTACAGTTACAGAAACTGTTACTTGCCAGTACCTCTAGTACGAAAAACTTTCGAGTTCGTTTCGTTGCGTATTCAAAGTGTCATCGAAAAATTTTGTATGAAAAATTAAACAGCGCCCCCTAGGGCGGCTATAATATAGGGGGCGCTGTTTAATTTTTCATACAAAATTTTTCGATGACACTTTGAATACGCAACGAAAGGAACTCGAAAGTTTTTCCTACTAGAGGTACAGTTGTCATTTTAAGTGTAGTTGTTCTCATAATCTTTTAATTACTGTTTAACAAGAGAAGAAAGTTGATTTTCATTATTGTATGAATTTAATGTTCGAAAGATATGCAAAAATAATGACAAAAAAAAAGAAATGTTTTTGTAGTTTTGGAATAAAATTGTACTGTATTCACTGTGTGAAAAACATTTTCAAAGTCTCAATAGTTTTCTGGATTACTGTCCCAAACTCTAGACGACTATTTACTTACAATATAATATTACTCTAATTAGAATTTATTCCTGAAAACGAAATAACGTTCTTCATATTTCTTTTTTCATTTAGTGTACAACGCATTGTTGCCATTGTGCCAAAGGGAAATTACATTGCTTTATTAAGAATTAACAATTTTGAATTAACAATAATTTTATTAAAATAATGATATTAAAAAGTAATGAATTTTCGCAGAAAAAAATCCATTGGCTTTCAAGTACTAAATGGCTTTTGAGTCAAAACTATGAAGAAACGGAAAAATTTATTAAATAAATAATACCAAACACATACACACCACACATACACACCACACATGCATACATACACGTCATACACATAAAACATATTTTTAGTAAATCTCCACAACACCTCTAAATTATCGTAATAATTTCAAATTGTAAGATGTACCTACTAACCTTAGTAATTATGTATCTTGGGTTGGAGGCCTGGTGCTCTAAGATACAGGCAGGATTCTGCCTAGTTTAGACACCAGTCTCCCACAGACAAATGTACCAAACTAAATTTAAGACTAGTTTTAAGAATCTGTTTGTGGAGAGAAAATAAATATATTATATTTATTATTATAAGTCGTGGTTTGTTTGAATTAATTTTGTTTATTTTTACCTCAGGATACTGTAATGATACACCATATACACCCTGCATAAATATTTATTCATCTTTATTCTAAGCTACTTATTCTTGTGACAATCATAATCAAGCACAATATTCTAATATGATATTTAATTGTTATTTATTAAAGATAAATGTAGCTAATGATAGCTGCTTGTAAGACATTTTTACCATACAAAAACAAATATTGTAATACTCGTAGATAACTATGGCACACCATCATCGATGCGGTCTATATCGAATGCGTTGCAGATGCAGTGTTGCATGAATTTCTGCTTCTATCAAAGGAAGGACTGGCAAATGGGTAAATCATCCGACAAAATGGTACAAACAAATCGATCACGCACCGGACGAGGCATTGTCCGAGTCGCAGTAATGAGTCGACGCATCTCATTTGAATGCATTGTCGCTAGAAAGATATAGATAGGTACCTAGATAGAAACGCTATAATGTATTCCACACTGTCTATTAGCGACTTGTCACTCCAATTTGACAGTATTTTTGTATTTGGGACAAAACAGTGAAACATCTTTTTGAAAGCTTGACCATTTTTACCAATTCTTTTTATTATATGTTCGTTGAAGTCCAAGGATGGTTCTTCGAGAATTTTGAAAAATTCGGGAATTCTGGGAGAAAAGTTCGAATAATTTCCAGGAAAACCCTAAAAAAAAAAACTCAAAACTTCACCCCTAAGGGGGTAAAACGAGGTCCACGCGTATGAAGTCGCGGGCGGCTAGTTGTAAATAGATTAAAAATCTCAACAAACAACATGTCATTATCACTTTAAAATAGTGTTGGATCATCATACAGTTTAATTCCTTTTTTTTGCCTAAACCAAAACAAAACAGTGCACTCTCTTGGGGTTTAAGAGAACTTACTTTATAGAAATTGGCAACGTAAAGATGTTCTACGCGGGCGAAGTCACGAGCACCAACTAGTTCAACAGCATCACACAAAAAATGCCATTCTTAACAAAGCCGCGAAAACTTTCTTTTAAGCTTAAAAGGCGGCCTTCGCAAGAATCCCGAGTACTTACAAGCAAACTGAAAGAAATTGTAACTTTTTTCGAAAGATGTCGAATGCCTAAAAGGGAATCTTTAATAACGCTTAATGAATGCTCGCCGGCAAGAAACTAACTACTTTTGAATAAAAAATCGCAATGAAGATCAAATTAAGTAGGTTCATTCCAACATTGAAAAAAAAAACGTTTAGTTTTTTGCAAGCAACTTTTACCATTGCACCTAACGTATTCAACTTCACATTTCTGTTTTTTTTTATGTGACAGCAGGCAAACTAGCAGACGGATCACCTGATGGTAAGTGATTACCTTCGCCCATAGACACCCGCAGACCCAGGGGCGTTGCAGGTTGTTGTCAAATAAGTAACACCTGCAGTACACGGATATGAGATAAGGTTCTGATGAGATATAACTGAACTTATTTTATCGTCTGTCGACAGCAGGTGAAACCTCAATCCTATAGGATTCATTTTCGTCATGTAGGTAGTTGCTTACCCTATTCTAAAAAAAGGAAATAATTATACATGTAGCACCGTTCTTAAAAGAAAATTAAAAACTACATTGTTGTATGTAATGAATTTGCTCAATATACGAGTAAATACAAAACTTGCCTCTTAGGCCTACCGTCTACCACTATGTTAGAAAAACACTAAGAATACATCAGTAGGCCACGAAAAGAAGATAGATTTGTGTATTTTAGCATTTTTTGTGCTAAGGTCTGAGGTTTCTTTGCATAGTTAGTATTTTTTTCCGTTCGTGGGTAAAAACGCTCATTCCTTCTTTTTAGGATTCCCTAAAACTGTCTTAAAAGAAAACTTTATTAATGAGACCTTGAGAATTATGTAAGTAGAGTGTTTCTAACGCCCGTATTCACAAACGATACTTGCTTAAGTAAAGCAGCAAATCGAATGCTCAGCGTTGAATAGAGCTCTGTGATTGGTTAGTGTGTGACCCTGTGTGTCCACGCGCACTGTGAGACCTCATAGCAATGTTTGTGAATACGGGCGTATGGGGTCAATTTTGGCAGGTACGATCGTTGAGTTATAAGCTGAAATTGAGCTTAATATTTATTAATATGTAAAATATGAACGTGTCGAATGATTACCGATAGTAATGTGATTAAAGACATAAAACTATACACACTGTGGCACTCTATGTAGTTGTAAATAAATGCTATTTAGCGTCAAAAATGTGCACCTAGTCTGAATTCGTTTTTTTATACATGACCAGGCAGGTATTTGACGGCCATCGCAAGTACGAAGTTCTGATTGTACGAAACCCTTAGCACGCGAGTAAAATTCCCATCTGGCTGGCTTTTTTCCGTTCAGAGGCCAGTTTTTTGCAAAGGCATTGATTTCATCTAGCCTAGCCATCTGCGTCCCAGACTATCTGATGTTTTTTGTTTGGTAAAAAGAGGGGTAATTTGCATGTAGCACGTCTCGGGAAAAAGAAATAAGATAGCATTCTATGCATTATTAATATAATTGTTGAGTTATTTAGTCTTTATAAGGATTAATGTTTTATGCGTAACAATGGTAGTGCACTTTTATGTTTAACTCTAGTTTATATTTTTTTGATGTTTGATAGTTAGAATTTTGTCACTTTCATTATTTTTTTCAAATTCTCCTCAACCCTTGACATTGCTTCCAAGAATTTAAAATAATGTAAGATTTCTCTCAATACCGGTTCCACGCCATAAGTATTTTGCACTGTTTGGGAAAAAAGCGGTTAACGACGCAAATAAAAAAAAACACGAAAAGAAGAAGAAGAAAAAACAGATAATAGACAATTAAAAAGGTAGTATTCAGAATAAGACCTATACTTAGCTACTGTATAATTATTTTAAGATTTTACCTCTCGAATAAGAATTACGTTATGAGAATTATTATACCAACTACAATTTAATTGTTTGTTTCAGATCAATCTCACGGTCTGTAACACAAAGGTGAGTTTATTAAGCTTTTGTAGGTACATTTGATTGATGGAAGAAAGTTATAGATTAGGTATTACAAGGTGATTATTTTGTACTAGCTATTGTTATCATATCAAATAGATCTCAGTTCAGTATCTTATAATGAGGTGTATGACAAATCTATTAAGATACTTTTTTTGTAAAAGTTACTGCTGTTAAAGCGACCCAAAGTGAGTCTTGCCTTCGACAATAACACCCGTATACAAACGATGCTTGCAAGTGAAGCAGCAAATCGAACGCACAGCGTTGAATAGAGCTCTGTGATTGGTTCGTGTGTGACCCTGTGCGTCCACGCGTACTGTGAGATCTCATAGTAATGTTTGTGAATGCGGGCGTAAGTCTCCATTTTGGTCTATTCTGCACTACCTTAAAAACCTTTTAATGAAAAAAGCTTGAACTGAATAAAAAATAAATAAGTTTAATTTTAAAAATATATTGCCATTAATTTCAATAACTTTACGTGTAGGCTTGAGAGGGAAAAATCATGGACTCCACTATGATTTTTTTAAATTCCTGGCTTTATTTTTTCCATTCGTGTAAAATATCACCCTACGGCGTATATGCAAGATATTTTCCATCCCATTCCGTTAAGGGGATCCGCTTGCAATAACATCGCAAGTACTCTTGATTAATATCAAGGTGTTTGCCCTTATGTGGAAAAAATAGCAAATTAGCTTCTGAGAGAGACGCTCTGTTGAATATTTATACGACGCTGGTTAGCGTATAGCGTGAATAGAACAGTTTAGTAACTACTGACAGTCGAGACTGGCCTTATACAGCAAAAACATAATTATCTAAAGAACAAATTAGACAACGAATGTGGGAATACCTACAACACGCTTAATAAGATTATATGTATAGAAAATGTTTTTGCACCTTTAAAATTAGTTATTAGTTTATTTTATTGTGTTTTTATAACTTTGTGAGTCTGAGTCGACTGAGTTTCTTCTCAGCATTGGCTCATTTACTCTCCCGAAGCAGTGGTAGAGTTAAAATTATACTGGGACCTGTAAAAGCGTTTTTTAAAAGTCCATTTACAGTTAATAAATGACTTTTATGAGTTTTTATTGAGGCTTTTATGACATTGAAACACTGCAAGTGCGGTAGAGACACCTAATAGTAACACTGTATTTTTTCTCTCACTTTATTCACACTGGCTGAATTCTTTAGTCTTTTACGCGAAACGGCGTACAGTATAAATTGAATGTAGGTACGTAATGAACTGGCAATGGATCGTTATTATGTTACGCGCGTCGCTCGAACGTCGCCTACTAATAGCACGTTACTATGGCCATATCAATGAACCCAGAATGAAGTTAGGGTTAACTGAGAGCGTCCTAAAACCGTACTGTAAGGACAATAAAAAGAGACACCTAATAGTAACTCTTTATTTTCCTTTCACTTCATTCTACACTGGCTGCATTCTTTTATCTTTTAAGGCCCAGAACAGACGGTGAAACGCAGCTGCAACGAAACTGCAACTGCTAGTTACTTTTGAGTTGCATCTAAGTTTCCGCCATAGCGTCCGTTGAGAGACCACACATGACGCGACCAGTTTGAAACTTTCAGTTTTAGTTTCATTCATCAGAATCATCACAAAGTTGCAGTTTCGTTGCAGTTGCGTTTCACCGTCTGTTCTGGGCCTTACGCGAAACGGCGTACAGTATAAATTGAATGTACGTAATGAACTGGCAATGGATTGTTATTAGGTTATGTCAATGTCGTTCCTTTAAAAGCCTTAATACTACCTACCTTTACACCCAGTAAAAATGTAGTAACCTGCATGTAGGTAGATGTTTTATTTGGCCATTGGCGACCTTTTCATATAGCTGTTGCCAACTAATTTGGGATGTACAGTGACCCAAGACAATGACCCGTTCAAAGGTTAAGCTCAGTGTAAATAAAGTGTCCTTGTTTCCTTGTCAATAAAGGAAGGCTAGACACTCTTTTTATACAGTCGACATCAAAAGTATATTAAGGTTAGTGCACTCTGCGAGATTTAATTTTGTACTGAATGAAAATATGTAGATACCTAATGTTCAACTAATGTCTACTGAATCCTACTTAGGCTGGGTTGCACTATCTTACTTTAACTTTGACAAACGTCAAAAATCTGTCAAACTCCATACAAAAAACACCGGTTATCGTCAAAGTTACGGTCAAAATTAGGTGGTACAACTCAGCCTTAGATAAGCAATAAAATATCATTATGTAGGTACTTTTTTTGATACTGGCTATAATGAGCTAGCCGTACGAAGCCATAATGAAAAACAAAAAATAATTACGATGCTCAATTATCTCAACACAAGTAATCTAGATGCTCAATTGTCTTTTAAAAAGTACCTAAAATTACTTTATCAAAACCAACTACGGTGATCAATGTTTCACAAAAGCAATATTTTGATTTAAATGACAGAGAGCGGGCAACAAGGGTTTAATAAGCGTAGACAGATGAAGATTTAATAAATGAAATATGCTCAGTCATTTAATGAATTTAATTAAAATGATAGCACCGTTCCGCTTCATTACCTACAGATACAAATAGGGTTGAGAAAATTTTATGACAGTATTACATTATTTGTAAATACCTGAGTGGGGCAACTTAAAAAATCACAGGTAGGTACAGTTTATACATACGGCTTTAATGAATAGAAAATAGTACTTTTTTAAATTTTTAGCTTAAGAGTACTCATGTAAATCTACTTATGTATGAGCTTAATTGAAAAGTTCGCAATTAAAAAACCAGGCCATAGTCAACAGCACATCAGACTTAAAATCATTTTAGAAAATTGCCCCTATTCGTTTCTTTAGGGTGCCAATTACTTTGATGTTTCGTTTCGTATTTTTACAGTCGGTGACAGCCCTATCGCCCGATGGATTGGCCTGGCTTCATGCTGGACCATTATTTATAATATTCGTTTGGATTTAGTTTGTTTCAATGGATTATTGTGATGTTATTATTTGGGCCATTCATTTAGTTAAATAAGTTTGGACTGTTAAATTGTGCGATGGATCGGCGATATTAAATAATTATATTTTATCTGTATTTAGTTTCAGAGCATTAAAGTAGCACAAAATTACATGCATGCTTTATAAGCGATTTCATATTTTATGCTGGTGTTTCTCAAGGAATCGATTAAAACTCGATGAGTCGATAGTGTTCACTTCTTTAGTCTCCTACTAAAAGAACGTGGAGGTAAAAGATTTCGAATGAGGTATTAACATAATTATACTCTAACAAAAACACAAATAAACAGAATAAACAGAAATATCACTGAAAGATCTACGAGTCTAGCGTCACTTTGCTCTTTAGTTTGTATCGTACCGAAGATTCGTTCCTATCCTACGGGGCATTGCATGCTGCAGCTGAAATATCTATTGAACAAGTATCAAGATACTTTGCACAATAGGTGCCATGTATCCGATTCGCAAGGAGAAAGGCGCCTTGTATTTTTAAGAAAGGAAATTTCGAAGGAAGAAAATATCAATTTTATTCTTGTTTTCGTGTCGTAAACTTAGCTCTTTATTTTTTAAATTTGATTTTCAATGAGGTGAAATTTCTTGAATCTTGTTTGCGCTCACTAGTTGGCGTTTAGGAAATAATTAGTTGTGTTAATATCGAATATTCGAATGTCTGTTCTTTTATGAATATTCGACTGCTAATAAAATATCTAATGGCCAAATAATGCGTGTCACTAAAAAGCAATTTTACACTCAATATTTTTTCACACAGCGCGAAAAAGTTTTTATAAATGTTCTCTTTTACTGGAAAATCTTTGCAAAATCTTGTTTATTAATTAGTAAAACAATTAAATACTTATTCTATGACAAAACTTACCTAAACCAAGTAATAATGCCTTATTATATTCACATGGTGTAATACAGATAAGTCCCATACAATAACAATCTCCACCTTAACACCTATGATCTACCGGATCCCTTACATCGCAAGTATAACGTTCGCTCGGCTGAGTATAACGTTTGAAAGGGCCATTGTATCGTAACTACGCACTAATCACTGATCTCTATGAAGCGTTAATCGATTTCAAATTCAACCCTCAATACAGGGTGGTGATTTAGACACCTGCGTTTATGTATTTAGGATTGCGATCAAGTTAATCTACTTTAAGTAAAGGTGTAATTTTACAATCGTAAAGCAATAGGTATTAAACTCGATGAGATTGTTTGAATTTATTCCGTCACCTACTCTCAACACCAGCTGATATGTTGTCCCGAAGTAGTGGTAGGGCTAGCTATGTTTCGAATGAGTGTAATTGCCCTGAAAGAATACATACTTATTGTGACGGGTCAGGGTGTTACTATGTATAATATGTATGTAATTAAAAAAAGTATATAAGTAGTATATCCGTTAAGCTAGCACCCATAACACAAGCATTAAGTTGCTTACTTTGGGGCTAGGTGGCGCTGTGTGAAATTGTCCAAAGAAAAAAAAATACTAACAGAATTTGAATTTGAGATAGGAGCCAGTTTCTACGAAAACCTTAGTGTAATTCGTGGGCTTAATGTTGCTGCTGGAGATTATTAGTGAATAGTTAGCATAATGGCAGATTATTTATGCTTGGCAATTATTTAAATTAACAGTATGTTACATTGCCAAGGAAACACGTGTTGTACTTGTATGCGCATTAATAAAACGTTCGACTTTATAACCGAAAAAAAAACTGCTGTCGAATCCGGATTTTTTTAGTTCACTATTCGAGTTTGCCAATCTGTCCCGTACACCCTGTATGTAGGTCGATACCTGTGAGGGATTTAGAGCGGTTGTCTGTGACAGCGGTGACAATTGATGGAGCGCGCAAAACTGTGAAAGGTTCCGATTAGTTCAATAGGAAGGTTCCGTATACGATTTGAAATTAATAACCAACTAATTATATGTTGGAGTCTTTAATTAAGATGTTAGAGATTTAGTGAGCAGGTTAAGTAATTGATCTGTGCACAGATACAGGGCATAGTTTGTCATATTCTAGACAAAATTCATATCAATAATTAGTTTCTTACATATTTACTTCTAGACTATTGTTAACACTTATATGTAATTTTGACCCCATTAACCAGATGTTTATTAGACACCAAAGTCAATAAACGTTATACTTATTGCCATATGGATAATTTCCGCAAAACTTGCAGCAAAAGTCAATACACCTACTTGTATATCTACTGCGCAATCCAAAGCATCATCCTGACTTACTTTTACAAAAAAATCCTGCTGTTGAAAGTTACTTAACAGTTAAGTCGATAAGATACGAGTAAACTACCGTAAAACCAAAACCCAAAGCCAAAGGTTTTAACCTCGTCCTGCGCAACGCTGGCGGGTCGCACAAATCCGTAGAAAATTGATTCGCCCCTCTATCTTAGGATATAACGATACGGTGCACCGGGAGCTGTATCGAGGATAATATAAACCGAGATCCAAACCGACAGCTTCAACTATGCTTTGTATGGAAAGACAATATTTCTGGGTCGCTTGCTCCAGATTAAGGCTAAGTGCTAACGCTTTATCCTAAGTGAAATGGCTTTGTATATTTTTAGAGTAACAAAAGGTTTTTAAGAAAACTGACGTAAAAAGAAGAATGTTCTGATAGATGCTTATGTACACGGATGGGAGTATAATCCAGCTTGGCCGCCTAAGTTAACAAATGAAGATTGCTTCGCTCTTTTTTTACGCATTTTAGGCTTTTTATTTTTAAATTCAGATTTGGTCAAATACACACATTTTATAGTAAACTGCCGTAAAACCAAAACCCATAGGAGCCAAAGGTTTTAACGTCGTCCTGCGCAACGCCGGCGGGTCGCACAAATCCGTAGAAAATTAATTTGCCCCTCTATCTTAGGATATAACGATACGGTGCACCGGGAGCTGTATCGAGGATAATATAAACCGAGATCCAAACCGACAGCTTCAACTATGTTTGGTATATAAAGACAATATTTCTGGGTCGCTTGCTCCAGATTAAGGCTAAGTGCTAACGCTTTTTACTAAGTGAAATGGCTTTTCTTTGGATATTTTTAGTAAGAACAGGTATGAGCTGACGTAAATAAAACGTCTTGATCGACAAATTAATATTTGCGTAAATTAATTTACCCAACATTTTTTACATAGTTTTTATGCGCTTGACGAGTAGTAGCTTGTTTTTCTGTATAAAATGCTCCAACTAAGTAGTTCCAATATTTACCTACCTATCGTAAAAAAATATAGAAAAAACAAATGACAAATTGTCTCTCAGTGCCGTCGGAAAAGCGTTGATTTGTTTGTGTGAGAAATGGATGTTCTTTTTTCGAATGTTTACGCCCAATTAGTCACAGAATTGAGCAGTCACCCCGAGCGGGTTCGTTTGTTTCGCGATTTGTCGAGTTGACGCCGCGTGAATACAACGAGATTTGCCATTTTGACGATTTGTATTTGCAATAATTTTCGAGAATTATATTGTACTGGATAAGACGGACATCTAGTTTTGTGCTTTAAACCAAATTATTCTTTTATTTGTTTCTCATCATCATCATTCAGCCACAGGACGTCCACTGCTGAACATAGACCTCTCTCAATGATTTTTAATTCCTGCTACTTTTATAAGGTCGTCTGTCTACCTTATGGATTGGGTGGACTCTCTAAGCTGCGCTTGGTGATACGCGGCCTCCACTTGTTTTTCCACATACGTGCGCGACCCAGTAAAAATGTAGTAAATTTTTTGTATCCACGATATAAACAACTATCAATATTTTTATTAGCAATAAATGACAAATCAGTTCATCAACCTAGAAACACGACTTTTGACGAACGAACCTAACAACTTGTTAGGTACTTATTAGGAACTTATTAGGTATTCTTGCAAATTCGTACCAATTTTATCCAGATAAGATGCCACATTGCTTAGTTTCATATGTCGTTGGCCTTATTCGGGTCTCCTTGAACAGAAGGCATCGATAATACTTTAACAAAAGAGAAAATCAGAAGTACTCAATCAAAGTAAGTGTTACTCAATTTATTCGCAGCGTGAACGTAACGAGCGCACACAAAGGCGTCCTAGAAGATAAATCCCTTTACGCTAGATTTGAGCTGCAATCTATTCTTGACTATACATTGTCCTGAAGTTTGGGTGTAAATCGCCCTTATATCTAGAGTCTTTTAGGAAAAATTCCATTGGTTATCAACTCAGAGCCATGATTTGAACTACTCAATCATTGGCTCACGTTAACCTATATTTCGCATTTTTGTGACTAAAGGTTATTTTCTGCTATTCGTTTTGATAGGTCCGTAAACGTATGCTTTTTTGAGCCATATGTAAATGAAATGAATCATCTGAAATCTGAACTATAAATCGGGTATTTTCAGCGTCAGATCCTCAGTTAATGAAGCTAAAAGCTGTATCTAGATGCCTCTTCACTTTCGCCGCCTGATTCCTGATAGAAAAGCCGGAAAATTGGATATAGCTGCAGTGTCGGCACGGGCGCTCACGTCGATCGACTCTGAATATCGTCAGTGGGCTTTCCTTGTTCTCCACGTCAGCAATACGGGCCCTGGAAGGCAACGTCGCAAATTGAAAACCGAACGAGTTACAAGCCGATGTGTGGGGAAATTGCACTCCCAGCATTTCCATCGTTATACATCGCGACAATCATCAATACAAAATAAACTCTACCTCGACAAAACACGATACACATTTCGTTGGCGATGCCGATGCAGCTAATAATGGATTGTAGCAAAAATGAGAGGATAACGTCGCGTATCGCCGTGTACAGGGACAAAGCGGGCTATATAAATTCGAACTCTTTGTCTTTTGCCGATATATCGAAGTATGCTTTCAAGCTGGAAAATAAACTACGCGTCAGTTGCATCGCGTTTTAACACGCAGGTTTGTTTAACACGGATATTGGAAAACGATACGGCCTTTCCGATCCTTATATCGTGCTGTTTCAGGATTCAGTGTGGGAGAATAGGTGTAAGCTGTATTGTAAAGAGCAGCAACAGTTACCTACGTTGGGTTTAGTTCTGAATATTCCTGGCCATTCGGCGAATGTTTGTTTTGGATTTTCACTTCAAGAAAAGAGTTGCGTTTCAAAAATATAGTATGGACTATATTCCTATTCCACTACATACCTCAAAAGGGTCTCAATTTGTCCCATAAAAATTTGACAACCGTCTTCTAGATGTCATAAGCTCAACTATTACATAAAAGTTCTTTTTTGATCTTATTTGGCAATATTACACCATATTAAATACAATTGTTGCTCTACTCGTGGGAAACGAATGCAATGTTTTCTTTTTCTTCATCTGTAGTCCATGGCATATGATGTGATCA
Organism: Ostrinia furnacalis; assembly: GCF_004193835.3. NCBI lineage: Eukaryota > Metazoa > Arthropoda > Insecta > Lepidoptera > Crambidae > Ostrinia > Ostrinia furnacalis. Next base: position 520,900 of record NW_021132101.1, on the reverse strand, counting down.
CATCTGATGGTTGTAGTGAATGATAACAATCGGCTTTTCACACATTAATTCGTTTTCATACATTTTCACTGAGTTCCCAGTATGGTAGTACAATGTAATATGGTACAAACGAATACAATGAGTAAGTGAGGAGAGAATATGACATGGCGGTTGTAATCATAAATGTATTAGAATTAACACTTTGGTGGACAGTACAAGTTAAGAATTACTTCCCAAATGACACTACTTACTTACATACATTGCCTATGGGCGTAGTGTCAATATAAAACGAGTAAAAATTATGACGTCTATAGACGTTCTGTCGTATCATTCTTGAACGCCCGTGGACGTTACTGTTCATCAATATGTTATTACATAGCAAAATCGTTGTCGCCGCTCGTCTGTCGGGCTATGTAAGCCCAACTTCGATTATTTTATGTACGAGAGAATGGTAGGTTTTCTGCTATCGGTTAATTTTGAATCTCACCAAGTATGTGTAGCAAATGATACCTTAGCCGATATACACCTATTAATCGACAGTAATTCATCCCAACTAATATTATAAATGCGAAAGTAACTCTGTCTGTCTGTCTGTCTGTCTGTCTGTCTGTCTGTCTGTCTGTCTGTCTGTCTGTCTGTTACGCTTTCCCGCTTAAACCTCGCAACCGATTTTGATGAAATTTGGCATAGAGATAGTTTGAGTCCCGGGAAAGAACATAGGATAGTTTTTATCCCGGTTTTTGAAACAGGGACGCGCGCGATAAAGTTTTTCTGTGACAGACAAAATTCCACGCGGGCGAAGCCGCGGGCGGAAAGCTAGTATAATAATAAAATTCATGCATCGCTAGAGACTGTTCATGAAAGGTTGAGTTTAGAATAAACGTGAATCATTAGGGATCCATTATAACTTTATACCAATGACATAGAGCCCAAAATGAGTCAAATAATATTTTTTTTCTCTATTAGGTAGTTTATAAGGTAGTTAATTCTATACTCGAGCGTTACGTCGAAACAGGATCTTTTCTGAAAATAAGAAATCTTTCTCAGGAAAAGTTACCAAAACTAATAAGTGGCTATGAAACTCAGCTAAAGGTAAATAAAGGATACATTCAGGCTAAAGGTAAATACATTACCAGTAAATCTAACGAATGAAATGCTCGTTATAATCTTAGCTTGCTAATGTGGGATCTAGAGACGAGAGCTTTAGTAGGTAATTCAGATAAATATGTCATACAAATTGGATCTGAATTAAGCAGAACGATAAAAGTTACGAAGTAATATATTTATTATTATCACATATAAAATTACATTAGATGATGATAGATAGATGTAATGGTTTGAGATATAGAGATAGCACTAATTGACTTAAATAGACTTTAATATAGTCAATTAAGAGCTTTGTATGATTTTAAAACTATGAAGAATATTGATATATGTACGTATGACTGAAGTCTATTATATCTTATTGGAAAAATAAGTATAAAGTTTATTAATACGAGTAATTAGATAAAAGGTGTAGTAAAATTTAGAAAAAAAAATATTTGGCGGAAATTATTAAAATGTTATTTCCCTGGTTTTCTCGTTCATCTGAGTAAATTAGGTAGTCTCATGTTATGGTACAAGAGGTGTACCTACGATAAATAATATTTTCCCTTATCTACGAAAAAATACGCTTCCTTTTAGTTATTGCTCTTCGGTAGGGGAAATAAGAAAAACACTTTTATGAGTGCGGCTAATTGTCAATTTAGGATTAAATAAAGAAGTCCTGTATTTCTTTGTAGAGCTAAGAAAAGACAATAGCGCTAAGTATAATAAATTAGAACTAGAATACTTCTTAAGCATAGCAAATAACTTGCTCATGGACTGCCACTATGTAATTTCCTTTTTTCTTTAATGCTACTAATAAATGCAGAAATTTTAGGATTTTATTTCAGGATCAGAGGAATAAATAGTAGTTAGGTAGTTCGAAAATAACAGAGTGATTATCTTTTGTTTTGAGTTTTGATACATAGAAGATAGATGCGAGCGGCGTAGGACCGGTCTTTGTGGAAATCATTGGGGGAGGCCTTTCTCCAGCAGTGGACGTCTTTTGGCTGAAACGAACGAACATAAAAGAAGTTTCTCCTAAGTGATGAGTTAAACTGATTTCCACATCCAAAAATTAAGCGTGCAGTTCACACTGTCGATTTTTTTGAATTTGTCCGTCAGACTGTTCACTTCTCTTCAGTTGAACTGACCATAAAAGTCAAGAAAGCATTAGGTAGTCATCTAAATTGGCTCTGTATAAACATCTGGCACAAACCTCTTTCAGTTCCTTCCATCCAAGCCCGTTTCATTTTCCTAGAACCTAATTAGGATGAGCGGTCACTGGCGAGACGCCAAATCGCTAAGAGCCATCTAGTGTCGATGTCATGAGATTCGCCAGTGAGCGTTTGGCTTTAGTAAATGGGCTATCGTGGCTGCGGGTCTGATGAAGACTGGGATTATATTACTTGAACTTAAACACTGCTGTTATATACCTAGGTACATAAAACACCAGCTACCTACCACCACAACTACCTAGTTGTAATATGAGTAGGTGCTTATAACATAATGTATGTATGTATAGTGTGATATGCTGTCGGCTGTAAGCACACGACAAGACTGAAAACCTTTAGTTTTACAAAGTCATGGTACCTACCTGTGTGAAGTTGAATCAGCAGACTATGTAGGTATATTACTTGAGTTCTTAAAGGATTTTTAAAACGAAAAATACAATTGAATTAGCGCACTTTCAATTACGAGTTGTAAGTTTTAGTTGGCTTAGTTATCTTTAAAAAACTCGTATGTCAGAAAGTTAAAGATAACCACAAGGCAAATGAGCGCAAGCCACTAAAAATTAAACAATATACCTACGTTTTAGCGATAGATCTAAAATAACAAGCAGTTAACGAAATTATTTTGAATATTTTAATAATGTACGAATTTGTTAAGTGCACACTTCAAAACTGTGGGCTGAAAATTCTCTGAGGCTGAAAAACGGATTTATGAAGACAGACAGATTTAGATATTAATATTAAGACTTCAAAAACAAAAACAATTGAAATACGAGTCTTATTGTTTCTAGATGTTTTGATGAAAAGTCAGCGCAGATATTAAAACGATGTTGATGTCAGAATAAAAAGGTCAAGAGATGTTAAATTCAGTCTTAATTAGTCTTTGTTCTTGATTTGGGGACATAAATCTTCAACTACAACACTCGTATATTCATCAGTCAAAGTCAAAAGACATTTATTTACCAAAACTAATTAAATGAAGTACAGCTTACAAATCGTAAAATAAGTTTGAGATTTTTTTAGACATGTGCGTATGTTCGTTCGTTTTCGTTTCATCCAACAAAATAATGACTGTTGGACTGATGCTTTCCCCAAGGATTTTCATAAAGACCGTCTTGCGCTGTCCGCATCCAGGCACCGCGCCCTTCACCAGATCGTCGGTCCACCTAGTGCCTCCATGCACTACGTCTTTGCATTTAGGTATAATGCCGGTATGTTGCCGAAGTAAATTTAATTTTGCAGTAGGTGCCCTATTAAATCAGCTTTCCATGTACTTAGTTAAGTGTCTTATTATCGCTAAGGAATCTTAATAAACCATAGTATTCAATGGAACCACTGAGCATGACCAAACTCAAGTTTAATTGAGGCGAAACACGAGGTATATGAAAGCTATCGAGGGAAAATAATAAATGATTATTAAACTTGAGATATTAGGTTTATTACTGTTGATTAGCCATAGTTATTTTACTGTTTTGAATAAGTACTTAACACCTTTCAAGTATTAATTAAAATTAATTATTCCTAATATGATCTGAGTTTATGATAGAAAAGTTTTTATTTTATTGTTTATTACACTTCGGCCTATTAACGTCTCAGCTAATGAGATATAATTAGCTATGATTAAGGATTTTAATGATAGGATTAAATTAAGTAGTGGTAAAGAAAGGAGTTTAAAGTTATTTACGGCACTAGTAAATAGATTTTACGACTTTTGAAAAACATTAAAAATGTCAAAGGTATTTAAAATTCCCCTTCTAATGGAAAATAATGTGGTATCAAAGATTCAAACACACGCGGACGTAGTAAGTGCCTAGTATTATTTCAGTAGTTAGCATTGTATGGCAATAAAAATGTAGTGAAAAAAAGAAAATATGGATACAATACGTATTGGAACGAAACAAAACAGTTTAATCGTGCTGCGCATTGCCGATCCCCGCGGAGGAAATATACCGCTAGGGGCTCCACACATTGTTGAAGTAATTTCAGGACACAGTTATGTAAAAAAATCTACCGTTAAGTTACGTTTAAAATGATGTTTTTCACATTTCAATGTGTTTTTTTAACAATTGAACTCGCTTTGGTGTTATGTTCAATTAAGAACGTTCTCCATATTAAGGAGTTCTTTTCTTTTCGATCCTATTACATCGATTCCCATAACCGTACCCATAAACTCCAACACTAGGCACTGGAACATTAAGACGATAAATCCAAAATATTAATAAACGAAACTAAAAACAAAACAACACAACACAAAAACAAAGACTATCCGGTCATTACAAAGACTGAAGGACCCCCTACATAGGCTGGATACAAGCGCCTGCATGTGCCCGGGCGCAATATCCGGGCCAGTGGCGGGCCGACGCCATGATACGCTGATAAGAATTCAATATATGTACTCGCGTTTACATTTCTTGGCCGGATTATATCCAAGCTTAGCGGTGAGGCATTCGGTTCAGACCATTTTATTGGCTTCAGCTTTCAGCAATACGCTCAGTTTATCGTTGAGTAAACACAGTTTTTGGACGATTTTCATACGTTTACAAATCTAATGGAAATACGGTCGGATGCTTTTAACGCGTGCAATATTTATTATGCAAACGCGATTTAGCATTTCCACTTGTTTTGAAGTACATTTGGAAAATATGGCATGGAAAATATTACACGACACAGAAATATTTCAAATCAACGTTACCATTCTATCATTTACTAACATGTAGATATGAGGTCACTATGATGTCATATTTTATGACCTGGCATCAGCCATATCTTAAACTGACCGACTTATGTAGAGCTTTAAGCTTTTACCTTCTGCAGAACGAAATTATATTTTCGGATGATCAGTTTTTTTTAAAGACATTAGCAAATTGTAAATACAAATTAGTGATAATCCCATTAATCCCTCGTGCTAAGCTAAATAGGTATGCTTGTGTTACTAAGTGGGCTTAAGGCCGGGTAGCAGAGAAAATGGCGAAAATGAGGTTTTCATTTTTCATTTTTGAGGCACTAAACAGTAAAATTAAAAGCTAAGATTTTTATTGGGCATGGTTGAGGATATTTTCTAGGGCTATTAACGGATGGAAACACGATTTGATGAAGTTGACTCGATAGAATAAATTCCCAAAGTTACCTCTATTCGTTTTCTATTTATTGTTTTTTTTAAATAAGCGATTTGAGATTCTAAATCTTTTACTAAACTAAAGTTCAGAAATAACTTGAGGGCTTTTAACGGATGAAATTTTTATATTGCGTCTTATTTGGTTACTATGTTAAAAAAATGTGGAAAAAATCGTCCATGACCGCTTGGACAAACTCAATCAGTCGCGCGGTGGCGCTTACGGAGGATGGACGCGTGTCAGTTTTTTGGCCGTGACAGTTCGCGATTTGTCAATATTTTTGACAATGATGACTTTGATGAGTCACAGTATAATAATATCAGTGTTACTGGAGAACGCTTAAATTTTTGATAATTAAGAATTATCAATTTTGTCTACCTATTGAAAGAAGAACGGTCATCTGTGAGGTGACCCAGGCCCGACAGAAACGAGACATACCTCAGTTTTTTTGTCATGTCTTAATTAGTAAAATTATATATTTTTTAAATGTATAACATTATGTATAACACCAAAATATTACCCTTTGTTTTTGTTCAGGCTTAATACAAAAACTAATACAAAATGCCTATTTATCACCAAAATTGGTAAATGTATGTACCTATATGTTTATTACAGCTGCTATGGAATGTATCTAGGTGACCTGGAGATACAGCCGGATTATACAGGGTGGAAACGAGAAGTTACAAAATCCAAAAATTCAATGTTACCAGCTTCCATAATCTGTAACCTATTATTGGTACCATTTGAAAGAGCTCGTGAAGCACTTTCAGAATCAGTAACTAGTTTTTCGATATCTTGTATAGTTTAGAAATAATCGAGTGAGATCACTTATCGTTCCATATGTATAACCAGTTAACCACCCTGTATAATCTGGCTGTATCTTCAGGTCACCTAGATACATTCCATAGCAGCTGTAATAGACATTTATGTACATACATTTACCAATTTTGGTGATAAATAGGCATTTTGTATTAGTTTTTGTATAACGCCTGAACAAAAACAAAGGGTAATATTTTGGTGTTATACATAGATTTCGAATATAAAAAATATATAATTTTACTAATTAAGACATGACAAAAAAACTGAGGTATGTCTCGTTTCTGTCGGGTCTGGGTTTTTTTTGTATGGGGTGTGACCGTTCTTCTTTAAATCGTTCGCATCCTTTTAAACAAAGACTCTACTCATGATACATAGTACATTACTCAAATATGAGACAAAACCAATGAGTTAAAATTACATTTTAATAGTACCTACATACAATCGTCTTACACTCTTTAGAAGAGCACACTGACACAAATAAATAATAAAAAATACTGTTTAAGGTCTGTAGCTAAAAGTCTAAGCTGTAAGATAGAAGAATCTTCTAGCCAAAAAGATGGCAGATGCAGCAGATGTCAACGGATTTAAAACTGGAGTTCATGTCACTCCTTGTAGGCTTGAGTGTCTAGAGCGTCCCTTCCTCCACCATGCGTAAGAATTTTCACAAAAATACTGTCCTAGGTCTGTAGCTAAAGGTCTACGCTGCAAGATGGAAGAACTTCTAACCAAAAAGATGGCAGATGCAGCAGATGTCAACGGATTTAAAACTGGAGTTGATGTATGGAACGGTCGCTTTTTTGTAACTGGTATGTATCATTCAAATCAATGACTAATGTTTGAACTAATTTGGACATATCAAGGTCTATCATTGGTATTTTTTTCAAACTTCTGCGTTGAGCCATTTACGAGATCTGGGACATCACAAAACATTACCCCAGCAAAATTCTAAATAACTTGAGAACCGGAACACGAACAAATTTTGCTATTCGTTACTACGCAACAAGAGCTATCTATCCATGTATTTGGTTTCGGGATAGAACAACTTTAAAAAAAAAATTGCCAGTAATGTTTGCAAAATCTGTTTTTTCCTAATAACTTTAAAACTATAATTTGAACGAATTTTGCTATTAGTGGACAAATTTCTGCTTACGATGGACTAATTATTTGCTATACTCTCGACTGTTTAAAGCACAACATTTATAAAAAAATTGCTGCGGTAATGCACTCCTGGTAACCGCGTGTGATGCTCATTGCTCATAGTGATTTTCGATACAGAGCCCCGTACATACGTTGTACATAAATTATGGAAAGAAAACACCCAGACTAATACAAACAAATATGTATGCAATTTTAGTATGATATTTTTATTTATTAATAAAAAAAAAGACTGAACAAAATTGATGCGTGTACTAATTAATGTAATTAACCTCATGCAAAGTTTCGTGAATGGCAACAACTATAATTTATTATCCAAGCTCTAAAAAATCGCTACTACGAGTAACTGATCATAAAATGTTTTTCCAATCGCACAAGCTCCCGAGGATCTACCGATAGGTCGGGTGACGTAATCTTGAAATTCTTTTAGCCGGCGTGGAACTTCCGGAAGGTCGGGTGACGCCACGCCTCTTTGAACCGTGTTTACTTTGGCAGTTATATTCTAAATTTATTCGATTCTAAAATACAGGGTGTTACTTTGCATTCTTGCCATATTTACAGAGGTGACTATATTACTGATACTGATCACAAATCCGTTAAAAAATAATGCCCGAAATTTTTTTTTAATCTTGAGTATTTTATTTTATCGACAATCTGTTAAACACATCACTAATTATCGTAACGCATGCACATCACTTGTTGGCGATGGCGATGAAGACTTTTTTACTTTTTATTGTATTTTTAAATATCTTTTGCAATCTATTGTCTTTAAAATGTCTTTTTGACACTTGTAAAAGACTGAGAAATCCATCAATCACAAATCACGTTATAAATTATACAAAAATGTCTGAAGTGTATTCAAACAACGAATAATTTAATANTGAAAATATTATCTACATATTTAAACATTCCGTTTAATATCATTCGTCTGTATATCTCATTCGTCTGTGTATCTCATTCGTCTGTCAGATAATCGATGCCTTTTCTGTGATCGTAGCGGTGCGTTGGGGCAGCGGCGGCATCGGCATCTTTGAATCGATTACGATTTCCCGTCACTAAATGTTGGCTGTGACGTCACAGTAGGTATTAAAAAGTCGGCACGCTTGGTTTTAATACAGATCGTGCTACTTGCGTTATCTATGTATATCTATATCTGTGAATGTAGGTTAGTTTTTTCGTTAGGTACCTATAAGTATTTCCACCAATGTACCTTTAAAATACGTTCTCTTCTATGAGGATGGTAACCTGTGTTTATATGATTTATTTTGCTTGCTTAGCTTCATGTGAGCACCTAGTCAACACTCTACACCATCGGTCGACTGACTAAAATAATTAAATAAACAGTAGGTTAAATTTCCAGTAAAATTATATTTTTTCTTATTTTAAGGTCAAATACAGTTTACAAATTAATATTTGTGTATAGAACTCACATACAATATTGACAGTTTAATAATTTGAACGAAACACCTTCAGTATTTTGATATTTTTAGTTGAATATAATGAGAATTAGTCAAGATTTGGCTAAAATAGGTAACGATTCGGAGAATATTTAAATTATTAATAATAAATATTAAGTACAACACCTATTCGTTCGTTTGTTCGTTCGTTTCACCCAAAGACGTCCACTGCTGGACAAAGGCCTCCTCCAAGGTTTTCCACAATGAATGGTCCTGCGCTGCCCGCATCCAGGCTCTTCCCGCGACCTTCACCAGATCGTCGGTCCACGTGATCAAATAAGAAATGAGGATATCCGCAGGAGAACCAAAGTGACCGACATAGCTCGCAGAATTGCTAAAATCAAATGGCAGTGGGCGGGACACATAGTTCGTAGAGACGATGGCCGTTGGGGCAGAAAAGTTCTCGAGTGGCGACCACGGGCTGGAAGACGTACCTAGTGTGGGCAGGCCTACTAGGTGGACCGACGAACACCTATTCATCAATTATGGACCAAAGCCTATCCAAACATTTGCTAAAACCCGCTGTCCATAACACAAATCTTAATCGACTCCGGTCCTAATCGACGCAACACTATCGAGAACGCAGCCGATATCGATAAAATAAGACGGCGATGATCCTAAATAGCTATTTGTTGGCCATCCATCCCCTCAATAATGCTTTTCCGAAGACGTAGGTACTAAAAGTAGGCCCTAAAGGGTTGTTAGGGCGTCACTAAACGTTCGTATAAAATTATAAATCAGGACGCCCGATAATCCGGGTACAAAGCACCCCCGAGCACACGTTTGTGATTCTTTTGTCTATGGAAATAAGAAGAAAAATGCTCAGTGATTTTAGGGGAACACTGTACCTCCCTCGACGGTGGTTCTAGGAGAGAAATAAAAACTGCCGATAAGGCCGAAGCAAGGAATGGGTAATAATCATTATCTAAATGACTTACGACCGAAGAAAAGTTCGTGTTTGACTTTTAGATTCCATTTTTAAGACGGAGAGCTCGCTGCGAACCCCATTAAAAGATGGGAACGGGATAAAGATCGTAGAAAATGTATCGGGGATTTGTTTAAGCAAAGTTTTTCAAATCTTTTCAAAGGTTGAGTCACTTCGACAGATTAAAAGGTAAATTTCGTTCCAGAAATAAAATAAATGTAACAGTAGTCATTTATTTCAATGACATAAGACTTATTTAAGTAACTATAATTCATTTTAACACCTTTGCTGCGGCAGTAACTTTCTAATACTTTCCATTCCTTCGATACAAGGTCAGTAAACCTGGTATTAAAACTTACATTGTGGCGGCACAAGGCTTAAAGACCTTGTAAGATATATTAATTTTATTTTTGGCTTCATGTTAATAGATATTGTGTTTTTTTTTTCTTTGAATATTATTAATAATGCATTTATTGACATACACCTGAAGACGTTCGTGAATAACTTGTTTAGTATAAAAATTATAGCTATATTCAAAATACAAGGCCTATGCACCCTGTGCCGCACTGAAGTAGGGAAGTCTGGTGGGTATTCTAGGGATGTGAAATACAAAAATATCGATAGTTTAAATTAAGTTTTAATAAAAATTAAAAAAAGTAACAAACAAAGATGTTTTAATAATTTAGTCTAAATATTTTACAAATAAGACATACGTGCATAAATACTTAAATAAGCTATATTTAAAGAAAACATATTATTTAATGACATTTAGTTACAACTTTAAATGTTTGTCTCGAAAGACATTATTTAAAAATAAATCGTGTAGCAAATTAAATTATAATCAATTTGCAGTTTTGATTTTGTTTGTTTCTCTTGACGCCATGTCGACATGTGCGTTTCTTATCATCCAAATCACATGTGTTTGCGAAATTTCAGCTTAATTGGTTGCCTGGAAGTGGGTCTTAATTCAGCTTGCAAGATTCCACCCATACAAATATGAGCCAGTCACTGTAATATGACGTCACGCGCATAAAATGGCGGGCCGGCCGCCGCCCGCACTTTTAAAATTCAATATCTTGGAAACTAATTGACGTATCGAAATAATTCTTTCACGTGTATTTTTTATTTTTAACAGAGAATACAGAAAGCTAAAAAACAAAATTAGTGAACATTCTTCATTGAATCCAGGACCCACCGATCGAGAGAGATAAGTAAATTGAAACCATGAGTACCGAAAACAATACACAGTAATTCGCAGCATTCAATTTGTGTGTGCGCCAAAGTACAGTTTACAAATAGGTAACATACTCGTACAATGCCGATTGGTTATTTTTCGATCTAAAACGGGCGAGTGTGGTTAGGATGCCCACCGCCGGATATTGAAGTGGGCTACCAAACCTAACTTTAGAATTCGGTCACTGCGTCGGCAAAGCTATTTGAAATGTACAGAGTGTTTTAAGTTAGACTTATAGCAAAATGGTGAATAAAGACTATGTTTTTAAGTAGAAAACTACATAGGATAACACTTACCATCAGGTGAGATACAGGCCAAGAGCTTCCTCGTTGTGGATAAAAAAGAAGAAACATGCACGGAAAATTTATAGATGTTCACATATTTTGGCATTTATTTTGAGCAAATAGTGTCACTAAAAATATACAGTCATAGTTTATTTTGGAACCATCTGAACTAAAGCATTTTGTAAGTCACTCTGGTATCTAGTGTTAGAATGCATGTTTTCAAATATTGCTCCTATTAGCAGAACTTACCGTAATATCTACTGCCTACGTCAAAGTAAAACAAACTACCATTTCTACACCCTGTAGCTTTAAGCGAATATTGATATGGCAGGTGAGCTAGCTGCTGATAGTGTCAACACAGACGGGATTTGCTTACCGCCTTTGAGACTGAGGCAAGGTATTTCTCGAATACGATTTCTCTGCAAATAATGTAGGNGTCCAGTGCTTTAGATTTTAACCAATGACGATAGATGGCGCTTTGAATGACATACCTGGAACGATAGAGTTTTGAACAACTAATAAAAATGCTTTGTCCTAAATGACTGACGGATATCGTAGAGACCTGAAAGTTGGAAGGTGTGTTCTTTTTATGACGTAGGCATCTCATAAGAAAAGATTTTCCGAAATGGGGTCATGAAATGAAGGGGGTGAGAAAAGAGGGCAAAGTTTGTATGGGACAAAGTGATTCCTTGGTTCAATCTACTTGAAATGGCAATGCCAGATTTTGTATGGAAAGTGGAGTCTTTTTTTTTTCGCGCGGCCATCAATCAAACTTTGTTTTTTGATTACAAAATAGTGTAATAAACCAAACTTACTATGACATGTATACCTCTAAACTCAGTCTGAACTGAGTTACGAGCATTAGAAGTTTGATGGTGCGGTACCAGGTGCGCAGGGTACAAGGTGCTTCGACCTGATTTCGCATTGTGAAGACATTTTATTACTTCCGTGCGGTACCAGGTCTAAAAACCTGGTATTAAGGTAGGTACATCATTGGATTCTATTTTAAGAATACATCATAGATATATATTCATCACTTTCCTACACCGGACCCAATTGAAGTTATGCCTTTCGCACGACAAGGAAGACTATAATTTTCTTAGCAGCACGGTAAGCGAGACGTACACAAGGTCTATAGACCTGGTTTCGCACTCAACGTGTTAATTTATTAGTGATTCATCGTTAATATTAATATAAAATATGATTAATTAAGTAATATTAATATGAAATAGGCTCGTATGTTTAAAAAATAACGAGATATCCGTTTCCAATTATTTTAATTGATTGCGCAGTGTAATGTGTAATAATGTTTGTATCATTATTTTTAGTATTTCAAAGTTTAAATAATAGGAAGATAGGGCTGAAATTTCACTGCTTAACCACTCAAATATAAAGTAAGTGCTACAGAATCTTAAACATTTACATTATAAATTACCAATCTTATCAACCCTCCACTGTAAAAGAATGATGGCGTGATTTGTCTTGTAATTGAAAACCGGCGGTCGAGTTCAACCCGCAATGCACGGGGTCGCCGCCACCGACGACAAATAGCGGGGATACGTCTCACTCACTACGAGATAGGGACACAAATCAACCGCTCGCTTTGCAGGGTTAAGGAATCTCTCGCTTACTAGCTTCTTGAAGTCTTGAGCTTCGTGAAAGCCGTCAAATTTTCAGTCACGTATACTTTGGGACACAGTCTGGAAAGTCATATACTTTTTGCGGTTTAATATTTCACTCTTTTGAAACAGATTAAAATTTCACTTCAAAAAATTATAAAGTTACCTACCTTGATTAAAAGTCTTTAAAGTATCAAATTGTGTTTCATTTAAGTTTGTTGTAAAAGAGTTTACTTTACAAAAGATAGGACCACAAATCAAACGCTCGCTTTGCAGGGTTAAGGAATTTTTCGCTTACTAGCTTCCTGAAAACTTGAGATTCGTGAAATCCGTCACATTTTCAGTCACGTAGTTTCATATTACTCAATATCAAGTACCTACCTATAGATTGAAGCTTTTGCTTGGTATACAGTATTACAATATAATGTAGGTACTAATTACTGGCAAAATCTATAAATTGAGTTTTGAGCGTTGTATACTTAGAGGCATATTTTTAATCGTTTTTTGCGTTTTAAGACTTCACTTTTTAAGATTAGAATAATTCACTAAAACTTTGATAAAAGAATATTAAGTTACCTACCTTGATTAAAACTCTGAAAGTTCCTATCAGATTGAATTTTATTCAAGTTCGTTGCAAAAATTGAGATGCAACAATTAGTTTAGTTATGGTTTTTAAAATGTTTCTGAATAGTTAAAAGATTTTAGCATTCGATTCGGTTAGTTAGTGTCGACCTTGAGTTTACGTTCCTTTGAATATACAAAAAGTTTAATTTCTTTTGACGTTATGCGTCTATAAAATAAATGTGTTTTGAATTGCATTAATTATAAGTTATTAATAGTGAGATAGTTATAATTTTGGAACAAATAAATAAATTAAAATTAATTCATAGAGTATTTTAAACATCTTGTGAATAGTGTAGTTGTTAAGTATACAAAAAGGAGGTGTTTCTGTCGATAGATTGGATTTCTATTTCGTAGACCGATCCTTAGAAATCTTGCTAAATACAATTTGGGTTAGACACAATCCATTACCTACATATTTTGAAACATCCTATTCATTCTTTCTTTGTAATCAAATCGCCTAGACTTCTACAAAATGTAAACTGTGCAATGGTCAAAAAGTAATGTATTCTAGTAAAGTCTAGTCCTAACCTAATCCATTATTTCACAAAATGAATCCTTTAGTTCCATCAAAATAAAACAACGAGCGTCCTTTTAACATCAATTGAACAAGCGAAAACTGCATTAGCTACAAGTTATCTCAAGTAAAACCGTCTAAGCAAACAAACTCTACAACGCCGAAGTCAATTTTAAAGCTATTTGCATATTCAGTGTTTTCGAGATTGGCCTCGGTCCCGATATTCCCTCATTAGTCGGTATCGAACGACTTTATCATTACCGACTTTAGCAACTTTCCGAATAACGTTCGTACGTGCAAGTTTACCTTTGCGTGAAGTTATATCGCGCACAATACGGCTTTGGATAATAACTTGAGAGAGGTGAGCAAAATTTCTCGCCTCCACTCAGAAGCTCCATCGAATCGTTTAGTAAAATTGCGTTTATGGCGCAGCATCTTCAAAAAACATCCTGCATTAGAACCCGTTGTTGTTAGTTAGGAATAGGTCCTAACGAAGTATTTCTTAATTCGTAAAATTTATTAGCCTATTATTTATACTTCGCTTTTGCAATCTACACAGCCATCTGTCAAAATAAAATTAATAAAAAACTAGTAAAGTAATCCGAAGGAAGGTAAGAAAATTTCATTTCCTGAGTAGTAAAAGAAAATAAAATAGTGTGATTCCTGGCGGAGAAAATAAAATAAATCCTGAAACTCCACTATTTTCTATTGGTTGTTTTATTGAACAAGAACGCTGTTTACAGAAACTGGCTATCCTATAATGAAGACTGGAAATTTCTGAGAAACATACTTGCCTAGACATGAAAAATATTCCATTCCATTAAAAATGCCGTCAAGTTTTATTAGTACGATAATTGCTTACATCGCAATTAATTTTGTCTCTGTCTCTAGACTAAGGCTGAGTTGCACCATTTTACTTTGACTTTAACAAACGTCAAAAATCTATCAAATTCCACACAGAAATCACCGGTTATTGTTACAGTAAGGCCCAGAACAGACGGTGAAACGCAACTGCAACGAAACTGCAACTTTCTGATGATTCTGATGAATGAAACTGAAAGTTTCAAACTGGTCGCGTCATGTGTGGTCTCTCAACGGACGCTATGGCAGAAACTTAGATGCAACTCAAAAGTACTAACTAGCAGTTGCAGTTTCGTTGCATTTGCGTTTCACCGTCTGTTCTGGGCCTAACTGTTAATTAGTACGATGGTTCAATCCAGCCTAAGCTTTTACAGCCTGTGAAAAGCCTAACCAGCTACTCCATTATTCATGTCACTTAGCAAAAACGTCAAATGCGAAGCGAAATGCTCAAATAAAAGTCCGCAAGTTCGTCCACACGAGCGACATCCAAAAACTAACATCAAAGCATAAGTAAGCAATCCAGATGCCATCACAAAAGCTATGAATCTAAATCAAGCGAACCTCATCAAAGTTGGTGCGGTTGGCCGTAGGCGCTCCAACTCATTTTCATATTACGAACATAAATAAAATACGTTCAGAAGGATCGGTGCACAAGCTGACAAGAAAATCATAGCACTAATTTATTATTTCACTGTCGGTAACTCAGGTGACACACCCGGAATATCAATGAATTGGTCTATTTAAATTAAATTACAGAGAAAAGCCTCGTTTTATAAGGGTAGCTGATTTTACTAAGATCTACTTATTGTTCACTGCTGGACAAAGGCCTCCTCCAAGGTTTTCAAAGCTTTCGGCTGAAACGAACGAACTTATCGTTACCACTACCTATACTATAGTGATGACAATACATAAGTATTTGTAGGTTGGGTATAGGTATTTGAATTGAGACTTAGCGGGGATCCTGGCGCAGTTAATTTTAGGCTTATCGGGTTCTGATTTATTTAAACATCCCATAAAAAAATAAGTAGATAATTAGTGGAACCACGGTATTTATTTATACTGTGTACGTACAGAGAGCAGCGACAGTTGCTGGATCCAACAAAACTATAATAGCATTTTTGCGACGGCTTTACTCATATATTTTAGAGTGGAGATCTACTAATGAACTTGCTCACTTTATTTTTGAGTTAAATAGGAATTTAGTGTTTTCATTAAACAGCTTTTATGATTAATGGATATTAAAAACCGCAATGTATTGATAGATTACCAAGCTAAGAAAAGGGGTATTTTGCCTACTATTAAGCTGTTAGATAAAGTTATAAAATGCATAGTTTCTTTTGTCGCCAGGCATGTTTGTTTATGGTTAATTTAGCAACACGCCTTTTCCTAGAAATACTAATTACCTCACCAGAATCAGCTAATAGAATTAAATGAACCACCAATACTTCATAATGCTTATCAAACGATCATGGTAATTAATAAACAAGCAAATTAATACATAAGTCACAATTACCGCCACCGAAAGCAGTGCTGCCATCTGTTAATCTTAATCATGAGTTGATATTAATCGATGCGGCCCGCGCGAGGCGACGTCGCTCATTTATCTTCCTTCATTCTGTTTTCTGTCTGTAATGCCGACATTGTACTAATAGACTAATATACAGTAGGTTCTATGTCTGTACCCGGGTGTCATGTTCACAAAGTTAGCACAAACAAAGTTCTTTATTCAATATACCTGTAATTGAGGTCATATACGTATCATGTGTTAAACCATGTTAAAATGTATGAACTGTATTATGTATGTGACTTTGTTGGTGTACCTAATAAATAAATATTGATTTAAACCTGGTTGGAATCATGAGACAAGGAAGTTATAAAATTGTTATTGGGGAGATTCGATAATGGCCTTGTCTTTGAAGTAAGCTGGCGCTTAACTAAGATGAACGGAATTCAAATTCAAATTCAAATTCAAATTTTTTATTGCATATAATTATATACTTATTATTATTCCCAAGTGACCCGGTGCCGGTTTTGGTCAAGCTGGCTGAAGAGGACGGTGGATTGGCTCAGAGGTTAGTGGGGCCAATTATTTCTGTTTTGCAGATGAAACTATTTGGGAACGGTTAAGACGTAGATCTTGGATCCGATTATGATCCTGCCTGGTATAGGCTATTTACACGCCACCACTATTTTTATACATTTTCATGTAGATTTTCAGTTGTTATCGTCATTATCGTCATACTACTCGTATTATTAGTAAATCCAATGTACATCCCATCACCTATTTTTTGTTGCAAAATTACAACTGTTGCAACAAACGTAAGATGCTACAATGTTTATTTTGATGAGCCAGTTTGTAAAAACCAGCTTAATTGCACATTCGATTCTTTTACTGCTATTTCTTTCTAGTTTCTGTTTTTGTTCAATATTTTATTTTTTTTTTNGGTGTCTCCGAAGGTGTGGGCAGATGAGAGATTCAAACATTTTGGCAGCTGCTGATAGAATTGATATGGGCCTATAATTTGCAATGAGGGAGTTATTGCCACTTTTATAGACTGGAACTACCTTAGCCATCTTCCAAACGGAAGGGAAAACTCCTGCAGATAGCGACTTGTTAAATATAGCAAGTAGAGGCTCCGCCAACTCCAATGCACAAACTCTTAGAAATAAAGGGGATACATTGTCCGGTCCTGCACCCTTACAAGCGTCTAAGGATTCTAAACTAGCCAACACTTCGTCATAATTTAGTAAAGGTGCATTCAGACCCAGAGCGTTTGCTTTTAGGGCAGCAATAAAGCTGGGATCAATACACTCAGCCGGGCCCAGACTACTACCATCATCAAAGAAGCATCGGCAAACAATTCACAGATACTTGAGCTATCAGATGTAGAGGTGTGTCCGTCAGACATATTAGCTGGGTAACTACTGCTGCCTCCTCTTTTACTTTTAATCAAGGTCCAGAACAACTTGGGGTTGCTAGTGATTCCTTCCTCAAGTTTATCAACGTGTTGCTTGTAACATTGAGCGAGCAATAGTACCTAGAGTTCAGCTTGCAGGAAACGAGCTTACTTGATGTTCCGACATTGTGCCGTAATGCTGACATTACGAAGAATAATTATTCGCAATGGAAACAATGTGACTTTAGTTTATTTTAAACGCGACGCTTTCCACGATTAAAGTCCACATAAGTATTATTGTATTTTTACCTATTTATGTATCTATCTATACTTTAAAGGTCACTGACTGTCTCGACTCACTCATCACGAAATCTCAGAAACTACAAGTGCTAGGAGTCTCAAATTTTGCATGGGGTTCCTTTTAGAACGTAGGTGCTCACTAAGACGGGATTTTGAAAAAATTTACCCCTAAAGGGGTAAATCGGGGTCTATGCGTACTAAGTCGCGGACGGCCGCTAATTGGGAATAAAAGTGACAGTAGCTAGATGTGCTTTCCACATAAATACTGATTAATATTATTATAATTATAATTATGAATTCCTTAGATTGGTTTTACAAATAAACTAATTGGGCAGTAGACCATAAACCAAAGAACTGAGACGCGTTTCTAAGAATTAAGATGTAACATTTCCCCTTATTAATTGAAAATCCTACTTCTCGGAAAGATTTAAAGAAATATTTGCGTTAAGAAAAACCTCCGCATGCTCATTTCATGCAGTATTTCATTTCACAAAATAGTCTACATATCTCTTGAAATGTTGAACCAAACTCTGAAGTAGGTCAATATTCTTTGAAGAATGAAAGATTACATAACTGTTATATTAAGATTAAGTAATCATTATGGTTTTAGTTAATTTTTAATCTCTTCTATAAGCAAATTATGAGATTAGTTTTGCATGATATTTATGTAGGTATAAGTACAAAAGGTTTAACGCAAAAATACTTAGAAATACTTAGGTGTTCTTTTATTCGCTTGAAAGTTTCAAATGAGATACCTACACAGAATAGTGCTTACAGGTTAGCTCAACACAATTTGTTTTTCGTAAATAGGTATGTATGTTGGAGGATTTATATCAATAGATATTTTTGTCCATATTTCGTAGCTTGCGAAACAATAAATAAATATTGCCTACTAAAAGTTTTCCAGTCCTTTACCCAAACGAGTATGAGAGAAAAAAGAAAGTTCGTATAAAAATAGCTCGGCAATACATTCTCATGTAAAAATAGAAGTGCCCACTTATAAAGTTTCCGAATTAATATTCCGCTCCACAACCGAGTTTCCGAGTTAAGGTAAGCACTCATTACGGCGTTTAACTCGCACTAATGACAAAGTGAGATGTGCAGTTCTTGAGTTCACACAGCTTCTTTATTTAATTACACAAGTCGTGTTCTCAGATTACACCGTTTGTGTCAAAGCTATTCGTTCCGTGTTTTGGTTAATTGTTTTTAATTGAGAGCATTCGTGTGGATGTAAAATAATTCGTCTGGTAAAGTGGTCGGAGATTTAGCTAGATTGATTAATATTAGAACATCATGCACCATCATTTATTTATTTATACTTTAATGCCAAAATTTTAACATTAGGCGATCATTATCATCATTTTAGCGACAAGAGATCGACTGGCTAAACGTAGGCCTCCCCCAATGGTTTCCAGATTGACTGATTGACAGAAGCCTGCATCCAGATATTAGATAAATTTTATCTTCAGTAAAATATTGTAGTTACGTAACTCTACTAAACAAATATTTGTAATAGGTTCTTCAGATTCTCCCAATATTGTTACTGAAATAAAACTGCGTAACTACATAACAGATAAAAACTTTAATAAAACCGCAAACTGTAAAATATGAAGCATAAGAGCCTGCCTGCTTCAGTTGAGGAGAGTTGAGAGTGCTCGTAGTGGGTAATCCAAAAATTTGTTTATTCGGTAATAGCTCTACAATTCTACAAACTACTACTTTGTTTTTAAAAAGAGAGGAAGGATCATCAAAATATTTTTTACAAAAATAATATTGATCTTCTTCTTTTCGTGTCGACAACAAACCTACACAGTGTCAGCCCAAAACTCCGCCACAAGAGTGGCGTTATCAGCAGCAGGTGGGGATTCTTGGATGGCATAAACATGGAGTGCAGGTGCGGTTTTGTTCCCCAGTCGATGAACAATATTGATGATTTGATAGAACGTAAAGTTTCACATAGCAAAAGTACATACGATTTTCACAAAAATATCAGCAGGATATTTTCAAACTTAGGAAATATACTACTACGTGTTTCCCACAGACCAATGGAATGTATCCAGGGTCCAGTTCACGGCACATAAAGCCTTTATGGTGACACACAGCCATCGTCCATTCATTGTACGGCCGTCAGGGCCTGACATATGCCCCGCTCGGTCCCTCGAAGGACTTGGAATGCGGGCGAAGATCTTTTCATCGGACTAAAGATTTGGTGAAACTTCATTTTATCCCTAATTCCTATTTGAATTTACAACATAGGATATACATTAAGTACCTACCCATAGTACATGTACAAACGTTTTTGACTGTATACCTAGCTTATGTTAAATGCCAAAATTAAAAAAATATAAATTTGAATTTTCAAAGCTTTTATAGGTATCTTTTTCTTACTTTGCTGTTTTATGATGGACTTTACTATGAGTGTTTTTCATGAAACTTTGCAATGAGGAAAATGTTTGGAGCACAATTTTTGATAACTCTATAACTCTTAATTTACTGGCCTAATACCTAATAGCTCAAAATTGAAATCAACAAAGGATTACGCGCCTAGCAATGGGGATGTTGCCTGGGTCAAAAAGCAAGAGTTTTAATTAGTCCGTCAGTTAACTTATCAAAAAATACTCTACACGTATTTTTCACTTTTTCAAACTAATGAAAATTTAAAGAGATAAAGCGCCCCAAAGTTCATAAGAAGAGGCCCGTGACGTCAACGCTTGCTTAAAAATGCCGCACGTTGTGACGTCGTGCGCAACTTCAACGCACCATAACTATGTAATTATTTGTTAGATTGACAAATAAAAATATACGTGTCCAATATTTTTTGATATTAAACATTACGGACTAAAAAAATTTTTTTAGGCAACTAGCCTATTAATATGAAGCTTCTACAATATTTTTTTATCGTTGTACTAGCCTATGGACTATTCTGATTAAGAATTTAATCTGAAACAGTCTAATTTTTTTCATACTTAGAAAACACACATACGTACATTTTGTGTACTCAAAAAATCTTTATCGAATTCCAAGTCTCCCAATGCGAAAAAGCGGGCACATTTTAACCGCGCACCGACAGCTGTACAAATAATGGTAGATAGTCCTATCCATCCACCATAAAAGTTTTATGTGCCGTGAAGTGGACCCTGGAAACATTACAATAGGTAGTGCGAAACTCGTACGGTTTTTTCCCCAAAAAATGTTGACGCAGGCTTACCTACGCCCGTATTCACAAACGATGCTTGCTTAAGTAAAGCAAATTGAACGCACAGTGTTGAATAGAGCTCTGTGTTTGGTTCGTGTGAGACCTTGTGCGTCCACGCGCACTGTGAGACCTCATAGTAATGTTTGTGAATACGGGCGTAAAAGTAAATGTACTAGTTTTTAACCAACTTCAAAAAACGAGGTTCTCAGTTCGGTTCTTTTCCTACTTTGGCAAGTTTTATAAAAAGTATTTTTTATGCCTTTCCTAACTAAAACTTTCTCTCTAGTAAGGATCATATAAATCAATCAAATTATAACTTTGGAGAAGCTTCCAAAATATGTTACAGTTTGCTAGACTTGTTGAAGGACCGAGGCCATTTTGTAATTAGTTTTGGGATATAATAAATTAGTGTTTTTAAAATTTCTGTTTGTAACGTTTGGCTTTAGTACTTTAATAAACGTTAAATTAATAAATATGTTATGCACTATTGGAAATTAGGAACCGCAAATGATGCGAAATACGTGAAAATTATGGAATTTAATTTTGTATCGCTGGAAAATTCTGGTTTGAACCAACCGGATCAATCCGCACTTAACTAAGTGCGGATTGATCCGGTGCAATCTGCTCACTGCATTCTATAGATAAGACGGTGGGGCCAGTGACGCTATTTATTCGCTTCATGCCGCTTTTAAAGTAGAATGGCCTTTAATATGCATAAAATTTTATTCAGAACCGTTCATAATGACGTTATGGGCTCGGTCAGTTTTGAAGCTGGCACTTATTTTTAGTTTGATATCGAGTGCTATGATTTTTTTTGTTCCCTATCGCAACTGCACGAAGATATTATTCGTCGAATGGTTTGCGCAGGGCATTACAAAATAAGGTGTAGAAGTTTGTTCGAAAAACCACGTACTCCTACCTGTGGCCATTAGCATTTCATTTAAAGAGGTACGATTCTACGACGATTTTTTTAAATATCACTGCTATTTAAATTAAAAAGTTTTCGAAACTAAGATGTGATGATACGAGATTATACATAGTAGGTATTATTGCACGATTAGGAACATCCATGCAGGTGATAAATGCACTTCTTTACATTTTGTCTTAAACAGCTCGCTCTCTGCCTCCAGGCGGGTTATAAACGTGGCAAAGATAGAAACTTTAACAAAGCAGACCGAAGCGGTTCTATCTATTTTATTTCTCTCTGACCTTTGCTCTAGACTCGCTCGCGCGGATAGTGGTTAGTACAGACATAGGTACAATCGCGTTTGCAATCTACGTCACTCAGCAAAATTGCAGACTAGTCAGAATGGCATCGTTGCCATAATTTATTCACAAGGGCGGAAAACAGGCAAAATGAAATTTTACAAAAAACTTGCCTTTTACCTGTTTTTATAATTTCTTACCACTTTGCTCAACGATCACCTCTTTATCTTTGTACCTACTAATAGGTAATTTATTTAGTTCCTTTTTTGATAGATATAGGATGATTTCCAGGACAGGAATACGGAATATAATTCCTGTCCTGAAAATCATCTAAAAAAACTATTATTTCTTAAAAATAATAAAACACAGACCGTGTTAAATATAAATTTTCCCTGACCTACCTGCTTGTAATACATTTATTGATTATGATCAGGTCAGCTTCTTAGAAAATCGAAAATGTCTATGGAAGAGATCACAGTCGTGCCTTATCTAGAATGAAGCACAAATAATAGCCTCGAAGTAGATGCGGAAAACGGCAAAATATTTATGTACTAACCATTATATCCTATAAATTAATATTATTAATAAAGTATCTTGGAGCAGACGGGAAATGTGCGAGACGAATACGAATGTTCCTATAATTAAGTACGGAGTTACCTAACTAGTATAATTAAGATTTTTATATCTGGGAAAAGCTTTAGTTTTTACAAGGAAAGCTAATAATTATTGCTGTGTTTATTTATTTATAAATATTATTATTTCTTACGCAGATTGTAATGGTTTAGTTAGATTTTACAACTGTCACGCAGTTGTCGAATCACCTCAATTGATTTTTCATCAGGATTTAAAAATGAACATTATGAAATGTCTGTTTTTACTTAGAAACCATCGATTTTATTGCTTTCACAACAAAAGTGTCGATAGATCCCAAGAGGCAGAATAAAACGCAATTTTATAAGCACGGGTGTAAAAAGTTTGTAAAAGCCATCAAGTTTGAAAATGAAGTTAAAATGTTGTGATAACACGGCTTGCTCTTAATTTGCATTGTAAATTAGTGATTTTCCAATTTTCTATGAAACTTTCCAGAGGTTTTCTTCTTTTTGTATCAACAAAGAACTATGTACGAATACCTATGTATATTGGTTGTTGTTGCCCCGAAAAAGAAAAGCAAACTAAAAATAATCACCCTTTTCTGAATGTACCTAATTGTAGACGGTTCACAAGGTCGTAATACTTAAATACTAATATAGACGTTCATTATTTTCTTTTATAGCATAATAATGCCTCAATTTTGCTCCAACACGTTTTTTAAATCTACCAGGAGCCATTTTCTACTACAAGTTATTACACAGAATTTAATCCAACTATGAGATTTTCTTTTCGTATCTTGCAATATCTAGATTGTATTCGCGATCGCTTAGTTTTTTCTAGAAAATTGAAATGTCTGTTTTCGCTGTAAAGGAAAATTGTGTACCTACAACAGAGAAAGTTGGATTTTAATTTAAGTGCAATAGTGGAAGAGAGGGTAGATCAATCAAAGAGCGAAGAGCATTTATCACGATGTACGGTGTGAGCGAAGCGGAATGAGCTGAGCGTCCGAGTTGAATAAACAACTTAACCCATTTAGACCGATAATTATTTTTGTAAATAAAATTTGATTTTTCAGCAAAAACTTTCAAAGAGAAGCATAAAAATCATGAAAAAAATATTTAAAAAAATAATCCATAAATAGGGGGCCGTGGGGAGCCCGTACCATATAGGGTACAGTAGGTCTATAAGCATGCAAAACATATTCGTTGTTCAAACAATTTTTATTTATTTTTGTATGATAAAAATTAAAAATAAAATCATATTATCACCAGTATCATACTTGGAATGTCTTGTAAGACGTTTTCTGTGATACTAACCACGTTTGATTCTTATTTCCTACCATCTCCGAAGTTAGTGAGGATAGCTGAAGAAGACCTGGCTTCTTCTGACTTGTTACGTTTAGTGGTATTTATAATCGCATTTAGCAACGCGACGATGGAAATTCAGCAAATCCATCGAAGAAAACTCTGAGGGTAATTATTTACATTGACACTATCTTAATCGCCTTAATCTTCGTCATCATTATCGTTCGTGATCATTATTAGCGGTCATCTGATAAGACAGCAGTAGAAAAATACCAAGATTGCTTTATGTTTGCTGAAATTGTCAAATTTTTCATGATTTGTGGCAATATAGTGAAGCATCAATAGCCTAAAACAAATAAAAATAATAAAAATAAATTATATTTTCTGGCATAATTTGCTCATGCATAGACCTACTGTACCTTATACGGTACACCTATTTTAGACTGGAATAAACCGTATAAAAATAATCTCAATAATATTTTATTAGTAGTCATGATATCTATTGTACTCTATTTTTGAAATAAAATTGATAAATAACATGATTTACCATAAATAATAAGAAATATACCTTCGTGAATACATTGTGAATATTTTTTTTATTTTTTGTCGAGGGATTTCATAAATATTTCCGAAACCACTTGTTAAAACATATTTTTAAATATTTTTATGTAAAATAATCATTTTAAGCTTACTGTCACCATCATTTTTAGAAATTAACGACAGTTTGGTACTTCAAAATATTTTCAAAAAGATACTGTACCACATAGGGTACGGTAGGTCTAAATGGGTTAAGAACGACGTGCTTTCTTTAGGTAACATTTATTGAAAATGCTCGTCGCATTGAGTACCTACATGATTCTGTAAGTTGTATTAGGTACTATTCGTTGGCTTTTGTCTTATGGCGTAGTTACACTATGCGCGCAATTGATCGTATCAGGTATTGTAAGCGTGTAGCTCAGTGTCATCCATACTTCTGAGCGCGTGTTTGCGCTTCTATTCAATCAATTTCGCGCATAGTGTAACTGCGCCATTAGTATAGTATAAGTTTATTGACCTTTTTTTTTTACCAAAGCTGTTGGTTGGTGATGTTTACTTGGTTGTTAATACACGTACAGAGTAACCCGTGTAAAAGAGTTGTCCGTTGCCCGAAACACGTTCTGTCGCTAGTAAATGAACAACGTCTACGTTTGATTGAACTGCCAACGCAGATGGTGTAAACGGAATCAGGCCGACCATGGATTCTGTTGCGTCATACCTACCAATTTCCGGAAAATAAAAAATAAATGAACATTTGAATATCTTTGGAAAATTTCACAGAGCGCCATATGTATGTAATATACTTAATATGCATGTTATACAATGAGTATTATCATTAGTTACCACCATCATTTCAATCACAGGACGTCCACTGCTGAACATAGGCCTGAGCATGTTTTTCCATATTTAATCGCCATGCTATAAAGTTAACTTGAGGCTAGATGGTCGAGTTTGTTGATATAATGATTTTAATACTTACAATAATTAACCTTCATCAAACTATTAACAAAAAGAGCGAATAGATACATTAATAGTAAGGTCCGCAACTACGGTGCATTTCAGCAAATTTTAAAAAGGGAATTTGTCGCTGACTAATTTATAGCCAGTTTTAACACAGGTGTCACACTGGTTAACACAGGTGTAACGAAACGAAGTCATACTGGCATTTTACAAGATTGAACTTTTGCCGTGTGAAGTTCGATTGTGCACAATATTGATTGACGCGTAAACTGAATGCGAGTATTTTACTATAACATGTTACTGATTTCTAGTTCAGCTGAGTAATGTAAAGAAAAAAAACAGCATTAATGAGTTGTATTTGACTTGAATCTGACAATTTTAATCAAGCTACGAGTAGGTACTTGTTACATTTTATTATATTTGAAATTAAACATGTTTTCTTGTAAATAAAATATTCCAAAATATCTTTTGACTGAAGTCTACGAGTCTTGGGACAAAAGTTTCGTTACTATCACATTATTTCTTAGAAAATAACGTTTAGATATTATCAGACAGACGATAGAGTAATTAATCTTTTCAATCATTCATACAACAATTTGCTTTTCTATTACAAAGTATTTATTTCATTTTCCTCTAGTTCTAGATGATTAGATTACGAAAATATCTAAATAATATTGCTATAATTTATCCGGTGTCACATCAAACGGTCAATTACCCAAAATAATAAATGAACGACAATCGCTTTGCCGTTTCCAAAACAGAAATTGGACGTAGTGACGTCTACTATTTCGGAGTCCGAAATTGGCGTTTGTGAAATTCATTCGTAAAATTGCACAACAAGTCGATGTAGTTGTCGGTCGTCGGTTCAATCAAATGCCATCGGGTATTCATCACGCGTTTGTCATGTGCGAAAATAGATGACGTTTACGCTCCGGTGCTCTTGGTGTAATGGGTTTTTTATAGAGATTACACGCGATTGGTATTCGCTTGATAGAAAGTGGCTATCGTAGATGGCGATTTTCAATATTGGGTATCTTTCAGGAATGTGAAGTCTTTTAAACATTAGTAGGCCTAATTATTGTTCAACTGAATTATTCGGTTAGTTATCATTGCGTGTACCTATACAGGCCTCGGCTCTATTACTAGAGAATGTAAAGATATACGAGGTCTATTTATTTATTTATTTATTCATTTGCATTAACATTCAGCACATACAAACATACATGCATTCATACATTGACACTGTAAGGGTGTAGCAAAGTTATAGCAATCATTTTATTACTTAGTTAACATGGATACATTTTGAGCTTGATGCTTGAAGTACTTTAGTAAGAACACCGGAATTGTAAAAGCTCAACTTGGCGTAAGACTTCGTATAAGTTTTATGAAATAAATTTTGATAATATTTTACAAAGCTTGCTTAAATTAGGTACTTATTTTAAATAGATCCCCTACAACATACAACTTGACTTACAAGATAACCTGCAAATTTTCCTCTTCCGTACATTGCATAGGTACTTACTTACACATCATGCTATTGTTTATAACCTGCAAATAAAGCATTGTTACGCGCAAGCAGCGCTCGCGTTTTAACGCTGCTTTTTCAGCAATCATCACAATCTGTGTGTGCTCATGCGTTGGAGCTTTGATGCGTTCGCTCTTGTTTAAATTGGAATTGCACTGAACTTGAACTAAATGCTGGAGCATTATTGAACTGCTATTTTTAGAATTCATTGTTGAATTTTATAGCTCTTGCAATTGGAGAAAAAGTCCGAGTAAACTTTGAGAGTATACTTACATAGCTTATTTGTCCAATCAATCAATTTTTAACAGATTTCAGTAAGACACGTATTTTAAAGGGATTATTTATAGTATTAACTAGGTGACCCGGCGATCTTCGTACCGCTAATGTTCATCAAAAGTAGGTAATGTAGGATTCTAATGGTGAAAAGTTTTTTAAAAATCGGTCCAGTAGTTTAGATCCTGTATCAATCTAGACATACCTCAAGAGGATTTAAGACACTATTTAAATCAAAGATGTAATGGCTAAATAATGTAATAATAAATAAATTGAAACAAAAAACATTCAAATCTTTCCTCTTTCTAATCTCAGTGCAGATAAATAGCAGTAGGCTACGCTTCCTTGGTTCCTCTTTTCAATGGTTAATGTAGCTAGCAAGCTCAACACCGTCACACATGTAATGTGGTCATAATAGTGCTATTTTTCAACAAAAGTGTTTCTTCTAATCTACTTTTGATTACAAGTACGTAGATACAGTCAACATTAAAGACGAGGACTGAGTTGCACCACCTAACTTTAACAGTATCATCATCATCTCAGCCATATGACGTCCACTGCTGAACATAGGCCTCCCCCAATGCTTTCCATGTTGCCCGGTTGGTAGCGGCCTGCGTCCAGCGCCTTCTTGCTACCTTTATGATGTCGTCGGTCCACCTTGTGGGTGGACGTCCCAGGCTGCGTTTTCCGGTATGCGGCCTCAACTCTAGAACCTTGCTGCCCCATCGGCCATCAGTTCTGCGTACTATGTGCCCTGCCCAAAGGTGCAACTTTAACAGCAATTATAACGATAAACGGTGTGTTTTGTATGGAGTTTGACAGATTTCTGACGTTTGTTAAAGTCAAAGTAAGATGGTAAAACCCAGCCTAGGTATACTTTTGTTGCATAACAGATCCTATTGTCACAGTATTTACATAGAAATGCCGTCGTCTGTAAGCAGAAAATACTCGTACGTTTCGTCACAACATTACTTGTTTCTGTCGGTTACTAGAATTGAAACGAAGGTATTCCGAATAGTAAAGCACCTCGACAAAGTTTGTCTTTCAGAAATATATTTTACTTTACCTCTGCTTGAAATGGTTCATCATAACTTTTACATTTGAAAAGAAAATCCAGACCAAAGGAGCTGCTACATTTTACCTCCTCAATCTTAGAATATTCCAGTGCAGCTTGGCTTATCTCTGGAAAACTTCAACTCTTTTATTTGCTATTCGGAATGCTCACTTCAGTTGCAATGTTTGTACTGTTTTTCATATTTTTATCATTATCTTTACTATCTATCTATATCTATTCTATACTAATATTATAAATGCGAAAGTAACTCTGTCTGTCTGTCTGTCTGACTGTCGCACTATGGAGCGAAATTGAGATTTATGGACATAGCGATTTTTTTCACAATTTCTATTTGAAAAAAATACTTATCGATAGGTTACGTTATTCTGATGAATAAATGCTGCACAAGTTTTTCTCTAAAACCAATAGTTTGACTGGAAAAAAATATTTTCCATTTTCGTTGTATGGAATGAAACATAAAGTGGTCGATTTCGACTAAGCCTTGACAGATTTTGCTTTGAAACTACTTGAGCCTTGTTCTATGGCTTGTTGACTATAATCCTAGACTAACAGCGCGCGCACAAAGTTGCCCGTTCAGAAGTTATGAGGTTCCGAAAAATGAAAATTAAAGTAAGTAAAATTGACTTTTCTTTAGATAAGACGACAAGAGAAAGGTTAATTACATTACTAAAGTATATAATTTTCATGTTTTAGTTGAATCTTTAAAGATTTATACCCAAAAAAAGATACTTTTACTTACTTTAATTTTCATTTTTTGGAACCTCATAACTTCTGAACGGGCAACTTTGGGCGCGCGCTGTTTTTGCAGGATTATAGTCAACAAGCCATAGAACAAGGCTCAAGTAGTTTCAAAGCAAAATCTGTCAAGGCTTAGTCGAAATCGACCACTTTATGTTTCATTCCATACAACGAAAATGGAAAATATTTTTTTCCAGTCAAACTATTGGTTTTAGAGAAAAACTTGTGCAGCATTTATTCATCAGAATAACGTAACCTATCGATAGGTATTTTTTTCAAATAGAAATTGTGAAAAAAATCGCTATGTCCATAAATCGCAATTTCGCTCCATAGTGTGTCGGTCTGTCTGTCTGTCTCGCTTTCACGCCTAAACCACTGAACCGATTTTGATGAAATTTGGCATAGAGATAGTTTGAGTCCCGGGAAAGGACATAGGATAGTTTTTATACCGGTTTTTGAAACAGGGATGCGCGCGGTAAAGTTTTTCTGTGACAGACAAAATTCCACGGGCGAAGCCGCGGGCGGAAAGCTAGTTATCTATAAGTAAATGTAGGTATCTCTTGCGAATAATCATACTCACAAGAGCTTATTAAGTTAGGATTATTACAGTTAAGTTGCTAGATTGGTTGCTGCAAAGAAAAGTCCTTAACTTAATGACTTGAAAATTTAGAGACGAAAAGCTACAAACTTATTAGTTTTACAATAAAATACACACAAACATATTTTTCATATTGAAGTAATGACAAAAGATTACAAGTTTTCAGTAGGTAAATCTTTTAATTTAACTTTTAAGTATAGATTTAGTTTGACATATTGACAGTTATTGTTAGAAATAAGAGAAAAAATCCAATAACATTTTTCATTCAGAGAAAAGTTATTCTTTCGATTGAACATAGTTGAAGTGAAAGATTGATTCTTCGAACTTAAATGACTTACGTTTTTAAATCTGTTTAAGTTGCACAATCCTTTATAAATAAGATAAGTAAAATCTGTGTAAATCAACAAGCAAATTGACGCCAACTCATTTAGGATTCGGATATATTTAGAATTCATATCGGAGAAGTTTTAGATAGTTTTGTCCATCTGTGTGAATTTATGCGCAGTAGTTATTCAGAGTTATTATTTTAATAGCAAACTTTATTTATTTAACGATATTGGAGTTGTAACTTTTGTATTATTCTTTAAGGTAACGTTAACTCCATCGCACTATTTGTGTTAGTTCGCATTTACATCGTTTTGTTTAACAGCTGTTGTTGAAGTTATTGAATGTTTTTG
The DNA here is from genome assembly GCF_004193835.3 of Ostrinia furnacalis. NCBI lineage: Eukaryota > Metazoa > Arthropoda > Insecta > Lepidoptera > Crambidae > Ostrinia > Ostrinia furnacalis. Next base: position 490,124 of record NW_021132101.1, on the reverse strand, counting down.
ATACATTTCATTTGGTTAAATATACGAGTAACTGGGTAGTTCTAAGATTTGAAGTTTCAAGTAACTTTTAATCTAAAAAGAGGAATTTTCAAATATAATATGTGCTGAGTTGCACCACCTTATTTTTACCGTAATGATAACAATAAACGGGCTTTTTGTATGGAGTTTGACAGAGTTTTGACATTTGTTAAAGTCAAAAGAAGATGGTGTAACTTAGCCTAAGTCGATCGACACATTTATCGCTTCAATCATCGATATTTTCAGGATCGATAAACTATTGTTTTTCACATCACTCTTTCACAAGATTTAAAGGAATAATGAGGGATGGACTTCGTCTAACGCTCAAACATATTACAAAAAAATATTGTATCATTAATGTGCTTTATAGCGTGTAAAATTAAAGTGCCTAGTTGCCCCATCATTTGGCCCAGACAGACATGTCTAATCTATTAGCTTTTATATCACAACCGGCAGTAAGCTAGCAATAGCGCTATCATAATAAAAGTTTTATGTCCATATCATACAGACGCTGTAAAAGGCGGAATGGTCGAACATTGTTTTGTCAAATTGCTGTATTAGCTACAGTAGCTAGTTGGGACCGAAGTACGGTTGGGGTGTTTTAAAATGAATATTAAATGTAATGGTAATTTGCGAAAGACAGTTTTGTTTTGACAAAGCAGGTATTTGATTACAGTCTTACCTGATGCTAAATAAGAAATAGTCTCATTATCATCATCATCGTCATTTCACCCATAGGACGTCCATTGCTGAACCTAATAATGATAATAATAAGCCCCGCAGGGCAGCTTTGTGGCGAGCTGTTGGTGAGTAGCGACACCACGGGGCCAGTTGTTAATCCGAGTGCTCCCGAGAGTCGGTCAAGACCCTCGTCTTCGGCTTGCCGAAGTGGAATCCGAGAGGGTCTGCAGGACTTTCACCTCTGTCTTGCCTTAACCGGCCGGCCAGAGTGGACTCGCTAGAGCTATATGCTCCAGGGGTGGAAGTGTTAAAGGGCATAACGCCGCGAGTAACCTCGGAGAAAGCGCAGCACACCTCTCTACACCCCTGAGCTGGCAGACGCCAATGTTGCCCCTCAGTCCGGTCTATACGACCCATGACGCCAGGGGGGGCCCATTTAGTCGCTGGCTAGTCACCGCCTGCCATTTTTTCAGTCCGAGACTATGAACCAGGCAGGTGTCCCGTAGTCTCCATCCATAGCCCAGTAACCAGTCCATCCATCCTTCATCCATAACCCTAGTCCATTCTCCAATAACTGCAATAGCTCCTGTGCACAGGCTGGGGATGGTCTCTGGCTACATCCCATGATATAGTCAGAGACTAGATCCAGCATGTGCACCACTTTCACTTTTGTCGATTATGTTGCGCTTAAAACGGCCTCTACGTGTTGGATCTGTATCCCCACGCAAGCCTTATAAAGGACCGGGCCACTTTTGACCCGTGAGCTCCAAAGCGTACAAACATAATAATAATAATATCCTGCGGGGATGCATACCTATCCTGCGGGGATGCATACCTATCCTGCGGGGACAGGGTAGGTTATGTGGGGCTCACCAAGTCAGAAGGACAAAGGCATACCCACTAAAAATACCCCGGTGCTCCGTCATTCGCCTTAAGACCCCAATGATTCCCATATTGACCGGATGGTATGGTAGTTTAGGTGCAGTCTATGATGGTGCATACCTGCTCTGTAAGTGCCTACTCACTCTCGCCTTGAAGAGGCCCGGATTATAATGTTCGGGAAATTTAAAAAAAATGTTATGCTGAGTTGCACCACTAAATTTTAACAGTAACTATAACGATAACCGATGCTTTTTTTATGGAGTTTGACGGATTTTTAACGTTTGATAAAGTTAAAGTAAGATGGTGCAACCCAGCCTTAGTATACGAACCAATTTGCTGACTCAAATGTCTCGTAAAATGCCTAATGCCTACATTAAGAAATGATGTTCTAGATTCAAGTTAAACTAAATGATCAGGAACAGTGACCCGATAACAATAAGGATAAATATAATATTGAGACAGCACTAATGCTCGCCAGTTGCTTATGGATAAAACAAACTCCTTCTACTCTACTTCTAGTATTTATCGTATATTTACACACGGAATTTGCTGAAGTAATTCACAGTTTGTTCTCGGGACTTTCTCATTACGAGTCAGACAACAGGAGGCATGTGATTCGCTTAATTCGAGAAGAAAATGTTCCTGCAACATTCCGCTTTGGGGCCCAGTCGCATGAGAATAATTTGATTTGATTGAGTTTTCGAAAAGTATTGTGATTTTTGCGTAGCCTTACTTCTTTACTTTCGTTACATACAGTCAGCGTCAAATAGTTCGTGAACCCCAAAGTAGCCAAAAAGGTTTTTTGGAATTGGAATACTTATGCCCGTTTTCACCATCAATCCCTAATTTTTAAGAGACCCCTACGAAAACATAATACCAGTTATATGTGCTACCATAGGAGTCACTTACAATTTAGAGATTGATGGTGAAAACGGGCATTAATCTTGTGAAAACTTTTTGGCCACTTCACGAATTATTTGACGTTGACTGTACGTTTGGAGGGTGGTGGCGATTAGAAATAAAAGAATGTTGGAATCGTATTCTTCTTAATTGAAATCTTTAAATGATGTTGACCATTTTTAGTTAATGTGTATCCTTTAAAAATGTCGCGTCGGGTCGGTGTTTTTGTAATACATAAATGTTATAAATAAACAAGATGAACTGAAGCCGCCATTGAAACTAATTATTTTAATCGCAATCTATTTTATCACACACGATATTTTGTTTAGCAATTATCTAATTCACTTAACTCGAACTCTGAATATTTCGATATTAATATTAGCAAACATTTAATTGTCAACGTCCAGCAAACAACTCGATTATTGGTAATTGTTTCCCAATAGATCACAGGGTAAATCCGCGAAACAGTAAAAAACTTATGTTCCGATCGATTAAAAAAAAACTGTTGTAGTTCTGGTAAATTAAACTTCTGAATAACGATTCGTACAAGTTTCCACATAAGGTGCCATGATCCATATTGATTAAATACTTCAAGTTATTTCGATAATCAAGAAAACACGCACTAAACGTCATTACCATCACAGTAAAAGTACTGACCTTTGCCGTTGTCTTTTAATTTTTTTTACTTTACCTATACACAGACCAGATTTTGATTATAAATTTAAAATGTACATATTTACCGTGACAAAATAACAAAATTATATTGAAATCGTATTAGCCAATAAAATGGAATCATGAATTGAAATATTGTCACGAGAAATCGTCATAGCCATCGCGGCAGCATCAAAGGTTCTTTAATGCGGCTGCGACGCGACTTATCCCCGCTTGTGTCCGCGCGTCCCACTCTTCAATTCGTTGCTCGTAACAGAACAGAATGCACGTAAAATTTACGCAGCTCCGAGACTTTTTAAACTCCGAAAACGAGAGACACTCGCAGTTTGTNGAGATCGGTCGGGTATTAGCATGGTCTATCATATAAGGTAGGTATTAAAGTGCTACAGTTCTGGGGACGTTTTGTCCCATTGTTCTTTAAGCTTTGTTTTTAAATGAGAAGGTTTTTTATTAGTTTACGAAAAGACGTTTTTTTATTCATTTCTTGTATGTTGACTATTGTGTAAGTCTAAGTAAGAGTAGCTTGGCATATTTTTCAATCAAAATCCTCATTGGTGTAAATATATATTTTTTCTGATTCTGAATAATATTAGGAACGTAAAAAATTTTTAACTAATGTCCGTATTGTTCCAAATTCAATAAATTCATTAAATTATTGAATACATTTACTTTTATTTCCAACCCATTCTTTAATAGGTACGTGCTTAGCCAGGAAAATAACATAGATAAAATTGGTGTTTAGCTGAACAATTATATCTAAATTTTAGTTTTCAAGTTATTTTAATTTAATGTATTACTATAAAATTATATTTCGTCATCACCATTAACATAAGATCATTACCATTTTAATAAAATCATTACCATTGGGAAAACGTCATTACCATTTTGTGAAAAAATATTTGGACGCTTGTTACTTCTAAAATAACGATTGAATCTAAGGGCCTCACACTGATCTAAAAAGCTCATTGCTTAACCTTTCAGTTTAATATAGTTTGCACGCATTCCTGTAAAGTTTTTCAAAAAACGTAAAATAAATCTCGCGGAATCAAATCGGCGGATCTACCCCACAGCAATAAAATTCCCAGTAGACAAGTAATTAATACCTGTCAATTACAGTTAATTAGGCGAGGCCGGGTTTAGTGCATATAGTTGTTACTAACTCAATGTATTTGAACTATAATAGGCTTCGACTACACTAGCGTGTTAAGGGTATTTTAGTTGATACTAAAGGGTCATATCAATTCTCATGTTCTTCTTCATATTAGTCGTTTTGCTCTTGACAGGTCGTGGTCACGTTGAGATTCTCATATTAAAAAAATATTTATTGGAACTAGAAAATTTTTACGATAATAATTTAATAGAGTTAGAGATATGAAAATGCATGTTTATTATAATATTGGTATGTTGTACCTAAGACTAGTGGTGTGATGAAGATTAAACAAAGGCATAGGCGAAAACTGAAATGATTTAATAAAAACGTGGCAAAACATAAAATTATGTGAACTTACCATGGTACATACCTACCCTTTCTACGACGATGTAATTTGTTTTAACTGTAGCCAAGAAAGAAAGACAACAGCCTTAATTGTATCAACGTACGCATAAACTGCATCCTGGTCCTGGTGTTCCACTTACCTAAACAGTGTTCAAAGTAAAATCCGTCAGAGAAATTATTAATGAGTGTAAATTGACCACAGAATGTATGCGCCTTTAAATGTTGTAGATATGTCATTATCAGAAGCGGTAGTTAATATCGTAAACAATTAAAATCATGGTTAGTCAATAAACCAAAAATATTTGGTGGGATGCTCAATTATAGGTTTTGGAACTATCAAATGATTAGGTTATTTGTCATTAAGGTGCACAGACGTGTGCCTGGATAAATTTGCTTTGGGATTTGAACATTGTGTGCAAAATGAGATTTGAACTTAATTTCAAACTTTATTAGTTTTGAAATACATTGGTGAATTTATATGAGTGCAGTGATAGTGTGAAAGTTACAAACATATATTCAAAGGTAAGGTCCAGTGAATTATTGAGAGACATTGGAAAACTTCATATTTTCGATTGTGTTTTATTTTGTGAGCAAGCGTACCATCGATAAATTCGCTACGTCTACTGTTTAATTCGCAAATAATGGACTTGTAGTCCAGTCATTTAAGCTTAAATTAGGTAAGAATCTCGGAATTAGAGATACCCAGCTGTAAGTCTGTAAATACTTGTATATTGACACCCTAAAAGTTGTCTCAAAACCTACATATGGTAGGGTGTAAGCAACTATTAAATTTTAAGGTCAAAGGTCACAAAAATCGGTTTTTTGCGCTTTTTTAGGAAATATCTCATTTCCTATGGGTTTTTTGCTATTTGTATTTATTANAATACAAATAGCAAAAAACCCACAGGAAATGAGATATTTCTAAAAAAAGCGCAAAAAACCGATTTTTGTGACCGTTGACCTTGAAATTAAATAGTTGCTTACACCCTACCATATGTAGGTTTTGAGACAACTTTTAGGGTGTCAATATACACGTATTTACAGACTTACAGCTGGGTATCTCAAATTCCGAGGTGAACTTACTATAATGACTGGACTATTGGCGAAGCGATCGCAAACTTAAATGCTACATTGTCTACAGGTACAGAGTGTTTGTGTTTTATATCATTGAGTGAGGAGACAAAAAAGCTTTTCATTACGTTTTTGTGGTGTAACGCCGTTACCTCCCGTGAAATTTCATCACGATCGGACTTAAAGAGTTATGAAGCTGTGACACACAGACCACAAGATCTGCAGGCCTATTTTTTAACAATTTGAATTTCAGTTTAAGGCTGAGTTTTACCACCTTTTTTACCCGTAACAACAATAACCGGTGCTTTTTGTATGGAGTTTGACTTTTAGGAAGTTGCTTGAGATATCGTAAATGTTTATTACAAAGGTCTTGAATGCTCTTTGTAATATTTTAAATGCAGTGGACTATACAACAGTCTCATAATCGAATCAAATCGAATTACCTAATCTCGATATAGTTTTATCGATGAGTTTTGCGTGTGACCTAGACTAATACAAGATTAACTCTGGTTTTGCACATTACTTGGAGACAATCGGTCAACAATAGGTCTACTTTCCAGATCTACCTTAGATTATTTATGAGGCGGCTAATAAGCTAATTCTACAATCTAGCGGCTTTAAAGTAGATCAAGAGTAAATAAATTTAAACTTAAGATAGCACACTCTTAAAATGCCAGGAGCGTGCTCGGTTGAGTCGCACACACTAGCTCTACCTTACAAGCACCTGATAGACTGATAAACGAAAAAATGCAGCCATTGGCTGAAACGGAACGGATCTGTACACGAAAATAACATAGGTGAGATAATGGAAATTAATGGTTTAAATACCGATAATACCTATACAAATGGAAGTTGCTAACGGCGAAAGCTCTATACTGGAAATTCATAGTTAAAGTCAGAATTTCTGATTCACTTTTGGATAAACTCATGTGTGAAGATAATACTAATAGGCCAACAAACTTCCCAAAGCCACGATAGACTACAGTACATACTAGAGGCCATCAAATATTAAGCTAATGCTCCAATCTGGCGGGCGGCCAGGATTGGCCTGCGCCAGCCCATTGATGACCCCGTATTCACATGTTGCTGGTGGTTAAACAACTTTTTAGTAATTTCTTTGCTTTTTAAATCTACATTTGACATTGTAATTTTACTGAATATCATCGGTATGGTGGACAGCCGCTCGAGCGGGCAAAAATAACGACAAATCCTTTGGTGCAATAAAGGTATTTTGCTTAAAAACCCAGACGGCTATCAAAAAGAATAAAAAAAGTATAAAAGCATAGACAATATATCAAAAAAGGTTGGTGCACCTATCGGTTCCCAACAATCGGAAATAAATTGTTATCTCATCTTTCTTAACCAATCTTATCTTAGAATAATATAATATCTCTATGAACTATGTATGAAGCTGACCACTAAATTATTACTTTTACAATTTTACCTCATTTTTTATTATGGATATTTAAAAATCATTAGAAGTAGAAGATCCTGGTATATCTACTTATGTATAAAACTGACCACTAATTACGAATTTTACTATCATACCCTTGTATCTTATCTTTTATTACGGACATTTAAAAAATCATTAAAGTAAAAGAACTTTCATCTTAGGTTTAAAGAACATTTATTTCTCATTAAAAACATTACAGTCACTTACATGAGAAATTAACAAATTTTATGTAGGTAGATAATTTACAAGTTGTCCAATAGCCAGAACAAGCAGATGTACTTCTGCGGGAATCGTCCTAACAAACCTGTACTTACGTGAACTTTGTTGTACATACGGTTGACATTATACGATATCTATTTCTATCTTATAATCATTTCATATCATATATTTTCATCTTTGAACTGTCAGAATATTTCAAGGCTTTCCTATCTAAACAAGGATCTAAATAATATAAAATAAACAAACTGTCATTTTGAACCAAGAACCTAGATAGAGTCCAACCCTCTAACCATTAGACAATGCTAAATCTCTATCCAAAAAGTCTAAATATTTATGGGGATGGAGTTGTTCCCATTTTATCCACACTAGCATATTTTTACAGTCACCCCACTCATGACCTACTGCATGCCCCCGAAGATTTGTCGCGTACAGCTGAGTTATTGTCTTTGTTCGAGGCTTGAGTTCACAATATTGAGGCGAAAACTTCGCTGCTCGTGTGTCACTCCGAATCCGTCCCAATGTACCAGAGATTGAGGACACCCCACGACTCCTAGTGGGACTTTTTGATTGGGGAGTTCCAGAAACTTATCTCAGTCGCATGAACTGAAAAATGTACGGAATAGATCTATTTGCTCTAGATATAGATTGGATCGAACAATCGTGGAGTTGGAGATGGTTTAGCCTTTTTTTCATTTTGCTAAAACTAGGTTTGATCTTAGATGAAATGAAATGTGACAAAAGTTTTTACCTCTGCTCAAAAATGATAGACTTATGAGTTACTTATGGTATGACGCAGTTGTAGGGTTTTGGGGTCGTGTAACTTATAAAAGCCTATTTTCAAAAACATAGGCGTGTAAAAGGACTTATTAAAAGCCTATTTGCAAAAACTTTAACACTTTTATTAATTTTATTCCCGTTGACATGGGATCGGTCAAGGGACCCCAGCCACGGGAGTCCATATTAGATGTTTTCTATAAATTTTAATTTGATTGTAGAAAAGAAAAGTGGCTGGTTAGGTTAGTGTACTATAGGTTAGGAAACCCGACTGCGATGTATGAATCAGCCATCGCTTCGCTCAACCATATTCGTTACATAATCTTCAAAATCCATCATCTTAGAGACATTTAAGTGCGAAATAAATAAATAAAACTTAAGTGCGAATCCAAGTCTACTTAAAGGAATTGGGAAAAGTAACACATATTTTATGCAGTATATTATATAAAATGATAAGATAATATGAAACTAGAGTGGTTCAAGCACACACGTACTTTATCTCGGGCTTTTGAGAAAGTTTCGAACTCTTCCAGTAATGAGTTCCCGAGTTCAGTACATTCTTGAAATTGTCTTGTCGAGATGAAAATAAACTAGGATAATATTTATAGCTTTATTGTGTTTTATTTCGTATATCATCTGAAAGTTTAAGAGAAGGAAACGACAGTACCTTTACACCTTTTAAAATTGACAAATTAATTTCTGCATTACAATGAGGTTTTGCCTCATTAGTTAGTATTAAAATCATTTTGTTATAACTCAGGAACAGTATGAGTATAATCATCATCCTTTTCAAATCCAACCTTTTGAGAAAAAGAAGCGCCATGTTTATGACCCATGAATCATGGGTCATAAACATGGCGCATCATGGGCCATGATGCATAATGATAAATCATAAAATCAAGTTTGTGAATAATATGCCAGTTTTGATTGGCAAAGCAATTATTACTTCTATCGCATTCTTCATTCTGTTGAAATATTTTAGTATAACCACAGAATAATAATACTAACAACGTCATAGATTTACACCCGTATTCACAAACGATGTTTGCTTAGGTATGTAAAGCAGCAAGTCGAGCGCACAGCGTGGCACATCGTTGAATAGAGCTCTGTGATTGGTACGTGTGTGACTCTGTGCGTCCACGCGCCTTGTGAGACCTCATAGTAATGTTTGTGCATACGGGCGTTTGACAAAATTGTTGGTTAACGCTCAGGCCCGTGAGTACCAGCCCAGTTCCATCATTTTATAAGGTATTGTGTTGAAATTTTAAAGGGATTCGTCCCTTTCTATCTAGGGCAGGCCCATTCATAATTTCTTCACGATCACGTTACAAAAACAAAAAAAGAAACTTTGTTTCGGCACTCTACGTTTTTTATAATTGGTTATCTTTTTTATTATCAATTCTAAAGAAATATTTGACTTTATAGTCATATTTTTTAACAAACATGTTGGTTAACGTGCGAAGCTGTGAGTCTCAGCCCAGTTCCATCATTTTATAAGCTTTTGTGTTGAAACTTTAAAGGGATTCGTCCCTTTCTATCTAGGGCAGGCCCATCCATAATTTCTTCACGTTCACGTTACAGCCTTTGTTTCGGCCCACTACGTTGTTTATAATTGGTTATCTTTTTGTAAATTCATTTCCTTTGGGGGAGCAAATAATGTACGCGGTACTCTTTGTAATTATAACATGAAATGAACGTGGTTGTTTACATTGATGACTTTGTTTTTGTTTTGTTTTTAAACGGATTAATTTGATCTAGATATAGTAGGTACTTTAGGGATTTTTTTACAATGAATCTGCGTTCAATTATTTAAATAACAATAATTAATTAAAAAACTGCGCCTTTAAATGGCTGCCTGGAGGTTTTACGATTTAATTAATAAGCTCTGCTAGGTTCGGAAACTTATTAGAACTTTAAGAACATAAATAATTGAATTACAAAACGTAATCACCCTAGCTTTCGTAGTAAATATACCTTTCTATTTCCCGATAGTTTCACCGTACTTCAAATAGTTCGATAGTCCTCAATTCAAAATCTCAATGAGATTATTTGGGAGCGATCGAGAGCTCCACGTTGAATAGAATAAATTGATTAATGGCCAGAATTTAATTAATTTGGTTTTCGCTACCAAAAATTTTAAAGTAAATTGTGTTCTTAAATGTTCTTTAGAGGGTTTTTAGTTCTTTTTTACACTCTTTCTGTGGTAGTTGTGTGAACTTTTGTTCTGGCTAAGATATTATGCTAAATCCGCAATCTGAAAAGGCGAAAAATTAAGAACTAAAATAGTGAAACATACTAAAATCAATCTACAAAACCGTAAAATAATTTGTCATTTGACTGCACTTTTGCTCTCGCTGTCACTCTGTTCTATAATCACACTTTTGCTCGCTGTCTGTTCGTACTTCGCTTTCTGTGTGAACATTGTTCGCGGACCGAATGGGTAAATTATTAACGAACCCCGATTTATGTGGAAAGTTGTTCGCATCTGAAACTATAGTTTGTTCGCAACTTCGCCCCCGTCATCGGCAACTCATAGGTACCGAGCTGTTTTTGATATCTTCAAATAGCAATTTCGGTTGGACTTCGGTTTGATCGGAATTCTGATCATTGTTTTGTTCCGTTCGGAGGATTATTTGGAACTGTTCTAAAGTAGACTATGATTTAGATTGGAAACTAATCGTTGAAAACAGAAGGTATTTTTTTTTTAATTTGAAAATCATTGCCATAGTTTAAAATGAGTACCTATTTACTTAGTAGGTATTACTAACTTGATGGTTTATTTACCAAATAAGTCTGTTTTATTTAATACACCTTTCAAAGTTATTAGTCAAATCTGTAAAGGCAAATAATGAGGTATCCATAAAAAATATGAAGGTTCTTTTTTACGACCTGTGCTTAAAAAAACTTAGACCCTTTTCAGTAGGTAGACAAAATGCTTCCAATTAGCAATGAAAACCATAAACATTTATTATGATATCAGCATTCGCGGTTTTGAATGACTCCTTTATCAAGTAGGTACAACAGAAAAGGAACAACGTCAAATGCGACTTAAGGTTCAAAGCCAGATCTCTAGAGATGGGATCTCAACATAATTTCTTGCAAAACCAAAAGTTTCTCTCTCTCTCTCTCTCTCAAGTAACTCTGGCGCAATTTCTTCTCCCTTTCCAACGCTGGCTTATTGAGTTAGTGCCATAGCGAGTTTAAGGCTGGGTTGCACAATCTTATTTTAAATCTGAGAAACGTCAAATATCTGTCAAACTCCATACAAAATACGTCGGTTATCGTTAGGTATAGTTACAGTCAAAGTTAGGTGGTGCAACCCAGCCTAAATTGTGCTGTATTTAAACATGCAATTAACCAGCCCTTACAAACAGATGAAAAGAGAGACGAAGAAAGAGAAACAATACACACAGCGCAGTGAAATGAGTTAACCCAATTGCGCTGCGTAATGTCACTCATCTCCACACAACCCTGGGAATGTAAAGTCCGCCATATAACTTTATACAAGGATAAGTGTCGAAGTTAACGCGGAATCGACGAATGAAACAAACAAAGGTCCAGTCGTAAATATCTTGTTCAATATTTACATGGCACGATTTTCAGAGCGAACGAAATAAAATTATGTGGGTCAATACTGTGCCAATTTCAGTGTATTGAAAAATTGTTTGTGAAACTGAAAGAGATATTTTTATGAAATGGAAAATTGTTTGAAATTATTAAAGTAAGTTTGTATTGGATATTGGTCTAGTTTAGTACTTACAGCGTGAGGTAAGTATTACAATAGAACATGCATAATATTGCCCACATTATTATGTATGCGAGCGAGTTCATAAAAATTCTTTGATACCTAATTGTTCTTAGCCATTTCCCATTAATTGGGATCGGCTTTCCTCGTTCTGCATCCATAAAACAATAAATTGGTTGAAATAGTAATTTCAATCTTAAACATTAGCAGTCGCAGTTAACTATGTTGTGTTTATGTTAGTTTGTGATTGTTCTCCTTCAGTAATTCTGAAACCCCTGGTTAAGGGGGTTGGATTATTCGTGTAAATCCCTTTCGAGATGCCAAAGGACTTGTCTTACCCTTTATAAGGTTGTTGAAGTCTCGTTTATAGCAACACCATTGCGATGGTAATGCGCGGTCTACACTATCTGTTTTGTAGGGTAGTTTTGTTTGAAGTATTATTGTTAGCCAGTTTATGAGGGCCAGACTGTTACATTGATGTTTTAAATAAAACTTTCACGAAGGTCGTGTTTTGAAGGCGATATCGTTGTTAGAGGAACATGATACTTTTTGTTTGTGGTTTGAAATGTTGGTTTAATATTCCAAAAACAAAATATAGGTATTTCACGAATATTATATTTTGCTCGTATAGCAACCGGTAATAGTAGAATTTCGTTCGTGGTTCCATTTTACTGTTACCTAAATGTTTTGATATTTTTACTTAATCGCTTTGAAATGTAACTAACCATTACCAATCAAAATTGTAGTTATTATTTTTTATTTCCCTCAATTTGTTTTTTATTATCATCTCAACATTTTATTTAACAAACAAGTGTCGTTTTTGTAATAAAAAATAAATCTCTGCCCCCCTTTTATTATTTACCATTCAAGTCATTCAACGCCTTGTATTAATTCTAGAATATACTTGTTCCAGATCACCATGTGGCTGTTTCTCCTGCTCTTCATGGTGCCAGTGCTTGGGCAGCAGCCGTGGGTTCCGTGCTCAGAGCTGAACGATGACCTTCGGTACCCCTGCCGGTGTCGGGTCCAGGTGGATAGGACCCTGCAGCTGAGGATCCTGATGAACTGTGACCGGGTGGTCTTCCCTGGAGACTTCCCACCTCTGCCTTATGGAGCCCCGATCATATCTTTCAGCCAGCGGTGGTCTGGGCAACAGGCCTTGCCTACACAGGTTAGTTTAAGTAATTTGAATATCTTAAAGCAATATTGATATAGAGAGACATAATAAATAAGATTAGATAGAATTTATTTATAATATTTTTCCAAGATTTTGACCTAAAATACCTTAACATGTTGAAAAAGGGTCATAATTATGTGAGACGGTCAATGTTTGATTGTCTCATTTCTGAATCAGTAGTTCAATTTCTGAAGACATTTTAGTAGTGCCGGAAGTCCGGAACAAGACATACCTACTTTTAACTACATAAAAATTCTTTCATCAATAAATATCATCAGGAAGCGTGCGAAACTTAACAGAATAGTGTCAATTTTGTGCATCGCGCACTAGATATCGTGTCGGCCGTCCATCGGGCCGTGGTTATTAGATCATGAATCGCGTGCAACACTCGCAAATAGAAATCTATCACACATACCGGGTCCACGCGGTCTCAATCAACGCGGACCGATTCGGTGCCATCTGCTCCAGGATTTGTAGGCTATTTTGGTTCCTATTTGAATCAAAGCTGTATCATGTAAGGCTCATATTCGGAATCCCATTTTCAATTTTTATGGCGGAAAAATGCTTTGTTAGCTTAGAATTCCATCAGTTCCATATGGATGTTTCAGTTTTAATAACACTATTACATAACAATAATAGGGACGTGGCGTTGAACGTGTTAAAATCGAGCCAGTAGGAAATCACGATAAGATCCACATTTTGATTTCTTATGTTTTACTCCTTGATTCAAATGTCATTAGTATTACACGGTTCTTTTGCAATTAACTCTTCTGTATTGTTGAATTTATTGCATTTTGAACAAAATCTAATTAGTTGTTATTGAAATACTTACGTTGTTCTTTGGAAAGATACACAAATTTATATTTATAGAAAACGTCCATTCGTACGCTTCAATGATTAATTACCTAATTGTTTCAAAAGCGCCACTTTCATTACAAAGTTAATCATCCACAAAATCAACTAATAATTAATAGTTCATAACAGACGATTTCTATTAATAACTGCCTTTGAATTCTCAACTCCATCACCTGGGCAGTGGGCGAAGTCTTTGAACTGTTATCTCCAAGCAGTGGCGTAGTTAGGCAACCAAGGGCCCTGGGGCAAATAAAAAATGGTGCCCCACTGCAATCTAAACTGGTTAGGTTTTATTTATATTAAGTTTAATGACAATAACTTACTCCAGATAGGTATAGCATTAATTTTTTAACCGTTCTTCTCTTCTCTTTACAATAAAATGTACATCGATGATAAAACGCACATATCGCTATCCGTTGTCAAATTGACAACACTGCTAACCCACAGAAAGAATTTAGGGGAATTCTCTAGGTATAATTTTCGAATTTCTCACTATTATAAATGGGAGATATTTTCAAAAGCTCAGTTCGATTGAGATTTTATGGTAAGGATTCGAGGGGCCCCCTGAGCTTGAGGGCCCCGGGGCACTGCCCCACCTAGCCCCTTAGTAGCTACGCCACTGTCTCCAAGTAACTAGTTGGTTACTAAGATTAGTTACGGTCAAACAATATACAAGTTACTCTCGAAATAAGGGCTTACATTCAATGGAGCCGTTTACAGCCGATTAACCTTTAAACCCCGTCGTCTGTTGGTATAACTTGGTGACATACATTCGGTAATGCTTGCTTAAGTGAAGCAGCAAATCAAACGTACAGCGTTGAATAGAGCTCTGCGATTGGTTCGTGTGTGACCCTGTGCGTCCACGGTCACTGTGAGACCTCATAGTAATGTTAGTGAATTCGAGCGTAAAAACCACAAACAAATCTTATTAAAACATCCGAGGGTCTTGATTAAAGTGCGTCGGCAAATGAACAATAGACCTCGACTTTTAAGCGGGGTCAAGACATAGGGTAGACCGGGTACAATAGTACCACGGGTCAATAGTACCATCGGCGATATTTCTTCATACAAGCGACGTTAGATTGTGTGCATAGCGTCAGAATATGCGCTTTTTGTGTTTCCATCCGCTCACCAGTCGGCGGCGCTTGCGCTGAAAAACGAAGGTATACAGGAAGGATTTTTGTTTTTTGCCCAGCCGCAGTAAGTTTTTATGTCAAATATATGAGCCCATAAGTTGGCTTATATGCTATTTGTTACCAAAGTATTGTTGTCAATAGTTTGTCCAGGCTCTAAACTTTGTATCGACAGCGAATTATTGGCATTCACTGTGAAAATAACTGAATTTTAGGTGAAGTTCTCTTGACTACCTACTTGGAACAAATGTACCAGTCTCCATGGGGTCAATTGTAGCGGTACAATCAACCCCGTGGTACAATTAACCCCCGGAACCTTATTTTATACTTAAATTTTAAATTGGTTTTAAAGTACCTATACTTATAATAAAATAAGTTATTATAAAACATTCACGTGGTTATTTTACATTTTTACAATTATATTTTTATAATTGAGAATGTTACTAGGTATGCAAAATCACTTGAAACCTATGTTACAGTTAAGCTTATACATTTACAAATACGTTAGTTTTTATTTCATTCAAAAATACCCAGTAGTTATGATTTTATAGGCATTCAAAGTTCGCTTAAATATTGAGTCCCGCCGACGGTCACGTGACCCCGTGTGACGTACATTCACAGCGTCCGCTCACTAGAAAACGGATATAAACATACTTAAATATTTTTTTTTGTAAATACAAACTTATTATACATATTAACACCCAGACCCATCACAGAAATTAAAATTGAACCAAACCCATACTTGATGCGATTATGTCGTTTTATTGCGAATTACCTTCCAGCTCCATCATTAGACCCCGATTACTATATAGAATTAAAATACTCATCAATACAAAACGAACGAGCCCAAACTCGATGCATTTAAGTCNATGGTTTCGAACCTGAATGTCAATGTCATCTGTCATTCATGTTTGTTCATGTTTGATTTTTTTACAATAAAAATGTGTTGTTAATTTCTGAGAGTTTTCAATATTAAAACATTTTCTATGTATAATAAGTATGTATTTACAAAAAAAAAAGTATTTAAGTATGTTTATGTCCGTTGTCTAGTACCCATAGTACAAGCTTTGCTTAGTTTGGGACTAGAAGCGCAGTGTAAAATGTCTAAAGATAATTATTTATTTATTATTATATAGGTCTAGTGCTTAATTAAGTAAATGCCTGGGGCAGGGTTTCCCAAACTATGGGTCGCGGCCCAGTAGTGGGTCGTGAGCGAACATTGAGTTGGCCCTGCCTGTAGAACGACACACCACCCCACCCATCCAACCAACCGCTGGGCAGTGGGTGAAATTTCATATAGGTGGGTCCCGAGTTAGGGAACTTGTATTAGATGAGTCGTATCCCAGACAACTTTGGGAACCACTGGCCTGGGGTATTAGAGCGGGAGGGGTATAATCTGAAGCACATTTGAAGTCTCACTGACGTTTGACATCACAAAAACACCCTCCCGTGCCGCTCCCATGCTAGCTTAAGTGCTGACTTATGCTGGATTTCTATATTCAATCTTAATCCAAATTGGACGGATTTGGATTGTCAACTGTCAAATTTTAAAATGTGTTTGGCCAAAATATCTGCGGTTTTTGATGTTTTTACATTTTTATATTGTTTATAAGACTATTTAAACAATATTAAAGTGTAAATGCGTCGAACATTTTGGAAATATATCTAAAACTGAATTCAATTTGACAGTTGTAATCCGGATTTGGACAAGGATTGAATATAGGAATCGGGCGTTAGTTAAAGTTGTTTTTCGTTATGTACCTACCAGTTTTATAAGGATGTCCAGTTCTTCATAGTTTAATTAATCTAAAGTACTACCCATTCGCGCTAAGTTTGCCGGTCCGTGGAATGCGCGTCCCCTCCCCCAACCGCGATTAAACGCAATTAATGTGTCTTATTTTATGCAAAAACACAATACTTATCAATAATAATAAATAAAAAATATTTTAAATATAGTTTGAGAAAGTTATAGATGATTCCCTTCGAGTGACGTCATATCGCCAGCGGCAAACTTAAAGCGAATGATATTTATGATTTATGATCGATACAAATATGTATTACCTGTTGATACATTCATTTCGCAAATTAGTCATTAATTAATTATTCCAAGTGTCACAATTAATTGCTATTAATATAACTAATTGTTACTAGGAACGCTTAGCCCCAAACTAAGAGCAAGTTAACAAGGTAAGGTTTGTACTGTGTGTAGTTAAACATTACATATTATAATTCCTGGAAAATTCGTATAATTTGATTTATGTATCAAATAAGGAGTTCAATTTGATTTAAGTTTTTTAGGGACATAATCACATTTCTGGGACAAACCGATTACGGTCATCGACAATTCTCATATGATTTTCGCCCTTTTGCATCTCGATTTCAATGAAATATTTTAGTTATTCTTTTCTAGGATTTAAAAACAATTTACCTACTTCAGAATGCACATAAAATAATTTTGAATCGGTAAAATACTTTTCAAAACAAGAACCTAGGTGATATTTTATTGGGGTATGGATTAAAATCTACGAGAATGTTTTTCTAACTTAATTAACAAGGGTTAAATTGCTTCAGTTTATTATCATCATCATAATCTCAGCCATGGGACGTCCACTGCTGAACATAGGCTTCCCCCAATGCTTTCCATGCTGCCCGGTTGGTAGCGGCCTGCGTCCAGCGCCTTCCTGCTACCTTTACGATGCAGTCGCTCCAGCTTGTGGTGTTACTGATTACCTATAGACAGAAAAACTAAAGACAAACAAAATAATTAATTGCAACCAGTTTACGGTACGTAATCTATCTACTTAATGAACTTAGATAAATTGCGTTCCAAAACAAATACTGATTAGTACCTAAGGCTATTAAAGTAATACTTACTAACTTATTAATTAAATAACGTGTTAAACTTTGTAATTTCGAGCTCTTATAAACAAAGACTTGGCAACAAGACTATTAAAGTTAATAGGTTCATTAGTAAATGCTTATTTATTCGGGTTTTAAACCAGTTATGTTACAAGTGTCTAAATAGTTTTGTAATGTCACTTTGTTTACGTTGATTTTACTTACCATCCTAATAACATTAATCTGGGTGTAGATTTCTGAACTTTCTCTCGCGTTATTTTCAACTCCTTACTTAAATTTAGAATATAGACCATCAGGTATTAGAATTCTTAATAATAAATATGTTATTTNGGATGCTCGCATGATGATCGACACTGGCAGCATGCGTTCGTTCTTCAGTCCGCGTATTGGCTATCAGTATTTCAGTAAATTCATAAAAAACGAACCATTCCAAGTTGTGAGTACACACTCGTCAAGTACGCACAACAAAACCATAGAAATTCCCCTTTTTCCAACTTTTAAATGCAGAAAATATCACAAATTTTATTTATATGACGTACACAAATGGTACGATGGTGTAATTGGAAAAGATTTATTAAAACAATTGGAAGCATTAATCGACATTAAAAATAGAGTCCTCAGAACTAAAACTGCATGTATTCCAATCATTTTAAATTACAAGAAATTCACAGACAACGTTGGAATGCCTAGTACGATCGCTAATTATCGTAATGAATCAATCAATAAACAAAACGCAAACGCAGACGCGTTATCCCGCATAAAAGTAAATGCTCTCGATTCAGATAATCAGTCCATGAAAGTAAATGTTAGTAAAAATGAAAAACGTATTCAAAAACATGTTGATAAAGTAGTAAAGAAAATAGAAAAAATATCGTCAGGAAGTACAATAGTAATTTCCGACTCTACATCCTCAGAAGGAAGTAATGTCCGATTCCGTCTTCAAATAATTCAGACTGTGTCGATGAACAATCAAATTAATAACTCACAAACTATTCATTCCGCAAAGGATACCGAATCACAAGGCATCCCAATCTTAAACGAAGCAATAGATAACAAACCTAATCAAATATTAGTCTTTGAACGATTTGATAATGAACTTTCAGTCAAAAACCTTTCACGCGACAAACAAAAGGTTCTTGAAGTACATTTACCTGATAATAATGCAGAATTAGTAAAGCAGTTTTTAAAGAAATATATCAAACCTAACTAAAACAAAATATTTCATTTATTTTGAATCAGATCAACTTAGACGAATTTTCACAGACGTAATTATTAAACTTTTTAAGAATTATAGATAATAATAAATATTATAATTTGCAAAAGACGTAAATAAACGTAAAAGCAAAGACAAATCACGTTATGTAAAAGCAAAGGTTTTAGGCAAAGCCAAGCGAAACATCTTACCAATTAAAGTAGGCGATAGGACTACTAAAGTGCCTATTAAAAACATAAAACGCCCTCCGCAGGTGGTGCCTTCTGCTAATGATAGAGACGCAGGCGCTGGCCCTTCAACTAAATATAATATCTAAGAAAATTACCCTGGTCTCAAAAATGTTCGACAGTTTCATAAATATTTTAGAGCAAATAAATAACAACTCTATTATTATTGATGAACGCTTGAAACGAGTTGAAAGCCTATTGCAAAACATAACGTCCACACAAAACGATTGGACTTTTTCTACATACATACTAGGAGTGTATAACATATTCATAAGTAGTTTCCGTACAATATTTATAAGATTAAGTGAAATAGAAACAGCATTAGCATTAAGTAGAGTATCCATTTTACACCAAGCAATTGTAAACCATTTAAAGTTAATTTCAAACTCTGCCAATTTAGTTTACCAGCCTACGGAAAGTAATTTGTTAAATTTAGAAGAAACTATTTGTGTAAAATCTTATATGAAACAGGATCAGATAACATTTATTTTAGAAATACCATTGATAGATAATTATACTTACAATTATTATAAGATATACTCACTTTCCATTTTCCAAGAATCCCAAAACGTCACGCTTTCCATTTTTCCCAAATTTCCTTACCTTTTGGCAAAGGGTTTGAAATACTTACCGATCGTAACACCGTGTCGCCCGCTTGCCGCCGGCGATCGCTTCCTGTGCTCTACGGACAACCAGGCTCTACATAACGAGCCTACCTGCGTGGAACAGCTGATGAGGTTTAGTAAGGACCTTACCTCCTGCAAGCAGCACCAGAAGCTGGAAGAAGTAAAACTCCAGCAGCTCAACGCGAACGCACGCCACAATCGGGACTAACAAACTGGGGGAACTATGGGTACTCACTGTCTTTTCACGTCAGTGACAATAAAAACTGGAAGTTTTTAAACATATTATTAGGCTACCACCTCTCGTTCCCATCGCTGCAATTCCTCCAGGATCTACATCTTGATCGCCATGACAACTCAACCCACTCATTATTTTTTCCTTGCTCAACCCAATTTTGTTCCTTACTCAACCCACAACAAATTTTTAATTTTATGTTCCTTATTCACCCCAAAAACATTCCTAGCTCAACCCATTTTAAAAGCACTTAAAAATATAAGATTTTTATGTACGGTCAGAATATTTTTTAGAATTTTTATTAAGCTCAGTTAACTTTTGTGTTAAGATCGTTCTATTAAATAAAACTGCAGGAGTTCTGCTGATACAATAATATATTTGAAAAATGTTTTTCACAAAAGGACACAAATCAAATAATGACTTATTAGAATCTACTATAAATCCACTATAAATATACTATAAATCAAACGACTGTGATTTTTTATTAAATCAGTATAACCAAGCTATGGCGTATAATTTTTTCCCCAGACACTTGTTCATGAATGTACAAATATTTCAAATAATACAATGTATTTTATCTTTTTTTTTCAAGCGGTATGAGATGACAAAAGAAAAATAATAAAAGTATTCATATGGACACTAATCCCGCGGTATAAGTTTTGAGCCTCTTAATTTGTTTATGTATTTACCTACCTTAAAATAAAATAAAATCTTTGATATATTTTAGTTAATCAACATACTCATATTATCTATATTTTTTTCATGTAGGTGATGTTTTTTATTTTTTTTTATTTAATTATAAATAAATGTACATACTGTATGTATTGATCATTACTAAACTAAAAAAAAAAACAGTAAACGTTGTTTTGCTATCCATACTTATTTTTGGTATATTTACTTTGGGTTGAGTAAGGAATGCATTTGGGTAGAATAACAAAATTATGTAATGGGTTGAGCTAGGAATACTAATTTGGGATGAGTGAAGAAATGGGTCGAGTTGTCATGGGTCGAATACAGAATAACCCAAAAAAAACCCAACCAATGAAGGTCAAGTTGGTCCCGGGGGAAAGGTAAACTGTCACTTGACTAGCAAGGAAATTAATCAGAAAAACATAGGAGGAGTTCGACATAAGGTTCGACTTCCCTCCATTGCAAAGCGGATAACAGGTGACGAACAAAGGTTTAATAACCTTAAGAAAAGATATGCATCACGAACAATAAATATCAATTAAGGGGGCCTATCTTATGAGCAATTAGCTACCTAATTATTAGGCTAATATGTAACAGTATGGATTTACACTCTTTTGCCCAAAAAAGTTGGTGAATTAGCCGGAAAAATCTATGCCGCCCTAGAAGCCAGCTTTCACATACAGTCTGTTGGTAAATCCACTTCGATGGCTCCTACGTATACTGGCGTAAGTGAAAAAAGTAAATTTTACAGGAGAGCCATTTTAGTGGCCAGAACCATATTTTTGGGTCATATCTTCTGACCTACTAAAACGAATTTAATGAAATTTCACATTTAGCCTTAACATGTAATGCTTTTGCTACTGCTGTTATCAATTTTTATATTTTTCTTATATATTTTGAGATTTTAGGCATTGCCCTTTTACGTCGGCATATTTCTATAATTTCATGTATATTGTTCNTTTTTTTTATTTATTTATATTAGGGAAACAAACAATTTTGATATACAGACAAATAATCACACAAAAAAATAGGACAGAAATCAGCAAAGTTTCCACAGTTAAAATTAATACAGAGTGCAGACTAAAAATTAATTAAATAGTAATAAATTATATAATAGTAATAAGTTATTCAATAAAGAATTTATTTATTTATTATTTATTTTATTTATTATTTAATATGCATGGAATAAATCTGGATGAAATCAAATACATGTCGTACGCCCTGAAACACAGTGCAGCAATCAGTGCTAGTGAAAGTGAAACAGACACTTCGTATTTTACATACCTTACATTTATATTAGTTTTGATTCTTTTTATGTTAATTGCCTTCCGCAAACAAATTAAAATTTTATGTAAACGAAATTATCGGAATAATCATACAAATGAAACTTCCGATAATTTCTCGCTTAGGGAGGGAGGAGTTATGCATTCGTCAGGCCCCTCCGCTCTAGACTAAACAGATAACTCATCACTTACGGCTCTACATTGTAATCATTCTTAGGAATTGTTATTCACATAAGCGATATGTCAGCAGAACTTAATTGTAAACAGTACTGGACGACTGCGATCGCCCACAGTTATAATTCATAATTAAATCGCCTCCAACTCGGCGAGGACGTGATCACTTAGTTTAATTAAATATAATCCTTTTTAAAAAGCTTCCACCCCGCTCCCGAAATCTGACTAGGTAGAGTCGGTTAGAGGTCGGTATCATGCCGAAGCCATTTTCCCTTATCATGGTCCGGGAGAGTTTATGGTAGTTCAGCATAGGAAGGCCAACCGACCTACGGGACGTTCAGGTGTGTTGCCCCTCCAACTATAGCAAAGAGGTGAGTCTATAGCAAACCTACCTAGAGCGCCACCTATCGGCATGTATATTAGACTAAATTTAAAATTATTTGTCTAGGGTAATGTAGCTCTAAACACGCTGCTCTCTGGCCACCCGGCACGATGGTAACAGCTCCGTAATTTTATATTATTTTTATCGTCAAGAGTTTGGAAGTAAACTTAATTCACAAGTGTTGTTGACTTTCAATTCGGGCCCTTCAAGAATAGGGTTCTTGTATGTAAGCTCTATAATAAACTTAATTTCAGTAAAATTTGTTCACTAGTTCACAGTTAAAGTTTAATATTATGAGAGGCATTGCATTATAAGCATAATGTCTTCTTCAACTTCAAAATCAAACTCGGCTCCAGTAAAATGCTTCCATTGTGTACCCAAAAGAGAGTTTATGAGGTGCACAATGTGCATAGCGGCTTACGACCTGGATTGTGCTAATGTGAGAAGCATGCGGTTCTACTCATTCTACTCAGCGGGATCTGTGAACTCTTGGGAATGCCAAGAATGCGTGAGTAAGAAACCTAAGAAAAACAATGCAGACACGCCGGTTCACCGTCAGGGCCTCTTCAGAGCAAGCGGTCAAGCGACAGTTCAGGTTCAAACAGCCCAAATGGTGCCAAACGTTACACAACGTAGGAAACCAACTTACCTACCTACAATGGAATGTGAAGAACAATATGATAATGATGCCGAGGACCAAATGAACGAAGCCGTGTCCCCTGGTTATTGGTTGTATAGATCATTCAATAAATTTATGCGGCCAACATTCGTTCGCACAAAATGTGACTTGTGTTACATTTTTCGGAACAGTGGAAATAATGTTTAACTTTTTTTCAACTTCCACAAGCCGTTGGGAAGTGCTTCTCAATCACAGCAAAGCATCTGTTAAAAGACTTTCGACAACGCGCTGGAGTGCTCATTATGTTGTGTATGTGTATTGTAATCTTGTTTTCTTTACTGCATGCTAAGATGTATTTAGCGAAACATGGACTTTATTTTATGTATATTTGACCATCATTATGTTACCTGTTTCTGGCAAATAAATAAATTTGAATTTGAATTAATTATGGTGCAGTAAAAGTATTGGCTGAAAATTTTAATGGGATAATATCTGCAATTGAGGAACTATGTGACCAAGACGTAAATTTAGAAACTAGAGGTGCTGCACAAAATCTTATGCCTGCTGTGTGCAATTTCTCATTTATTTGTTTTCTTCTCTTTTGGAATGATGTGCTAAGGGAAGTGAACAATGCTCAGATTGCATTACAATGTAAAGGTTTATGTGTTGATGAAATAATCATAAAACTAGAAGCACTTCGTCTATTCATTGGAGAGAAACGGTTGCATCTAGCAGAAGAGGCAATAGATTTCGCTGTACAAAAATCTGAAAAATACAACATTTCGATGGAACGACGAATTCGTCGCAAGAAACGCATGCCCGGTGAGTTAGCATCGTCCACCGATGCTGGACTTACACTTAGAGCGGAACTTCAAAAGGACATGTTAGAATGTATTGACAGATTCAATATTGAACTCGAAACAAGAGTTAAGTCCATTAAAGACGTAGCTTCATTGTTTGAGGTTGTGCAGTCAAAGACCTTGCTTTCGGCAAACACTGAACAGTTAAAATTTGCTATATCAAAATTTACTAACCTTTACGATGAAGTATCAGAAACAGAATTCCTTTTAGAAATACCAAGATTGAGAAGACATTTAAAAGCGGCTAATATTACTGTCTCTAATTGGGTGACACTGGACTTTTTGAAATTTATTGTGGAATGGGATTTTACAGAATCTCTTCCGAATCTAACGGTCGCACAAAAGTTATATATGTTACGGCTAAAGATAGGTGTGAACATAAACTTAAGATTAGCCGGCTAAACTTAAGTTTATCTTCGAGAAGCGGCTAAAGTTCGATAACATGTTAGTTTGCGTCGTGATATTCCATCTTTAGCCGGCTAATGTGCACATTAGCCAAAACGAAACGGCTAAAAATGTATTCGATGGGCGCGCCAGGCCAGCGGAGGGCTTGAGGGGGCGGTGGGGAGACAACGCGCATTTTGTAATTTTAAATACCTACAGAAGATTCTGTAACGACCAAATGGTTCCTTATTATTTTATTTTAATTATTAGGTAGATTTTGTTTTGAGTAATTAATATTTTGTTATTGTAATAATTGTAATTTTGAATACCTACATAGGTACATAAAAGTATGTGTAATGAAAGTGATTATTTTTTAATAAAGTTTTCGTGTCAAAATAGTAAACATTATTACATTGTTTCCTTTTCGATTTCCTTCTACATTTTTAGCCAAGGGCCTGCGGTTACACTTAAGTTTAGCCGGCTAAAGATAGAAGAAACTAACATTAACACCTCGTCGAAGATAAACTTAAGTTTAGCCGGCTAATCTTAAGTTTATGTTCACACCTATCTTTAGCCGTAACATATATAACAATATGTGCATCAGTTGCTTCATGTGAGAGAAGTTTCAGCAAATTAAAATTAATTAATAATTATTTGTGGTCTACAATGACCGAAACCAGATTAAAGAATCTTGGTATTTTAACGATAGAACATAAGCAACACAAAATATAAATTTTGAAGACGTGATTTCGGAGTTCGCTAGTGTCAAAGCTAGAAGGAAGAAATTTTAATTTTTAACAAACTAAATTTGTTTCACATAATATACAAATATTTGTAATAGGTACTCGTATTTTAATAATACGTAAATGATTATAACTTTTTTTATTTTAACAGTTTCGATTGACTTTTAGGGTGACACCTATAAAATCCGCCCCGGGTGTCACCTATGCTAGCTACGCCACTGCCCTGACGTGATGAAACTGTTCTACAACTACAAAAGGTAACAATACAATACCTAAAACAAAAAGTACCGGCGTATCCAAAAGATATTATCGATCATTTTGAACTATTGAAACCTTACATGATCCATTGTGCAAACATCATTAGTCAAAATATGTATAATAAAAGACTGAAGTCGCAATTGAAAACTGGTGAGTGTATTATTCATTGTGACTTCAGTGAAAATTATAACACTAAATATGCCTCTGAAGTACAGTCTTTTCATTTTGGCAGTTCAAGACAGCAAGTGACTTTACATACATCGGTTATTTATTATTTAAAAAATGAAAAACTTCACACTCAATAATTCTGTAGGTACTATGAGTGAATGTTTACGGCATGATGCAGTAGCGATTTGGGAGCATCTTATGCCTTTACTGGATTTTGTCGAGAAAGAAGCTCCTGGAGTGAATTCTGTATATTTCATTTCTGACTCTCCATCAGCCCAGTACAGAAACCGCAAAATATTCTACATTAAGGCTAAACTTCACTGGTTCGTTCCAAGTTTAGGTCGAGTTGTCTGGAATTACTCAGAAAAGGGTCATGAAAAGGGAGCTCCAGACGGCGTAGGTGGGGTGCTTAAAAGAACAGCTGATCAAATAGTTGCTCATGGCAACGATATTCCAAATAGTACCTTCGGTTTATTAGTGACAATGAATGTACCGTTTTAAATGAATACCGACTGGATGACCAAATGGAAAAGGGAATCTCAAAATAATTTGGTCTTACCAGAGACGATAGCTTATCTTATTGAGGCGTGCGACCAAGATTTGTACCCAAACATTAAAAAATATCTGCTACACTACCAGTCAGCGTAGCCACCGCGGAAAGATCATTTTCAACGCTTCGTAGAATCAAATCTTGGTTGCGCGCCTCAAGGTACAGGAAAGATTATCGGGGCTTGCTCTTAAATATTCATAAAGATGTGCACCTGGATGTCGACGAAATAATTAATGTTTTTGCTAAAAAGAAGCGTAAGCTTGAATTTGTAATTTAAGCATTTATACAGGGTGGAAACGATAAGTGATCTCACTCGATTATTTCTAAACTACACAAGATATCGAAAAACTGGTTACTGATCCTGAAAGTGCTTCACGAGATCTATCCAACAGTACCAATAATAGGTTACGAAATTAACTGGATCCATCCGAAAATTCAATGTTTTCAGTTTAGAGGATGAAATAAAAAACCTTTTCCCTGGAAGTAACGGTAAGTTTATTTTAATGTAACATTGCATAAAAGCTAAATATTTCAATGTATAATAGCTTTATTACATATTTAGTTTTGTTCACAAAAGTAATTCATAAATCTGTCACGAATAATTTTTGCTTGTGTTGAAGGATTTCTATCCGGGTTACCTATTACATAGTTACTATGGTTAATTTCTGATAAAACCCCAGCACGATAATCTAGGTCTAAGTTACTGTCTAAATCTAGTATAATATTATGCAATAAAACAACATGTTTATTGCAATTAAACAAGCATTCTCTCGACTGGTTTCAAATTTCAATAGGCTTTTGTAATATTCTCAATTTCGCATTTTTCGAATTTCACATTATGTCAGGAATGAATATACAAAACAAACATTTCTTTGTGAGGTATTAAAAAAAAGCAAAACCACTGTGAGCAAATCATTTTCCCCAGCTTTTGTTCTGCAATTAAATTTTTATTCACCCAGAGCCTATAATTTTGTAAGGAATTCTTTTAATACGGTTTTACCTCACCCAGCTACATTGTCACGCTGGTACAAAAAAGTTGACGCGGAACCAGGGTTCACCTCGGGAGAGTTTCGATACTTTAGTTTAGAGGCATTAGCAAAAAGTTGCAACCACGATGGGATGGGACAGAAAATTAATTCAAAGGTTATGTCGATACAGGTACGAATGTCACCGACGATAGCCTACCTTTAGCCACACAGGCTTTAGTTTTGTTGGTAACAGCTATAAATTTTAATTGGACACTTCCAATCGGATATTTTTTCATACATGCCATGGCAGGTGTACAGCGAGCAAATGTTGCCAAAATGGCACTTCGAATGTTATTTGACATTAATATTATTGTTTGTGGCTTGACATTTGATGGTGCTGCATCCAATATCGCTATGGCGAGACATTTAGGGTGTAATTTTGATTTGAAAAATCTAAAACCGTACTTCCTATTTGATTGTATTTTGCGACCCCTGCCACATGATTAAGCTTATAAGAAATACTTTTGGTGAATTTGGAAACTTAATCGATAAAAATGGAAAATTGATATATTTTAAATATCTCGGTCTACTACTAGAACTACAATTCGAAAAAGGGTTACATTTGGCGAACAAATTAAAACAGGCACATATTTTTACAGTCCGCATCAATTACAGCTTGCAATAAAATTGAAAAGTATTGTTTGTAATTATAGTACAAAGCTCCACTTTTACATAGAGACTTTACCCTTACATGTTTCCCATCAATTACACCAATACAATTGGGAAAATTCCACTTGTTATAGTACTTATCAGCAATTGCGTACCTTTTCTCCGTCGTTGGAATAGGCATGTATTCAACTTTCAATGTACTCCACAAAATGTTGCATGTCACAATTACAATCTCAGAAACTGTAATGCCACCCTTAGCGGAAATGAAAAGCAAGAGACCTATAGGATTCTCCAGTAGCCAGATATCTGAAAAAAAAAGTGCTGAATACTTGAACAATATAATAAAACGAGCTTTATATATTATAGATAACTGCTGGTTTTTGTTTCAGTCAAAACAGTAAAAGCAAGATGGAAAAATCTGAGGGCGTATTTTTTTTAAGATTGTGGAAAAATTGATAAGCCAAAAAGTGGAGATGGTGCTGAAAATATGTAAAAGTACATGGCAATATTATGATCAATTATTGTTTTTAAAGAGCAAGAGGATCCAGAGCGAGAGATTCAAACTTAAGTAAAGATAATGATGCTAATTATTCTACAACCGACACTACAATAGAGGAGTTGCAGAATCCAGGTTCTGTGCAGAATAATATTTCTGCTTCAGAAACAATTAAAAGTGATATTCTAGAATCTCAAAGTTATATTCAAACCAGGGATGTTACGGAGCTTCGACTCCGGTTCCGTTAAGTCGGAACATCCGATTATTATTACACCTTCGGTTCCGACTTCGGCTCCGACACTTTTAAATCGGAGGTCGAAGCATAACATAGTGGCGACGGCGGCCTGTGTCGACTGTTATGAACAGGTCGCGCGGGGAATCCCGCCGACCTCCGCTACGTGCACTCAATCGTCAATTATTTTTTCACTTGTTGTTAATTTGTTACGCACACGACACGTTCATAGGTTACCTATAGATATTTGTTTTGATTTTTACGGCTTATTATCAATAAAAGTGATCTGTTTTTGTGTTAAGCAATGAAACCAAAATCAAGTTGTATTTGGAACTACTTCATTGAAGTTAATTCAGATTCCGCAAAGTGTAAACTTTGTATGAAGACGTATTCAAGAAAGGGAGGTACGACAACGTCGTTAAAAGGCCATTTGAAGTATGTTCATGCCACTGAATATGAAGAACTAATAAAATTAGAAATCGAAAAAAGAATACCGTACAGCTTTCGACTTCGACGCCCCTCCTTCAGGATGACTTATACGCAAAAAATGTTGAGTGTTTTTTTTTTGGGACGAGACAAATGGCAAACGTGGTGCAAATGAGATTGGGAGTTGTGTCCTGAAATATATTGAGCAAATTGTACAGGTTAATCCTGGTAAAGAATTAGATTTTATATTTTACTCGGACAACTGTTGCGGGCAACAGAAAAATAAGTATCTACTTTCAGCTTATGCGTATGCAGTACAAAAAATGAATATTAAAAGTATTACGCATAAATTTCTAATTCGCGGTCACTCTCAAAATGAGGGTGACAACGTACACAATGTCATCGAGAAGCAAGTAAGACGTTTTGTTTTAATTTGGTCCTGTGTATGTTCCATCCCAATACATAACATTAAAACAGGCCGCTAAAAAACAGGCAAACCCTATAGGTTGACTGAAACGAGTTACGATAAATTTTATAATCTTAAATTAGTTCAAGAAGAATGGGGTAACAATTTTAATATAAATGAGGATAAAATCTCAAATGGTTTGACCCAAGAATACACAAGCAATATACCTTTAACTCAAAATAAGAAAAAGGATATTAAAGAACTACTTGACAAAAATATAATACCCAGAAATTACCGCGAAACGTATTATAAGGATTTGACTGATTAAAAATAAAAAAGTATTACTTTATTCATTAGTAGGTATATTAATGAAAAAAATTGTGATTTTCAGACTGGTTAGAATCAAGTTGAAATAATTATTAAGTATATGTTTTTTAAATTTGAATAGTACTATGCAAATGCTTTGTTTTGTATTGATATTTGTGTATTCTTGTTTTTAAAGGTTTATTTTGATAAATGGTTTAGAATAAACTATACTTTAACGGTATTAGTAACGACTGTTACCAATACCCTTAAAAGTATAGTTTGTTTAAAAAGAAGACTTGTTATTTTTGTTTTAGAAGATTGTTTACCTAATTTTTTTACGAAATGTTTGTTTGTCAAATTGTCTAAGTATTTGTTCTTTTATCTAAATGTCTAGTTAATGTTTACTCCGGTAACTGACTGATTAAATATGAGAATTTACTTTAATTATAATCTTTAATAAAAAAAAATTCTGATTTTATTTATTAATATGCAAAATAAAATAATAAACAGTTCATATAAAACAACTTATCTTATTCAAATGTATAGTGTCAACCCAAGCAGAGTTTGATCAATGGATATTAGGAAATGGATAAACATACATTGTAAAAACTAAGTTACAACACAAAATATTTCACCAATAATGATTTAACTAATGATAATGTTTCATTTTGAAAAAAGTTGATGGACGAAGAGTCTTAACTCAAAATTGCTAAATAATTAAACTATTTGTGTTTTTTTATTTTTTTTTTGTAAACATATTTATTATTTATTTTAATTCAGTTTAATGGCTCATATGGCAGTAATTCAATTTGCAACTATTATAGGAAGTGAGTAATAAATTTTTTGTTAATTCTGAATAATGATCGATTTTGAGTTGATACACTATTGTATTACGANTCTGACGTCGACTGCAGTTACATGCGTTGACAGCAAAATGCTGTTCGTGTGTAAGAACCCTTAACTCAGGCTGGAAGACGTAGCGTGGGCAGGCCTCCTACTAGGCGGACCGACGATCTGGTAAAGGTCGCGGGAAGAACCTGGATGCGGGCAGCGCAGGACCGTTCATTGTGGAAAACCTTGGGGGAGGCCTTTGTCCAGCAGTGGACGTCATTTGGCTGAAACGAACGATACCTTTAACTCAAAATACGACTGTTATTCATCTTATTCAAATGTATAGTGTCAACCCAAGCAGAGTTTGATCAATGGATATTAGGAAATGGATTAACATACATTGTAAAAACTAAGTTAAAACCGTAGCAAAAAAATATGATTCAGACTGTAACAACACAAAATATTTCACCAATAATGATTTAACTAATGATAATGTTTCATTTTGAAAAAAGTTGATGGACGAAGAGAGTCTTAACTCAAAATTGCTAAATAATTAAACTACACTCGGCATCAAATAAATCGCACCTCCCGCGACAAGCACTTCTCAAACGTATGCATCCCCACTTCTCACCAACATTGGTTGCATTTGAAAGCCTAGTTCTAAACCTTCATTTCATTAAAGGAAAGGTTTTTATCACAAAAATGTGTTTTTAGAAGGGTCCAGAGTCACTTCTTCAAAAAATAGGTAGTTACGTTTGAGCCAACTTTTATGGCTATAAAACTGTTAAATTGGGATTAATCGCTATCTATCTGTTAAAAAGGACACGTAAGATCATTATTTGGTTCTATAACCACAAAAACTGGTCTAACTGATCCCAGGGGTGAGCCCAAAGTGAGGCCTTTTTTCAGGTCACATTTATGGTACCTGTTAATTGTTTATAAAAAAAATTAATGTGTTTTTCTTGAAGTTTATTTATTGGGCTTTCAAATAACACCAATATTGTTAGGGCACCATGATTGTGTCAGAAGAAAATCTTTAAAGTTCGCACCGCGGAAGGTGCGATTTATTTGATGTTGAGTATATTTGTGTTTTTTTTTTAATTTTTTGTAAACATATTATTTATTTCAATTCAGTTTAATGGCTCATATGGCAGTAATTCAATTTGCAACTATTATAGGAAGTGAGTAATACATTTTTTGTTAATTTTGTAAAATGATCGATTTTGAGTTGATACACTATTGTATTATCCCAACTAATATTATAAATGCGAAAGTAACTCTGTCTGTCTGTCTGTCTGTCTGTCTGTCTGTCTGTCTGTCTGTCTGTTACGCTTTCCCGCTTAAACCTCGCAACCGATTTTGATGAAATTTGGCATAGAAATAGTTTGAGTCCCGGGAAAGAACATAGGATAGTTTTTATCCCGGTTTTTGAAACAGGGACGCGCGCGATAAAGTTTTTCTGTGACAGACAAAATTCCACGCGGGCGAAGCCGCGGGCGGAAAGCTAGTTAGTGCGATATGTAATAAGTATAAATATTTTTCACAGACACAAAACCAGAGAGAGAGAGAGGATTGTCAGGAGCATCAAAATTTTAACACCAAAGTGTAAAAAGATGTATAAAAAGTGTCGCGACATTATAAATTCCAAACGGCGTCTAATTCGATCATTTGAATAGAATTTGGAAAGGCCTACACATTTGAGTAAACAATATTGCTTTAAGCAATTGATACAAAATTTAACCCCTCAAGCAAAATCGTTTTTGATGATGCAAGTACGAGTAAGTAAATCAGCTAAAGCCCGGTCTGTGAGCACGTAGAATTTTGTCCAATGACCCCAAGCTACCCATCCATATCACTCGCGCGTAATAAACTGTCAAAACGAAACTCTCCCATAGATTTTGTATGGCACTACAAGCAAGTGACGTCACTATTTTGTCAACCCAATTAAACTACTTTTTTCAATTATAATTCGAACAAAAATCAAAATTTACAGGTAATTTAAAATAATTAGGTTTTTAAGACCAGAATGAAGAGTCTTTTTAAAACAGTTGTGGTTTCGAATTATTTGGGTATGGTGTCAAACTGTCTATTATATTGCTGTCGCGACTGTGCGACAAAATTTTACGTGCTCGCAGACTAGATTATAGATTATATCACAGAGCATGGAATCGTCGCGCGCCGCCCGCTACTAGAGACGGCAGGAATAAT
Organism: Ostrinia furnacalis; assembly: GCF_004193835.3. Classification (NCBI taxonomy): domain Eukaryota; kingdom Metazoa; phylum Arthropoda; class Insecta; order Lepidoptera; family Crambidae; genus Ostrinia; species Ostrinia furnacalis. The sequence goes on along the minus strand of NW_021132101.1, from coordinate 457,239 downwards.
AATAGCCGTAGCTGCAATTGCAATCAGACAGCGCCTATCAACCACAGTTCAGTCACGCATTTTAACCTTCTTCGGCCATGTATCTCGGCGCAGTAATGACTCCATAGAGCGTCTCGTAGTGCAGGGAAAAGTTGAGGGCACCAGACCACGTGGTAGATCACCAATGAGATGGACGGACCGGATCAAGGCCGCAACTAAGTGCTCGGTTAGCGAAAGNTTAGGACCAATTTCAAACATGATGAATATTGATAACTTCAATCAATTGGTGCACATCTATTTGAATTTAATTAATTTATGACAAGAGATAAAAATTAAATGTTATTAATACCACTATTCAAGTAGGTAAATTATAATTAGTATAATTATTAATCTTGATTTATAAAAGGCTAGATATTATGGTCAAATCCAGACATATACAAGTTCAAAAAAAAGTACCTATACCTAGTAAGATGAATGTCAAATCAGAATTCAACGCACTAAATTGAAAATATTGATAAATAAATACAAATATAACAAGCGCAGGATATATTTAAGTAGTATCAAATGCAAATAATCCTATTGCAAATCTGAAGGTTTTCAAATAATATTTAAACTGCATTGATATTACCTACCAATATTTGAGAAGGATTCAATCAAGTTCTTATTATTGATTTGATTTCAGAGCAAATCAATTATTTTAACTGCACTGAAACATTAATTAAATTAGATGTGATTCAATAAATGCTTTGTTTATAATAAGAACTAAAGTTATGCTTACTTGTGTATTTTAAATACCTAATGTAACACCAATTTCAACAGTAAATAATCCTACATGTAAAATTATTTTACATAACTATTCATATGAAAACCATCTCAGAGTAAGAAGATCTAAATAACTTTTATTGATAGATAATGTGAATTTATGTTCATCAACAATGAAATGATAACTTGCCTGTTAGCACATTATTAATACAAGTACCTTGAGTGGAATTGACATGTTTCAAAATATAAAGATTTCCTAAGTGTTATTATCTATTTACTGTTAGGCATGGACCTTTTTTTATANCACAGTTATAAGAGGATTTTAGCGCTAAATGACGATTATGAATAACAATTTTTATCAAACGTTTTATAAACCTCTAATAAGCATTTGATAAAATGTGAAAAATGATTATGAATAAGACCGTAAGACAATACGGATACGTAGTCTATGTAAGCGTAAGTGTATTGGTGTGAGTAAATGGTGACGCCCACTGACACCCTTGATTTGTATGGATAGTGGTAAGCATGCCGTCTCTATAGTCCGGCAATCTCATGCGCGTCCTTCCCGCGGGGTGACAGACGGTGGCGGGGACGAGGTAAACAAGATGTCCAGCGGGTAGCGGGGAAGGGAAACACGTGTATATACGCGTCAAATACGGCAGTCTCGGCCGCGCAGTCGAAGCGGCAACACGTGCTAGATATTCCGTACTACTTTGAGTTCGACGCACACGAGATTAAGATCTCAGGATGAGTATGGCTATCTCAAGACAACTTAAGGAAGTTGTACATAAAGTGTACAAATTTTTTGAAAGGCGAAAAAATGACCGCTCATCGGCCGAATACGCAAACGACATTAATTTAGCAGAAACTGTTTCTGAAGCCACAGGTTTGTCTGAAACCAGCGTTAAAAAAAATATAAAAGAAGCTAGAACCATGGAAGCACAAGGCAGCACAGTGACTTTCAAATCACCACGGAAAAACCGTTTTCCTAAAAAAAGGATTGAAATGGACAGTTTTACGGAAGGTGTCATACGAAGAAAAATTACACAATGGTATACTGTCAAAAAATGCATCCCGTCGTTGAGAAAGTTAAATGCGGAATTAAAACAAGAAAATATACTTCATTGCTCACGTGAATACTTAAGAAGGACAATACGTAGGCTTGGTTTCAAATATTTATCATGCCAGTCAAAGAGGAAATTATTAATTGAACGTCACGACATAATGTGCCTGCGATGGCATTACATCGGAGACATAAAAAAATACCGCCGAGGGTAAGGTAATAATTTTCCTCGACGAAACCTACGTGAATCAAAATCACGTGACACAAAAACAGAGAGTGAACAGGAAAGTGATATGGAAATTGATTTATAATAAAACATTCTATCATAATTTTAGTTTTTATAATTATTTGCACTCAAGCATAATAAAAAATTATAAACAATAAAAGTAGTTCTTTCTATCTTTTTATTTACTCCTATATCACGTCACAAGCAAGCACAACTTATCGCAAGATTTATTCTGGCACAGTTCTCTTCGTGTGTAGCCGTGTGCTAGAATGACATTGCTACCTCGTCCCCGCCATCGTCAGTCACCTCGCGGGAAGGTCGCGCATGAGATTGTCGGACTATAGAGCGGGCGACGCGCGACGATTCCATGCTCTGTGGATTATATACTACACTCGGCGTCAAAAAAATAGCACCTCCCGCGACCAGCTATCGTTATTAACAATAATTATCAATTCCAGGTCGAGCTTGCAAATAAACCGATAAAGCAGAGGCGGTACACCACTAAACAAAAGGTGGACTCGTTGGTTTTTTTTAAATGAAGTCCGAAAGCTTACGAGCTTTTGCGACACATATTTATTTTACCTTCTCGACGCACTTTAAATACATTCTTAAGTGTAAAAGAAGTAATTTTTCAGGCTTTTAATCCAGAAATTTAAGATTGACCGTAAAGCATAAAATGCATAAATATGAAAAAAATAATGCATTCCCGAGGTTTCCACTCTAAGGCGTCGATATACTATTTCAAAAACAAAAAATGAAGGTACGACTTACAACGCAGCTTCTATTTAAAAATCCCAGAATTTCAAGGTGAAGGCACATTTAATTTCATAAGGTTATTAAACAGAATTTTTTGGATGTCTTAAACAGCCGATCAATAAGACCACCAGAGTGGAAAAGAGCTATATTTTCGGGAAACATTGGTCTGATGTATTCGAGCCTATCTTCAGAATCTGATGCTGCCATCTGGGCAAAAATTCATCGATTCCAGAAAAAGAACCGGCTTTGTAGGTCTTATTGTGGACATGACCAGTGCAATCCAATTATATAAAAATATTTGATAGATGGTACTAAACTTTAAAAACTAAACTGATTTCTGCTCCTCAATCGCGTTACAATCGCAAATCGATTGTGGGTTAAAATGGTATTCTACTATTATTTGACGTTTGGACCAATGAACTCTCAGTGTCAATTTTGCTATTGAAGTACCATTGAGCAACAATACGTGTATAATTGTAACAATACGTGTAATATCTGTGGTGTTACCCAAGCAAATTGTTGGTGTTTTGATTAAAAAATTGACATGAGACCATCAGTGGTGTAAGGTGGCGTATTTTCGCGCTAGCAAATGCCAGAGACCGAAGATGCCAAATGGCAAACCGGCGCCGTAAAACGTGTGCCTATACAGGATGTTAGGTAAATGGGTATATGAGCCGACACTAGCCCATGTTAACATAGGCATATAAATTGTATGGTGAAGTCAGAAATTTGATATCATGATTTTATTTTTTTTAATTTTCATACAAAATAAATTTTACAAAATCCGATTTGTATGAAAATTAAAATAGCTAAAATGAAGATATCAATTTTCTGACTTCACCATACCATTTAATATAATATGACCATGCTAACATGGGCTAGTGTCGGCTCATATACCCATTTACCTAACACCCTGTATAAGGCGTACAGTGGATGACTTAGTTAGAAGATTTGCCCGAGACGGAATTTATAAAAACCTTTCGGCTCGGAAAGTCACAAGTGAGGGCACTGACGGAGGTACTCACCCCGTATCTGACACTAGCGAGGACGCGAAGGGATGCGATATCCCCCAATTTAAAGGTTAGTAAAATGCTATTACCGAATTTTTTTAAGACCAAGTGAATAAGTAGATAAACAAATATAAATCTATTAAATAGAATAGGCCTTTGTCCAGCAGTGGACGTCTTTCGGCTGAAACGAACGAAATAGAATATGCGACGTTTGTTTAATATAATATTTCGATTGCAGATACTAATTGCTCTCAGTTTCTACGAAACTGGGTTATACCAGACTCTGGTTGGCCAAAGTTTATTCCACCATGTGTCACAGACAACTGTCTCAAGGGCTGTGAGACAAGTGACTGAGGCACTCAATAAGCCTGACATATTTAAAAGATATGTTGTCTGGCCCATGCAAAGGCAAGACAGGAACAAAATCAAGGCATGGTAAGTAGACATCTTCTATGAAGATTTACATTTATTTATTGGTGTTTGAAATAGGTACTTACTTTATACTTGATGTTATAGGTTTTATAGATTCGGGATTCCCGGAGTGTCGGGTTACATTGACGGCACTCATGTGGGTTATCCACGAGGAGAGATATTTCAACAGAAAGGGATACCATTCCCTAAATGTTATGATTGTAATACCAATAAACATTTAATTTAATTTAAAACTACATTCTAATTTAACAATTACTTATAGATATGTGATTCTGAATTGAATATCCTGTGTGTGGATGCAAGCAGCCCTGGGTCAGCCCACGACTCGAGTGTGTGGCAAAGCCATCCGATATATAATCACATGGAGTTATGTGATGCTGGAGAGCACGTGTTTTTATTGGGTAATATATTGACATTCAAGAATGAAGAGCTTTATTTTGAAATAATTTGCAAACATTATTGATACTTTTAAAATGTTTAAGGTGATAGCGGATATCCACTAAGGATGTTCATGATGACTCCGATATTAAATACCATGGAAGGGACACCGGAGCATCACTTCTATCAGCTGCATGTGACTGCACGCAATTCAGTGGAGCGCTGCATTGGGGTGTTAGAAGCTCGTTTCAGGTTTTATATTTCAATAAATAATAAATTAACTTAAATAACAATTATGCAAGGTTATACAATATAACGTTATTTTGTAGATGTCTGCTGGTTGCACGAGCCTTGCACTATAACCCGGTCACTGCTGGGAAAATAGTAAATGCTTGCTGCGTGCTGCATAATATTGCAAACCGAAGCCGATTGCCGGTGACACCTCTTACACCTGAGGAAGCCCATGTAGAGAGGGTACGACAGCATCAAGTAAGTCTTCACAAGATTGTTTTATTCCCATACACAGATCACCTCCAATAGATTCCGTATAGAGGGCCGTCAATAGTCACCACACATGGTTGCATTTGCTCCTATAAGTCCCGATCGCTGAGAACGCTGTTTCAGTTGCGACCAAGTAACATTGATCTTGATTTACTGCGTTCAAGTGTACATAAATGGCAACATGTGCAATAAAATGGTGTGGAAAATCAAAAAGAACATCTCAAAAAGATGGTATCACATTCCACCGGTAAGTAAAATAATTTTATAATATGACCAGTCCCAAGCAGCTCAAGTTATAATGGACAAGTAATCATGCGTTTTAAAACAAGCACGCGTTGATGTCTTTTTGAAAAGTCTCTTTCTCTCATGTGAATTTTACAATAAGCCATCTCTTTCTTACAAAATACTAGTGTTTGTTAACACCAGCTTTGCATTTGACAAAAGGTTCCACGCTGCTTACCTGGACACATGAATTACTGGCTAGCCCTTGTCACTGATGCCTCAAACTCAGCCCTGAGTGCGGTCCTGCAACAACTAGTTGACAAAGAATGGCAACCTTTGGGTTTCTTATCCAAGAAACTGAACAAGACTCAACAGCTGTACAGTACTTATGATCGTGAACTTTTAGCAATTTACGAGAGCATAAAACATTTCAAGTACATGCTTGAAGGTTGGCATTTCATTATATTCACTGATCACAAACCCATAACTTATGCGTTTCAGAAGAAAGATCAGCAATGTTCACTGAGACAGCTCAATCATCTGGAGTTAATTTCACAGTACACAACTGATATAAGGCACATCTCAGGAAAGGACAACATCACTGCCGATGCCTTGACACGCATAGAAGCTGTCCACGCACCACCAGATTTTGAAACGATTGCTCAATCTCAAAAGCACAGTGACGAACTACAGCAAATCCTCAAAGATCCCTCATCTTGTCAGCCAACGTGACATGTCGCTGTCGTGCCGACAAACAAATGACCGACGTACCTAGCGACCCACTACCACCACTACGCAAGCCACCTTAAGTGCGGCCACCGTGTATACTATGGCCTTCACCAGTGCTGGCCCTCAACTCATAAAAACAATATGTAAGGATAGATGCACAAGAACTTGCGTGTAGTCGCACCAAAACCACAGCTATTATTAAATCTGTTACAGGAGACACTGAAAAAGAAAACCTAATTGCCGATTTAAAAATTCGAAAATTCTCTCTGCTTATTGATGAAAGTATGGACCAGAGGATGTGTCAAGCTTTTATGCATTGTTGTTAGATATTATAGAAACAAAAAAAATTAAGATGCGTTCTTTGCACTAATACCCGTTCAAGATGCGACAGGCGAAAAACTTTACGAACATCTAGTAAAATTATTTACAGATAATAATGATATTCCATATAAAGACAATTTGGTTGGATTTGCCGCCGACGGAGCTAATGCTATGATGGGTCAGCATAATTCTGTAGCAAGCAGATTATTAGAAGATTTTCCCCATTTGTATGTTGTAAAATGCATTTGCCACTCATTCGCATTATGCGCGACCTATGCATGCACAAAATTGCCCCGTGAACCTGAAGGCCTTGTAAAGGTTCGACCAAACCAACGCGATCACACGCGATCAGCCGGCGTGCAGCGATGGCGATCAATGTATTTAAGTCTGGTCGCCATCGCTGCACGCCGGCTGATCGCATGTGATCGCATTGGTTTGGCCGAACCTTTAGGGATGTATACAATTATATCAGTACGAGTCCGAAACGTATGTAGTATGTCGATTCTATAAAATTATAACAAAAACTCACTTCTCGAATCAATATTCACGGTCCCTTCACATACATTACAAAATGATCTTGATTCGGCATTATAAACATTTCTGAGCGCGAGTGAAGACAAGTGAACAGTGAGGTGGGCTAGAGATGACACACGCAACAAAATGTTAGTCGAGTTTTTCGATTCAAGTTTTTTATTTAAAATATTGGGATTTTGGTTCAAATCTTGTAATGATTAAATGTATCTTTAGCTAAAATTTCATAATCTACCTAAATAATCAACCAACTCAACATGCGAGAGAAAGAAGTAGACGACAGTGGGAGGAATTTGCCGTGCGCCTAAAAAGTTTAGGTGGCACTATAAAAAGCTACAAACAATGGACCAAGGTTAGTATCGCTTTTGTATACCTGCATGTTAGATCCACTTAACATTCTTTAGCAAACCACTTGAGATATGAAACGAATGGTGGTCTGAAATGTGGTTAGATTCATGATTTCATTATTGTTTATTTTACATCTATCTTTGAGTTTAGGAATATACGTTTTAAATAATGTATAAAAAAGACTAACAATGTTTTTTTATCGTTCGTTCGTTTTCAGCCAAATGACGTCCACTGCTGGACAAAGGCCTCCCCCAAGGTTTTCCACAATGACGGTCCTGCGCTGCCCGCATCCAGGCTCTTCCCGCAACCTTCACCAGATCGTCGGTCCACCTAGTAGGAGGCCTGCCCACGCTACGTCTTCCAGCCCGTGGTCGCCACTCGAGAACTTTCCTGCCCCAACTTTTTTTATATCTGATTGTAGTATTGGACTGACAAAAAAAAACTACAAAAAAAAGTTGCAACACGCGCTGCTGCTAGGCGTAGGACTGGTGGAGGAGTGGAGGAGGTGGTGGAGCTCTCTGAACTTGAAGAAAGAATAGTTGCTTTGTGTGGCGGTGAAGGGTTTTCCACAGGAGATGCACATTTAGCAATAGAGTCGTTTCCGGTAAAAACATAAATATAGTGGTAACTTTTTGCATAAATTAGCCTAAGCTAATTTAGCTTAAAGCTAAAATCAAACTAACCTGTGTCTTAAAAATTTACAGTGATAGTCACTTCTTGTTAATCATTTACAATCCATTAATATTTTTTAATACATTTATTCTATTTCAGGTATATTTATATTATTACACTATCACCATCGAATCAAAGTCAAGAAATACAAAATGTGAGAACCGACAATGTAAGTATTTCAGTTTAGGTGTTTCTAACATGAATCTGTCCCAGCAACATACAGTAGATATAATAATATGTTATTGAATTTCTTCTTAGCTGTTTTTCTGTAAAATAAGATCACATGGGTAAAAGAAGTTTCTAATTAAAAATTGCTTATTTATATTATTATTAAAAATAATAATTCTTAGTTAAAAATAGCGTAAAGTATTGTGCAAATTGTAACTTTTATACTTATTTTTAGGGCTCTCAGGAGATGCCGGATAGTCAACAACATAATATCAGATCTGTAGATAGTATTAATGTAGCAAGAAGGAAGAAAGGAAAGGAAGGAAGGAATTTCAAGAGTTTCTTGCACTAAAGCACCATAAAATCCTACTTCCATGCCAAACACCATACACCCATAGTGGCAAAAAAGGGAACTGGATCAGACACATCAAATGAATTTGAATTGCCATAATTTTCTTATCTCATCAGTGCAGAAAAGTATAAGGATTTAATTGGACATTCCTTGTATGGGACACAGTGGATATACTATTTCAAAAACAAAAAAATGAAGGTACGACTTACAACTTTCTATTTAAAAATCCCAGAATTTCAAGGTGAAGTTTTAACAACAACAACAATTAATTTCATAAGGTTATTAAACAGCATTTTCGATATCTTAAACAACCGATCAATAAGACCACCAGGGTCACCAGGGTGGAAAAGGGCTATATTTTCGGGAAACATTGGTCTGATTTATTCGAGCCTATCGTCAGAATCTGATGCTGCCATCTGGACAGAAATTCGTCAATTCTAGAAAAATAACCGGCATTGTATGTCTTATTGTGGACATGGCCAGTGCAATCCAATTATATAAATATTTGATAGATGGTACTAAACTTCTACAGTACCTGTCATTGTTCCTCTGGATAAGATATTAACTTGCTCTACAAAGACGACCCCAGTCACGGCCATAAACGAATTGACAGAAAGGCATTAATTTATTGAATTGCCAGAGGATGATAGTGAGTTCTTCGAAGAATTCATACATAGCATGTGTAACAACTTACCCAACTACTCCGAAAGCATAGTTATTTATATTGCCGGGTTATAAAGAGAAAGTTAGCTCGCTATGTAAAATGTGATATTTGCGCAATTTTTTTGTTATTCTGAGATGCCAACAACGCCTAACAAAAAAGCTTAATAACCTTGAAAAATAGGGGTGGATTGGTTTACCCGTCAAAAGACGTGACGAATATTGTAATCAAAATCCAAAAAAATCTTAAAGGTATTTTTCAAAAGCAGCTTCGGTCTGAATAGAATCTGCATGTGTTTCGATTTTTCATTGAACATTTTGAGGAATCCAATTTGTTAAATCATCATAATTTAATTTTAAATAATTTCTACCTAATTTGGTATGTGTAATGTAATGTATATTATGTGAGTTACATACAGCTGAAACGTGAAGGAAATTTGTGTATAGCAAAATGTAAAGTCTGCCCAGAACATAAAGTCCATGCAAAGTTGTATGGAGTAACTTTAATAGTAGATGAACAGGAAGAGGTACCTAGTGAAATCAGTAGAATATAGCGATTGTGTGGCTTCACTGGCGTCCGTGGCGGTTGTTAACACGCCATAGCCTTCACTGTGTCACAATTCACCCACGCAGAAACATTCACAGACTATGAATGGACAGTATGCTAAGAACTGTGCATAGTCCTTCAGCCTTGCGAGGAGGTGACTCGCGAGCTGAGTGGGCAGAAATATAAAACTGGAAGCCTTGTTATTCCCCTAACCCAGGGCCTGACTAAGGCATTGGAAAACATAACGACTGTACTGATGCCATGCGTCGACTGTCTGCGCCAAGACCTCATAGGCAATTAAAGCGCGATTTGTACATTTGGATCGAAGCAGAACTTTCGGGAACTGTATGTTTCTGGACCCGAGATTCAAGTTTTATTTCAAAGATCAACGGGTGGCTGATTGAAAATTGGACATTTGGAAACCATTGTCAAATAACAAGTGGATGGATCTTTATACAATCGGAACCTAACAAGATTTCAATAGACTGTCATAATGCAGAATTATATGAAACAAGTATTATTGGTACAGGCTTAGTCAGTATCCCCAAGGATTGCATTGGCTATTGTAAAAGCACGACGCTAATTCCAAAATACAATGTTTTAAATATCACATCACCAATCAATCACGTGCCAGATTTTAATTTGATGAACGATACTTGCTGTAACATAAATAAATTAAAAGATGTAAAGAATAATGTGTTTCACAACAATTCACCTACATGACATAGATTTAAGACGATTTTAATTCCGAAAACAAAAATAAAATAAAATCTCTTCTAGACGACTTAAAAAGCATCGAACACCCGCCAAATCCACATATTGTTAAATATGGGACACACTATTCCATTATTATAATCCTAATGTTTATTGCTATAATTGCTACATTATGTTATTGTACCGCGAAGCGACTATTTTGTAAATCCGGAAGCAATCGTCCCTTTAAATTTAAAATCNGTTAAGTTGGGATTAATCGCTATCCATCTGTTAAAGAGGACACGTGTGATCATTATTTGGTTTTATAACCATAAAATTTGGTCTAATTGATCCCAGAGGTGAGCCCAAAGTGAGGTCTTTTCAAGTCACATTTATGGTATATGTTAATCATTTATTAAGAAATTAAATGTGTTTTTCTTTAAGGATATTTATTGGGCTTTCAAATAACACCAATATTGTTGGGGCACCATTATTGTGTCAAAAGATAATCTTTAAAGTTCGCGTCGCGGGTGGTGCGATTTATTTGCTGTCGAGTGTATTTAAGCGATTTATGACATAGATAAAAATATAGCAAGCACTTACATACCCTAAATTTAGCGGTACAAGACGCTTAAAAGATAAGGATTTTACCGATATTTTAAACAAAGTAAAAACGGTCGTCCGAATTTTTAAACAAAGCAACGTAGCCTGGGAAAAACTGAAAAAATATCAGGAGCAGGCCGGTAACGTACCAAAAAGATTGATCCAGGAAGTGCCAACACGATGGTACTCCACGTTCGCTATGCTCAAAAGGTTCGTGGAACTTACAGAACCACTTAAGAGTGCCATTGTAAATTTAGGTACTGGGCTAGAAACATTGAGACTATGAATGGACAGTATGCCAAGAACTGTGCATAGTCCTTCAGCCTTGCGAGGAGGTGACTCGCGAGCTGAGTGGGCAAAAGTATATAAGTGGAAGCCTTGTTATTCCCCTAACCCAGAGCCTGACTAAGGCATTGGAAAACATAACGACTGTACTGATGCCATGCGTCGACTGTCTGCGCCAAGACCTCATAGGCAATAGTAAAGCGCGATTTGTACATTTGGATCGAAGCAGAACTTTCGGGAACTGTATGTTTCTGGACCCGAGACTCAAGTTTTATTTCAAAGATCAACGGGTGGCTGATGAAACAAAATGGAAAATTGGACATTTGGAAACCATTGTCAAATAACAAGTGGATGGATCTTTATACAATCGGAACCTAACAAGATTTCAATAGATGAATAGACTGTCATAATGCAGAATTATATGAAACAAGTATTATTGGTACAGGCTTAGTCAGTATCCCCAAGGATTGCATTGGCTATTGTAAAAGCACGACGCTAATTCCAAAATACAATGTTTTAAATATCACATCACCAATCAATCACGTACCAGATTTTAATTTAATGAACGANAAAAAACATAACTGAAATCACTAATGGACTACAAATACGCGCTAGTGTAAATGAAATACTTAGTATCCTAGAAACGTCAATACTTACCTTGTCATTCCAGCTTGAAGACATAACTAATGCCATTCTATTCAGCAGTCAAAACATCCTACACCCCGCGATAATAACACCAAGTCAATTACATCAAGAGCTTGCCGATAACTACAGGCATTTGCCTGGCGACCTTGAACTGCCTGTAACATTAGACATTAATTCTGTATATCTTATTTTTAACATTTCTAAGTTAGTATGTTATTACTTTAAGGATAAGATCATATTTGTGTTGCAAGTACCGTTAGTTAACACCAAAGAATATGTATTATTTCATACTATTGCACTTCCTACACCATATGAACCCAAGGAACCGAACTCTTTTAGCCTGATCATACCTGATCATAAATACATTGCAATGACCAAAGACAAATCTCATTATTGTACTTTTGACAACCTGAAAATCTGCAAATCCGTAGGCTCAGAAGACTTTGTATGTAATATCGAAAACCTGTATTCCACAGAGGCAAGGACGACCTGCCAAAGTGAATTATTAGCGAAAGTAATTAATAAAAAACCAGTACAGTGTGAATCTAAAATTATATTTGGAAAATTGGACATTTGGAAACCATTGTCAAATAACAAGTGGATCTTTATACAATCAGAACCTAACAAGATTTCAATAGACTGTCATAATGCAGAATTATATGAAACAAGTATTATTGGTACAGGCTTAGTCAGTATCCCCAAGGATTGCATTGGCTATTGTAAAAGCACGACGCTAATTCCAAAATACAATGTTTTAAATATCACATCACCAATCAATCACGTACCAGATTTTAATTTAATGAACGATACTTGCTGTAACATAAATAAATTAAAAGATGTAAAGAATAATGTGTTTCACAACAATTCACCTACATGACATAGATTTAGACGATTTTAATTCCGAAAACAAAAATAAAATAAAATCTCTTCTAGACGACTTAAAAAGCATCGAACACCCGCCAAATCCACATATTGTTAAATATGGGACACACTATTCCATTATTATAATCCTAATGTTTATTGCTATAATTGCTACATTATGTTATTGTACCGCGAAGCGACTATTTTGTAAATCCGGAAGCAATCGTCCCTTTAAATTTAAAATCAACCTAAATAGACCTTCATCCCAAACACCCCCCGAAACACTAGACAGTACAGACAGACAGGACCCTAACAATTTTGATATAGAAATGACCAGCCCTGTTGCCCCGCTCAGAACCAAAATTTAACAGATACTTGGAGTCTTCAACCCCAAGTCTCCTCTAGAAGGGGGAGGTGTTATATCCGGTATATGTACCTATCCCTTATTGCTGCCCTGGCTACCCATCCCGCCATGTCAGCAGTTTGGCATCCAAAGCCCTATCCCTTGGCCGTTCGAGTCTTCAGTCCGTGTACAGATCTCGAAACCGGCGGTTGCTCTCGGATAAATAATCCAAAAATCTATTCTAAATCAAGTTCGAATTAAAAGTTGTTTTTTAAAAACTTTATTTCAATTCCCCGCGTAACAAGACGTTCAAGCAAAAAACAAAAAAGCAAGATGCTACAAGATTTCGCGATTCGAGACCGAAACCTGCAAAAGCAACGTATCCGGTAACAACAAAAGTGCAGCCACGATGCTACAAGTGCGGTGACAAAAGCCCATTTCTAGTCCATTTTTCTCATGTGGAATCTTCTAAACCTCTATTTTCACAATCAGCAACCAAACGTCGTCTCGATACGGCAGTTGACTACGAGCCGGCCAAAAGAACTAACAGGGACGGTTCAATAAATCAATCAAATCAAGAGGTGCACAATCACCTCTTGATTGTCATTGCACCCTAAACGTATCAATCAAATTAAGAGGTGCACAATCACCTCTTGATTGTCATTGCACCCTAAACGTATAGTGACCAAGACAAAAGCCCATTCTAGTCCATGTTCTCAACGTCTATTTTCACAATCGGCAACCAAACGTCGTCTCGATACGGCAGTTGACTCCGAGCCGGCCAAAAGAACTAACACGGATGGTTCAATAACTACATCAAATCAAGAGGTGCACAATCACCTCTTGATTGTCATTGCACCCAAAACGTACAGGGACCAAGACAAAAGCCTATTTTTAGTCCATGTGTCTCATGTGGAATCTTCTTAACCTCTATTTTCACAATCGACAACCAAACGTAGTCTCGATACGGCAGTTGACTCCGAGCCGGCCAAAAGAACCAACACGGATGGTTCAATAACTAAATCAAATCAAGAGGTGCACAATCACCCCTCGATTGTCATTGCACCCAAAACGTACAGTGACCAAGACAAAAGCCCATTCTAGTACATGTTCTCAACGTCTATTTTCACAATCGGCAACCAAACGTCGTCTCGATACAGCAGTTGACTCCGAGCCGGCCAAAAGAACCAACACGGATGGTTCAATAAATCAATCAAATCAAGAGGTGCACAATCACCTCTTGATTGTCATTGCACCCAAAACGTACAGTGACCAAGACAAAAGCCTATTTCTAGTCCATGTGTCCACAGCATTTCATAAAAAAAAATTAATCGCAAATAAGAACTAGAAATCCTATTGAAAGAAGTTAGGGAGTATGGAAAAGAACGAAATTTTACAAAACTTAAGTCCTCCAAAAATCTTTCCCGGCCACTTTCCCATCCGCAACGAATAAAAAGCAGCCAGGTGAAAATTGTGCTATACGATAACAGTGAATGCGTGCACCATCTATAAGTGCGAGGCGTGTGAATATTAATTTATGTATTCTTGGCTGCTTTAAAGAATACCAAAACATATTATTATGTACTTACATAAACCAAGGCGGATGTAAACATACAGTAGCATTTTTTAATATGACTTTTTAAAAGACGTGAGCAACCTGCAATGATTTAAACAACGTGCTACTGAACAATACCGGTGCTAACCAAAGTTGGAAGTACGTAAAATTTATAAAAGCAAAAGATTTTAAAAAAGATTTTAAACAAAGTAGATGACTGTAAGCTAAAGTAACGTGCAATTAATGAGTTACTTTACAGATCCAACAATAGAGATGAAAGGATCACTTCATTATCTTATTTGTAAATATAAAAATGAGAAAGATGCTTTTAGCATGAATGATTTCATAGAATTTTGCAGAAAAAATATTACGGAAGTACTAGAGAACGCAAAAAGATCAATCTGCCACCGCTTTATGGTTTGAGCTACGATGTGGCAGGATTACTGCATCTGTAGCACATGAAACACCCAAATGTAAAACGCCTGAAGGAGTATTGACAGAAAAAAATTTAGGAGCAAATGAATTTAAAGAACCGTTAGCTGTACAGAGAATATGTAAATAAAAACAGAGAAATTTGTTTTATAGTAAAATTAAGGTAATTTTAGTGTATCCGCATCTTTAAATAAAAATACAACATACTAGTATTAAGTCTTTCAAAATCGGTTAATTAGTATAGTTTCAGGAGCAAATTGGTGTGGAAGATACAACGCGGAGTTCAATTCCGAGTAAAATGAGAACAATGCCGGGGGTTGTTCTGTCAAATGTCTAGTGAGTGATGTAGACGTTGTTACTTTAAAATCGATTTGCCCGATCGATAACCGACAATGACGAATTGATAAACTGGAACTGAAAGTGAGAATTACGTCGCATTAGAACATATTTCCATTTTGAATTGTTCTTCCGCCGTAAAAAAAATAATGATACGACAAGTCACATCACACTCGCGGAAAGTACAGAAGTAAATATAACAAGTATGATGACTGATGAATTTTGACTAACGTTAGTGAACAAATTATTAAGCACATCGCAGGATATGTAGTAAGAATTCTGCCAGAGATCTTTGTTTGATTCTCAGCAAATCTTAATTCTGCAGAGAGACGAAGACATGTATCGACATTTCCTGTAAAGCTCACTCGGACCCAGGCTGATCACCACAAAAGCCACATACATAGCAATTTCGCTGAAACATCAATCCATTATTTGAAGAACAAAGCATCTAACACTTGAACCAGTCTCAGAACCATATCTCAAAATGCTAAAGCTCGGGGTCTCTATTGGTGTAACTGCGGTAAAGTAAGCAATCACTTTCTAATGCACATGGAATATAGAATCAAATTGCCTGATCACGACTGAGTAATCGCGGAGCTGCATTCCTTTCCTCGCATTCTCTGGTGGTATCCGTAAGTAGGCAAGGAGAGAGACAAATTATATGATTCAGCCAATCCTGGAACTAGTAGAGATACTTTCATGGAACTAAGTAATAGCGAATGTAAGATCTGACAAATTGACATATTTGGTTGTAATGTAATAAAAATTATTCTCAACCTCAACTAGTGTCGCCATAATATAAATTAGAATATTCCTTGAATCTATCATTGATTACGGGAGAGGCGGTGTGAGCGTCTGGCGTGTCCGTTACTACAAGGACGGTAGAAACTCATCTAGGCCCAGCTCTGGGGGATTACTGGAATTGTATGTATAAGGCTAAACATCCTCAAGAACCAGATAAGCCCGATCGCAATGCTTTGACTTTATTTTTTACTTCAAACTTTTCATCCAAACCACTAAAATATACTGGAAGTCTCTCTATCGTATTACTATACAGTCCATTTATATTGGTTGGTGGGCGGAGCTCTTCGCCGACTGTGCTGTTTCACAAGGTGGCAGGTAAACTTAAATTTCACATTATTGTATTTCCTGAAAAACTTCCCTGGTAAGTAATATAAATTTTAATAAGGAGGAGATGAATAGACCGCGAGTTCTTGTAGACAAACACAATAATGTGTTAATGTGCAAAAAACCGATGGAAGTAGCGCCAAACAAAAAGACCACAACAATTTATTTATATACCGTAAAATGAGTTTGGGTATCAGGAGGCCACTTGGAATATTTTTGAATAATTGTCTCTCCGGCCTTCAAGGCACACGATGTTTCGTCTACTTAGATGACATTGTTGTGTACTCTCCTGACCTACCTTCACATATTGATAACCTTAATCATTAAAGTTTGTAGAGCAGAAAGGGAGTGAATCTTAAAACCGAAAATTATTGAAAATTAGTATCAAAATATATAAAAGTTATAGCAAAGTAAAATATGAAAGTGTAGGTTTTTGTGCTCCACCATGTGTTTTTTCAAATACTTTGAGCTACTTTTACCGCTTCTGTGGTCTATTGGTAAGCCTTTAGACACAGAGGTCCAGGGTTGGATTCCCAGTGGGAGCAGTTTCTTTTGTTCGGGTTTGTTGGTGGTAGGGCTTGTTGGCGCTCCTACGCCTAAACTATTGATTTCACAAAAATGTTATGTAGACATCAAAAATAGGAAATTTTCTCTAGTTTTAGTTTCTCTAAGCATGTTTTGTCATAAAATTAATCCGAAAGGAAACATTAAAAAAAACTGCTACTAGGCAGCATTTTTCCAAAAAGGCCATACGAGGTCTCAAAGTTGAAATTCTTAAAGAGCACATCGAAATCTATAGAAATACCAATTTTCATTACTTCCGGAAAACTTTCCTGGTAAAGCCATTATTTTGTACCAAATGACTGGACTAACAGGTGATTCTAACGCACGATTGGCTTTTACAGAAAACTAAAAATTGGCAAAAGCACTTTCAAGTGATTTTGTACCATCCCGTGTCGGATATGATCATATAACCAGGGAGGAAGTGGCACAGCGGAACCTCATAGTTCCAGAGCACTTGTTTGGCAACCCTGACAGTCCGATCGAAGAAAGAAAGGCGATTTCTATACTCGACGGCACTTTATACAGGGTGTTAGGTAAATGGGTATATGAGCCGTCACTAGCCCATGTTAACATGGTCATATAAATAGTATGGTGAAGTCAGAAAATAGATATCTTCATTTTAGTTATTTTAATTTTCATACAAATCGAATTTTATAAAATTTATTTTGTATGAAAATGTAAAAAATTAAAATGATGATATCAAAATTCTGACTTCACTATACCATTTATATGCCCATGTTAACATGGGCTAGTGTCGGCTCATATACCCATGTACCTAACATCCTGTATATCTACAGAAGAGCACTAATTACTTTTTTCAAAGAAAATCATACAGTAATCATAAGTTCCGAAATCTTTTAAAGCCTTTTTTAAATGTTTGTTGCGATGGAACCATAATTGCTGCAGAGTCTACAGAAGGTGCTAAGGATTTGGAGTTAAATAATATTATGGATCCTGTAATTCCCTGCATAAATTATATACGTGCAAAAGCTCTTCAAAGCTCACAGACGTCAATTCCGACTATTATTTGAAGACAAAATCAAAGAATATGGAGAGTTACAACTATACTGTGCGATGGCTTTCAAGAGGCAGCATGTTAAAACATTTCTTCAACTTGCGAGAACAGGTGGTGCCATTTTTAGAGCAGAAAGGGGCTTTACCATTGAAAGTTGATTTACTGAAGAATACATCCTGGTTGATCATGATGTAGCATTCACTGCTCCTGCATTCATTATAATTGTAAGTTGTCATTATGAGAAGTTGTCATTTCGAGAAGTTGTCATTTTGAGAAGTTGGCATTTCGAGAAGTTGGCATTTCGCGAAGTTGGCATTTCGAGAAGTTGGCATTCTGAGAAGTTGTCATTTTGCGAGCGGTTGGCATTTTGAGAAGTTGGCATTCTGAGCATAAACGCTATTTTCAAAATAATTCGTAATAATGACTAGTGATTTGAACTGAACGAATCATTTGGTATATTTTGTTAATTTTGTTATATCTAACGGATATAGTGAGTAGATATAGTTTAATTTAATTGATAATAATATCTCAACTTTGAACAAGAATACAACAGTGCCTTTAATTTGGTACCACATTCATCAAAATCGAGGCACCCTGAGCAAAGTTATCAATCAATATGTTATACATATTGAACCGAGTCTACCTAAGCGGTGACACCGACAGACTAGAGAGAGATTATTCTTAATTTCAAACTTTGAACATTAATAACTTTGCTAGTGGTGGACCGATTTGCTTCAAAATTTCAGCCCGGCCCGCCTGGAGGTGGAAGCCATGTTGGCCGAGATGGTCAGCATGAACCCCCTTATATCACCTATCGGGTCCCCGGGGCGCTCGGGCTCGCTGTCGTCGGGCTCGGGCTCTGTGCGATCCTGTCCCCCGGCCTCACCCCCTGGTCGGTCCCAGGCACCGTCGGCGGTGGCTTGCTCCCGCTCTTCTTCCCCCTCCCTCCGGCGGCGGAGCTGGGGTTGGTATCAAATAACCCAGGAGGGGGCTGTGATGAAATATAGACAATGTATCTTATGCGGAAAGAACTTAAGACTCTCATATTGCCAGGCATTTTACAAGGAAGCACCGGGGGTACGGAACCCCTGTGAATCGTTACGCCCGCTCCTACCCTCGGGGCCTCTTCTTTTACACCAGCCAAATGCTGGAAACCTGCCCGCTAGAGGCCAGGGCAAACCCCGCGTCATTGGAGGGGGTGGACGGGGTGGTGGAAAGTTTTCCCTCCCCTAGGAAGGCTGAAGTTAAACAAGAAAACAAGGTCAAATCAATGAATTTATATATACTGGCAGAATAATAATTGTCGAACTTGATCAGATTTAAAAAAAAATCCATTTTTGTAACTAGTAATAAAAGATTCCTCATTTAATAAAGACTGCTGACAATAGCTTTAATAAACAGATCTAATAAAATGAGCAAAAAGCAGGACTATAACCAAATCGTCTACGAGGCTGACAAGGCATACGGAGAGTTAAGACTGCTGAATAAATTAAAGACGTGGTATACCAAAACTGTTCAACTATGTTAAATCGCGAAAGTGTCAAAAATACCGTAGAATGGATAATTTATATTTCCGGGTATCCAGAGAAGAAGTTAAATCAATAATATAATCTGAATTGTGATGTATGTTTTAACAGTCTGCTTTCTGATACAAAGCTGTGGTTTCATAAATTAATCATCTTAAAAAATATGGGCGGACTGTGTTTTTCATCGAGTTTTTCAAATTTGTTTAAAGTCAGAAGCTATTATCAAAAATCTCATAAAAGAAAAAGGCCATATTATACTTCCCGATCCCAAAGACATAGATGAACAATTCATAAAGGTTCTTCCTAGGTAGGGTACGCAATCTCGTTTTCGCGAGATCTTGACATTTTAAGCGAGATTAATCTCGGACGAAAAAAGGGCGAGATCACGCGAGTTTAACGAGAACTTCCAACTAGGTACCGTTGAATCCGAAAGGGCCTTCTTAGCGGCTGGTTATGTGGCAAACAAAATAAGAAGCTGTTTAGCAGACGATTCTTTGGACATTTTCTTAAGGAGCTATATTCAAAATAATTCGTAATAATGACTTGTGATTTGAACTGAACGAATCATTCATTTGATTGGTAATGGTATATTTTGTTAATTTTGTTATATCTAACGGATATATGGAGTAGATATATGTAGTTTTATTTAATTGATAATAATATCTCAACTTTGAACACAGGGGGAGGGGCAAGAATAATTTCTCGCCCTTCTCCTAGAAAATATCACTTCTCCTGTCAGCAAGTGAATTAATAAATTATATTATTATTATTAGGTATAAAAAAGCTGAACGCTTTTGAATAATATAAAGACATGCAATTCCGAGCTAGGGAACCTCGCGTGTTAAAAGAAACGGTGTTGTTTCTGGAATCAAAATTTGGAAGCTCTTTAAAACTCCTTACCAAACGTAATATAGCTATACAACCAGTGGACCAAATATTTATAACCCTACGGTTCTACGCAACAGGAAGTTATTATCAAAGTGTCCACATCGAACAGCCAACTGTTCATCGGATAGTGCACAAAGTAACAACCAAAATAGCTGCTATGAAATCGCTTTACATAAACATGTCTACTTCTCGAGGAATATGTGGATATCGCAAATGGGTTTTATGTTTTAACATAATTTTTTTTTAGTTAAATAAAAAGGCAAGCATTAATTTCAATAATAAAACGAGTATATTTGCATAAAAGACAATACTTAACCAAACGATGCTGCATATTGTAAATAATGGATACGCAACGTAAAGTCATCATTTGTACAACTGAAAACATACTTTTTTTGGTAAATGTTGCCACTGCCAGTAAACATTTCAAGCTGCTTACCTGATCACGGTTTCAAATCCCTTACGTGGCGTTTGAGAATACCATTTAAAATTGAGGAATACTTATAGTATGACCGGTTAAATTAGTCCTCGCCTGCGGAACGCGGCACGGTGGGCTGGGATTACAAGGTTTGGACTTAAGGGATTAAAAGTATATTTTCGGTATCTAGGCATATATTTAAACCGTTTTTATTCTTTGAGTTTTGTTTTTTTATAAACTGGTATTTTCGGAGATAAAGCCATTTCAATATTGTATGAAAATTCATGTCACTTTAGTAATCGATGATTGTTTATTTAAGATATATCTGTAAGACTTTTTGTAAAACCGTTTGTAAAATTGTTTGTTGTCCCTAATAAAATAAAATAAAATTGTTGCAAGCAACATAAAATGTTTTTCCTTTTTTATATTTTTTACCAATGGCAACTCTGTTGTTCGCAATCTTTGGTAGAGTCGGTGTTAAAATGGTGTCTTGAATATAATTATTGTGATAACTGCAAATTTCGATGTTTTCCTGTACCAAGACCTGCCAGACATCAGTCCATCATACATCACACACCTCACACTGTCTCCGACATGGTCCTTCGAGCGAAGAATTAAGTCCTGGTGCAGAAGTTCCTCCGTGTGCAGTAGCGTGCTCCATCTATTACTTTTCGTGCAGTACCAGAAATACGCTGAAAACTCACGTATACGCCACAGAAGGCTTCAAGAAAACGACCTACAATCAAGTTTATCGTGAATATCGTGATACATACAATCACGTTTATCAAGTTCGCGTGAGTGGTTTTACACCTATTTTTCATGCCGTACAAAAACGCCGAAAAGCCACGGTACACGCCAAAGAAGACCTCAAGAAATCGCCTAATAGTCAGTCTCTTCGTGGTTATACTGCAATCATCATCTATACAAGTTTTCCTTTGGATTTCGTTCGAGATTTGCATCATTTGCATTTTGGAATTTTGAAGACGCCATTTTCGTGAAGAAAATACCTCAGTACAGCAGCTTCACTAACAGAAAAGGCGTGTATTTACAAGCGGGCCAACCACAGCGCTCGATTCAAAACTTCGCGCGGCTGTAGGTCAGCGGATGCACCGAGCGAGCGCGATTCGGATAACTTCGGCGTGACTCGGCATCGCTTCGCTTCGGTGGCGCCCCCTTCAGGCCACGCTTCCCACGACGCCAATCCGCCATTTTGTGTCCACCCAAGTGTTTTTTCGTGCACGTGCAGTGTTTTTGCGTTGCAAATTAAATTATAATCCCAGTGAATAAAGATTTTAAGGTGTCAGATTATAGTAATAACAATGGAAAACCCAAAGCAAGGTAATGATGATGTAAATGTAGCTGTCTTTAGGAAGCAAAGAGGGTCAATCAAGGCTTCAATAACAAAATTACACAAATCCTTCACAGAGTCAACTAACGCGATGACCAAAGAAGCTCTTCACGTTAAAGAGGACCGTATAAAATTACTCTTTGTAAAATACGAGGAATACAACTTGAAAATTATCGCAGCGCTTGATCGCGACTCGACTAGGACACAAAATTTGTGCTTTCACAGAAGTTTACGATAAAACATAACTTGAACGGAACGAGTGGTACTGAACAGTCGAAGCTGAAGTTTGTATACGAAATTATCTTACTAATTTAGATGTGAAAATATGAATGGATGATTGTATGTTAACCTTCCACGCAAAAACTAGGTATTTATCGAATTTCAATGAACCTTTAGTAACTATTGTGTATTATAATTATTATTCATTCATACATCAGAACACTTAACATTTACGCTTTAATTTATAACGATACTAGCTTTCCGCCCGCGGCTTCGCCCGCGTGGATTTTTGTCTGTCACAGAAAAACTTTATCGCGCGCGTCCCTGTTTCAAAAACCGGGATAAAAACTATCCTATGTTCTTTCCCGGGACTCAAACTATCTCTATGCCAAATTTCATCAAAATCGGTTGCGAGGTTTAAGCGGGAAAGCGTAACAGACAGACAGACAGACAGACATAGTTACTTTCGCATTTATAATATTAGTTGGGATTAGTTGTCAGTCATAATCCTGTGAATTAAAATCGAGGAAGTTTTCTCTCTCATCGAAATTAGAAATGAACGAGGAAGAATTTATTGTGGATTTCTTCGCCAATTTGCTCGAGGAGTTAGAGGCAGCGAGCGTGAAACTGCTGCAACCTCGGGTACTGGCAACTAGGGATCCCTTTCAATTGAGCAATGCTGAGTTTATCAAACAATTTAGGCCCAGTAAGAACCTCTATGTTTCCAGCTGGGTGCAACACCCACATTTCAATAGTTCCACGACAAAGACCATTTGAGGAAAGAAGCTATGTGAATATAAAACTTTACCATTCCATCAAAACACAATTGGTAAATTTGTAGTAACATCTTCACATACTCCTTAACTGGAACTTATTTTACTAACTTAATAATTATGCTATTCTAGGCTAAGAATCACATATTATGTGAATGCTCAGTTCCCAGGAAGCACGCATGATTCTTACATTAGGAACAGCTGCAATGTGCTTTTCGTGATGGAATCATGGAACAACTACATACCAAGTAACTACCAAAGGTATCACTTAATTTCAAAAGTAATAATTCAGCTTAATTCTGCAGCCACAGTCATTGATAAATAAATAGGGGTTTGATGGCACCTTCTCAAAGTTTGAAAATTATAAATAACTTGAAAAAATCGAACTGCCTAAGGCGGGAAATGAACCCACGACCTTCCGCTTGCCGGGCGACTGCTCTTCCAACTGAGCTACTTAGACACTGGATGAACCCGTCGAAATTTTCAAGTGTAATACGCTGTTACAGCCAGCGTTTGTTTCATCAATGTTAAGTATACCTACCCTACATCTAACAGAAATATTGTTGCAAATATTTAACTGTCAGTTAAGATGAAACAGCTCTTTTACATAGTTATTAAATTTTTAGCGTTTAGAGTCGCATCTCAAACTAATTTGAAAATTATAAATAACTTGAAAAAATCGAACTGCCTAAGGCGGGAAGTTCGATTTTTTCAAGTTATTTATAATTTTCAAATTAGTTTGAGATGCGACTCTAAACGCTAAAAATTTAATAACTACCTTCTCAAAGTGCTTATAAACAAAAGTCACAGTCTGAACATTAAAAACTGACCATTCTTCAATGTTTATGATGGATTTAGTTCCGCTTCGATTGGTAGAATCCTACTCCATCTTCAACAAATAACTGTAGTCGTGTGTCGTTGTAGTTTTACATTTTCAAAAGAAATAAATGATTTGATCCAGAAGCAAAGTACTTCCATATTGACGAAATCTGCAAACTTGTCCCGACAAATTATACAAATATTGAGATACATCATGACTTGTATATGACTATGATTGATGAGAAAAATTCTACTGACTTCTGCTGCAGAGTTTTGAAGTAATGTATGTGGTAATCCACCAATTAAAATTAATGACTTAGACTTAATGTCCAAACAACCTATCAGAGATAACACGTACAAATATGGTTGTCCTCGTTTCATTCATGTGGATTAGATGTATGGAATGTATTTTACATATTTCCTATAATTTTGTCTTTAAAAAAGTGGACAGCTCGGAATAATGAAAAATATTCTTAAAAGAAAACATGAAAGAAATGAGCCAAGAAGAATTCCTGGAAAGAACTGGTCTGGTGATTGATATAGTTAAACAAGGATTTGGCACCACTAACGACGGTAATACAGCACGTAGGTTTCTCACGAATTTTAACTATCTGCTGAAATAACAGGTGTAGGGGTTCACATTCATTCTCATTCATTCATGTCATTCTGTTGTATGTACAATAAACAGTCGCATTTAGAACGCATTCGAAAACGGTTGTTTCATTCCGCCTCCTCACACTGGCTATTTACACACACACACCCGCTCCTATACAGGCATTCACTATAATTTAATCAAGAGATTAGAATTTATCTTACAATTTCATCTGGGCAACTCATTGATACTAGCCTTTTAGGGAATATTGCAGAGAAACAACAATACTTTATACTAGCTTATACCCAAGGTATGCCTTCAACTGTTCATAAGCTGTTGCTTCATGAATCATGGTGCAGATATTTGTGAGTTTTTAATTTATTCCCATAGGCATGCTTTCTGAAGAAGCATCCGAAGCGCGAAATTAAGATTTCTGAAACGTTAGACTGTGGACACTCGAAAAATCGGTAGGGATCATAGGACGTTACAAATAATAAAGTTTATGGTAACACTCGCCAAGCTTTAGTTCGAATGAATAAGCACTTTTTGGCCGTTTTTTTTAATGTTTGAAACATGTTTTGGTCAAGAATTTTATATGAAGTGGGTTAGTTTTTTGTATTGAGAACAACAATTTTTTAAAATAAGATAGATATATTGGTTTAATTATCACAAACTAAAACCGTCTCAGTCAGTTTTAGTAGTCGATAATGCATCGTACCACATCCTATTGTAGGCCAAGACGAAGCCCGACCGCTACCCCATACCCAGGATGCAGGATTTTAAATGTGTTAGCAGGTAAGAAAACCATTTGTTCTCGCCTAGATTTAAACAGAGCATACCATTTTATTCCAGTAAATGATGACGACTTTGAGAAGACAGCGATCATAATCCCGTTTGGACTGTTTTAATTTGCGCGCATGACCTTTGGGTTACGTAACGCAGGTCAAACATTTCAAAGATGTATGGATAGCGTTGTATTACAAGGTCTAGATTTTTTGTGCATCTCGATGACGTTATTATAGCGAGAAAATGAGGTCCAGCACTAACTGTATTTAGATGCAGATTTTAAAAGATTTAATGAGTATAGCGTTACTTTAAATGTTTCGATTATGGAAAATCAAAGTTAGAATTTTTAAGATATGAAGTGTCGTCGGACGGAGTACTCCCTCTGGACTATAAAGTACAGGCCATTGTTGATTATCCGAAACCCGAGAACGTCGAACAGTTGCGTCGATTCTTAGGTACAGCACGGCCTTGATAATCCGTAGCTCAGCTCGCCCGAACGACCCCCCTTACCCCTGCGCAACCGCCATTACTCACAGTTTCTGTCCCGCAGTGCCACGCAGTGCGTTTTAGATAACACAGTCATATCGTTTTTTCGTCCGCCCGCGCGCCTTTCCGCCATTTTATAGTGTTGGCGTCTCAAATTTGCATCATGGCCTCAACATCGAAGAAAAGAAAACACGTGACGCTAACAATTGGACAAAAGTGCGAGATTTTGGACAAGATTAAAGAAAGCATCATGTCATCAATTCTCGCACAGCAGTATAACGTTGGAAAAGCCACAATTACAGAGACAGAAACACAAGGAGGAAATAATACGATCATTTGTAATAAACACAGAAAAGGGTCCAGGTGCTAGGAAAACCTTGTATGTTGAATTTTTATCGCACTCATAATTCCTAGAGCCGCCGAGTATCAATCTGAGCTCATTGTTTATTTACACAACGCCAAAAAGAAATATCGGACTGTTATAGTATGGAATGACAAAGCCAACGGCATTTAAGAAGGAGTAAGGAGAGCTTACAAAACGCCGCTACACTTCATTCCCGTTACCCGATGCGGACTTATCGCTTATGGCCTTATGTTTACCGACGCTTTAAACACATGCGTCGGCGCGGTCTTACAGCAAAAGGTAAACAATGTTTGGTAACCACTTGGTTATTTTTCAAAGTGTCTCAGACTGAAATTAAATATTTGACTTATGATAGGGAATTGTTAGCAGTTTACATGGCCATCAAATATTTTAAAATTTTGTTGGAAGGGCGCCTAACATTATTCACTGACCATTAACCACTAGTTTATGCATTTTCTAAACTCAATAATAGTGACAAGGAAAGTCCAAGACAAGTTCGACATCTTTCATACATTTGCGAGTTTACTACCGATATTCGCTATAGATATTAGCGGACCGGATAATGTAGTGGCCGACGCATAGAGCACAGAGACAGTAGGTTGTCCCACAGTTCTTAATTAC
Source organism: Ostrinia furnacalis (assembly GCF_004193835.3). NCBI lineage: Eukaryota > Metazoa > Arthropoda > Insecta > Lepidoptera > Crambidae > Ostrinia > Ostrinia furnacalis. Next base: position 430,285 of record NW_021132101.1, on the reverse strand, counting down.
ACAGAGATTGCAAAACAGAAAGCTAACGACGAATACCTACAGACGTGCGGTTTAAGTTATCAAGTGGACATTAACATAATATACTAGTACATAGGTATATTAAAACCACCCAGCTTTAGATTACGCCAGCAAGAACAATGTCTTAATTTTATCCCTGGCCCCACACACAACTCATAAAATGCAGCCCATTTCCATGCCCTCAGCATCAAGAATAGAACGTTAACATTTGGTGAAACAATGAAACAATTTGATGAAAGCAGAAACAAACTTCAAAAAGTAAAAAACACTCGCTTTGAGAACTGATTAGGGGAATTACCGCACATTAGGGAAATTACCGTGCGCTATTCACTTGTCTAATAATTAACTCTCGTGCCGACATTGCCCATTAAAATTTGAGAGTCGTAGTCCGCATATCATCAAAACACGCGGCCTCCCGCGCGCGTGTTTTGTTTGGATACTAAACGTATTGTAAGCATTGAAAGTTATCATTTGTGTTTATGTTGATGCATAATTGATGCAATTATGTTTGTTATGTTCTTTATTTCTGATTATATTTTTTTGTCCCTTACTCTGTGTGTATCAGTTAAACCTAATATTTTCATGAATTTTCCTATTTTAAAAATGACAATATAAAAACATTTATAACTAAAAATGTTTACGTAAGCATAGGGGGAGGGGGTAAGTGCTTTGCTTACTTTTGACAGGAGGGGGGGGGGTAAAAATGGTAAGAAATCTGCTTACGTAATACTTGAAAGGTCCCAAATAGGGCATGAATATCGGAATCTCGGAATCTCGTAATATCGGAATCTCGGACCACGAGATCCGATATTACAATTCCGATATTGAGCGACCCAATATCGTAATATCGGAATCAGATAAAGGTTTTAATTGAGATTTTAAACAAAGCGTTTAAACGCGCCACAATCTGCCATAAAGCCCAAAGTACATGATTGGCAAAGACCAATGATTTTCTCTTTCTCTCACCATCACTTTTTGTCCCACTGCAAATATTTATGGTTAATTTAACTTGTTTTAAAACAATTTTAGCACTTGCCGTACTTGGTCTTAGCAATGAAAAACGACATCTCAACTCCCTTCCAAACATTAATAATCGGACTATGGCTCGTCAATTCTGCGTACTATGTGCCCTGCCCATTGCCATTTCAGCTTGCTAGTCCGTCAGGCTATGTGAATGTCAGCGACTTTAGTTCGTTAACGGAGCTTCTTTCTTATTTCTAATTCGATCTCGTAAAGAAACACCAAGCACAGCCCTCGTCATAGTATGATAGTATGCTGTGTAACTTTGAGAGGCCACGTTTCAGAGCCGTATATCGTCACTGGTAACACACACTGATTGAAGACTTTCGTCTTTAAGCACTGAGGTGTTTTGGACAAAAAGATGTTGTGTAGTTTCCCAAACGCGGCCCAGCCGAGTAAGATTCGACGATTTACCGCTTTCTATTTATTGCATCTACCTAGCTGAATCGTTTGTCCGAGGTAGACATACTTGTCAACAATCTCTGGAATCAAGATTCCTACCAAAAATAGGTAGGGCGCAACATGGAAATTTGACATAAGCTTCGTTTTGTCCATGTTCATCCGAAGGCCTACCTGTTGGGAGACTCGATCAAGGTCTTCGAGCATTGTGCCGAGGTCTTCCAGCGATTCTGCCCTAGTACGCAAAACTGACGGCCGATGGGGCAGCAAGGTTCTGTAGTGGAGACCACGTACCGGAAAGCGCAGCGTAGGACTGCCATCCACAAGGTGGATTGACGACCTCATAAAGGCGCTGGATGCCGGCCGCCACCAACCGGCCTTTGTGGAAATTATTGGGGGAGGCCTATGTTCAGCAGTGGACGTCCTTTGGCTGAAATGATGATGATGATGGCCCGTGGTTTTGTGAGTTGTACATCGGTAATCAAAAAGGAACAAATTACAAGCATATTTAAGTTTTTTACCACTATCTACAATTTTTCTAACATGTGACTTGATTGACTCAACAAATAGTTCCGCCTTCCGCCAGTATTGGTTGAAGGAGTAAAAGTTTGTTTGATACCTGTAAGTCCATATTGGCCCATTATCAGTAACCAAATGCAATGGATACCCATAGCATACAAAAATTATTTTAAATACTTCAATTTTATAATTTTAAAAGGTGCTGTTTTGTACCAAATTAAAGATTTAGGTTAAAATTATTATTTTACTGTATACAATCGAGAAATGTTACGAATATAACCAAATATTCAATTTATAACTCATAAACTCAATTCCGATATTAATATCGGAATTCCGATATTGAGATCTAATATCGGAATCCAATATCGGAATTGAAAACCTTCCGATATTACATGCCCTAGTCCCAAAGCAATCGTTTCTGAAACAGAAGGATAGGATAGGAACCACCCGTACTTTATTGAAGAGAAATATGAATGTTTTGAAGAGCTATGCATTCAGTATAAAGGCGTTGTTATACGAGAAAATCTACAAATGAGTACTTTTTAAGGAAAATAAATTATTATTTATTTATTACATACATTTGCTTTTTTGGCGGTTTTTAGTTATTTTGAAAAGGTTTTGGGCGTTATTTTCTAAAATTTTCAGGGCACCCCAGACGTTACCGACATTCAGAGCAAAATTTGAAGAGTGGCAGACATTATTTGATATGTTTTCATCATGCTTTGCATCAAGCTTCATAAAACTTTAAAAGGCACAAAGCCTCATGAGCCAAGCCAAAGTTCCTTTATGTTGAATTTGTTCAATTCAATCAATTTCAATCAATCAGCCCTGCCTATCCCAAATATAATTTTGTATATTTTTTGTACAGATGAACAAAATTATATTTGGGTTTTAAATACAGAACCGCTGTAGTCGTTTATAACCTTCAATAACAAACATTTTTTTTCAGGAGTTTATATAAACACATTGACTTCCAAAACAATGCCACCGACGATAAGTACCCACAATCCCACAAATCAAGATTTTTCACAGAATAATTTTAGTTTTGAGAAATTTAATACATGGATACGCGGCACCCGCGGCGATCGGCCGCCAACTTCACCTCACGCCACCGGAGACACCGCGCGAGACACCGCGCGCGCCCCCTTGCTTATAATTTGCCAACCAAACTGTTTAACGTAATTTCACTTAATAAACTTGTAATACAGTCCACTACCTGCTTATTTCTACAATTCCCGGTCGATGCCCCTACATATTGTTAAGTATTTTTTATCATTTTGAACACCTTACATACTGTTAAGTGATATGGCCGAGAATCACAACCAGTACTCTTGGGACAAGACCACTGTTAGGCAATTTTATTGTATTTCCTTTACGAGCAGTAAACCGTTTTAAAACATGCAACAGTGTATCCTTCAAGGACTACCTATCCAAAGAATCCCGAACAACCACGAAGTTGCACATTTTAGACCGCTGCGCTCCAAGCTGGCTTCTAAAGTTGCTTTAGAAATATTTAAGTATTTTTATCATTTGGAACACCTTACATACTGCAAGCAAAGTGATATGACCGAGTATTTACAGATAGCCAAAACTTTTGGAGCAGGACTACAAGACAAGACCACGAAAATGGACATTTTGGACCGCTATGCTCCAAACAGGCTTCTGAAGTTGCTTTAGAAATATTAATATTTTTATAATTTGGAACACCTTACATACTGTAAAGAGATATGGTCGAGAATTCACAGCCAAAACTTTTGGAGCAAGACTACAACATAAGACCACTAAAATGAACATTTTAGACCGATGCGCTCCAAGCAGGTTTCTGAAGTTCTTTAGAGACATTGTTAAGTATTTTATTATTTGGAACACCTTACATACTGCAAATTGATATGGCCGAGTATTCGCAGCCAAAACTATTGGGGCAAGACTACAAGACAACATCACGAAAATGCACATTTTAGACCGCTGCGCTCCAAGCAGGTTTCTGAAGTCCTTTAGAGACATTGTTAAGTATTTAATTATTTGTAACACCTTACATACTGCAGAGTGACATGGCCGAGAACACAGCCAAAACTTTTGGTGCAAGACTACAAGACAAGACCACGAAATTGCACATTTTAGACCGCTGTGCTTCAAGCAGGTTTCTGAAGTTGCTTTAGAAATATTGTTAAGTATTTTTGTCATTTGAAACACCTTACATACTGCATGCAAAGTGACATGGCCGATAACACAGCCAAAACTTTTAAAGCAATACTACAAAAGACCACGAAAATTCACATTTTAGACCGCTGCGTTCCAAGCAGGTTTCTGAAGTTGCTTTATTGTTAAACATTTTTATCATTTGGAACACCATACATACCTACTGCAAAGAAATATGGTCGAGTATTCGCAGCCAAAACTATTGGAGCAAGACTACAAGACAAGACCACGAAATTGCACATTTTAGACCGCTGCGCTCCAAGCTGGCTTCTGAAGTTGCTTTGGAAATATTTGTTAAGTATTTTTATCATTTGGAACACCTTACATATTGCATGCAAAGTGACATGGCCGAGAACACAGCCAAAACTTTTGAAGCAATACTACACAAGACCACGAAAATTCACATTTTAGACCGCTGCGCTCCAAGCAGGTTTCTGAAGTTGCTTTATTGTTAAACATTTTTATCATTTGGAACACCTTACATACTGCAAAGTGACATGGCCGAGAACACAGCTAAAACTTTTGGAGCAAGACTACAAGACAAGACCACGAAATTGCACATTTTAGACCGCTGCGCTCCAAGCTGGCTTCTAAAATTGCTTTAGAAATATTTAAGTATTTTTATCATTTGGAACACCTTACATACTGCAAGCAAAGTGATATGACCGAGTATTTACAGATAGCCAAAACTTTTGGAGCAGGACTACAAGACAAGACCACGAAAATGGACATTTTGGACCGCTATGCTCCAAACAGGCTTCTGAAGTTGCTTTAGAAATATTAATATTTTTATAATTTGGAACACCTTACATACTGTAAAGAGATATGGTCGAGAATTCACAGCCAAAACTTTTGGAGCAAGACTACAACATAAGACCACTAAAATGAACATTTTAGACCGATACGCTCCAAGCAGGTTTCTGAAGTTCTTTAGAGACATTGTTAAGTATTTTATTATTTGGAACACCTTACATACTGCAAAGTGACATGGCCGAGAACACAGCCAAAACTTTTGGAGAAGAACTACAAGACAAGACCACGAAAATGCACATTTTAGATTAGACCGTTGCGTTTCAAGCAGGTTTCTGAAGTTGCTTTAGATAATAATGTTAAGCATTTTATCATTTGGAACACCTTACATACTGCAAAGTGACATGGTTGAGAACACAGCTAAAACTTTTGGAGCAAGACTACAAGACAAGACCACGAAAAGCACATTTTAGATTAGACCGTTGCGTTTCAAGCAGGTTTCTGAAGTTGCTTTAGATAATAATGTTAAGCATTTTATCATTTGGAACACCTTACATACTGCAAAGTGACATGGCCGAGAACACAGCTAAAACTTTTGGAGCAAGACTACAAGACAAGACCACGAAATTGCACATTTTAGACCGCTGTGCTTCAAGCAGGTTTCTGAAGTTGCTTTAGAAATATTGTTAAGTATTTTTGTCATTTGGAACACCTTACATACTGCAAAGTGACATGGCCGAGAATTTAAAGCCAAAACTTTTGGAGAAGGACTACAAGACAAGACCACGAAAAGCACATTTTAGATTAGACCGTTGCGTTTTAAGCAGCTTTAGATCAGCGGTTCCCAAACTTATTTTTACTACTGCCCACTTTGAGAATAAATTATTTTTAGCGCCCCCATTTGTAGTCGAGTGTCGAGAGCTCAGTCGGTGTCTAAGAGTCCTCCTAGTAAATGACGCCTCCCAAGCCTCTACACAAACGTCCCGATTTTTTTCTCTGGGTCTCTTACCGCCCCCCTTTAAGCCTGCAGCGCCCACAAGGGGGCGTTATCGCCCATTCTGGGAAAGACTACTTTAGATAATAATATTAAACATTTTATCATTTGGAACACCTTACATACTGCAAAGTGACATGGCCGAGAACACAGCTAAAACTTTTGGAGCAAGACTAAAGCCTGGTCCGTGAGCACGTAGAATCCCGTCCAATGACCCCAAGCTACCCATCCTTATCGCTATCGACCAGGCTTTACAAGACAAGACCACGAAATTGCACATCAGGCTTTACAAGACAAGACCACGAAATTGCACATATTAGACCGCTGCGCTCCAAGCTGGCTTCTGAAGTTGCTTTAGAAATATTTGTTAAGTATTTTTATCATTTGGAACACCTTACATACTGCATGCAAAGTGACATGGCCGAGAACACAGCCAAAACTTTTGGAGCAAGACTACAAGACAAGACCACGAAATTGCACATTTTAGACCGCTGTGCTTCAAGCAGGTTTCTGAAGTTGCTTTAGAAATATTGTTAAGTATTTTTGTCATTTGGAACACCTTACATACTGCAAAGTGACATGGCCGAGAATTTAAAGCCAAAACATTTGGAGAAGGACTACAAGACAAGACCACGAAAATGCACATTTTAGATTAGACCGTTGCGCTTCAAGCAGGTTTCTGAAGTTGCTTTAGATAATAATGTTAAGCATTTTATCATTTGGAACACCTTACATACTGTAAAGTGACATGGCCGAGAACACAGCTAAAACTTTTGGAGCAAGACTACAAGACAAGACCACGAAATTGCACATTTTAGACCGCTGCGCTCCAAGCTGGCTTCTGAAGTTGCTTTAGAAATATTTGTTAAGTATTTTTATCATTTAAAACACCTTACATACTGCAGTGATATGGCCGAGAATTCACGGCCAAAACTTTTGGAGCAAGACTACAAGACAAGACCACGAAAATTCACATTTTAGACCACTGCTAAATAATGTTATTAAGTATTTTTATCATTTGGAACACCTTGTATACTATACAATGTAATAAAGGTCGAGAATTTACGGCCTAAGTTTTGGAAAAATTTATCGAACTTTGGCCGAAACGGAAAATAGTACATTGAACGCTTCAACACTCACAAATTCAAGGAAACGTCGAGCGCAGTAAATACGACGAACATAAAACAAGAACGATTTTTCCAATACCAAATCAATTATCCTTTTTTATTTTAATAAATATATTTTTATTTACCTATTTGATTTATTATTTATTTATCCCTGTGATGTAACCCTGGATGCGGATATCATATTCCAAGCTACATAGATCCATACTTTATCGTACACCACAACCACTCACATAAAACAGACATCCAAATTAAAAGGGAACAATTTAGGCGGTCTTATCGCTAGGAAGAAAATTGATTTCAAACACGATCCGACCTCAAAATGTCATCAATTAAAAAAATACCAGAAACATTGACTTCACGACACGATATGCCGGACCGGATAGACACCGGCTCGTCAACACAGACAGAAAATAATATGTTTGGAGAACAAGAATTTTACAGTGACGTAACAACCAACTACAACAGATCGAGTTAACTGCGCACCTCGCTTGAATGCGACTCTCCCTCCCACTACCCGCACACCTCGCCCCGTCCGTACCAAAGCGTCGACGTGACGTCACGGCTGCCAGGTATGCAGTTAACTCGTTCGTTCGTTTCAGCCGAAAGACGTCCACTGCTGGACAAAGGCCTCCCCCAAGGATTTCCACAAAGACCGGTCCTGCGCCGCTCGCATCCAGGCACCTCCCGCGACCTCCACCAGATCGTCGGTCCACCTAGTGGGAGGCCTGCCCACGCTACGTCTTCCAGCTCGTGGTCGCCACTCAAGAACTTTCCTGCCCCAGCTCTACGAGCTATGTGCCCCGCCCACTGCCACTTGATTTTAGCGATTCTGCGGGCTATGTCAGTCACTCTGGTTCTCCTACGGATCTCCTCATTTCTGAGGTTAACTTGACCGGGTTGTAAAAATCAATGTAATACATGTAAGTCCAGACGATAGCACATCAAACTTTACATATTTGTTGCAAAATCGTCCTTATCAAAACTGCTCATAAAATGCCATGGTGTTTAGCTTCATGAGCTGTTTTCTGTACATTTTTTAAGAAAAAGGTCATAGGGCTGATTTTTTAATAGCTGGATAACTTTTAACTGAAGAAAAGGGCTGATTTTTCAATCGTCGAATAACTTTTAACTGAAGAATAAGTTTGGCATATTGACAGTTACAGTATGGGAAATGTGTTAAAATGTCAATTTTATTCTTCAGATAAAAATTATCCGACGATTGAAAAATCAGCCCTAAGTTTGACATATTAACAGTTTCAGTATCGAAAATAAAGTCAAAATGACAATCTTATTGTTCAGTTCCAAGATATCTAACAATTAAAAATTCAGCCTATAGAAAATAATATAGGATTTGGGGGAAAATAGAAATTGTAAGATTTGTAAGCGCTTAAAAGCAAAATGGCGATCGCTAAGGCCTCAGGCTCGAGTTTAGCGGGCAGCGGGGCGGGAGCGGCGGCGGCGCGGGAGCGGTAGGATCTTATGCGTAAAATCAAATAGACCGGTTCTCGAAAACAGCGGCGCGGGAGCGGGGCGGGAGCGGGCAACGAGCGGGCAGCGCACTCCTTCTTTTGCCCACAATAAATCGAGCGTTAGGAATAAATTTTAATCGAAATAAAATTGTTGCCGCGTTGTTCAGACATTTCATTTGCGAATAAAAACAAATATCTCGACAACACAACCCCGAACACAACACTTCGCCGCTAAAGCGCCGCGCGAGCTGCCCGCTTGTTTCGAGAACGGGTGTGCGTTGCCCGCCCCGCTCCCGCGCCGCCGCCGCTCCCGCCCCGCTGCCTTCTAAACTCGAGGCTGAGGCCTAAGCGGTAAGCTGTCACTGCCAAAAAAAATAAATGAAACAGCAAACTTGTCCNGAACGGGTGTGCGTTGCCCGCCCCGCTCCCGCGCCGCCGCCGCTCCCGCCCCGCTGCCTTCTAAACTCGAGGCTGAGGCCTAAGCGGTAAGCTGTCACTGCCAAAAAAAATAAATGAAACAGCAAACTTGTCCTCGCCAAAAGCAGCCGAAGGTTTTCGGCAGTTGCCATAGCGATCGCCACTTTGCTTTTAAGCGTTTACAATTTATATTTTTCGCCAAACGCAACCATTATTTGTTAATGCTTGTTTGACATACATTAATAAATAATAAAGGTATGTTTTTAGTTTTATAATTTAGTGAATATTTTTTTTTTTATTTCGTTTGTCATATTTTTTTTTTTTATTTATTACAAAGGGCCAGTATTTTAATCCGCGGTTAACTCAACTTTAGTAAAAAAAAATCATTTTTTAAACAATTGTTGTACAGTTTTTAACTATTAATTGGTATTTTTTTAATGAGTTGTGTTAATTGCGGATCAAAAAACTGGCCAAAATTATGCATATTCATATTATACTGTAATATTAGTTTTATAACAGGTTGTAATATAAATTGTACGAAAATCTTGAAGTGGTCAACAACTCTCTGTCTAAGCCATGTTGAAATCCCAAGAAAAAAAATCAACTTCCTGTTCATATAAACCATCAGTTTTTTTTTAATTTCACATGGCTCGCACAAAGAAAGTCAAACTGATGGCTCTCTTCAAAATTTTCGTATTGACACGAACATAGTATGCGCCACTACAATTATTTTTTCTTAGAAATAAAAAAAGAAATCTATTGGCGCCCAAGCCGATAGCTGAAGAACATTGAATTCGAGCTATCTTTTATCAAATATTTGTATTTTAGAAAACTGTCATTGCAAACTGAAGTAAATTGACTATTTCTATTGGCTATGTGCGCGCTTTCTGCGAAATTGTTTAAGGTTCAAAATTATTGAGATTGATAGTTTTACTAAAATACAGCTTATTATAAGGCACCCATTTTAAAATAATAACTTTTTGAGTATGACATGTTTCCCATAGAATAAAAATAAATACAAAATATGTAATTTTCATAATACTAATACTGTTTTTGGTTGATACTGTTAAAAGTTAACTTTATATTTTGTAAGTCAATAACACTTATTTCTCATAATAAACAATACTATTAACAAAAAGGCTTTTATTATTCTTATCAGTTACATATACTTTTTATAACCAATAATACAATTAAAATAAATAAAAATTAAAGTCTTACTTTTTTTCATCATGGTCGCCCCACACCAAAATGAAGATCAGGCATTCATTAAAANCTGAGATTAAAACCATTACTTTTGTCTTGCAATGGCAACCCAGCTAACCATCATTCATTTAAAAAACAAATCTTATACTTTAATTAACGGATAGCGTATGTATAGCAGGTAATTATACAATCTTACTCCAAGAGATCTATATTGATAAGAATCACTCGCTGAAACTTCAGACTTTTTCAAAGTTACTAAGATGATTTTAGTCCTTTGGCTGCTGCAACAAAAAAAACCTTCATTCATTGTCAAAAATTAGCATTTATCTTATAACATTATAATTATCATATTATTAAAGATATTTATTACCTTTTAAATGATTTTCTTGTACTTTGATCCTGAGAAATTGGGCATCAGATCATTGCAATCATTAGCCTTACCAGTCCATAGGCCAAGTAGCTTCTAAGCTAATAGATTGATATTTGTTTACACAGTAATATAAACTTATCACCTTTACGCCTTTCCAGGTAATCATAAACAATATCTTCTTATATCGTTTTGAGGTAACTTTTTAAATGTGTGGCGTATTCAGACCACTTCTAAAACAAGTTCTTTGTAGGTCTACTTGGCCGAACAATACTGAAAAAATTGTTCAATCTTATCTTGGTTTAATTGCCTTAAATTAAGATACGTGAATCCTTTAAATTGCCAATCAAACCAAATGTCTTTAAAAGATCTAATAGTGGTCACGTATCCTTGAACGCATCTAACTGCTTTTAACTGTATCTTGGCATCGTTTTTTAAGAATCTCATTGTTGGAATTTTATTCAAATACATATTCCACATTTCCAAGTGGTTGGTTTTCTCAGACACGTTTTCTCTTCGGTCTTTGATTACATCGTAAAAATCTTCAGGACCATTCGTGACATCAAACAGGTTGTTTAGATCACGCACGACCTCTGAAGTTTGTTCTAAATCGTAGCCATATGTCGTGCCTTCGTGTTTGAGCGCCATCATTTTTAATATTGCTGCAAAAGTATTACTCAAGGTATGCGCTGCATACTTAACATTTAATTTCATTTTTTGTTTAGGCTTAAGTAATTTTGGTGTAATTTTGTAAAAGTGTAGCATTTCTCTATTTAATTCTTCGGCCTCACGCAAATGTTTCCACCTGGCAATTTTTCCGTCCATCTCCATACCGCCCGCATCATGGAAGTTATTCCGGATGGATTTGAACAAGTGGGGAACGTCAAATATTATATAAATTTTATTGTCGTTCACATTAAAATAATGAGCATCTGTGTGTATTTGTGAATTTTGTTTTAGTATGGCCAATGCTGCAAAATTTGTAGCCGCATGATCGCAGACTGTAGCGACAACTGTAAAAGTTGCATCCTGGAGGGATTTGATCGTTTTATGGATTAATTTTGCCATTTGTTCGGGTGAGATAGTGTCTTTGACGAAATAGTAAGCCAATGGTTGTTTGCACTTCTTCTGAATACTCTGAATCATAAAAACCAATGCTTTTTCTGCCTTTTTAAATTGTCTACTGCCATCTGCTGTTGGCCCACAATCAATTAACCCTTCAAATGTATTTGTGTTTTCAGAATTTTCAGTGTTTGGAACGTTATCTTTTAAAGAAATTACATCGAAGATCAGTGTACATAGCTTGTTTTCTGGTTGCATAGTCGAAGCTTTGTGTTGCAACTGCTTTAATAATGCTGCATTGATACCAGGCTCCGTAGACAATTTTTGTAGCAGACTTAAGACTGTTTTGGCACTCGGCATTGGCATGTTATTTTGTAAATCGCGGTAAAGTTTTGGTGATCGTATAAAAATCTGCATACATGCTATTTTAGTGTTCATACTCCGCCGCTTTCCAGAATTATCGCGGGATTCATTTTTTGTTGCTTGAATTGCCATTTCCTTTACAAAATCTGATTCTAAGCTGTCTAAATTAAAATCTGAATTGGCTAATATTTCCAATAATTTTTGAGTAGCTTGCAGTTGTTTGATAAGCTTGATTTTGGGACGTGTTAATTTGATTTTTTTGTTTTTATTGACATTTGCTGTAAAAAAAAAATATAAGTAGTGAAATTATTAAGAACGAAGCTTGGGAAGTGTAACGACAACAACGCCAATGTCTTACGGTCTTACCAGAAGTTTTGTTAGTTTGTGCTTGGTCTTCATCTTGTAGCATGTTTTGATAACTTTCCAAAAATTTTTGAGTAGCCTGCATTTGTTCGAAAAACTCCTGATTTTCAGGTGTTATTTTGATGGTCAGCTTTCCAAGGGTAACAGTATCTGTAAAGAAATAATGTAAAAATCAAATTGTAATTACAACGAAACTTGGCAAGTGTAAGAGAACAATAACAATGTCCTACCAAGAGTTTCTTTAGTATGTGGCTTTGTGTTAGTTTGGTCCACAGTTTCAGCATTGATTTCATCATGATTACTAACTTCAACAGTCGGTGGTGGACAATCTTGAGAATCAGCTGAAAGAAAAAATAACAATAATAGACCAAAGCTAGTGGTGTTGCAATGACATAATTAATACAACGAAACTTGGAACAGTGTCCTACCAAGAGTTTCTTTGGCATGTGGCTTTGTGTTAGCATTAGTTTGGTTCACAGCTTCAGGTTTGATTTCATCATGATTACTGACTTTAACTGTTGATGCTGGAAAATCTTGTGAATCATCTGAAAGAAAAAATATAATAGACCAAAGTTAGTGGTGTTGCAATGACATACTATCTATACTTCTATTCTAATATGTATTATAAATGCGAAAGTAACTCTGTCTGTCTGTCTGTCTTGCTTTCACGCCTAAACCACTGAACCGATAATGATGTTGCATAGAGATAGTTCGGGCGAAACCGCGGGCGGAAAGCTAGTTTCCAATATAAGAAAGTGTTTTCCTCCAGTTTTCTTGATTAATAAGGAGACGGTGGACAATCAGGGACACGTCTCCAAAAAATCTACAGCCTTATGAAGTTTCGTCAAAAAGCCGACCTGTAACTTATGTGTTTGAAATGTTTACCTGAATAATGTGCTGGTTCTTCTTCAAGCTGCATGTCACTATCAGCTTCTGCTACAGAAGTAGATACTGCATAGTTTAGTGAAATACCCGTAGAAATATCTGCATAAAGAGAAATATAGGTAATAGTATTTATTTATTTATTTATCTTACTTTAATTAAAACAAAAAAGCGGAAGATACAACACGTTCTATTATTCGTCAACTGAAAATGGGCATGATGCCCAACTACTTGCACGTGAAATACAGATCTATACAAACCAATTAGAATTGATGATAGTGTAAGCAAGACAAGTGATGATATGAGTCTGAGTAAAATTAAGCGACAGGGACCTGATTATCTATCTTCCACTTTTTTTGTTTTAATCTTAAAGTTACATTATAGAAATATTTTTTTTAAATAGGCACCTTGCTTTTTCTGATTTTGTGTCATATCAAGAGGGAATTCTGCAAGAACATCATCCGACAGTGATGGATTTATGAGGTTTAATGTAGGTACACACGGCTACACTGTTAACTATCCATGTCCGTTTTTGCTCCCGCTCTAATCAAATGGTGATTCTTTGCGATAAAACGAGATGACATGACTGGCAATGGGCAGTTAACACTGTTGCTGATAGTACAGCAAACTTGCAATCTATTTCCTTTCTCATAATACGGAGACGGTGGACAATCAGGGAACCGTCAACCAAAAAATCTATCGGAAAACTACAGGCTTATTGAGTTTCGTTGGGTCCGTGGCCGAGTCCCCCTGTGTTCGACGCACCCGTGGTCGACGCCCCCGGTCAGATAGAAGCAATTTTTAATCAAATGTACAGTCAGTCACAAAAATATTTATAAACGAATAAATATTTGTACTGATCGTACAAATAAATGTTTAAATTATTTTACCATAGTGATACCTAAAAATATAATAGGTTTATTTTAACCTATCATATTTTATCATAGGTTTTATTTACCTATAATAACATGTAAATCGTTTTACCTAATCAAAATAATTGTAACAATCAGTCTTTAAAATAACTCTACTCTCTCTACATTTAACTAACTACAAATAAAAGTTTTAATTATAAAAGTTTTAAGTATTTTTAACAAAAAATAAATACATCATTTTAAATAGCGTCAAACATGCATGGTTTTCGTTGAGTGTACTTAGTGCAAAAGCCGAAAAAAATATGATATAAAATTTATTTAAATCGGGGGCTTTAACCACGGGTGCATCGAAAACTGGGGGACTCGGCCACGGACCCGATCAGTAACTATAACTAATGTGTTTGAAATGTTTACCTGAACAATGTGCTGGTTCTTCTGCAAGTTGCATGTCATTGTCAGCTCCTGTTTCAAAATCAAAATCAAAATCAAAATCAAAATCAAAATCAAAATCAAAAAATATTTATTCAGTTTAGACCACAAGTGGCACTTATGAACGTCAATAGAAAATAATAAAAAAAGAAAAAGGTAGCCCTTATGGGGCACTTTACATGTCTCCTTATCTTTTGGGCCCTACCAGCGCTTCGAGACAAACATATGGCAAGTGCTGAGAAGAAACGCCGGAACAAACTCAGAAGTGGATACTGCATAGTCTAGTGAAATGCCCGTAGAAATATCTGCATAAGGTGAAAGAACACATGTCATATACGATATAGAAGCCAACCGTTAAGTTACAACTTAGATTAAAACAAAAAAGCGCAAGAAAAGGCACGTCCTAACATTCGTCAACTGAAAATGGCACTTGTTCCCAACGAGTCACATCCAAACGAGTAACCCTATTACTTGTTGGAAAAAAAATCCCATCTCTTTAAAATGTTTTATCCCAACGACGCGCAGTGTTGTGACTCGTTGGAACAAAACATTTTAAACAGAGCCCCGATTACGGTAACTTTTAATGTTTCCAATCCAGATGCGCTTCATCGATTCTGCGATACGATTGGTCAGCGTAATCATCAAAACAGCGTACGTCAGCTGTTTTGACCAATCGTATCGCAGAATCGATGAAGCGCGTCTGGATTGGAGACGTTAAAAATTACCGTAATCGGGGCTCAGATGTCCCAACAAGTAACAGCCTACATGCCCAACTAGTGATGGTCAACTCGAGTAAGTAACTTGAGTTGGGCGTAACTCAAACCCACTCGAGTTTAATTCTCTCTAACTCGACTCGAGTTCGTGAACCGAATGGAACCGACCTAGAGCGAATTTTGCCAATCATTTGACTATGTTCGTTTATTCAATAAATCATAACAAACATTCATCGCAGTCACTGGTATCAACAACCACATTGGATGTTGAGCCTCCTCACAAAATGTTAAGGCACTGACCCGTCTTTTGTAAAAAAAATAACGCAAAATTCTGGTTATAACGCGTTAATTAATCTGATAGTCAAAGATTTGCAGCCATTTCAGATAGAGGAAAATTCAGATCCAATTTTTAGAACTATTAATGCGAAGATAGTGTAAGCGATACAAGCGGCTACTGATGATTTGCGTCTGAGTGAAATATCTAAAATTTACAAGAAATAGTATTTCAAAATACGCACCTTGCCTTTTCTGATTTAGTGTCATATCAAGAGGGAATTCTGCAAGAACATCATCCGATAGTGGCGGATTTATGAGGTTTAAAGTAGGTACAGCAAAGCTTTGCAATCTGTTCCCTTTCTTATTCCACATTTCCGGAGAAAAGTGATCTCCACAGACATATTTGATTGTACTTAATTTACTTAATGGTAAATACGCCAAGTCTTCATAGCCTGTCGCTTTGACCCATAAGCGGCATCTAGAATTAATAAAACAATGTATTTTAAACAATAAACAACTTTTATAACTTTACTTTTTTTATAAAACCACTTTATTATACCTAATTATTGTCATATTAAAAATAATTTAGAACTTATGACCAAGTTTGCAACGCCTTTACTGGGCTTCACATGTACAGTCACGGAATGAAAAGGTTCATCAGTTTTCAAATTGATTCCTTCAACGAATCGCGAGCACATGTTACCTTTTGAAACTATGTTACAGAATAATCTCGAGTTAGAGAAAATAATCTTTAACTGTTCCTCAGTAAAGTTCAAAATTATTCAGATCAAAGTTGTTNATATATTTTTATTTTTATTATGAAACACACATGGATCTAATTTCATTTGTATCAATCCCAATTTCTTCAAAAATTCCGTCAACCTCTTATTCCACATAAGTGGCGCTTGCTTCAACCCGTACAAACTTTTCTTTAATTTACACACCTTATTTTCTTTGTCCTTTATGTTGTATCCTAAGGGTATCTCCATAAAAATATCTTCATTTAATTCCCCATATAAAAATGCTGTTTTCACATCGAACTGCTTTATTTTAAACCCTTGTTGAGCTGCAATAGCCAACAACAATCTAACACTTGTTGTGTTTACCACTGGACTATATGTTTCTTTATAATCAACATTATACTTTTGTAAAAAACCTCTTGCCACTAATCTAGCCTTATATCTTCCACCAGGCTTTATTGTAAAAATCCATTTACTTGATATTATTTTTCTATTTCCTGCTTCCTCTCTTCCTACAATTTCCCATGTTTTATTCTTCTCTAAAGATTCTTTTTCTTCATCAATTGCTTTCTTCCATAAATCTTTATCAACACTACTCAAAACTTCCGTAAAAGTTAAAAACGAACTCTCTAAATCATAATCCATTAGCCTAGAAGGTAATCTCCTCTCTCTATTTGGTAAAATCCTTAAACCATCACTGCCTTCAACAGCTGAATCTTCTCTCACCTCTCCTCTCAAATTTATATTTTCTTCAATACAATCTTCAATATTCTCAGTATTTCCACCATCAACTTCAACATCTTCAACTCTATCTTCAAAAACATCAGTAACTCTTTCTTCACAAACACCATTATCTTCAACACCATTTCTAATATCTTCATTAACTTCTTCATTACCAACACCACCGCTTATAACTTCATCACAAATATCACCATCAATATCACCATTCTGGGTTCGTACGCTGGGCCCATAACCTGTTCGAGGAGTGTGCCTCTCTACACAACTCCTGGGAGGTTATTCAATCATAATAACGCCACTTCAATACTTCACACACACTTTATTATTAAAACAATATCAAAATCTATTACATATTAAATATTAAACCATTTACAACTGACTCTATCGAAATTCAATAATACAATGATACAATGTCACATTTTCTTGCTTGTCTACACCTGTCATTATTTTCAAACTTTATTCTAATGCTGTTTACTTTTAAAATAAAACCTGCCAGCAACATGTCATCTCATGATAAAATTCTATATCCTAACATATTATACCTAATTATTGTCATATTAAAAATAATTTAGAACTTATGACCAAGTTTGCAACGCCTTTACTGGGCTTCACATGTACCTACAATATTATGTTCTTGTCAACCCTTACCCATGTGACATGCAATAAATAATTTGAATTTGAAGTTTAGATAACAATTGGATATAATAAACCATAAACCTGGGTATCAAAAATATTGATAACAATAATAGGAAATACAAAGCATGCTACTAAGAAAGATTTACAATGTAGACTTGCTTAATTAATTACCTCTTTGGATCCTTTGGGAAAGTAGCTAGGAATATTTTAGATGTGTTTTTACCTGTTCTGGCTATGCCACAAACCTCACATCTCGGCTTTTTCACCATGTCTTACAGATTAACCTGTAATACACACTTGTACCTGTATAATTGTTTAAATATTACTGGACGGATATTTATTGATGAACGTGGGTCAACCGAAAACCTACTCCGGTCCCCGACATCTTCCTTGACCTTCAGGCTGTGCTTCAGACAGTTCAGACAACAAACAAAACAACTTACCTACTTTTATAAACGTTTCAAACTTACGTAGGTACCTTGCTACCTTGTTTTACAACCAAATCTATTGATTCATATTATTTCTGCTTTGCTATATCAACCGCAAGAAAAACGATTGTTTGTTGGATTATTTTTAAAGAACAACAAAAATCTCTAATCCATATCTGTGACAAAAATTCAACGACGAGCTCATCTGTGTGCGTCGTGCGAAAATAACAGTGTTGCCAGTCGGGTCTTGTCGGAAATTACCAAAAATTAAAAAAAAAGTAACCTTTTTGAATAAAAAGTAACCTTCATACGGGGGGGGGGGATTCGAAATTTTGACCATTCCATGAAGACTGAAAAGTGACCGGTCGTATAAAAACGTTTCATGGATTTGCGTTTTATTATCGAAAAACATTCGCTAAAACTCATTTTTTTTAACAATAATAATAAATCAAATTCATGTTTAAATGCAGTTTGACATAATTTTTAAATTGTCACTATTAATATTTTTTACTGAATAACCTGTAAAAATTAATTCGACAATTTCTGAAAAATCACCTAAAAGTAACCTTTTCATTAGTGTAACCTAAAAGTAACCAATGCAGTTCAAAAGTAACCTAAAAGGTTACAAAAGTAACCTTCTGGCAACACTGGAAAATAACCAACGTGCTTGTCGTGGTGCTTGGCAAATTTGGCAATTTGGCATAGAGAAAAGTATGGTGCTTGGTGTCATAGAGATGGGTGAATTCGATTAAATTGAATGATTTATGTGATTAATAAAACCTTAACCGATTACTCGTATTTGAAATCGCAATATTGGAAAGAAATATTAATTAATTACACTTGTCTCCATCCAGTCGAGCTGGGTTCGCCACTGATTGCCATAGAGAAAAAGTAATACTGATTGCTCTGTGACTGATCGATCGGGCACCCGCACCGACGCGACGATCGCCAAACGGCTAGACTTAGAGTACTTTCTCTACTCGCCACTCTGCCCAGTAAAGCTGGATATATAGCTTTTAAAGCTACCATCGCGCGTTCCTTAAAAAAAACCAGTCACGCTGTAAATTATTATTATTATAGTGCGACTCGTTTGGAAGATACTCCTATCAAAGTTAAATTGTTCAGACGACTCTTTACCTTCCTAATCGGTATTTTCATTAATATTTTGGGTATTTTATTTATTTAATGCAATAAAATTGATACATAAGGCGGACTTAATACCGTTGGGTATTCTCTATCAGTTAACCTTTCTGTTTCTGCCTAATTAATAAAGTTTTAAATTAATTGTTATTTTCTTTGTTTGTTATTTTGTGTTTTAATGAAATCTCTTGACTTGAAAGTTACATATTGTTAAAACCGTTGGGAAACAATAGAGAAAGAAGTAGTAACAACCCACCTTGATGGTATTTTTTTTTGTGAGTCACACTATCACACGTTACAGTCTTACAGTGGGACAGACAGTACAGATCATACGTCCAGCCAGCCAGCCAAATGACGTCCACTGCTGAACAAAGACCTCCTCAAGTATTTCCATAACGACCGGTCCTGCGCTGCCTGCATTCAGGTTCTTTCCGCGACCTTCACCAGACTAAAGGTCCACTTAGTGGGAGGCCTACCCAGCCAGATCATTTAGAGCAAAATAAATGCAATCAATATTTAATTATTATGTTTTCTTCTAAAAACACAATACCTACAATTAAATATTAATGCAGTCCGTTATTGAGACCAATTTTCGAATAATTATCACCAAACAAAGGAAGCAATTGAATATTCAATTGAATTTAGAGATAATCGTTCATCGTTCATCACTAGTAGTACTGCTGTCAACGTGCTGGCTGTCAATTTCTCTCATTTTTAACCCGCCCCAGTGTCTCCATGTACACGATAATTACCGTAGATGCACCGTAATCAGGTCATTTTCTACCGTCAAGGTAATAATGTATTACCGTGTCATAAATCACCGTATTAGAATTATGAATTACTTTGCTGTATTATATTCATGGTATAGATACATAATACATACAAACAACAGGCAACACTGCCGAGAGACCGAGGGGAATCCCACTATATTCTATGCTTAGAATTAATCTAAGATTCTATGTAGGTATGTATGTAATATTATGTCGATCTCTACCAACAAACATCGGCAATCTAGTCTCAACCTTATTTAAGCCAACTAACGACATGTTGTCAAAAATGAATAAATCTATTTACGAAAAAGATACTGTGGTGCTAGGAGAGTCTGATTCAGAATAATATTAATGTTAAATTGTATATTTCACGTGTTATTGCTTTTTTTATTAAAAATTTAAAAAAAAATGTGTTTTGTTTCATTTCTTAATAATATTGTATTTTTTCCTTTGATAAATTACACGGTAAATTACACGGTAAATTTTTAGTAGATTCACCGTAATTTGGTATAACNCCGCCCAGTACCACAAGGGTCGAAAAGACCCAGATTTTGAAAGTGTTAACTGAAGTAGTTTTGGGTTTATGTAGTTAAAGTACGGCCAACGAGAAGCGATACAAAAGGTCGATTCGACTTTCGAATTGACAATCTATCTATTCTGTCTCTTATCATCTTGTGTATTTGTCGTAATGTCTCGTTCTCCCGCCAAAATATGTCAAAGTCAAACCTGCCTGTGGTCAAACCCTTAGGCTGAGTTGCACCATCTTACTTTAACTTTGACAAACGTCAAAACTCTGTCAAATTCCATACAAAAAGCACCTCGTCATAGTGACCGTTAAAGATAGATGGTGCAAAAATGGTCAATTTTGCCTAATTTCCTTGGCACGAATTTTTTTTTAGTTTTTAACTATTTTTAGTTTCCCATTGCATTAAGTAGCAAAAACTAAGCTAATATATCTAAAAGGGGTGTCATAATTCGTTTTAGAAACAAAGTTATGAGGTCATGAATTTTTGGTAGCCAAGGAAATTATTATGAATATTTTTTTCTCTGAGTTTTCTTCTGTGATTTGCTTTTTTTTGTTCGACCCATTTTTGTGTTCTTTCGCAAGCAAACATACCAATGAATATTATATCATTACGACCTTGTTACACAATTATTAAGGAAGATAAATGCAGTAGATTGAGTTAAGAGTTAAAAACAAGTTTTTCTATATCTATTCTGATACCTATTTCTTAAAAATTAAATGTAAATTTTAAACTTATTCCAATAAAGAAATATGTACTCAAAATTTGACTTTACGCCGAATTAAAAATGGTCTTTTATAATTTCCTAGGCCATTTTATGCCACGGAAAACAAGGAAATTAGGGCCAAAGAAATTTGATTTATGCCTAAAAGACACCACAGACAAAAACCTATTTATCCTATGCATTTACTATTTAAATCATGGGTTTACCCCTACAGACACTACATTTGTGTAAATAAACAATAAAATTAATCCACTGTTTATCTGCAAAAAACCGTCCAAAGGAATTGACTTTTTTTTTAGTAAACAAAAACCTGTGCAAAAACCCAAGGAGGGACCTACTTTTGCGATTTGTCGCGAAACTGATCAACAACGACGTACTGTCCTGCCTCGATTCGATGGCCTCTTGGGACGAAATGGCCGAGTGTAGCGGTGCAGTGCGTTGCATTCTAAGTTTTTTCGTTTCGTTACTACAATGGTCGAAAAGAAGACCCAGGGGCCCAGGGAAATTATACTTTTGACTCGGACAAGAACTTAACTTCACTTTATTTCCTTCCTTTTAGTATTTGACATTTAATTTTTCTATTCTCCGAATTCAATTTAATAAAGATGTGCTTTTTACATAGAGTTATTAACCAACTCTATGGCTTTTTATTGCGTATTATTTTTTCAAGAAAAGTTTCATCACTACACTGTGCACGGTTTTATAGTTCATACTTTGTGATTTAAGTCTTAAATTAGTCCAATCTCTCTCATGATCTCAAATAAAAAAGCAAACAAGTGTTTTGAAACTTCTTTATTTCAGCAAAACTTATGATGCACATACACAATATTCAATCATTAATTTATATTGCTATTTTGAAACAATTCGGACGGAGATATCTACCTAATATAATTTGATTCATTTTAATTTTTCAATGTGATCAAAGAGTAGTCTCTCAAATCACTTAAAAAATTATATCAAATAACAGAAATGGTAGTAGGTATGTACCTATTGTGTTATATGTATAACACATTATATTCTTATAACCACAGTAAAATTTAATATTACGTGCATTGGTGAAACTAATTGAGAATTAATTATAAATAGTTTGTTAATTATGACTTAATTGATTATGTACAGTGTATAGTTTTGCCATTTATCAAATACATCAATATTCTTGACTATGGTATAGATAGAATATTACATTCCATTGGTTACATACAATGTTTTTAAATTACTCTTGTAATGCTCTTGTCAAAGAATTACCGTAATATTGTTAATATTTTTATGGGTCTTCTGAATTTTAGACTATGCATAGTTAATGTTCAATAGAACATGATTAATTTTATTACTTCAATACTAAAACTTGAATAAAACTCTTAAAAAGGATAAAACATTACTCGGAGCCAAAATATAACAATAATAACAATGTGATTATCCCATATTATTCTTAAACAACTACTTAAATATCTAATTTAAGGTTTTTAATATAACCTTAAGACCAGAGTTTGGACGGATTGAAAAATAATAATAACCTAAGTATTTCTAGTGTATAACATAAATAAACTGAATAAGAAGGTTTTTAGAGATTCCAAGGAGGCATAGGATAAGGCACAAGGTTAGGGTACACAAGGCAAGGCACATTACTTTCTGTATCACACTATACCAGAGGTATAAAAATTGAGAAAATTTTCACATTTATATATTTTATCTGAGATATCTCAATTATACATACTTACAAATAGTGAGAATCACCTTCCGAGTGCCAATTGACAGGAGAAGTGTAGTTATTTAAATTGTTTTCTTATTCAATTTTGTCCCGTTTATACAAGACTATGAATTAATAAAATATAATATGGAAACAGAAATGTTCATACCAAAATATGGTATAATAATTCTACTATGATATTTTTAAATGACGGACTTGCAACAAGTCTGGTGGGCTTTTTTAAATTAGATTTATAATACCAAGTGTATTTACAATACTTATCTAAAATAGATCAGTTTATCTTATAACTATATTGCAACTAATTAAATTTGTATCTACCTGTAATGTAAATAAGTCATAATTAAAATTGCGTGATTTTATACAACAAGCTTGACGTAACAATAAAATATAGTTTATACAACACTTTGTGCTGATCTATATACAATGTGTATAATTATGTTGTATACTAAATAAAATATGTAATAAGAACTTTGTTCATGTGCAAATAATTTTAAATAATTTGTAAAGAATAGTTCATAAAGTCAAATATAAAATATAATTGTGAGATATGTAGATATTCATAGTTATAAATGTACATTATCCTAGTTAAAAATCTGTCTTTTCAATATAAAAACATAGATATATGACTATGCTCTGGCATCAAAATTGCACTAGTCATCTTTTTAAAACTGTAATTAAACAAAAGTACAAGATCTGTCTCACAATACCAGTGTCAGAAATAAGTTAGAAATACCTAAAGGTTACGATTTTTAATTGGAAACAAAATGTTAACACAGTAAAAATAATAATTTGCCATTAATTGTAGAGTAACTCAATAATTCACATAAATGGTCACATTCTTTACATATTTTAACATTTATGATCACAAATAAAAAAAAAATCGTAACATTTTGTTAATTTTTAGGTAATTAAACCGTTTACAAATTCCTTCTATGGTTTGGCAGAATATTGGCTTTTATAAAACAAACATGTTTGTACTGATTGGCGATGAAACTGAAATACTTACACACATGGCAATCGTACTTTCATAAATATTTTGAATTTTATATGTATTTCAGTATCAGCGCATTGCGTACAAACTTGATCCAATTGCCTACATAACATAGGATTTCACCGCAGTAAAAAACTGTCCGTTCACCCACAGTAAACATACCAATAAAATTTTCATTGACGTTCAAACCATAAATGCTTCCAAAGTCTTCAAAACTTCTGCTTAATCACTGATTGTAACCAAGTTCAGTCCGCACTGATTTAGAGTCACTTTCACTGCACTATTACACTTCGGTGCTATGTGTTTGTATGCGCACTTTCTTTTGGCTGCCGTTTCTGTTGAGTGGGGGTGAGTGGCCCGAGTAACCAGGGTTGTGTATGCCGAGCCCCGGCTCACCCTCCCGGGGGCGTGGCTTCTTGAGCGACGAGCGGAGCGGCGAACGGGTTATGGTGCTGGCATCGGATAGACCAGTGAGCGTAGTCGCCGTCGTGTTAACTGAGCCC
The DNA here is from genome assembly GCF_004193835.3 of Ostrinia furnacalis. Classification (NCBI taxonomy): domain Eukaryota; kingdom Metazoa; phylum Arthropoda; class Insecta; order Lepidoptera; family Crambidae; genus Ostrinia; species Ostrinia furnacalis. The sequence goes on along the minus strand of NW_021132101.1, from coordinate 405,941 downwards.
ACGCTGCCGTGGCCGTTCGAACTGTACGGCTTGCCCGATGCGTCTGTCATCGATATCCCTGTAAGAAAATGAAGTTAAAAGTTAATATACTTTTCACTTTGATTTAATATCTACTGACAAAGGAATTACAAAGAGAACCCATGCGCGCTCCTTGGTTTGACGATATTAAACTAAGTAGAAGTTACGTCAAACTTGCACTACGCCTTCGTTCGGGACACTATCCATCGGCGAAGTTTGCATACCTAATGAAAAAATCTGATTCACCGAATTGCAGCACTTATTTAACAGAACAGTGACTCCTTTTATACTTAAATTTAGGTAAATCTACCTAAATAGTACCTATTTTGACTTGTTTCTAAGTTAAGTATAATATTATTATGTTGTTTGTAAGTGAAGATACAATGGGGCTGACATATCCATGTGGATAAAAGCCCCAAATCAAATAAAGAATAAAAAAAAAACCTTTTATATGAATGCCATTCAAAGTTGAATAATACGAGTAGGTTAAATAAGGACTGCTTGATTCTATGGCTACCAGTTACCAGATAAGTGCTTAGCACGGATCCGGACGCGACATATTTACGTTCGGATTTCGTCTGGAATCTCCATGGTCGGTTACTTTGGTTCTCCTAAGGATATTTCTGATTCGATCGCATGGTAAAATCCAAGCATAGGCAAGCTCCATCGCCCTTTGGGTGACCCTGGCAACACACATTGGTCCAAAAGACATTGCGGTGTTTTGAACGAGAAATTGAACATTGTCCTGCCGCGTTATATTCGACATTTGCCTCTATCGAAGTTGAATCTACAGGGTGTTAGGTAAATGGGTATATGAGCCGACACTAGCCCATGTAAACATGGTCATATAAATGGTATGGTGAAGTCAGAAAATCGATATCTTCATTTTAATTATTTAAATTTTCATACAAATCGGATTTTATAAAATTTATTTTGTATGAAAATTAAAATGATGATATCAAATATCTGACTTCACCATACCATTTATATGACCATGTTAACATGGGCTAGTGTCGGCTCATATACCCATTTACCTAACACCCTGTATAGGTCGCGCAGCGAGAGTTGCTCGCTGCACTGACATTTGCATATTTTGGTCAGGGTTTGGTAGTGTGTTCAATATGTGATCGCCTCAACTTTCGCTACGCTACCTATAGGCTGTATAGTTAACTGTTCAACTCACCTCTCCCTTCTTTGAAGCCGGGGTTGTTGATGGTGGTGCTGTGCGTCTCCCCCGTAGGATTGGTGGGATCGCCGCCCTCCCGTCGCGAGAATAACACGTCGTATAAAGACATTATGAACAGCAGCGAGTTGATTACTATACACACTATCTGCAACGTAAGAGATTGAAATTAAAGAAACACACCTAATATGCATTTAATTAAATAAATAACATTTTACAACTCAAGCCAACGACATAACTAAGAAGATATTGGAAAGTGGTCTTATGCCCGTTTCCACCATCAATCCCTAATTTTTAAGTGACCCCTATGAAAACAAAATTCCTGTTATGTCACTTAAAAATTAGGGATTGATGGTGAAAACGTGCATGATTCTGAAGGTAAGGACATTGCGAGGCTGCTCACGATATCTAAATATATAAAAGGAGAAACTGACTGACTGACTGACAGATCAACGCACAGCCTAAACGGCTAAACGTAGGAAATTGAAATTTGGAAGGGACGTAGCTTAGGTACCGTAGAGGTGCACTAAGAAAGGAATTCCCGAAATTCCCACGGGAACGGGAGTTAGCGGGAAAAAAACATTTGTATGAAAAAATCTAAACCGCGTACGAAGTCGCGGGCGGCCGCTAGTGATGTATATTTGTGGTGCATCAAACCTTGCCTCGCTATATCGATACGTACCTATACCTACACCATTATTATGATGATCATATCTCAGTGATACGCATGTATAGCCAAGATCTACAGCTTGGCCTCCAATGACAACCAGTGAAGGTTGATTAGTCTCGGGGGATAGCTGACTGTCTTGGAACCCGCAATGAATTTAATTAGCATATAGGAGGAATCCGTCCGTCGTTCGTCGTCAGCAAGCTGAAGTGGCAGTGGGCAGGGCACATAGTACGCAAAACTGACGGCCGATGAGGCAGCAAGGTTCTGGAATGGAGGCCGCGTACCGGAATACGCAGCGTGGGACGTCCACCCACAAGGTGGACCGACGACCTGATAAAGGTAGCAGGAAGGCGCTGGATGCAGGCCGCTACCAACCGTGCGATGTGGATGTCATTGGGGGAGGCCTATGTTCAGCAGTGGACGTCCTATGGCTGAAATGATGATGATAGGAGGAATTCCAAAATAATATCCACTTCCCTCCGTTGCGGAAGACTGATGACTGTAAAGGTTTTTAACCCTTTTAGGAATGAGATATAAGCAACGGATAAAGACAAAATTAAATGGGTTGACTATTTGTCAGTAAAAGGCGTGGAAAATCACCGGAAAGCACAGAAGTATAGATATGACAGTAAAAGTGTAATACCTGAACATAAAAAGCTTCGCCCCTCTTCAGATAGTAACCTCCGTCATCGCCTTGGACAGCAAACAGGCCTGCTGCTGCTATCGACAGCAATGCTGAAACATTATACATAATTTACTTTAGTATTAGTTCTACTTGTATACCAGCCATTGCGAAAACAAAAGGTACTAAAAATAATACTGTTTTTGACTTAGGTGACAAAATACAGAATCACTAGCCGACGAGTGAATGTTTGTTTTGAGTAGCTTTTTTACGACCAAAGGGTTACGGACCTCTGGTAATTGCAAAGGATAAAATAAAAGATAAAGCTTTGACAGCCCTGAGTTCATGTGGTGGTAGAAAAGGACCACTTTACGAAATCCACAGGAAGAGCACAATGGGTCCTCAAAAGGCGATTAGGGGATACTTATGTGAAGATTAGGTCTCTTCAAACTCCTGGTACCTGGCAAGCACCTGGATGCGTGCAGCGTTTCATTTCATAGTTTCATCATCATGAGGTGCGTGTATCTTCGACGAGATCATGGCCAGAACACAGAATGCGGGATTCCACTACTCTCCAGGCCCAGGGGGCTTGCTCCAGAGCGAGTCATAGCCTAGGGCTGAGATCGCCCATGTGCTGGACTGACCAGGTCAAAACCGCATTCAATGGTCCACTCCACGAGTGCACAAGAAAGGCTGCAGTGCGAGAGGAATGGCGACGGATTGTGAGGCTTGCCGGTCCTGGTGTGACGACTAAGACCACTCTGGCAAGAGTGTAGCGACGAAGAAGAAGAGAGGGTCACGTGCTCCTGCAGTGAAGACCTGATGATGTAAACGCTCCTTTGACGAGATCATGGCATGCAGCATGCGGGATTCACCACTNTTACTCGAGTTGACCATCACTAGATGCTTGCTTAAGTGAAGCAGCACAGCGTTGAATAGAGCTCTGTGATTGGTTCGTGTGTCACCCTGTGCGTCCACTGTGAGACCGCGCTACGCGCACTGTGAGACCTCATAGTAATGTTTGTGTATACGGGCGTTCGTATAATGTGTTGTCAACACACGAATGTTTTCAAAAATAAATTCTTAACATTATCATGTCTTGTAAACAAACATGTGAAAGTTTTTATCAGTTTCACATGATTTAAAATTCGATGTCATTCTTTANGATGATTGTAGGGGGGGGGGGGTCTAAAATCTGAAAAAATCGATGACGTAATTTATGGACGGCCCCTAGGGCTGGTGGCAAATCAAGTTACTTCCAGCAAATTAGGTCGCCTATGCGCTGGACTGACCAAGTCAAAACCGCACTCAATGGTCCACTCCACGAGTGCACAAGAAAGGCTGCAGTGCGGGAGGAATGGCGACGGATTGTGACGCTTGCCTTGTGCTTGACTTGGTGTGACGACCACGACCACTCTGGCAAGAGTGTAGCGACAAAGAAGAAGAGAGGGTCACGTGCTCCTGCAGTGAAGACCTGATGATGCAAACTCACCGGCGAGCAACGCCAGCGCCAGCTTCATCATCATGAGGTGCGTGTACTTGAAGCCGACGCGCTCCTTCGACGAGATCATGGCCAGAACACAGTTCGGATAGTATGCAGCATGTGAGATTCACCACTACCTCGAGGCCGATGGAGCTTGCTCCAGAGCGAGTGATAGCCTAGGGCTGGTGGCAAATCAATTTGCTTCCAGCAGATTAGGTTCAGACTGACCAGGTCAAAACCGCACTCAATGGTCCACTCCACGAGTGCACAAGAAAGGCTGCAGTGCGGGAGGAATGGCGACGGATTGTGAGGTTTGCCAAGTAGCGACGAAGAAGAAGAAGAGAGGGTCACGTGTTTCTGCAATGAAGACCTGATGATGCAAAACCGCCTCTGTGGTCTAGTGGTAAGACCACCTGCTTCAGACGCAGAGGTCCCGGATTCGATTCCCAGTGAGGGCAGATTTTTCTGTTCGGTTTGGTTGGTGGTAGGGCTTGTTCTAAGTCCGCCTGGCTAGCTACCAACATCTTACCTAAGTCTGTCGCCATAACAACAATGTTAACAGCATTGTTGTGTTCCGGCAGTTAGAGGTAACCAGTTCCTCCGTGGTTGAGGATTCCAGGTGAAGCTCGCTTCCACCTTCGGCCTGATCGTCACTTACTATCGGTGAGACAGCCCAAGAGCTTCCTCGTTGTGGATAAAAAAAAAACTCACCGGCGAGCAGTGCTAGCGCCAGCTTCATCATCATGAGGTGCGTGTACTTGAAGCCGACGCGCTCCTTCGACGAGATCATGGCCAGCTGAAGCACCGACAGTATACAGTAGACGCCCAGCACTGACACGCCTATGGCACCCACCACGCCAGCGATGTGGACTGCCGCTGGAAAAGAAAAGATTACATTTAGATTTTGACAGTCTACATTTCCAAAATTTCCAAAGTCTGACCACCAAAGTACCACAGGGGTGAGGAGAGATGTGTTTGAATACCAATCAGATTTCGTTATTTCCAATCACCTTTCTGCTCAGCTTCGGTCCGGAAATCTGATTGGGTATTCAAACAAGAGAAGATGTATTTTTATTTTCTTTGCTTTGGTGTAAACTGGGCCTCAGTAACAGTGAGGCATATGGCTCGTAGAACTGATGGCCTTTAAGGTAGTTAAGTTCTTGAGTCTTCCTACCACGGATCGATGGTTGTGGAAATCATTGAACGTCTTTTGAAAAGAACTAGCATCGGAGCAAAAAGGCATCTTCAGAAAGGATGCATTTCTTAGTTCAAGACCGACGTTATAATACCAAGTGTTCACCATCAGAATTTACGTTCATGAAATGTAAGCTGGTATGCAATACAACATAACAGTAGGTATACTTATGTACCTTATACACGTAGTTACGTAATTAAATGTTACATAGTGCACTGTTCACCTTGACTGCCATCAGCCACGTGCATCAATGCACTGATCAAGATCGTTCGTATCTAACAGTTAGCCGTATTATATCAGCCAGTTGTAATCTTATTATATCGCAGAGGATATGTGAGCAAAATCATTCATAACACCTCCAACCTGAGTTTAAATTGAGGTTAATTGAACTTGTTAGTACTCCAACTTATGTAACGTGATTTTTAACGCGTTCACGTCCTCATTAGAAAAAGAAATGTCGTGTATACGAAACTCGTGCATAAGTAATACTTAAATTCTGCGTAATATAACTTGGCAATTTTATTTAATTAATTTTATTGATGCTAATGATTATTATGGATGGATTGATGAATATGTTTGTAATGTAATGTTGTGGTGGAAATAAAGAATTTATTATTTACTAGCTTTCCGCCCGCGGCACCGCGCGCGTCGACCCCTGAATCCTATTTTTTTCCAAAATAAAATTTAGCCTATGTTACTCGTGAATAATGTAGCTTTCTAATGGTGAAATAATTTTTAAAAATGGTCCAGTATTTTTTGAGCCTATTCATTACAACTAAACAAACAAACAAACAAACAAACAAAGTTTTCCTCTTTATAATATTAGTGTAGATTTATGTTTGTTACTCCAACACGCTAATACTATTGAACGGATTTTTATAAGCACATAGGCAACTTTTTCAAAATCATGTGTAATGATGCAGGCCAAGAAGACCTGATTGTGGAAATAAATCGTGAACGAAGTCGCAGGTAAAAGCTAGCCGATATTGATTTCATTATGTTATGTTCTATTTGTTTGCAACACACAGACTTTAAATAAAACTAATATAATTTAATTTCAGAACTTGTCGCTTTCTTTCACAGCGATGCAGTAAACTAATCAAATTCATATAAATAAATAACATTATTCCGTTTCAATGAATTTGAAACCTGGGGTTTAGCACGCATGGATGAGCACAGAGGAAAAATCACCACACCGATAACAATTAGGCAATGAAATGAAATTTCACAAACCGCACCTTTCTTTTCCAACAATAGAAAAGTTTCACTGCAGTCCTTTTACGTTTCACCACACAATGCACTTGCACAATTTATGATGGATTTCAGAATTGAGTTCCTGTATGTATTTTATTAACTGCAGTTCTATTCACAAACAATACTATGAGGTCTCACAGTGCGCGTGCACGCACAGAGTGACACACGAACCAATCATAGAGCTCTATTCAACGCTGTGCATTCGATTTGATGCTTCACTTATGCAATNTATGCAAGCATCGTTTGTGACTACGGGCGTTAGATGCGGCTTTGTAGTGATAAAGTTTAAATTTACTGTGGACTGTACAACTGTCGGTTTGGACACCATATGACTGACTTTGTCACAAGCACATCACGCAACTTTCCTCGTAGCCTCTTACTCATTTCACAAACGACCACATACACCGAGGACTGTGGACGTGAGACACAAAAACCCCATTGTTTTAAACATTTAATGTAGTTTTTATTATGTTTTGTAATAGGCGCTTTAATAACGTTAATCGTGGTTAATGAGTCACATTCAATTACTTTTTAAGTGTTAATGTAGAGTTGCATTTAATTAATGATTTTCCCCATTTATTGTTATTAGTATTGCATTGTTCTTGCAAAAAAAAAATGTCTTCTGTCATCTGGCTATACTTCGGTTGAAGTGAAGAATGTTAATATTTTGAAGTTATTATGTAGGTATGTAGGTTGTAGAGTTGTAGACCCTATTTAATGCACTTAAAGATGTCCTAATATTGCTTTGCCTTGCCTGCAGGACACCATATCGGCTAGTGTTAAGAAGAAGTGGCGGAAGAAACTCAGTCACCTGGATAATCTCACTGATAGTCACTTGTTTCTATGGAAACCGTACTGAAAAGTTTTAAAAACATTTGCCAACGTTCTAAGTCTATGTACTCATGTAATTAGGCAGGATAATGCGGCATTTGCATATTTAGGTCGAATCCCAAGGCCTCACATGATTCGGGTCGCTTTGAGCTAATAGCTGTCTAGTTTGGCTAATGATTGCGTCATTACTAGTTACTACTCCAAAATAGTATGTTCACGTGACGTAAGTATTACACGATTTGACTTTTAAACTGCACCGGTTACAGTATTTGTCATTTTGCACTTTTTCGATACTATTTCTACCTCTTTCCTACCACTATCTCCTGTGAAGCTAGATTTTTTATCATAGTCATCATTAGGTCGTTTACGCCCGTATTCACCATCGATGCTTGCTTAAGTGAAGCAGCAAATCGAACGTACGTTCGTGTGTCACCCTGTGCGTCCACGCACACTATGAGACCTCATAGTAATGTTTGTGAATACGGGCGTTAGTCTCCACTGCAGAAGCATATTACCAGAGGCCAATGGAGGATTTGGCTTACGCTCTGGGGAGCGTACACATCTTGGGTGCTGTGTGTTGCCCCAGATGGATTATCACATTCTACTTCTTCTTTGGTCGCTTCTTATAANGTAGGTACATTCGATTCAGGAGCAGTTTACTGAATTTACCATGCATTCTTGTATAAAAAAGAAGCATATTACCAGAGGCCAATGGAGGATTTGGCCTACGCTCTAGGGAGCGTACACAGCATGGGTGCTGTGTGCTGACTCCAGATGGATTATCACATAGTACTTTTCCTTTGGTCACTTCTTTTAGCATGCATCTCTGAGAAGAGTGGGCCACAGGCTAGTTGAATGTCAACAAAACCCAACCTGTAAATGGTAAGTTAGTCGCAGAGTACCTAAATTTTCTAAAGAGACGTTATTTGTTTTATGGCCTATAAAAAGCTAACTTACAGTAGTTTATAATTATCTTAATTAACCTAAGATATTTGGCGATTGTTTATTCATAAGCTAAAGCCTGTGAAATTGTTTTCTCAAAAAATTAAAAGATTTTTACAACACTTCTCACGCTAAAAAGCGAAAACGAAAGTTTCTCACTTGCTAAGGAACTCTAAACGCGACAATAGATGGACATTATAAAACAACTATCACGCTATAATACAATGCAAATGGCTTGGCATTGAAAGATGCATGCACTCTGCAATTATTAATAATTGTAGTTCCAAGTATGCCAAAGTAAGCAGAGCTTATACTCTTAAGACTAGATAACAAATTAACATTGTGGCTAAGTTGCACCACCTAACTTTAACGATAAGTTAATAGAATACTTCATATTATTACACGTAATGAATTGATTTATAGAATTAATGTAGGTATGTAACTACTAGTAATATTATAAGTACCTTTGCTAATTTATGACTCACCATGTCATGATGAACTAACTGACAGCTGAGGTTAACAATTAATTAACAATAAAACGACCCTGCACAAGGTGAATTTTATTAAAAACAGTTTTGCCAATTATTATCACTGTTAATTTATTAATACAATGTGCGCATTCTAATGTTTCATGCAATAAATGTCACTTATATAAGACTAGCTTTCCGCCCTCGGCTTCGCCCGCGTGGAATTTTGTCTGTCACAGAAAAACTTTATCGCGCGCGTCCCTGTTTCAAACACCGGGATAAAAACTATCCTATGTCCTTTCCCGGGACTCAAACTATCTCTATGCCAAACATCAAGATCGGTTCAGTGGTTTAGGCGTGAAAGCGAGACAGACAGACAGAGTTACTTTCGCATTTATAATATTAGTAGATTTTAATTTACTATTTTAGTTTAAATGTCACTTAATCCGTCATAATATTATTAATACAGATGTAACGTTTTATCGTCATACGTGTATCATCATCATCATAAGCCGGGCTAGGATGCGCGCCGTGATAAAATCATATCGATGACTTTAGACGACAAACGTATGGGCTTATCGCGTATCTAAGTATACTAATATTATAAAACTGAAGAGTTTGTTTGTTTGTTTACTTGAACGCGTTAATCTCCGGAACTACTGGTCCGGTTTGAAAAAATCTTTCAGTGTTAGATAGCCCATTTATCGAGGAAGGCTATAGGCTATACAACATCACGCTACGATCAATAGGAGCAGAGCAACAATGAAAAATGTTGCGAAAACGGGTCTTCACGCGTACGAAGTCGCGGGCACAGCTAGTAATCTGTAAAATGGGGCGATAAAAGCTTATCGCGGCGCGCATTGTAGGCTTACAGGCTACTGGAGGAGCAGGAGTTTCTTTAATTACCCAGAGACAAACGGAAAACTTAGCCCACACTCATGGGGAGTGTCCAGACGGGATGAGAATGCCTGATCTTCGCATTACGTCTCTCAATTCCCTTTTATGACATCTAGGGGAAACTAAGACTAATGTTTGTGTATACGGGCGTTAGTCTAATGTGTTGTCAACATACGAATGTTTTCAAAAATTAATTCATAACATTATTATGTCTTGTAAACAAACAAACATGTGAAAGTTTTTATCAGTTTCACATGATTTAAAATTCGATGTCATTCTTTATTAATTTCGTGTCGTTTATGTAGACACAAACGGTAAAATAATTTTCGACGTCAACTCTACCAACAAGCGTATTACCGCAGGTATTTACCATAAATTATATCCTATTACTTTACGTTTAATCTCTGTTTCGTTTGATTTGTATAATGTTTTTACAAAATGCCAAGAGTTGCTTAATGCATACGAAAGTTGAGTTTTTTACATTTTAATTCTCATTCTACGTTTTAATGGTCAAAAGTTATTTCGTTATGTGACAAGGGAAAAACGAAATGGGACGAAACTTACGTCTAATGAAAACTTGATTATTAATTAACCAACTTTTAAGGTTAAATATACCATTTCACGGCTGAATTTGTAAAACTACTAGAAATCAAGATTATTAAGACTGATCATCTCAAACCAGCCGTGACAATCAAGACCACCGTTACGTGCCAATCGGGCATTAAATAGAAAAAATCATCGAACTGTAATCTGCATAGTGGAAACGACAGACAGCATTTTTGCACGTCTAGCGGTGCGGTGAATCACACTTTTCTGGCATCGAGCGATGTTGCACTTAATTTTGCACTGCAGTGTCTGCATTATATTGGTAACGGTGCAATTTGTTGCGATATCTGACGTCACGTGACGAAGTGAAAAGTGGAGAATAGGTTTCTTTGACACAATCACAAGGATATAAAAGAAGATATTTTATTTAAAATACAACTGCTTTTAAATACAGAGTTATTTATTTAGCGCTCTTTAAGCAACAAAAAGGCATTTTCTCATTCATATTTATACATTTTTTTAGTCTCTCTCTCTCCTCCTACTAGACGGACCAACGATCTGGTAAAGGTCGCGGGAAGAGCCTGGATGCGGGCAACGCAGGACCGTGCATTGTGGAAAACCTTGGGGGAGGCCTTTGACGTCATTTGGCTGAAACGAACGAAATAACGAAGTCTCTCTCTCATAGTTAGTAGGACATAATGAACGATTAAGATGTGGATTTTATCGTTTAAATTAAGTACACTCCAGTCGCGCTTAGACTATCATTATACCTAATCTTTGGCAGAATATTCCGCCCACCTGATTAATTGTTCTGTCTAAGGCTCTATACACAACAGACACTAATGCCCGTTTTCACCAACAATCCCTAATTTTAGGTTTCAAAGTGGGACGTGCTCGAGTATTTCTATGACAGACCGATACTCAAGTACGCGGGCGAAAGCTAGTCACAAAATAAACAACCGACATTAAACATTGAGGTGGTAAACGCTAACTTCACTAGTGCTATCAACCACCCTAGTGGCGGGCTCAAAGGGGGAAAATGGGAAAAATCCGCGTGGGTCCGAGTAAGTAGTCTATGCGCGCAGCCTTATGTTCTAATGTCATTAACCGTGTATCTTTGCATTTAATTTACTTACTAATTTTTAGGTTATTCAAACGTCTAGACTTAAAGAATCGTATCATGGTTTATTTGGTCGTTATTTGGTGCAGTTGTGTAATCAAATCAATCGCCTTTGTTGAAATTGGAAATATTGGAAACAGATCAGTTTTTAGAGGATCAAGAAACTACAGTATTAAATAGGGTATCATTCCGAATGTAAATAACGTTTTTTTTTATCCGCATCATTCTCAAATTTCGAGAACGCTGCAATATACAGAAATAGTGTCTTCCTTTTAATTTAGTAAGATAAAAATTGTAAGAGATGCAGGGCCCCAATTTAGTACTAAAGGTAATTCTCTCTCTTTAATTAAAGAGTCAAACCATTCCCAGCGCACGCGCATCCGCAGGTTAAAAGGTATAATAAGTTTCAAAGAGAAAATGTTAATATATTATGTTATTAGCACGCGTGTTACTAGTAAAACGCGTGGGCGTTCTCCGATCTCCATATGCTAAGAACTGGTTCCGAAATCGGTGTATGATTCGCTGTACAGCAGCTGTATAGTTCGTGAGCGTGACACCCAAAGTGGCCATATAGTTGACAACAAAACATTATTTCAAACTAGCGGCCGCCTGCGACTTCGGGATCCACGCGTAGGATCCCGTTTTACCCTCTTCATCATCATCATTTCAGCCATAGGACGTCCACTGCTGAACATAGGCCTCCCCCAATACTTTCCATGTTGATCGATTGGTAGCGGCTTGCATGAAATGAAAAAATGAAATGTCAATACAGTTGACATCAAATTAGACTACAAGGTGGACTGACGATTTCATAAAGGTAGGAAGGAAGGCGCAGGATGCAGGCCGCTACCAACCAACTGGAAATCATCGGGGGAGGCCTATGTTTAGCAGTGGACGTCCCTGTGACTGAAATGATGATGATGATTGTTGCAAAATTGTATCTATTAGTATTAACAACTACATAAGTGCCAGTGTCAAGTTAGACTACAATAGCCAGTACATACCGGCCTATTATACTGCCGTTGTTTCAGTAAACAATATTGCATGTTACATTGCAAAAGCCGTCCAGTCGTGCTGAAATGACAAATGTTTACTACTCTGCAGGCAATTTGAAACGACAATGCAGTAAAATGATGTCATTACATTGTATCTTNTACTCTCCAGGACCGGGGGCTTGCTCCAGAGCGAGTCATAGCCCAGGGCTGTTCGTTCGTTTCAGCCGAAAGACATCCACTGCTGGACAAAGGCCTCCCCCAAGGATTTCCACAAAGACCGGTCCTGCGCCGCTCACATCCAGGCNTTTCATAAAGGTAGGAAGGAAGGCGCAGGATGCAGGCCGCTACCAACCAACTGGAAATCATCGGGGGAGGCCTATGTTTAGCAGTGGACGTCCCTGTGACTGAAATGATGATGATGATTGTTGCAAAATTGTATCTACTTATTAGTATTAACAACTACATAAGTGCCAGTGTCAAGTTAGACTACAATAGCCAGTACATACCGGCCTATTATACTGCCGTTGTTTCAGTAAACAATATTGCATGTTACATTGCAAAAGCCGTCCAGTCGTGCTGAAATGACAAATGTTTACTACTCTGCAGGCAATTTGAAACGACAATGCAGTAAAATGATGTCATTACATTGTATCTTGTCCGTATGGGCTCTCCTGACCTTGTTGCGGATTGCAAACGTAGATTTTATGATATCGCTAAATTATATTTGTATTTTTCTTTCCTGAAAATAATCCGACCCAGCAGAAATATAGTAGCTACATCTGAAAGTAACTGGGGAAGTTTGGTCTATTCTTGCAGTGTTTCGAGTAGGTAAACCATTTAAACAGCTTTGATTTTTTTAATGATAGAAATAGATGTAAGTACTCGTTTAAAATGATGAACGTTTGAATGGGGAGCTATTAATGTCTCAAGTTAGGGATAACAAAATAATAAAATGCCGAAAGGCATTAAGTCCGCCTTATGTACACCGTTCTATGTGCATATAAGTTTTAAATAAATAAATAAAATGTATTGCCATTGCCATAAGAGGAATTAAATTTTCTAAGATTGCACATAAATAAAAATCAAACAAACTAGGAAAATTATATAAGTAGTATTATAGTGATTAAACGTTTATTTTATCGTCATACTAAAATGACAAATTCATTAACCTAAGGATTATTCGGATTATCATAATGACNATAATGATGTGGAAATACTTTTGCGTGCTTTTTATTAAGGTCTAATCAAGGTAATGCAGATGCAGTAACTGCAACTGCAGTAAGGTTCATTATTGCTTAATAAACTTAGTTATTGTCCAATGGATAAAACTGACTCATATTTCATTCGTGTTTACCTCAAGTACTAGCAACTTGTATGAGGAAAACCTAAAGGTGTTATTGGCTCCTGTTGTTTGTATTTTTGTAAGCCATGACATAAATTTTATGGCAGTGGAAATTCCTATTGATAAATATTTACTACAGAAATATGACATTAGTAACTGTACCAAGTATAAGGTTATTCTTATTTCTCTTAAACTAAATCAAATATATCAGACAAGATATTATGTTAGCATATCAAGCGCATCATGGCATCCCTATCTAGTACATAGAGCGGATTTTTAGAATGTTAATGAGCCATACTGTCTGTGGGCACATAGGTATATGTTCATCAGTGGATGACCTGATATGACTCAAATGATGATGAATAGCTCGCAACTGATGGTGGTTGGGACAGAAGAGTCAACCAAGGACCAGAAAACGTAGAGTCGGGATTCCCAGTCAAAACGCCGAAGATGCGCGCCGTGATAAAATCTTATCGATGATCTTAGATGACAAACGTATGGGCTTATCGCGTAAAATCGATAAAATAGCGCGATAAAAGGTTTATCACTGTGCACATCCTAGGCCTACTGGTAAAGGTCGCTAGAAGCACCTGGATGCGGGCAGCGCAGGGCCGGTCTTAGTAGAAATTCATGGAGGCTTTTTTCCAGAAGGCAGAATTCGGTAGTAGCGAAATATGGAAGCAAACTAATGCAAACTAATATTTTCATAAAGGTTATTAAACCTTTGTTTGTCACCTGTCATCCGCTTTGCAATGAAGGGAAGTCGAACCTTAACTTCGAACTCCTCCTATGTTCTTCTGATTAATTTCGTTGCGGGTCCAATGACAGTTTAGCTTTCCCCCAGGACAAACTTGACCTTCACTGGTTGGGTTTTTATTGGCGGTCAAGCTGTAGATCCTGGCTACACAGGAGTTGCAGCGGTGGAAACGAGTGGTGGGAATAGTCCCGTGTTTATGTAATGTAACTTTAACCCAATTGAACACCTGCCAGCCTTTTGTGCGGTTATCAAATTAAATATGTGATGCACGTCGAATGCAGTCGCAGATGACGTGACGTGACGTTTTTATATTGTTCATCGCTAAAGCATTTAATACAGATAAGGTTACAAATGACACAATATTAATTGACGACCGTCCGGTATAGGTGTTCGCACGTTAACTATAAAGCAGCTCTCAGGTTCCAGTGCCGCTAGTAGCAAATGTATCTTTGAGAAATATGGTCAATTTTTCACCATGTTTTTCACCATCGCTAAAGTATAGCTGCCAAATGACACTAATTGATGATCGTCCGGTCTAGCTCTTCACGCTATGGATTATCAGTTACCGGTTCGAGCCCCATCAGTAGCAAATATATTTGTGGAAACAATTTTGCACCATGAGATAATGTGTTTTCTGTTTTATAATTAGGGCATAAATATCTTAAGTTGATAAAGTAGTTTCTTGGCCGAGTGACCAGACGATAGCTGTGATTGTTAACAATTAATGTTTTTTTTTGTAGTTTTCTTTCAAATAACGGTAATTATCATGGCCTTCACCATGATAATTCTTGAGAACTAAAACATCTGGCACAAGGATAGGCACATTTTAAATTTTAACCTTAATAATCTTATTTAGACCTACTTAAATTACAGAAAAGAAACGTTTTACTCGTATTACAAATTAACGATCTTGATCTAATAAAATCCTTGGTCGTTTCCAGTTCCACAGTACAAATGGATCAATCAATGTTGAAGCATAGTACCTATGTTTTTTTGGGACTGGACATAAACGAGCAGACGGATCGCCTAATGATAAGTGATTACTGCCGCCCATAGACACCCGCAACCCCGGTGAGTTACAGTTTATATAAATTATGTAGGTACTTATATTTATTGTCATTGTCTACTAACATAATCCTAACAAAACACATAATGGGCTCGGCTATACTAATTGCCGTGCCTGCCTATCAGTCACATGGGACGTTTTTGACCTTGTCACAATTACTGAAAATACGAATTTACTTTTCAACCGAAATTTCCAATGAAACTAATGAATTTGGCGATTTGTATAGATAAAACATTTGCATTGCATATTGTACACAAATGTGTACCAATAAAAAGTAGAATGCACATAATTATAAAAGCTAAATATAATTCGATTTTGCATGAGAACCCGATAACAAAGAAAGAGATGTATCGAATGCATGAGAGTTGAAATTGCTGTAAATGATATAGTTCGCAGACTTGATGATCAGGGCAAGTATAAATTACTGATGTCCTTCTGATATTTTTAGTAACTTTACGACGTTAGTAGACTAAGGCTGGGTTACACCATCTATCTTTAACTTTAACAAACGTCAAAAGTTTTGGCTGTACGTTGTGTCAGGACGTTAATCATCAAGCTGTTGATGGTTAACGTCCAATGGCAGTTTTGCTTTCTTATATCAAGTGCGAAATTAACCCATTAAAAAGTGAGAGAAAGCTATATTCATCATAAGCTATAAAACTCAATCTATCATTCATAGCAAAACCATTGAGTACTAGCTTCATTGGAGCCTCATCTAGTCTCACGGACGACTGCGCCGCGGTAGCAGTGTAAGGATGTTATCTAGTACATCAACCTATACATTTTTGTTTCAATATAGCATCTATTACAACCACAGAAGATGCAGCCGTGTGTAACTTGACATGCTGTAAAACAATGCGTTATACAAGTGCATTGAAGCACAATGGAATTGTTTGAGCATTACGTGGCTACTTGACGTTTGGTTACTGAGAATGCCACTCATGAATTAGTATAACCATATGACAATAGCGACTTTTACTTTTAAAAGAAAGTTTCTCAATATTGTAAATTAAGGCCGTGAATTTTAATGCTTTTAAAGTCACTGTGGAGAATTTTTATTTTAAACGATATTTTTTAAGAGATTTCGTAAGTACCTCGTATTTGCTTTCAGTAAAATTTCGTGCTAAGAAGTTTAATTACATGCTTAAGACGTACCTTAAGAGACGGTAATCCATGCGGATTTAACACTACTGTGGGTCTCTACATCACTAATGTTAACATTTTCCAGTTGAAATGGCAGAGGAACTGAATTAGCACATTAAACATCACACATACAGGGTGTATAATAAAATGGAACAGTATTCGATACTACATAATCAGTTACTGACATCAACAACTCTAACAAAATCGAATTTAACGGGACTATTCCCACCTCTCGTTCCCACCGCTGTAACTCCTGTGTAGCCAGGATCTACAGCTTGACCGCCAATAAGAACCCAACCAGTGAAGGTCCCGAGGGAATGTTAACTGTCATTGGACCCGCAACGAAATTAATCAGAAGAACATAAAAGTTCGAAGTTAAGGTCGCAGGAAGTTAAAATCGAATTTGTGACAAAAACTTTAAGGTGTTAAGTTAAAGACGTTATAGGCTATTTTAGTACTTATAACGTAGCATCAAAGACTGTTGCTTTATTCAGTACACCCTGTATATTAGAGCCGTGTTTCGCGAATTTGGATCTTTAATCTGTAGCTAAACTGGCGCGTGCGAGAACAGATCACGACTCTCGGGCATTGTCGTGAGTACTTTCGAATCACACGTCTTGGTATATAAGGCAACGTATATAACGATCAGACTATTTATGTTGCAAATTAGTACCTATTACAACTACTAAAGGTGCTGTATTTAGCTTGATGATCAGTCGTTTGTTCAAGCCAGAAGAACGAACAATTTACAGAACTATAAAACTACCTTATATTGATATAATATGGTCTACGACCGTATGATGTGACAAACTTAGTTAAATCTGGGACAGTTCAAGCTCTATTTCCATAAATATACCAAAGGAGATTAATTAGCGGTTAATAGAATCCTGTGCATCAAGAATTAGCAATTACGAGAGTATTAAAGAGGAGTTCTATTTGCTTTAATTTCAGGAAATCCGACTGAATTTCCATAAACAATTAACTTTAAAATAACTACATATTTATCATTTAGGAGAGATAGCACTGAGTTGATTCTGCAATCAGCATCATCACCACCATCATCATTAAATCTCCATTACAGTTTACCGTAAAGTAAAAACTACTACTAATCTCTACTACTAAAACTATTACTTCTACTGTCTGGCAAATAGAGGATTAAGCCTACACTCCATAGGCTGGCCAGTTGGGCCAGTTCTGCAATATCTTATTAGAATTCAAGCATTAATCAAACAATAGCACTATTCAGATACCTCTTAACAACAGCTGTTATTACCTTTGCACAACCGAACTGATTTCTTCGTCACTGCTCACTGTGGAATTGTCCACATTACTATATTTATGTATAGTCATAGGAAAATTCCCGTAAACGATCGCATTCCGGAGCGACCGGCGGGACACTAAGTCCGAAGTAATTACTTAACACGTCTCGTTATCAACGCGCCGGCGGACTGTGGATACTGACGCACGCATCACGGTTAATGAGGCTAGCCCTAAAGTGTTAAGGCAAAGCAGCTTATCAAGACAAAAAAAAAAACGATCAAATTCGAAACAAAAGAAGAAACGGTACAGATATTTTTGTATTGCAGAATATTCTGCTTTTGGACACCCGCCTCAAGCTTGATGGATGAGGTCAAAGAGCTTGTCCAGATGACGCCTTTAGAAAACGCGCGAGTATGTGGACAGAATGTATGAACCTCTAGTTAAGTCTAGCTTGTATCTCACAATCGCGCGAGTCAAAAAGCATCATCTGGACAAACTCTAAAACTAATAAGAGAAAGTAGCTTATAAAACGAAATTAATAAAAAAGATCTAAATCCAAATAGAAGAATCTGTCGTCGCTGTCAGTTCAAAAGGATGTATGATAAACCAGTGGGTTTTCAGTACGGCTAGCACGAAAAACTTTCGAGTTTATATCGTTTGCGTGCTCGAATCGCCATCAAAAGATTTAGTACGAAAACTACAACAGCGCCCTTGTGAACGTGTCGTAAAGTGAACTAAGTATGAGAAATGGTTGAACGAAACTTATTTTGAGAATCAAAATTGTCACGTTATCGTTTAATTGGAAGGTTGAGTATCGAATTTTGTCGAATACGCAAACGATTCGAAGACGAAATTTGTTCATGCTAGAGGTACAGGAGACACAAAAAAATGTATAATTTTAAAGTTTGGATTTGACATACGTCCTTTTGAACTGACAGTAACGCTGTACTAGTTTATTCGTATTGCAGAATTCTGCTCTTAACGCATCAAGTTTGAAGAAGCCAGCCATATAGTGTTGAGGGAAAGCCGCTTATCAAAACAAAACAAAAAACGATCAAATTCGAAACAAAAGAAGAAACGGTACTGGTTTATTTATATTGTTGAATTACTTACACCTTTGTGTGGGCTTAACACCCGGTTTCACACTTTATGAGTTAGGTGTCGGATACAACATACAAGGCTTAATTTTTTATGATTTTGATATTTTTGGCTTTTATTGTATATTCTCTTTTTTACTGCATATGATCTTCCGAGAGGTTGATCACCAGCAATTCAAGATGTCCACTGCTCAACATAAGCCTCCCCAATGAATTCTATTTATTTACATTGATAGGGGTTGATGTTTTAAAATATGACCAGAATTAAAAATTAAATCAAATCAAATCATTTATTTGTAAAACATGGGTAGATGTGCAATTAAAGTAAGATTTCATTTCAAGAGAGCTACCAAAAATGTAATGGAGATTCTGGGGTCATGTCAATGAACTTAAAAGACGTGGATATATGCAAATATCTGATTCAGAAATCAAGTAAAGAATTTAAAGACGGCAAAGAAGATTAAACTTGTCTTGATGACAAAGTTTGTGAAAACATTTTTTGGTTTAGTATAGCCACTAAATATTTTTGCAGAGGTGAATAAAGATAATATTTGTAAGTAGGCTGTGGTGCAGCATCATTATGAAATCAGTAATCCAGTAAAGTACACAGTTAGATCCAGCCACAGGAAGTGCATACTAGAGTCCGGCATAAAAACACCCATGTCATCAAAGTAAGTAGTGAAACTTGAATATCTCCCGATACTGGTTTCATTAGAAACCTCATTATGGATGTGAACGAAGATATTTCGCTAAACCTACTTTATAAATGTTTCATTACCGTTAAGCATTAATAAAACTCGCGACTTATTAAAATATGTAATACAGCTAATACGCATGTCTGATTGCTATTCTAAGACTAGGCGCAGACCAGCGATTTTTAGTTGGCCAATAGTTGGGCCCGATTTTCTTTAGTATGAAGAATCTGCCAAATCAAATTGGTGTAATGTGCGCACTTCCATACATGCCCATACTGATCAACTGCCCGACTAAACTATCGGCCGACGAAAAATCGATGGTCTAGGCTAAGAGGGATTTAGTTATTAAATAAGAATCTATCTTCATACTCAGCCCTCAATATTTAAAATATAGAGACAGTAGATTGTGGTTGCGTATGCGCACACTGACGTTTTAACTAAAACTTTACTTGTCACTTAAATCAGCATAAACACTTTTATTACATTTGTCTGCCACAAACTTTTTAAGAACATTTTAAATTTCTGTCGAAATAACAGACATGCTGCAGCCTCAAACCAACGATGACATCATAACAACGGCATGCTAACGCCAGTCTGGATCGCGTTGTCCTTTTCTTTCACCTGTCAGGTGAGAGAGATAACGCAAAGTCAACAGGAACGCTTACAACCTACTACAACTTACCCTTAAACCGTTAAATGTGGACGACTGTCGAAATTAATTTTTTTACACGCGAATCTACAAAACATGTTAGTGTCAAATATGTTAAGTGCTAATGAAGTACACTGAGAGTCATGCAAGGTCCTACCTGTTGGTTTAATAATAATATGCAAATTGCAAATGCGTTATGTTTTTATATGTGTTTGTAGCGTTATGATTTCTCGCAAGGATGTGCAAGCAATAATTTAGGTATCACATTTATGTGATTCGTGAGTTAGGTCACGATTACATTTCTAAGACCAGTATTATATTCTTAGTTGATGATCGCGATTATTTTTATGGCACACATTCAAATAATTTGGTTATTTCGATTTATAAAATTGTATACTAACCTATGGTTCAGTCCAGAGGCAGAGCCAGTCTCTAGGATTAACAGTAACGCTAGGTTAACTTATAATTTCCAAAATTCCTTTAATTTTTCAATTCATAATTTTCTTCAAAAGAGCCTGACTTTTACAAAATAGGATATGTTGATGATTTCGGTCATGCTTTAATGTATATGCTAAATTTCCAAGTATAAAATTAGACATAAACTTTAGCTATATTTAATTAAATAACCATATGGCGCTTAGTATAAGGAGGAAGAGAGGTTTCCGAGGAAGCGATGTGTGAACCCAGTGGTTCAGAAACCGGGACGCTCAAAGCGAAAATAGAGGGCCAACTTGACATTAGTGTGTTTTGTGCCTGCCAAGGCATTTTAGATCTTATTTTTATGCTTCTTGGTTCATTTTTTATTTTTGGACTAGCTGACCCGGCGAACTTCGTACCGCCTTAGCGTAGAGATTTTCTTAATATTTTTTTCCGTAAGAACCATCCTTGGACTTCCACAAACATTTAAAAAAAAGAATTATCGAAATCGGTTCAGCCGTTCACACGTGATGCCGTGACAACGCGAAACGGGTTTCATTTTTATATATATAGACAAGAACCAAGCAGTTTTACGATATGAATGGATACTCGAATTTAGACAAGTATTTCGCGTAATTTTGTTGAACCATATACTTATGAACAGCAGATTTCCAAAAAAAAATTAACTAACTCTACCTTATGTAATGTAAATGATCAAATATTGATTATTAGACTTTTAAAACTCCCAAATGCTATAGAATGATTTCGGGTTCAACTCTAGGCTGTGTTTGTCACTCGACCAATTTTAAACAGTGTCAAAGATAAAAGACATTTTCGATTATTTTAGTTTACACACTTGTCAGTTAACCCAGTTACAAAAGGCATTATACAATAATGTTTTGTATAATATTTGAAAGTGTTGTGAATGCTTATACTAAAACGTTTGTTTTTATTTGTATAGAGAACAATAGCGTCTAGACAAACCTAAAGAGGATTTAGGACGCTATTTGGATCAAATATGTAATTGCTCAATAATGAATAATAAATAAATAAATAAATAAAATTAAAAACTATACTAATTACGAACATTTCCACAGCAATCTAAGAAAGTGCTAAAGAAATTAATCGTAAAAGTAAAACAAAGGCGCGGTGGCACGCATCGGAACAAATCAATTAGGAAATGAGCGCAGAGCCGCAGACGCAATCGAGTGTTCTTAGATTTATCAAAGTGGGCCTAGGCTCTGAGAATACTAGCCAGTGTGCTATATCAGGTGGAAAGAAAAGTACTTATTTTCCCTACTTTTTAACAACTTTGAAAAGTATTTATAATTATTGCTGAGAATACTGGCCAGTGTGCTATGTCAGGTGGAATGAAAAAGTATTTCTCTTACTTTTTTTTCGAAAAAGGAGGTTCTGTTGTATGTACTGTACGTATTTATAATTATTGCTGAGAATACTGGCCAGTGTGCTATATCAAGTGGAAAGAAAAAGTAGGTATTTCTCTTAACTTTTTTAAAGACTTCGAAAAAGGAGTTCTAGTTCTAGAGTGAGAAAAAGTTTGTTCTACTGTACGTAGACAGACTATTGATTATTTTATTAAGACGTCGATTGGCTCTACCATTAAAATTATGTAATGTTTACGTAACCATCATAAAAACAGTCTCTAGCAATTTGTGTTTATTATAGTTCGCAATAAATTATTGACTGACCTATGTAGGCGTGAGAAGAAATGCCTGTATACGTCATCAAAGATTTTAACCCATAAAAGGTAGCAGCGCCAGCGCCTTAGATAAACATTAACATTCTATGAGTATTGGAATGTTAATACATTAATAGCTAATCACAATCGCATAAAAAGTCTCGCATATTAATTAATGAAGTGAATGAAGTCTTAGGGTTATAAAGAACTGATGCATGAATGCAACAATTAACATAATTAAGTGTTGAAGTAAAGACGGCCGCAGTTTTCATATCCATTAAACTCTTGTGGCACTTTAGTACTAGTGTACAGGGTGGAAGCGATCAGTGATCTTACTCGATTATTTCTAAATTATGAAACATATCTAAAAACTGGTTACCGATCCAGAAAGTCCTTCACGAGCTCTTGCAAACGGTATCAAAGAAAATAAATTGGATCTATCCGAAAATTCTGTTTCCATAGTTATTTAATTTTTAGCATTAAGAGTCGCATCGCATCTCAAACTAATTTGAAAATTACAAATAACTTGAAAAAATCGAACTGCCTAAGGCGGGAATTGAACCCACGACCTTATATGCTTGCCGGGCGATAATTCCCGTGGGTTCAATTCACGCCTTAGGCAGTTCGATTTTTTCAAGTTATTTATAATTTTCAAATTCTGTTTCCAGTTTCTATACTTCAAATGTAAACTAGCAACTCAATATCGCTCGTTCGTTTTCGTTTCATCTCAATATGTTACAGAAATTCAGAGATCACGCGTAACAAACATGCGTAAATAAAGTTACTTATACAAATTATTAGCATGAAATATTACTGACAACGTTACGCCATATTTCCGAGAATTGGACGTATATTTTTATTGCAAAACATCCACTTTCTAACATTATTCACACTACAAACGAATCTAATGCGCATGAAGAAATAATTTCTTTCAATTTGCCGCTTGGTCTGACTTGTCATCGCTACCCGCTAGATAGCAGGCAAAAGGAAATCAATAAAGAACAAAGACTTCGGCTGTAGGAATTGCTACAGTAAGATATAGACTACTAGCGACCTGCCCCGACTTCGCACGGGTGCTAAGTAAGTGATTATGGTGTTATTGTGTGCACAAGTGTTTGTTTACATTTGAGGAAATTTCTAAAGAATTTAGGTATAGACATATAAACCTTACTCTTGAACTATCTATTAAAAAAAACCGCATCAAAATTCATTGCGTAGTTTTAAAGATCTAAGCATATAATATAGGGACAGACAAGTAAAGCGACTTTGTTTTATACTATGTAGTGATCAGTTCTAAACCCAACCTTTTAGGGATCTTTCTCACGCAGACAATCCCGTTTTTTGCAGGATCCCGTTTAGTTGTATACGTCTTTATTAATATTAAAATTCACACGAACATCCCGTTTGCAGTCCCGAGAAAACCGATCCGTTCGAATTTGGAATTACATCCATATTCACAAACATTACTATGAGGTCTCCCAGTGCGCGTGGACGCACAGGTGTCACACGCGAACCAATCATAGAGCTCTATTCAACGCTGTGCGTTCGATTTGCTGCGTCACTTAAGCAAGCATCGTTTGTGAATACGGGCGTTAGAATCTTAAACACACACACACACATTTCCTGGGACCCTGCCTTACTGGTTACTGGATCATAAAACTGTGTAAAAGTTATAATACCGACTTTGTTAATAAATACTTCGTCACTTTCAGGTCAAATGTAGATCTTAATGCGATGAAAAGAGACAGAGCTATATTAATACTAATTCAATTTATTATAGGCCTACCTTTATGTCGTGGGAAAAAGGGGGAACAGTCAAGAATCACCTTAGCTAACTAGTGAAATAGTTGATGGGAAAGAAACGTGAGAGAGCAGGTTCAATTCCAACCTCAAATAGAGCGTGTCTTTGAAAAAGTTGTAATAAACTTTAGTAATATTTTCCTAGAGATCTTATTTACAAAATTAGAAGTAATCCCTGCAGTACAGACTGGATGTCCGTGGTAAATAAGGACCTTAAAGAGGCCCAAGTAAACAGCGAGACGAGCCAGGAAAGAACCGCCTGGAGACGCATGATGCGGAGGGCCGACCCCAAATAAAATGGGAATGGGCCAGGCAAAGAACAAGAAGTAGTAATCCCTGCAGTAAACTTTTCTTATATCGCAGTGCCAATGAAATAACTGACAATGGTCATGAAATAATTTAATAGAGCAGTGACAATATTTTTTTGTATCCACAACGAGGAAGCTCTTGTCCTGTATCTCACCTGATGGTAAGTGATGATCAGGCCGAAGGTGGAAGCGAACTTCACCAAATATTACCAAAATACCAAATAATATTTTGTGCCCTGCCTGTCTTGGGTTGAACAACAGTGAAAAAACTAACTTCCTATGTGTTTAAACTAAACAGATGCACCTGTCTGCAACGTTGTATCCTATTACATAAACAAAGCCGTCGCGACAATCGATTAATGATGCAGAATTAAGTCCTTTAGCTACAAGGAAATTGAATCGATATCGTGCACAAACAACTGCATATCAAGCTTCACTGTGTACAGTTTACAGTTGTAATAGGGACGATATTGCAACACAAATGTATAGTCTGATGGTGTGGAAAGGACTGTTTACGTTTGGTTTTTGTTGGAGAAGGCACCCCTTTGTAGCGAAATATAGTGTTACATCGATGCTTATTTTTGGAGGGTAACTTGAAAGGCTGGCACGAGTTTTGGAAACTATCAAAACATAGAGGCTTTTAGTCATAGTCATAATGTTTTATTGCATCATATTGGTATATTACAATTAGATCTTAAATACATACAATACAATCCCGAAAACATGAGCCCTGTAAGCCCTTTGGCTTTGGGAAGGTTCTGTCCTTTCTTAATAAACATAAGCATCTCTACATTTTATTTTTTTTTTATTCCAGCAGAAAGTTATTAATTTATTATATCATGATAAATGAATTTCGGGTATATAATCTATTTATTAAATAGAGGCATAACTAGGTTTAGAACTGGGTGCCTGCCTGTAGAAAAAATTTCGATATGAGATTATGATCGTTACATACGTCGCCATTTCTCAAGTGAAATACCAAAACAGCAGATGTACGTGACTCTATCGAATCTAGTCTAGAATTCTTGATGCAGTATTTTCCTAAATCCTAAGATAAAACTATGAATCATCAGTAACCTTGTTTAGAACGATACATTGGTCTAAAACACAGACTATCATTGTTTTTTAAGTCAGTAATTTGGAGACAGTCCAACGTTTCCTGCTATTTAATTATTGGCATTTTCTGTGGAAAAAAAATCTGAAGTGTTGTGTTTATATTTTATAACGCCTTGCGGTTTATTACTTTTTACAAGCTCTTGGCCTGTATCTCACCTGATGGTAAGTGATGATCAGGCCGAAGGTGGAAGCGAGCTTCACCCGGAATCCTCAACCACGGAGGAACTGGCTATCTTACCTCTAACTGCCGGAACACAACAATGCTTGTGCTTGTACCCTCAATTAGGTCTCTAGATCAATAGTTCCCTCACTAGTTATACCCTAAGGGAAGTGAATCGCTTTAAATAGGTCAGTGGGTACATTTAGGGGGTCGGGAATCGGTGTGGTTGCCGGGAAACCAAACTTTTTCCAAAGTGGGAATGAAAATAACAAAGACGTTTTGGGGTGTGTTTCGTGACACGAACACATTAGTAACAGTAATAAATTACCATAAAGGCGAATATATCGGAGAAGATACGTTTTTAGAAACAATATTGTAGTAAGAAATGGGGAAATGTCTTGTCTCTTGCCAAGTGTACCAACACTACATCTTTGATGAGCATTACATTACGCAATCATAAAGTCATAAAGACGACCTAATAAAGGTAGCAGGAAGGCGCTGGATGCAGGCCGCTAGCAACTGTGCGATGTGGAAGTCATTGGGAGGACTATGTTCAGCAGTGTACTTCCTGTGGCTGAAATAATGATGAAGTCATAAAAATCATTAAGTTACTTTCTTCAAAAGGCGCTTTTACACGTCCCAGTATTACCGTAACCCTTACCACTGCTTCGAGACAATGAATGGGCTAGTGCTGAGAAGGAGCGCAAGAAACTAAGTAGCTCAGTAATTATTGCTTTTCTAATTAGCAGCTTTTAAAAGCGACGGACTAGATAACATTGATCTTCAAATCTGACATAGAGCAGACAAACATCATGTAGTTGAGACTTGAAATGAGATCAAGGCCGATAGAGTGATCTATAAAGGACTAAAAATAATTTTATATTCGGCTTTCTACCGTATTATTTTAGACGCGACCTTTGCGAGAGAGTTTATTTTAAGTAATTTCTTTGCTTATGGGACGAACGAACAAGTCTTCCAGTGACTTGGCCCANAGTGACGTACACTAATCTTGGAAGCCGCGCGGGTCAGCTTATATGAGAATTATTGAAGAAATGCTGCCCATCGGCTCAATACAGAGGTTTAAACATAGGTCTGACTCGCGGTCATCATTGTCCGACGCGGCCCGAACGGAAAGTTAAAGTGTCGCCCATCATTGTCCCCCATGGCCCGAACGGAACAGTGCCATTTTTAGGCTGGCAGCGAAGGTGTTAATAAAACATTGAAGGTGGCCCCGTCACTGGAAGAAAAACTTTAGAAATTCAAACCAACGTCTTCGCAACATGATTTAGTTTGTTCAAAGTGAGATATACCTAGTGGTCAACATTGAAATTACAGAAGTTTAAGGCGCGGTTACTCCTGCATTCGTAGGTCACCGAGCTAATGTAGGATTCTAAAGAATTTTTCAAATCTTTCCTCTTTATAATATTAATTAGTAGAAGTAGACAATATTGGACTTACCAGACGGCCGGAACTTCGACACGTCCGGACCACACTTCTCCCTGTTGTAGAACATCTTCTTGCACATGATCCATGGCCCGAAGTAGCCTTGCTCGAAGCTGGGGTTCTCCACTGGAAAAGGAAATTTCATGTTAACATCAAGTGACCAACTTGCAACCTTATTAATATAGTGATAGGGTCTTGAATGGAATAAGGTGACTAATTTGGTAAGGTTGTAAGTTGTAAGACCTTTGCTCAAGAGCAGGCAAGGCGTGATATTCAGTGATTTCACGAAAAACTTTTTCTTCAAAGTAGGTCTTATAAATATTTTTCTTTTTAATATTACGTCATAACAATCGATCACTGGCCATTCTGACCCAACAAAATATGCTAATCGGTCATCAGACCGGAATTTGAAAGCACGTGTTATTTTGCTGGATTGCGTGATTTTATGATTTTGTAAATTGGAATCTTGGACATTAATCATAAGACGGAAAATTGATTTTCTTGAGTAAATAAATAAATAAAAAATAAATAAAGGTTTATATTTTATGCATAACAAAGCAGTTATTTGACCACAATCGCACCTGATGTTAAGTGGGATGGTACATATCTGCCCTGTAAGTGCCTATTCACTCTCGCCTTGAAATTGAATTGTCTTAACTATAAAACTATTTTTCACCAACAAACTAACAAAATACCGATGGCAAAGTTTCCCTAGCATACCATTTCTCACGATAAATCGATAAACGTAGTTATCTAGTTATTTCCCTTGTAACCAAAGGAAGTGAAAACATGGAAAATACTATCATCAAGTTGCAGGTGAAAATGGTTCCATGCAAATGAAGATATACTCAGTAATATTTAACTGTTAGATTAGCACAGATAAACTTTGGAAAGCACTTTCTGTCACCACCACATCCCCATCACCAATACATTGTCGAAAAACTACAAGTAATAAATAAATACAATATCGATCCATAAAATATACAAAACATTTTATACCCATAATTTGACACGACATAATACCACTTTTCTAACATTCTGAATGCAATACATAATAAATTGAGTATTAATTGTAATAAAACATTTAAAACAAGAGTTTAGCGGAAATCGTTAGCGCCAAGATCTCTACGAACTTTAAAATTTACTTATGCTAAGTTGCACCATCTGACTTTGACTTTGACAAACGTAAAAAATCTAT
The DNA here is from genome assembly GCF_004193835.3 of Ostrinia furnacalis. Classification (NCBI taxonomy): domain Eukaryota; kingdom Metazoa; phylum Arthropoda; class Insecta; order Lepidoptera; family Crambidae; genus Ostrinia; species Ostrinia furnacalis. The sequence continues at coordinate 377,568 of NW_021132101.1, read as the reverse complement.
CAAACTCCATACAAAACACACCGGTTATCGTTATAATTAATTACGGTCAAAGTTTGGTGGTGCAACTCAGCCTTTGTAATAAATAACAAGCTTTATTATAAAAAAATATTTCATTCAAGTAACTATTTTGTTAAAAAAAACTACCATTCCAGTCCTGATGAATCGACTACAAATAACTCAATACCATTCTACATAATCTTGAATTCGTAATCAATAACGAACAACAAACATGAAGTGGAAATCAAAAATACATTAGGTACTACAGCCAGAACAAACTGGCATTGAATTTAACTGACCTTTCCAGCGACTGACGTAGTAACAGACAATAGTAGGCAGTTGGAATTATTCATGCTCATCTTAGAAATGGATTTTGAGAAAGTTTGTTTGTTACTTCAAACCTATTTACAGAATGGACTTGATTTTGTTTTACAACTTTTTGGTGGATGATACTGGCTAGTTGCAAGTAATTTAAAAATAAATAGATTCTTATTTTGTTTCGAATGTGTACTCATTTTTTATTAACAAATGACTATCGTCTACGTATATTTAAAGATATCGAATTCCAAATTTCGAACGAAAACAGCAAAAATCGTTTTCGAATCCCTATTGGGGCCAATTTGCATGCAAATTGGGAATCGAATGTTTTAAAAATTCGTTTTCTGGGCATGATTATCACAATATTGGAACTTTATCTCATTTGAGAGTATTTATTTGTGACTTAGTTTATTTTAGTTGATTCGTAATCCGTAACTAAGATACATAATTTTTCACTTATCTTGCGTCTGCTTAAGTTTAATATATGCGGGTTTCCGCTTCACGAACGAAGTGAATGAGTCTATTCAATAAAGATTTCTTCGCTTCATCACAACCTAGNTCCACCACACCTAGTCAAGGAAAATATGCATGGAATTACGTCACCGACCTCGGAAAATGAACCTTAAGAGCGTGACATAAGGTGTGAGAACAATCCGATTTTCCTCACATATTGGTAGGTAGTTGCTTGGGGTTTTTCACCATAGATCTATGTCGCGTTACCTAATAGATTAGTATGATGTCGTTGGTTCAGAACGACCTTCGATCTGCCTACTAACTTACGACATTTATGAATGACAATACTTTAATAAATAAACAAGTTCGATAGTTCGTGGGTTTCGTAACAGTTACACAGATGTTACTGGTAGCTACTATAAAGTGAGGTAAGGTATACAAACAAGGCCAAACGTATGTATTTGTATGTCTGTGTCATCCATCCTCATTTTTGAAGTGAAATTCTTTGTAAGAGAATTTCCTACCGACTTAAACTTTACATCATCCTTTCCAACCAAAATGTCTAAGATTTTTCTAATCTGTATAATTGTTTCAATTTTCTTAGTAGGACATAGCAGGCTTGAATCAAATTGGTATACTGAGAGCAAGTTAAGCTTCACTTCAATTGAAACACGTCAAAGTAATGTCAGATGCCTATGGTGAATCAGAGGTTTAGAAGAATATTATGCAAATAAAAGTTTGTCACAGTTGTAATAGCAGTGATTTAGCAACAAAACTATGCAATGTTGTCGTCTGTTCATATTTTTTTCAAACCTATCTGGTTCAGATAAACCAAATAAAGCCCAACTCAAGGTTTGCTCTTCCGGACTTAGATTAGCAAATGGAAAACTAAACCATATCTAGTCTAAAAGAGGCCACGCCAAAAACTCCAAGTGTATTCCTATTATAGCCTGTCTGAACTAAAATTCTAAATGCACGATCGCATAAAATATGCATATAAAAACTTCGCGTGCTTATTAAATGGTGTTAGGATCATCTAAGTTATAGGAATCTCTGATATCCGTTCGTGCAAGATAGTTGATAATTATAGTAATCAAAGAAAATGAGAATGCAGCGAGGTTAAGGGAACCTGACACGTTTCATTATTTAAATGTTTATGTTTACATTTTACAAGTTGATTAAACTATTTCACCGGTTTAACATAATCAGCAGTAAAAGAAGTGCAAATTGAAGTGACTTTGCCATAAGGATGTAAGCATATGACTGCCGGCTGCCGATTCGAGAATAGAGAAAAATTAGTTTAAATCTCACCGACTGCTGGTCGATTTTCGGTGAACCAACTCAACCTAACAAAAGCATTTATCGAATTCAAATTATTTATTTATGCAAGTAATATTTCTCTCCTAAAATGCAGTGCTCGACAGGGTCCATAATTGTATCTTACCTTACCAATAACACCTTTTGTAAACATTATGGAAGCAATAAACTATTGAGTATTGAGACTCCTAAAGAGCACTTTTATATGATGGGGCTAACGGGGATATTACTACCTAGTAGTTTAAAATAGACGTGTTGGAAATGAACGCTAATCCGAGATACGGAAAGCAGACAAAGGATGAGATACCCGAAGGTCTTACTGAAGGTCGAGATGCGCTAAGACATTGTTTTTCAACCTGTGGGTCGCGCGACCCCCTGGGGGGTCACGAAGCCTCTACAGGGGGGTCGCGAGAGGTCGTAAAAACTACCTCAGTAAAAAAACATTAGTTATAAAGACAGATGATGTTGTATGGATTGAAGTATTCGGTCCCTACAAACATCTTTGTAACGGTGCATGCAGCATGCGGCATGATCACTTATGTTAAGGTAGCCGGTTAATGATCATTATAAAAAAATGCATGAAAAAAGCGAATGGTCGGGGGGGTCGCCAAATATTTTTTCATACCAGGGAATCGTGTCATGAAAAAGGTTGAAAACCACTGCGCTAAGAGATCCAGGCTCTCGTCACGACTTCCTGCATGCTAATTGAATTGGTACCGCATCGCGAATTGCCCAGCTAATTGTGTAAGAGCCGACTCTCGCTTGGCCATGTGACGTCGGGAAATTATTGCCACTGTCGGCAATATATCCGGAAATGTCTCTGCTCCAGCCGGGCTGGGATGCGCGGCTGATAAAATCTTATCGATGATTTAGGACGACAAAATGTAGTGGCTTGTCGCGCAAAAATGACAGAATGCCTCGATAAAAGTTCTCATTCTAGGCTTACTGCTTAAATATAAACATTTTGTAGATGTAACAACAGGACTAAATAAATAACAACGGCGCTCTTGTAGCGGAGTTTTGGGCTGACACTTTGTAGGTTTGTTGTCGACACGACAAAAAGAACAGCACTAATTAACCTACGAAATGTTGGAATGCAAAACTAATGGACCCACTGGGAATGCAAAACTAATGGATTTATCTAACTGTAAAAAGGTTTATTTTCAGTCTGTGCTCATAATTGTGAAGTTAACGTTAATCAAAACCAACTATAGTAAATAGAGTTCTCATAATTTTCAACTTAGCCAATCAATGATCCTCATCAACATTATAACACAACTTTCTCTTTACAACTCTAATCCGCTCAATTCAAGTTCAATTGGGAAAATTTTAATAAAGTTAAATGTTGCGACATCATGTCCCATTGATGGTTTTATCAATCGAGATCGAACGCTTGTATCGAGTCGGACAATTAAATAAACCACAAAACGGAAAAAACTCGGTGAAACATTGCTAATCGATGACGCTTAACTATTTATTAAACGATTCACTGTATTCTTAATGCTGTATGAGGTAATCTCAAAAGTTACCGAACTAGTTATGTTAGAAGTATGTATTTACCGTTAGGTCGTTTTAATATTTGAAGTGGAACTAGACTTTCATTATTTGGAATTATATTAAGTGAATAAGTTAAATAACTTCTAACAAATCAAACCGAAATACGTTGAATAACCTCTTGAATCATATCAGTCTATCAATACATCAGTAATACACGCATGCTAACATAATTATATGAATAAATTTGTATCGTTACGTGTTCAAGCCAAAGAAAAATGTAGGTCAAGCCATTCGAAAAACAAAGACAAGAAGTTGGCGATATGTTAACTTAAGATTTCTGTTTCCTTGCCCTTTCATNGATGGGATAACTCTTACCCTACCAATAATACCTTTTGCAAGCATTATGGAAGTAATAATCTATTGAGTATTAAGACTCCCAAAGAGCACTTTTACATGCAGGTGGTTACGGGGATATTACCTACCTAGTAGTTTAAAATAGACGTGTTGGAAATGAACGCTAATCCGACATACGGAAAGCAGACAAAGGCTGGGATATCCGAAGGTCTGACTGAAGGTCGAGATGCGCTAAGAGATCCAGGCTCTCGTCACGACTTCCTGCATGCTAATTGAATTGGTACCGCATCGCGAATTGCCCAGCTAATCGTGTAACGAGCCGACTCTCGCTTGGCCATGTGACGTCGGAAAATTATTGCCACTGTCGGGAAATTATTGCCACTGTCGGCAATATATCCGGAAATGTCTCTGCTCCAGCCGGGCTGGGATGCGCGGCTGATAAAATCTTATCGACGATTTAAGACGACAAAATGTAGTGGCTTGTCGCGCAAAAATGACAGAATGCCTCGATAAAAGTTCTCATTCTAGGCTTACTGCTTAAATATGAACATTTTGTTCATGTAACAACAGCACTAATAAAGGCTTGTCAACGCCAAACTTGTAGAGTTTTGGGCTGACACTGTGTAGGTTTGTTGTCGACACGACAAAAAGAACAGCACTAATTAGAATACATACATTACAGAAAAAAACAAACTAATGGACATGGAATGCAAAACTAATGGATTTATCTAACTGTACAAAGGTTTATTTTCAATCTGTACCCATAATTGCGAAGCTTAATGTATAATAAAAATCAAGTTGTCATAATTTTTCAACTTAGCCAATAAACGAACCTCAACATTTGAACACAACTTTCTCTTTACAACTCTAATCCGCTCAATTCAAGTTCAATTGGGAAAATTTGAATAAAGTTAAATGTTGCGACATCACGTTCATCACCCATTGATGGTTTTAACAATCGAGATTGAACGCTTGTATTGAGTCAGACAATTAAATAAACCACAAAACGGAAAAAACTCGGTGAAACATTGCTAATCGATGACGCTTAACTATTTATTAAACGATTCACTGTATTCTTAAATCTTAATGCTGCATGAGGTAATCTCAAAAAGTTACCGAACTAGTTATGTTAGAAGTATGTATTTACCGTTAGGTCGTTTTAATATTTTGAAGTGGAACTAGACTTTCATTATTTTGAAATTATATTAAGTGAATATGTTAATTATAACTAGTGTCCGACCGAATATGGATTTTCAGCCGAAAACGGAAACGAAAACGAAGCTTCGGCTGCAGTCTCATTTTCGGCCGAAAACGAAAACGAAAACGAAAATGACCTTCACAACTCTCAAATTTCAATCTGAAATTACCTATGTAAAATCTTTGAAAACCGTTATAGATGACCCACGCTGAACTGTCCCGCCAAACTCAATGACAGGGGGGCGCTACCATCGTTCAACTTTATGGTTTCCAACATGGCAAAAATCGGAACCAGCGATTCGGTATTGACGGTGGCGCCCCGCTGTCAATGTCATCGATAGGACAGTTCAGTATTTTGGAACTATACCGTTTTGACCAAAAACATAATGACGTTTGACAGTTGTTTTTGATAAGGATTGATTAAAGAAAACCGGCATTAAAACACAAAAAATTGAATTATGAATTCTTAATAGAATATTATTTCCGGTGTATATTGAAATATTGGGAAGTGAAGAAGAAATAAAGGGTGTCCAGTGGGAATTTTTCAACTTCAAAAATGATTAATACAAATAAATTAATTATTTTTTATTATTTATTACTAATGCAAACTGGAGTTTAACAATGCGGATTTATTTTTTTATAGGCAATGTCTTTTAAATGATGCCCGTTTTACTATAGCCACTCTCACAGCCGGACCCTTACAATTGCAACTATGCGAGAGCAAATCGCGCTAATAATTTTCCTGCAACTTCACGGCGGATATTTTCTTACAGAACCTGAATTATTTAAGGATTATTTGCTGTAAACTTTTGACTTGAGATATCCCCACAAGAAAAAGTCGCATGGTGTGAGATCTGGTGACCGAGGCGGCTAGAAAAAATAGTCCTCAGTGTCTCCATTGAGGTACTCTCCGTGTGTGGTGAGACACCTTGCTGAAATAGTAGTAGGCCGGGATGCAGTTGCAGTTGTGGTATCAGATATTCATCGATCATTCGACAATAAATTTAAAATACTTATTGCTCAACTGCGAACGCTCTGTAGGCTCCAGACCAGTGACTCATGGCGTATTTCAAATCCGCATTAGACTCTATTTTAAAACAATTAAACTTAATGAAAACTCTTTGGTTTTATTTGTATTCAATTTTGAACTTGGAAAATTTTCGCTGGACACCCTTTACAACGTAACCTCACTTCAAAACTTCAAAAGAGTGTGACAATACCGCTTCCATTCAAGTCTGATTGGAACCATTAGTGCATCAGATTCACTCCCGAAGATATCGGAACGATAAACGTCCCCATCTTATTCACGTATTTTTGATATTCGGTTTGGCCGAAGCTTCGGCTGGTTTTTGGCCGAAAACGAAAATATGGCCGAATGACCATTTTTTGGCCGAAAATGGCCGAAAACGAAAACGAAAACGAATATTCGGTCGGTCACTAATTATAACTGCTTACAAATCAAACCGAAATACGTTGAATAACCTCTTGAATCATATCAGTCTATCAATACAACAGTAATGCACGCATGAACATAATGAATTGAATTTGTATTGTTACGTGTTAACACCATAGAAAAATGTAGGTCAAGCCATTCGAAAAACAAAGACAAGAAGTTGGCGATATGTTAACTTTTTCTGTCCTGCCCTTTCACAGTTCTGTGTCTTAGGGCATGATAAATGTACTTCCAACAACGGCTGTGTTCTAAACTCTTTACAGCAGTCCTCATTAACACCTCTCTAATGACGAAATGAGTCACGCCACTGTACTGTCAATTGACTTCTTGATGACCAATGATCTCCTGGCTCACACATGATGATCAATCATATTACTGGGTCGACCACGAAAAAATATGAATGACGCGTTTTGCCGTGTAGCTAGATGATATTTTGGTATTTTCCCAGGAATATTAGAAGCAATAACATCATGAATATGAATAGTAGAGTTTTGAAAGACTCGGGATCCAAAAAAGGGATGTCTCCAATGGAACAAGCCCTAAGACTTCGAATTCTACATTCAAAATCAAAAATCAAAATCAAAAATATTTATTCAGTTTAGACCACAAGTGGCACTTATGAACGTCAAAATGTTATTTACATAAAAAAAGAAAAGGTAGCCCTTATGGGGCACTTTACATGTCTCCTTATCTTTTGGGCCCTACCAGCGCTTCGAGACAAACATATGGCAATTGCTGAGAAGAAACGTCGGAACAAACTCAGTCACTCACTCACTCATCATTTAAGATGCGCTTTGCATATAGGTAGTAAATTCTGTCCATCAATTCTTCCTTCTCAAGAAAACGGTTTTCCATCTCGGGATGGGATTAAATGACTCCCTTTGCATACCCACAGGCTATCGAAAAGACAAATAAATTCTGAATGCATTCGTGACTGCCGCAGCATTGCAGATTGCTGCATTTTACCGACCCATGGCCGTCCGTAGTGTTAAATCATTAAGCACCGCAGAACAGTAAGTCATAAACTATGCAACGATAAATTTTACGATTGTAGGCAGTCCTAAGTTGTTAACCGATAGCCTAGATATAGGTAATGTTTCTTTTCCCTACGACTTAACTGATAGCACGCTGTACTTTCTAAACCAATCTAAAGCAAAAATCAATTTTCTATAAGAACTGGGTTTTGCGATAGCAATGATGTTGAAAACCCATTAGAGCTGATTGCCTTTTGTTTTGCCTTCTCCTGGTTTATTACTTTAAAAAATTAATCTGGAAGGATATTTTTAGATGTAAGTTTAACTTTTAAATTAAACCCAATGCCGATGACGAGTAAAGCTACGAAATTATGAGGTCGAACTGTTAAAGGCCGACGTTTTTTGCTCTGCCAAGATGCATTCCTAAAGGCTAAAGATCTGTTAATTTTACAAGTACAAAAACAATGCACAACAGATAGCGTTACAAAATTAACTGTTAATGAATCGCCGAAGCTGACACTTCATTTAGCATCAATGTCACGGACAATGAAGACATTGAAGAGTCCGAAGACAAATCGTTAACAAAAACAAGGGAAGAAAAACGGCTCTTTCTCAAGACCTTCAACCGAGTATTGGCATTCGAGGTCGTTGGCTGTCAGTCGAAAAATAGCATTATCATGCCTGACCATTGATGGAACGCGATACGCGAGACAAACCTCAACAACAGTTATTCTATTGTAGCTTGCACATCACATCACTTTTGTCTATTTTTTGGAGCGTTGCTTTAGAGATCAAACCGGATTGAATAATGGTAGTCATTTATATGAAAGAAAACAACGCTCGACATTTTATTTTGCATTGGATTCAAATGTAAGGATGAAAGCTTGTATTGGAACCATACAAAGTCGGCCGAATTATCTCTTAATGCCATGGCCGTATGCAAATCGAAAAGAGAACTGTGAGATCGAATAGATATTTTTAATTCATGAAAAATATCGAGGCATTATTTGATAAGATTTTAATATTCTGTACGGATAAAGTTGAATGCTCGATGTATGGGTTTAAAAATACAGTCCATAACAGCGCCTGTGCATCTCCCACAAGTTTTGTCACAAAGGTCTCGGAGGTCATCGACCCGTTTGGCAGGCGTGCCACATTTTTAAATGCACTGTGGGTTTATAGCGCTTGTAAGTGTCTTATAAAGCCTACAAGTATGATCATTAGAGGTTAACATAGTAATGAGTTTGTAAGGTTATCGTAATTAGCATTAATTAACAGACAATCAGAGTCGTTGAGAGTTAATAAAGAGGAATTAGGCAGGCATTAGAAAATGTTGCTCTATAAATCATTCCAGCAATTAAGTAAATTCTTGAGAGTTGCGATAGCTTTTTTGACACTACATTCACGTTTTTTCCGCACCAGGTTGAACGATCTCTACATTTCTGCAAGAGACAGTTTTGTCGCGATTTTTTTACTTCTGAATAGATTTCGCTGTTGCCAAGAGCGTACATTGAACTGATTCGTTATTAAGAGTATTGATGCAATGCCCTATCTCCGTGATCTAACGAGAAGGGACTTAGAAAGGCAGGTAACAGTACACCATCGCGGTTTGTCCCACTTCGCTTGCGCCGGCGCAGCCTAGGGAGTGCAACTTCCGTTGCGATAGGGTCCGGTTTTTTTAAACATTATTACGTGTTTACGGTTACCGTGTCAAACTTTGAGGTATTGAGCGCGTTTGCTAATGAATCTTCCATTGGTTCTTCATTAATAAGTTACATGCGTGTTGAACAATAGTTTAATTAAAGTGACGTGGAAATGACACTTTTAACAACTACTCAACGTGTGTGTAACTTTTAATAGTACCTAAGGCAGTAATAAAATTTTAAGAATGTTTTTATAATTTAATAAGGACCTAATAAAAAGGCAATTAGAGAAATTAAGCGACTTAATGAGCAGAGCAGGTCGCAGTTATGCGATCGGTTAGTGACTATAATTGATCAATTTTAATTAAGTTACCTAATTATTTCGATAAGCCAATTTCAATTGCATAATGAAGCTCTTGAACGAAAAATGCTATAATAGGTATTAATATTAAGTTACAAGACACAAATAAAATAATGAATCATAATCAATCAAAAATCATCAAAGATAACCCATTTTCTTCATTACACCACAGTTGACAATCATTGGTTAGTTAAGTTACATAATAATACAAAAAGCTACAATAAATAAATATTCTAACGATAAACCCTTCACCAAAAATAAGTCACGTATTTAATTCTATTACCACCACCGTTATTTGGATTCTAAGATGGTACTCACAGTAGTACGACTGCATAGAGATTTGTAAGTTGGAATCATCTGAAAAAACGGTGCATTGCTATTTCTATTTGGTTTTATACTAAGGTTTGTGCGGACAGAATTGCTGGTTCAGTAAGAAAGAATTTTGTACAGAAAATTAGAAACCTGGTAAAAAAGAAAAATCAATCTACGATTAAGTTTTTTTGGTCAAAAGTTTTATAATCTCGACTTTTTTCAATGAAGATTTTCTTTTTCTTATTACCCGATTTTGATTAATTGAATTGCAAATAGATCAAATCCCTTATTCATAAAAACTTAATGCTTTACTTTTGTTGAAAGTTAAATTTACTCTAATGAAAAGAACAAAATATAGTGTTTCATTCTAATTTATAGGACTGTTTATTTTTAGTCCCAAAAAAACTTTACAAAACTTAAAGTAAACTGTGAAGTTTTTATGAAAAAGGGAACAGCTGGTGTTTGTTTCTGAAAGATATTATTTTAATTTTAAAAGGTATTTGATGTTACTAATCTAATTACATTTAATAAATTAACAGGTTCTGGGAACTGTACACTAATTTACACTTAGTATGTAAAACCGTATGTAAATTATACTCACAGCTGAAAAAATACCCCCAATTTGGGAGTCCGACTGCGACAGCTCCAACGATGAAGCAAATGAAGCCGAAAATCACTATGAATATGGAATATACGGCCTTGTTGCAGGCCATGGCTGCATGACTCCGACAACTGTGTGGTTGGGCATCAGGAACGGCTGATCGTTGTCCGGTGAAGCCGTGATTGCGTTCCAGCCATCTGTAGGAAGGTTTTCCTTGTTAGTTACGTCAAGACAATGTCTTTNCAAATATCTTTGAGTATCTTTTATAGTTATCACGTATAAGCAGTATTTAGGGGGTGCTCAATACTTTTGGCCAAGGCTGTATATTTTATTTAAGGACCTATGCCTGAATAGATTAGTAATATTAATTTTAGGAAGTTAATGTAATTTCTACACTTATTAAAAACTTTTATGACAGAATTTATTAAGAATTCAAACTTTTCATTCAACTAAATAAGTTGGTATGTAACTTTACCATAAGTCTGTCTCTCTAGGATTTTTTGTGAATAACCATTTATACAGAAAGCCTGAATGATTTGTCTGTGACACTCTAATACCATGTAAATCAAAATCCCATTCAAATGATTGTATTGATAACCACAAACATGTTAAAGTGATGGGGTTTTAAAAGGGTTTATAGAAGTAAAGTGCTTGGGTAACTGAATAATATACCTACCTAGTATAGTTCATGTAAACACATTTTAATAAAGTTCTCGTTACAGGAAAAGGAATATGTAATGCCAAAATTTTCATAAATATATTTATTAAAATTTGTAGTTTAGCATGTTTTAGGTCGCGTTATAGTTTGACTGATCAATTCTATCACGTTGTTTTACGAACTTAATGCCGTACAAAGTCATTATAAAGTTATTAACTCACTAAAACCGGTCTCAGGCCAACCGTATGCAACCGCAGTGGAATGCCAAATCAAAACATTCGCATGGATACGAACGCAAACTTTGTTGTCAAAATAATCTTATTGGAAACTCTTTTCCAACAGAAATCTTACTGGGGACCTCACACAACTATAAACCGTGGTAATTGAAGCATAGAGCGCACAAAGGCTGAAAACAGTTAGCATAGATGGTACTTTTTACTCACGTTTACTTCACTGGGACTTGTAGAAAACACGGAATATCACTCAAATAATGCAAACACAAACGATTGAATTAATCAACTTCTTTTACAGTTTCTCAACATCTCTTTTGCACACAAACTTATTGCAACAAACAAAACACCTATTTTCATGTGAATGCACAAAAGTTCACTCACGATTCGAAATTTGAACCACGACACACCTTGGAAATCACAACTGTACCGTAGTATCTTCAAAGTACGGTTTTTAATTTCCTAAATTAAACTGTGCGGAATAACTAACTGTAACTATTGAGATTTTAATCTACGTGAGAAAACATGAATAACAATTTTATAAAAACTACGGCTCGATTACGCTATTGCCGCGCGCGATGTGAATGTGATCGGTACGGAAACTGGTTTTTTGATTTCAATTTTGGGTTGAGCGGGCTTCGTGCAAACACTTCACTTTTAACTACCGACCAAGTTAATTATATCTTTCTCGCTCGCTCCCGTGCCTACTAGTTGCAGATGACAACTGCGACGAAAGGGACAAAGTACTTGCATAGGGGAGCCAACCAACTTTCCACGTCTTGTCTCTATAAAAAATTGTTTCTTTTAGATTTTTATGAACGGTTTAATGAAAATTGGAAACAAATGATTGTGCTTTTGTTTTAAATATTGAATTTTCCAGTTATTTTCCACAATTTAACCACAAAGTGTATCATTTCATTTCTGAACGAAAAACGTTTCGTTCACCCCAATTTGACATGCCAACCAGAGCCCCGATTACGGTAACTTTTAACGTCTACAATCCAGACGCGTTTCTGATTCTGCAATACGATTGGTCAAAACAGCTGACGTACGATGTTGAACGACCAATCGTATCGCAGAATCGAGAAGCGTGTCTGGATTGTTGACGTTAAAAATTACCGTAATCGGGGCTCTGTGCCAACCTCTTTCAAAAAGTTTTTTTTTTAACCAAATAAAAGCGCAGTCGCGAGGGTTCATGGGGATTATGAGTTGAAATTAAAACTTATTGGAAAATTAATAGATAGTTATTATGTATAGAACACACTGTATTGTACACCACACAAGACAAGAAAAGAAATAAAAAAGAAACACCGCACAATTTGGGCGGTCTTATCCTCTTGAAGTATGTCTCTTTTTTTTGGTCTTATCGCAATTAAGTGATCTCTTCCAGACAACCTGGAGGCTAGGGGTCAGTTGTTTAGAATAGGTAAAATAATGTCTGCTGCTAGAATAATAAATTATAAACTTTTAGGTTTATCACAGAAGCGTAACCTTTCGTGCGTAAATTAAATAAGGGATGATAAGTACAATACCTTTTTTTATAAAATTACGATTTGCTTTTGTTTATATTTTTATCCAAATAATTTCTATTGTCGCTGTTGCTAGGTTCATAAATCACTGAATAAAGAGTGAACCTTCTCTATCAAAACGTGCCTGAACTGTGATAAATGAACATTAGGGTAATAAGTAAAAGCCTATTTTAGTATAAAACAAGTTTTATGTAAAAGGTTCATAAGAAAAGATTAAACTTTTGCGCGGTTGATATTTGTTACATGCGATACGAGGTCATTCTATTTTAAACCTATCCCTACGCTTTAAAGCTGTCTAGTTGGAAGCTCTTGTACGAAATCATTTATTGAAGTTTTCTTTGGTTAATTTTATATTTATTGTGACTTTAATGTTCTGAATTGGTTTCTCAGTTCTAATTTTACAAAGGCGTAATGTTTATGTCGATATTAAAAGAATTAGTTCGGAGAGAAGACTGAGAATGGCTAATCAGACTGCGAATTACTGTTTGATTACGTTATTGTTCGTTTTGTTTAGTGCGATCGCGTGTAAGTTTATTTATCATCTGTTAAATTATGATATTTANACGTCACGGCTGCCAGGTGCGCAGTTAACTCCATTAGGTGGTAATACCTACCTTTCTACATTATACTTTACATCAACTTATATTTTTTTCTTCAGACAGTCAAGATAAAGATTCTGAGGATGGAGGAACCAGTAAGTTTTCAGCGATTAAATTAAATTACGTAGTATAAAAAGTAGTTTCAAGGATAGATTTGCATTATTTTAACTATTTATTTTAATGAACATTTAACTTTTTACAGTTGCCGGAGGAGGTACCATGTCAAGTAAGGCAATCATAAAATATATAACTAAGTATGGCGATCAAAAAAGTAGGTATAACCAAAAAGTTAACTATGGGTACAAGTACAACAAACATTAACACCACGACCCTTACGCTTGCCACCTATAAGCAACCTTTCGCGGGTTCGATTCCCACCTTAGGCACATTAGTTTCAGATGCAATTTTAAGAGTTGATAGAATTTTTAATAATTTTTAAGAACTAAGTAACTAGTAAGTAAACAAAAATATTTTTTATTTCAGATAAAATACGACTTGAATCCGAGAAAATTTTCAACTCGATCATGATATCGGTGATATTATTTATTACTTGCTGTGCTGTTTGCGTTGTAGCAGCGTGCTGCTACTGTTGCAGAATTAGTTACAGGTAAGTATTTTTTTAACAAGTAAGAGCTAGGCGTACACCGTTGATTTTTCGTCGGCCGATAGTTTAGTCGGGCAGTTGATCAATATGGGATTGTATGGGAGTGCGCACACTATGCCGATTCGATTTGGCCGATTCTTCATACAATTTAAAATCGGGCACAACTATCGGCCAACTAAAAATCATCGGTGTGCGCCTACTCTTAATATGACTTGAAGTATACCCAAGACGAGCTAAGATTTCTGATTGATTCTTTTGTTTCAGTGATTATGCGCTGAAAAAGGACGTTAAGGCGTTGGCGAATAAGTTAAATAGAGATGGAAAATTACGTAAGATTTCAAGAAAGCAACCGCAGACGCAAGCTAATCAAAGCTGCAATATTGTATGTGAAGATGCTGGTGTGTTTGTGGTCTAATGTTTTGTTCTTCAAATTAAAGTTATAACATAACAGAAATGATTCTAATAAATACCCCTTTTATACTTTCACGTTTATTCTTTTCCAACATGTAGGTATGGCCCATAATAATTATGGATATTGAGATTTATTACGATGAGCGAGAATGAAATTATATTTTTCAAAAATACATGAAATATGGTTATGGCCACACATTTTTTCAATATAATATTATCTTCTCCTTTGACCGGTGTACTCGAAGTGTGGAAAACTTTGACGCTTGATTTCCAAACGAGAGCTGAAATGTCATTTCTTTTTAACTAATCAGATGTATGACAGTTAGCAACTCTGAACGCCTATTGGTCGGATATTTATGATTATAAGATTGTGTTCGCGCTCGCATGAATTCGGTAAAAATTTAAACACACTTCTCGGGTTATAATAACGTTATAGAATTAAAAAAAAAATGACATTTATTACATGCAGCATAATACAGCAACATTAAGGTAGGCAGGTACATATTATTGAGATTTATAGGATCCGGGTGAAATTACAAGGTTCTAACTAACCAAGTAAGTAAGTGTGTTTGTTACTCTTATGAAGCAAACTTTTTATCCTTTTTGCAGATGCAGTTCCTCATGATGAAAACAACAAAGTACGATCATATTTCCTATTATTATTTACTGTTACTTACTAGAGTAAATCTTTTATTATGTGTATTATTTCATGTTTTAGACTGCAGCATTTAAATGTGACGAGAATGGTGACTGTCCATCCAGTTCTACGGATTGTCATGAAATATGTGGCTGCGACAGGTCTGGGTTCATGTATGTATTGCTTGGAATTGCTACTACACCTTAGTTACCTACACAGAACGAACATACAGATAACCGATTTTTTAATTCAATATTTAATGGACGTAGTAAAGTCTTTTAAACAGGGGTCCAGAAGTTCATGTTGACTCTTCAATGAAAACGATGGATTATTTTGTCAAATGAATATATTTCACATTTAAACTTTCCGTCCACAGAACTTTTGGCCACGAAAGTTTCGCACACAAGCATTGCGTGCTACTTTCAGGCTCATGTTTTTACGGGCTAGAGATTGGCAGGGGTTCTGAACTGATGGGATGCTACCAAAACGTATTATCTACACATTCCTGGCCTGAATGACTTTTAAAGACTAATATAATTTAATTATGATATGTAGTCTAGCTAGAAGACTTAAAGTAGGGAGATAATGCTACCGGGAGGGACTGTGGTAGTGAAGGCTTTGTCCGGGATCCCACGGGCCCACAGTTCCTTCCCACTTAAGGCGAATGACGGAGCACCATGGTCTTTTTAGTCTGTGGGTATGCCTTGATCCTTCTGACTTATTGAGCCCCACGTAACCTACCCTGTTCCCGCAGGGTAGGTATGCAATTCAATGCATTTTTTCCCCGAAAAAAAAAGGAGGAAAATGCTACCTCTACATGATATCATAGAGTGATCTTGAATAAATAGACTTCGATTGGCTTTGATTGCTTATTATGTCAGACTTCTTACACTTAAGTACACAATTAGGTACATACTTTCACGAGATAATACTCAAATCCAATCAAATTGTTATTCACATTTTGCTTTGCAGGGCGATACAATACAACGAAACTACAAAGACGTGTGTTGTAAGTTTCAGACATCTGATGATCGCTGAAATAAAAATATATGGTGAGTTCATTTAACTTTACATACAGATGATCACAAACTGATCCTAAACAGAATCCATTCAGTTTCTTAGTAGCTCAACCTGTACAATTCGATCGAGTTAACTGCGCACCTCGCTGAAATGCGACTCGCATTCACCTCCCCACGGTCAAACTCTGTTCGTACCACGATATGACGTCACGGCTGCCAGGTGCGCAGTTAACTCCATTAGGTGGTAATACCTACCTTTCTACATTATACTTTACATCAACTTATATTTTTTTCTTCAGACAGCCAAGATAAAGATTCGGAGGATGGAGGAACCAGTAAGTTTTCAGCGATTAAAGTAGTTTCAAGGATAGATTTGCATTATTTTTACTATTTATTTTAATGAACATTTAACTTTTTACAGTTGCCGGAGGAGGTACCATGTCAAGTAAGGCTATCATTATTTAACAATCGCCATTGTAAATAAAAGTAGGTACAATACATTATCATTACGACCTTAAGCATAGCCTTAAGATTGTCACCTTAGGCTACCTTTCGTGGGTTCGATTCCTTAGGCAGTTTAGTTTGAGATGCAACTCTTAACGCTAGAAATAATAATTTTACGAACTAAAATATTTTTTGTTTCAGATAAAATACGACTCGAATCCGAGAAAATTTTCAACTCGATCATGATATCGGTGATATTATTTATTACTTGCTGTGCTGTTTGCGTTGTAGCAGCGTGTTGCTACTGTTGCAGAATTAGTTACAGGCAAGTAATTTAGTATTTTTTTAACAAGTTAATATGACTTGAAGTATACCTATTTATAGTAAGTATAGAGATTTAAGATTTCTGATTGATTCTTTTGTTTCAGTGATTATGCGCTGAAAAAGGACGTAAAGGCGTTGGCGAATAAATTAAATAGAGATGGAAAATTACGTAAGATTTCAAGAAAGCAACCGCAGACGCAAGCTAATCAAAGCTGCAATATTGTATGTGAAGATGCTGGTGTGTTTGTGGTCTAATGTTTTTTTCTTCAAATTAAAGTTATAACATAAATGATTCTAATAAATACCCCTTTAATACTTTCACGTTTATTCTTTTCCAACATATATGGCCCATAATGGATGTTGAAGTTTATTACTATGAGTAAGAATGAAAATGAAATTATATTTTTTTTAAATACACGTAATATGGTTATGGCCACATATTTTTTTCAATATAATATTATCTTCTCCTTTGACCGTTGTACTCGAAGTGGAAAACTTTGACTCTTGATTTCCGAACGAGCGCTGAAATGTCATTTCTTTTTAGCCAACCAATCAGGGTGTATGACAGTCAGCAACTCTGAAAGCCTATTGGTCAAAAACAACGTAAATAAATATTTTCAGCTTTCAGGAGAGTTTCCGCGGCACACTGGACTTTAATTTTCCCAATATTTTCATTCATGACGCTTTTTGACAGCTTGAAATCAGAATCGTAAATAAATTTGTATTTACTACAAATCTGGACAAACTGAAGACGATAAAGTGAAAATAAACTAGCTTATTTCTGATGTTTACATTTACGAAAATCTAATTACATGTAAGTCTTCGTTTTCTCATGTATTTTGGAATAAACATGATTATTGATTGAGTGTGTTTATGAAGGCGCAATTTTATTAATTACAGCGATAAAGTTACTTGTGTTGGCGGCTACAGACTGACAAAATGCTGGAAATGAGCTTGATGGACATGGTCCTCGCTACATTAGGTGTTTTGATCACAATGGCTATGATTTGCTGTTTATGCTGCATGTGTATGAAGTTTAGGTAAGTTGTTATTTATTTCCGGACTAAACCATCCATAATAAAGTATTATTTCTTTCTATGGTTCGTTCGTTCGTTCGTTTCAGCCGAAAGACGTCCACTGCTGGAATAAGGCCTCCCCAAGGATTTCCACAAAGACCGGTCCTGCGCCGCTCGGATGCGAGCACCAGGCACCTCCAGCGACCTTCACCAGATCGTCGGTCCACCTAGTGGGCCACCTTTTCATGGTTATTTAATCCTATTCTTAATTGTCTGAAATGATGGTTTATAATATTTTATTAATGAATTTTGATTTGGTATGTGGTCAATGAATGAAAGGTAACAGGATCTCATCCATTAGTTTCTAGGGTTAAATAATACAGTCTCTCAGTCTGTGTGGAAGCCTATATCCTTATTTTATTTAGAAAAGATACCGTTTTTAAGTGTGATTCTATTTCAAATTTCAGTGACTTGAAAATGAAGTGCTATCTAATGGAGCTTGCAAGGAAAAAGGGCATCCAGGTAGATCTAGACAACTTACACGAAAAACCTCATTGCCGGTCGCCGCACGCTAACGAAAATTGCACCATCATGGTACCTGACGTCGGTATAATTCTTTAGCTCTCACTATTATTATTAACTAAAGACTTTTCATTTAAATGTTATGCTAAGTATTGTTATTTTTAGGTAAAAAAAGATCTGTTGGTCTTCANGGTCTTTGCGTTGTGGATTATTCACAATTTTTATATTATTACAATCTTGTTTACATGCCAAAGATTATAGAAATTTATGTTTAACTATTTAAAAGTATTGATTTAAGAAAAAGTAAGATCTGTGGGAGTCTTTGCCTTGTTGATCAGTATTCATAATTATATGAAACCTGTTCATAAAATGCTGTAGCATTCTGTGTGATACGTATTGGGAATTGATCTCTATTGTAATGTGCATTTAATGATATACTTGAACGTATATCGTCTAAATAGGTTGTTAATGAGTCTGTGACCTTTAGGTAAAATGTTTTTCCTAATAAAGCTTGATAAACAGACTCAGTGTGATTTAAACGTAAAATGAGAGTGACTTTAACATCATGTAAATGTCTTTTTCTTAAATCTGAGGTCAAATATAAGCAGCTTATATAGAAAAAAGTCCTATGTAGTACATATCTGAGGTGCTAGAGATATGAGCAGTAACTCCAAAATTTTGCTTTTAAAAAAAATCCTGTCAGCTTATTTGAAATATCACATAAGCTCATTGGTATTATAGTACCTGGATGCAAGCGGCGCAGGACCGGTCTTTGTGGAAATCCTTGGGGGAGGCCTTTGTCCAGCAGTGGACGTCTTTCGGCTGAAACGACGAACGACGACGATAAGCTCATTATAGTTTTGCCAAAAATGGAGTTACTGCTGATATCGCTAGCACAGCAGATATGTATGTGTATGTCTTGGAACCTCTTAGAAATCTTTTTCTAAGTTTTTTTTAATACTTTGTATGTTTTCAGAAAAAAGTATAGTAAGGGATTTATAGTAAGGGAATGACATTCACAAATGAGAGAAACAAGGTCCATTAAGTTTACAGAATAATAAGCGTGTTACATTTGTGATAACATTATTTTCGAATACTGTTTATGAAACTTTTTATACCTTTTCATTGTCAATACTTATACCTACTGATATACTTAAAACTATAGATCTAGTTCTAGATATTTAAACTACTTAATTAACCTTTGATTATATTAAATGAGAAAAAATGATAAAATAAGAGAAGAATACTCCATTTTGTGACTTAATTTAATGTGCTTTGTTTGTCACATATTTATCATTTATCATAGTCAAAGGTCTGTTTTACCAATGATATTTTTATACAGTCTGATAAAGAAAATCCTGATCAGTCAATTTCTATAGCTACAAGCAAGCTACAAGCTCTAAAGCTTACAAAAATTTAAAGCAAATGTAATTATCAATAGAGAGAAATATTTTAATTAACTACTACATATTATGTCTACATAGTTGTCTGTCTATACAGGTTGGTCTCAATTTTTGATACTCTATGGCTATAAGCTCAAAAAATTCAATTCAATTTCAACAACAAATTGTGGCTTTTGATTTGATGAATATATTAATTTGAACCAATCACAGGCACAGGACAGAATCTATGAGTGAGATTTAGTTACATATTGTTAATTGACGACAAACACCCTGTATTGGACCTACAGTAACAAGCAATAAAGAATGAACATCGACCTTTCAAACTACATATTAAGCTTTTTGCTCTGGATTCAATCCAAATAGATTAAATATTTTTTTACGATCATTACATAGGTACTTAGTGCCTAATAATGATACAGTATGACATTGCTAATATGTGCACTGCACACATGATCACACATCTTGTCAGAATAGTGGTTTTCAAGAATAACTTATTTTAAAAATCTCAATATTTTATACATCCTGTATATTGACAAGTAATAATTTTCTAGAATATAATATTAATTTATACATTAAGTAAGCGTCTAAAAATAAAGTGACATTTCTTATTAATTACGCGTCCGCACACTGGTGAAAGATATTTGCACCAATTAGCTTTGAAATTGGCTAAGCCCCGGTTTCCACCAAGGCGGAGCGGAGCGGAGAAGTGTCGGGCCGTCAAATTTTTGGCTTATTCCACTATTCCCCGTTGACTATCCCCGTCAAAGGTGATTTTTAACGCCAATTGGAACTTATAATGGGAAATAATGAACTAAAAAGTTCATTAATCCCCGTTATATTACGATTATTTTTAACGTTCAATCCAATTATTAATTTTTAAGCTCCAATTGGCGTTAACTTTTTGTTCACTAATCCCCGAGTGAACAAAAAGTTCACAAATCCCCGTTGACGGGGATTGTCAACGGGGAATAGTGGAATAAGCCCCTTGAATTGTTTGAATATAATAAATTAAACCAATGTGTAGACGTGGGAAGCTCTGAAGCTGAACTAATCAATAGTAAACATTGCCTTAAACTCTTTGTAGATTATAGAGTACAGTATTTGATATCTAGTGAGACTTGTGCCATTTCCTCCGTAACGGAACTAAATTATATTCCTAATAACTATAGTTGTAGAATATGAGATGTAGTTTAGAAACATTGCTGAAGTAAGACAGATTTAAACCTATAATTTGTAACTCAGTGAGTCTAAACCGATATTTTAGCGCCGGTTGTTTCATGTTTAAAACATATTAATGGCAACTGGCATCATAAAGAGTAGTCGTAATAATTGCGATTTTAGAATTAAATGTAATATGTAATGTAAGTACCTAGTCTTTTTTGCCGTAAACATCATGTTTTCTGAAGATAGATAAAGATAAAGAAATAGAGAGAAAAAGAGAGAGAGGGACATTTAAAATCGAGAATCGAAACGCTTAATATTTTATTGCTTAACTTTTTTATTATTGCACACTGATATTTTCTGTGATATTTTTATTTTAAAATGTAGGTACTTGTATTTATTGGTGTTGTAATAGCAAATGTTTGTGTTTCAAAGTATACATTACATATACCTACTTTTTTAAGATACCTAAGGCATCTGAAATTTTAAAATAGAATATGTAGTGAAGGCTGAAGTCTCAATTTAATAGATATTATACTACTTANTCAGGCGGAAGAGTCCCTGATAGTACTTAGTGCCTAATGATACAGTATGACATCTCTAATAATATGTGCACTGCACACATCTTGTCAGAATATGGTTTTTAAGAATAACTTATTTTCAAAATCTCAATATTATTTTATACACCCTGTAGTGACAAGTATAGCTTTCTAGAATATAATATTGTATTTAATTTATACATTAAGTAAGCGTCTTAAAAGTATAGTGACATTTCTATTATGCGTCTGCACACTAGTTAAATTAATGTAAACATAAAACTGAAATAAAATTGTTTGTCTCTGTAATCAAAGTTCAAAGTAAAAGTAAACAATTTTGTTTGGGTAAAGCCGGGTACAGATCTGCGGAATGTAGCATGCAATGTAACACGCAATGCAAGGATTTGCCGTCCACATTGTCGGAATGTATTTGCATGATACATTACAGAATTCTCCATAGTGTGGACGGCTTGAGCGCCCGAACCGTGCTCACTACGCGCACGAACAGATGTTATATTGCAAGCTACATTTCGCAGATCTGTACCCGGCATAATTAACGTAAATAAATAAAGATATTTTTTGCTGTTTAAAGACAAACTATAATAAATCCTTGTATTGATTGAATGTAATATAATAAATTAAACCAATGTGTAGACGCGGGAGAATGCTCTCTGAAGCTGAACTAATCAATAGTAAACATTGCCTTAAACTCTTCGTAGATTGTAGAGTAGGTACAGTATTTGATATCCTAGTGAGACTTGTGCCATTTCCTCCGTAACGGAACTAAATTATATTCCTAATAACTATAGTTGTAAAATATGAGACGTAGTTTAGAAACATTGCTGAAGTAAAACAGATTTAAACCTATAATTTGTAACTCAGTGAATCTATACCGATATTTTAGCGCCGGTTGTTTCATGTTTAAAACATATTAATGGCAACTGGCATCATAAATAGTAGTCGTAATAATTGCAATTTTGGAATAAAATGTAATATGTAATGTAAGTACCTAGTCTTTTTTGCCGTAAACATCATGTTTTCTGAAGATAGACAGGGTGTTAGGTAAATGGGTATATGAGCCGACACTAGCCCATGTTAACATGGGCATATATTAAATGGTATGGTGAAGTCAGAAATTTGATATCATCATTTTATTTTTTTAAGTTTTCATACAAAATAAACTTTATAAAATCCGATTTGTATGAAAATTAACATATACCCATTTACCTAACACCCTGGATAAAGATAAAGAAATAGAGAGAAAAAGAGAGAGAGGGACATTTAAAATCGAGAATCGAAACGCTTAATATTTTATTGCTTAACTTTTTTATTATTATTGCACATTGATATTTTCTGTGATATTTTTATTTTAAAATGTACTTGTATTTATTGGTGTTGTAATTAAAATGTTTGTGTTTCAAAGTATACATACTTTTTTAAGATACCTAAAGGCATCTGAAATTTTAAAATATAATATTATGTAGTGAAGGCTGAAGTCTCAATTTAATAGATATTATACTACTTATATTGTAGTCTTACACGTCATGCTTTTATTATGTAAAATATGTATTATATCTACAGGGTGTTAGGTAAATGGGTATATGAGCCGACACTAGCCCATGTTAACATGGTCATATAAATGGTATGGTGAAGTCAGAAAATTGATATCATTCATTTTAATTATTTTAATTTTCATACAAATCGGATCTTATAAAATTTATTTTGTATGAAAATTAAAAAAATAAAATGATGATATCAAATTTCTGACTTCACCATACGATTTATATGACCATGTTAACATGGGCTAGTGTCGGCTCATATACCCATTTACCTAACATCCTGTATATGTAGGGCGCTGAAATCTTATACTATGTATACAGCAAAACTTTATGTAAACGTTATGGTCATGGTCAAATGATCAAAATGTGTATAAAAAACTGGGCAATATACTGAATCTTAACCTGGATTTTGGAAAATAAAGAAGACAAAAAAATTTAGGAACTTTCTAGTAAAAATCATTTACTGCAACGCATAGTGATTACATTGAGTAGTGTGTAGATTTATTCTAGTCAGACGAAGTTAAAATCAATTAATAGAAAAACAGTATTTTACTAAGTCTACAAACAAACGTGTCTAAAACGTGTTCAATTCGACGAACTTTCGTTTCCTATTGGAATCTTTTCGACATTGCTTCTACTTATACTTTTTATAGAATTTAGTTTAAGTTTATTGAGGAAACTAAGATGGTACTCTATTGTAATTAAGTATACTTAACTAGAATATAATGTGACTATGTTGTAATTCAATTATAATTATTCCTACAGAATCATCCATAAATTAGGTTATTTTCTATCAGGTGAGATTCAGGCCAAGAGTTACCTCGTAGTGGTTTAAAGAAATAGTAAATCATTTTAATCATTATTAAGTACTTACGTACTTAATTGCAGAATTTTATTCTTATCAAATAAATTAACACAGTTTATGGATGATTTCTGTAGCGCACAACCTGTGTGATAGACGTGTGACGTACACACGGACGACTATGTCTTGAGAAATGATAGTAAGCTAAACTGGCCATGTATGGTTTGCTCTCATCTACTCCTATGATCTGCTTTAAATTTTTGGAATCAACTTAACCAGTCTCTTAAGTATTCACCGCGCTGTAGTCTCCGCCGCGAAAACACGTCAGCGAACCGATTAAATACAGTACGGCTTTCACGAAAAACTTTAGAGTTCGAATTGTTTGCGTATTCGAATCGCCATCAAAATATTGAGTACGAAAACTACAACAACGCCCTTGTGAAAGTGTCGTAAAGTGAACGCAGTATGAGAAATGGTTGCACCTCTTCTATGATCTGAGGGTTGCACGAAACTTATTTTGAGAATCAATCGAAATTTGTCGAATACGCAAACGATTCGAAGACGAAAGTTGTTCATGCAAAGAAGTAGGTACAGTTTCTAATAGGGTTTCGTGAATCCCGGCTTTTGGAGTTATCAAAGAAATTATGATATAAAAAACTGATGTTAACGGATCTTTATTCTTGATTACTCAATGAAATTAATTTAATTTAATTTTCTTTCTCTTTTTTCTTGTTTCCCTTTAAAAAGAAAAGAGTTACAGAAATCATAAATAATTACAAATTACATATTTTAAATCGTCGTAAATGTATAAAAAATACATATTATGTAATGGATTTGCGAAAAAGTCGTCCGTGTGTGTCTTATTAGGACGGATGGGTACTGCCATTTTGCCAACAGAGTGACTGAAGGACTTATTCTAATGTGTCTACTCCCAGTTATCTTGTAAAACTTTGAAAATAAATATTTACCCATTACTTATACACAATTGTTTTTTTATACATTCAATTTATTATCCAAAAAAATCTCAAATTATCATTCAAACCCATATCGAAAAAATCCGTACGTTTTGTGAATGTTGTCATTAGACTAGGTAAACCTCTATCTATGTTCAAATACGAGTGTACTAATGAGTAGGCATGCATGTTCATTAACCATTTAATTGTCATTTAATTTACCTAACTACTGAATGTAAAATAATTTAATAGAATGTAGCGATTTTCAGAGCGCTCCGCTCCTGTTAGCGCTGAAAAAAAGCTTAATTTATTATCAAGACCAAGTAGGTACAAAAATGAAGAAGGCAGACTGAAATCTATTTTAGTACAATTGAATCGTTACCAACTACCAATGGGACAGGCTGCCAAACTGTTCAAGTCTCAAACATCATTATCACGCCGTGTGTATGGTATCAAGGCGAACTTGGCCCAACACGCTAACAAGTCCGCGACGAGATTCAAGCCCGTCCAAGTTGGGTTGTGTTGAACTTGAAACTTACCTGTAGCGTAGTAAATTGATGCTTAGGCTGGGCACAGAGATGCATTTTGCTAACGCAAAAAAGGGCCTTGCTACGTTTCACATAACCACGTTACGGATCTTAACCACACCAAGGCTTATTCTTATATCATACTGAGCTTCAGGTTCTCAGAAAAGTACCACACCAAAAATATTCCTAATACTGACACTAACCCCCTTACTAATAAAAAGTTACACAGTTGTTGAACATTGTTTTAAAATGACATTTCCATACTAAACGTTACTTTAGAACACTTCAACGTGCGTGTAAGTTTTATTAGCAAGTAAAGGGGTAGGTAGGTACCTACGTAAGTAAACAAGTGCTGTCTTTTGGAAACTGTGCCCTTAATAACTACGAGTACGTTTCTAATCACATCGCGATCCTTGTCGAATTAAAAACTAGTTTGCTTAATCTTATGTTTACTTATCATAAGACAACAGTAGAGTTAGATACTGCTACGTAGAGTGGAATTTTCTTTATGGGAAATTAAAATCAGGTATCTTTCTTAGTAATAAGTAAGTATTACTCGTAGAATAAGCATGTTAGTTTTTTGAGACTCCAGACACATTATTTTATTTAAAGTACCTAAGGTATTTAGTTTTACAATTCTACTTTAACTGCCAAATGAAATAAACAGATCCCTAACTCCAGCCCTTAAACTAAACCATTCTGCATACGTGGAAGTCCTAACTTCCGACCTTCATAAAGCGGAACTTGTGGTGAACTTTGATGAAAGCACTGATTGCACTCGAATGAATGATTAAAACTAATCGGAAGTCAGTCCTATGTGGTCTTAACTTGTTAATTAATCTTAAATTCAGTTCTAAACCAAGTATTTAACTAAGTTCCTAGTTTTTTCCGTTAGTGTAGATAATATAAGTTGTATGTGTGGTCAGGATCGCGATTTGCCAAAAGAAACATTCGAAAATCATAATTTATAGAAAAACACAGCATATGTGTTGGGCCGCACTGACGTATGGGCAGATTATTACGCGCTTTACGTGTGCGCCCGCACAGCCGTAGCGTCGAACTTTTACGCGTAATGTGTGTTCGGCCGCACAGGCGTTGGATCCAGATAGCGCGCGGAACGCCGGTGCGGGCGCTCACGCTTTGTGTGAGATTTTAGCACTGAGGGATAACGTAGGTACGGCGCGACGCTCGCAGCCAATAGTAGGGAATTTAGTGCAAGAACCCCTCCACTTTGGTATAGAAGGCTCATTTTTGCAACAATGGTTCTTTGGGTGCTCCTGAGTGGATTTCCGTCGGTAGACATCGGGAGCCCCCCCTGTGGTAGCAGGGGGAGGGGGGGCAAGTTTCCTTCTGCCGCGCTTCACTTTAAGGCCCATATCTTCAAAACTATGGGTATTATGGGTAGTGTGGTATCATTTTCAGATAATTAAAGGATGGCGAATTCATTTCTAGAACAAACTTTTTGCCTTTTCATACAAAAAAATAGAAATATTGAGCAAAATTCACGAAAACCAAAAAGTATTTTTTTAAATAAACGTCGTTTACTTTTAAACCACTGGAGATAATCTAATAAAAAAAATATGACCTGAAAGCTACATTTATCAAGATTATAAAAATATAACATTGTATGGTACTTTTTTCGCAAAAAGTAGGTGAAAAATATTTTTCTTCAGGACACAGCGGGCGAATTTTATTGCGCATCGGAAAAAAAAAAATTATGCATGAATTCATACTATTTGGTTCATAAGCAAGCAAGGATTATTATTTTAGAANTACTGAATATAAAATAATTTAATAGAATGTAGCCATTTTCAGAGCGCTCCGCTCCTGTTAGCGCTGAAAAAAAGCTTAATTTATTATCATTACCAAGTACAAATGAAGAAAGTAGACTGAAATCTATTTTAGTAGGTACAAGTGAATCGTTACCAAGTACCAATGGGACAGGCTGCCAAACTGTTCAAGTCTCAAACATCATTATCACGCCGTGTGTATGGTATCAAGGCGAACTTGGTCCAACACGCTAACAAGTCCGCGACGAGATTCAAGCCAGTCCAAGTTGGGTTGTGTTGAACTTGAAAATTACCTGTAGTGTAGTAAATTGATGCTTAGGCTGGGCACAGAGATGTATTTTCCTGACGCAAAAAAGGGCCTCACTACGTTTCACATCTTAACCACGTTACGGATCTTAATCACAACAAGGCCTATCTTATTATATCATACTGCGCTTCAGGTTCTCAGAAAAGCATCATACCAAAAATATTCTTAATTATATGTAAGACAGGGTGGAATTTTGTAATGCCACCTGGAGGTAAAGTACTCTTAATACTGCAGATAGAAAATTTTACTGAAAGAAAAAATTCCTTTATTTTTGAAAAGAAAGAGAACTGCATTCATAGATTTTCGAAAAATTTTCGAAAATTCACTCCCATACCATACAATTTTCTGTACATAATTAAAATAATTTAAGATTTTATGGATTTCCTTTCATTTGATTTATCAAGTTTGTTAGAGAGATTTCATCCTTATACTTGACCCTAACGATCGATGCTATAAAAATACAGGGTGTAATTTTTAACATATTTTAGTTGGTTCGATTCCCGGGTGTGGCAAGCAATTTTTTGGAAATCTTTGAATGCAGTTCTATTTCTTTTAAAAAATAAAGGAATGTTTTCTTTGAGAAATTTTTTCTATCTACAATATTAAGAGTAGTTTTCCTCCAGGTGGCATTAGAAAATTCCATCCTGTATATTCTTAAGTAGCGCTCTGACACTAGTATTGTCTTTTGGAACCTGTGCCCATAATAAGTAGGTACCTACTAAGGTAGGTAATCATATCGCGATCTTTATCGAATTAAAAAAATAGTTTGCTTAATCTTATGTTTACGACATTATACGACAGTAGAGTAGATAGAGTCACTGCTACGTAGAGTGGAATTTTCTTCAGAGAAGTTTGAAATCGTAATACACTTTTATGAAATAAGGTACCTACCTATCTTATGTACTAACACGAGTATAGTCGTAGAATAAGCTTGTTAGTTTTTTTGGACTGCATCTCAACGATATTACATCCACTCTCTATTTATTGTATCATAAAGAATATAAGTAGGTATTTCTTTTTACAATTCTACATTCACTGCCAAATGAAATAAACAGATCCCTAACTCCAGCCCTTAAACTAAACCATTCTGCATACGTGGAAGTCCTAACTTCCGACCTTCATAAAGCGGAACTTGTGGTGAACTTTGATGAAAGCACTGATTGCACTCGAATGAATGATTAAAACTAATAGGAAACCAGTCCTATGTGGTCTTAACTTGTTAAATAAACTTTATAAATTCAGTTTTAATAAGTATTTAACTAAGTTCCTACTTCTTTCCGTTAGTGTAGATAATATAAGTTGTATGTGTGGTCAGGATCGCGATTTGTCAAAAGAAACATTCGAAAATCATAATTTATAGAAAAACACAGCATATGTGTTGGGCCGCACTGACGTATGGGCAGATTTTATTACGCGCTTTACGTGTGCGCCCGCACAGCCGTAGCGTCGAACTTTTACGCGTAATGTGTGTTCGGCCGCACAGGCGTTGGATCCAGATAGCGCGCGGAACGCCGCACAGTATGTTATGAGACTGTATAATCGGACATTCTCATTTATTTGATGAACCGTATAGAGCTCAGTTATACAAACATGATAGTAAAACTCCCGTTTGAAAATTCCAAGTAGTTTTCGCGGTATAAGGTTTTTTTTTATACAATTAGATTAAATATCAGACTATATCTTGCAATAAAAAATGTTTGCATATATTAAGGTATAATTGAGAAAAAAAAAAATAAAAACAAAAATCACTAAAATCACTTTTCCTAATTAACTGAATGCGTTTACGAAGCACTTAATACGCTTATTACGTGTAGTTTTAAGAGCTCTATGAACAATTCTGACTTAAATGTTATTAGTTAACGAGTGAGAATATTTTTGCATAATTTTGAAGTAAAAAAATAGGTAACTTTGAATTTTTATACCGCGAAAACTACGTGGAATTTTCAAACGCGAGTTTTACTATCATGTTTGTATAACTGAGCTCTATACGTTTCATCAAATCAATGAGAATGTCCGATTATACAGTCCCATAACACACTGTGCGCCGGTGCGGGCGCTCACGCTTTGTGTGAGATTTTAGCACTGAGGGATAACGTACGGCGCGACGCTCGCAGCCAATGTGTTAAACGTGCTGAAAGTTTAAAGTGAAATAAAGTTAAAGAAGCCCAACTTAACAGTAGGTAAGACAACCCAGGACCGAGCCGCCTAGCGACGCATGATGCGGAGTGCCGACCCCAAATGAAATGGGAATGGCAAAGAAGAAGAAACGTGCTGAAAGTTTCCTCTTACTGCCTTTCGAGTTACAAATACAGTAGGTTTTTTAGTACAAAACGGAATAAGTAGGTTTCGTTTCCAACCGGGCTATGTGCGCCGTGACACATGTATGCGTACCTATCACGTAAATCGATAAAATGGCGCAATAAAAGCATATAGCGGCGCGCATCCTGGGCCAGTAGCAGTTAGTGATCTTGATGAACTCGGGTACTAGAAAACCAAGTCCATTGAAAGTAAATCGCGGAAAACGCTGTACCTAAAGTACTTTAGTAAAGTAGCTACCTCTACCTAGGTATAAACAGTATGTACCTAGGCATTCAGCTCACAGTACAGTGTGAGCTGTGAACACTTCGCGCTTTCTATTACGGTGAGATTTCCAATTTCCGTCGCCTCCGCGTTTTCATTGGTCGCCCAATCAACTGCCGTTGAGGGTAAATTAATATCGCTCGCTGCGGGTAGGTATCGTGCAGTTATGGATTGTGGATCAAACTTAATGTGATAGATAGGTAAGTATGTTGTATTGCGATTTAGGAAAAAAGTGTGTTAAAGACAATAATTTTTTATCCAAAGAAGAAGAAGAAGCTTTTGGCCTGCATCTCACCTGATGGAAAGTGATGATCAGGCCGTAGAAAGAAGCGAGCTTCAACCGGAATCCTCATTTCCTCAACCACAAGAACTACTGGAATACAACTTGTGATGCATGTATTTAATGTTGGGACGTAGCAAAGCAATTAGGTCAGTGTACCTACCATGAGTTTACGTTAGGTGTGCTCGCTAGCGAGTACGTCAAAAATCTCTATGAAGATTTTGTTTCTTGAAAGTAGCCGCTAGGGGCGCTGCACAATATGTCATACAATTAATGTCATTTTTTTACGCAGTCGCTAGCGAGCACATCTAACGTAAACTCATGGTAAGCACACAGATCTCAATTCCAGATCGAATGTTACAGTATCTACTGGTAAAGGATTGAAATAACAACATTAATTAGTTGACCGGGCCTTAGGCTTAGGGCGCCGATAAATTATCTAGTAGATAAGACGGCAAAAACTCTACTAGCCTGAATGCTAATCACCCTTGCGATATATTGTCTCTGAAAACGTGAGATTACTAACTAATAAGCAAAATATTCGATGTTCTAACTAAAACAATATTATTAACAATAAATTGCTTAGTGATAGAAACATTTTTTAAGTATCAGTTCTAAATAATAAGGGAAATGTAGTATGCCAAGAAAGTATAACATTTCGTCGGCTTAATATGTTCATCGTTTTACATTTAAGTAAAGTTAGTTCACCTTTAATACTTAGGTATATCTATAAGTACCTACAGTTAAAATATAAAGTTATTTTGATGGGCAATGGATGTTTGTTGTTAAGTAGTTTATTTATGTTGATAGCCGATCTTGTTTACGCGTCTGTCAAAGGTTCCAATTAAGTTTGTTATTAATGCAGGTTTCTGACAGCTTTTTGAAGTAGATGGACAAAAACATTATTTTGTAAAGAATAATATCTCATTATGCCCAAATAAGAAACGTAACTGTTTTGTAACTGTAACACTCATGTGCTTCTACTTCAGTACGGCTGAAGCACGACGAGCGCCCTTGTGAAAGTGTCGTAAAGTGAACTTAGTATATGAGAAATGGTTGCACGAAACTTATTTTGAGGGTCAAAATTGTCACGTTATCGTTTAATTCGAGCGAAAGTTGTTCATGCCAGAGGTACAGTTGTGTGTTTTAAACACCTACGTATGTATTGTAGCAATTTTGCACCTACAAAAGTCTGGCATCAAAAAGTCATCATAACACAGGGCTACAGGGGAATGAATGCGTTCAATATTCGACGACACACAAACTACGATTAGTTGCTCTGAAATATTGGCTCATATTTTTGCGCCGGAATCCGAATGGATGTGACGTCAAATCTGTGGGATTGGATCCATATTCATTTTTGTTGGAATAATTGCGATCGTCGTAAATACTACAAATGGTCACGTTGGTATTAGGCACTTCATCTAATCTAATCTTGCCACTGGTGTCTAAAAATACTTGTAACCTACTAACCGAGATTAATCTACAAATACTTTTATATTAAGGGTGGATTCGATCAAACGAGAGTAAATATTAATCTTAGAATAAATCGTCAGTTTTGACATATTTCCCATACCGAAACTGTCAACTTGCCAGTTATGCCAGGAGTTATTCTCGGATAAAAGTTTGATCGTATCGGGCCTAAGTCAACTATCGACCCGCCCTGCTCCGGCTCTACCTATTGCTGAAAACTGTATTAAAATCCGTTGCTTACTTTAAAAGATCTAAGCGCACAGAAAGTGGGAGTGACTTTGTTTTATTAATAAAAAAATCAAGCTGAAGTGGCAATGGGCAGGGCACATAGTACGCAGAACTGACGGCCGATGGGGCAGCAAGGTTCTGGAATGGAGGCCGCGTACCGGAAAACGCAGCGTGGAACGTCCACCCACAAGGTGGACCGACGACATCATAAAGGTAGCAGGGAAGCGCTGGACGCAGGCCGCTATCAATCGATCAACATGGAAAGCATTGGTGCAAAGGTCTATGTTCAGCAGTGGACGTCCTATGACTGAAATGATGATGATGATGATGATAAAAAAATAAACATATTTAACCACAGACTTGCCATCCCTAATAGCTTACACTTTGCATGCTTTGTTTGTCACAGAAAAGTCCACCCACCGTGTATTATTGGAAAACGGTGAAAAATTGGTTTTCAGTTTGGACTGGACATGTGGTTGATATGAGAGGATATTGGCAGTTACAAAAGAGCAGCCACTAGCAGATGTTTCTAGATATTGAAGAATAATCCATTCGTCAGTCTTTGATGCCATTAATTTTGTGTTTACCTAGCTACAGTTGACACTTACATACGAGTAGCTGTGTCTCACTTATATTCAAGGGATTAAGTTATTTTGACATTTATGGATTCTTTACTCACACTAATGGATTGCTTTTGATCGTAACTTCACCCAATGAGCTCTAATGCCCCACATTACAACTCTCAAATGGATTTTTCTGAAAAAGCATTATCAATATAACTCTATTTTTCAGCTTTGCTGTTAGAAAAATGAAAAAGTGGGTATTAACCTAAGAACTGCTACACAACCTAACACTACTTCTTCTTTCTTTTTTCCCAAAATTTTAACGTTATGAAATAGGGCTTTGTGTGACCTTTTTCTTGTAAACGATTAGTAATCTTTAAATATTCAAAAAACGAGGAATAATTTTTATTTTATTTATTTATTTTATTTTACAATTTTTTGGAAAACTTACAGCTAAGTGTTACATTAAGTAATGTTTATAATTTATANTTCGCGGTCACAAATCCAACGAACCCAAAGTCGATGCGATGCCGCCGTTTCATTTAGGAGTTCCTATGGCCACCTCATGACTCCATCATCAGACCAGCTCAATGGTACCATAACATTGCATT
Source organism: Ostrinia furnacalis (assembly GCF_004193835.3). NCBI lineage: Eukaryota > Metazoa > Arthropoda > Insecta > Lepidoptera > Crambidae > Ostrinia > Ostrinia furnacalis. The sequence continues at coordinate 344,325 of NW_021132101.1, read as the reverse complement.
GTCTTACTTACATAAGTATACCAAATTTCAGCTCAATCGGTTGAGGAAAACTGGTCTTAAATTCAGTTGCAAGAGTTGTCCCACACATACTAACAAATGTCGTTAGTGATCTGGTTACAAAAACTGTTGTTTTGGGTTCTGGAAGTTCTGAAAGCCCGAACGTACTTGTCAGAAAGCGTTTTTCTAGCGTTTTTCAGCGTGAGTTTGGTAAATAGTGGGTACTGGATTAACGATTAACGGACTTAGGATAATTTAACGGAAGTTAACGAGTCCGTTAACATTTTTTAAAGTTAACTTAAAAGTTAATCCGTTAATAGAAATGTTAACTTCGTTAATTAACGATTAATGGATTAACGAGTTAATGCCCAGCTATGTACTTAGGTATATCTATAAGTACCTACAGTTAAAATATAAAGTTATTTTGATGGGCAAAGGATGTTTGTTGTTAAGTAGTTTATTTATGTTCATAGCCGATCTTGTTTACGCGTCTGTCAAAGATTCCAATTAAGTTTGTTATTAATGCAGGTTTCTGAAAGCTTTTTGAAGTTGATGGACAAAAACATTATTTTGTAAAGAATAATATCATTATGCCCAAATACCTAAGAAACGTAACTGTAACACTCATGTGCTTCTACTTCAGTACGGCTGAAGCACGACGAGCGCCCTTGTGAAAGTGTCGTAAAGTGAACTTAGTATATGAGAAATGGTTGCACGAAACTTATTTTGAGGATCTAAATTGTCATGTTATCGTTTAATTCGAACGAAAGTTGTTCATGCCAGAGGTACAGTTGTGTTTTAAACACCTACGTATGTATTGCAGCAATTTTGCACCTACACACACAGGCCTGGCATCAAAAAGTCATCATAAAACAGGGCTACAGCGGAATGAATGCGTTCAATATTCGACGACACAAACTACGATTAGTTGCTCTGAAATATTGGCTCATATTTTTGAGCCGGAATCCGAATGGATGCGACGTCAAATCTGTGGGATTGGATCCATAATAATTTTTGTTGGACTAATTGCGATCGTCGTAAATACTACAAATGGTCACGTTGGTATTAGGCACTTCATCTAATCTAATCTAGCCACTGGTGTCTAAAAGTCCTTGTTGTAACCTACTAACCGAGATTAATCTACAAATACTTTTATATTAAGGGTGGATTCGACCAAACAAGAGTAAATATTAATCTTAGAATAAATCGTCAGTTTTGACATATTTCCCATACTGAAACTGTCAATGTGCCAGTTATACCAGGAGTTATTCTCGGATAAAAGTTTGATCGTATCGAGCCTAAGTAAACTATCGACCCGCCCTGCTCCGGCTCTACCTATTGCTGAAAACTTTAGTAAAATCCGTTGCTTACTTTAAAAGATCTAAGCGCACAGAAAGTGGGAGTGACTTTGTTTTATTAATAAAAAAATCAAGCTGAAGTGGCAATGGGCAGGGCACATAGTACGCAGAACTGACGGCCGATGGGGCAGCAAGGTTCTGGAATGGAGGCCGCGTACCGGAAAACGCAGCGTGGAACGTCCACCCACAAGGTGGACCGACGACATCATAAAGGTAGCAGCGAAGCGCTGAATGCAGGCCTCTACCAATCGATCAACATGGAAAGCATTGGTGGAGGTCTATGTTCAGCAGTGGACGTCCTATGGCTGAAATGATGATGATGATGATAAAAAATAAGAATATTTTAACCACAGACTTGCTATCCCTACCATCCCTAATAGCATACTCTTTGCATGCTTTGTTTGTCACAGAAAAGTCCACCCACCGTGTATGATTGGAAAACGGTGAAAAATTGGTTTTCAGTTTGGACTGGACATGTGGTTGATATGAGAGGATATTGGCAGTTACAAAAGAGCAGCCACTAGCAGATGTTTCTAGATATTAAAGAATAATCCATTCGTCAGTCTTTGATGCCATTAATTTTGTGTTTACCTAGCTACAGTTGACACTTACATAGCTGTGTCTCACTTATATTCAAGGGATTAAGTTATTTTGACATTTATGGATTCTTTACTCACACTAATGGATTGCTTTTGATCGTAACTTCACCCAATGAGCTCTAATGCCCCACATTACAACTCTCAAATGGATTTTTCTGAAAAAGCATTATCAATATAACTCTATTTTTCAGCTTTGCTGTTAGAAAAATGAAAAAGTAGGTATTAACCTAAGAACTGCTACACAACCTAACACTACTTCTTCGTTCTTTTTTCCCAAAATTATAACGTTATGAAATTTGGGCTTTGTGTGACCTTTTTCTTGTAAACGTTTAGTAATCTTTAAATATTCAAAAAATGAGGAATAATTTTCCCCCTAAGACGACATTGTAAAGTATAATTAAATGGGGATTCTTAATGATTTTATAATGAGCTTAGGGCACATTTAAAATTATCGGGCCGATACCCGATAAATATTTTAACGACTTACCTATTTTGTACCAAAAATGTTATCAGAAACTAGCTTTCGCCCACGGTTTCCTTTGCGGGAATTTCGATAGGAATAATGTAGCTTTCGTGAAATATTTTTCGAAAGTGGTTCAGTAGTTTCAAAAATTACTTCTTACAAACATACACTCAAGAACATTATCTCATTGTAAGTATTAATTGTTAAGATTGCACATGTATAATATTTTAAGGTACCTTTGCACCCAGGCTTGCACACACAACATAAATACCTACCTACTTACTGCAGCCGCCAAACCTGCCAAGAAATGGGCTGCTAGTTCAAATGTTTAAAAATACTTGAATTGTCATTTGATACGAAAATTGAATTTAAAGCGAGTGTCATTTTCAGTTGACGTCCAATTAACGAAATGGCAAAGGCCGTTGCAAAGGCGTTTCTTTTTCGCTACAGGAAATTGAGAAGGTTGATATTACAGCCTGTAAATAGGTAAGGCTTTCTGAAACGCTGACAAAAGGTTTGATATTTATAAAGGTTTTCTTGGAAGACCTTTGTAGGTATCTATTTGGGTCTAAGAATAAACGGTTGACTTGGTTATAAGTTTCATATTTCAAACACAACTGAAATAATACGAACACGTTTATCTCAGGAATATTACACCAAAGGTTTGTTTAATTAATTACTTACACTAATTAGGTACATAATGATTGATACAATCTTGAAGTTAATAAATATCCCTGGACCATTTACAGTGCGCCTCTAGTCCCAAACTAAGCAAAGTTTGTACTATGGGTACTAGACAACGGATATAAACATAGTACATAATACACAAGTTAAGGTACATACGATGTAGAGGACATTTATCATTACTGAGGTCTTCAATTTGCAAATACCCCGTCACTGCAATCAACCCAGGAATATCATTGTACTTTACTCTTAACGTGAATATTCTTTAAAATTTTAAAGTCACGTTGTTTAAACCAAACGAAGTTTAATTAATTTATTCACAAGTTTCATAAACAACTTAGAAAAACATCGTCGAAAATTCTGAATGATGGACGTTCTTTAGGACTTATAAAATCGCTGAAAGTTTCATCCAATCTTCAAGCTTATTTTGATAAAATTAAAACTGCAAGCTTTGGCACGAACTTTTGTGTTTTATGGACAGTATTCGATACCGCAGAGTTGTATTATTTTTTGTTGAACTATTTATAAAATAAATCAATAGAAACTTTGAGTTGAATAAGGATCCTGCGTTTCAATATCCAATGTTTACTTGGTTCATAAAAAGGGAAACTACTTTTAAGCTCAGTATAATACTTTTGTTTAATATAAAAGTTAGATAATAACTAATTCTTCTGTAGAGGTAAGTCATTTTTGTGTGTGTTTGAGTGTCAATAAAAGGAATTAGATTATTTTAGATACCTACTCAAGCGCGTTTGTCGGATCCGCTAGTTTAATGTAAATTAAAAATTAACGTAACCTCTATTCTTAACAAACTAATTTTAAGTTTGCGAAAAACTAATTACCAATTTTGAGTTTCCGAAAAACTTAGTTTGTTCGTAATCCAGATTAAAAAAAGAAAGTGACGTGGGTGGGCGTGAGAAAAATAATATGTTTTCTTGAATGTTCGTTTTCTAATAACCTATTTTAGGGATTGAACCTGTGTCTTCTTGTTTCAACTTCTACATGACTGCGACACCAGGCTTTTTAAATGGCTTTAAAATGACCTGAATAAATCCTCTGTAAATTCTCCTGTAAAATGTGTAATAACTGTAATGTGACCACGGGGCAGGTGCACGGCTATCACAAAGTTCAGGCGATTTTAATTGCTTATGCCTTGGTTTTAGGGATGTGATGCTGTCGTTATGAAATATTATTTTATGGCTTTGAGATAAGCATGGGATTTAACAATTTTAAAGTCCAGGATGAACGTAGGTAGGTACTTACTTTGTAATCGAGAAAAATGTTTGAGCTTCTTCTTCTTCTTCATATCAAACAGAAGACGTCGAAAGATCTCCCCAGGAATTGACCTCCCCAGGCGCTTACACTACGTTTTCCATGTGTTCGCCAACATGGTTCAATCCGAATGTCTAATAAAAAGCGATAGCTCAACAAAAAGTTATCGATATTTATTGTGACCATCACTAGTCATACGGCGCGTTGATCAAAAGGTCGCATGTTGGCGTAATGGGCGCTGTTAAATGTTGACATTCTTCATCATTTCATCCAATGGAAGGCGACTGCTGGACATACACCGCAATCTCCCGATTTTTTAATCCAGCCGCTTCTCTATCTTCTTAAAGTCGTCGGTCCATAGCAAAGTCCTATACTTACTAACTTTGCCAAGTCATTCCATTGGAATATCCACCTTTTAATTCACCTTTCTTCTTCTTTCTGGCCATCTAGTGACCGTCATAAAGGTGGACCGACGACATCATAAAGGTAGTAGGGAAACGCTGGACGCAGGCCGCTACCAATCGATCAACATGTAAAGCATTGAGGGAGGCCTATATGTTCAGCAGTGGACGTCCTCAGTGGCGGATTTACAGTATTGCCGCCCGTAGGCTAGGATGGGGTTGGATCTTTATTTAACTTTTATCTTCTGAAATCGAGTAAGCGTCATCTGAATTCTGAAATCTGCCGTCCCTAGGACGCTGCCGCCCCTAGGCCGCGGCCTATACGGCCTATTGACAGATCCAGGACTGGACGTCCTATGGCTGAAATGATGATGATGAGTGACCATCACATTTTGAAGACATTTTAGATAATCCAGGTCATAAGAACATAATTTTCAGACTCTTCAAAATACCGCTACTTTTTACTTTAAATGAAAACGAAAAGCTTATGAATTTAATACTCAAAAAACGCCATTAATATGGATAGGTTATTAAATGTTGGAAGCTTACCTGAACAAAATTGAACTGCCCAGATTTTTCGTTTATTAAACATTCCATATTATAGGTACCTGGTATTTTAATAAACGAATAGTGCAGCGATTCCCAACATGTAGAATCTATAGACCTATGGGGGAAACGTAATTCACAATCTAATATTGGTTTTATTTTTGGTAACAACTAGGTATTTCTCTCACACAAACCGCGCTGCTAGCATTAACGACAGCCAGAATGGTCCGAAAATGCAAACACGAAGTGAGGGAACTGTCTCTATCAAACATCCTTCGTTCGAGATTTAGTTTACTTATTATTCGTAGTGGCAGGTTTTCCACTAGGTGGACCGACGATCTGGTGGAGGCCGCAGGAAGTACCTGGATACGGGCAGCGCAGGATCGGTCGTTAAATATGGAAATCATTGAGGGAAGATTTTGTCCAGCAGTGGAAGTCATTTGGCTTAAACGAACGAATCTAATGCCAGTTACAGATCAGTCGAATAATGCAGTTGATTCCTTTATTTAAATTTAATTATCCCGCAGGCCGTCCAACAGGAAAAGTTTGAGGAACGCTGGTATGAACAGGAAACCACTGCAGGGCAATTGGCTCTCAGGCGTGGTGCAATGGAGAGCGACTTATGCTTGACATACTTACATCGAGTTGGCTCTTAAGCTCTAGGGCTGGAGTTGGTGATCGATTGAGTGGCACACCTTCGAAGTATGGTAGTCGAATGAGCGTAGTATGTGTAGACATGACGACACTAGCTTTAATTCTAAAGAGAAATGATGAAAACTAAATTGGAGCGGCAAGAAAAACGAATTTTAACGTCATCATCATCATCATTTCAGCCATAGGACGTCCACTGCTTAATATAGGCCTCCCCCAATGCTTTCCATGTTGATCGATTGGTAGCGGCCTGCGTCCAGCGCTTCTCTGCTACCTTCATGATTTGAATTTTAGCGTGCTTTTTACAATTCATTTTTCATAATGGGATTTCCTTCTTGCTTGTACAGTCACGGAATGAAAAGGTTCGTCAGTTTTCAAATTGATTCCTTCAACGAATCGCGAGCACATATTACCTTTTGAAACTATGTTACAGAATAATCTCGAGTTAGAAAATAAATCTTTAACTGTTAGTCAGTAAAGTTCAAAATTATTCAGATCAAAGTTGTTTGACGTTTTATTTTGTCAAGAGATTATTGTGATTGATAAACTAAAACCTTCTTGTTGGTTCAACCTGCCATTATTATTTCTATTAAATAAAAAAAAACTATTGTCAATTGGTCAATGTCATCATTGCATTGCACTGATGGGATAGAAAAATAAACAAGCAAAACCTTATTCGTTAGCAAACGTCGTATTTATTTAAATGTTAGCAGCACTGTTTCGTGCACTGTTATGTTGGCAGGTTTGACTCTTACAATACCTAGTGCAAGCGAAAACCGACACTAAGGTGACGAACCTTTTCATTCCGCGACTGTACTTGCTTTATTTACTGTTAGATATTTTTCCAAGATAACTCATCTTTTTTTTAGATGTAATAAACTAATTGTGCCGTTTCAATTTGTTATTTTTAAGTGTCTTTTTTGGGCGGTGGTGTGATGTGTGTGCACCAAAACAACATCAAAAATGTAAGTAGGAGAGTCCACAACACACAAGTTGACTTACGAGTACTTGGAACATTTTTGACGTGTCCCACTTTTCTTAATAGTCAGACCCTCCATAAGCCACCATCGTGGAAAGACTATAAAACCCCCATGAATAGAACATATGCGTTTTTTGGTATCCTGTAAATTCCACTTACCATAAAGTCATGTTTTCCTTGCATCAACTCCGAATGTACGAGTATACCTAATCCTCAAGACTTATTATCAGCAACTTACAGTGAGTGAGGGAGAGATAACACGGTAGTAATCATGTGATTGTCATTTGTTTCATTCATTTCAATCACTGTTTAATTAGCAGCAGCTACTAGTAAGTATTGCTGAAGTGGCAAGCTTCTAAATATTGAAGAAGTGTATCGTGTTAAAGAAGAGCTTTGGAAAATTTTGTAATAGGTTTTACACTAACTCATGATTATTGCAGAAAAAAAGGAGATTTTATGGGTAAAGAAAAAAAATGGCAACTTTATACCTATTAGTTAGTTAGTGGCCACTAGTCACATTTTATTGGTTGGCATCGAAGCGTTAAGACACGAGTATGATGGCATTATAAGATACATTCTATTGAAAATAATTTACACACTTTTATCATATGGTACGGTGATAAATAAGTAAATTAAAATTATAAGGTAATTCCCGGGAAAATAAACACGAAGCTGGAAGTATAGGGAAATATTTCACCCATAATGATCGCATTAATGTAGCCTCATTTCTCAGCTAGCATATGCGGGTAAAAAATGGCCAAGTGCGAGTCGAGCACTGAGGGTTTCGAAGAAACTTAACTGAAATACAAAAATAAACTTCTGAGCAGATGAGATACGTCTTCATTAAACTATCTAATGTACCTACCTAAGTAATGGTATGAGATTTACTAATGAACGACTTTCAGATTTTATCCTATACTTCTTTCTAACTTGCTTCTTACTATGATTATAGGTCAACGGAAAAATTTCATACCTCCTTATTAATAAAAGTTACACTCTAGGTCAGGGATGGCGAACCTTTATGTATCAACGTGCCACCTTTGTAAATATTTTTTGATGTAGTCATAGACGTGCCATCAAAATAACACCTGATGGTATCAATGAGGTGTAGTATCGTACAAGTGACAGGACCACTTTACAGTGGCATTAATTGATGAGGGCAAATACGCCCATAATCTAAACACATTATACTATTTTATTTTATATTATTGTAAATTTTGTGATTGGTGGCGTGCCCTAAATATTGTGGCGAGTGCCATCGGTGGCACGCGTGCCATTGGTTCGCCATCCCTGCTCTAGGTGAACACTGTTTTAAAGTGACATTTCCATACTAAACGTTACTAGAACAGGGTTCAATAAAATTATGGTGTAACTTTTATTAATAAGGGGGTTAGGTTTTAATTGATTTCCCAAAGTCAGAAATAAAGTAATATTACTAATAAAGTCTTCGTAAGGAACAATAATTTTCAAGCATTGAAAATGTTCAATGTATTATTATACGAGTAGCTGTACCCAAGACTTGTTGCTGTTGTTATAATGTTTCTAATCTTCTAAAATGATGACTCTACAGATAGACTTAGTAAGGAAGGAGTTTCTTTTCTTTTTAAGGCAACACGGAACCTTAAAACTACCCTGTATTTAATAAAATAGAAAGTAGAGCGTTGTTAATTTAATCTGGAAGCGAGTAAAAGCGGTAATTACATCCTGAGCAAAGTGGCTGAACGTGGATATTGCCGTGTTCTTTAGTTTTAATTTTTCAGGAAAACCATAGTGGGGCATTTATCATTTTAACCTCCTATAGCAGTCTACTGTTCTACTTTAAGCTCTATAAAGCACAATATCTTTTTTTTATATTGGCATTGTTATCTACCTTCTTAAAGTCATCAGTCTATTATGCAGTTGGGTAGAACATGGACAACGTGGTATCAAATCTAGAAGCCATTAATTACCTCTTTTCTGGATATCGAGGCTGGCTAGTCGGCTTGCTGCTATGTAAGCTTGCTGTGATTTTTGACCACATGACACATGATCCATTAAGGCCTGCTATATTCTAACAAAACTGGGAACTGAATAATCTGATACACTGACTGTATTACTACAATGCACATAACGGGTGGATCTAGCAATTGAACTCGTAAAAGTAACTTCAAAGCTATTTTGATATGCTAGAACCTAACGTATTCATTTACTCGCTCAAAGAATGTAGGACAAAAGCACATAGGAAAATGCGATTCTAAATATACACTTCTTTTCCTTCCCCATTTCAGACACATTTTCCGTCCTATTGCACCGATATTGGGGCCGTGTTTGCGAACAAATACAAGCATTGTTTGTTCTGCCTAACCAAGGGTGTTCGAAGCATGTCGCAGTATGTGGTTAATCCCCATAGTCTCTAATTCAAGGGTCATAAGGTCGTAAATAGTTGGGGGAAAAGTATTTCCAACAAACTACGCAAGAGCAAGTTGTAATATCTGCAAAACTGCGCATATTCCGTTCGATCAGCGCCACCGTTTCCCAAACTGGAAATTGGTTATTTCCTGTGGGTGGGGGGCGCTTGGTAAAATGTTTTCACCAAGCCTTTGACGTCGATAAAATTCTTTGATCATCTAAGCGTTTTAATGCTTGTTTTAGAGAAATTTTCCCCCCAAAGTTAGGATGAAATGAAAAACAATAACTAAACAGAGGCATTGGGTACATTCAACCAATATTTTTAACATTCAACTGAATCTTCCAGGTGTAACTACTTTGAAAGTTATATGTTGTAAGGATTTGTANAGTTTCTGTCTCATGAGCCTTGAACATAAGATTGGTATTGTGAATAATTAATTAATGTAGAGTCTTATGAAGTATTTTATGCTTGTTTCTATATTTCCAGTGGGATATAAGTTTTGAAACTTTGCGAACCGTTGACCTAGACTTATTGCATCGGAAAATTCCGTTGTATCGAGTTGAAAGCTAATATGAAGTACGCTGCACCGCGTGTGTTTCTCATTGTGTTGTATGATTGCTAGCTAACTCGTGCAAATCTGTTGGGCTTCAGTTACGAGGTCAGGTGTTGCTGATTCAGGACCAAGGAGAATCAAACTTGCCTTTTGTAGGTTTTCAGGAAAATGATGATTGAAAACAAAGGTTTTAATAAGGTGGGTAACCTCCACCTACATAGTAAACAGCCTGAAAGATTTTAATAAATGAACACCCACAACACCGCATTGCAATTGGAGTAAACCTAGCACCAGTTGCAAATGCATTTCAGTAGCACTAATATGTATAAAAAAACCTCCCCGAACGTGACTGTGAAAGTTACCAATTTTGAGAAAATAGTTTATACCTACTTCAGTAAGTACCTACACAAAAAGGTAATTTAGAAGTTACTAAACTTCTATATTACCTGTTGACTCACACTTGCACTATAGGTAGATGGTTTAGAACTATGCTTTAGAGAAGTTTGTTATGGTGTCTTCACTTAGGTTTTACAGAGGTGCAAAGTCAGTTAGATCCTTTTCATTTCAATCAACTGATACTATAACTATAGTATATTTACTGGATAACCCGTAGGTACGAGAGAGACGCCTTCTAGATAGATATTTAAGTGTAAATCTCCAAGTTTTCTAGTTGTTTTTTTGCTGAAATCCATGAAACAAAACAGCCAAGTTGCAAAAAGTATTTATTAACATAGAAAAGAATACAAAACACTATAAAACTCCGCGCCTTCAGAAGTGGGACTGCCTTATTTCCATCGGTAAACTGAAACAGAAGCGAAATTACATCAAAAACTTATTACAAAACAGCAGCTTCAACGCTTCAATTTCTGGAAGGTATTGTATTTTCAACGTGGAAAATTCCGCGGAAAAGCTGGGAAAAGTCCGTTAAAATAAAGCGAGAATGTTTGTTGTTCTATCACGTGAACTACTGAACGATTAAGGATAAAATTAATAATGCAAGACCACTAATAAAGTGCTGTTGTTTGTTGGTAACTGTTTTTGGCATTCTTATTTGAATCCATGCGTTCACATTAAATGGAATGGAATGGGAAAGGAATATAATACTCAATGCAAAATTATTTATAAATTGATATGCCAATATACAGCCGACGAAACCCTTGTTCGCAAATAAAAACGATTTGATTTGATAATATTTTTTACTTCGCAGCTTCGTATCGTCAACACCACTGGCTTTATTGTACAGTCTTAATCTATCTTTTATCTTTATAATATTCATGTACATTATTTTGTACATACATGAACTTTCTCTCTCATGCATAGTAGGTACTTTCATTTACTTGATTAAAAAAAGCTCTTTAAAATTAACATCAAACGGTACGGTACGGTTAGATCAGACAATTTACTCGATCGATCCTTGGCTAGGTACCTGAAACTTCGTCTGAAACCGGCTTCTCATCAAAGCCGTACAAAATGTACAAAATACGTAGGGGAGAACGGGGCTATTGTAACAGAAGAGAGTTATGTGACATTGTCCATTTTTTTTAACCTATTAACTACTAGCCTTTGAGGTGCCTGGATGCGGGCGGCGCAGGACCGGTCATTGTGGAAATTTTTGGGGGAGGCTTTTGTCTATAGTCCGGTCGCCGAGCACGTAGAATTTATCACATTCATCCTTATCGTTCACGCGTAATTATAATATTGTGGTCGCGACTGTGCGACGGGCGTCCGCAGCTAGTGTGCGAGCGCGATAGCATAATTAAGTGCGAGCGATAAGGATGGGTAGCTTGGGGTCAATGGACGAAATTCTACGTGCTCAGCGACCGGGCTTTAGTAGTGGACGTCATTTGACTGAAACGAACGATTAACTACTAGCGAGCTCGTAACAGTGCGCGTTTTTAGTTCAAGTCTCGAGCTGAAAATAGCTCAATTAATAGGTTTCTAAAATCATCAATGTCACAACTCTCCTCGGTCTCCCCTAGAAGTGGCAAGCCAGGATCAATCTGCATGGTAATTAAAGATTCACCGACCCTTTAATCAACTCCAGCCCTCTTCGAGACTTTCAAATCAGCAGTTTTAATCTAATTCCCGAAGTTGTGAGATCTCGGTAATTCCATTGGTATTAAAGTTGGCAAGCTATGGACCACCGTTTTACCTTCAACGTGAATTTGAAACGGCTAAGATTATCTAATTATCTTCTAAATATAATAACTCAAAGGTGACTGACTGACTGACTGACATAGTGATCTATCAACGCACAGCCTAAAGAACTGGACAGATCGGGCTGAAATTTGGCATCCGCTAAGAAAGGATTTTACGAAACTACCCCTAAGGGGGTAAAACGGGATCCACGCGTACGAAGTTGCGGGCGGCCGCTATAGTAGTGTAATATTAAACGTTATTCATACTGAGAAAAATGGGTTAGGTCCTTTTATGGCAGGGCAAGTTATATTTGGGACGTGTGTAAATGCCTTGAAAAGGGCACACTAATAAATAATTTAAATAATTCGAATTGAATTTTAAAATAGGTACCTTTGGTTAGTTTTAGTGCATTAAGATTTGGTTATGATTTTTTTGGACCTTTGGCTAGTTCTTCAAAGTGATCTTAACTTCTTAGTTCTGGTTTCTTTTATCTCTATCGCTCGAAAATGATTCGAAAAAAGTGGGATATAGTACTCTCCCCGGGGACGTTTGACTTTATTCCAGTTGGCTTAATTGACTAAAATGATGATGATGATCAGTACCAGAGTATATACAAATGAGTAGGGCATCTTCATAGAAACGCACCGAGCGCGGAGCGAGCAAAATTTAGCGTGGATTAGCGGGGTGTTGCGCCGAATTTTGTCAGTGTGTGCGTGCGCGCCGCATACGTATTGGCGCGCTCACATACAAACCGCGCTCGGTGCGTTTTTATGAAGATGACCTACTCATTTGTATTTACTCTGTCAGTACTCACTTAGGTTGTATCAAATGGAACGGCATCTTCCTCACAGCTTCCTCAGCAATATCCAGAGGGAAGGCAAACTCCAGCATGTTCTCATTCAAGCAGTCATTATACGTCGACGCCAGTTGACACCTGTCAGACATGCCCTCGATGCTGTCCAGACAGAGTCTGGAGATGCTGTTGAGTTTCCTGACTACCCTCGAGTTTTTGCCGTTGACGAGGCTCGCTTGGTGCACCAGCAGATCTCTGTTGACCTACGAAAAAAGAAATTTCAATATAAGATTCCCATGAAACAAAAAACAATAGTGTTTCAACCCCTTCAATTTAGAATCATGAATATCCTTTTTTGGGCAGTTAGAAAAGGGGAAAAACAAGAAAACAATTCTTCTGAAATAAAAACGCCTACATAAATTATGTTGCGACGTTATCCTCAATTCCAGGAAACCGATTAAAAGTGCAATTTTTCCATCTGCGATTGTGTGGGGTGGTTCTGGAGAAACGCCTACGCTAAAGAGAATAATTGTGGAATAATGTAGTACATACATTCTATTTATACTATTGAGGAGCATTTGCCCCGAAAAGGGGTTTATTAATGGCAGACTGATAAAGCATTTGAATGCGATTATAAAAAATAACATCTAGAAACATAATTTATAACAACTTAGTCTGTACTTTATTAATTAGGTACTCTGTAATTTGTAAATCCAACTGTTGCCATGATGAGTCTTCCAGCGATTTGGCCCACTTTTAGATTGGTCCACAGGCCAAGTAGCCGGATTTTATTTTATTTAGGATAACAAACAGGATTGAATTTTTAAATATTTTTTTCTGCAAGTGGGCCCACTCTAACATACTAGAGTAGATTTTTGTTGATATTGTGTTTGAATTATTAATAAAACATTGAAGGTGGACCCAGTTGCCCGAAGAAAAAATCTTTAAAAATTCAATCCTGCAACTTGACCCGTGGACCTAAAGCTGAAAGTGGGCCAAGTCGTTCTGAAAGATTCTCAATTTTTTTATGCAAGACAAGGCAGGTTCATTCATCAACAGCCCTTTACAGTCCACTGCTGGACTATGAGCCTCCTCCACTATAGTGGAGGGTTTTGCCATAATCTCCACGCTTGGCAGGCGGGTTGGAGATCGCAGTTTAAAAGATTGATGTTTTTCAGAGAGCGCTGCTGTCAAGGCAGGTATTTGACTGCAATCGCACCTGGTGTTACAATACTCGCGTGGTACAAAAGTAAATACCTAATCCAACATAGGTGGTAGGTATTTATCGTGGCTTGTAAAAATCTTTTTTCGTATTCTTCTTCGTACCTCTTTAATTCTCTTACCTTCCCATGGTTGATGATGTCACTCTGCTCAAGCATGCAAGCAGCGAAGCACTGTCCAGACCTGGAGACTGGCGAGGAGTTGGTGAAGTATGCTCTGACGTCCTTGGGGGAGGCTCGCACTTTGATGACGCAGGACTGCGCCAGACGGACTAGGGCGTCCAGGTGGCCTTGGACCTGGGAAGTTATATGTGAGAAATAATAGTTTACACCTCAAAATTGGAACTGATTCTTCATCATCATCATTTAAGTCGTAGAACATCCACTGCTGAACATAGGCCTCCCCCAATGATTTCCACAAAGGCCGGTTAGTAGCGGCCTGCATCCAGCGACTTCCTGCCACCTTTATGGGGCCGTCCTAACTGATTCTTATAACATGGTAATTCAGTCAATTAACAGCAGGTTATAAGTTGAAAAATTTTTTTGTGACTGAAAATCTATTTTTATGCTATTCTAGGTTATTTTAGGTAGCCAGACAGCCCGATCACTTGTCATGGTCGATAGAGACTTCTTTGGGTATCATTGGCTTAAATAAAAGGACAGAGCTTCACCAGTAGTTGATTAGTGTGACCCTTAAGCTCTTACCTTACCTTAGGATTATTACCTTACCCTTTAATTCTTACCTTANCTGGATAACCAGTAGGTACGAGAGAGACGCCTTCTAGATAGATATTTAAGTGTAAATCTCCAAGTTTTCTAGTTGTTTTTTTGCTGAAATCCATGAAACAAAACAGCCAAGTTGCAAAAAGTATTTATTAACATAGAAAAGAATACAAAACACTATAGAACTCCGCGCTTTCAGAAGTGGGACTGCCTTATTTCCATCGGTAAACTGAAACAGAAGCGAAATTACATCAAAAACTTATTACAAAACAGCAGCTTCAACGCTTCAATTTCTGGAAGGTATTGTATTTTCAACGTGGAAAATTCCGCGGAAAAGCTGGGAAAAGTCCGTTAAAATAAAGTGAGAATGTTTGTTGCTCTATCACGTGAACTACTGAACGATTAACGATAAAATTAATAATGCATGACCACTAATAAAGTGGTGTTGTTTGTTCGTAACTATTTTTGGCATTCTTATTTGAAAATCCACGCGTTCACATTAAATGGAATGGAATTTAATACTCAATGCAAAATTATTTATAAACTCTTGTTCGCAAATAAAAACGATTTGATTTGATAATATTTTTTACTTCGCAGCTTCGTATCGTCAACAACTCTGGCTTTATTGTACAGTCTTAATCTATCTTATATCTTTATAATGTTCATGATGTACCTTTGTAGTTACATGAACTTTCTGATGCATAGTATTTTCGTTTGCTTGATTAAAAAAAGCTCTATAAAAAATTAACATCAAACGGTTTTAGATCAGACAATTTACTCGATCGATCTCTGGCTAGGTAGGTACCTGAAACTTCGTCTGAAACCGGCTTCTCATCAAAGCCGTACAAAATGTACAAAATACGCAGGGGAGACCGGGGCTATTGTAACAGAGGAGAGTTATGTGACATTGTCGATTTTTTTGAACCTATTAACTACTAGCCTGGGAGGTGCCTGGATGCGGGCGGCGCAGGACCGGTCATTGTGGAAATTATTGGGGGAGGCTTTTGTCCAGTAGTGGACGTCATTTGGCTGAAACTAACGACTAACTACTAGCGAGCTCGTAAGATAGGTCCCATTAATTAATATTTATTGTCCGTGGTGCATATCTTTTTCATTAGGTTACAAAACCTTTCTTTGTCAACTGTCATCCGCATTGCAATGGAGGGAAGTCAAACTTCAACTTCGAACTCCTCCTATGTTCTTCTGATTAATTTCGTTGCGGGTCCAACGACAGTTTAACTTTCCCCCGGGACAAACTTGACCTTCACTGGTTGGGTTTTTATTGGCGGTCAAGCAGTAGATCCTGGCTACACAAAAGTTGCAGTGGTGGGAAAGAGAGTTGGGAATAGTCCCGTTAGCGAGCTCGTAACAGTGCGCGTTTTTAGTTCAAGTCTCGAGCTAAAAATAGCTCAGTTGATAGGTTTCTAAAATCGTCAACGTCACAACTCTCCTCGGCCTCCCCTAGAAGTGGCAAGCCAGGATCAATCTGCATGGTAATTAAAGATTCACCGACCCTTTAATCAACTCCAGCCCTCTTCGAGACTTTCAAATCAGCAGTTTTAATCTAATTCCCGAAGTTGTGAGATCTCGGTAATTCCATTGGTATTAAAGTTTGTGAGTTATGGACTACCGTTTTACCTTCAACGTGAATTCAAAATGGCTAAGATTATCATTATCTAATTATCTTCTAAATAATAACTTAAAGGTGACTGACTGACATAGTGATCTATCAACGCACAGCCCAAACCACTGGACGGATCGGGTTGAAATTTGGCATCCTCTAAGAAAGGATTTTACGAAACTCCACTCCTAAGGGGGTAAAACGAGATCCACGTGTACGAAGTCGCGGGCGGCCGCTAGTGTAATAATAAACGATATTCATACTGAGAAAAATGGGTGAGGTTATTTTATGGTAGGGCAAGTTATAATTTGGGATGTGTGTAGTGAAAATGCCATGAAAAGGGCCTACCTAATATAATTCGAATTGAATTAAAAAATAGGTACCTTTGGTTAGTTTCAGTGCTAATGCACTTAATAGATTTGGATAAGATTTTCTTGAGCTTTGGCTATTTCTTTATTAGAGATAATAACTTCCCAGTTTTGGTTTCTTTTATCTCTGTCGCTCGAATATGATTCGAAAAAAGTGGGATACCGTACTCTCTCCAGAGAAGGTAGACTTTATTCCAGTTGGCTTTATTGACTAAAATGATGATGATGGAAACTGGAAAACGCAGCGTGGGATGTCCACTCACAAGGTGGACCGACGACCTGATGAAGGTAGCAGGAAGGCGCTGGATGCAGGCCGCTATCAACCGTGCGATGTGGAAGTCATTGGGGGAGGCCTATGTTCAGCAGTGGACGTCCTACGGCTGAAATGATGATGATGATGATGATCATACTCACTTAGGTTGTATCAAATGGAACGGCATCTTCCTCACAGCCTCCTCAGCAATATCCAGAGGGAAGGCAAACTCCAGCATGTTCTCATTCAAGCAGTCATTATACGTCGACGCCAGTTGACACCTGTCAGACATGCCCTCGATGCTGTCCAGGCAGAGTCTGGAGATGCTGTTGAGTTTCCTGACTACCCTCGAGTTTTTGCCGTTGACGAGACTCGCTTGGTGCACCAGCAGATCTCTGTTAACCTACAAAAAAGAATTTATTTCAATAAAAGATTCCCACTAAACAAAAAACAATAAATTGTTTCAACCCCTTCAATTTAGAATCATGAATATCCTTTTTTGGGCAGTTAGAAAAGGGGAAAAACAGGAAAACAATTCTTCTGAAATAAAAACGCCTACATAAATTACGTTGCAACGTTATCCTCAATTCCAGGAAACCGATTAAAAGTAACCGAGTAAAATTTTTCCATCTGCGATTGTGTGGGGTGTTCTGGAGTAACGCCAACGCTAAAGAAAGTAATGTACAAAAAACAGCACATCAGACTACCCATTTTCGTTGAAAATTCGTTCGTATTACAACTGCATAAAGACCCCACAGTGTTTCCTTGACGTGCTGTCGTCTGTACCATTGTGTATTTATAGAACATTAGCCCAGAAAAGTAGGTTCTGGGTCCACGGTGGATAGCTTATATTATTAATTTGATTGTCACATGGCTTTCTACAGGCATCATCATCATCGTCGTCATCATTTCAGCCACAGGACGTCGTCCACTGCTGAACATAGGCCTCCCCCAATGATTTCTAGATCGCCCTGTTGGTAGCGGCCGGCATCCAGTGCCTTCCTGCTACCTTTATGAGGTCGCCGGTCCACTTTGTGGTTAGACGTCCCACGCTGCGGTGCGTAATACAGGAATAATTTCCTTAAATAAATACACATACTCGTAGCACCCACGAAATAGTACCTTTTTTATACCGCGTCTGTTTTACCCTCACCTTCCCATGGTTGATGATGTCACTTTGCTCCAGCATGCAAGCAGCGAAGCACTGTCCAGACCTGGAGACTGGCGAGGAGTTGGTGAAGTATGCTCTGACGTCCTTGGGGGAGGCTCGCACTTTGATGACGCAGGACTGCGCCAGACGGACTAGGGCGTCCAGGTGACCTTGAACCTGGGAAGATCATACATGAGAGGGAAATACCTAATGGTATAAATTAGAAGTTCCAGGTTTATGAATCAGTTTTCAAAAGATCCCTAGTATATTTTTTAATTGTTTGATTCGCCTGAAAGTGAGACAGTGGAGGAAATTCATTCTCCTATAATAGGTACTAGGTTTGTTGCTGCATTCAAATAGACCACTTGCAAGTCTCAATTGACTTGATTGAGTTGATATAGACTACTTTTAGGGCGCCGGGAGACCCACAAATAGTAGGATGCAGACGCAATTTAAAATAAACTGGATGGAGCCAAAGGTGTTTAGTATAGTCATAATTATAGTGTGATCACTAAGCTCATATCTCTTACCTTCGGATCTGTAAAATCGACCAGAGTACCAGAGGTGCCATGAACTTGCACCGTAAGCATGCAGGGTAGAATGACCGTCAATATATTGAGCCCCATCATGGTTCCTGAAATAAATAAATTGTTACTGAAGCTGTATATTCGTAAGAAGCCAACTGTGAAATTAAGGCTTATAAAAGTAAGTAATCTACTACTACTCCTTGAGTGAGTACACTTCTTCCTTTAAGCAAAAGTTACTGAGCAGCTTTTGATAAAATTACACGGTCCTTTCTAGTAAAGAAAGATTATTATTATTTACCTATTACAGAAGGCCTTTATGATATTTTAAGCTGTAGAGAACTTATTACGTAATTTTGTGATATGAACTAAGCAAGCATATTACCGTACGTACGTACGTAGCGTACTCATCAATTATTATTGAATAAACTGACTCAAAGGTCGAATAAAAAGGTTCAGCAAAATGGTACAGAAATCCGTTTCCACAGAACTTACATGAACTGTCTCGCGCGCAGCTGTAGACTCCAATGCGTTTCCTGCGCTCGCGCCAGCTGTCCTTTTAAAAAGAAACCTGAAAAAACTCCGATTGTGCGATCAAACAATGTTCAATCACTATTGTTGCGAAACTAGCTTTTGTTTCAGCTTACGACATCAATTTGGCTGATATTTTGAGTGTTCAGTGACTGTAGAGGGATAAGAGAGAAGAAAACATCCTGCCCCGTACTACCAAACTGTGGAATGGACTCTCGTCTGCGGTGTTTCCGGACGGATACGACCTGCAAGCTTTCAAGAAGAGAGCGTCTCACCTTAAAGGCCGGCAACGCACCTGTAACGCCCCTGGGACTACGGCTGTCTATGGGCGACGGTAATCACTTACCATCAGGTGATCCGTCTGCTCGTTTGCCTCCTGTCACATAAAAAATATATTTGAGGTTACTGTCTGTAGAAAATGTAGCCTTCGATTTCGAATTGAGTACGTATATCGCTTCGTAAGTCGAATCATAAAGTTAGCGAATTAAAGCGATGTCAAACTTTATTATGAACCACTTACTGAACTGCCATACCCCCATAATCCGGCTTGTGCTTTCTGAAATACAGAATTTTTTTTTATTTGAAAATTCGATTGATTTGAACAAAAAATAACATGAAGGTTTCATATGAATCAATTACGAGTATGTAACTAACTAAACGAAAGCAAACTACAAACTGGTTTTACACAATTTGTCCCTTCTTGGAAATGAAATAAACTTCAGAAATTATCATTGTACCTACATATTCATGAAACTGTTATATTCGAAATGATATCGATATATCCGTCCGTCCGTATTAATTTTTATACAGTTCATTGATACAGACTAAAAATTAAATATGCATGCGATAAAAATTCGTTTCGTATCAAAAATGCCAAAAACACACACACCAGTTGCAGTGTTGTTTCGTACAATACATATAAGCTTACGCAGGTTGCATAACTTTACATAACAGTTAACAAATGCGAAATTCATAGCGATACAGTAGAATTAGTGATGTTACTTTAATCATCGATAGCTTTGGCATTATCTTTAAACTGTTTAAAAAGTGTTTTCAATTACAAAAGAGTGTGAAAGTGTGTATCAAACTCGCGCATTGAGGGCCTGTATCTCTCTACTCACCTTTCAGTAACTTCTTATCTCGTTAGCTGAAATTTTACCTACTTAGAGAATCTTAATACTCCAAAAAAAGGAAACCAAATTCTATGGAGAGCTGATAAGTCTTGACTTGGGATAAGTCCAATGCAAAACGGATTGCAGATAGCAAAGAAATGATAATGTAGTTAATCTAAAGAAAAAGTTACACACCACTGATAGTGCGCAATGTGCATTTTAAATTTTAATAGGGAGACATTCAGTGAATTATCGAATCTAATTTGTTGAAAAATATATTTGTTGAAATGTTTCCTTCTAAAGAAACGAATAAATTTATTGACATCGCACATCACTAGGATTATCGATATCATCCTACATCTGAGTGGGTTTGAAACGTTGAAAAATAAAACAGTTCGGTGAAATTCCACGCATGAACGTTTTTTTACAATACGCGCTGCGAATGCTGTGATACGGAACTTTTTTGCGTGGGTTCGACGCTTGCCAGTGCCAGCAGTATACGAGACGTGTGTAGGTAATGCAGGTCTTTTTATTTGTATCGGCTACACAATGCATCCGATCAATCAATATGTAAAAATTCTAGGTATAAAGATAATACTTATTATGTGTAAAAGTTTATCTGGTGTAGATAAGAAGAGGTACATAGATAAGAAAAGAATTTCATAGAAAATGAAGCGGAAAACCATTATTATGACTCACTATGAAAACTCATCAGCATCAATCTAAAAATGCAGTTTGATACCTATCCGAAAATAGCGTCTATTACAAATTTTACATAAGCGGTCACCTTTAATAATTACAAAATGTTCAGCTTGATATGCTATCGTCGATAACATTTTCTATTTATAATTAGCAGAATAAGGCACTGTAAGAGCGCAACTAAAGTAATTAAAAAAGTTGGCTATCCTTCAAATCTTTCGCATGTACCTATTTTGAATACACACCGTTTTATACCGAACTTTTTTCATCAGCCTACGAATGCCAAAAACTTAGCATTATTATTATTGGGACATCTCCACTGGTGTGGGACGTGGGACGTGATACTAATGGGGGGAAATACGGGAACTTTTGACGTCCCCGCGCAAATTGTTCGCGGGGACTCTACACGGCCACCAATTTACTTTGACTTGATCCTTGAGGATGCCACAGTTCAGATGAAGGCAATAACTCTAACAATCTAGTGAAGGTCGCGGGAGCACTTGGGTGCAGACAGCGCAGAGCCGGTCGTGGTCGAAATCCTGTGAGAAAGCGTTTATTAAATCCAGCAGTGGACAGCTCTCGGTTGAAAAGATTTTGTGGAGAAATTTAGTTTCAAAGATAACTTTATTTTCAAATCTGAGGCCATTTTGGGTTCTGGAATAAACTGGCACAGACATTGAATTGAAAAGTCTCTCGAGTCATGCAAGTTTACAAGTTGTCCACATAACAATTTGCTTTGGTTCAAAAATCTTGCTTATAAGAGTGAGAGTGGTATTTAAGTCGTTTGAAAATAAGATGTGGCAACCTCATCATCATCATTTCAGCCACAGGACGTCCATTGCTGAACATAGGGCTCCCCTAATTATTTCCGCATCACCCGCTTGGTAGCGGCCTGCATCCAGCGCCTTCTTACTTTTATGAGGTCGTCGGGTCATCTTGTGGGTAGACGTCCCACTCTGTGTTTTACGGACATAATCCTACGGATTAGCAAGCTGAAGTGGCAATGGGCAGGGCAGAACTGACGGCCGATGGGGCAGCAAGGTCCTAGAATGGCAACTTCATGGTTTTCTTCAAATCCGAACTTGACCTATTGTTCCATAATTATACTGTGACGAAGACGGCTAGTCTCCTTATGCAATTTGTGAGGGAATGAAAAAATATCATGGCTCAAGATATCTTGGTCGTCAGTAATAGGAGTTTATTTCGCATCGCGGTCGCACGAGATACGGCGTGAACAAATTTATATTAGACGCTAAATTGTTCTGTTGTGCCTTATGTTGTAGATGATATATTGACCGAGGAAGTATATCTTACTGTGTTTAAGCTATAATAAGGGTGATTATGCTATAAAAGAAGGTGTAAAATGATGCATGGGTAGCTTTTCAGCGGTCACTCTATATGATTGCGTTTTGCCAAATTATTTTACACGATTCGTGTTTGATTTCTTAGGTTCATCTCTCATTTTATTGATTCAAATGAAAAAGTAAGCCAGCCAGAGGCTGTCTTACTTTGCAACTTTTTTTGTGGTAGGTAGGTATACCTAATAGACTTTTCAGCTTAGTGATAGATAGGTATACTTATACTTTTTTCTTGGAACTAATCTACGAATCCAAGAAAATAGACTTTCAATGAAACTAATAATTAGTGGTGGTCTGAGGTTTTGTTTAATGCATATTACATGAGTAAATATTTTGGCATTAGCCTTCAGCATAGAGTATTAGCAACACGAAATGGTTATAAAATTGGTCGGCCATTTAAAATAAATTATTGTAATCGAGCCCGTTGTACCGATGCATAAACGCCATTAAGCTCTGCTGGAACTAATCACCAAAATAGAATTAGTTGATACACATCTAAATTCTGTGTTGGATCAGCCAAACTCATTCATTCGCGTTTCATACTTTAAAAGGAAAAGAAGATCAGTAAAATGAAATCGACAATTCTGAAGCTGTTGATCGTTCTGTTCCTGACGTCTCTTCTGGTTTCGTTTACTCTTTGTCAAGAAGAAGAAGCTAGTTCAACGACGACGGCAGCTACCACAAAGGCAGAAGAAGAAGAAGAAGAACCGCCGAAGAAAGGCTGCTCGATTTGGTGTTGGATACAGAAGATCGCCATGTTTGTTATTTCTCAGCTTCTTAGTGGTAACTGAGTGTGTTGTAATTAAAATACTGATGCAAGTTAACAGTGTTTTTTTCCCAATTGAATTCTTGTAATACCGATTTCATAATGTGATCCTATGTTAAAATGTTATGAACTAGTGAAGTTTCCTACTTTATTAGTTATTTCTGAAATGGTGACCGAAGAATTAAATTGTATTGTCGAATATATTTGCTCTTTCTCAATCAGTAATTAAATGATAATAAATGAAGTGAAATCTTCTTTTTTTAAGTGTTTACATGAAAAATAACACAACTCAACCCATATAATTTTCTTCTATTTAGTAGAGTAATCAATGAAGACAATAGAATCTTGCTAGGTTCTTCTGCATAACAGTGCTGAAAAGTTGTTTTGAAAATAAAGTAGAAAGGAGAGAAACATTTTACGCTTTACACATTTAAGTGTAAGCATCCTTGTCACGGATAAATAAGTGTTCAGATATATCGGCGAACGGTTCCATTCCGTAACTTTCCGCAGTGCAACTTCGTTTGAAATAAATTTGTATCTTTTTTAGAGATCCGTGAACCAATGAAGGTACCAACTCGCACATTTAGAGGGGCGAGTTGACGAACAAGTCGAAATAGGACTAAAACTACAAACATATCTGTAATGTTATAGTTAATATTGAAATCAAAATGATTATTGCTGTACTCATATAATCTTTTTAAGAGCATTTCCTTTTGATTGCTATCTTTCTTACAAGGTTGTGATTTGGAGGGCAAGTAGAAAGGCACCGTTTCAATTAAGACAAGTCAAATGAGATAACTCATTAATTTTTACAGCGGATATGTATGTAACATAACAAACATCATCACCATCATCATTTCAGCCATAGGACATCCACTGCTGAACATAGGCCTCCCCAAATGACTTCCACAATGGCCGTAGAGCTTTTGAAGAATTTTTTTATGAACTGGTTTCTATTTTCATGTCGTTACTAAGCTGTGGAACCCAGTAAGTTTTCCAATTTACGCTTGACTGTTTTCCTTTGCGTGAATCCGACAGTCTTGAGTGCTCGGCAAACGAGCGCCGGCGTCTAAATCAAACACATTTGCCGCGTTTTTATTTTTGTCAGAATTTTTGGGTATTTTTCGATGTGTTAAAGACTACTTTGGAAGTATGTTTGGTTACATTATTATGTTGTTGATGATGTGATATCGACATTAGAAGTATCCCCACAGAAACCTATTTCTTCGTCCAGAAATTAAAAGTATCTTAACAGAAATCAATTTTCCTTAGAAAATAAGACTTTCAGTTCATATTAGGTATATTATACGTAAATGTAAAAGTTTGTAAGGAGAATAGACAAAATTTCTGTCTGTGAGTGACAAACCAAAAACATGTGGGCGAAATCGATGGCAAAAGATAGTTTGATGTCTTCAGGGAAAATATTTCCAATTTTCTTTTTCCTTCTCGGTTTATTGGTTTTCAGTGAATATCAACAAAAAACGCTTACTTGTTCAGTATTTCTTGCACAGCAACACATTTAGTCGTTCTTTTTTATTTTATTAGTAACATTTTCTGTGCAAGACTTATTAATGTTTAAAAAGTTGCTTTAAAAACTTTAATTCAGCTATAGCTACCTATGTAGTCACATCAAAAGGAACTGGTAGGTAGGAAGGGTAGATACTTTTATATGCATCACATTGTATTCTTCTAACTGAGGGCTTTGTAGCTAGCTAGCGAGCGCGTTAAAAAAAGATTTTAGTTATTGAAATGAAGATTTTAGATCTTGAAAGTTTCCGCTAGGGGCGCTATACAATCCGTCATACATTTAATGTCACTTTTTTACGCAGTCGACATCTCACACTACACCTCCCGCAATAATTTCTACATCGCCCGGTTGGTAGCGGCCTGCATCCAGCGCCTTCCTACTCATCCCCCTGTTCGAGTAGATAACTACTAATATTACAAATGCGAAAGTTGGATGTCTGGATGTTTGTTACTCTTTCACGTAAAAACTACTGAAAGGATTTTAATGTACAGTATTATTGTTTATAACCCAGAATAACATATAGGCTATAAATTATGACGATATATCGTGTGACATTTATGTATATGTGACAAACTAAATTTCACGCGGGTGAAGCCGCGGTCAAAAGCTAGTAGATAGATAAATCCTTATTTTACAGTTTCTTTCCATGTAACTAAATATAGATAACGAGATACTAGCAGCTGCAATAGTGTGCGTATTACAATGGGAATATGAACGGATCATCGTGGTATTAGGAATTTACTGGAGCAGCTTAATTTTGATCGAAACGAGTTAAACTTAATCTTCCAATTGCGGGACGGGGAAGTATTAAATTATGCTGCGGTATCGAGAGGTTTTTATTTTTCTTGTTAAGAATTTTCTCGACGGATTGCTAGAAGTACTTAACGTATTTAGAACTTGTGACTCATGTTCTAGTAGTTTTTATTCGAGAATTTCGAGATTATGTTCGCTTCGCCACATCCTTATTTTACTAATTGTTAATGATAGCAATATACCCCTACGTATATTACTAGTACTTCTATTGTTAATTATAAAAAATTAAAGGCACTGGTGGTCATGGTCATGGTGTCATGCCAGAATATCAAGAAAAGTTAATGTCTTGAAATGAGGAAAATGTCTTGAAACCTTTTTAATTTCGATGGAAAAAAGCATTTATAATAACATATCCGCTGGTACTGGGAAGACGTGGCGGAAGACAGTCCACCTTTGTTAGAAAAGAGGTAGTAAGAAAAAAGTTGTGCATAAAGTAACACTGATAAAATAAACCCCTATAAAATGCCAGTATTTACCTTGACGTGTCGTCGCCTGAACAAACCCCTATCAAATGATTTCTGAACGTAAGTAGGTACATTTTCTGTTCGTTTGTTTGATCATTAATACCTTTAATGTTCCCGCCAGGTCCCTATGCCAGGAGCGCTTCGATACCTCACAAAGGAACAGCTAAAAGAAATAAGCCATTCCATTTCAATTAAAAATATATTTTTTGAAATTTTTTAAGATTTTCAGAAAAGTGTTAGCCAAAATTCTTTGACCAGATACCTAGTAAAAAAATCTTTCATTACCAAAATTACAAATTACAGCTTACTAGTAGTCCTCAAACTAGGTAATCCTGTATCATGGGGACATAAAGCGTAAGTGCTGAATAATAACCTTTCTGAAGCTTTTAAGGTCGACATCAACGCAAGTTCAATACGTTGAATGAATATTCAAATCTCTAATCGTTGCATTTACTTTTTTCTATGAATATGAGGTATAATTTGTCGTACTGTATTGGGCTACAAGTTGTGCTAAACACGACCCAGAGCAATCTTATGTTAACACACATTTTTTTTGGATTAATATTTGTGTATTGATTGATATTTAATTAAGTTTGTAGTTACCTCGTAACCAAATGTTAATGTTCGTAATTTAGTTCGTATTGGTAGAAATTTGTTGATTTTTTTTGGACAGGAGGCAAATAAAATAAAATAGTGTGAATGTACTGGCTGATCTTTGTCGAGCTGTGGTATTATCCCAAAAGAACGTCATCATTTCCGACTAATCCGACGTGTCAAATTAAATTCAAGCTGCGAGTAGGCTTTTATAAGGATTACTTGTGTTCCTGCCAAAGATCTGAGCAACGTACCTATAAAGGCGCGTCAAGCTTTACACTATACGACCACATAGGACCTTATACAGTTGTAATAGACGCTATTTTGCAACAAAAATGTAAAGGCTTACGTATTCTCGATTGTACAATGACGTGTGATACAGTTCAATCTTTACTCTCTGTATGTGGATGAACGGACGTTTGTAAATTATTTTCCTGTAAGTAAACTACTCGACGAATCTTGATGAAACGTTGTAATATTGTATGAGTAGTTAATAGTTTAGGTATCAGGTTTAGGCAAGGCTTTTAGTTGGGCCTTATCTTTCATGAAAATCTATGAGGACGCACTTTGGAAGGTAATTGAAACGAAATTGATACATTTGGCTATATTTCTATAAGCTCTATCTATAAAAGATCACGATAGAGAGTTTTAAAATACTCATTGAACATAATTGTGTGAGCTATTCATAATGCCTTTTACTATGACTTCGCTGGGCTTTGGCGGTCAGTCATTTACATATGAGTTTCAGTTAGAACGAGAGTTGGGAATAGTCCCATTAATGGCAAACACACACTCATTCTGAACACTATAATCCGGGCCTTTTCTAGGCGAGGAGTGAATAGGCACTTACAGGGCAGAAATGTACCATCCTAGACTACATCTCACTTAACACCAGGTGCTGTTTCGGTCAAATACCTGACTTGTCTTCATAAAAAAAAGTTTTGCCCTATTTTGTTTTCACTGGGGAAGACTGGCATTATTCCAATACCAACAGAGTAGGTACAATGCTGTCTCAACTAAAGACGTTGGATTTAAACTGTTTACTTTAATAAGATTCTGTACAAGTGCGTGCAGTCGTTGAAGACCTTAGCCTTTCGGCAGACATCTTGTTTGTGCTGAGTTGCGTCTGCGCTCTCCACGCATGAGCTTCCGAAGTCGCTGACCAGGTTCCTCTGGTCGAGCTGGTGAGCCAGTTGCACTCGTTTTCTGAAAATAACATTAATTTTAGAATTTACCGTACCTAACTTGGTTTGGTGATCATCAAGCACGTTTACGTATTTACATCTGTAACACTTAGTTTGATGATTGTCATCATCATCAGTCTCCACCGTAGGGGCACGGCCCTTTAATAATTTACCGGAGGCAAATAGATATGTACCATCCTAGACTGCATCCCACTTAACATCAGATGCGATTGTGGTTAAATACTTGCCTTGTTGTGCATAAAAAACAGGCTCTGCGCAAACATTTCAAGGAATGACCTTTTTTTCTCCATTTTCTCGCTATCTCAGACATGAGTGATGCGTACATCTATAATATTATTATGTTTATGTATTTATGTGTATGTCTATTACATTTATTTGTATTATGTTATTTATTTTATGTAATCTTATGTAAGTAGGTTTATTATCAAAAATGTAAATTTCTTGCACCGCCTTACTCTTTCTGCATGGCCCGTGGTTGACTGGCAGAGAATGCCATCCGGCATTAAGTCCGCCACAGTGCATTTGTTACTTTGTGTGCTGAAGTATACATAAATAAAAAAAAATAGAGGATTGTCTACACTACCCACGCTGCGCGCTGCACTGGTCAGACATAGAATAAGTATTTGAAATTTTATAGTTGATCCAAAAAACAATTCAGTTAAAGCCTGATGTAAATCGGAAGATAAATCAATCGAAAAAAAATCGGAGTAAAATAAAAAAATCTTACAAGTGTCTTATGGAATAAGCTGAACATCACGTCACACAATTAAGTAGGAAAAATAGTATTTCGTTAAACAGCACTATATTTATACCTAAGTAATGCTGAAATAAGTTCTGAGTTCTCAGAAGCTGAAGGCTTTTGCTTTTGATTCTAGATGAAGTTCGATATTACATTTTTATACCAACTTCTAATTAAAGTTGCTGGTTTCAAAGAACTTCGCCATTTTGCGGCAGATTATTATGTACAAAAGTTATATGTTTTAATGAGAAAATTCCAGTTATATGTTCATAGTTACTGCTAGAAGCCTTTTAATGATTACTCCGAGTTCTTGGTAATTCGAATTTGATTTTGATTGTAATTAATATGTATTCACAAATTCTGCTATAGGCTGGATTGTAATATGAAACTATAGACGCTAGATGATTATGAAAGTTAGAATTCTGTAAATTACAATCTAACCTTAGTTTAATAGCTGAAGCATGAAACTTTTTGTTTAGTCAGTGAGATTGGAATTTATTAATGACTAGCTTTCCGCCCGCGGCTTCGCTATTTGTCTGTCACAGAAAAACTTTATCGCGCGCGTCCGTTTCAAAAACCGGGATAAAACTATCCTATGTCCTTTCCCGGGACTCAAACTATCTCTATGCCAAATTTCATTAAAATCGGTTCAGGGGTTTAGGCGTGAAAGCGAGACAGATAGACAGACAGACCGACAGACAGACAGACAGAGACAGAGTTACTTTCCCATTTATAATATTAGTAGTAGGCGCTCCGCAAGCGTAGGACCGGTCTTTGTGGAAATCCTTGCCTTTGTCCAGTAGTGGACGTCATATCGGTTGAAACGAACAAACAAAGGCGCTCTTCGTATTATGGCTATAACTTATAGTTTTCTTTTCAATTCCTCACCTATAAATCTCCAAATTGATGACGCCATTCGCGGACATTATACCCAGCTTCTTCAGGACACAAAAGATGATGCACGGCTCATCAGACTCTTGGATTTCCACGTGTTTGGCTTTCGGGAACATCTCGTTGAAGCACTGCTGCGCTACCAAGTCGCTGAGTTTGTCGTGGGCGTACATGACTGAGATGCGGGCTTGGGCGATGTATGGAAGCAGCAGGACCAGAAGGATTGAGCCTGGAACAATGGGAGCTTGGTAATGCGGAGGTTCGCTTATCCGATGTCCTTATTACGAGAATGTGAAGTAAATTGGAATTTATATCATGTACAGTACAGACGAAAGCATAACTGTGGCATCTTATGTACCTACCTACTTAGTTATTATGCAAAAAAAGTGTGATGTTTTGTACCATTTGGTATTTCATATACTTCTTAGTTATACAGAGTTGCAGACTTGCAGAGAGGCTACCTCGTTATACATAGGACTTTAGATCAGAGGGCCTAGTGTGAGTTTACATTAAACGCGCTCACTATGAGCGCGTCAAAAATGACATTAAATGTATGACGGATTGTATACAGCGCCCCTGGCTGTTCAAAAACTAAAATTTTCATACATTTTATATGATGTAAACTCACACTCGGCCCACAGTGTTAGTAATTTACACTTATTATTATTCTGTGGTAATACCGTCAGTGTATGTGTGTAAAGTTTTCTTTACCCTAAAAATGCTAACCCAATTTTGATGGCTTCGACGTTTTGACGTTTGAAAACTATGTAGTTTGTTCAGGGAAAGTGTAATTAGCTATACGAAATTTACGTTACAAGTTTGTTTATTGGTATATAGGTACTCTTCGGAATTACTTTACGTATTAGTACACTCAGTAAATAAGACAAGACTGATAATTTTCAACCCAGACGAACTCAGGGTGGCTTGCTAGTATAATATTAGATTTATGTTGTCGGCCGTTTGGTGTAGTGGTTCAGAACGGACTACTATGCCGAGAGGTCCCGGGTTCGATTCCCGGCCGGGCAGAAATTGAAATGATGAATTTTAATATCTGTGACGGGTCTGGGTGTTTTCTATGTATAATGTGCATGTATTTACAAAAAAAAAGTATTTAAGTATCTTTATCCCGTCGTCTAGTACCCATAGTACAAGCTTTGCTTAGTTTGGGACTAGAGGCGCAGTGTAAAATGTCCAAGGATATTTATTTATTTATTTATTTATTATGTAACTAGTTTTTGGAACTTCTCCAGAAAACAGGTAAGCATTCAATACCTTCTAAGTATAGTAACATGGCTATCAAGTTATTTATTTATATTCTCATGAAATTTAAACATGTAATAAAAATCCACAGAACACTTTGATATGCTAAGATATTCATTTTATGCTGAAGTAGCGTTCCTAATCAGAAACTTTTCGTTCACTTTAGTCATACACATAATTTTGGTAACTCAAAGGTTGAATAAAAGAAGCGGGAACTTTGTGTTGTTTATTTACGAAAGTATCAAAAATTCAAAAATATTCTAGTTAACTACCATTCTTCAGGGTCTCTGAAAGAAATCGCGTACAGTTGAGTGCAGTCGTTGAAGACTTTGGCCTTCTTGCAAACATCGTGATCCAAATTCATCCCATTGATGTTCTGTGCACAGGTCTCCCCTACATCTGAGATGAGGATCCTTGGGTCATATCGGTGGATGGCTTGGACTCTTTTGTAGTAGTTCTTGATGTTGATCAGACCGTCGTTGGACATGATCCCGAACTTTTTCAAGACGCAGTGGATGATGCAGGGGATGTCATTCCTGTCTATGTGGAGAGGGTACTGGTATAAGTTCCGAGGGTACATCTCGGTCAAGCATTCGTTGGTGACCTTGTCGCTCTTTTTGTCTCTGGCGTATAGGATGGATATCGACGGCTCCGAGTCCAGGCTTTGCGATAGGAACTTGGTTTTGGCCTCCACCGTGATTAGCGGCAGAATTGTCAAGATGAGTATCTCTGAAAGTATTTAGATAGACACTCTTTATTGCACACAACACTGAACCGACAGTTCCAAAAAAATTGCTAGAAAGCGATGTCGAGTTTTACGCAATTTTGTATTTTGACTCTCTCGCTATATGTACAAATATTTCAGTCTGTAGCAAACGTCTGAAAATAATATATAGTAAACTGATTTAGATTCGCATGTGTTTTGATTATAGTATTTCCATTAGTAAATCATGTTTGCGACTAGGTTTTGAATGTAAAAGACAGTTATTTGAATTTTTTTACTGTATCGAAGGATAAAAGATATAAGAAGAACCAAATGGGCACTTATTTCCGTGGAACATTACATGTCTATAAAATGTATATTCCTAACATTCCCATTTCTAATATATTAGAAACGGGCCAAGTTACTGAGAAATGTACTCGCTCAAAGGGAGTTAATCTTGCGTTCAATTTTAAACTTTAGCACGTCCGTTTAAGATTCAATTCGTGTACACGTCCCAGCTTATAAGCGAACGGTTGCATCGATCTTGCATGTCAAAGGAAGTTGAGCAGTGCATTGCATCTAAATGGATCCTAACGAAAAAGAGGATATGCCATTTTGGACCTCTTTGAGGCGTGAAAAATTTACAATAGTAACTATAATACTTATGAGAGTGACCGTGAGGTCTATTAGAAAGTAGGTATGCTTTGTCACTTTCTGGGGGCGTAGTGTAAGTTTACGTCAAACGCATTCAACATCAACTGCGTTAAAAAAATATAAAATATGAAGATTTTAGTTCTTGAAAGTTTCCGCTAGGGGCGTTGTACAATTCGTCATACATTTAATGTCACTTTTTTACGCAGTCGACATTGAATGCGTTTGACGTAAACTCACTCTACGCCCCCTGTACGATAAAGATTGTATCGATTAATTGTTCAAAAATAACTTTTTTTTTTTATTTATGTGACAGGAGGCAAACGAGCAGACGGATCACCTGATGTTGATATTTATTTAATTTTCAGTAACTATAGTTTTTTAATAAAAAAAATAACGTACCTACCTTATTATGTAACATGACTGTTTATTTTTAACTGACTGTTTATATTACTTACTGAAAACCTGATTTTTCTGTGGCAAGGTTTTTATTTGACTGCTATTTGATGACATATTTTTCGATACAAAATCTTTCTGTCCACCAAACTTAGTCTGATGGTTCTTTCAAACTGATGATTAAAAAAAGCAAAATATTGCAATTTTCATAACTAACGTATTCACGAATCACTCATTCTCTTTCACAGACACTAGTTTCATAAAAACAGTTGTTTTAAAAATATTTTATACCTTTTGTCTATTTCAAAGGAATTAATCAAAAGTCCCATTCTCACTGTTAAAATATTCTTTTGTTGTAAGGAGATTCTTAACGCTTTCTCCCCTCGCGATAACATAGTAGCGAATTCTTAAAGAAATGGATTTGTTTTCTGAAATATTTCCATTTTACATTTGCATTTTGCTTGAGAAAAATCTGTTCTTTTGTTGGATTTTTTCTCTGTTATAAAACAAGTGAACGCTCGCGGCTGTTGGAGTTTGTATTCTGCCTAATTCGGAGACCATATTTAGACCATTGTTCTAAAAATAGTATGTTAGGTAACAAAGAATATAAAGGGCCATCTTAGAAAAAAGTTAAACACCCGTTGAACACTGATTTAAAATGTGTTAAGTGTCACCTGGTGTTAAGTGAGATGCAGTCTAGGCATTTCCATAGTAAATGTCATTTTAAATAAGTTTAACGCGATTTTAACTTTTTGTAATAAGGCTCAAGGGTTGTCACTTAAAATAGTCTTTCAAATGAATACTTTGTCTTAACTTTGACAGTAAAAAATACATTAAAAACTTACTTTCCATGTTAACGTAAATTAGTTTTTCACAAAGGACAATTAAAACTCATTCTAGCACAGTCAAAGTGGAGTTGCTCAACCAAACTGGTATAATTTTCGTTGTCGGTCCTGAAAAGGTTTGTTTAGGTATTTTCGGAACTATGTTTTATATACCATTTGGTTTTGAAACAATCGCCATTGTTCGTAAATAGCGATAAGCTACAAGCTGTGGTTTAGTACATTTTTTTCTAGCAGGTGTTGATAAAAATTGTTGATGACAATTATTATGTAAGATAGACAGGTGGTTCTCTTGTCAGTTTGTCTAGAAATATCTTTATTGGAAACATAATTTGCCATATTGTGCTAAATAAGTTGTTGAAAGGGGGATTAGATGACTGTTTTATAGTAATCTCAAAATCGAGGGCCAGTTCAATCGAAGATTCAAAAGATAGTATTTAGTTGTCATTTCTTTTTCTGTTATGAATGTAACCACTAAGGTCATTCTGGTGTTAGATATAATGATTTTTAAGATAACATATCTCATTTGGAACGATAATTAGCTTAGCGTGACCTCTAATAACGGGCAAAAAAGTCGAGTTTAGATAGTTAAACTTATAATTCAGACACGTAAGCTATAAATCACTAATATCACAATTCCCCCAGGTATTTCAATACCTATCCGCCATATTTGTGTTCGACACAACAAAGTAGATTTAAAATTCAAGTTTGCCCCTACATTTTCATATCCAAAGTACAGTCGCCCAAACATGTTTTATTTTCAACCTTATTTCGGTGGGGTACAGCGATATAAAAATTTCGGGATCCCTGTACATACCTTTTCTAGGGAAAGCTATCAAGTCGACGTGCCCCGTGAGAAATCATCGGAGTTAAAGAAGATGAATGTGCGAGCTCTGTTGAACCAATCTCGGCGAAATGCACAAGTTCTATGATTTGTTGGACAAGATGTATGTTGTAAACATTTTCATTTTGTTTGGGATTTTCCAGTGTGATGTTAAAAATAGTTTTTAATATTGCAAGTCTGCGTTAGATCACAAGCTAAGAGACGAAAATTCGACTTCTGAAGGAAGACATTTTACTTTTTACAAGTTTTTTTAGAGAGAAATAACGTTAGATTGAAATAACATTTCGTCAAATTAGAAAAATAGTTGACGAAAATATTTTGTTTTAAACTAACTTAAAATATACAATCTGCTTTAGAAGAATATTTTGTATGCTTATTGTACATAATACCACAGAATAATAATAAGTGCTACGTACAGAAGTTTTACTTCGCGAAGGTATTTAAAAAAATGTATGCTCAATGTCATTAACAATATGGTGTAATTTAGCCTGTCTCAAGAGTCAAGCACCGNTAGTAGCCGAATATTCGTGGCATGTCTAATTTCCATATTAAAGCTCAATTTAAATAAGTGTTCAATGCGCGTTTAATTCTTTGTAATAAGGCCCAAGGTTTTTTGCATAAAATGGGTTAGACTTTCGAATGAACTTTACTTTGTCTTAACTTTGACAGTAAAAAATACAATAAAAACTTACTTTCCATGTTAACGTAATTTAGTGTGTCACAAAGAATAATTAAAACTCATTCTAGCACAGTCAAAGTGGAGTTGCTCAACCAAACTGGTATAATTTTCGTTGTCGGTCCTGAAAAGGTTTGTTTAGGTATTTTCGGAACTATGTTTTATATACCATTTGGTTTTGAAACAATCGCCATTGTTCGTAAATGGCGATAAGCTACAAGCTTTGGTTTAGTACATTTTTTCTAGCAGGTGTTGATAAAAATTGTTGATGACAATTATTATGTAAGATAGACAGGTGGTTCTTTTGTCAGTTTGTCTAGAAATATCTTTATTGGAAACATATTTGCCATATTGTGATAAATAAGTTGTTGAATGACTGTTTTATAAAAATCTCAAAATCGAGGTTCAGTTCAATCGAAGATTCAAAAGAAAGTATTTTATTGTTATTTCTTTTTCTGTTATGAATATAACCACTAAGGTCATCATAGTTCTGGTGTTAGACATAAAAAAAAATTAACATAACTCATTTGGAACGGTAGTTGGCTTACACTCGTATTGACAAACGATGCTTGCTTAAGTGAAGCAGTAAATCGAACGCACAGCGATGAATAGAGCTCTGTAATCGGTTCGTTTGTGACCCTGTGAGTCCACGCGCACTGTGAGACCTTATAGAATACGGGCCTGAGCGTCCCCTTAAATAACGGGCAAAAAAGTCGAGTTTAGATAGATACGTATTGTAACTTATAATTCAGACACGTTAGCTATAAATCACTAATATCACAATTCTCCCAGGTATTTCAATACCTATCCGCCATATTTGTGTTCGACACAACAGAGTAGATTTAAAATTCAAGTTTGCCCCTACATTTTCATATCCAAAGTACAGTCGCTCAAACATGTTTTATTTTCGACCTTAAGTCGGTGGGGTACAGCGATATAACAATTTTGGGGTGCTGTACATACCTTTTCTAGGGAAAGCTATCAAGTCGACGTGCCCCGTGAGAAATCATCGGAGTTAAAGAAGATGAATGTGCGAGCTCTGTTGAACCAATCTCGGCGAAATGCACAAGTTCTATGATTTGTTGGACAAGATGTATGTTGTAAACATTTTCATTTTGTTTGGGATTTTCCAGTGTAATGTTAGAAATAGTTTTTAATATTGCTAGTCTGCGTTAGATCACAATATCACGTGCTAAGAGACGAAAATTCGACTTCTGAAGGAAGACAATTTACTTTTTACAAGTTTTTTGAGAAATAACGTTAGATTGAAGTAACATTTCGTCATTTTAGATACATTGTTGACGAAAACATTTTGTTTTAAACTAACTTAAAATATACAATCTGCTTTAGAATAATATTTTGTATGCTTATTGTACATACTACGTACTTTATACACTTTCAGAAGATTCTCTAGAAGTTACCTTATATTTAGTCCTACAGGGCAACTTTGGCTCAAAACAAAAAAAGATTTAATTTCACACCTCTTCATAGCAATGTCTACAGGTCAATTATTACATAGCATTACTGACGTCATTTTTTTTAATTGGTCGCAAGATTTGCTCAATTTCGATACTTTTTTGTTAAACCAAAGTCGCCCGTTATGGCTTTAGTAATCCGCAAATACGTTACGTACCTATTTTTTAATTTTATACTTCATCAGTCTCTTTATAAACTTTAATTCACTTGTCTGCCGTCGGTTAAGATGTTTCAAGCATAAAGAGGAACTCTACCATTGTCCGGGATACAAAAAGACAAATGGGATTATCTCCAGAAAATCCTTTTATAGGGTACACAATAAACTACCAAGTATGTAGACAGGCTACTCCCAGTTGTATATTCAAGTAGAATAAGAGCTATTTTTGCGGTGCTCTGTCCTTTGGTTAGGAATATGACGTATCCAAGAATCTTAAAAACGGTTGGGAAATGTAGTTATAACAATTTAAAATTGTCTTCTCAGTACTTGCCATAAGTTTGTCGCGAAGCGTTGATAGAGTCCAAAAGATAACCTAAGGAGACATGTGAAGAGCCCCTTAGAGCTAACTTTTTTATGATCTTGTTCATAAGTGTTTTTTGGTCAAATTTGAATAAAGAATTTTCATCGTCATTTTCAAAATAAAAAGGAAAGGTAGGTATTATTCCCTTTCTACGTATGACGAATTAACGAATTTAGGTAAGTTGGATTATAGAGCATTTTTATATGTCCCAATCCCAATATAATTTTTTGCCTTAACCCCACCCACATCATAAATACTTTTATTACAAAATACCTACGTAAGTTATTTATAGCATGTTAAGATTATTTCTCTATCGTACTTACACGTAAAAGTATCAAAGAATCCCCAAATACCGCGTAATTCCAACAAACCAATACCTCACATTCTATTAGAAATCTTTCAAAAGAAACGTCTTGTTCCATCAGACTTTATTATTTTATTGCAAAATAGCACCTATTTTCAACGATATAAGATGTCATATCTACCTGTACCTAAATATCTACGAGATTTATTTTTGACTAGCGGCCGTCCGCGACTTCGTACGCGTGGATCCCGTTTTACCCCCTTAGGGGTGACGTCTCGTAAAATCCTTTCTTAGCCGATGCCTACGTCATAACATCTACCTGCATGCCTAATTTCAGCCTGATCCGTCCAGTGGTTTGGGCTGTGCGTAGATAGATCACTGTGTCAGTCAGTCAGACACCTTTGAGTTTGTTTATATTTTGATATTGAATAAATACTTTCACTATAGATACAAACTTTTCTTTTATCCCGAGAAAAGTATCGACTTTCTCGGGAATTCGCACCTACGCAGTTAAATGTGCCTTCGTATGTTTCATAGGTTTTTCTGTCTCTTATGGTACGTCCAGACTGGGCGAATTTGCTCTGCTCTTGAGTGAGCAGGATGTTGAGTTTGCCGCGCGAGCAAGTTCGCCCAGTCTGGACGCACCATTATATGACGGAAAATAATCTTTTAGCAGTTTTTATCAATATTTCATAGAAAAACTTCAATAGGTTTTCATAGGAAATTCGTGATAAATGTGTTTTTGTTGTTCATAGAATCTATATTATATCACAAACATAAAAAACTATATCCGTCTTTTTGTCCTTGTTTGTTCACACTATGTCCGTTCCGAGCACCTTACCATCACCATCGTCATCATCATTTCAGCCACAGGACGTCCACTGCTCCTTCAATGACGTGGTTCTGAAACCTGGCCTTTTACTATAGGCCTTATAAGGAATCTCAAAGTTACACAGCGTGCTTTGGAGAGGCTATGCTCGGTGTTTCTTCGATCGAATCAGCAATGAGGAGATCAGTAAACGAACCAATTATAATAATACTCAGTACTCACCAAAATATCTTACTTCTAAGATCTTGACACAGCCGTAGGAGCACCCTTTAATTATCGTCCAACAATTGTTGTATAGTGTACAGCAATACTTTCTTCAATAAGCAAAACCCTCTACATGGCTGTTTTTTCGTCGTGGTTTGTTCAGTGGTGGTTGTGGTGGGTCTGGGGTAGTAGCAACAGGATGCACCGTAGAGTAATAAAACAATCACAACCAGAACGATTTGCCTTTGAGAGCGCGGCATCTCTTTGGAAGCATTATCTGAAACAAAAAATGGGTTAATTTCATTGTCATTGGTAAATCACTGCAGGGCACATAGTACACAGAGCAATGGGGTAGCTAGGTTCTGGAGTGGAGGCCGCGTAACGGCAAGCACAGCGTAGTTAGGACGTCCACTCATGAGGCGTTAGATGAAGGATGTGTTCTGTGTTCAGCCGTAGACGTTCTGAGGCTAAAATGATGAATTCGATTCGTTTTCAAAGCAATCTATTTTTATTTGCTATGTTTTGTGTATTAGCAAACACCGCTTAGAACAGTAGCAGAAAAGATAGCACTTGTTTTTGTATAAAAGTTTTTGCAAATCGGATGCAATTCATTTATCCGTACTTAATGATTTATAAATAACATTGTTTCTACTTCGCACTGATTTATTTAGACTCTCAGTCTAACACACATACTGTTTCAGACATCAATTAGCCCTATCTAGACCAATGTAGTTTCAAGACCACGTCCTAGTTAGTACCTCAACCACGCTACTAATATCCAACCACGCTACTAATATGTACAATTACGTCATACAATCCTGCTATTCAACTAGTTAGCGCCCATACGCTTCAGTTACATTCATGAGATGCACACAATATTAACTGCATTAGAACTTGCTTATTGTATTAGACGCCTCCCGCTTAATATTCTCTGGTAGTGATTGGGTAGAGCTAATTATCTAATTATTCAATGTCTGCAGCAGTTAAAAGTAATTAACAACTCGAAGTTTGATCTTTTTAAAGCTCAAAAGAGCTTTTTGAAGACTACAATGGATGGAATTTATAAATACATGTTTCAGCTAAACGCTTCTCCGAAAATAATATTTCGACGAATGTTTCGCTGAAGCGAATAAAAGGTGCAATTCAGACTGATGCAAGATAAGTAATTTAAATTGCAGTAATATAAGAGTATTGAATATAAATGAATATCTCAAAAGAGGTCGCTAAATATAGAAAATCAATTCAGAATAGTCTCATTTACAGAAAATTTTGAGATCATTTCAACATGAAAATGGACGGCACCTAGTAACTCTTACTAATTTGTTTTATTCCATTACTAATAAACTCCGATGTGTTTCAGAAACTTCTCATTAGCTCCCTGATTCGTTATTTATTTTCTTGTTACATACAGAGTGGAGTCACGAACTCGACGCTAACCAAATGGAGTGAAAAAGGGAATTAAGCAAAAATGAGTATTCAAGACACACTCCGNTTACATTGAACTTTTTTAAGGGGGGAGTGATGTAGCGTCAGCGTACACTGCATTTGTTTATTAGACAAAACACAGTAGGTCGCGCGTCACGACTGACGCACATCTTATTAGTAGGTATATAAGCAGTTAATAATTAATAAACTACGCTCTTGATTATCGCACACGCATCCAGCTGTTTCATTTGTCGTCTCCCTGCTCAGGAGCCAAAGAATATTACATGACTAACATAAAAAGCTAAATCCGTCTTTTTGTCCTTGTTCGTTCACACTATGCCTGAGCACCTAACCAGATACCTAGCCCTTAGTTTAAAATGCCAAACTGCTTAATAGTAAAATCATCATCATAATCATCATTTCAGCCACAGAAATTCACATCATCCACTGCACCTTCAGTGATATGTTTAGGAAACCAGGCCTTTTACTATAGGCCTTATAAGGGAGCTCAAAGTTACCAGCGTGCTTTGGAGAGGCTATGCTCGGTGTTTCTTCGATCGAATCAGCAATGAGGAGATCAGTAAACGAACTAACAGTATCAGCAGTAACTCCACTTTTTGGCAAAACTATAATGAGCTCTATCGTATGTGCTGACAGGCGTTTTTGTAACAGCAAATAATTGGAGTTACTGTCGATATCGCTAGCTAGTACGGCAGAGTATTACTCGCCAAAGTATCTTACCTCTAAGATCCTGGCACAGTAGGATCACCCTTTAATTATCGTCCAACAATTGTTGTATAGTGTACAGCAATACTTTCTTCAATAAGCAAAACCCTCTACATGGCTGTTTTTTCGTCGTGGTTTGTTCAGTGGTGGTTGTGGTGGGTCTGGGGTAATAGCAACAGGATGCACTGTACAGCAGTATAACAATCACAACCAGAATGAATTGCCTTTGAGAGCGCGGCATATCTTTGGAGGCATTATCTGAAACAAAAAATGGGGATTCCATTCAGCGGTAACTGCCACACGGCAGGACACATAACACGCAGAACTGACAGCAGCACAGAGAAGGACGTCAATCCACAAGGCCACTTACCTACAACTGGCCAAATTGGAAAACATTAGAAGGGCCAGGTTCAGCTGTGGACGTCCTAAGGCTAAAATGATGAATTCACCTTTGTTCGTCACATGACAGTCAATCGAACCTGTTTTCTTGCAAACAAAGCAATAAATTTTTGCTTGCAATGTTTTGTGGACAATAATTGTAACTCTACCTATACAAGTTTTTACAAATCTTAATCACTCATACAAATGAAACTACTCCCACTTCGGACCGATTTTGCTCAGACTCCCAGTCTAACCACTACTTAATGATCTAACACACCGTGTTTCAGACATCAATCAGTCTTATGTACCTATGTAGTTTCAAGACCACGTCCTAGTTAGCACTTCAACCACGCTCCTAATATGTATAATTACGTCATGCAATCCTGCTATTCAACTAGTTAGCGCCCATACGCTTCAGTTACATTCATGAAATGCACACAATATTAACTGCATTAGAACTTGCTTATTGTATTAGACGCCTCCCACTTAATATTCTCTGGTAGTGATTGGGTAGAGCTAATTATCTAATTATTCAATGTCTGCAGCAGTTAAAAGTAATTAACAACTCGAAGTTTGCTCTTTTTAAAGCTCAAAAGAGCTTTTTGAAGACTACAATGGATGGAATTTATAAATACATGTTTCAACTAAACGCTTCTCCGAAAATAATATTTCGACGAATGTTTCGCTGAAGCGAATAAAAGGTGCAATTCAGACTGATGCAAGATAAGTAATTTAAATTGCAGTAATATAAGAGTATTGAATATAAATGAATATCTCAAAAGAGGTCGCTAAATATAGAAAATCATTCCAGAATAGTCTCATTTACAGAAAATTTTGAGATCATTTCAACATGAAAATGGACGGCACCTAGTAACTCTTACTAATTTGTTTTATTCCATTACTAATAAACTCCGATGTGTTTCAGAAACTTCTCATTAGCTCCCTGATTCGTTATTTATTTTCTTGTTACATACGGAGTGAAGTCACGAACTCGACGCCAACCAAATGGAGTGAAAAAGGGAATTAAGCAAAAATGAGTATTCAAGACACACTCCGTCTGGGCCTACCTACAAGTAACAAATTTAGTAATGTTCCCTAGAGTTATGTTTCTTTGGACCCCTTATATTATTTTGGTATAACTTTTAAATTAATTAAGTTGATACTTTTTTACTTTTTCAGCTACAGTCAGTGCATGAATGAGCATGTCATCCACATAAATTTAATATTTAAAGCATCTTCCAAAACACACAATAACAAATGAATACAACATTTCCAATACTACATTTCCAATTGTAATGAAGTATTTCCGCAAAAAATATGTAATACTTCTATTAATATGTAAATAAACCTTACATCCAATCCAATCCCAGCTTCGTGGCTTTCTATTTTAGCTCGTTAGTCCGTTAGACACTTTTTTAGATGCTCCAAGAATTTATATTGGATTTGCTCGACTTCCTAATTTCCGGCGCGAATAGCGTTTCCCAGAGCTGTCACGGATTTGGCGAATATTAAAAAGATTTCGAATTCGAATTTCGAATCCCTGTCGGTTCGATTCGAAACTTTGATGGGAAATGACGTTTGAAGGTTGAACGAATGACATAACGCAATTTTGGTTATCGCTCGCATCAGTGATTGTGCGTTTATATTTTGATGATGATGTTTTGGATTGATATCTAGAGGAATTAACTGGTGTGATTTTATGTAATGATAATTTCAACCATAATAATGTTATGGGCACTTAAATTTTTAAACAAAATATGTAGCGTAGGCGAAGTAAAAGAGCTGTAAAAACAACAATTTGTAGGTTTCAGCTTTTTTTAAGTTTTTAGGCATTAATTTTGTGAAATGTATTAAAGATAGATAACATTCTTCGCCGTTATTTTTGCAAGAAACAATAATTGTTTCGATGCAATAAATAAAATGGGGAGCTATCCAACAGTTCAACCTTCATGGTTAACCAAACCGAAGGCAATACAAGCTGTCGTTCTTTACGA
Source organism: Ostrinia furnacalis (assembly GCF_004193835.3). Classification (NCBI taxonomy): domain Eukaryota; kingdom Metazoa; phylum Arthropoda; class Insecta; order Lepidoptera; family Crambidae; genus Ostrinia; species Ostrinia furnacalis. The sequence continues at coordinate 301,713 of NW_021132101.1, read as the reverse complement.
CTGACACATGTTTACAATACAAAGTCTTCGTTAAACTTGAGGTGACTGAGATAAATAGCCTGTCTGAAGAAACAATTAAAAACTTGTTTCATTTTGTTAATTACGGCTTGCAGAGGGCGCTGTTTGCGCTGCTCCATACAAATTAGTTTTGACAGCGTACTGCTTGAGAAATTAGTGTAGCGTTGCAAGGAATAGTATAAAATATCGATAGTCTATACTGTCTTGACCTTGAAAAATAGTAACAATTCATTGATAGTATTGATTAAAACTATCAAACAGTAATAATAACTATCGATTGTATCATTTGTATCTAAATTCTATAGAATAGATACTATCATCAATAGTCATACAAACTACATATTGGTTATCGATATCGATACGGAATACTATTCAACTCTGTACAAGACATCTGTCTAAGAAAGTCAAAATACAATAAAAAAACACCAATCTCTAGTAGCCAACTAACAGATTTGAAAAAAAATCTATCGATATTATGATTATTTTTGCGATCAACTATCGAAAATCAAATTATCGATAGTTTTGAAACTCTATTACAGTCGGGGAGTTCCCGAGGGCGCGACGGGAATCAATTGGACATGGAAAGCGGGAAAGAGGTTAGTGTCTATTTGTGAGTTCTTATTGAATGTTGCAGAAGTAATGAGGATGGTACGAGGGTGCTAAAAGATTTTGATCAACGCAGGACAGGTTTTTAAACCAGATGGTCGGATAAAAAATTGAATTACTAGTAATGTGCCATAAGGTGAATAGGAAGGCTGGCTGGATGCAGGCCGCCACCAACCGGCCATTGTGGAAATCATAGCATAGTTCAGCAGTGGACGTCCTATGGCTGAAATGATGTTGATGATGATGGTGAATAAAATGATGAAGGTGAACAGACGACCTCATTAAAGTACCAATCGACCAATCTGGAAATCATCGGGGAAGGCGTAGTCCTGTTGCTGAAATGATGAAGCTATTTGCTGAAAATAGTCGAATACTTATGAATTTATATTTTTTATATTGATTGTGACATAAGCCAAGAAATTGACCTTTCATCATCATCATAATTTCAGCTACAAGTCTTCCACTGCTGAAAAAAGGCCTCCCTCAATTGAATCTTAATTAGCCTTTAGTAGAAATATATTAAAATATAAAACACAATTTCATTCGGAAATACTTACGCTGAAAAGTACACGCATCCATCAATTAATTAATGGTTCTTAAATGATACATTATGATCAGTTGGATATTACTGAAACATTTTAAGAGACACGAAATGCTTGGAATCATTGGAATAAGGTAATTGATTGATGATGTAGAAATACGTAATGGAATCTTATGTAATCTGCTGTCATAATTTATATTTAACATTAGGTATTATAAATAAGTTCTACATAATATGTGTGGGCGTAGGTAGCTCACAGTAATACGTTATATTCTAGGCGCTATGAAAGTCTCCTACAGAGCGAACGTACCCTAACTCTTTATTTTTAAATGAATTTTGGTAAAGATATCTATGAACTTTCAGATGATTTCTCTATCTCGCAAATAGATGTACAATTTGTGACAGACTAATATAGAAGTTAAATAATAATCACCTTATGAGTGGTCTTAGGCACATCTAAGGTTGCATGCCTAGTTCGTTCGTTCGTTTCAGCCGAAAGACGTCCACTGGTGGACAAAGGCCTCCCCCAAGGATTTCCACGGTTAAACAAAGTGGAAATAGATCGATATTTACAAAATCTCTGTAGGTTCTTCTTAGACTGATTAAGGGCTGATTTTTCAATCGTCAGATATCTTTTAATTGAAGAATAACCTTGTCATTTTGACATATTTCCCATACTAAAACTGTCAATGTGTTTCTTCAGTTAAAAGTTATCCAACGAATAGAAAATCAGCCCTTAGTCCTTTATACGATTTAATTTCCCTCATACATAAACTCTTTATTTTGTAAATGTTTGTTGTGATACAGTCTCATTCAGGCATTTCCCTTTAATAATTAACTTTTTATATCCCCTTAAAATTGTGGGATCCATTTTCCGGCCTGTTTCCTCTTTATTAACATTATAATGAGGTTTTTGTAATCTTCTGTAATCCTAGGTTACGTCCCAAAACAAAATATATTCATTTTGTTACTTGTAAACCCCTTTGCTACATGTTTTATCGGTTCAAGGTTGACATATGTTTTTACTTTAACTAAAATCTTAATTTTAATTCAAAATCAATAATGGCTTTATTTACCACCCACATTGAAAACATAGTTAGCAACCTAAAATCTTTCAACAATTAAAATTCTAAATCACGTAGGAGAGAGCAACGCGTAAACCGATAGCGCCGCGCTCTCTCTGAAATTAAAAATGCCCAAATAAAAAAAAAATGGCTTTATTTGTTACAGTAGTCCTACAATGCTCTCAAGGAATGTCTCATTATTTTTAATTGAAAGACAAAAGTGAACTTTGGTAGAGTGAGCTTTGAAAATAAATAAATATCCTTGGACATTTTACTATGGGTACTAGACAACGGATATAAACATACTTAAATACTTTTTTTTTGTAAATACATACTTATTATACATAGAAAACACCCAGTCCAATACAAACAAATATGTTCATTGTTCATGCACACAAATGTTTGTACTGTGCGGGAATCGAACCCGCTACCTCCGGAATCTCCGGAATAGTAGTCCGTTTCGAACCATTACACCAAACGGCCGACTATTCAGTTGTGGGTATGTATTTTACATGCCTTTTTACATAATAGGTAAATAAGGTTAGACGATGGTAAGTATGTCTTAGAAGACGCGAAGCAAGAAAAATATGTAGTCTGTCGGCTGTACAACAAATTAAATCAACATTTGAGATCTGCGAGCAAGGTCTTCGAATTCAAGGGTTAGGAATTTGAATTAAGCACTTAGGTTTGCAATATAAAACGATACCCAGTATCAAACTACCAATAAGTAGAAGCCTGACATCGGTTGAATTTCAATACCTAAACCGTTCGCAGGGCTGGATCTATTTTTAACTCCTACCCCTACGCAAATTATTGAGTTTGAAGAGTTTTTTTATTGCCGTTCTGCCCCCGATAGTTGAAAAGGCGCAGCTAAGGCTGGGTTGCACCATCTTACTTTAACTTTAACAAACGTTAAAAACATAACCCTCCTTCTGGCGCAGTCGGGTAAAAAGCTGTCAAACTGCATACAAAAAACACCGGTTATAGTTATAGCTTCGCAATATAGGTACAAAACTTTTACTATTTCCTATTTTAAGTATTATCTATTCTCTCTCTTTTCACTTTCTGTTTTCTACCAAGAGATGCAGAAGTTTTTAGAAGATCTAAATTTTTTATGCATAACAAGGCAGGTATTTTATTACCACAATCGCACCTGGTGTTAAGTGAGATGAAGTCTTGTAATTCATTAACTCAGACAGTATTGTTATTTCAGCAATCCTTAGTGACTAAAATTCACGAAATTATGCAGTTTCGTATCACCCTCGAACCCTTTTCGAGAAACCAAGGTTTGCTATTTGCAAAAAATATTGGTCCATCCTGTATATTTCTTAGAAGATTTCGTATTTTTCAACAAACATGTATTCTTCTTACGAAATGCTTCAGTACCGCCAGCAGGCAATTATCGAAACGCCGTTCTGGTCGGATAAGCACATACATGAGTAACAAGCCGTTAGCGGAGGATCTCCGTCTTCATTTGTCCGCATTACTTATTCTGCAGGAGAAGCGTACAAATTTCTTGCGGAGAAAACAATTAGACTGAGAGATTATTCCGTATGTTTAATTTTGTATTTTGTATGGCTCATGGATATGATTCGGTTTTTAGATCTTGGATCTTTGTTGATAAAATCTCTGGTTTTATTATGTTTGGTAATTTATACCTTTATTAACTATGTACTTAATTGATTTCTTTGTCTTTCGTGGTGAACCCACTCGTAACACAAGCATTATTTAGCTTACCACGAGGGGTAAACAGGATTACTAGTAATTTGTATTTACAAATTGCTAATATCATTTAAAAAATGCTTTGCGGGTCGAGAGTTACGCCCAAATTCTCAGATCTCACAGTGCGCGTGAACGCAAAGGGTGACACATGAACCAATCACAGAGCTCCATTCAACGCTGTGCTGTCATATTTTGCTGCTTGACTTAAGCAAGCATCGTTTGTGAATACGGGCGTAAGACTATGAGTCGCTATACTGAAATGTCCTTACTAAACAGGGTCTCCACTGCAGAAGCACGACTCTATCTAATTTACCAGAGGCGCAGACAATATTGGAAATTTTTAAGAAACTCATGATCTATTCTGTTATTATTATTATATATTCCATTTGGGGGAATTGCCAGTACTCGCCACGCTTGGCAGGCGGGTTGGCGAGGCCGCGTACCGGAAAACGCAGCGTGAGACGTCCACCTACAAGGTGGACCGACAACATCGTAAAGGTAGCAGGGAAGCGCTGGACGCAGGCCGCTACCAATCGATCAACGTGGAAAGCATTAGGGAAGGCCTATGTTCAGCAGTGCCACGGCAGGTATGCATGTTATTATGAAACATATTTTTGCAGATGATATATTGTAATAAGATCATGAAAGGTTGCCGTAATCTTTTCGTGGGAACACAGCCGTCAAAATTGCGGTTCTTAGACCATATTTATCACTGTTTTTAATAAACGCCCAGCTATTTATACACAATACGTCTCCCGGTAATCCTAATAGGCACGGAATGTTTTTTGTTATTGCGCCAATATGAACAGGCTGAGGATACTGTGAGGAGCGAAGAAGAGACTAATCCCCGTTTTCACCATCAATCCCTAATTTTTAAGTGACCCCTTTGTAAACAAAATTGTTGCTGTTTGTTACCATAGGGGTAACTTAAAAATTGGGGATTGATAGTGAAAACAGGCATAAGCCGCTGGTTATGGGTTGAAACTTTAACCATGGAAAAGTGAGTTCAAATTGTAATATTTGTTGAACTTTAACATTTTTAATTTATTTACAATAAAAACTAGAAAGTTTTATGTGTCTACTGCAAACTTCAGCACAATGGAGTTGGCTGGTTTGCGATTTGAGGTATCAATAGGTCAATTACTATTGACTAATAATCAATTACTATTGACTGGTTGAGAGTTGAATGTGAGTTTACAGTCTGAAAAAAAAACATCATCTGGGATATTCTTAGGGGTCACCAGCTTTTCACTAACACAAATTATGGTGGCCATAAGATAGAATCCCATAAAAGGCTTAACGGAGTCGAATCGCTACATGCTATGAATAAGCCTTCAGCTTTATCCGCAGACGATTTGCCGTCGTTTTGTTCCGGGAAGCTTTTTGTAAGCTCCAACTCATTATTCGCACATAAGCTTTGGCGGAATTTATCCAGTTAGCTCCGGGCATAGAGCAAGCAGTCACCATTTTTGTAAGAAATTTCTGTATTATTACTGTATATTACGCCATGCTATTTTTCTTCCTATCTTATCTTACTAATCCTACTAAAATGAAAATTGGTGAGGATGGAAAAATACTTTTGTTACTTTTCCACGCAAAAACTACTGAAACAAACTGTACAGAATAATATACAGGCTGTAATTTATAAGGGCCTTAAGTAAGTCGGTATTTCTGTGACAAACTGAATTTCATACGGACGAACCCATCATCATAACAATTAGTGCTTTTTCTTGCTTTTTCATCAAGGCATTGATTTCTTGACGTCGTTGATCCTTCAATCGGGATTTACCGATGAGTGAGACATGCGTATAACCTTTGTATATTTATGTCACTTTTTCGAACTCCTATGTTCTTCTGATTAATTTCGTTGCGGGTCCAATGACAGTTTAACTTTCCCCGGGGACAAACTTAAACTTCATTGGTTGGGTTTTTATGACGGTCAAGCTGTAGATTCTGGCTACACAGGAGTTGCAGTGGTGGGAACGAGAGGTGGGAATAGTCCCGTTTCCTAGGTCTCTTTACTGAGTTTCACCAAAGTTTTTTGTAAAATCAAATTAAATCGTTATACAAAAACGTACCAATTGTAACTGAACCTCCAGCTGGATTCAGGGGAGCGTGTAATTCGTTTAACCGATATTAAAGAGCCAAACAAAAGCTTGGATACTGCTCACTGGGTGAAATGATTGGTCCACACCCCGATTGTCAATTTAAATCGGATTAGACTNTCCTTTAATTTAAAGTATCTTCCAAGACACACAATAACATGTATAGGTAATAAAATCTTCATTACAATTGGAAATGTATTTCCGCAAAAAATACTTCTATTAATATCTAAATAAACCTTACATCCAATCCAATCCCAGCTTCATGGCTTTCTATTTTAGCTCGTTAGTCCACTAGACACCTTTTTAGATGCTCCAAGAATTTATATTGGATTTGCTCGACTTCCTAATTTCCGGCGCGACTAGCGTTTCCCAGAGCTGTCACGGATTTGGCGAATATTAAAAAGATTTCGAATTCGAATTTCGAATCCCTGTCGGTTCGAAACTTTGATGGGAAATGACGTTTGAAGGTTGAACGGATGACGTAACGCAATTTTGGTTATCGCTCGCATCAGTGATTGTGCGTTTATATTTTGATGATGATGTTTTGGATTGATATCTAGAGGAATTAACTGGTGTGATTTTATGTAATGATAATTTCAACCATAATAATGTTATGGGCACTTAAATTTTTAGCGTATGTAGCGTAGGCGAAGTAAAAGCGCTGTAAAACAACAATTTGTAGGTTTCAGCTTTGTTTAAGTTTTTAGGTATTAATTTTGTGAAATGTATAAAAGATAGATAACATTCTTTGCCGTTCTTTTTGCAAGAAACAACAATTGTTGTTAATTTCGATGCAATAAATAAAATGGCGAACTATCCAACAGTTCAACCTTCACGGTTAACCAAACCGATATAAGGCAATACAAGCTGACGTTCTTTACGACTGACACATGTTTACAATACAAAGTCTTCGTTAAACTTGAGGCGACTGAGATAAATAGCCTGTCTGAAGAAACAATTAAAAACTTGTTTCATTTTGTTAATTACGGCTTGTAGAGGGCGCTGTTTGCGCTGCTCCATACAAATTAGTTTTGACAGCGTACTGTTTGAGAAGTTATGGTAGCGTTGCAAGCAATAGTATAAAATATCGATAATTCTATCGATACTATCCACGATGTTTACGAATATCCTTGAAAAATAGTAACTATTAATCGATATTATCGATTAAAATCTATCAAACAGTAATATTAATAACTATTTATTAAACGATACATCGATGGTATCTAAATTGAATAGTTTAGATATTAAAGATGGTTTTACCTATCATCAATATTAGTCATGCAATCTGTTGGTTAACAGAATACTATTCCACACTCTTAAAAACACACTTGTCTAAGAAAGTCAAAATACAATATGTATAAAAAACTCTGGTAACAAACTAGCAGATTTGAAAACAGATATATCGATATTGTGATTATTTTTGCGATCAACTATCGAAAATCAAATTATCGATAGTTTTGCAACTCTATTACAGTCAGGGACTTCCCGAGGGCGCGATGGGAATCAATTGGACATGGAAAGCGGGAAATAGGTTAGTGTTTATTTGTAAGTTCTTATTAAATGTTGCAGAAGTAATGAGGATGGTACGAGGATGCTAATAGATTTTGTTCAGCGTAGGATGGGTTTTAAGCCAGATGGGATAAAAAACATTGTGAATTACTAATAATGTGCCATAAGGTGAACAGACGACCTCGTAAGTACCAGCGGCCAATCTGGAAATCATCGGGAAGGCGTAGTCCTGTGGCTGAAATGATGATAATGATACACACATACACGTCGGTATTCCTCCAATTACACTAAGCAACCGATGTACCTAGGTGTACCTGAGGTGTCCCTACACTGATGAAACTATTTGCTGAAAATCTGACATAAGCCAAAAAATTGGCTTTTCATCATCATCATAGTTTCAGCTACAGGACTTCCACTGTTGAACAAAGGCCTCCCTTAATTGAAACTGAATTAGCCTTTAGTAAAAACACTAAAATATAAAACACAATTACATTTAGAAATACTTACGCTGAATACACGCATCCATCAATTAATTAATGGTTCTTAAATGATACATTATAATCAGTTGGAATATACCGAAACCTTTTAAAGACACGAAATGCTTGGAAATTTCATTGGAATAAGGTAATTGATTGATGATCTGGAGATACGCAATGGAATCGTATGTAATATGGCTGTCATAATTTATATTTAACATTAGGTATTATAAATAAGTTCTACATAATATGTGTGGGCGTAGGTAGCTCACAGTAATACGTTAGGTTCTAGGCGCTAAGAAAGTCTCCAACAGAGCGAACGTACCCTAACTCTATATTTTTTTAAATGAATTTTGGTAAAGATTTATAATATGAACTATCAGATGATTTCTCTATCTCGCAAATAGATGTACAATTTGTGACAGACTAATATAAATGCTAAATAATTATCACCTTATGGGTGGTCTAAGGCACATCTAAGGTTGCATGCCTCGTTTGTTCGTTCGTTTCAGTCGAAAGACGTCCACTGGTGGGCAAAGGCCTCCCCCAAGGATTTCCACGGTTAAACAAAGTGGAAATAGACAGATATTTACAAAATCTCTGTAGGTTCTTCTTAGACTGATTAAGGGCTGATTTTTCAATCGTCAGATATCTTTTAATTGAAGAATAACCTTGTCATTTTGACATATTTCCCATACTAAAACTGTCAATGTGTTTCTTCAGTTAAAAGTTATCCAACGATTAAAAAATCAGCCCTTAGTCCTTTATAGGTACGATTTAATTTCCCTCATACATAAACTCTTTATTTTGTAGATTTTTGTTGTGATACAGTCTCATTCAGGCATTTCCCTTTAATAATTAACTTTTTATATCCCCTTAAAATGGTGGGATCCATTTTCCGGCCTGTTTCCTCTTTATTAACATTATAATGAGGTTTTTGTAATCTTCTGTAATCCTAGGTTACGTCCCTAAACAAAATATATTCATTTTGTTACTTTTAAACCTCTTTGCTACATGTTTTATCAGTTCAAGGTTGACAAAAAATATGTTTTTACTGTAACCAAAATCAAAATTTTAATTCAAAATCAATAATGGCTTTATTTGTTACAGTAGTCCTACAATGCTCTCAAGGAATGTCTCATTATTTTTAATTGAAAGACAAAAGTGAGCATTGAAAATAAATAAATATCCTTGGACATTTTACACTGCGCTTCTAGTCCCAAACTAAGCAAAGCTTGTACTATGGGTACTAGACAACGAATATAAACATACCTAAATACTTTTTTTTTGTAATTACATACTAATTATACATAGAAAACACCCAGTCCAATACAAACAAATATGTTCATGCACACAAATGTTTGTACTGTGCGGGAATCGAACCCGCTACCTCCGGAATAGTAGTCCGTTTCGAACCATTACACCAAACGGCCGACTATTCAGTTGTGGGTATGTATTTTATATGCCTTTTTACATAATATATGTAGTCTGTCGGCTGTAAAACAAATCCCACCAAAAACATTCTGTAAAAAACTAGCCAAGTCTCGATGGAGCTGTTGTTTATCTCTTAAAANAACTCTGTACCAAATTTCAGCTCTCTGAGTTTATGGGAAGTACTAGTTCTATTTTGATGATTATCAGTGAGTGAGTGTCATAAATGCGAAACTTTGCTTTCGCTTAACTTCGGAACTAAATGACCTACAGACTTGAAATTTTGGATTTTAAGTATGTGATTATAGCTTACTAAATGACGAAAATTTCTGCGTTCTAGTCTTATCCAGAGGTTCTCAAATAGGGGCCTGAAAATGGGGCGAAATGGTTCCAGTAAAGATGGTACGGCAGTGTTTGCTTCGCGCTCGACTTGGCGGGGGCACTGCCGTGCCCCCAGATTAAATCAACAAAATTTGAGACCTGCGAGCTTAGTCTTCGAATTCAAAGGTTAGGAATTTGATTTAAACACTTAGGACCGTAATATAAAACGAAACCCAGTATCAGACTACCAATAAGTAGAAGCCTGACATCGGTTGAATTTCAATACCTAAACCATTCGCAGGGTTGGATCTATTTTTAACTCCTACCCCTACGCAAATTATTGAGTTTGAAGAGTTTTTTTATTGCCGTTCTGCCCCCGATAGTTGAAAAGGCGCAGCTAAGGCTGTGTTGCACCATCTTACTTTAACTTTAACAAAAGTCAAAGAGCTGTCGGACTGCATACAAAAAACACCGGTTATCGTTATAGTTACGGTCAAAGTTAGGTGGTACAACTCAGCCTTATACTTTTTTCGGATATGAGTTAAACTCAAGGACAGCTAAGAATTAATTCTATTACATTCCATTAAAATTATTTGAAACATTTTTATTTCAGTTTTGATTGGTGTGATGCGCCCTTTTAACTATCGGGGCAGCGTTATAGCTTGGTACTTCTATTACTTATTCTGTGGTTATAGAATAGATGTCAAAAGAAGTTTGCAGAACTTGTACCGATGTAGGTTTTATTAATGTTTGCATTAAAACAAATTACCACCCATTGAAAGGGTTTTTATTAGTAAATGGACATTGGGTTGTATGATGAAAATGGGTAAAATCTGATTGTTAAATGTTGTAGCAAATTGCTTTGTGTGGTTTTACAATAACAAGTAGGTATCTAATGTTAACTATACATAGTTAAGTCTTCGCATTATAGAAAACTTTTGCTATTTCCTATTTTAAGTTTACCTGCACCTACTCTCTCTTCACTTTCTGTTTTCTACCAAGAGATGCAGAAGTTTTTAGAAGATCTAAATTTTTTATGCATAACAAGGCAGTTATTTGACCACAATCGCACCTGGTGTTAAGTGAGATGAAGTCTTGTAAATCATTAACTCAGACAGTATTGTTATTTCAGCAATCCTTAGTGACTAAAAATTCATGAAATTATGCAGTGTTTCTCATCATCCACGCGTCCCTACCTCGAACCGTTTTCGAGAAACCAAGGTTTGCTATTTGCAAACAATATTGGTCCACCCTGTATATTTCTTAGAAGATTTCGTATTTTTCAACAAACATGTATTATTATTAGGAAATACTTCTATACAGCCAGCAGGCAATTATCGAAACGCCGTTCTGGTCGGATGAGCACATACATGAGTAACAAGCCGTTAGCGGAGGATCTCCGTCTTCATTTGTCCGCATTACTTATTCTGCAGGAGAAGCGTACAAATTTCTTGCGGAGAAAACAATTAGGCTGAGAGATTATTCCGTATGTTTAATTTTGTATTTTGTTTGGCTCATGGATTTTGGCTTTTATCTTGGATCTTTCTTGATAAAATCTCATGATTTTATTATGTTTGGTAATTTATATCTTTAATTAAACTAATTGATTACTTTGTCGATCGTGGTTAACCCACTCGTAATACAAGCATATTTAGCTTACCACGAGGGGTAAACAGGATTACTAGTAATTTGTATTTACAAATTGCTAATATCATTTAAAAAATGTTTTGCGGTTCGAGAGTTACGCCCAAATTCTCAGGTCTCACAGTGCGTGTGGACGCACAGGGTGACACATGAACCAATCACAGAGCTCCATTCAACGCTGTGCTGTCATATTTTGCTGCTTCACTCAAGCAAGCATCGTTTGTGAATACGGGCGTTAGACTATGAGTCGCTATACTGAAATGTCCTTACTAAACAGGGTCTCCACCGCAAGAGAACGACTCTCTCTAATTTACCAGAGGCATACGCAGACAATATTGGAGATTTTTAAGAACCTAGGATCATGATCTATTCGTTCTTTAATGGCTGCCACGGTACGTACCTATACATGTTATGAAACATTATGCAGATGATATATTGTAATAATATCATGAAAGGTTGCCGTAACCTTTTCGCGGGAACACAGCCGTCAAAATTGCGGTTCCTAAACCATATTTATCACTGTTTTTAATAAACGCCCAGCTATTTATACACAATACGTCTCCCGGTAATCCTAATAGGCACGGAATGTTTTTTGTTATTGCTCCAATATGAACAGGGTGAGGATACTGTGAGGGGCGAAGCGGAGATATGTCTATAGTCTGGTCTGTGAGCACGTAGAATTTTGTCCAATGACCCCAAGCTACCCATCCTTATCGCTCGCGCGTAATTATATTGCTGTCGCGACTGTGCGACGGGAGCCCGCAGTGAGTGTGCGAGCGCAACAGCAACATAATTACGCGCGAGCGATAAGGATGGGTAGCTTGGGGTCATTGGACAAAATTCTACGTGCTCACAGACCGGGCTTTAGCGACGAATGGCGCTGTGACGAAAAACTTTCAGCCTGACACGAAGGAGCGAAAGGCTACAGAAGGTTACACGCGGTTGAATGACGCCGCAGCGACAGGCATTGTAGCGAATAATGTGTGTATTCGACACCTTTAGGGTTAGGTACTCAAATTAAGGAGTTTGTGTGAGCTGACCAAACGTGATTCTTCCATAGATAAAAAAATCACGATTTATAGATTATCCTGATAGAAGGGTTTAGGCCTTAGCCAGCAGCTTTTTTAAGGCATTTTTGCCTATATTTTTCATTGCCTAATTTCAGAAAGTAAGAAAATGTGTACTCTCCTTAGATTTTTCAACAAAAGAGCAATTGACGTCGCTGCTGCACAAAAGTCCCATAAAGGCTTAACGGAATCAAACCGCTACATACCATGAATAAGCCTTCAGCTTTATCCGCAGACGATTTGCCGTCGTTTTGTTCCGGGAAGCTTTTTGTAAGCTCCAACTCATTATTCGCACATAAGCTTTGGCGGAATTTATCCAGTTAGCTCCGGGCATTAGAGCAAGCAGTCCCCATTTTTGTAAGGTTTTTCATTTATTATTGGATATTACGCCAGTGCTATGAGAAAGTAATATTTACTTAAGGTGTATGCTATTTTTCTTCCTATCTTATCTTACTAATCCTACTAAAATGAAAATTGGGGAGGATGGAAAAATACTTGTTACTTTTCCACGCAGAAACTACTGAAACAAACTGTACAGAATAATATACAGGCTGTAATTTAAGTAAGTATAATGTAAGTAAGTCGGTATTTCTGTGACAAACTGAATTTCATACGGACGAACCCATCATCATTAACAATTAGTGCTTTTTCTTGCTTTTTCATCAACGCATTGATTTCTTGACGTCGATGATCCTTCAATCGGGATTTACCGATGAGTGATACATGCGTATAACCTTTGTATATTTATGTCACTTTTTCGAACGCCTCCTACGTTCTTCTGATTAATTTCGTTGCGGGTCCAATGACAGTTTAACTTTCCTTCATTGGTTGGGTTTTTATGGCGGTCAAGCTGTAGATTTTGGCTACACTGGAGTTGCAGTGGTGGGAACGAGAGGTGGGAATAGTCCCGTTTCCTAGGTCTCTTTACTGAGTTTCACCAAAGTTTTTTGTAAAATCAAATTAAATCGTTATACAAAAACGTACCAATTGTAACTGAACCTCCAGCTGGATTCAGGGGAGCGTGTAATTCGTTTAACCGATATTAAAGAGCCAAACAAAAGCTTGGATACTGCTCACTGGCTGAAATGATTGGTCCACACCCCGATTGTCAATTTAAATCGGATTAGACTCCTTTTTAATAAAATCGATGGTAATAGAAGCCCTTATCCCTTTTTTATGCATGGGGATTTGCATTTTTATCAATTTAATCCCTTCGGAAGGCCGTTACAACGCTTCCGTGAAATGCGTTAAGTGGTTAGATAGAATTTCCAAAGAAACTTTTATTTGTCTCATCATCATCATCATATAATAGTTGAAAGGCGATGGGCTTCGCAAAAGCAACTTGCTATAAAGGTAAAATGTAACTTGGTAAACCTTAAGGAATGTTGCTTACATTCCTTTTTAAAATCAGAGCCAACTTTTACCGGCAACCAAATATTACTCATCTCTCGTTTTGAATAAAAAAGTGACACACACAAGTGAATTTATGAAATCTGAAGGGTCGAGACACGGTAATCGGTATTATAAAGTCGCAGGTCGACTCCCGATTACCGCAACAGGACCCTTCAACATCAGTTAAACCAATCTCAATTTATTCTCATTAATTACTTTCACGATACTTTGGACTCGTTAAACTCCGCCGTGTTGAATTAAAGATGGCGGACTTTTTTGGGGTACATTACAGGGGTTTATTAGCAGGCCCTCTCTATCACTCATTGTCTAGCTAGAGAGAGAAAGAGAGTTTTTTGATTACCTCGACAACCACGCGTGGTTGGTTCGTGTGTCACCCTGTGCGTCCACGCGCCCTGTGAGACCTCATAGTAAAGTTTGTGAATACGAGCGACAGAGCTCTATTCAACGCTGTGAGTTCGATTTACTGCTTCACTTAAGCAAGCATCGTTTGTGAATACGGGTGTAAAGTAGGTACTCAATTCATCAAACCCCGACCCGCCGAGATGAGTCGTCAACTTTTGACAAGTTGTCAAAAGTACCTACAAGTCGGCGACATATTTAAATTATGTAATTTTATTGTAAACAAAAAACGATTTTTTAATTATAACAACTCGAAAATGGGCTAAATTCAAATGCATTGAAGATGATCTAGTTTCCATTTACACACCCAAAGTACTGTAAAAAGCACATCGGACTATACAAATACAAACAAAAATAGTTGCAAAATCGTACCTATCACAAATACATTAGGGGCTACATTGTATAATTTGATGGTACTCGTACACTCTCTTTTGTAGAATAAAATGCGAGAATTTGCGATCAAACAATATGGATTACCTACCGTTGTGAGCATTTTATACATATCACTGCGGTAAAATTGTGGTTTTTGACGCTAACTTGCTTTCAAAAGGTTCCACTTTGATCACCTGGAGTTGATCACCCAGGTGATCAAAGTGAATTCCAGGCGACAGTTTGGTGACCTTTGATCACTCATGGATCAAATCACCTAGGTGATTAAAGTGGACTTCTTAAGTGGGATATACCTTTTAAAAGTATACATTTATACAATCTACATAATAACTATCTGAATCATAATGATGTGCCTAAGGTAGGTAATATAACAGTTGACAATCTCTTCGAAAGGGTACAAATATAGATCTTTCAAATTCCCACGAAACTGAAATTATTAATGAGACGAACAATGAAACGGCTGAAATGTTGAAGTAATATCTTGATGTAGCTCAAACCACACTCGAACTATTTAAACTTTCACTTCTGAAGTTCTGAAATCAGTATTGGAAAACGCGTAGGTTTTGGAATGAATTTTAATGAACAGTGTTTTATCTTCAATAAGAAATTTTACACAAATACAAAAAGGTACATTAAGTAGTTCATAAAAACATTAATAAAGAAAATGTGTACCGAGCACTTGTTGCAATACTGATGCTCATATTGCAATGGGAATTCACTCAGCATACCCCGTGGCCCACGGTGAGGAAGGCCAGACGCTTGTTTTTAGTGTGCCCCATAACGAGTGAGGGTTACGGATACGGACTATAAAATATTTAAATACTTAATGTTACTAGAGGTAGGACAGATTTAACTCTTTCATGTTTCTTAAAGATGTATTTAAACAATCTAAATTATTATTTAATTACCCGAAACTGGCAATTAATGGTAGAAAGATGTTTTAGTAGTGCTCTTCATAATCCTGAATATTTAATATTAAGAAGAGACAGCAATTAAGTCTGTAGCGCTCGATTTTAATCTTTAATATCCCTGGAGTGGTTCAGCCATTTCTATGATTGAATAGATGAATTTTCAAAGAGATCTTGAAAGATGATTTCATATTTCTGAAGTACTAGGTCTTCAGACAGTTATAGAGTTAGATATTGAGTTTTAGTTCGGCTCTAGAATGTAATATTGCCGCCTAGGTTGGGTTGGAAAAATAGCTTCATTTTTTTAGATCCAAACGTAGATAAGTGGCTGTGGGACCAATGTTGGGCCATTGTCTGGACTCGGCATTACTTGTAATGTATTAACGTTAAATCAGGTTGAGTTGCACCAGTTTCCTCTCCTCGGTGATGGCCAGCGGGCCGGGGGCGTGGGGGCGCCCCCGCCTGCATTGCACAGGTCACCACCACCGTCGGACGGGAACAGCTGTGTGCTTCCAGCGGTTCCTGCCGCCCCCCGTCCTAGGGGGCTTGTAGGGCCCGCCGTGTAGGCGGGCAATCGCCGCGAGGGGCTGTGGTAGAGAAGGCTTTGTCCGGAAACCCACAGTCTCCTCCCACTTAGGCGAGTGACGGAGCACCCGGGTCTTTTTAGTGGGTATGCCTCGTCCTTCTGATTTGGTGAGCCCCACATAACCTACCCTGTCCCCGCAGGGTAGGTATGCGATTCAACGCATTTCTTCCCCGTAAAAAAAAAAAGGCTGAGTTGCACCACCTAACTTTAACAGTAACTATTACGCTTGAAGGAATACATTGGTGGGATATGGACACGACAGCAAACCTATTTAACATACACATCTCTGAGTCCACTTTGCTACATTCCTAATATGAGGAAGTAAATTGAGAGATATGTATTATAATAGTTTTGCTGCCATGATATCGTGAAGGCGATACATTACATAAATAGTCCTTCGTGTATATCTTTCTAAAGATTTGCACTCTATATGATAATTTGTTGCGTGTCTCGTACAGACACGAGAGCACGTCAAGCTTACACTGTAGGATCTTGTGTAGTTGTAACAGGATCTATTTTGCAACAAAAATTTATATTCTGATGTACAGTACTTTGAACTGAATGTCACGTAGGTGGATTTACATGTACGTCACATGTATAAGACAGTAATGCTACAGGTGACTTGAAGAGGAATCTAATATATTGTGAAGGAAAAACACCCGGTGGGATTCGAAGTTAAATTATCTCAAAAACTAATAATACAAACTAGAAAGGCAGGTAATTTCCTTATAGAGTGTAGAAATCCGTGTATGAAACTCCAGCCCTAAGGGGGTAAATCGCGTACGAAGTCGCGGGCGGCCGCGTAACGAATATGTTCAGTGTGTAAAAAAAATGTATCTTCAAAAGGGGAGTTATAATTGACTAATCAGCTACGAATTTCTTTTTTCGTGATTTCAATTTGACACCATACAAAACAATGTTGTATTTGAGCACCAGAATCACAAGCACGATTTTTCTGATTGGAGTATTTTTTACACCCTATAAAGTAAGTAATATTTTGAAGTATAATAAAAAGTTAGACTTAGGTATTTGACTGGAATACAATACGATATGGCATTAATTAGGTCACTCGTGTCTATGTACTTAATAAATTAAGTTATAAGAATTACAGATTCATCTACACTAATATTATAAAGCGGAAAACTTTGTTTGTTTGGTTGTAATGAATAGGCTCAAAAACTACTGGACCATTTTTTTAAATTCTTTCACCATTCGAAAGCTACATTATCTACGAGTAACATAGGCTACATTTTATTTTGGGAAAAATAGGGTTCCGTAAAATATTTTTTGGGTTTTTCGGAGTCCACGCGGGCGGTATAATGTTACGATTCTGTATTCTTTTCCCCTTGTTCTTTAGTTTACCTAATTAAAGTTACTAAAACCTGTCAACTACTGACAGTAATAACTTATTAATTTATGTACAACATTATAATTTAATACATTAATAAACTTATCTAACTTGTCATTCAACAGCTATCCGATGATAAATAACGTAATTACGGAATTAATTAAAACAAAGTTGTGTGTTACTTTACTGTAAAGGTGCGTTCAAATGTATAACAAGAAGTATAAATTAATTATGTTGTTAAAAGGGGACAGTCGGTAATAACTAACACTGTAAATAATTAGATTAAGGCTGGGTTGCACCATCTTACTTACTTTAACTTTGACATACAAAAAAACACCGGTTATCGTTATAGTTACGGTCAAAGTTAAGTAGTGCAACTCAGCTTAAGTGTACAGAAAAAATCTTGAATTTCTTTGGTTAAAGCTGGCATTTTTTGTCTGATTTTGATCGAGTTTAAATTATAATAATTTAACTTTATTTTTATTTGGTAAGTATTGAGTTACGTATGGTTGTAGGAATGGTAGTAGTAGTAGTAGATTGTGGCGTGAGCTACTTTTCAAGCTCAGAATTAAATCGTACCATATCTTTTTTTATGCATAACAAGGCAGGTATTTGACCACAATCGCACCTGGTGTTAAGTGGGCGCGAATCACACGCGATCAGCCGGCGTGCAGCGATGGCGATCAATGCATTTAAAGGTTCGGCCAAACCAACGCGATCAACCGGCGTGCAGCGATGGCGATCAATGCATTTAGGTCTGGTCGCCATCGCTGCAAGCTGGCTGATCGCGGTGTGATCGCGTTGGTTTGTCCGAACCCTTAGTCCGGTCGCCATCGCTGCACGCCGGCTGATCGCGTGTGATCGCGTTGGTTTGGTTGAACCTTAACTCTCGCCTTGAAAAGGCCCGGATTTAGTCTTCGGGAAAGACAGCAGCAGGCAATGAATTCCAGTCCCTAGCTGTTCACAAAAGAGTCATCGAAAACGTTAGTGTGAGCTGGTGGAATGTCAACAATGTCTCGATAATATCGCTTCACTAATAAAGTATCGAGCAACCTTGTATACTTTGAAGTTCTCTGATACTTGTAAGACAACAAAATGCGTAGTTACTTTAACAAACTGCTCCTGAACCGGTGTGGGCGCACCTCAACATAAACACAGCTGTATGAACTTTGAAATGAAACTTTGATTGTATAAACACAGAACTAAATATTGAATACTGTGTATAATAACATATTAGTTTTAATGATTCAGTAAACTTTGCTTAGACGTAAGTAGGTATTTTATGATTAAAGAAAGAAAGAAAGAAATAAACATTTATTACGATGTACATCACTTGGTAAAGGACAGAGAACGTATACAGAAAAAAAGACAGAAATAGCACATAAATATTACAAGGAAATAAAAAGTGAACTGAGCAGTGAGCAGTGCTGTCCTGTCGCAACAGCGATGCCCATCGCAATGGGACTCCACTCAGCATATGCCGTGGCCCACGGTGGGGAAGGCCACGACGCTGGTTTTCAGTGGGCCCCAAGCCGAGTGGAAGTCACGGACACTAACCTAACTGCATATCAACATTTAAAAGAATAATGTACTACATTCAATTTAAAAGTGCATCGTGTTTGTCAAAGTGATTTTTCCTCTGCACAATTTGCTTCGAAACCTTACAGGGGTATGCTTACCTTGCAACGAAACTTTCTCAATACTCAATATTATATATTGCTTCTATAATACTTCTCTTTGATACTTTTTTGTTATAGTGGTATACTTCTAACATACTACAACATCCACATCAATGATCATCTCCTTTTTATAAGCCCGGGCGGCCACTTATGTACGAGTACTTGCATAAAACAGAGTACATGTGGTCTAGTGGTAAGACCACCTGCTTCAGACGCAGAGGTCCCGGGTTCGATTCCCAGTGGGTGCAGATTTTTCTGTTCGGTTTGGTTGGTGGTAGGGCTTGTTCTAAGTCCGCCTGGCTAGCTACCTACCACCATCTTACCTGAGTCTGTCGCCATAACAATAACGTTAACAGCATTGTTGTGTTCCAGCAGTTAGAGGTAAGATAGCCAGTTCCTCCGTGGTTGAGGATTCCGGGTGAAGCTCGCTTCCACTTTCGGCCTGATCGTCACTTACCATCAGGTGAGATACAGGCCAAGAGCTCCCTCATTGTGGATTAAAAAAAAAGTGGCATTCTTGCAAACGCACGATTCTAAAATGGGATTGTTAATAAAAATATTGTCTCCCTCTTTGACTGTGATTTTCCACAGTGGGTTCATTTTAAATTCAATTGCGATAAAACCTATTTATAAGTTATAAGACCAGACTTATTCCAACTTCTACATTATTTCGATCATGCCTTTCTAAACGAGAAGACAGAAATAGTAAGGTAAACCTAATTTATATCGAGACATTTCTGCATTTGGTATTCAGTCGGCACAAATCTACCGTTAGATAGGTTTCGGGTTATAGCTTATCTGATTAAGTTAAGATCGTCCTATCTAGATCTAAGATGAAGTTCGTGACCGCTAACAGGTCGCATGAAAATAATATTTTATTAAAACTGAATTTACACTGATATTTAACTGATACGACACCACATATATCTTTTCTTCTATTGAACGTAAATGTTACAAAATTAAATGTTTAATAGAACCAATTATTAAAAACTCCTAAAACTCGTTTATTTTTGCAAATAGGCTTTTAAAAAGCACTCTTACACGTCACACGTTATTATTTTCCGCGTTGTGCTTCACGTTTGATAAAAAAAATACAAAGCTAATAAAATGTAATTAGTAACAGAGTTTGCACTAACCTGTTAATAACTTTGCTGAAAATACCGACTAGGTAACTCTCGCCCGTATTCACAAACGATGCTTGCTTAAGTGAAGCAGAAAATCGAACGCACAGCGTGATAGAGCTCTGTGATTGATTCTTGTGTCACCCTGTGCGTCCATGCGCACTGAGACCTCATAGTAATGTTTGTGAATACGGGCGTAAGAACAATTCCTATATTTTCTTCTTAAAGGCGTACGTGTGAAAAATGTTAGTCTTCAATTTGCAGCTACTTACATGAGGTGTTAGTTTAGTATCCAAACTTTTCTCATCTCGCCCGGATTTGTTCGGGCCGCTTTTTATTCATGATATTCATGCCGTGTTTATTGATACCCAGCTAATAGTTTGCGAGCTGAAAGTTTTTATTGGTTATTAAACGAGAAAATTCTCGGAAAATTATAATACTGGCTGGCGATTGAAATTGAAAATCTTGTTGACTTTTATTTTTAAAGTAGGTGTATATGAGGGTAGTTTAATGGCTCGATGGGCATTAATGTTGTGTTTCGTGAGTGCTTCGGGGTAACGCAGTTATAATTAATACTCGATAATAAAAACGTAAAAAAAAATAATGAAAATGCCATACATAAAATATTTACAAATTCGAGTCGAAATTGCATGTGAGGAATCGAGGGTCGAGCGAGGGAAAAACAAAAGAATAACAGTATTGGTCGTTAAATAAAAAAAATAAGTAGTTTCTTAATGGCCAGTGGTCAGAAAAAAATAGGTGGCATTATGATTTACTCATATTAGATTCACAGCCACTACCGCGCCTGTATAAAAAGGTTTTTTGGTTAATTAATTTTAAATTGCAATTGGAAAACACCATTTAGATACGGACCGACCGGTAAATAAAAATAAACTTTGATAGCTCTACTTACTCAGTTAATATTAGATTTTTCACAAAAATATTTTATGTGCGTTAGTAAACACGAAATACGAGTATTTTTCCGTTCGTTATGAAACATTTTCTTCTGAGTTTGGGCTTCATGTTGTGTATTTATTACTCCACGCCCCTTTCCGCTCGATACAAAGTACGGCTTATTTATGTGTTTCCATTAGGCATAACTTTTATTTGGGGAAAATGACAAAACCATTTTTTTCTAATGTGACCGAGACTGATGAAAAGTTGTTCTTAATAGATAACTCAGAATAGTACAAGAATAAAGTTTACTTCAAGCTGTAAGCAGTTTTATTTATTTATTTATTTATATAATTCACTGTGGACTTACAGTTTTACCCAAGACGTCCATCAGCGGCAGAAGTACAGAATACACGNGCAGAACTGGTGGCCGATGGGACAGAATGGTTCTGGAATGGAGGCCGAAAACGTAGCGTGGGACTTCCACCTACAAGGTGGACCGACGACATCGTAAAGGTAGCAAGGAAGCGCTGGACGCAGGCTGCTTCCAATCGATCAATATGAAAAGCATTGGGGGAGGCCTATATTCAGCAGTGGACGTCCTATGGCTGAAATGGTGGTGGTGGTGGTGGTACATATACTGAAAATGTATAATTAGAAATCAACTACGGGGGCTAAGGAGATAAAAGGAGGGTTGGAAGTTTATATTATGAAAGTCCTATGTGTTTAAAGTAAGAGAGTTGAAATTTAAAATGTATGCGCTATAGATGCTAAGAGCGGATTTTACGAAACTCCATCCCTAATGGAGTAAAACGAGGTCCACGCGTACGAAGTCGCGGGCGGCCGCTAGTGTAGAATAAAATGCGAGAATTTACGATCAAACAATATGGATTACCTACCGTTGCGCGTTGTGACGCATTTTATACATATTACTGCGATAAAATTGTGGTTTTTGACGCTAACTTGCTTTCAAAAGGTTCCACTTTGATCACCTGGAGTTGATCACCCAGGTGATCAAAGTGAACTTCAGGTGACACTTTAGTGACCTTTGATCACTCATGGATAAATTCACCTAGGTGATTTTAAAGTGGACTTCTTAAGTGGAATAGACCTTTTAAAAGTATTCGTTCGTTCGTTTCAGCCAAATGACGTCCACTGCTGGACAAAGGCCTCCCCCAAGGTTTTCCACAATGAACGGTCCTGCGCTGCCCGCATCCAGGCTCTTCCCGCGACCCTTACCAGATCGTCGGTCCACCTAGTAGGAGGCCTGCCCACGCTACGTTTTCCAGCCCGTGGTCGCCACTCGAGAACTTTCCTGCCCCAACGGCCATCGTCTCTACGAGCTATGTGCCCCGCCCACTGCCACTTGATTTTAGCAATTCTGCGAGCTATGTCGGTTACTTTGGTTCTCCTACGGATCTCCTCATTTCTGATTCGATCACGCAGGGAAACTCCGAGCATAGCCCGCTCCATCGCCCTTTGGGTGACCTTGAGCCTTCTTATGAGGCCCATAGTAAGCGACCACGTTTCGGATCCATATGTCAACACTGGCAACACACACTGCTCGAAGACTTTCGTCTTGAGACACTGCGGTATTTCGGACATGAGTATATGGCGAAGCTTCCCGAACGCTGCCCATCCGAGTTGGATTCGACGATTGACCTCTTTCTCGAAGTTGGACCTACCTAACTGGACTGTTTGTCCCAGGTATACATAATTGTCGACAACTTCGAGTGTAGAGTCTCCAACCTTCAGAGGAGTGGGTGCAACACGGACATTAGACATGATTTTTGTCTTGTCCATGTTCATTCTGAGGCCCACTTGTTGAGAGGCTCTACTGAGGCCATCGAGCATTGTGCCTAGATCCTCCAAGGTCTCAGCCATGACTACGATATCGTCCGCGAATCGAAGGTGGGTGATGTACTCGCCGTTGATATTTATGCCAAATCCGTTCCAGTCCAGAAGCTTGCAGATTGAACCAACAAGAAGGTTTTAGTTTATCAATCATAATAATCTTCTTGACAAGATAAATCGTCAAACAACTTTGATCTGAATAATTTTGAACTTTACTGACGAACAGTTAAAGATTATTTTCTCTAACTCGAGATTATTCTGTAACATAGTTTCAAAAGGTAATATGTGCTCGCGATTCGTTGAAGGAATCAATTTGAAAACTGACGAACCTTTTCATTCCGTGACTGTACATTAAAAGACATAAAAGTAGCTCATAAAAACATTAGAAAAGAAAATGTGTACCGAGCACTTGTTGCAATACTGATGCCCATATTGCAATGGGAATTCACTCAGCATACGCCGTGGCCCACGGTGAGGAAGGCCAGTCGCTTGTTTTTAGTGTGCCCCATTCCCATAACGAGTGAGGGTTAGGTACGGACTATAAAACATCTAAATACTTACTGTTACTAGAGGTAGGACAGATTTAACCCTTTCAGATTTATTTAAACAATCTAAATGATTATGTATTTAATTACCCGAAACTGGCAATTAATGGTAGAAAGATGTTTTAGTAGTGCTCTTCAAAGTCCTGAATATTTAATATTAAGAAGAGACAGCAATTAAGTCTGTAGCGCTCGATTTTAATCTTTAATATCCCACTGGAGTGCTTCAGCCATTTCTATGATTGAATAGATGAATTTTCAAAGAGATGTTGAAAGATGATTTCATATTTCTGAAGTGCTAGGTCTTCAGACAGTTATAGAGTTAGATATTGAGTTTTAGTTCGGCTCTAGAATTTAATATTGCCACCTACGTTGGGCTTGAAAAATAGCTTGATTTTTTTAGATCCAAACGTAGACAAGTGGCTGTGGGACCAATGTTGGGCCAACGTCTGGACTTGGCGTTACTCGTAATGTATTAGCGTTAACTTAGGCTGAGTTGCACCACCTAACGTTAACAGTAACTATTACGATAACCGGTGTTTTTTGTATGGAGTTTGATAGATTTTTGACATAGTTAAAGTAAGATGGTGCAACCCAGCCTTAGTAGGTATCAGAAAACTAAATAAGATAGATTCGTAGTATTCTTTTTACGTTTGTCGGTCTAACGATAAGTCGCATTATTCAATGTTGACAATTTTGACTAACGTTCGTCTCGTTATTAGTTACGAAGACCAACCGCGGCCTTTGACATAGCAGCCAAATTCTAAGCCACTGCATCATTCCTCCTTAGTCCATACTCCATATTCTTTTTTTTTTCAGCAACATGTATAATCATGCGTCAATTTTATTGGTAAAGGTACGCTAATCTCATAAGCTTGAAGGGATACATCGGTAGGATATAGACACGACAGCAAACCTATTTAACACAGACATCTCTGCGTTAACTTTACCTCGTTGCTAATGTGGGGAAGTAAACTCAGAGATGCGTGTTAAAATAGTTTCGCTGCCATGGTATCGCGAAGCCATAAAACATTACATAAATAGTCCTTCGTGTATAGCTTTCTAAAGATTTGCACTCTATATGATAATTTGTTGCGTGTCTCGCGTGTCTCGTACAGACGAGAGCACGTACAGCTTTACACTGTAGGATCTTGTGTAGTTGTAACAGGATCTATTTTGCAACAAAAATTTACAGTCTGATGTACAGTACTTTGAACTGAATGTCACGTAGGTGGATTTACATGTACGTCACATGTACAAGACAGTAATGCTACAGGTGACTTGAAGACGGATCTAATATATCTTGAAGGAAAAACACCCGGTGGGATTCGAAGTTAAATTATCTCAGAAACTAATAATACAAACTTGAAAGGCAGGTAATTTCCTTATAGAGTGTAGAAATCCGTGTATGAAACTCCAGCCCTAAGGGGGTAAAGCAATGTATCTTCAAAAGGGGAGTTATAATTGAATAATCAGCTGCGAATTTCTTTTTTCGTGATTTTAATTTGACACCATATAAAACAATGTTGTATAGTGTGAGCTGTAAAAATATGTCAGATTTAATATTCATTATAGGAATAGGATATCTTACCATTCCTTTACTTTATCTCAATAAAGTTTCTAAAACCTGTCAACTACTGACAGTAATAACTTATTAATTTATGTACAACATTATAATTTAATACATTAATAAACTTATCTAACTTGTCATTCAACAGCTATCCGATGATAAATAACGTTATTACGGAATTAATTAAAACAAAGTTGTGTGTTACTTTACTGTAAAGGTGCGTTCAAATGTATAACAAGACGTATAAATTATGTTGTTAAAAGGGAACAGTAGGTAATAACTAAGGGTGGGCTGCACCATATTACTTTAACTTTGACAAATGTCAAAAACCTGTCAAACTCCATACAAAAAGCACCGGTTATCGTCATAGTTACGGTCAAAGTTAGGTGGTGCAACTCAGCCTAACACTGTAAATATTAGGTTAAGGCTGGGTTGCACCATCTTACTTACTTTAACTTTGACAAACGTCAAAAATCTGTCAAACTCCATGCAAAAAACACCGGTTATCGTTATAGTTACGGTCAAAGTTAAGTAGTGCAACTCAGCTTATGTGTACAGAAAAAATCTTGAATGTCTTTGGTTAAAGCTGACATTTTTTGTCTGATTTTGATCGAGTTAAAATTATAATAATTTAACTTTATTTTTAACTGGTAAGTATTCAGTTACGTATGGTTATAGGAATGGTAGTAGATTGTGGCGTGAGGCTCAATATTTTTGCTTGGGTAATGGCTGAAATAATACTTTTCAAGCTCAGCATTAAATCGATCCATAGTTGTCTCGATAATATCGCTTCAATAATAAAGTATCGAGCGATCTTGTATACTTTGAAGTTCTCTGATACTTGTAAGACAACAAAATGCGTAGTTACTTTAACAAACTGCTCCTGAACCGGTGTGGGCGCACCTCAACATAAACACAGCTGTACGAACTTCGAAATGAAACTTTGTTTGTATAAACACAGAACTAAATATTGAATACTGTGTATAATAACATATTAGTTTTAATGATTCAGTAAACTTTGCTTAGACGTAAGTAGGTATTTTATTATTAAAGAAAGAAAGAAAGAAATAAACATTTATTACGATGTACATCACTTAGTAAAGGACAGAGAACGTATACAGAAAAAAAGACAGAAATAGCACATAAATATTACAAGGAAATAAAAAGTGAACTGAGCAGTGCTATCCTGTCGCAACAGGCCTGTCGCCATCGCAATGGGACTCCACTCAGCATATGCCGTGGCCCACGGTGAGGAAGGCCACGACGCTGGTTGTCAGTGGGCCCAAAGCCGAGTGGAAGTCACGGACACTAACCTAAACTGCATATCAACATTTAAAAGAATAATGTACTATATTCAATTTAAAAGTGCATCGAGTGTCAAAGTGATTTTTCCCCTGCACAATTTGCTTCGAAACCTTATAGGGGTATGTTTACCTTTGTGCGAAACTTTCTCAATATTATATATTGCTTCTATAATACTTCTCTTTGATTCTTTTTTGCTATAGTGTTATCCTTTAACATACTACAACATCCGCATCAATGTATCTTCTTTTTAGAAGCCCGGGGCGGCAATTTAGGTAGGTGCATAAAACAGTCAAACGCTTTGTTTAACTGACTTTATGGTACGTTATGAACTGTCAAATGATTACGATTGCTTTACACAATTCCACCTCAGAGTACATAAGCCTCATTAATTGCCATGTGGCATTCTTGCACAAACGATTCTAAAATGGAATTGCTAATAAAAAGATTGTCTCCCTCTTTGAATGTGATTTTTCTTCACGGTGGATTCAATTTAAATTCAATTGCAATAAAACTTATCGTTATAAGACCAGTAAGGTTAGCACGAAAGACTTTCGAGTTCGAATCGTTTGCATATTCGAATCGCCATCAAAAGATTTAGTACGAAAACTACAACAGCGCCCTTGTGAACTTGTCGTAAAGTGAACTTAGTATGAGAAATGGTTGCACGAAACTTATTTTGAGAATCAAAATTGTCAAGTTATCGTTTAATTCGAAGGTTGAGTACCTATCGAATTTTGTCGAATACGCAAACGATTCGAAGACGAAAGTTGTTCATGCTAGAGGTACAGACTTATTCCAACTTCTACATTATTTCGATCATGCCTTTCTAAACGAGAAGATAGAAATAGCAAGGTAAACCTAATTTATATCGAGACATTTCTGCATTTGGTATTCAGTCGGCACAAAACTACCGTTAGATAGGTTTCGGGTTTATAGCTTATCTGATTAAGTTAAGATCGTCCTATCTAGATCTAAGATGAAGTTCGTGACCGCTAACATGTCGCAATGAAAAGGTTATTTTATTTTATGAAACTGAATTTACACTGATATTTAACTGGTACGACACCACATAGATCTTTTCTTCTATTTTCACGTAGTGCTTCTTGAAAAAAACAACACATAGTAATAAGAATATAAATGTTAGTGTTATGAATTTTAAAATTCATATTAAAAATAACTCTCTTAAAACTCATTTATTTTTGCTTTTACAAAGTACTTTTACACGTGCCAGTATTTTAACCCTATCATAGCTTCGGAACAATAAATGGGCCAGTTCAATAACAGTGTTTGCATTAACCTGTTAATAACTTTGCTGAAAAACTCTAACAATAGAATGTAAAAACTTTCAAGTTAGCCTAAAAGTAAGTTTTCAGAAAATATAGTCTACACACCAAGTTCAGTAGTAGTCAGACATGTTGTCAAAAGTCATAGAAAGTATAGTCGTCGACATGTTTTTTTGGAAATAAAGTCGCCGACACAAGCCGGGCTGTCGGCGGACTTGGTGTGTAGAGTCCTTTACAACGACAGACTTCCATCCCAAATGTCAATAACGAGTTCCTATAGTCTGTGTTACGTGAACTTAAGACAATTCCTATCTTTTCTTCTTTATAGGCTTACCTACTTAAGTGTGAAATATGTTAGGCTGAGTTGCACCACCTAACTTTGACTGTAACTATAAAGATAACCGGCGTTCTTTGTATGGAGTTTGACAGATTTTTGAAGTTAAAGTAAGATGGTGCAACCCAGCCTTGTGTTACACGAACGATACTTGCTTAAGTGAAGCAGCAAATCGAACGTACAGCGTTGAATAGAGCTCTGTGATTGGTTTGTGTGTCACCCTGTGCGTCCATGCGCACTGAGACCTCATAGTAATGTTTGAGAATACGGGCGTTAGAACAATTCCCATCTTTTCTTCTTTATAAAGGCGTACGTGTGAAAAATGTTAGTCTTCAATTTGCACCTACTTACATAAGGTGTTAGTTTAGTATCCAAACTTTTCTCATCTCGCCCGGATTTGTTCAGGCCGCTTTTTATTCATGATATTCATGCCGTGTTTATTGATACCCAGCTAATAGTTTGCGAGCTGAAAGTTTTTATTGGTTATTAAACGAGAAAATTCTCGGAAAATTTACTGGCTGGCGATTGAAATTGAAAATCTTGTTGACTTTTATATTTAAAGTAGGTATATGATGGTAGTTTAATGGCTCGATGGACATTAATGTTGTGTTTCGTGAGTGCTTCGGGGTAACGCAGTTATAATTAATACTCGATAATAAAAACGTTAAAAAAATATAAATGAAAATATGTACATAAAATATTTACAAATTCGAGTCGAAATTGCATGTGAGGAATCGATTATCGAGCGAGAAAAAAGAATAACAATATTGGTCGTCGATTAAGAAACATAGTTTCTTGATGGCCAGTGTCTAATGGCCAGTGGTCAGAAAAAATACGTGGTTGGTATTATAGTTTACGATTAAGAAACATAGTTTCTTGATGGCCAGTGTCGAATGGCCAGTTCAGGTCAGAAAAAAAGGTGGCATTAAGATTAAACCGCGCCCGTATTAAAAGATATCATTTTTGTTAATTAATTTTAAATTGCAATTTAAAAACACCATTTAGACACGGACCGGTAAATTAAAATACACTCTGATAGCTACCTACTCAGTTAATATTAGATTTTTCACAAAAATATTTTATGTGCGTTAGTAAACACGAAATACGAGTATTTTTCCGTTCGTTATGAAACATTTTCTTCAGAGTTTGGGCTTCATGTTGTGTATTTATTACTCCACGCCCCTTTCCGCTCGATACAAAGTACGGCTTATTTATGTGTTTCCATTAGGCATAACTTTTATTTGGGGAAAATGACAAAACCATTTTTTTCTAATGTGACCGAGACTGATGAAAAGTTGTTCTTAATAGAGAACTCAGAATAGTACAAGAATAAAGTTTACTTCAAACTGTAAGCAGTTTTATGTTATATCGCTTAGTTCATGGTATTTTATCTAGTGCAAAGAACAACGATATTGTAGTAATTTTATGGTGCTGTTTTTTCTCAGCATTAGCTCACTGGCCTTTGAGTATTGGCACGTAAATCAATCAAATAGTGGAATAAGTACTGCAGTAACTGTTAAAGAACTTTAAATTTTTTATTATTATTTGCCACCTACTTGCAAAAGATAAATGATTAAGTAAGTAACGTAAACTTTTGAAAAGTTATGATATTAATATATCTTTCTTTCTTTCTTTCTTTCTATATTGTAATAAATGTGTCTTTCTTTCTTTCTATATTGCTATATTCCAATAAAAAAACTTAAAAACAAACCAACAAAAAATCAACCAGCTCTATCTACTGAACACAACAATAAAATTATGGAAATGCAAGTGCTACCGAACGATGGTATTGGATTGAAAAATGCACAGCTGCAGTCGATTCTCGCTCTTATTATCTTCACGATACGAGTCAAGGGCGAAAAGAAATAACACAAAGCAATTCGATACTGCCCGAAGCTTCATAACAGTTCAATCAGACTGATATTGAATCTGCGAGAGTGCTCGCGAGCATTTGATTTGCTCCTGTTTTAATTGTTATTGGAAAGATTGACTATGATAAACCTATTTAATGTTTTAACTTTAGTTCTTTTTTTTTATCCACAACGAGGAAGCTCTTGGCCAGTATCTCACCTGATGTTAAGTGATGATCAGGCCGAAGGTGGAAGCGAGCTTCACCCGGAATCCTCAACCACAGAGGAACTATCTTATCTCTAACTACCGGAACACAACAATGCTGCTAACATTGTTGTTATGGACTTAGGTAAGCCCACTGCCCCCACTGGGAATCGAACCCGGGACCTCTGCGTCTGAAGCAGATGTTCTAACCACTAGATCACAGAGGCGGTTCATTTCAAGCAAAAGACGTCCACTACTGGAAAAAGGCTTCTCTTCAAGATTTCCAGCTGTCCGCACTTACGCGCTTCCCGCGACCTTCACCAGATCGTCAGCCCACAGAATGGGAGTGGTCCATTGAGCTTGCCTACACTACATCTTTCGTTCCATGGTAGCAAATGAAGAACTTTTCTGCTCTAACGGCCTACGAGCTATCTGCCCCATTAACTTTTGCATGCTTACTTATATATTTTTTTTTTGTTTTATAAATAAACCGTGATTTTTAAGGCGACAAAGCCCAAAAAGCACTCAAGCCGATTGGAAAGTTTGGTTCGATCCCCGTCAACCGCTGGACTACATAATAAGGCCACTGACACAAGCATACCTAGTACCTACTCAATATTTAGATTGCCTGATGGGGTTGATTCAGTTTTTTGCCACAGGATTCAAACATGTTACATAATATAAGGTAAGGTAAAAGATAATAGGAATATTATCAAAACTACTCTCAATTTCCTACCATGGTTGTCAAAGTCAAAGTCAAAGTCAAAATTTCTTTATTTGTTTAGACTAATAAATAGTTCTTACAAATCTTCATTTTGCTCTTAAGGAGCCTCTACATGTCTCATAATCTTTTTACCCTACCAGCGCTGTGGCCATTAACTAATTTTATGTAGATAATTATTACCTAACACCTTTGTAAACTAAGCGATTTCATTGTCTCGAGCGTGGTATTTTCAGGCGCTGAAGCGTGAAAATAGCCTGAAAGCATGACACAATTTATAAGTGAGAGCTTATTAATAGTGTTCGACGCCATCGATCGTGGGGCGACCATGCCTTCATCAAATATTGAGACTTTCTATAAATAGACGTTGCGTAGTGTACTTAAAGGCCCACGCTATGCTTAAAGGTGGAATGGAAAATTACGCGGTGCGCTGTAAATCAATATGATTGCTTTGCTACTTCAGTTACCGATAAAATGAATGAAACATTTTCATTGCGTTTATTTTTATGACTTTACTTTCGCGACCGGTATATGAAGCTAAAAACGAAGCGTCTTAATAAATTCAGCGACTGTAGGAGGAATCTTTTGATTGATTTAGTTTTGAAAAAAGGTCACTAAGTCTTAAGCCCATGTGTATGTAATTTCCACCATTACAAATTGCCAATTAGTACGCAATAAAGATTTGAATTTGAAATGATTTATTATTTGTATCTCGTTTGATTATTAAATTAGATAAAAATCTAAATTACTACTGGACGTATGCATCTTCTAAAGAGCGCCACAAAGCACGATCTCCCGCTTTGTTCAACAAGCTACTTACTGTCCCTTGATCAAATTCTTTTCCTTAAAATAGTCGGTCCAGCAAGGGAGGCACTTGCCGAACCGTGTCTTAAGAATCCTCTACTCCACCCATTCTAGTTGTACTCGAACAAACTCTTCAGCCTTTGTATTAGTACAGAAAAGTGCTCATTTTGCGAAGTGCACATTCTGCGTTTCACCCTCCATTGTTTCTGGGATATAAACGGCCAACGTGCACTTCGCTTGCAAAATTTTTGGACATCAAACATCGCAGTCCAAAATGCTTGTTAATTATGTATTATCGCAATGTGCGAGCACAAAGGCTGATTAATTACTTCCCACGGCCGTCCGCGCCAGGCCGGCGTTTGTGGTCACATAGCGCGAGATGTCAAAGGCTGGTCTCACCGCAAATAGCACAATGCCACAGGAATGGTGGGAATCAGGTATTTAGTTAGCAATGCAACAATTAGGCTGGGTTGAAACATCTTACTTTAACTTTGACAAACTTTAAATATTTGTCAAACTCCATACAAAAAGCACCGATTATCGTCATAGTTACCGTCAAAGTTAGGTGGTGCAACTCAGCCTATGTGTTCATATAATGCATTTATAGTCATCCAATTTGATTTCTACGCCACTATAGAAACTGTCATTGCTACTGATTGAACTTTATAATTTATACATAGTACGTTTTTTTTCTTTGAGTAAGTACTTACCTCTAGCAGTTATTTGTTTTCACCTTAATTGCTATGATCAGAATTTTAGAACTGCAGCATAGTTATAAAGGGAAGTATGAAAGTTAACTACATAAATTAATTTATTTTGACAAGCACCAATCAGGCTACTAAACAGACGAAGTATCTAACCATTCTTTTTTAAGCTAATCTTTTATTTTTCCAATAAACTAATAGTCCCTTTTGCTATAAAAGTAATTCTTTTACATTCTAAGACCTACATTAAATGCAGTGCCTATTTTGTGAAAATTTGTTTAGAGTGCCTCATAAATATAGACTTAAGGCCCATTAAAATCGATTTATGGCTATAATTTAGACTGAAAAATATTGCACCCAATTTTAAAATCCTGTTCGAAGTTTTGTTGACTTAAGAGGTACTTAGGCTGAGTTGCAACACCTTATTTTAACCGTAACATTAACAGTAACCGGTGCTTTGTGTATGGAGTTTGACCGATTTTTGACGTTAGCCTAAGGTACTATAAATTCATATAAACAATTAATTGAGGGTTTGTTTGTAAGCGAATTCAGACTTTAAAGTTTACACTATGCTAATTAATGATAAAACTTTACCACCAATTAATATTGTAAGCCGCAAATGTTTTATTCATTTAATAAATTAACATGCGAACTGCAGCGGAGTGGGATTCCCTTCCAGCATCTGTTCTGTTTACACTTCTATACCGCGGGTGTCTTTAAATCATGAGTAAATACGTATTTGTTAAAAAAAAAACGTATTTGCTTGCGGATTAAATGTAGACTTAATACAATTTAAGTCATTTACTTATCTCTCTAATATATTCATAGATATTGATTTGACACCGTACAATATTTTATATTATATTTTCACTTTTCAGGTACATAACTACGAGAAAAAAAATATTAACGGAGCGATAAAAATTCACAACGGTAAGTCATTGTTATTTTTGTAATTATATTTTTTGGTAGCCCTTTTTGGAATAACTTGATTTTACTCTAAAACTCTATCTAAACAATTAGTTTACATGGAGACCGATAACTTTTGCTGTTTGTTATCTCCTATTCAAATTTACAAGCATTTAAAAATCAAATGTTTATTTTATAAAAATAATTGTCCTCAAATTAACTAGTTCTTGGTCACCCTACTGTTTAAATATAAGTAAGTTACGTCAAAAGCCTCCAGCTGCATTCTGGGCTAAATACGGAATGCGCTTGATAATGTATTTTGGGACTGCATCAGACCGCTATGCTTGATATTTATAGAGTTAGACAATTTACCTAAATATTGGGGTTGAAGTTTTTCAGTATTAAATTAAGAGATCTGAAGAGTAGGTAGGTACATAATTTTTTTAGAGAAAAAAATGAAATAATTCAGAACCACAATAGCATAATAAGTACATAAATCATCTTGATCCCATCAATAGAGTTTCCAATATTCACAGTTTCAATTTCATTTGTGTACGGGACTATTCCCACCACTGCAACTTCTGTGTAGCCAGGATCTACAGCTTAGCCGCCATAAAAACCGTCAAGTTTGTCCCGGGCGAAAGTTTAAGTTGGACCCGCAACGAAATTAATCAGAAGAACATAAGAGGAGTTCGAAATTAAGGTTCGACAGGGAGGGACCCTTTGTGTAGTGACACATCAGTGCCAAAAGTCGTTCATTTCAACCAAACAAACCAAATGTCATTCATAACTGTACAAAGGTCTTCCAACAGACTTACACAACGACCCTGTATTTCCTGCTACCTTTAACAGGTCTTCGGTACCCCTGCACTGAAAAAAATGTTTGGTTACTGCTTACACAACAAAAGTGACCACCGAACTAAGTGTTAACTTTAATCAAACTAAGTCTAGCTCACTACAGAATTATTTGTTTAATTTACACAACATTTTGTTCCTCATATCCAAAGTGTTCGGTGGTCACTTTTGTTGTGTAAGCAGTAACCAAACATTTTTTTTCAGTGTGAGACCTGCCTACACTGAGTTTTAGAATCCTATTCATTCTACGTTTGTTTTCAATGGTACAGCTGCATTATATCACTT
The DNA here is from genome assembly GCF_004193835.3 of Ostrinia furnacalis. Taxonomy (NCBI): domain Eukaryota; kingdom Metazoa; phylum Arthropoda; class Insecta; order Lepidoptera; family Crambidae; genus Ostrinia; species Ostrinia furnacalis. The sequence continues at coordinate 267,253 of NW_021132101.1, read as the reverse complement.
CTAAACGACTTTAGATTTAATTCTCGTTTCTTCCATCCGTGATCGTTCGTTCGTTTCAGCCGAATGACGTCCACTGCTGGACAAAGGCCTCCTCCAAGGATTTCCACAATGAACGGTCCTGCTCTGCCCGCATCTAGGCTCTTCCCGCGACCTTCACCAGATCGTCGGTCCACCTTCCATCTGTGTAACTCTAGTTAACTAAAAGCCTGTGAAGATAACTTTATTGTCTCAGTTTATTTTCAACTAGCTTTTGCCCGCGGCTTCACCCGCGTGAAATTTAGTTTGTCACAGATCGTCATAAATTATAGCGTATATGTTATTCTGGGTTATAAACTAATACTGAATAATATTAAATAATACTGTAAAGTTTCATCAAAATCCGTTCAGTAGTTTTTGCGTGAAAGAGTAACAAACATCCAGACATCCATACAAACTTTCACATTTATTATATTAGTAAGATAATGAAGTCTCTGTCATTCGAGAGCTAGCCGGTAAAAGCAAAAAGTCAACAACATAAAATAATATTAAGAGCAATTCACTACGTCGGCGTCCATTTTTCTTTATTTCCTAGGAAATATAATTTGCGCGATATATTCCTTAGGGCTTGCTGTTAATTCTTCCGAAACGTGTATTGAGAGCATAATTTAGTCGACGTTAAAGAAATGAAAAGTGAATAAATACAATAGGAGTTTCTTAAAATAGCTTTGCCTATTCTCAGGTCTGGTCCATTTATTGTCCCGAAGCAGTGGTAGAGTTAAAGTAATACCGGGACGTGAAAGCGCTTTTTAAAAGTCTATTTTTGGAAATAAATGACTTACTGCCCGTTCGCGCTAAGTTTGCCGGTCCGTGGAATGCGCGGCCCCTCCCCCAACCGCGATTAAACGCAATTAATGTGTCTTATTTTACGCAAATACACAATTTTTATCAATAACAATTAATAAAAAATATTTTAAATATAGTTTGTTATAGTTATAGACGCTTCCCTTCGAGTGACGTCATATCGCCAGCGGCAAATTTAAAGCGAACTACTATCCATTCCTCTTTGCGTCAGAGCTCTCTAAGAAATACACTTTTCAAATATCAGACATTCAGATTCCCTTTTCACCCTAGAAGTCCATTTATTTTCGTCCAAAAACTGATTCCAGGAAAAACCCTTTTTATTAGAGCGTATTGCTCAAATAGCTTTACAATGAGTCACGTGGCATTCAACTTTTGGAACTCTAAAAACGAAAATTAGGAATGAAGCAATTTCTGAGAAACCTTACAAAAATACCAACAAACTAAAAAGAGTGAAACCAATGAAAAACTTTTTACCAATTTCAAAACGGTCGTTTGAAAGAGGGTTTTACACAATCAAATTACGAAATTGAATTGAAAAATATTTTCATCTTTATTTTATTTATTTAAAACAAGTTACTTACATAGTATTTCCAAACATTAACAAGGACCATTGTAGATATCACAAAAACCAGTTTTGGTTTTAAATTTAAAAAAAATGTCAGTCAGTCATTTCCTGGTGGATTTGGTGCACCGAGTTGACCATAGATAGGGAAAGATTTCGAGATATCTAAAGTCAAAATACATCCGCCCACACGACCAAGACCGAGTGATCGTAACAGAGTTGTCGAAAGTGTAATTTAAAGATATCGTAAGGCAAGCAACATCTGCTTACGCGACCAAGACTGAGTGGTCGTAGTAACAGAGTTGTCAAAAGTGCAAGAAGAAGAAGAAGATTGATTGGAATTTTTCTTTGGAATGATAGAAAAGGGAAGAGAGCTTGGTTAAGATGCGACGTTCATCTTAAACCCAAGATCCATTACTTTTAAAGCTTATAGCAGACTTATCAACTCGGAAAGGGATCAACACCGTATCGCTTTTCGCGAGCTGTCATCGTCTTTCGCGCGCTATCAATCGCGAGGCGAGGCATTTACGTTACATACGGTGCGGATAAAGTGTGCGTTGCAGTATGGTGTTTCATACAAAGAATACTGACGGCCTCGAGTTGATACGGTTACGACGATCCTTTTCCGGGTTGATAAATGTGCTACGTCCTTAAGACAGCATGTTTAATGGTTATCAGAAACGGGAACGGATATTGTAAAATATTGTATTTTGATTATTTACTGTCAGAGAATAACTTTCAGGAACACTTCGTAAATAATACATCGTTAAACAATTGAAGACTCATCCGATAAATTTCGAATTCGAATTCAAATTACGAGCTTAAATCGTCAAAATATATTGTTTTAACCGGCTTAAGACTCTCGTTTAGTTCAAATTTGAATTTATTTTAACAATGAAACTCTTGCCATTATTTTGAGCTACAAACCGTGAATGCTCATTTATTAGTATTTCAATTATCACACCTAAAAGGTAATTCTGCTATCGGACTTAATTGTATTTAACATTTTCTGGAAAAGACGAGAAATTTCTACTAAGATACACCGTCAGGTTTGTCAAATTAATTTGATATTCAAAAGAAAATAATATGGATTTTATAGGACCGAGTGGACTAACATGGCTACCCGAATTATCTCCATGATTATTGATAGTTTTCGAGTTAAACGCTTTATAATCCAATGGCAATTCTTTTAGTGTAGACACTGTTTAAATGTGTAAAAGTCCAGTATTGCATGCTTAGATTAAGTTTAAATACGTTGTAAATATTGATTGTCTTCTAGTATATGTCTTGTTGGTTGTCCTATTATATAAATAAATAAATGACTTGAGGTGCCCATGACTTCAATTTGTCGATCGATTAGATTCGTCTAGAGAAACTTCATTTTTACCAATTGGCATTCAATAAATCCTCTAACATTAATGTAATGATTGACTCTTTCATTGTTTATACAGAATCCTTCGAAGGATCTCGAAAAAGAGGAACATCCAATATTCTCGAATATTCAAGTGCAATTATGAGAAGTAACAGGAAACTCGGGATTTCTTCCAATATTCTCAGATTTAATTGAGATTTCCTCCCATCAATCTAGTTCGGGTTCAGTAATACGTAGAGGCCTGTAATGACGTATATCCGTAGCCATAAATATCCGTCGCCGATGACGTCACTCGTGATATATCGCTTGTTAAGTTTAAGCAACAGTTGGAGGATGGAGAGCAGGTTTACCATTTACATACATGGTTTGCTATAATATAGCTATACAATATTATGTACAATCTAGAACTTGTTGATAGAACTAGAATTGAGCGGTACTTTTTGGCCAGTTGGCAAAAAAAATCTAAGGACGTCGCACCCGTGCAAGTTTTTAAACATAAAGTCAAAGTCAAAGTCAAAGTCAAAATTTCTTTATTTGTTTGGACTAATAAATAGTTCTTACAAATCGTCATTTTGCTCTTAAGGAGCCTCTACATGTCTCATAATCTTTTTACCCTACCAGCGCTTCGAGACCAACATTTGGCAAGTGCTGAGAAGAAGCGCCGCAACAAACTCAGTCACCACTGTCTGCCGGTTAATATAAATAAATAGAAATAGTAGTAGTAGGTACATTCGATTCAGGAGCAGTTCACTTCTTCGCACTGATTTTTATGAGGCTCCATTGCGATTTTAACTGGGTAATGGAGCGGTTCATACCAGCGCACATTGAATTAAACCTGAAAAAGAAATGACAGGATTTTGAATTACAGGTAAAGGCAAAATTTTATATTGAAGGCAGAAATCAAAAGATGTACCAACGTTGTTTGTAAATCAGCCCAAGCCGCAACCTTCCGTTTATTCGTGTTAGTGTCTGTATTTTTATTTTCGATTGCATTTACTCTTTCTTTCACCAACTCTTTCAGCAAATACTGAAAAGCAAACACTAGGCGTCAAACATAAATAAAACCATGCTACAAAAATTAGTAGGCACTTTATCAGGCTAAAAATAAGTACTACCTTATCTTCCTCCAACCAGTTTTCTGATCGTTGCCTTTTAGGCGGTCTGTTCTCCTTCGTCATGGACATAATTAGTATCCGATGTAACTAGCCGGGTCGTCGTAAGAGCTTATTGCAGAGTACAGGGTAAGAGGTACAGAATCCAGAACATACAATCCCAAGTTTTATAAAAGTTTGATAAAACTTGGGAGTTGATCGAAAAAACCGAAAACTTTATTAAATTTTCGTGCCAAATGTCAATGTCAGTAAGTAAAACGTCACAGCTGCCAATTTTTTGTTTTTTTTTTCTGCGATTTGTCTATGATTTTACATGGTCCATCAAGTTAAATCACCAAAAAAGCTGTTTTCGTTCATTCTTTTTGTATAGTCTGTGGAAAGAAAATATTAAACTCTGTTTTAGCTATCAAAGGTTTATAAACGATTATGAATAACGTTTTTTATCAGAGGTTTATAAGAGTGTTTTAAGCCTATCAAACGTTTTAGCTAATGTAGGTTTTAAACCTATATTAGCATTTTATTATGAATAAGACCGTAAGGCCATAGTCCAAGCTTTGTTTTGCTAATACCAAAATAATAGTGACATTTATCTCAGTCTGATATCGAACTGAGCGTTTCCATTACTGCAAAAAGCTTCTCCGGTTACTAATAGCGGCGGTAATGGTCGGGGGTGTAAGATTTTGCAATCCACAATTATTTATGTGGTAGACTGGGCAAATAATGTTGTATTATTATACGTACTTAGCTACCAGTATAACTCGTTCACAATGCATCATCGAATTCCATTGTTTTAGACAAACAAAGGACTGTCGCAATTTTTCAGGATAAGCGAACTTTTTGCAGTTGCAGTCGCAAGAGGTCTGAAAGATGACAAAAAAGTCACTTTTCCAAGGCCCAGTCTATCTTTATACCACAACTCTTTAAAATTGGTTTTGTGGCGCAAAAAAGCGACGGAAAGCAACTGTTATTTAGGAATCACTTTGTCCAGTCTATTTTATTTGAGTAGGTGTTCCTTACATAATATTGCGCATGATTAAAATTTCAACAAAACATAGGGCTCTATATCTAGCAACCTTTATAAGAATTTAAGTGACATCTTCTCCAATCTAAGATTATGGTTTCGACATTATACGTATACCGGTGGGTCTTTTAAAGGGATTAGTCTGGACATAGGATTAAGTCAGTTGAGGGCGATCTCTTAAAAGAGATGAAGGTCAGATGGCTTACCAATTTTCTTATAGAGGCGGATTTAAAGCGATCGCCTAATTATTTATCGGTTATGTGTTAACTTGGCATTCATTGTAGCTTTAATATTATGTCAAGATTTGTCTTAAATTGTGCCGTTATAAATTTAAATTTGGCCAAAAATTTTGGAAAACGCGCGATTTCTAGTGTGATCCGTATTAACATGCATTGTACAGTCAAATAGGAGTCGTTACTTTAGTAAAAAAAATATATACAAAAAGCACGATATTGTTTCGTGAAGAGCTCCATTGTGACTAAAATTGCATAAAACAATGCATATTTTCCCACCAAATTTCGTTCGTTTGTTTCAGCCAAATGACGTCCACTGCTGGACAAAGGCCTTCCCCAAGGATTTCCACAACGACCAGTTTCCACCAGATTTCCAGTTTTAGTAAGGGTTCAAAAACATCCGTTCCATCCATTTTTAATCCTCAAAAACTTTGCGTTTATTTTAGATAGCACCTGTTGGCATGGCGTGTGCTGTTGACAGGATTGCCACGTCACAGTTTGAAACAAAGCACTAACGGCAAAATTTCAGGATAAGCTAAAAAGCGTTGGTTCGAAATTCGAAGTCACAAAGCTGATAGGTAAAATTTTTTTGTTGTTGTTTGCTGCCATTGTATGTTTAGACGGTTTCTCTACTATGTTTTAAATATAATTGCTGCAAATTATTGTTACAAAAAGATTATTTTTATGTGACGCTTACGGTAGTTCGCGGCATTTTTAAAAATGTATACTGTCGGAACTCGGAATCTAAAATGTATTGTGAGATTACAAACGAATTTCGTAGAAAAGTTAGTTTTCGTCAAAACAAAAGTTAGCATGGGAAAACAAACATAACATATTGAGGTGAAAATATGTGTTCAGGAAATAGAAAAGTTGTATCAAGTTTTCGGGATAGTTTGCGTGGTTTATGAAATAACTAGTAAAGAACAGATGGCGAATTATATCTATATGCTTAGTATATCACGATTCGCAATCATTTTATTTATTTATTTATTTACAATAGGAAGACCAGGGTTTACATAATAACTTATTTACTTACTAGCGGCCGCCCGCGACTTCGTACGCGTGGATCTCGTTTTACCCCCCCTCCATCTATGTATCTTACGCAGTTCAGATTTTTTCATACAAATGTTTTTTCCCGCTAACTCCCGTTCCCGTGGGAATTTTGCAATATCCTGTTGTAACTATGCTTTAAGTTTACTAAGGTACCTGCATGCCAAATTTCAAGCGTCTATCTTACGCGGTTTAGATTTTTCATACAAATGTTTTTTTCCGCTAACTCCCGTTCCCGTGGGAATTTTGCAATATCCTGTTGTAACTAAGCTTTAAGTTTACTAAGGTACCTGCATGCCAAAATTCAAGTGTCTAACTTAAGCGGTTTAGATTTTTCATACAAATGTTTTTTCCCGCTAACTCCCGTTCCCGTGGGAATTTTGCAATATCCTGTTGTAACTAAGCTTTAAATTTACTGAGGTACCTGCATNGCAAACACTTTATTAAGTCTAAAAGCGGGTATAGCCAATTTATTTTTATTTCTAGTGTTAATTTGGTGAATATCACTTTTCTTTTTGAATTCAGTAATATTTTTTTGAATAAATAGAATACAGTTTAAGATGTATTGTGAAGCGGCCGTGAGAATGCCAATTTCTTTAAACAATTCTCTAAGGGATGCTCTTGCTTTCATTTTATACAAGTATCTTATCGCACGTTTTTGCAAAATAAATATTGTTTCAAAATCTGCAGCTTTGCCCCATAGCATGATTCCATATGACATTAGGCTATGAAAGTAGCTAAAGTAGACTAAGCGAGCTGTTGAAACATCGGTTAATGACCGTATCCTTTTTATTGCAAAAGCCGCTGAGCTGAGCTTTCCCGCCAGAGTTTCTATATGGGGGCCCCACTGGAGTTTTGAATCCAGGGTAATTCCCAGAAATACAGTAGAGTCTACCAGATCGATTGCATTATTATTAAGTTCTATTTGTGTACTAACTGTTTTTACGTTAGGCAAAGAGAATTTTATACATTTTGTTTTCTTTGCATTGAGTTGTAAATTATTTGTAGTGAACCAACTTAAAACTCTTGTTAGTGCATTATTTACATCGTCAAAGTTATTTTTACTTCTATCGATATTAAAAATCAAAGATGTGTCATCAGCAAATAACACGATTTCGCAAGAGTCCTTAACAAAATATGGTAGATCATTAATGTATATAAGAAACAAGAATGGACCCAGAATGGACCCCTGCAGAACTCCCATTTATTAAAAAGAAGCTTCTAAGAGCTTTATTTTTCAGTCTTTATGTGATTTAAAAAGAATGAAAGGAAACTTTTAAACGACATGAAACATTTTAAAAATCCTTGATTTACTAAACATATTTTTAAACACAGCAAAGTTCTGCTTTATTTTCCAATCACTGTATTTTCTTAATGGTAGGTAGGTATTACTTAGGTATTACCAACGTATAACAGTACAGTAACGAGTACATGAATGTTTTGTGAGTCGGGGGTATAAGTATGTCTGTCATCTGCAAACGTCCTAATTTTTTTTTGTGACAGGAGGCAAACGAGCAGACGGATCACCTGATGATCACCTAATTATCCATTGTACTCAATAATACACATTTTGCCAGCAATCTTTTTTGATATCAACACGATATCGATATGGTATTTTTACTTTTTTATTAATATTGTTTTGGTTTTGAAGTTTACCTTTTATTGTCTTGCGATACACTCTGTTTGGCCGTTATTCCTGAGTTTCCTTAAAAATACCACCAGGCCCTATCCCCAAACACAGTCCACTCGCTCGCCGGTCAACAACACACATAATATAATGTACGTACAATACATAAGGGAACAATATCTTACAGGGATACGTGGGATGGAGTATTCAACTCGTCAGCTAAGTCCCATGTCAAAACTAGCGATAATGTGTCAGAACAACCTCACAAACGTCCAACTCGCAAACTTTACGCCATAACCAACTCAAATTTCAGCAGCATTAGACTTAAAATCGATAATTGGATGTCATAATAAGTTGAGATTGTGGGAGTAAATTAATTATAGACAAGAAAGGGAAGTGATGTGTTGCGAATTTGAGATATTGATATATTAACGAGCCGATGTCTTAAAGATGTTAATCCCGTGTAGCTAGGGTTGCCAGGTCCAAATACACAAAAGCCGGACTCTGTGGACATTTTGCCCGAAAATCCGGACATACCTTTTTAATAGCTAATGTACCATGTCACGAAGGGGCGGGGGGGGGGACAATTATCAATTAGCGTCATAGCTTATGAGTGAGTACTGTAATCTTTGAATGAACATTATTCTGTGGCTCGAGTTTCAACTGGCGCGCCAGCCTCATAAAAAGCCTAACAGAAGCCGGACAGGCCGGACAAGATAAAATTTGGCCGGACAAGGCCTTAAAAAGCCGGACACCTGGCAACCCTATGTGTAGCTTCTTATCATAACTTGTCTGAATTCCTTGAATTCCCGGGAAACTTCAACCTTGTCCTAAAAATGTTTGGGCGCAAAATTGATTGATCGGTCTTGGTAAAGCTGGAATTTTTGACTGTGCGCATTAAAAATAATGGCGTGGGTTTTGGTGAAGGTAGCAGTTATGTCAATTACGTAAGGGTGGTTTCAGCGTGTTGTTGTTTGGAAAAATACAAAGTGTGTAAATGAATGAGAGTTCTGTGAAGGATTAATTTACTTGGGCGGAGTCACGACTGAAGTCTAGTAGCTAATCTAAAAGGTGCTTAACCTTTAACTATAGTCGTGAAAAAATAATCACACTTCCATGGACGTCGGGTCTCACAGACCCCTGTCTAAAATTCTTCATAATTTCATACCTGAACCAATTTGAATTTATCAAAGAGTTGATATATATCTAATAACTATTAATAAAGGATCTAGTAGTAAATTTAATCAATTTTTAATCATTATTGAATTATTTTTTGGCAAATTTAAAAAACATAGACATTTTTCAGTGTTAATTGACTTGGCATCACATATAGGCTCCTTAATTACAGTCGATTAATAATAAATCAAACTCATATTTTTTTCCTTGCTAATTAATAACTGTGTAACATAAAAACATAAACGGAATTTCTGAAAGACATAAAATAAAAATTTTGACAAGGGTTAAACTTGCTAAAATTATAAACAGTGGCCTAGAACACTAAAGACAAATTATCTCTACAGGCATGTGTCATCTTTCTTTGAGAGCTTTGATAGGCAAAATATACACCATTCAGAATCGGAATCTGCAGCAATGGTACCTTTTAAGACATCTAAACTCAAAAGAAGGATCGTATACAAGTAAAACCTTACTTCTGGAATGTTACTTAGATAGTGGGGCTAATAATATAGCTGATGTACTCAGATACTTTCTACCATTATGTATTATTAAACTAAAACAATTTACAACATATTATAATGATATACTATAAAAAAAATTTAGTTGACAAGTCACATCCATACAAGTATGTTTGTATGGAAATTATAGTCATCGGGTCTCCCAGGCCCCGATAAAATTTTGGATGGTTATTACTCACGTAATAAGTGCCGGAAGACGTGATTTTATGCCTCCTTGGTCCAAACACAGTTAAAACTGAAGCTACTGAGATGGTCGAGAGCAGCACGTGACGGGAAGGTATTTAAACCGAGAAATTGAAAAGGGGGGTGGGCCTCTGAGACCCGACGTCCATAGTTAAAGGTTAAGAAGGCTTTTTATTACAATTTGGAATAATCCGTGGGATGTTACAGATTACGATAAAATGACGTATTCCACTTTGAGCACCCATTCAAATAGCACCTGGCATATTCCATTTAGAGCACCTATCGATATTTTGGCCAGGTGCTCTAAGTGGAATTAAATTTATTATTACGACGTATTCCAACAACACAGCAGCAGACTTAGAGCACGTACAACACAGCAGCCTGGTGCTGGCTGCTAATTTTGTCATTAAAGACAATGAATAATTGTTTCGATATCCCTTATCTCCCTATTAACTTTGATATTGTTATGATCCCTTATCTGTGGTAGATCCTTCAGTAAGGTCTTTATGCCGGCAGACAGTGGTGACTGAGTTTGTTGCGGTGCGGCGGCGCTTCTTCTCAGCACTTGCCAAATGTTTGTCTCGAAGCGCTGGTAGGGCGAAAAAATAATGAGACATATATAGGCTCCTTAAAATCATTTGACGATTTGTAAGTACTAATTTAATTAGTAGATAATGTTGATTTTGATTTTGATAAACATATTTAGTAGAAGATTAAAACTGAATTATGGGAGTAACTGGTGCGAATGATGATTTATTAAGCAAGACCATGGTCCAAGCTTTGTTTTGCTAATACCAAAATAATAGTGACATTTATCTCAGCCTGATATCGAACTGAGCTTTCCATTACTGCAAAAAGCTTCTCCGGTTACTAATAGCGGCGGTAATGGTCGGGGGTGTAAGATTTTGCAATCCACAATTATTTATGTGGTAGACTGGGAAAATAATGTTTTGCTAGGTATTATACATTACATGCATAGCTTTACGATGAATCGTCGACGACGATTATTAAATGATCAACCTTGCCACGTCAGTTCCAAAACCAAAGGACGATCGCAAAATTTCAGGAAGCGAACTTTTCTCAGTCGCAAAAGGTCTGAAAGACAACAAGGTCACTTTCCTAAGGGCATATATTTATATACAAAAAATCTTTGAAATTGATTTTGTGGCGCATAAAAGCGACCGAAATAAACTGTTGAAAAAATCCAGTCTATTTTATATTGACCAGAGTTTTTTCCTACAATAATATTGCCTATGAACGAAATTCATCAAAACATAGGTAGGGTTCTCTATGTATAATATCATACCTAGCAAGCTTTATATGAATCTAAGTGGCATCTTCTCCAATCTAAGATTAAGGTTTCGACATTATACGTATACCGGTGGGTCTTTTAAAGGGATTAGTCTGGACATAGGATTAAGTCAATTGAGGGCGATATCTTAAAAGAGATGAAGGTCAGATGGCTTACCAATTTTCTTATAGAGGCGGATTTAAAGCGATCGCCTAATTATTATCGGTTAAGCATAGGTTTGGCTGAAACGAAGCATAGGTTATGTGTTATCTTGGCGTTCATTGCAGCTTTATAAGTCAAAATTTGTCTTTGTGTCATTGTAACTTGGAAACAACAAAAAAATTTGCAAATACCTACTCAATTTCTCGAAAACTGTATTAAGTTCTAAACAGGCGTTGTACAGTCACATAGGAGTCGTTGCTTTAGTAAAAAAAATATACACAAAAAGCATGATATTGTTTCGTGAAGAGCTCCATTGTGACTAAAATTGCATAAAACAATGCATATTTCCCACTAAATTTCGTTCGTTTGTTTTAACCAAACGATGTCCACTGCTGGACAAAGGCCTTCCCAAGGATTTCCACAACGACCAGCTTACACCAGATTTCCAGTTTTAGTAAGGGTTCAAAAACATCCGTTCCATCCATTTTTAATCCTCAAAAACTGCGTTTATTTTAGATAGCACCTGTTGGCATGGCGTATGCTGTTGACAGGACTGCCACGTCACAGTTTGAAACAAAGCACTAACGGCAAAATTTCAGGATAAGCTAAAAAACGTTGGTTCGAAATTCGAAGTCACAAAGCTGATAGGTAAAGTTTTTTGTTGTTGTTTGCTGCCATTTTTTGTTTAGACGGTTTCTCTACTATGTTAAATATAATTGCTGCAAATTATTGTTACAAAAAGATTATTTTTATGTGACGCTAACGGTAGTTCGCGGCATTTTTAAAAATGTATACTGTCGGAACTCGGAATCTAAAATGTATTGTGAGATTACAAACGAATTTCGTAGAAAAGTTAGTTTTCGTCAAAACAAACGTTAGCATGGGAAAACAAACATAACATATTGAGGTGAAAATATGTGTTCAGGAAATAGAAAAGTTTTTTCAAGTTTTCCGGACAGTTTGCGTGGTTTATGAAATAACTAGTAAAGAACAGATGGCGAATTATAACTGTAATGCTTAGTTTATATCACGATTCGCAATCATTTTATTTATTAATTTATTTACAATAGGAAGACCAGGGTTTACATAATAACTTATTTACTTATAATACTTACAACCTTTATAATTTTTAAGTTTTTTTACATAAATTAAAATTAATGTAAAAGTCAATATTTCTATTGTCTGTTTGGGATCAGTTCCACCAATACTTCCAGTGTTATTTAATATACAACCTACACTAGGAAAACTACGTAAGTACCTATCATCATCATCATCATCATCATCATCATTTCAGCAATAGGACGTCCACTGCTGACCATAGGCCTCCCCCAATACCTATACATAATTTTAATAATCTATCTATCTTCTATACAAATAAAAATGAATTGATGTTCGTTAGTCTGATTAAAACTCGAGAACGACTGAGCCGATTGAGCTGATTTTGGTTTTAAAATGTTTGTCGTAGTCCAGGGTAGGTCTAAACGCGCGCGATATTGTTTTTCTGTGACAGACAAAATTCCACGCGGGCGAAGCCGCGGGCGGAAAGCTAGTTAGGAATAAAATTATAAAATTTTAGACGTATTTATTACAGAAAGACTGAAAGGAGAAGAAACTTCCTAATACAGGTATTTATATACTTAAAAGGAATGTTACTAAAATAAAATATTTTCTTTTTTTCATTTTCAAAGACAGAAAGAGAATTCAGCTTTTCATTTATGTCCTCAGCAAACATTCTAAAGTATATGTGAATGTAAAAATATTAGAGATGAAACGGATAGTTGTTTGGCCGGATACCGGATACCGGATATCCGGCGAGCTGCTAGGCCGGATAGCCGGATATCCGGCGGCCGGATAGTTGTCCCATTGTCATGTTGCATGTCGTAACGAGTTTAGCGCCGCACAGGTGCTTCAAACGCGATCAGTAGTCCAGTCATTATAGGAAGTTCACCTCGGAATTCGAGATACCCAGCTGTAAGTCTGTAAATACGTGTATATTGATACCCTAAAAATTGGCTCAAAACCTACATATAACGGTTCACCGTATAAAAAATTTTTTTGAACAAAATTTGTAGAGAATTTTGTTTTCTACAATATTGATAATAAATACAAATAGCAAAAAACCCATAGGAAATGAGATATTTCCAAAAAAAGCGCAAAAAAACGATTTTTGTGACCTTTGACCTTAAAATTTAATAGTTGCTTACACCCTACCATATGTAGGTTTTGAGACAACTTTTAGGGTGTCAATATACTAGTATTTACAGACTTACAGCTGGGTATCTCGAATTCCGAGATTCTTACCTAATTTAAGCTTAAATGACTGGATTACAGTGGGTCTAGTAGACTAAACAAGTAACACTTTTCGAAAATCGAATCTGTTCGAATAGAATGTCAGATTTTGCCACTCGTCTAAGGGGCAGATCAATTCGGGCGATTTCGGTTGCCATCGTGAGTATGTGATTGAATAGCGAAAATTCAATTAGTTTACTTGCTGCGTAATCTGACTGAACTGCATTATACAGGGTGACTCTGAAATCGTTGACATTCTTTTTAAAATAAGACTACTCATGATTCCCCAAATATGAGTCATATCAAATTAATTAAAATTTCAATATTTGAAATCTTGTACAGACGACAGCACATCAATCTTCATTCTGTGGCATCTTATTTCAATACAGGGTGGAAACGATAAGTGATCTCATTCGATTATTTCTAAACCATACAAGATATCGAAAAACTGGTTACTGATCATGAAAGTGCTTCACGAGCTCTATCCAACGGTACCAATAATAGGTTACAGAATTAACTGGATCTATCCGAAAATTAATTGTTTTCAGCTTCCATACATTTAGTAAAACCACATAATATTAAAAACTATACAAGATATTCAAAAACTGGTTACTGATCCTGAAAGTACTTCACGAGCTCTATCCAACGATACCAATAATAGGTTACAAAATTAACTGGATCCATCCTAAAATTCAATGTTTCCAGCTTCCATACATTTAGTACAGCCACAGTCATGGCACTCATGTCTTGATAATATTATAGCAAGTAAAGCCTAAAACCAATGTTTTCCATGAATAATTTTAAATAAGAATGCAATTTACGAGTTCATTTTAAGTGTTTATTGTTTAATAAAAAAATTAATACTTCTAATTTTGTTTAACTGGCATACATTTAGTATGGAGGCTGAAAACATTTAATTTTCGGATAGATCCAGTTTATTATGTAACCTATTATTGGTACCGTTTGAAAGAGCTTGTGAAGCACTTTCAGAATCAGTTATCAGTTTTTCGATATCTTGTATAGTTTAGAAATAATCGAGTGATATCACTTAACGTTTCCACCCTGTATATTAAGTGTTATTTTGCAACAAAATGTATAGGATGATGTGCTGTTGACTGTACAATAGTTTTAAACTCTTTTTAAGAGCACACTAATACAAATACATAGTTTATTTTATTTATTAGGACAACCAAAAAGACAAACACGCATGTATGCGTATTTGCCATGTATACATGGAATTACTATAAGTAGAAGTGCTTAGAACTAAGTAGTTAAAATAATGACAAAAAATCTCATTGGATTTGTCTGATATTTGGGGAATGCACTATGTATTATGAGTAGTCTAATATTAAAAGGATGCCAACGATTTCAAAGTCACCCTGTTTGTCATCAGACCATCAGTGAAAAAAAGATCACCTATTTTATTTGGCAATATTTCGACATTAAAATATATTTACTATTTATTTATGTATTCGTCATTAGAGTGGATAGCCCAGAAAGGAAATTACTTTTTTGTAAGGCCTTAAATATGGCTTTTTTGTAACTTTTTGGACTTTAGATAAAAACCGTCATTATTATAAGCAATTTTATTGATATTTAACTCAAAGATTAATGTGTTTCATTTTATTATAGGAAATTATCGTAGTTTTTTAATATCCGGTATCCGGCCGGGTAGTGAGCTACTATCCGGTATCCGGCCGGATAGCAAATTTAGGCCGGATATCCGGCCTACCGGATAGTTGCCGGATATCCGTTTCATCTCTAAAAAATATCTTCCTTTTATAAAGCTTTTATAAAGCCTCTCACAACAGTATTAAAGATCTAAAGGATCATGCTTTGAAGTTCAGCACAGCAGCACTCAAACAGGTTAATCCAATACCTTTATGTACTTAAACCTTTATGTACTTATCTTTTGAAAATCTCATTGTTATAGAAAATGTCGTTTGAAGGTGACGCTCTCGACTATTATGAAAGTATCTACACTAATATTATAAAGAGGAAAACTTTGTTTGTTTTTTTTTGTTTGGTTGTAATGAATAGGCTCAAAAACTACTGGACCGTTTTTAAAAATTCTTTCACCATTCGAAAGCTACATTATCCACGAGTAACATAGGCTAAATTTTATTTTGGAAAAAATAGGGTTCAGGGGTCGCGCGCGAAACTGCGGGCGGAAAGCTAGTCGTGTATAAAAATGTTTCTTGTTGATATATCTTATTATAACAAAATAGACCTTTTTGTGAAAATAGCCTGTAATATTTTTTCTATGAACAATTTTGTAGTGAATAAAAGTAACTGTCCAAATGAACAATATCTGTACTGTATGTTATATGAGTATAGTTTTTGCTTTTAACTCAAACACTCGTTTACAAGTTTCATCATCATCATCATTTCAGCTACAGGACGTCCACTGCTGAACAAAGGCCTCCCGCAATGATTTCCATATTGACCGGTTGGTAGCGGCCTGCATCCAGCGCCTTCCTGCTACCTATATGAGGCCGTTGGTCCACCACTGTTACAAGTCTATCGCCCGTATTTACAAACGATGCTTGCTTAAGTGAAGCACCAAATCGATCATACAGCGTTGAATAGAGCTCTGTGATTAGTTCGTATGTCACCCCGTGCGTCCACGCGCACTGTGAGTCCTCATAGTAATGTTTGTTAATACGGGCGTTTTCACAAACATTACTATGAGGTCTCACAGTGCGCGTGGATGCACAGGCGTGTTACCTTTTCTGTCTATTTTCCCGTTTCTTGTTTCAGTACTTTAAACAGAACTTTTTGTAGGTACCTACTTTTCCACCAAATCATTAGTTTTTAGGTTACTGCATTAAACTGGAATTATTTGGAAAGGAAACTCCACGTGTCCTATCGGAAACAAATCTAAAACGAGCGCAGTAGTTTGCGACCGAAACTGAAAGACTAGTGTTGCGTGAAATTTTAAGTCGATGAATGTATCGATATTTTTGTATCACAGATTTGCGTACACAACTATCGATAAATGCTTTATCCTGGGAAACGGAATATCCAGGAATGGTTATTATTGAAAATTTATCTCTCAGTCAGCAAGCACTGGCAAGTGTCCAGTTTGGTATGAATGTTTAACTAAAAGACCTAACCTAACCTAACCTAACTCTCGTAGAAGTTTTTTTTTATCTACCTACTAGGTGTAAGACCTAGATAATTTTGCTCTTGAGTAGATTGAGTGTGGATTGTTAGGCTTTTCAGCGAGATCAGTTATTGTATCACAAATAGTCAATAACAAAGTTACGTGAATAACGTTATTCACAGTTTTACTGTAATTTATCGACGAAGTCTCGATAAGTCTATCGAGAGCATCACTATTTACGAGCTCCGTTTGCGTAGAGCTCGTAGCAATGAGTTCATATAAAACTAAAGCTAGTTACCAACTCGGTGCTTACTTGGTAAAGAAAAACATTTCGCGGAAAACTGAAAACTTTTGAAACCTTCGTGGTATCGGATAAAAAGACTATCCGATACCACGAAGGTTTCAAAAGTTTTAATTTTCCACGAGCAAACAATAGCGTACTTAGCAAACTACGTCGTTTTATTTTTGGTTCAGAATATTCATCCAATTGTTAAACTTAATGTGCTCTAATATTGTAATAAGACAAAATTACACATTCTACATACTTAACCTCTATTTTGAAAGTGTTTTTATTTAATATTTTCTGTGTTTTTTTGTTTATCGCTATCAACAAACATCACTAGCAAAAAAAATTCGTCATTTGTTTTTGACATGTGCCTATCGGAACCGTTACAAGCAAAAATTTTGCCACAGAGGAAATACCCGAAATACCTTTTTTAGCCAAATAGAACACCCGACGCGGAAGATTCGGAATGCACCAGGATATGGGGCAGGTCCCAGGGGAGTAATAAATTTAAAGGAGTAGGACCAAAAATCAAAGCCTTTAGAAATAAAACATTCGCGACAGTATCGATATGTTATCGAATAAAAATCTACATATAACGCATGTTAGCGGTTTCGCACTACGTCCGTATCATTGAAAACACGTTAACTTAATATCAGCCGTGATTGCAGTCAAATATTTGATTTGTGCTGCATAAAAAATTCGGGGCGGAGTAGTCTTAGAACTATTCGTATGATTTCTCTAGCATTTTCTAGATCCATTTTTTGACGATACTGGTAAAGCTTATGTTGGTCTTTCAGCTGCAGGATAGAAACCGATATAGCCCGCAGATTTGACAAACTTGAGTGCCAGTAGGTGGAGCATATGTCTCGTAGAATTGATGGCCGTTCGAGTGGAAAGTTCTCGAGTGGCGACATGCAGTAGGTATAGGCACTAGGTCATTGGTTCCCAAACTTATTTGAGACGGGCCCCCTTTCGACCATACTAAAAATTCCGCGCCCCACTGCTCCAGTCAGGATTATTTATTGGTCGTATCGAGCAGTCTGGAATGCATTCTCTCAGCGGTCGCAGGTTTTTCATACTTAAGTACACAGATGACCCTTTAAAGGTATTTGCGTCTCCCCTGGTCCACTTTGGGAACCAATGCACTAGGTGGACCAGCGATCTGGTAAAGGTCGTGGGAAGCGAATGGATGCGGAGAGCGCAGAACCGGTCGTTGTAGAAATTTTTAGGGGAAGCCTTTGTTCAACAGTAGCCGTCTTTTGGTTTCTGGTCTTTTAGGTTGGTTTTGTGGTTAGATTCTTTGACGGACTTTCTGGGCGTTCCTATTTTGTGTGTTCCTGACAAAATCTCTGCGCGGTACGACTACGTGACGTGACCGACAAGCTGGATGCGATCGGACCGCTGGATTGGTCCAATTTGTGGATTTGCACTCCACACAAGTTTTGTGTAGCAATGTTGAACTTTCCGCTGTTTCTGCCTTTAAATAACTGCACTGGCTTTAGACTGTTGGCTATTGTGGTGCCTCATGCGGCGTTTGTGGTGAAATTGATGGGAAATAGGAATCGGAATATCTCTCTGAAAAGTTCCCGTCTGTTAATTCAGCTCCCATACAAGTTTAGTTAAGATTTGAATATAGCAAGAAAAAGTTTAGATCAAGGTAATTCTTAACTACGAGTAGGTGCATGAATAGCCCATAGTCAGACTTTTGAGATTAATTATTTTTTAAAGATTTATATTTAAACATTAACTCAGAAATCATTTTAAATAAAGAAATTAAAAAGGAGGGTCTATGTTTATTGGATTTGTTATTGACATAAGACAAGCTGCATTCGGGAATACTTTGAACGTTAGATTCTGATCACTATCCTGGACTAGATATCGTTTGACGATGATCTTCACGCAACTTCTTCATGCACTTTACTGGACGGATTTTGATGAAACCCTACTATGTTATAATATAACTAAAAAAAATAGCATTCAAGCTATAATTTATTGATATCCACACGGACAAAGTCCCGGGAAGAAGCTATTACAAGTTATAGAATAGCGCCTGAACTAATACTTAGTATTTAGTTCATAAGACAAAGTACACGCTAAAGGACTAGGCACTTACTAAGTACTTGGTCTCAGACGTTAGTGCTAACTTAAAGCACCCTCCATCTTGCTGACGTCGAGACGAAATGCACTGGTGCACTAGGAGACATTTTGTAACTTATTTTCAGGGGCGTACGGTGCATATTAAGTAATCAGGCTGAAAATTAGAGGTTTTGAGCTTATGAACACTTCGAAATAAATAGTAATCAGTCAGTGCTTTTGTGTTCAGTGTCAAGCGTTGTCTATGCTTAGGCTAAGGTACAGTAAAAAGAACTCGTTGATATTTTTTTAAATCGTAATTATGCCGTAGGTATCTAGCCATATTACGAGTATGATCACTTGAGAATTTCATTTCATGTCATGGTTGTAGTCATATAACATATCATCATCATTTTAGCCAAAGGACGTCTACTGCTGAACACTCTGAAGGTTGGAGACTCTACACTCGAAGTTGTCGACAATTATGTATACCTGGGACAAACAGTCCAGTTAGGTAGGTCCAACTTCGAGAAAGAGGTCAATCGTCGAATCCAACTCGGATGGGCAGCGTTCGGGAAGCTTCGCCATATACTCATGTCCGAAATACCGCAGTGTCTCAAGACGAAAGTCTTCGAGCAGTGTGTGTTGCCAGTGTTGACATATGGATCCGAAACGTGGTCGCTTACTATGGGCCTCATAAGAAGGCTCAAGGTCACCCAAAGGGCGATGGAGCGGGCCATGCTTGGAGTTTCCCTGCGTGATCGAATCAGAAATGAGGAGATCCGTAGGAGAACCAAAGTAACCGACATAGCTCGCAGAATTGCTAAAATCAAGTGGCAGTGGGCGGGGCACATAGCTCGTAGAGACGATGGCCGTTGGGGCAGGAAAGTTCTCGAGTGGCGACAGATTTATTATACCTACATATCTATATATATGTCAACGTGAAATTGTGAACTCTGTCAGTTTATAATATAACGCGTTAGATTGTAAACTAACAGTGGGTTAGGTTAGGTTAGATTGTAATTTAACTACGTCAGATTGTAATCTGACGGAATTCACTATTATACGGTGACATATATAAAAGAAAGTCGTGTTAGTTACTCCACTTATAACTCAAGAACGGCTGAACCGATTTAGCTGAAAATTGTCAGGAAGGTGATAGTTTAGAGCCAGGAGAAGGACATAGGTTACTTTTTATCCCGTTCGAAATAAAAAAAGTCTGCATATTTATTGCCATTAAGGCGGAACAAAGTTCGCCGGGTCAGCTAGTAGAAGATAATTAGGATTTTTTTAAGTTATAGGGTCCATGGACTACATATTATTGGTTAGAACGGCTGCATTGTTCTCCAATTAATATTACTACACTTCTATACCAGATCGACTAAATTCCAATATTAAGCTTGCAGGCTTTAAATGTTTTCTAAAAAAAAAACTAATAAAAGCTTTCAAAGCCAAATTAAATCAAATATTCCGGGTGAAGTGTGAAATAAATTTGATTCATCTGTACACAATTTACCTTTTACTGGACTTAAACCTTCAAGTGGTCAAATCAAAGCCCTACCCTCAACGTCAGTTAGCTGTCAATTTGATTTGTCCAAAGAAGCTACCTTATGCAAATATTCCACTTTGACGCTGTTCCGAAACTAATTATAGTTCCCCATTAAATTACAATATCGTTCCAGTTTCCACTTAAGGACTTTGGTGCTGTAAAATCGCACTTATTAGAACTGCATAAGATAGCAGTGTAACTTGACGTACTGTCTAATGTATATCTTAGGCTGGGTTACACCATCTTACTTTAACTTTGACAAACGTCAAAAATCTGTCAAAATCCATAAAAAAGCACCGGTTATTGTTATTGATACGGTTAACACGTTCACTACCAGTACGATTTTCATATGTTTTCTCGGATGCCGCCTACATTTTAGGGTAGACTCGCCAGGTGAGTCACCGGCACTACAATATAAATTGAATAGAATCGAGTTTACTGGCACTATATAAGGATAAATTCTATGTTTTGTTATTTTTGTGGTCGTCACAGTGTACGTAACGTGTTTAACGCAATTAAAACATATTTTGACTATTCGGCGTACTTTAAAATAAGGTGGTGCAACTCAGCCTTAACATCTAACCCGCTGCACTTGACAAGTTTTCCTAGGTTAGTTACATTTTCACGCTTATTATAAGGTAACTTCACTTCATAACTTCATAAGGTACCATAGTGCAGCTTGACGTGCTGTCGGAAAACTTATCTAACGGTTGCACTTGAGAATTTTTCCAGTTAAGGGTGCGCGGGTGACAACCAATAACACTTTGTTGACAACTACTGCGGCCTGTGGGTATATACAACGAGGTGATATAACCAGAGACGGGTAATTTATACAAAATTGAATTTGAATTTTTAATTTAAACCGCGAGCTCTATTTTTAGTACGGACAAAGTTTAGAATTCTAACTCTTTATTTGTATGCGCTTTGTAAGGACTTCGGGTAGGAGTCGTTAAATCAAATAGAAATCACATAATATTACGCGTTTTATTCAGGTGAGATTGTGATAGAACTCAAGTTCGTACAATCGAAACATTCAAAACTGATAAGGAACACTTTTCCAAAATATCCTTCATTTCTTTATATCGTACAATAATAAACCACGTCATGCCTTTTAATCTAATTAATTAATTTGCCTTTGAAAACATTACAACTATTATTTTAGTACGTAGGTAAGCGTAGGAATTTCAAAACACACGTTTAATATTCTTTAGGGAAACATTCTGTACAAAACACCTGTAGCAGCCCATGTATTATTTGAAAGCGTTATCTATGCTTCCAACCACCGCTCAACTATATGTAACACTTAGTGCACTAAGTGTTCTCTACCGTGTACCATCAATACAGCGTTTTAGTAATTGGCACCGGAAAACCGATATATATTCTCCTAGCCAGAGAAAACTTGAAAAGTTCCACATTGCATTGTATTTAACCCCTCTATACAAATACGTCCGCCCACTGGCTAGCTGCATGTACTTCGTACTTTTACACTAAAACAGGCATATCAAAATGTTACGATGAAATTTTTCAGTAACTTCTGTTAAGTGATTTGTATAAATTTGAATATGTAGGAACTTATATTTTCAACTATTTTTCATCGAGGGAAAATTTGAAAAGTTCCACGTTGCACTACAGTTACAGTACAGTTAACCCCGCTATTACGTCCGCCCACTGGCCATCCGCCTGTATAAAGGCTTAGTACTTTTTACATTTACTTTAGCTACTAAAAAGCATTAACTGCCACTGTCTCAGTATTTTTTGTTTAGTGATTTGTATGAAAATGTAGGTACTTATATTCTCAACTATTGTTCAGCCAGAGAAAATTTGTAAAATTCCACGTTGCACTACAGTTACAGTACACTTAACCCCTCTATATACGTCCGCCCACTGGCCATCCGCCTGTATAAGGGCAGGCACCGCGGTGCCGCGCTCACTCGCGACCCAGCCGCCGCCCGATCAGTCGGGTAGGCGAACTCCCAAACACCGCGCGTACGTTTGTATTGTACCCTTTTTGTACCCTGTTGTACCCTGGTTTGTGTTACCCTGTGCGTGTATTGGATTTGCCGGCTCTGGTAATGTAGAATTTTGTGTATTTTTTTGGAGTTTTGGGTAATTATTACACCGGTATTTAGGGGTTAAACTTCGTGAGTCAGCTACGATGTTTTTGAAATATTTTCAATGTCAAATATTGCATTTTCTGACGGAAAATTGATTTAAAATAACCTTATCAAATATGAATTTAAAATCCGAAAGATGTTTTTGTAATTTTACATTGAGTACCCGAAATTATGTAAGAAAACAGTTCTGTGTTTTCAAAGTCTATTCAGGTTGTGCCAGATGTTTGTTTAAACCCCGTTTTTGCATTTTTTGAAAAAACAACGTTCTCGGTTAAAATTGTTTAGTGTTTCGTCACTCATCAATGTCTGCCCGGTGAAGTTTAATCAAAATGTTTCTGTAGTTTGGCATGTTTTCGAAACCGGCGCCGTGACAATTATGTAGAAAGATATTAGATAGTCTTAAATATATTTCACACCACCACAAAAACGGATAATTACAAGAAATTTCAAAGATAACGGCATAATTTAGAATGTCGATTAAGTGCTTATGAATTTTTAATTTAAGGATCTTAATCTTGTGGATGATTTTTAATTTTGTTGGGACGGAATTTCTAAAAGAAATGAGGCAAGCGACAAGGTTCTCGGACCTTTCATCAAATGAGATTTTCGTTTACCCGTCACTTGTCATAAAACATTTTATTAGCTCTTACTCAGAAGCTTATAGCAATAATAAATGCACAGTTAGCATGAAAAGAGTTTAGGTATACCTGTTTAGTTATAAATTTAACAAAACTATTCTTGGCTACCGTATCACATAATATTGATACTTACAATATTGATAAGAAGGCTGTAATATGATTTTTTTTTCTTTAATTTAGGTATAATGTGGCTGTACGCAGCTGATCTATCCTATTTTTACTTATCTGTTCTTGTGATTTCACATTAATAAAGACAATTATTGAATTAGGTAGGCTACAAGACGGCTTTTCGGCAAGTCTTCAACGTTTATATTTGTTTTAGTAATTTAAGCTAGCGTCGTTACAAAATGGCAACTGCTCGATTGGACTTATGAGAAAAAATTGCCACCAATACAAACAAAATAAACTTCAATACTAAAATAGAAAGACACGGGTCTTAACGCAACATATAAGATTGAGTTACTGAGTTTAAAATCGTATAGAATAAACTTCATAGAATACTACTTTAGTATATTTTCAAGTCATGCAGTAATTTCGTATTCCAAACTAGTTTTGCTCATAATTTCATAGGCGTAATTAATGAACAGGCGAATTCCTTTCGAATATCCAATGAAAGGGATAGGACTTGATTAGAGCGGCTACCTGCTTGAATAATTTACTTTGAAGCAAAACCGTAATTTCATTTTCATTATCTTTTGAACGGAACATATGTTTTGTAAAAAAAGATTACTGAAGAAGATGTTTATAAATTAATAAATGATTTGATTTGATTACGGAAATTTTGAAATAGAAATTACATGTCCATTTTCTTTTTTTATTGTTAAGGGGTTTCTGGGAATAACAATGTTACCTATAATCTGCATTTAAAGTATGGCTGAATAAAAGTAGACTTCTGATTACCCACCATTGGTAAATCAAAAGTCTACTTCTAAAATAAATATTAACTAAACATTGATTAATTATTATCTGTAATTAAGTACAGATTGGATGATAAAATCTACAGCATCATCACTTTTCAAATGCGTTGAAAAAGCGCTAAATCATAAATTGAGTTAATTACTCGTACTTTTTAGACTTTTGACAGGTTGTAGAGTTTGCTCTTAGTTTTAAAAAATGTTATAAAGTATGTTTTCTCTTCAAGGCTCTTTCGTAAATGATTGATGGATGAACTTTTAGTGAAAATTGGGTCTTTCCGCTTTGCGAACTTTTAAAAGCAGGCCTCTACAAAAATTTAGACTGGAATTCTTATTTTTTAAATTCAGGGTCAGCCATTATTATAATTTAGGCTCGGGTAGGTTGTGTTTCAGAGGTTTTAGGGTATCATCAATTTTGTCCCTTTTTATATACGAGTATTTGGGTCCGACCCTAAATATTTTAGAGTAAAGCTACAATAGGCTAATATTTTTGTTGTATTTACTTTTTATAAGGCCTAAAAGGATTGTCGAATACGACCTCTTTTTGCTCAAATACAAGGTATGTTCCCAATATAAAAGATAAAGGTACTGAAAACAAAAACCATAAACAATATGCGAAATGGTACGAAAAGATCCTTCATATTATTTAGAATATTGTCAAGCTCTCTGACATGAATTTGGTTGGAATTGGTAAACTTTGTAGCACATTTTTCCTCAAGTACACGTTACAGAAGTGTCATTTGCTTTTTGATTAATAAATGAAATGTAGCAGTTCTCATGTAGCTACCATTCAACTCATTAGGCTGGGTTTAGGTCTTAGAAATAACTTTTTCTCTGTCGTGAAGGAAAAAAAAAGGATTGGGCTCAATTTTAGTCTTAAACACTCATTCAAACTTGATTGGTTGAATTTGAATATTTACACCAATCAATTGGCTTGAATCTGTCACTTAAGCCACTTTGAATTAAGTTTTGAAAGACATTTCATTTCAGATTTTTTCTGAATTTCAAACTTTCAGGCTCGTTCAAAGTTTTAAAAGAAGTGTCAAAGTGAAATGAATACTTTCTCTCCCTGTTTTGCAATATTTCAATCAATAGTGGATTTGTAGCAGCTCTGAGGATGTTGTTTGTCAGATTTATAGTGGGGGTGGGGAACCGTAAAAGGAACTTATCTGACTTAAAGTTTAAACATACTACAGATTCGCTTGAATTTAAGCATTGTACTAAGCATAGGCAATTAAAGAATTTGAAAGAGTATAATTATCTCGCGTTTTAGTGAAACTAAAAAGCTTATGCTTGAAAAGCATAAAGCTTTTACGTATGGGATCTGGAAAGTATGTACATGAGCAACGGTTGGGATTTTTAAGCTCCTTGTCGCCTACCTCAAAATGATACTAATGTTAAATTATTTAAAGGCATGTCATAATTTTTTTAAAGTAAAATTGGCTATACTTACTAAAGGCACCTCCGCGATAGTTTAATCTACCCTTATCTGTAGGTATCAATCCGTTATATTTATCATCCATCAATGGGCCACCCTGTATCGTTTCAGCCAAACGACGTCCACTGCTGGACAAAGGCCTCCCCCAAGGCTTTCCATATCCGCATCCAGGTTCTTCCCGCAACCTTTATACCAACCTGTATATCCTACTCCTACTAATATAATATTATAAATGCGAAAGTTTGGATGTCTGGATGTCTGGATGTTTGTTACTCTTTCACGCAAAAACTACTGAACGGATTTTGATGAAACTTTATTATTGTTTATAACCCAGAATAACATATAGGCTATAATTTATGACGATCTGTGACAAACGAAATTTCACGCGGGTGAAGCCGCGGGCAAAAGCTAGTTATACATTGATCTTAAAGGGAAAATTGCTTTTAACTTTGCATGACACTCGTACTTTGTTTACCATCTACCATACGAACCCATTCGGGGAAGAGGAACGTGACGCGTAAACAGATATACGGAATTCGATTACCATCTTCAATTGGGTTCCGTACGCCGATGTGTTAAACGGGCCTGACGACAAGCATTCTCGACGTTATCCCTAAAGAAATAAGGGTGGTGATAAAGAATAAACGCACGGAAACGTAATTTTATCGAGAATGCTATAAGTGATATAGTTGGGATAGCTGGAGAGGCGTCGGATTGAACGTGGTTTGCTTTGAATCTATTGGCGGAATGTAACCGCGTACCCTTATCAAAATAACGGCTTTAACACTCGACCGTTAAGTTTAACTAGGCTTCAGGGGGCATTTTATTGGGTAAAAATTGGATAAAAACAATTACATTTGGCACGCTTTTTATATGCATGCTGAATATAAAAATTGCACTCGACTAGATAACGCTGTAAGGCTCCATAAAGGTAGTAAGGTGACTACAATGATCTAAGTAGTGTGGCTGCCATATAATCTACCTGCCGGGTTAGGATGCTGGCCGTGATCTCAAAATCTTATCGATGATTTTAGACGACAAATGTATGGGCTTATCGCGTAAAATCGATAAAATGACGTGATAAACGCTTATCGCGGCGCGCATCCTAGGCCTGCTGGGGTCAAACTATGTATATGAGCTCAATAAGATTGACTGTTTAAAGTTACCTTCGTAAGTCATTTATTTTCTTCAAATAGGCTTTTATACGTCCCAATAGTAATAGTAGCTCGGAGTCATTATTAACGACATCATTATATCCAAATAGAATCACACGAAGTGAAGAATCCAGAAATTCTGAGTAAGTAGCAATAAATAGAGTTCAACTTTATCCACAAAGGTAATTGATATAGCGATAATAATGATCTGACATATAAAACTGACCCTTATCTCTAGATATAAATAATGTTCACTCACACAAGCCAACAACCAACTCGATCCTCGAATTGCGGATCATAACTCTCTCTAGCTATCGTATTTACGATTTGAGCTCCAGAAACCTCCTCTGGGAGAGATTCAGGTTCAGTTGGACGGACGTACAAACCTACATGTCTACATTACTTATAAGGCTCAAATGTACTTTGAAGAGGTTTTCAGTTTCAGGATTATTTTCTTGCTTTAATTTAATGAGAGTGGTAAGGTTGAGGTTTTTCTTTATAAATGTAAAGCGAAGAACGCACCTTCTTAGCTCAGGTATTCTTACATTATCAGTAATGCAAAGAAAATAAAGAAATATTTTCATGACACAAAATGTAGATAAAGAATTAAGTCAGATATAGAATTTTGACCTTTTTCATGTAGGTTAGATCTCAAAAAATTTGTTCAGAATCGAATGTCACGCGTGTTATGTAGATAAATGAGGAGAGTTTTTTCTGTTTTAAAGTTTTGAGAGAGCTGTGTGTAGGAAGGGGTTCCATAGGCAAAATCAGCCAGCCAAAAGTTTCTTTAGAAGTTTGAATGAAAGTTTTCAACTTAAACTCTAAGAAAGTTCTTACTCGCTCCCTTTAAACTATTTAAGGATACAATTTACTAACTCTGCACTGATAAAACAACCTGTACTTAAAAACAGAATCCTAAACAATCATCCATGTTACTTTAAAATCTTTATATATTTATTTAGTTTAGACCACAAGTGGCACTTATGAACGTCAAAACCTTTGCCTCCTCTAAGAAAGCTTGCACTGCACAATTATTACACTGAACTAAACGTAGTGTTAATATAATTGCATTCTCTATCTAGTTCACACGCTGGTACGCTTAAGGAAACTGTGTTAATTAGTATAAAGCACAACATTAATTGCACTCATGCCGAGCATAAAGTGCATCCAAAGACTTCTACATACAGTCAGCGTCAAATAGTTCGTGACACCCAAAGTAGTCAAAAAGTTCGTAATACGTCTTTGTTGCAATTGGAATAAGGTTTAAAGTAAATTTGGAGTAAAGTTGTCAACTTTTGAATAAGGTTGTGTTGTCAACTTTTTGGCCACTTTGGGTGTCACGAAGTATTTGACGTTGACTGTACAACCAACCGTGTGGAACTGAGAGCGCGTTTATTAATTTTGAGATAATGTTCAGTAACTTTGTAATTGTGATACAAAATTATTCGATTGTAAGCAAGCGAGAGGTGACGAACTCGCTAGGTTTTAATCGATATTAACAATATCGAGTGTTCATACACTCTTATCATTTAATGAGACCGGTTACAATGTACACTGTGTACATATTTTGACATTTTAGTTAATCAGTCCACGCGACACACGATATTATTTGGAACAGCTAGACTTTTAGAAGTTTTCCGTACTTAAATAAATAATTAAAAAACTATAGCGATAATTTTATTCTTAGATAATTTTGTGTACAGTGTAGTTAGTGAAACTACGAAAATAATGTTTCTTGTAGTCCTTCGTTTTTGACTCTTTTGCTTTAAACCTTTAATTAATGAACAAACGTAACTTCGCTCTTTGCCAGCGCCTAATGTCTGTCTTAATTGCTGAAATGGCAACAATAAATAACTAAGATTAAGTGGCAAACTACTCTCAAACCGCTTTAGTGCCGGTGCCGCGTAGCTGCCGTTTCACTAAATTATTTTTTAACAAGATTACTCGAAAACCGATTAAAAACTCATCAGTTCGGCCGAGCTGCTTGAGAAGATTATTAAATCTTATTTTTGTGACGTTTTTAACGTTTTTACATTGATAAACCCACAAGGTGGACTGAAGACCCCATAATTTTTTGGAGGACATTGGGGGAGGCCTATGTTCAGCAAGGGACGTCCTGTGTGTGGATGATGATGGTGATGATGATGATGATATTGATAAATAATATTTTGGCGACCGATGCCCGATGAATCGTTACCTGTCGTGCAGGTCTACGTATTGCGACTCTTAAATTCACAGAATTTGAAGATATTGTTCTACTGTATTTATTTTCATTTATACGGGACCATTTTAAACAACGTGCCAGTAGGCAAACATACCCAAAATTCACTTTCTTTGATATAAAATATACATTATATTATAATTGTGTAGTTAGTAGGTAAATTATTTACATAAGCACGTTGTTTGAAATGTTTATTTTTACTTACGTTCACGCCGTGTTTTTATGTCATTTTCTGCGAAGAGGAGACCCATGTCATAATATATTGTTATGTTTCCATAATGCCGGAGCCGTCCTTGCGGGTATCGGTAATGTATGCTCACTGAAAATTTCTCGGAAAAGCTGACATTCTACCCTTCAAATCGATGTCCCGATGGAAAAAGTAATTTGATATTACGATCTAAATAAATTGATGACGATGACGAATTTTTTTTTTTTTTAAAGATTATTACCAATTAAAATTGACTATTAATTCGAGTTTTAACGGCTGGTTGAAAGAGAGCAAGGTTGAAAGGGCTAGTGTCGGCTCATATACCCATTTACCTAACACCCTGTATATACGTTAGGATGAAGTCAGAAATTCGATATCATCATTTTAATTTTTTTAATTTTCATACAAAATAAATTTTATAAAATCCGATTTGTATGAAAATTAAAATAATTAAAATGAAGATATCAATTTTCTGACTTCACCATACCATTTATATGCCCATGTTAACATGGGCTAGTGTCGGCTCATATACCCATTTACCTAACACCCTGTATATTCGCTCTCTTTCAACCAGCCGTTAAAACTCGAATTAATAGTCAATTTTAATTTTAAAAAATTCGTCATCATCATCAATTTATTTAGACTACAGGAGCACAACCCTCTGTATTTACCAGAGGTAAAAGTAGGATTTAGCCCAAAAACTCTTCAAGCTGGTCGACCTCCACGGGAAACGTACGTAAACCTACCTAACTCCATCTTAAAGTTTTAAAAAATACATTATTTATCTCCCTAAGATTTGTTTTTCTTCGTAAAACTTCTTTATCAATACTGTAATTGATAGATAAGATATTCATCCACCGACTCTACCACCTAGTTGGAAGGAAAAGTAAATTGTCACTTAGAAATAAGTTGACAATTTACAAAACCTGCATCCGTCCAGTGTTGACTTACGCCAGTCCGGTGTTTGCTCACACTTCCTGCACAGACCTTAAGAAATTCCAGACCCTCCAAAACAAATTCTTATGCCGAGCCGCGGACGCCCCGTGGTTCGTGCGTAATACGAATCTCCATAGAGATTTCGAGATCCCATCGATTGATCACTTTATGAAAGAAGCCTCTCGCCGCTACTTTGATAAAGCGATCAACCACAAGAACCCTCTTATCGTTAGCGCCGCCACGTATACACCCCAGAAAGATGTCGCTGCCCAATACCGACGACCTAGGCATGTCCTAGACGACCCGGACGATCCTATTACCGAATTTCTGGGGGGGGTCTCAGAAATGTGACCACCTCTGACAAGGACGGAGGGGGGGTTAAAAAATCATAAAATTCGTGTGACGTACTTTATGGATGGCCCCTAGCAGGAAGGCGCTGGATGCAAGCCGCCACCAACCGGCCATTGTGGATAAAGAGTTCACTTTTTACATAAAAGTAAACTATTCATTCATTTTATCGTAGGTATTCTTATTCATGAAACCCATTCGCTGTTATGGTCGGCCGTTTGGTGTAGTGGTTCGAAACGGACTACTATTCCGGAGGTAGCGGGTTCGATTCCCGCACAGTACAAACATTTGTGTGCATGAACATATTTGTTTGTATTGGACTGGGTGTTTTCTATGTATAATAAGTATGTATTTACAAAAAAAAAGTATTTAAGTATGTTTATATCCGTTGTCTAGTACTCATAGTACAAGCTTTGCTTAGTTTGGGACTAGAAGCGCAGTGTAAAATGTGTAAGGATATTTATTTATTATTTATTATCCAATTTATAAAATCTTACAATAATTATTAAATAAACTTATTAAATAAACTTATAGTGTCTAACATGAGCAATGCTCTATTAAAAGCGACTACCAACACTCAGGCTGAGTGGTTAGCGATAAACAATACAAAGTGTGAAACTCCATTACAGGTGCCTCCATTTTGTAGAGCCAGATAATCCAATTAATAAACACGCTGTGAACGAACCGTGGACAGTAATTAATAAATAGTGTTTAACAACTTTGCTTTTACGTCGGTCTATGCGAATACAAAATGTTTTAAACCTTGTCCAACAGATAGAGATTTAACTAAATTAACAAGTAGGAAAACAGCTTTTTTATAAATTCACGGTCGAATTGTGATTAGGTCCTAGTTCATCATCATCATTTCAGCTACAGGACATCCACCGCTGAACACAGCCTCCCCCAATGATTTCCTCGCTCGGTTATCTTGCCTTTCTGCCTTATTTACTAAGTTGCACCTTGATTATTAGCTATTATTTGGAACTAGCGGCCGCCCGCGACTTCGTACGCGTGGATCCCGTTTTACCCCCTTCATCTATCTTACGCGGTTTAGATTTTTTCATACAAATGTTTTTTCCCGATAACTCCCGTTCCCGTGGGAATTTTGCAATATCCTGTTGTAACTAAGCTTTAAGTTTACTAAGGTACCTGCATGCCTTTCAAGCGTCTAACTTAAGCGGTTTAGATTTTTCATACAAAAGGATTTTCCCGCTAATTCCCGTTCCCGTGGGAATTCCTAAGTATACTATAACCTGCCCAGGAGTATGAAGAATAATTGTACTAAGTTTCGTTAAAATCCGTCGAGTAGCTTTTGTTTCTTTGGAACATTCAGACAGACAGACAGACAAAAATTTTACTGATTGCATTTTTGGCATCAGTATCGATCACTAATCACCCCCTGATAGTTATTTTGAAAATATATTTCATGTACAGAATTGACCTCTCTACAGATTTATTATACCTACATATAGAAGATAATTAGGATTTTTTTAAGTTATAGGGTCCATGGACTACATATTATTGGTTAGAACGGCTGCATTGTTCTCCAATTAATATTACTACACTTCTATACCAGATCGATTAAATTCCAATATTAAGCTTGCAGGCTTTAAATGTTTTCTAAAAAATAACTAATAAAAGCTTTCAAAGCCAAATTAAATCAGATTTTCCGGGCGAAGTGTAAAATAAACTTGATTCATCTGTACACAATTTACCCATTACTGGACTTAAACCTTCAAGTGGTCAAACCAAAGCCGTACCCTCAACGTCAGTTAGCTGTCAATTTGATTTGTCCAAAGAAGCTGCCTTATGCAAATATTCCACTTTGACGCTGTTCCGAAACTAATTATAGTTTCCCATTAAATTACAATATCGTTTCAGTTTCCACGTAAGGACTTTGCTGTTGTAAAGTCGCACTTATTAGAAGTGCATAAGATAGCTTAGCTTGACGTACTGTCGAATGTATATCTTAGGCTGGGTAGCACCATCTTACTTTAACTTTGACAAACGTCAAAAATCTGTCAAACTCCATACAAAAAGCACCGGCTATTATTGATACGGTTAACACGTTCATTACCAGTACGATTTTCACGATGTCTTCTCGGATGCCGCCTACATTTTACGGTAGACTCGCCAGGCGAGTCACCGGTAAGTACAACAATCTTAGATTAATAAAGACTAGATGGTGCACGAAAGGTGAGACAGTTTTTAGTGAGCCGGAAATGGCTCACCCGTAAACGTCACATGAACTGTCAAAGTGAAAAATTGGTAAACACGTCCGACGAATTTTAATTAATTAAAACGGTTTGTGCTGTGAAAGGGTGTCTAAAATACATCAGAAAAACGAAAGAAAGCGACCAGTGTTACATTTCATAAGTAAGTACTACAATTCGACGCGTATTTTGCTTGAATTTGGCTTTCAAAAATTAAATACGGGAATGATACCAGTAACAAGAAAAATTTCCCAATTGTTTGCCGTACAAATACACTTCCTTTTTTATGAAATCGAGACTTTTAAGTCGATTTATCTTATTGTAATTAGGTAGGTACTTTGAATTCAAAAATAAGTAAGTACATGATGCGTTTTGTTTTTGTTAATTATAAAATAATTAAAAACGTATAAAATTTCCCTACTTTCGGAAAAACCGCCTTCACTGTCTACACTCCCCAACAAAATTGACACTAATGACATAAGATTTTTGCCTCACTCTTGACGAAGCGTTTGTATGAAGAGTATCCATCTAGGTTTTATTAATCTAAGACTACAATATAAATTAAATCGACTCGCCACGCGAGTTTACTGCCACTACGTAAGGGTAAATTCTATGTTTTGTTATTTTTGTGGTCTTCACAGTGTATGTAACGTGTTTAACGCAATTAAAACATATTTTGACTATTCGGCGTACTTTAAAATAAGGTGGTGCAACTCAGCCTTAACATCTAACCCGCTGCACTTGAGAAGTTTTCCTAGGTTAGTTACATTTTCACGCTTATTATAAGGTAACTTCACTTCATAACTTCATAAGGTACCATAGTGCAGCTTGACGTGCTGTCGGAAAACTTATCTAACGGTTGCACTTGAGAATTTTTCCAGTTAAGGGTGCGCGGGTGACGACCAATAACACTTTGTTGACAACTACTGCGGCCTGTGGGTATATACAACGAGGTGATATAACCAGAGACGGGTAAGTTATTCAAAATTGAATTTGAATTTTAGAATTTTAACAGCGTGTTGATATTACCGCAAGCTCTATTTTTAGTACGGACAAAGTTTAGAATTCTAACTCTTTATTTGTATGCGCTTTGTAAGGACTTCGGGTAGGAGTCGTTAAATCAAATAGAAATCACATAATATTACGCGTTTTCTTCAGGTGAGATTGTGATAGAACTCAAGTTCGTACAATCGAAACATTCAAAACTTATAAGGAATTAAATCATACATGACGTCATGCGTTTCTTTCTAGTTAATTAATTTACCTTTGAAAACATTACAACTATTTTTTTTAGTACGCAGGTAAGCGTAGGAATTGCAAAACACACGTTTAATATTCTTTAGGGAAACATTCTGTACAAAACACCTGTACCAGCCCATGTATTATTTGAAAGCGTTATCTATGCTTCCAACCACTGCTGAACTATATGTATGTAACACTTAGTGCATTATCTACCGTGAACCATCAATACAGCGTTTTAGTAATTGGCACCTGAAAACCAATATATTCTCCTAGCCAGAGAAAACTTGAAAATTTCCACATTGCGTTGTACTTAACCCCTCTATACATATACGTCCGCCCACTGGCCAGCTGCATGTCCTTCGTACCTTAACATTTACATTTTCTTTAGTCACTAAAACAGGCATATCAGAATGTTACGACACATTACTGTGTTTCACTATTTTCTGTTTAGTTGTTTGTTTTTGAAAACATTCTTCTTCTTCCTTGGTCCCTCACTGATGAGGATCGCGACCACAGATAGTGTTCCTCCACTGACTGCGGTCATAAGCTGTGTGGACTGCAAGATGCAAACTTCCGCCCATCGTCTTCCTCACCTTTGAAAATACAGGTACCATTTTTTTCCCATTTCAGCCAGAGAAAACCTGAAAAGTTCCACGTTGCACTACAGTTACAGTACACTTAACCCCTCTATATACGTCCGCCCACTGGCCATCCGCCTGTATAAGGGCAGGCACCGCGGTGCCGCGCTCACTCGCGACCCAGCCGCCGCCCGATCAGTCGGGTAGGCGAACTCCCGAACACCGCGCGTACGTTTGTATTGTACCCTTTTTGTACCCTGTTGTACCCTGGTTTGTGTTACCCTGTGCGTGTATTGGATTTGCCGGCTCTGGTAATGTAGAATTTTGTGTATTTTTTTGGAGTTTTGGGTAATTATTACACCGGTATTTAGGGGTTAAACTTGTGGATGAGCTTAATGTTTTTAAATGATTTTCAATGTCAAATATTGCATTTTCAGACGGAAAATTGTTTTAAAACAGCCTTATCAAATATGAATTTAAAATCCGAAAGATGTTTTTGTAATTTTACATTGAGTACCCGAAATTATGTAAGAAAACAATTCTGTGTATTCAAAATCTATTCAGGTTGTGCCAGATGTTTGTTTAAACCCCGTTTTTGCATTTTTTGAGAAAACAACGTTCTCGATGGATATTAAAATTGTTTAGTGTTTCGTCACTCATGAATGTCTGCCCGGTAAAGTTTAATAAAAATATTTCTGTAGTTTGGCATGTTTTCGAAACCGGCGCTGTGACAATTATGTAGAAAGATATTAGATAGTCTTAAATATATTTCACACCACCACAAAAACGGATAATTACAAGAAATTTCAAAGTTAACGGCATAATTTAGAATGTCGATTAAGTGCTTATGAATTTTTAACTTAAGGATCTTAATCTTGTGGATGATTTTTAATTTTGTTGGGACGGAATTTCTAAAAGAAATGAGGCAAGCGACAAGGTTCTCGGACCTTTCATCTAATGAAATTTTCGTTTACCCGTCACTTGTCATAAAACATTTTATTAGCTCTTACTCAGAAGCTTATAGCAATAATAAATGCACAGTTAGCATGAAAAGAGTTTAGGTATACCTGTTTAGTTATAAATTGAACAAAACTTTTCTTGGCTACCGTATCATGTAATATTGATACTTGATAAGAAGGCTGTAATATGATTTTTTTTCTTTAATTTAGGTATTGTGGCTGTACGCAGCTGATCTATCCTATTTTTCTATTTTATGAACTTGTGATTACACATTAATAAAGACAATTATTGAATAAGTAGGCTACAAGACGGCTTTTCGGCAAGCCTTCAACGTTTATATTTGTTTTAGTAATTTAAGCTAGCGTCATTACAAAATGGCAAATGCTTGACTGGACTTTTGAGAAAAAATTTCCACCAATAAAGACAAAATAAACTTCAATACTAAAATAGAAAGACACGGGTCTTAACGCAACATATAAGTCTGAGTTACTGAGTTTAAAATCGTATAGAATAAACTTCATAGAATACTACTTTAGTATATTTTCAAGTCATGCAGTAATTTCGTATTCCAAACTAGTTTTGCTCATAATTTCATAGGCGTAATTAATGAACAGGCGAATTCCTTTCGAATATCCAATGAAAGGGATAGGACTTGATTAGAGCGGCTACCTGCTTGAATAATTTACTTTGAAGCAAAACCGTAATTTCATTTTCATTATCTTCTGAACGGAACATATTATGTTTTGTAAAAAAGATTACTGAAGAAGATGTTTATAAATTAATAAATGATTGGATTTGATTACGGAAATTTTTAAATAGAAATTGCATTTCCAATTTCTTATTTTATCCTTATGGGTTTTCTGGGAATAACAATGTCACCTGTAATCTGCATTTAAAGTATGGCTGAATAAAAAGCAGACTTCTGATTCCCCACCATCGGTAAATCAAAAGTCTACTTCTAAAAGATACATTAAACATTGATTGACTATCTTAAATTAAGTATAGATTTGATAATGAAATCTACAGCATCATCACTTCGCAAATACGTTGAAAAAGCGCTAAATCATAAATTGAATTAATTACTCGTACTTTTTAGACTTTTGACAGGTTGTAGAGTTTGCTCTTAGTTTTAAAAAATGTTATAAAGTATGTTTTCTCTTCAAGGCTCTTTCGTAAATGATTGATGGATGAACTTTTAGTGAAAATTGGGTCTTTCCGCTTTGCGAACTTTTAAAAGCAGGCCTCTACAAAAATTTAGACTGGAATTCTTATTTTTTAAATTCAGGGTCAGCCATTATTATAATTTAGGCTCGGGTAGGTTGTGTTTCAGAGGTTTTAGGGTATCATCAATTTTGTCCCTTTTTATATACGAGTATTTGGGTCCGACCCTAAATATTTTGGAGTAAAGCTACAATAGGCGAATATTTTTGTTGTATTTACTTTTTATAAGGCCTATTGTTCCCAATATAAAAGATAAAGGTACTGGAAACCAAAACCATAAACAATATGCGAAATGGGCCGAAAAGATCCTTCATATTTGGAATATTGTCAAGCTCTCTGACATGAATTGGTAAACTTTGTAGCACATTTTCCTCAAGTACACGTTTATCATGTCATTTTCTTTTTGATTAAAATATGTAATGTGGCAGTTCTCCTCTCAAATGCGTTGAAAAATTTGTAGTATTGAAAAATTACTAGTACCTATACTAATTACCTATACGTCTCATTAGGCTGGGTTTAGGTCTTAAATCTAACTTTTTCTCTGTCGTGAAGGAAAAAAAAGGATTGGGCTCAATTTTAGTCTTAAAACACTCATTCAAGCTTGATTGGTTGAATTTGAATATTTACACCAATCAATTGGCTTGAATCTGTCACTTAAGCCACTTTGAATTAAGTTTTGAAAGACATTTCATTTCAGTTTTTTTCTGAATTTCAAACTTTCAAACTCGATCAAAGTTTCAAAGGGAGTGTCAAACTGAAATAAATTCCCTTTCTGTTTTGCCATATTTTAATCAATAGTGTATTTGTAGCCGCTCTAAGGATGTTTTGTTTGTCAGATTTATAGTAGGGGTGGGGAACCGTAAAAGGAGCTTATCTGACTTAAAATTTAAACATACTACAGATTCGCTTGAATTTAAGCATTGCACTAAGCATAGGCAATTAAAGAATTTGTAAGAGTATTTATCTCGCGTTTTAGTGAAACTGAAAACTTAAAAAACATATAAGCTTTTACGTATGGGATCTGGAAAGTATGTAGGTACCTACATAAGCAACGGTTGGGATTTTTAAGCTCCTTGTCGCCTACCTCGAAATGAAAATTCAAAAAGTCAAATTATTTAAAAGCATGTCATAATTTTTTTTTTATGTAAAATTGGCCATACCAACTAAAGGCACCTCCGCGATAGTTTAATCTACCCTTATCTGTAGGTATCCGAGCAGCAGAATTAATCCGTTGTTTGATCATCCATCAATGGGCCACCCTGTATCGTTTCAACCAAACGACGTCCACTGCTGGACAAAGGCCTCCCCAAGGCTTTCCTTGCGGTCCTACGCTGCCCGCATCCAGGTTCTTCCCGCAATCTTTATACCACCCTGTATATTATAGATCTAAAAGGGAAAATTGCTTTTAACTTTGCATGACACTCGTACTTTGTTTACCATCTACCATACGAACCCATTCGGGGAAGAGGAACGTGACGCGTAAACAGATATACGGAATTCGATTACCATCTTCAATTGGGTTCCGTACGCCAATGTGTTAAACGGGCCTGACGACAAGCATTCTCGACGTTACCCCTAAAGAAATAAGGGTGGTGATAAAGAATAAACGCACGGAAACGTAATTTTATCGAGAATGCTATAAGTGATATAGTTGGGATAGCTGGAGAGGCGTCGGATTGAACGTGGTTTGCTTTGAATCTATCGGCGGAATGTAACCGCGTACTCTTATCAAAATAACGGCTTTAACACTCGGCCGTTAAGTTTAACTAGGTTTCAGGGGGCATTTTACTGGGTAAAAATTGGATAAAAACAATTACATTTGGCACGCTTTTTATATGCATGCTGAATATAAAAATTGCACTCAACTAAATACGCTGTAAGGCTCCATAAAGTTAGTAGCGTGATTACAATAATAATCTAACGCCCGTATTCAGAAACAATGCTTGCTTAAGTGAAGCAGCAAATCGAACGCACAGCGTTGAATAGAGCTCTGTGACTGGTTCGTGTGTCACCCTGTGCGTTCACGCGCACTATGAGACCTCATAGTATTTTTTGTGAATACGGGCGTAAGTAATGTGACTGCCATCGAATCTACCTGGTGTCAAACTACATATATGAGCTCAATAAGATTGACTGCTTAAAGTTACCTTCGTAAGTCATTTGCTGTCTGCAAATAGGCTTTTAAAAAGCGCTTTTACACGTCCCAACAGTAATAGTAGCTCAGAGTCATTATTTAACGACATCATTCAATGTCCACACGAAGTGAAGGACCCAGAAATTCTGAAATAGAGTCCAACTCTATCCACAAAGGTAATTGATATAGCGATAATAATGATCTGACATATAAAACTGACCCTTATCTCTAGATATAAATAAAGTTCACTCACACAAGCCAATAACCAACTCGATCCTCGAATTGCGGATCATAACTCTCTCTAGCTATCGTATTTACGATTTGAGCTCCAAAAACCTCCTCTGGGAGAGATTCAGGTTCAGTTGGACGGACGTACAAACCTACATGTCTACATTATTTATAAGGCTCAAATGTACTGACTGTGAAGAGGTTTTCAGTTTCAGGATTATTTTCTTGCTTTAATTTAATGAGAGTGGTAAGTTTGAGGTTTTTCTTTATAAATGTAAAGCAAAGAACGCACCTTCTTAGCCCAGGTATTCTTACATTATCAGTAATGCAAAGAAAATAAAGAAATATTTTCATGGAACAAAATATAGGTTAAAGAATAAAGTCAGATATAGAATTGACCTTTTTCATATAGGTTAGATCTCAAAAAATTTGCTCAGAATCGAATGTCACGCGTGTTATGTAGATAAATGAGGAGAGTTTTTTTCTGTGTTAAGTTTTGAGAGAGCTGTGTGTAGGCAGGGGTTCCATAGGCAAAATCAGCCAGCCAAAAGTTTCTTTAGAAGTCTGAATGAAAGTTTTCAACTTAAACTTCAAGAACATTCTTACTCGCTCCCTTTAAACTATTTGGGGGTACAATTTACTAACTCTGCACTGATAAAACAACCTGTACTTGAAAACAGAATCCTAAACAATCATCCATGTTACTTTAAAATCTTTTAAAATCAAAAATCAAATTCAAAAATATTTATTTAGTTTAGACCACAAGTGGCACTTATGAACGTCAAAACCTTTGCCTACTCTAAGAAAGCTTGCACTGCAGTTTACTTAGAACTAAACGTAGTGTTAATATAATTGCATTCTCTATCTAGTTCACACGCTGGTACGCTTAAGGAAACTCTGTGTTAATTAGTATAAAGCACAACATTAATTGCACTCATGCCGAGCATAAAGTGCATCCAAAGTCTTCTATACAGTCAGCGTCAAATAGTTCGTGACACCCAAAGTAGTCAAAAAGTTCGCAACACGTCTTTGTTGCAATTGGAATAAGGTTTAAAGTAAATTTGGAGTAAAGTTGTCAACTTTTTGGCCACTTTGGGTGTCACGAAGTATTTGACGCTGACTGTACCACCAACCGTGTGGAACTGAGATAGCGTTTAGTAATTTTGTGATAATGCTCAGTAACTTTGTAATTGTGATACAAAATTATTCGATTGTAAGCGAGCGGGAGGTGAGGAACTCGCTAGGTTTTAATCGATATTAATAATATCGAGTGTTTATACACTCTTATCATTTAATGAGACCGGTTACAATGTACACTGTGTACATAATTTGACATTTTAGTTAATCACTCCACGCGACACACAATTTTATTCATAACTAGCTTTCCGCCCGCGGCTTCGCGCGCGTTGACATATTTTACGGAACCCTTTTTTTTCCAAAAGAAAATTTAGCCTATGTTACTCGTGGATAATGTAGCTTTCGAATGGTGAAACAATTTCTAAAAACGGTCCAGTAGTTTTTGAGCCTATTCATTACAACCAAACAAACAAACAAAGTTTTTCTCTTTATAATATTAGTGTAGACAACTTGACTTATATCGAAGTTTTAAGTATTTAAATACACAATAAAAAAAAATATAGCGATAATTTTATTCTTAGATAATTTTATGAACAGTGTAGTAACTAAGAAAATAATGGTCCTTCGTTTTTTACTCTTTTGCTTTAAACCTTTAATTAATGAACAACGTAACTTCGCTCTCTGCCAGCGCCTAATGTCTGTCTTAATTGCTGAAATGGCAACAATAAATAACTAAGATTAAGTGGCAAACTACTCTCAAACCGCTTTAGTGCCGGTGCCGCGTCGCTGCCGTTTCACTAAATTATTTTTTAACAAGATTACTCGAAAACCGATTAAAAACTCATCAGTTCGGCCGAGCTGCTTGAGAAGATTATTAAATCTTATTTTTGTGACGTTTTTAACGTTTTTACATTGATAAACCCACAAGGTGGACTGAAGACCCCATAATTTTTTGGAGGACATTGGGGGAGGCCTATGTTCAGCAAGGGACGTCCTGTGTGTGGATGATGATGGTGATGATATTGATAAATAATATTTTGGCGACCGATGCCCGATGAATCGTTACCTGTCGTGCAGGTCTACGATTGCGACTCTTAAATTCACAGAATTTGAAGATATTGTTCTACTGTATTTATTTTAATTTATACGTGA
The DNA here is from genome assembly GCF_004193835.3 of Ostrinia furnacalis. Classification (NCBI taxonomy): domain Eukaryota; kingdom Metazoa; phylum Arthropoda; class Insecta; order Lepidoptera; family Crambidae; genus Ostrinia; species Ostrinia furnacalis. The sequence continues at coordinate 226,027 of NW_021132101.1, read as the reverse complement.
CCATTTTAAACTACGTGCCAGTAGGCAAACATACCCAAAATTCACTTTCTTTGATATACAATATACATTATATTATAATTGTGTAGTTAGTAGGTAACTTATTTACATAAGCACGTTGTTTGAACTGTTTATTTTTACTTACGTTCACGCCGTGTTTTTACGACATTTTCTGCGAAGAGGAGACCCATGTCATAATATATTGTTATGTTTCCATAATGCCGGTGCCGTCCTTGCGGGTATCGGTAATGTATGCTCACTGAAAATCTCTCGGAAAAGCTGACATTCTTCCCTTCAAATGGATGAAAGAAGTAATTTGATTCTACGATCCTAGATAAATAAATAAATAAATAAATATCCTTGGACATTTTACACTACTACGCTTCTAGTCCCAAACTAAGCAAAGCTTGTACTATGGGTACTAGACAGCGGATATAAACATACTTAAATACTTTTTTTGTATATATATACATATTATACATAGTAACACCCAGACACATCACAGAAATTAAAATTCAACATTTCAATTTCTGCCCGGCCGGGAATCGAACCCGGGACCTCTCGGCATAGTAGTCTGAACCACTACACCAAACGGCCGACGAAGAGAGAGGGAGGAATAGAGTATCCTAACGTATGTATATTCGCTCTCTTTTAACCAGCCGTTAAAACTCGATTTATAGTCAATTTTAATTTTAAAAAATTCGTCACCATCATCAATTTATTTAGACTACAGGAGCACAACCCTCTCTATTTACCAGAGGTAAAAGTAGGAACTCTTCAAGCTGGTCGACCTCCACGGGAATGGTACCTAAACCTACCTAACTCCATCTTAAAGTTTTAAAAAATACATTAGGTATATCTCCCTAAGATTTGTTTTTCTTCGTAAAACTTCTTTATCAATACTGTAATTGATAGATAAGATATTAAAAATATACTTATTTATGTTAACTTTTGTAATTTCTCCAAAAATCGGGAAAAGTTGCAGCTTTTCAGACACATCAGTCAGTTTGACAAATTGAATTTGCGTCAGATGTTCACGGAATAAGTGATGTTTTGTTTGTTTTCTTTACGAAGCGAAAAATGTTACGATTTTTTCTATTGTTTTTCATTGAAACACGAATGGGGAGTAACAAATTGTATGTCGACCGTCACATTTGTGAACTTATGTGAAAAGACAATACGCCTTTTGTCTGCCTGTTTTGCATCAGTTAATCCCTATGCCTTTTACGTTATTTGAACGTTGGGAAAAACAAATGGTAGGGAGAAATACGTGGTATTCATAGAAATCATTACGAGTATTTGATTCGTAGAATAAGTCAATGGATTTTGTCCAGCAGTGGACGTCATTTGGCTGAATTCAACGAATTACTTAACGAAGTGAATACATGTGACATGAATTTATTGATACCGTTTTTGTATGGGTAATTAGTTTTGTGCAAACAAACTTGAGACCATACAACTTTTTTTAAATGTTACAAATATCGGTCAAGTTCTAGTCGATTTTAAAGAAGTTTCAAGTCAAATACACGCACAATCACAGTAATATACCTTCTTTAAATTCTATTTGGAATGTACCAAAACTACATTAACACTGAAGAGGCGACCCCGTGGCTACCAAAATGTAGGACATAAATCAATTTATCCCAAGCACTTGGGGTCGCTTCGAGCCCTCTACTTAAATTTTAATAAGCTTACAAAAAACAATAAAGCTTTATGTCGTGCGAAAAGCGTTTAAATTTCGGAGATCGCTTCATGACATCAAGGTTAATAAAGGGAAAGATAATCTTATAAAAAGTTATAAAAATTAATAATACGACGGGAACGTGCTATAAATATAGTTTAGCCGCAACATAGAGGAATTTGAGTGCAACCATACCTGATGTTAAGTAAGTATGATGCAGTCTAGGCTGGTCTATACCTGCTAGGGTTTGAAAAGTCTCAACATTTACAAAGTCCCGGGACACAAGACAGCTGACGATGAAAGACCCGGGACGTCCCGGGACTCGAGATAGCTAAATTTTCCAAATGTCCCGGGACATCCAGACTCGAGGCCCGGACCTTCGGGTTCTAATACCTGCCCTATTCATTCTCGTTTTGAAGAGGCCCAGATCACAGTATTTGGAAAATATATGAGCAGTCAGTGAATTTCAGTCCCTAGCTGCTCACAGTCTTGTCAGTATGCGGGACTTACGATATTACTAAAGTAGCAGAAAAGAACTCGGATTATCTCGAGTCTAAGTGTGTTGCCACACTGGCGGATTGCATGCGGTTTCACAGCGGAGCGGCAAGGCCCTAAAGCAAATAGCTTTCTAGGAAACCCGTGTATCTTTAGAGAGACATTAGGTACATAAAGGGTTAGCTTTTCAGATCATATACTGGCTGAATAAGAGTCTGCTTTTATGGGATAAAGAGTCAGCAATTTTTATTATATTACGATGTGTCAGTGAGTCTTTTCTGAAAAGAGACACAAGTATGTCTTTTATAATACAAATTATGAACCCCTCAAAACCCTTCGTACAAGTTATCCAAAGATAAAGTTTACCAAAAATGTTTCTTATATGCTGAGCGGTTAGGATGTAAAGTTAAAAAACTCACACGCTTGGCTACTCTCACGTTTTTACGTTAGCAGATAAAGATGTAAATTCAAGGAAGGCATGATAAACAGTGTCTGTGTTAGTACTAAGACCCAAATTGCTAAATTTGTGACCTTTTTCTCGAGAGACGTGCCTCAAGCTAGACATAAAGTAAACTTTGCATATACTCACCTGGTAAATTAACCTACCTAGACAACAATATTGTTGGGATAATCCCTCCACCTTCCAGTTCAAGTTTAAACCCAATTTTCCTTTGCGCATCAACTGCAAAATAACTAGGTCCATGTTAGAAGTTTGTAACTAAAGATGGTTGAAGCTTATTGGATAGATAATTTAAGTGGTGACGGGACTATTCCCACCTCTCGTTCCCACCACTGCAACTCCTGTGTAGCCAGGATCTACAGCTTGACCGCCACAAAAACCCAACCAATGAAGGTCAAGTTTGTCCTGGGGGAAAGTTAAACTGTCATTGGACCCGCAACGAAATTAATCAGAAGAACATAGGACGAGTTCGAAATTAAGGTTCGACTTCCCTCCATTGCAAAGCGGATGACAGGTGACAAACAAAGGTTTAAAACCTTTAAGAAAATTAAGTTAAGTGGTGAATATGCTTTGTGCAAATGGCTATGACTTAAATTGAAACCTGTAATAAATGTAGCTTTAAAATGTTCATTTTTTCCGGACGCTAAGACCCGGCAATTAGGTTAAAAATATTGATTGATTTAAATAGGCTAACCAACGAAATATACTGGGCAACCTTAGACTGCATCTCACTCAACATCAGTTGCGATTGTGGTCAAATACCTGCCTTGTTTTATATGAAAAACTAGCGGCCGCCCGCGACTTCGTACGCGTGGATCCCGTTTTATCCCCTCAGGGGTAGAAATGATCAAAATCCTGTCTTAGCGGATGCCTACGTCATAACATCTACCTGCATGCCAAATTTCAGCGCGATTCGTTCAGTGGTATGGGCTGTGCGTTGATAGATCACTATGTCAGTCAGTCAGTCAATCACCTTTATTTAGATAGATACCTACCAGAGCACGGAGACATCCCCAGTTGAAGATTATTATTTAGATTTGACGTCACGAGAATTCTCAAAACTTCTAAAAGTAAAAAATAATATCAACGGCACAAGAAATCACCATTTCCCTGGAGACTAAAAGTTGAGTAGGTTCTGACATAAAATGGATAACTGACACTACAAAGTTTTTGCCGAACACAGTCTCTGGGGCCGCGGAGCTAAAAAGCCTCGTTTCTTGCGGAATGACAGGCGCTGTCAAAGATTTATTATATGGCAGCGTCTTCAAGATACTGACTTCAAGTCTAGATATTATTATTTGTAAAATACGATGTTGGTATTTTTTTTTCATGTATGGTAAAAATTCGGTTACACATGCTCATAAAATGTCATGCTTATTAGCATGTTTAAAACAAGAGTGCTTGAACAACTCGAAATGAGCATGCTTATTTATTAGCCAATGTTTCGATACTAACCCCCTTACTAATAAAAAGTTACGCACTTGTTGAACAATGTTTTCAAATGACATTTCCTTCACTTTAAAACACTGTTCAACGAGTGTTTAATTTTTAATAGTTAGTAAGTATCATCTCTCAATAGTGACATGCTTTTGTGCTTCTATGAGCATGTGTAGCTTATTTGTAGCTTTACTTACCTGTCTATAATTTAAACACTGTATTAAAAGTGCAATATGACTTAATTGTATCGCATGTAGGAAGGTTATTTCTCGTTTTTCTAGCACAATTACATTGAGAATAGTGGCACAGCTCTTCTCAAGAGAAAACTATCCATCATGCAAGTCGCAATAATAGACCTTTCTATATTTAGACTTGAGCTTACAGAGGAAAATGGAGCTTTTCTCATTCTGTTCCCACATATAACATAAATATGTACTAAACAGTCTTATTATGTCGACTTTCGCGTGACATAGTATTTTGTAATGTCTTGTTTTGTCTGGGCTAAGAGACTGTCTGAAAGCTTATATTTAGGCGCAAATTAATATAAATGTGAAGCTTGCTTTCCATTTGAATAAGATTACACTGAAACACCATTTTGGTGCTTATTCGCTAGACTTTTAGTATTTTATTTATACAAAAAAGTAAATTGTGAATTACGTACGAACACTATTAAAATATAAAAAAGGAATCAGTAAAAGAAACGACAATAACCAAGAAAAGGGATTAAAGACTCCGTTCAGAGTTCTAAAGCTGTGTCCACGACTTCGTGTGAAAATTCTTTGAATAATTTTACCGTTTAGTTTTCACTGGTGGTCCGCCCCTATTGGTCTTAGAGTGATGTTAAATAGCCTACAAGCCTTCCCCTATAAATGGACTATCTAACACAAGAAAAACAAAATCGAACTAGTATTTTCTGAGATTAGCGCGTTCAACCAAACAAACAACCCAATAAACTCTTCAGCTCTGTAACATTAAGTATAGGTTTAAACTGTTTACATCCAGTTTTCTTGGAACCTGTATCTGTACCAAGATCTAAATAGAATTGAATTAGTCACGCTGCATCCGGGAAATCCAATTTCCCTTCTGTTATTGGCGACAGATATCTACCTAGTTGTCGAGGGCTGCCTCGAGGTGGCAATGCTGTGAACTAATTGAACTAGCTTATACAATTAGGCTTTGTTTAGACGTGTCTACCCACAAGAACATATGACGTTCTGCCGGCAGTACAAGCTTGCCGTGAGCCTACGAGACAGGCTGAGTGCGAGAAGGGACTATTCCCACCTCTCTTTCCCACCGCTGCAACTCCTGTGTAGCCAGGATCTACAGAAAATCTAACTCCTAAATCTAAAAACCAATAAATACCCGTCAACATGAGTCGTCGACTTCTGACATATATAAATATCCTTGGACATAATACACTGCGCCATCTTGTCCCAAACTAATCAGACGACAGATTGAAACATAAAACAGTATACAGTATAATAGAACTTTTATTTATTGTTAATTTGGTTAGTAAACAACCCTCCTTCTGGCACAGTCGGGTACAAATTAAATAATACTGGGAATTTTGACTGAATATGAAATATTAAAATTCGTTCGTTCGTTTCAGCCAAATGACATCCACTGCTGGACAAAGGCCTCCTCCAAGGTTTTCCACAATGCACGGTCCTGGTAAAGGTCGCGGGGAGAGCGTAGGACCGTGCATTGCTGAATATTAAAATTATACTCATATTATCGAAATGAAATATGTATGGCGGTGTGGTTTATTACGGACTAAAACGGCGGTCGCGGTTTGAGTCCCGGAAATTGCAAATGTATTGTGGTCAATGCTACCATATTAATCATTAAATCTGATAATTATTTCCATGATATTGAGATCATTATTAATTTTAGCATAATTTGTACGAAAACATATCAATACCTACCTACAAACACACCGAACATGGCGTCCCGATCATCATCAAAAGCATTTAGGCTGGGTTGCACCATCTTACTTTAACTTTGACAAACGTCAAAAATATGTCAAAATCCATACAAAAACCACCGGTTAACGTTAAGTTACGGTCAAAGTTAGGTGGTGCAACTCACCCTTAGTAATTTTTGGAAGAATACATTTAGGTATTTAGTTATGTTAATATTAAGGCCAGTTAAAAGATGTCCGGCTTACTTTATAAACATTAATCTCAAAGCATGAAAACTGCTTCGGCTTAGAGTAGACTCTTACTTAATATCTCAGTAAATGGCGACGCAAGTTTGTTCAAAACAGTAATTGCATTAGTTTCAAACTACTATGTTCACAAGCTTCAATCTAAAGTCATGTGTACACATTCGCAATGGACGAGGGTCTAAGGCTAGGTTGCACCATCTTACTTTAATTTTACTTTGACAAATGTCTAAAATCTGTCAAACTCCATACAAAAACACCGGTTATTGTTATAGTTACGGTCAAAGTTAGGTGGTGCAACTCAGCCTAAGTAGAAATGGTGAAATCACACATTAGAAATATAGACGGGGGTCAATAATGGTGTATTTGTCATTTGTATGATCACTTGTGATCATTACGTTATAGTAAAACTAGCGACCCGCCCCTTCTTCGCACAGGGACCTAAATTACTTAAAAACCTTCCTCATTATTCACTCTAATCTAATAAAAAAAACCGCATAAAAATCTGTTGCGTAGTTTTAAAGATTTAAGCATACATAGGGACAGACACAGCGAAGCGACTTTTTTAATACTATGTAGTGATTAATCGGTGTTCATTTGATTTTCACTAGATCATTTTATGGAAGTCTATAACCTTATTTCCAGTTTTTGACCTTAGGTCTAGTTTTATGATCTGTAGTAAAAATAACCAATTGTCTATAACAAGAGGTCAAAATGATTTTTCGAACGATAGTTTGCGTGACTTTTAATACAAATATTAATTGTTGCTAGTTAACATGTTGAACAAAACTTTTGGTTATTTTACTTAAGGCCATGATTTCCCAAATTGTCGATATTTGACCGATTTTGTTTGCAGATAGTTTCTAAATGAAAAGATATTTTAGCAAACAAAAAATTGTAGGAGTAAGTTAATGTCTTTAACTAGGGCGACAACTTTTCCAAAACACGATATTGCATAGTTTGTCCGATAAAAAAAAATTCCAAAGAAGTACGTCGACGGCTTTTTTGTTTTACTCTCATATATTCATTTTTAACATTTTACACTTAAAATATATACTAATAGATAGGACTTTGTATTTTCTAGGTCGACAACTTTTCAAAATTTTGTTATTGCGTCTTATTTAGTTACTATGATGAAAAAATGTGAAAAAATCGGCCATGACGGCTTGAACAATCTCAATCAGTCGCGCGGTGGCGCTTACGGAGGACGGACGCGTGTCAGTTTTATTCCTGTGACAGTTCGCGATTTGTCAATATTTTTGACAAAATCGCCTCTGTCTGGCGGGTGGCGAGTCACAGTATAATAATATCAGTATTACTGGAGAAAGCTAAGAATTTTCAATCATGCATGATACATTCATAGTGTAATTACTATTGTTTGTTTTACAACTTTTTCTAAAATTAAAGAAACAAAAAAATATCAACAGAAATGGCGTAAAATGTATCACTTTACACTTGTTAGCGGGTGGTCAATTCAGTGTGGTGTAAAATGATTTATGTCCCATTACATCACTTTACACGAATGTAAAGTTGCCGTGCATGGCGATATAACTGGGTTTTTATTTAATTGCGAAAAAACTACATGCTATATTTCCCAAACTGGCACACTGCCTAATTATATCTAACATTACCTTTCACCTAAAAAATATTTCACCAAGCTATCTCTAATAGCGACGAAGCAGGATTTTTTTTAACTTCAAATGCGATTTCCCAAAAATCACCATTTTTGACTTAACTCCGTTTTCACTGGGGGTACAGAATTACGTATTTGTTCTACGTAACCTATTCAGACAACCTTTAGGCACTTTCTCAGTAATAATTTAAGAAAATTATGAATCCTTTCAAGAGACATAATATAAATTGACAGTTGAATCACACATTGTAATATTATCGCATCCTTTAAAAGAGAACCAGTATGAAAACTATCATCAGCGACAATTTTAATACATCACATGATTATAAATGCCTTAGCGTTTGTGCGAAAGTAAGTTATATTCATATTTTTATCGATATCATCCCAACATTGCTCCCACACCGCCCTTTGGCGCCAGCGCCAGATCAAATTAAAAAGAGAATTTATTATAAGAACCATTAATTATTTAATGCAATACTTTGTGCTGGAGCGTTGACCGCCACCACCTTTTTGCGAAATTCGTTAATTCAAACAGAATGGGATATTAAGATTAACCCGTGAAGGGGTGACGTAGTGTGACGTAACACTGTGTATTTTGGGAAGCGACGATGTTGGTAAAAGTCAGAAATGTAATTAGTCCAGGTGATATTCGCACAATTCAGTTGGTAGTAGGTACGTTTTGTTTGAGAGCCAAAGCACACAACGCGTTGCGACGCCCGCCACAGTTATTTCTATGTAAGACGACGCAGCGACACTGCTCCGGCGTCGCACCGCCGCCGCAATGCATCGTGTGCTTTGGCTCTAACGCTTACGTTTCTACGGAATTAAAATGCAGTTTTAAAAAGTAGTTTAATAAGTGACTAATTATTATTATATGAGTATTAACAGTTGGTATACGTTCCTATTATAGAGCTTGCGAAACTGAGAATTTAAAATGTAATAAAGTTACGGTTATTGACATATTTTAAGGCAAGTAATATAATAATGTAGAGTGATTTAAGTTTGCTAAACTACGTTCTAATAGGTACAAACATTGACAAATTGTACAATTAAAATCTAAACATCATGAACACGTCGACTGATGATGATAACTTTTTCTTTCATGCTGCCAAGAAAATTGGCTACTACTTAAAAATAAATACATTATTAAACGCAATAAAATTCTATTTAATGACAGCCTGAAATATTTATACGATGCGATGTGAAAAAGTAAAATGAACATTAAAATCAATATTTGTTCAGTGTTCGCAAGTTTGTAACCTTGGAAATGGTTTTCCAGCCATTCATTGGCTCCAATTTATATTTACAAGACCTCTAATTTATATTTTACTGCAGTAGAAAGTAAATCAAGCTACATAATATAGGAAATCAAGTTTACCTCGTTAGCCACATATTATTACCAATTAAAATTTAAAGTTATTTAATACTCTATCAAATATTTTAAAATTTTCTACCGCGCTGTGCAGTTTTCTAGTCATAAATAATGAACCAAAAAATTGTTCAAAACTATTTTTTTACTCATTTTACATTTTCACTGGTAAAAAGTAAAAAAAAGTTTAGGAATACTCCTAATTTTTAGCCACTGACTCCCTTTTACTAGCATACATACATAAAATATCCCTAATATTTACAAGACAAAACAAGTACCTTGAAGTCAAACAACTCACTTTGCAAAACCAAGCAAAAGAAAATGTTTCAAATCGGCACTCTTTCCTTCAAACTTGCGAAGAAGCGGTAAAACAAAACAGCATAATGAAAAACGTGCAAAACAATGGCTTATTCACTTTTTAAACAAAACTTTTACTGGTTTAATTATGGAAGAGCTTTACCGGGATTACCATTATTCTGTTTACGTGGTGGATTACGCAGAACGAGTGAACTAAAATATTTTTCAGTGGTGTTACGTTAATGCATTTTTGTGTTGTAACAGGCGAATTGGTTTATGGGGGTTTCGACGGCATTAAGTTTTCGGATCACTGTCACAATAATTTCGTGATAAATTATGGTGATACGTTTGCGGCTTAAAAAGCGTATTTAACTGTTTATAGTTGCATTCTATGCAATGTGTGTGATGTAACGAGGAAAAAGATAAAATACTCGCATTAAATAAAAAATCTGTAACTAATTTTAACACAAAACTAGAAGACATTTTATTTGATTATTTCATTAATACAAGTTCGTTGGATGCGAGGCATAAAGTTTTTTAAGTAGGTAAGTACTGCATAATATGGCTGTCTACTCCTGTCACTGCAAAATTGGAGATCTTGCATAATTTGTGCTAATATTATAAATGCGAAAGTAACTCTGTCTTGCTTTCACGCCTAAACCACTGAAACGATTTTGATGAAATTTGGCATAGAGATAGGTTGAGTCCCGGGAAAGGATATAGGATAGTTTTTATCCCGGTTTTTGAAACAAGGATGCGCGTGATAAAGTTTTTCTGTGACAGACAAAATTCCACGGGGGCGAAGCCGCGGGCGGAAAGCTAGTTTATTATAGTAATACACTCCCGTAACTGTTAAGTTAGTTGAGATTACGTCAACAGTAGCATATGCTAGCTAATTGAACGTTCAATCTTTAAAATTGTCCCTTAAATAGACACGAACATAAAAATGGCCCTTGTGTTTTAAATAATAAATCCAGCACAATTCCCAACCGCCATTTTGTAGTAATGACAGATTACAAATTTACATCTAACGACACGAGAGCAAACAGAGTTGGTAGTAGTGATGCAACAGTCTCAGTCTTTAACAATTAAATTATATTTTGTAACTAAAATAGAGAAACACGGGTCTCAACGCGACATTTTTATATGATTTACATTTATGTAAGTGCTTATGGCTTGACGTTTCGGCTGCTATGCTGCAGCCGTGGTCACAGCAGACTGTCTTTAAATTATTTTTCGTGATTTGATTTAAATTGAAATTAGGTTTTAGAGCTTTTGTTTACATTCTCTTAATTCTGAAAAGCTCTATCGTAGACTACCAAATATCGACAGGGTTTGTTTAGTTTTGTGCGTAAGTCGCATTTAGCGATAAGCTTAGGTACTTACTTTTTCGACACTTTTTTATACACTTGTAGTAATCCTAAGTAACGACTTTTTAAGTCCTTATGTTAAATGAATCAAGCTTTAGATTAGTTTTATTTTTTTATAAATTAATTATTCAAATTCTCTGTATTGCGTAAATAAATAAAATAAATGAGTAAATATCCGATTATTTTATTCGCATAAAAGACTCTCTCACATCACTAGCTGACCTTTTGTGCTCTTAATAACTAAAAAAGGTTCATAATAAATTAGTCCTCTCGGCGTCCATTGCGATATTAGTGGACAGAATTAAATATGAATATTTGCCAGCCGGCCAGAGGTCGGGCCTGGTTCTTCCAACTTTGTGGTCGCAGCAACGAGTAGGTGTACACAATTCGTGCCCGAAGGCATATTTTGGACGGCCTACTTTGTATGAATACGAACGAGTATTTACTTTGTGACTTGTAAATGCCCTCTGTCGAAATGACGGCATTGTTAATAAATAACTTGCAAATCTTGTGTTTGTTTTCAAAAAGTTGATATTTGTTGGGGTCGACTCGCTTCAAGCTTATTATTGTCATTACTTGGTACTTATTGAAGACTAACTGTGTACATAGTAGAACAATAAAGGGTCACTTATCTTCGGACGAAATTCACGGAAATTCGATTTCGAAACTACCCAGAAGTGGAGTATTGTATAAGTACGATGTAGTTTCTTTAATTAATTCTTGGAATGTAACAATACATGAAAGTAACTATTACATAATATACTAGGATTGATTTTAAAATTCAACTGAAAACATCCGAATTTTTTTGTTGTTAAAAGCTCTCCATTTGCAATATTAATAATTGGAATATTCATCAATATTTATATTCCGTTAACTATAATATCATTCCTTTTAATTAAAAATAATGAATTGTGGAAATGTTTGCTGTATAATAAAAAACAAAAAGAGAACAAAAAATACTGAATATTACGCAAACGTATGTATAGAAAAACAAACCCATACAGAAATAGAGCTATATTTACAATTCATTGGCGAACGGTGGATTTCATTTTACTGAATATTCGATGCTCGCTCTCGATTAGGTTGGGGTATTTAGTGTATCGTGGCTTACTCCAATCGGAAATTCGTAATTAATGTTTTATTCAGATTTGTTTTCTTCGAAATTTGTTCTTGTATTTTACAAAGATTCATATGGTAAGTACTTCATGTCATATACTTTGACTAATTAGCTGGAATATAGTGTTAAAAAAAAACTTCAATTTCTTAAGTTTATTCGTCTAAGCACAAAATGCATCTCACTCTACATTACATGATTCGAATAACTCTACTTTTTGCTCCCGTTTAAAGACATATTTTTTGTAACAAATTCAGTATTATTACAAGTAAATAAGACGCTATAGCAATTTTAGTTTGATAATATGCCTTCGTCCGCAAATCTCAGGGTTGCTAGTTGTATAAAATAGTTATAAATAAGATCTAAATGTGTCCGAAATAAGTAGGTAGGTTTAAAAAAACGAAATAAAAATAACTCTAAAAACGATTCACTCAAGCAAGAAGTTTCTTTTGTAAATATCAAATGGCCTGCATATTTTTTCGCTACACGCCTCGCTGATCCCTCAGCATAATTTCAGCTGTCTCCAGAGATCGGTTCCTATTGCAGTGGTATGTCAAACGGAATTCACGAGTATATTTGGCGTGTCATCATCATCATTAACTAGGTTAATGGAACTACTCCCAAGGTACCGTCTAAAGTCTCATTGTGTAAAGATGTGGGCCAACTGATCCAGGATTCTATTAAATTCCATTAAGGGTAGAAGTACCGGTTTTAATTAACTTTACGGTTTTTGGTCAATTTTTTTTTATTTAAATGTAAAGTTCGTTCGTTCGTTTCAGCCAAATGACGTCCACTGCTGGACAAGTAATGTAATTACACAAATGTAAAGTATCTATTATGAAATTACAAAATTATTTTTTATTTTGAACTATCTATGAAATCGTTTTTAGTTTTACAATTTTATTGTATAAATGGCCATAACAGGCACATGAGGCCACAAACGTCTCTCTACCTTTGGTTGAATATTGGAAACATAATTCAGATCGGTTTCTGTACCGATGGTGAAATGGATATGTTCAAATGGCTGACGTGTACCTTCGAATCGATATCTATTCAAATACAATGGATACACTCGAATATGCAATTGAACACGTTCGCGCTTGCCCACGGCGATATTGCTAGTGACATTGACACGTGACATGATGTTCCATCCCCACCATGTTACGTTAGAAATTATCCTCCAGCGATGTTATTGTATGACTATAGTAAGACTATAGTACATATGTGCTATAGGTTCGGATAGCAGCAAGTAATAGATTGAACCAAATTCTTAAAAATCAAAATCAAAAAATCAAAATCAAAAAATATTTATTCAGTTTAGACCACAAGTGGCACTTATGAACGTCAATAGAAAATAATAAAAAAAGAAAAAGGTAGCCCTTATGGGGCACTTTACATGTTACTTATTTAACACGCTCACTGCGAAACCATTTTTCGTAGACTTTCAGCCAGTGCGTATGAGGTCTTTTCGAGTCAATATTGAACTTCTTTACAGTGCGTATGAGACCTTTTCTGCCTCACAAAATATTGTTTCTAAAAATACTTTAAATATAGCTCAGAAAAGACAATATTGGCTTGAAACTTTTCTATTATAAACTTAAATAGATGTTTAACCTTAAACTAGCTTCGCCCGCAGTTATGACATTTTGGTATTGAATAAATTAAAAAAATATATATGACATCTTTTCTGCCTCATTTCGCACTGAAAGAAAGTCCAATTTGTGTCTCGACTAGGGATGGGAATAAAACAAAATTTCAGTTACCATAAAATTATAATATTTGTTTTTAATTAAAGTGTTTTTCATTAAAACAGGGCAAACAGTAGGATTTGTCACACAGAACACAAAAAGTTACAATTTTTTTAGTTTTTTTTTGCAGCCTGAGTGCTATTTAGTGTTAGTCTTAATCTGTCGTAGCAACCTACGCAGCGCTTTCGTTGACCACCTTTTTTAAGCGAATGTTCAGCACATCATTGTCGGCCGTTTGGTGTAGTGGTTCGAAACGGACTACTATTCCGGAGGTTGCGAGTTCGATTCCCGCACAGTATTTGTGTGCATGAACATATTTGTTTGTATTGGACTGGGTGTTTTCTATGTATAATAATATGTATGTATTTACAAAAGAAAAAGTATTTAAGTATGTTTATATCCGTTATCTTAGTACCCATAGTACAAGCTTTGCTTAGTTTGGGACTAGAAGCGCAGTGTAAAATGTCCAAAAAATATTTATTATTATTATTATTTTTATCTGCCACTAGGAATACCTGAAATAAATACGTGCGTTAAGTGTATACAAATGCCATTTTTAGTTAAAAAGTCAGTGTTAATGTGTCACCGGCTAACAGCGTGCGTCCGTATCGAAACTTATCACATCACTATTCTAAATGCACGGCGCCCGCGCCTCACCCTGTGCGGTTATGAGGCCTGCAATTTTTGAGGCAGTTCAGACCTCACGGCGCACTGAACGTGATTAATTTCTATCCAGTGCGTATGGGACCTAATCGACCTCATACAATATTGTCTACGTCATTATGCTAGGCTTCGTAAGAGAAGCAATTTGATATATTTGTCTCTGTTGTACTCATAGAAATGTTAACCCTACACTGCATGATTTTTTTGTTTTTAGAAAAAAAAATCTTTTCAGGTAATATTTGTGGTCTAGAACACGGGAAGCACAGCTAAAATTAAAAAAAAACTAATAGTTGGGGAGAAAATTGATTTTTTTATTTTGTTCCATATGTGGCACTGCATGCAATGACCTACCTAAATTAAAGCGTAATCAATACATGGCATGTGTAGTAGTTATCAAGGATTACTCCCATTTATGAGGCTTATTAGGTAAATATTGGCGCAGCATGATAGAGGCCTTAGTAGCGCACATCTGCTCATCCACTGACAATGCTTCTTGTTTGGGTATAGCTTGACATTTTTTTTAGGATTTCTATTAGATGTCTGAGTTATGGAGACGATCGTATCCTGCAGTGCCTGCTGGTGGCTGAGTTGTATTGTCATTGAAGTGTAGATATTGCTGAATTTTTCAAACTGATTTACTTACTGACATGGTGTTTCTTATCAATGGCAAATAATTACATGAAATATTGCAAAGGAATTTCAACTTCTGGTTTTAGATCGGTTTGCCCTCAAAACTCAAGATTTGTTGGATAGTAAATTTTTTTTCCAGCTGATATTTTGCTTTATTCTGGCAACGGAAACAGCAGGTGTAGGAGAAGCGTCTTTTGCAGCAGACGCGGAAGAAACAACTGTTGATTGACGTGTTCGTGAAGCCAACTGCATCACGAATCTGAATGTAGGGAACAGCAGGATCTAACCACTAGGATTTGGTCATTTGGTATATTATGCTGCTGCATATCACCAGCATATGACCCTGATAATGGTGCAGCGAATTCATACCTGTTCAGTGAAAAAAATTGCTCTTCGTCATCCGTACTTATTGCTAAATGTTTCAGAAAGTTTGTTGAGGGTAGATCTAATTGAGGCAATGTCATCGTCACTTTCGGCCTAAGGAGTCATGTTCATCTTCATTGCCCAATAGTATTGTCAAATAATTTTGGATTTGAGCGCTGGATGAGGTTTTCTTCGCCACTATGCAAAAATAATCAACATCATGCCATTAGCATACATATCTAAAATTGTATCATCACTGCATGAAGTGACACATCGGGAACACACAGTAATTGTAAAAATTTAGTATCGAAACACGGCCAAATCAAAAAGATATACTTACATTTGTTTAGATCACTGATATTTCGACATGAAAACAATTTATCCACTGTTGCATTTCATAAACAACTATTTTTTATTAAATTTTCAAAATGAATACGCACGGCGCGTGGCTGACGTTCAAAATTTTCAATTAAATGACTGATTAAGCGAGATAGTGCTGCCATCTAATTTCAACGAATGCAATAAATGGATGCTATTGGTTGTTGTCACTTTATTTACGTAATGATAGATGCCACTACTTGGCTCAAATCAGAAAAAGCATCAATTATATTGGTTGTCCCACATAAGGGACTGAATGCAGTGTAGGGTTAAAATAGTCGCCCCCCGCACAGAGTGAGAGAACGCGATTATCACTGCCGCACCTACGGTAAGTTCTGCATGTGGCTTTTTAGACCTCATAACGCAGTGAGCGTGTTAATAAATGAAAATATCGTATACAGATTCAATCTCTAATCAACGGCTGGCATTTGTTTATTAGTAAGTAGCCGCCTTTTAATCAGAATACTATGTACTCGTACATTCATCACCATCATCATTTCAGCCATAGGACGTCCACTGCTGAACATAGGCCTCCCCCAATGTTTTCCATGTTGATCGTTTGGTAGCGGCAACGACATCGTAAAGGTTGCAGGCAAGCGCTGGACGCAGGGCGCTACCAATCGATCTCAGCCAATTTTCTTTTACATAATCAAATAATTATGCCAAGTGCCACTTCTTACTAAAAACGTTTCTTTGTCGACACGAAAAGAAATTTGCATTTGCATCAAAAAAGTTACCCAAAACTATGAATAGTTTTATTAAACGAAAACATTATCATCTCATACACGCCTAAGAAGTGCTGATTAACCCCACAATCGCGCTCTCATTAAACAAGGGGAAGTGTTTGGAATAATTGATTAAACATATACATAGTATGTTGAATAATTGACACGCTCACGCTCATAGCTGGATTAAGGAGTCGCTGGAAATATCAATAGATTGTTAATTGTGAGCTTAGTTGGCGAGGTTAGGTTGAGAAGGTAACTACGCGACCGCGCCAGAAGGAGGGTTATATTTTTGCACCTATTGACTTTAATTTTCTGCGGAAAACGTTTCTTGACTTAAATATCTTCTGTGGAATCTGTTCTGTGGGCCAATCTTCTTAGGATCGTTTTTAGTTTGTAATTCTTGGAAAACGTAATACATATAAGGAAATTATTTATTTAATAAGATTGATATTTACGAGTATAATACATACATTGTAGAATTTGTATATGATATTTGATAAATCTTATCTTAATTATGCATTGCGAAACATTATTAGAAGAAAAAAGAATAACTAGAAAGATGTTCTATCCATAACAAAAACATAACCTCGTTGCAAATTGTTTAGTTTTAAATAGAATCTACAAGGCATTATTAGATAATTTTAATCAATTATACTTAGAACTAGAATTATTGTCAACTGTAAGTTTGTTTAGAAAAAAAATAAAGCTTCATCACGATATTACCGACCTGCCTCACAGTGCTTGGACACCAATCAGAAAGAGTGCTCTTTTATAAATAAACCAATGTAGGTAATTAAATATTTTCATTTAACTAATTGCTCGGGATCTATTTACAATTTTAAGCCGAATTTAGGTCTCTAGATTAAATTGAGATTAACATTTGAGATTTCAGAATTGGAAAGAAGTAATTAAGTTAATCTTCTTTGTAAAACGATTTTCGCAAATTTTAATTGCTCTTTTCTTTCAATTATGAGTTTAAAACAACGGGTTTTCTTCAAGTGATTAGTTAATATGATAGATGGTTCCTAAAGTGTCATAATAATAATCAAAAGAGAAACACTTTCGAGAATAATATAATACATAGGCACAAAGTTACATATCTGCTTAGTTAATTACAGGTATTTATGAGTTAGAGTTAATAAAGCTTTTAGAGACACGACTGGAAAATAAACCATCCTTGAAAATAAATTAGCAAAACAACTAACAATTCAAATCTTTAGTAGTCGCGTGGTGCTTAAGAGCCAAAGCACACGATGCGTTGCAGCGGCGGTGCGACGCCGGAGCGGTGTCGCTGCGTTGTCTTGCATAGAAATATCTGTGCCCACATGAGCGCTGCGGCGCCACGTCGCGCGATACGGCGAAATCTTTGCGGTGCGGCGCCGCAACGCATCGTGTGCTTTGGCTCCAGTAGTCACGTGGTATCCTTAAAGTATGCAGATGTGGCGCCAATCCCTCCCCGTCCTGGAGATGATATTGTGACAGGGAAAATTAATTTTAACATGCGTAGCTTTGCTCAGCACTAATTAATGACGTCACAGGCGAGGATGAAGTAGCTGGGTGCATAGTATCTTTTCACTACATTCTTAATCTTTTTGAATAAGTAGTACTTTATTTTTTAACTAAAGTTTTGAGAGGTTCACGTGCATTGACGTGAACTTTCTACCGCACTTTTTCTCAGCGTCAGTTAATAAACTGTTCTCAAGCTATTGGCAAATTAATTAATAATATTAAAAAGCGTAATTTGTGAAAGAGCACCACACCAGCACGATGTCGCTCGAAAAGCTTCTGTGCAGATTTTTCTTGTCCCTTACTAAGAACTTTTTACCAGCTTTACTACCAATAACTGATGCCATGAACCAATTAATTCATGACATAACTTCTTTTTAAAATACTTTGTCTTTAGCCCTAATAATTTTCAGTTTGCTGTGAAAGCAAAAAAAAAAATTAATTTGCAAATCCGTGACGTCATAGTTTCCCATTGCCCTACCAAATCTATGAGAGTCGCGTTTTGATACGTCATAAAAAGTATCTAGACGGACTAATGTTGTCATAACACAGAATTTTTAGCGTAACTACGATGTACTAAACTTTAACTACTTATTCGGAGTTAGTCAACAATTTATTGCTGATTGTAGAATAGTGTGTATAATATTAGGCTTATGACCACTATGAATTCACCTACCTGCAGCTTAGACTTTATTTTAGACCGGAATTAGAGAGCCAAAAACAATTTCATCACCACTTTTTGATCCCACGCAACTTTAACCACTTACGCATCCACCCTTTCAGTGCGTCTTAACACGTTGGGTACCAGCTGGGATACAGGCATCATCTCCTGTTATAATATTCACTTTGCCCCTCCTACCCCCGCGGTCCCTCCCGAAAGCTCTTAATGCCAACTCGGCCTGACCTCATGGCAGCGCCATTAAGCCGGTTATACATTATGTATGAATTTGTTATGCCGTTTGATGCAAAGAAGCTTTAACTCAGGTAGCTAGGGTTTCAGATCAATTTTGTCTTCGCGTTTTTATTGGCTGCTCCAAAGGGTTGGGGTCGTGTTAATGCGATGAAACATACATTATTCAACTAATATAAACAAATAATATGTAGAACGGCACTTATTTTGATGACGAAGAAAGTTGTTTATTTCAGCTAAAAAATGTGTTTATTTAATTTCGCTTGACAATGTGTTCAGTGTATCTACCATGAGTTTACGTTAGGTGTGCTCGCTAGCGAGTACGTCAAAAATCTCTATGAAGATTTTGTTTCTTGAAAGTAGCCGCTAGGGGCGCTGCACAATATGTCATACAATAAATGTCATTTTTTTACGCAGTCGCTAGCGAGCACACCTAACGTAAACTCATGGTAAGCACACAGTGTCATGTCAAGGTTAAGAAGTCGTGAGGGACTTACCCATTTAATTAACTGACCAACGAATTAAGATAAAATAATTTAGGAGAAGAGTTCGACGTTGTCTTTTGATGCCTCCTAATTTCCTGAGAAGACTTCAAGTCGCGGTAATGTTGTACTTACTTACTTATAATATGATACTTTAACTACGTAAAATAAGCAACTCCCTCCAATTTTATCGTAAGTGGCATACAATGGAATTCAGTTACGCAGGTGCTGAAGACGTCTGGGTTACAAATTAAGAAGAGATTACAGCAGTAGGTTACTGCTACAATACAGTAGTCATACACCGTGCTACTTCTTTGACATTACTCTTCAAAATACTTGAATAGAACACCTCGAATCTGATATCCAAAGTCTTTAAGGTCCGCCAAGCAAATGCGCGAGCGTCTGCAGACTGCAACAAATTGCAGCAACTACACTCGGCATCAAATAAACCGCACCTCCCGCGACGCGAAAAGATTTTCTTCTGACACAATCATGGTGCCCCAACAATATTGGTGTTATTTGAAAGCCCAGTAAATAAACTTAAAGAAAAACACATTTCTTTTTTTTATAAATAATAATTAACAGGACCACAAAATAATGTGACTTGAAAAAAGTTGAAGCTCACCTCTGCTCTGGGACCAATAGACCAATTTTATGGTTAAAAACCTACATAATGATCTTACGTGTCCTTTTTACAGATGGATAGCGATTAATCCCTTTCCTTAAATGCAATGAAGTTTAGAACTAGGCTTTCAAATGGTACCAATGTTGGTGGGAAGTGGGGATACGTTTGAAAAGTGTATGTTACGGGAGGTGCGATTTATTTGATGCCGAGTGTATTTGGGCTTCAGGTTGCTAATGCATCTACGTGGATGATGCATCGAGATTATTCAGCCATTTAGGGAGCTTCCACAACACAGTGGTCGTTAGGCGGACACGCGTAGCTTTATGATAAATAGCTTTTTAAACTTCAAATCCGTTTATGTTGCATCAAGTTTGAAGATGCTGCAGGATACAAATAGTTTTGCACTTCTAAAGGAGATAAAGTTGTTACCTATAGCTTTTTTAGAAGCAAGGCGAAAAAATCTTCAGGTATAAATTATGTTAATCGGATATTTTTGATGTATTTAATAGGAAATATTCGCTTCCGAATCTGACGACAAAAATAGACAACAGAACATTGTCAATTGTAAAATCTTTTCAGATTTCAATACCTATTGTTGATGTTGATCAAGTAACTAGAATTACATAGTTTGAGCACATTTTGTATGGCAGACGAAATGTATTAATGTTTTATGTAAAACGCTACAATAGCAATCAATAAATAGAGTGAACATCACGGAAATTTAATAACATTGTAATTTTATACTGCACAATACACGAGCATTGTGTTTTTCTGCTATTCGCTTAATTAATCAAATTTCAATATTCTATTCTAAACCATTGCTCATTCGTCGAACTGATAAATAAACAAATAGATTCCAAATATTAATAACGGACGAAATTACTTGATTTAGCAGTTTCAACTGTGTATTAGAACGATTGAAATATGAATTCGTTTCATTTAATAAATTGTTGCTGAAGTCATAAAACTGCGATCCGTATTTTCCTTGGTAAAGTCCGCTGGCAAATAAATAACTTATCGTGGGGCAGATTCATAACGGTTAGTTTTCCACGGAGTTAGGAAATGCTAGAGGAGGCATATGAAGATTGAAAAAATAAATCAGCTGCACAGCAACATGGGCAAAGTTGGCAGATGAAAAATAAAAAATATATACCTGATAGGTACTTTACTACCTAAATAAACTAAAATGATGTAAGACATAATAAGCAATGGGTACTACTTTACAAAACCGTATCTAATATCCAGTTCTACTCCATACTGTCGAGATACAACTTTACTATACAACTTAATTAAAAACTGGGGATGCCATTTTTTTTATGTTGTGCCAATTTTTTACAGTGTACTAAAAAAAGTTTGGGTTGAATTAGATTCAATATAAACTGGTAATCTTTGAAACAAATGAATCCAAATAACATTGAGACCGCACATTCAAGAGACTGAAGATTGTTCAATAAGCAAAATATTTGAAATTGCTAAAGACTATTAGCGTGTACTAACACTACGACTGAAACCGATTTATACAGCGTCGGTTTGTATAGTGTCAACAATATTTTCAATACATTTTCTGAGAAAACATCTGAACTTTTCTACATCCTTGTCGAGTTTAATATCTGCTGTGGTTTTGCAGCATTTTAATTGGTGCCCCAGGTATCGATTACAAATGGTTGGTTCTCCTCCGATTCGGCGCGCCCGGCCTAGTAGGACATCCGATATTTTTGACGTTACCTTTATCATACTATTTTCATTGATTGAGGTTATGGTTCAACTTATCGATTTTGGAAGCAAACTGCTTCAGTATATTCACCAAGTTTTTGAATGTTACTTTAGGAGACTACTTACTGACAATAGTGTCTGAGTTTCTTGCGCTGCTTCTTCTCAGCACTGGCCCATTTATTGTCCTGAAGCAGTGGTAGGGTTAATACTGGGACGTGTAAAAGTGCTTTTTTAAAGCCTACTTACAGAAATAAATGAGTTTTTTTTTACAGATTACGTTCAAAAATAATATCTACTTAATTTATTCACCATCATCATTTCAGCCATAGCACGTCCACGGCTGAACAATGAATATAGGACTCCCCCAATTATTTCCAGATTGACCGGTTGATAATGAGGTCATCTGTCTACTTTGTGGGGACGTAATACTCGTAATTAATTAACAATAAAATAGTTAGTATTGCTACTTATTATAAGAATTTCATTTCTTTCAATGCAACTTTGTCGCTCGACGCTAAAAGCAAATGACTCTATAATTTTTATTTCAAAGCAACATTAAACTTGAAGCTTAAATTTTCGGTACTTTGTAGTTAGCTCCAGTTATTTATTAATTAAGCCAACAGAGAAGCCAATTTTATACTTTAGACTATATTTTATACTAGAGAAGGTTTTATACCTATTAATTTTCATTATTTCACTGTAATTGTAGACTTTGAGAATTTAACTATTTTGTTGTTAAATGAATTAGAACTTTGTTGCGGGGGGTTAGATTTGAAAGTGGTTTAGAAAATTTTGGTTCACTTGTTGCTTGCATTTTGGAATGCAACACACGCGTTGGGATGCGACGTCGCGTGTCGCCTCTTTAGTAGAATCTGGTAGTTTAGTTTGTCTTTAAATTCCAACGTCGCTTTGAAATGCTACAAAATGATGAGAGGTAGAATAAATTCTATTTAATGTTGTCTCAAAAATAATGGGTTTCCACCAAATATAGAGTGTAGGTAAGACCGTGTATTCGCATGGAAATCTTTCGAATAATTATGATTTTCGAAAAATATACCATAGATAGAGGTATACTAAAACGCGCTTACATATTACTGATCTTCTATCATTATTTGTATTACTTACATATTAGTGAAAGTAATACAAATAATGATAGAAGATCAGACTATTAATGAAGGGATATCAACGGGACATAAGGTTACTCTGATACTTAGGTAGGTACCTACATTTGGTTGTGAAATCGTACGTAATGATATTACAGTACGTAACAAGCCACAATGTTAAGGATTGTCTTAATATGTACATGTTTGTAGAGAAAAACAGGATCGGATTGGCTCGAATCATTTAAACTAAAATACTTTGTTTTAAAGTATATCAATGATAAAATCTAATTTGTAAAGTCAAAAGGATTTATAAATGAGACTTGAGTCATCAAATAAAAGGACTACATTGTATTAAAACAAAATAAAAGGTACATAATCCTTTAGAGAATAAGACAACTAAAATGGGCAAACGCTATACCGGAATGTACATACATTGTAAAGTAATTTCGTATAAACTCCACTGCATGGATCGACGCCCGAAGCACGAACTGGTAGGGGGAAATATGACAAAGGTACGTATTTATGCTTTTCATTTGGTCCAAAATGTAGGAAAATAGAAAAAATAAATGTATTGAAACATGTACTTTGTAATCTAACACAGCATGCTATAGTTAGATAGTTTATAAGCAACTACTTAGTATTTATAAAACTATTCTCTAACGTTACTCATTCCTCTGTTCATAAATAAATTAATAAAAATAAAATATTGCTTATTATTGCAACACATAGAAGGCTCTTGAAAAATTAAGCGGTGAAAGATTTTCTGGATAAATAGTTAAAGGCTTCAAATATTAATACATTTGTGTAGCCACGACTATTGTGTGTAAATAGAAGATGACAAAATTAAAAGTATGATTACACAATATTAATACTACGAGCACCTACGAGTATACCTAATAAAATATTAACATCAAAAAACATCAAACGATCGTGCTAAGGCCGCGGTCGTAACGTGAGCGGTACGGTCCGAATAGTTCGCGTTATGTGGATAGCTGGAGACTTAGGAACTCTGTAATTAATTAGCAACCTTGTCTAACAAGTTGGAATAAGTCCGTCACTGCTGGACGCCGTCAAAACCTACCCTTTGATATTTCAACTGAAAACTACTTTAATTATGTTCGAGTAAAGGGTTTTGAGTTTGGTTAGTGAAATAAAAATAACACTCCATTCGGAAAATTACGGAATACATCATGTTTATAAACGTGATATGTACCTATTTCAGTTTAGATGGTAGGTATATTAATATTTTAAATTAAATCATTATTATTTTGTACCGAGAGTGCTGGACGGAATAGGCTGCAAATGCTTCCAATTTCAACATTAAACATAATGTTAAAGTGACTGAAAGAAAGATGAATAAACACAATATGAGCTTATCTGGACAACGTTAATTTGTACGAAAAATTACGTGACGTATACTTCGCAATGTCGACTTTGGTTAACTGTAATTTTAGCGACACGTCTGGCAATATTTTTAGAGGTGCAAGTTGACGAACATCTCTTTTTTTCCCTTCTAACTAAAAACAAATGAAGGCTTGTTCGTTTAGCTTCAATAATTATAATTTAGTACTCAGAAATATTTATCAACAATCACTATCAATAATTAAAATCAACTAAATTCATGAAGCCCGAACTGTCTATCAGCATAGATTCAATTTCCTTTCTTAATTGTTTGACCTTTATCACAGTAACTTGGTAACGGCAACTTCTATTATTTTCGATTTACCTAAGAGCCGCCATCATCCACTTTGTTAAATTTTTAATTAGAATCGGAAGTTATAACTTGTAAGCTGACATAGGTAGGGTTAAAGTTCGCGGCGTAAACTTCGCTTTGTTTATACAACTTCGAGTTTCCGAAAGCAGGTAAGTTTCGAACATTGCGGTTTTAATGATCTAATATTAAAGGAACGCTGTGGGTATTAATTAAGGATTCCAAGCGTAATAACCTGTAACAAAACCGATACCTAAATTGTAGGCAGAGCTGCAGGGAACTCAACAATACCAGGGTAACTTTCATGGCATTAATCACTGCACGTTTTACCTCTAATTTTGACCTCAATTAATGTTGTTCAGGTGCAATTATTTTAACATGACACGATACCGTACCCGTTAATGCTTCATTGATGTGCATTTTGAATGGCCCCAACAAAGTTATTTGCTCTAATAATACCAAAATGATGATGAAATTAATTTAATATGAATTGTATGCTATGTTAAGAGCAATTAGTAACTGGAGTGTTTCAGAAATACGTTAATGAGTTCTGTGTAAATTTACAAAGTTGAAAGTGCTATAAAATTATGAACCATCCGTTGACCTAACTGCATACAGATGTTTAGAGCTTTGATACAGTTTGAAGAGTAAAAATAGGGTGTACAAACGAGAAAGTGCTGAATATATTTTCTATTTTCGTTTGCCGAAAGTTGCAAACGCGCAAGTTTCTCGCAGTCTCTTAAAGTAAAATTGGGGGGATGTAAGACGGCTGCTCGTTGACAAGTGTCAGATTTATTGACGTACTCGCGGCCGACTAAGCCATTTGCACGGATATTCGCGGGAGATACACCGTAAAAACGTCTGGAAGTGATAAATATTGTATTTACCTTTTTTATTGTAGTTGATAAGGGACTGCCATTTGTGAGACAGGTTATTTTGTTTAAAGAAAGCGCTGTGAAAACAAGTGAGTTATTGTTATGTTTTCGTCATAAATGACCGCCTTTTGAGAGGACCGACACCTTTATTTTTTTTACTTTCACTTTAGTTACATGCTTTTATGGGCTTTTGGGCTCATTAATAATTTATGTACCTACCTACTTTTGTATCTTTAAAGGCAGACTTCGCTCGACCCTCTGTTTCGTTATCAAACTAGAGTTCATGTTTGAAAGAACAATCATGGGTAAAATGTAGTTCTAAATCATTTCTATTTCTATGCTAAAACTAGCCAAGCAAAGTGCAAGGTCGCTCCTTGTCTCGAAGCGTTATGTAATTTTTATTGGTAACCCTGTATACAGAGTGTTAGGTAAATGGGTATATGAGCCGACACTAGCCCATGTTAACATGGTCATATAAATGGTATGGTGAAGTCAGAAAATTGATATCTTCATTTTAATTATTTTATTTTTCATACAAATCGGACTTTATAAAAAATAATTTTGTATGAAAATTAAAAAAAAAAAATGATGATATCAAATTTCTGACTTCACCATACCATTTATATGACCATGTTAACATGGGCTAGTGTCGGCTCATATACCCATTTACCTAACACCCTGTATTTACATACGTGCCATGCGCACATTTGGTTTATTTCACCTATTATTACACTACATAACAGAATCTGTACGAATTACAAATTAAAACAATGTAAAAAACTTTTTTAAAACTAAAATGTCGCTATATCTACTTAAGACAAATGGGTCGCTTTTTATTAAACTGCCGACAGACACTCTAAGCGCAGACAAAATATTCTAAAGAACAATATTGCCTTTTTTACCTTTTCCAGTGAAAAATATTCCATAGAGAGAGTCGTCATTTATTTGCTGACGGGCGGCGCTCAGCTAATCCTACTATGTCAGCTTGTGACCTGCTTAATCATTCTTCCGATTCGGGCTAAACCCACAGCAGTCTTTATTCAGAGGGTTTTCTTCCCTTGAATTGCTTTAAACATGGACCTATAAAAAAAGGCGGACGGAACTCGCGCTACAACAAAACTGTGACGCAAAATTTTGGCGTTTGTCTATTGTGTGAGTGAATTTAGGGATGCCATGTTAGCCAAAACATTTTACCCATTTATTTTAAGAAAAACATAGATCGGCAGATGTTACTTGGAAATGTAGACAGAATTATTCCGTGCCATTTTAAAAGGATGAAAGGTGAATGCGTTGAGGTAGGCGCGAAATTTTCAATGTTCAAATTTTCTTACATTGTTTGCAAGTCAGTGTGTCAGGGTATGTAGTTATGTACATAATGTTGATCAAAAATGATTCACGCAGTTACAAATTACGAATCTTGTGTATATTATAATCATAATCTTATGCATCATCAATATACACCGTGTTACTTTGCATTCTTGCCATATTCACAGAGATAAAAGTAGGTAACAATACCTATTATTTAAGACAAACAAGAGACTCCCATAAAGAAAGTACACTAAGATTTTTGTAAATTTGGTTTTTCAGTACAAATTGGAATAAACCAATTTTGTCTCGCACGTTCTACAGGTGCAAGTGGAATAAACCTAGTGGGCGTGGCCTAGTTCTTAATTTTATGGCTTTGGGTACCAGCCTTTTTATCCAGTCATAATAACTATTTTAAAATACTCTTCAGTTGATTTTCAGATTTTCCTTTCTACTTTACGGGCTTAGGACCGTCAAAAATACGTAATAATTAATAGGGTTTCAATTAATTTACAACATTGTACCCTATTTTTACAAATTAATAAATTAAGTAGGTATGAAATGAAATCACCTTATTCACAATCAATTATTTATTCATAAGTTCCTACTTACAAAGTTTACGTACTGCGAAGCAAGTGTTCAAAGTGTCCTCCGGTCTGATGAAGGCACAGTCTAGCACGGCGAAGCGTAGGTTTTTCGCTTTAGTTTTCGCAACACATAAACGTTTTGTATCACAGTTTCACTAAAACAATCCTTTTATGTAACGCGTTTACACTGTTTATCTCTTCTGCGCATACCCATATTTCGGGTAATTTTCCCACGTAAATAACTGAGAACACTGGTCTTTGACGTATTATTTTTTCGAGTGAATGACGTTTGATTTCAATTAATTTCAATATTTTAATGTCGGGAAATAAGTGATTGGATTATTATTTTGCCTGTGAAATGTGATTCCTTAATTTTTGTTTGTTCGAACAGAACGGTTTTTACACAATTTCATCACACAAGACATGTCGAATTCGTGTTGTTTTTTCGCTGCTTAAATGTGTCAACTGTGTGAAGTTTGCACTCGAAGTGGTGTAACAGGGTGTGAATGTGTGCGTGCCGGCCTGTACGTACAGGCAAGCTGGTGTATCCTAATGTCACAGTATTTTGTAGATGAGAATCCGTCCGACTTTTTTTATAGGTCCATGGCTTTAAACTTATTTACGGGCATCCGATGATTACTTACATTTTACATTACATGCGTAAGGATGAGGTAGGTACATAGGTAATACTATACAGGATGTACTATACAGCTCGCCCGCGTAATTATACCATTTTCCTGATTTCATGGACTTTTCCATGATTTTTTTTTTGTAATAACTTTCATTTCAGACCACAGATGCTTTTTTAACGCTGTTTTTTTTGTTCATAATTAAGTTCAAAAAAGGTCATAACAGCTACATTTTTAGTTACCAAACCTTTTTGAAGGTTTCAAACTTGTGTGAAAAAAAAAAAGAACTGAATCCATTGTAAATGAAAATCCTCTTAGGTAATCTAGCAGACCTGAAGATTGAGGTAATCTAGCACATCTGAAAATTGTTCTAATATCTTCTTCTTCTTATTCGTTTCGCTCTTGGCAGAGCGGTCGTGGTCACGTTGAGGCGTTGTTCAAATCGGTTGTAGAGGCGGATACAACTCTCCGCACGATCTCCCGCCATCTCTCTCTGTTGGCAGACTGTCTGGTGCAGTCACATACGCCGTCTCCCACTGCCGATTCATTTGGTTGGTCCAGCGCATAAGTGACTTGCCACGCGATCGGGTTCCTTCGACTTCAAATATCAGGCGTCTAATTAAAAATGTGTTGCATTTTTTCAAAAGTCCGAAGATCTTGTGGTTCAAATTAATTATCGTTAAAATTGATATGAAACAAAAAACTACGATAAGTTTTAAACATAAGCGTGCCGTTTCTTGTAAACAAGTCAATGAGTTTGGTTCAACGTCTGCTCAATGAACCGACGCCTTCGACGTATCAATGGCCACACATCATCTACTTTATGGCGCGTTGTAATAATTCGGGAAACTCGTAAATAATGTTATGTTATTATGTCGCGTTTTGTGTATCTCACCGTAGATTTTCCATTTATTTTGAGTAATTCAATATATTCGTGTCAAATATAGCTTCCTCAGAAAATTTCGTACCGCCTATGTTTATGTTCAACAAAAATAGTGTAGGATTCCAATCGAGAAAAAGTAACAACGTAAGTAGTTTCGGAGTCTATTCAATAAAAACAATAAATGGCCTGTGACGTCACTTCGTGGTAAAAAAGTGTAGCACGGCGTGGCGTGACGTTACCATCACTTACCATCAGGTGAGATACAGGCCAAGAGCTTCCTGGTTGTGGAAAACTTCATACTCATATTTAGTTGTTTGTTTGACAAAATAATATTGACGGACTAAATGTTTTATTTTAGGTTGTTTCCTATGTTTTTTATACGCATCTATATTTTTCAGTCTATTTAGGTGCCACAGTAGGTAAGTACCGCATGAACCGAAGCTATGTGAAACGTTTTGATATTTACTCATATAAAAAAAAAATCCAAATTGTTAGTAAATAATAATATGAAGTAACTAGTATTACAAGTATTTGTTATATTTAATACTGAAACTTTACAAAAGCTGGATTAAAAATTTTAATATTAGCCATTTCGTGATCGAACATCGCTGTCGGAACGCAATATTGAAGCGAATGTAATTTTTTGTTAAAATAATAACAAGCATTCCATGAAATATGAAACGAAACATGATAGCGGTGATTTTATATTTTCACTAGTTTTAAAAGCAAAGGAATAACAACGTACAAAACATTCAAGCGTCACAAATAAATTCGTTTTGAATACATGCATTAGTCCGTTGACACCTATTTCATGAGTGTTTTTTATTTGTTAAGACTTTGTGTTGCACTTACAGTCCATTTTTGGTGCTATTTTTGTAGATATAAAACGTATCTTTAACAGACATTATGCAGTCGCACCGCAAAGATTTCGCCACAGATATTTTTTATGACGACGCAGCGACACCGCTCCGGCATCGCAGCGCCACTGCAACGCATCGTGTGCTTTGGCTCTTAAGCTTCAACCACACACATGCATAGATCACTATCGCTGACTTCATTGAACCTTAACGCATGCAGATCGCCATCGCCGACGCGATCATAGGCCAATGACAGATCATGGGAACTGTCATGGGTGGCGATATGCACGCGTTGGTGTGTAAGAAGCATTACACAATCGAACGTAGCCTCTAATTAGCGCCATACTTATTACTTCATCTCATAATATCCAAAACGTTACCAAATTAATAAAGCGATCCAAGCATCGTTCTCATCATCGTAAGCCTTTCTTGGGTGTCCTGTAGTTACGTGGTGCGAAACTTATAAGCGGCTTACACGGCGGCACTGTGAGGGTAATATTCGCAAAATTACTCCCCCAGTCAGTCTCAGTGGGTAGTTATTTGAATAATTGACGCGACTCCCGTGAGCTCGCCAAACATTTGCTACCCGCAATCAAAGGTCCAAGTTGGTACTTCAAAGCTCCCACTTGCATTTCGGGCAACACAGACGCGGAGTTATTTGAATTTCTTTATCGCATCTAACTTAGGTATCTGTTTATGTGAATAAACAGAAAATATGGTTGGTTTCCTTCTTGTTTATCTTGGGGTTTAGTAATTAGAAGTGGCCCACCTGCCTAGACATTAGTGTCTACTAAAGAGAATTTAACGTGGGATGAGTTGACGAATCAAATTTTGATTAGTAGTTTTTTGCAATTCGTTTCAAATTCGTTTCAGTTGATTTTATAACTTGACATCGAGTTTTTTTCCAACCACTTCTCTGGGTTTATTTATGCTATTGTCGGGTTTTATGATATAAGTATATGGTATATTCCTAAGGATTTTTTCAACCAAAACTCAAGTAGCACTCTACAGCGTCATAAAGAGTAACAAATTAGTCTGATTCCAGCGACACGTGTCGGGGTACATTTGTCTAGCAGACCACGAGGCATTATTAAAGTCACAAGTCCGAACCAAAGTACTTAACAACGAAAAAAACAATTTATTTCCGATTTTTCCCTCTACAAAGCCAGACACGAACGTTACCAGCAAAAAGTTCTAAGAGCATTTATTTATTAACTGTTGAGGAAACAAAACAGTATTTTGCGGTTACGTACTCACAGTGACTGAGCAAAGCTGTAAATGTAGTAGTCAGTGTACTTAGTCAACTTTCATAGCAGTCCGCGTTTTAAAACTAACTGAAAATTAAATATTAGTCGGCAAACTCTCTTTGAGCTGCGCACGGAATTGTAACATTTAAAAGACAGAACTCAGGAGAGGAAATAAAATAAATGCTGGGACTTGGAAAATAAAAATGTATGCTGGCGAATATTAGATAGAGTAGTCTAAGGTTCCGTATAGAAAATATTCTTAGTCTGAGTTGCACCACCTTATTTTAACCGTAGCAATGACAATAACCGGTGTATTTTGTGTGTTGTTTGTCAAAGTTAAAGTAAGACGGTGCAACTGCTGTATATTAACGAACGAACTTATTATTCTTTTATCGACTAAGCGGCCAGCATTAAAACAATTGCCAATAAGTTTTTTTTTCAACAATTAATTAAAACAAGTACTTATTGTTACCAGCCAGGTTTAAACGCTCACTTTGTGCTGAGTATTAAACAAGTTAAAAAAATTGTATAAGTAATTACTTAAATTACAGTTTAATTACCTCAGATACCTTAGAAGGTTCAGCACACATACCTGAAACAAGCACAGGGAAATCATTATTTTCATTAAAATTAAAACAAAACTAGAGATTAGATCTGTATTATTATTTATAGATGAGTAAGGTATAAATTATATTAATGTTGATTGCAATGAACCGTATTTGCGTTAAAAGCAACGGAGCGCGAAACCAATATAGTTTTATAGCCTAAAAACTATTATCGTCTAGATATAAACACGAGCAGTATTTAGGAAAAAGCGAGTTAAGTGTGATCTATCCTTCCCCGTAAAGGTTTGGTATGATATTAAGTAATACCTACTATTTTTTTTTTGTTGGCGCAATAAAAAAATATCAGTCCTTTTACACAGGGTAATTGCTATCTGTAAAAAATGTGAAGGTAATAGGAATGAAAAAAAAATAGAGCGGTAGATATTTAAATATTTTTATGTTACAATCGAATATAAATAATACTTCTTAAAAAGTACGTCTGAAGTCTAAAGACAGACATAAAAAAAAAAAAGACCTACGAAAGTCCCACTCTAAAGTAACACTTAGTACTTGCTTTTATCTCCGTTTTGCTGCCGTAGAAATCAGTAATATTTAAACGAAAATAACAGTTTGCAGGTTTTTAGTATTCGGTTTACGAGGAACATGTCCATTTTGCTCCTGACGCTTTTAAGTGCTTTTTGTATGGAGTTTGACAGATTTTTGATATTTGTCAAAGTTAAAGTAAGATGTTGCAACTCAGCTTTAGTCGGCCAATTTTGGTTGGCTTCCAATTTGTTACAGCACGACAAAACTATCGGCCGACAAAAAGCCGTACTCTGCGGGGTGTCTAAGTAGGTACCTGTATTTACACATACAAAATTTTAAATAACTTGGAAAAATCGAACTGCCCTAGGTAGGAAACGAGCCCACGACCTTTCGCTTGCTGGGCGAATACTCTTCCACCTAAGCTACTAGATGAACTAGTAGAAATGGGTTCGATTCCCGCATAATCGTACTGAGGTTTATTTTTGAAGATGTATTTTATCTGCGGGACCCTACTTGAACTTTAGCAGTCACGCATCGAGTTCAGTTTTCAACTCACTTATTAATAAACGCTAGTTGCCGTATCCACGAAGTTTAAATCTTACATGATATCGGATTTGCACAAATTGCCGGTGCAATGTTCATGAGAGTCATTATAAGTTATTATCTACCTAATACCAGAGAAACATTCGAAACTGGCTGAATTGAGTAGGTAATTTAGTACGATTTGAAACGGCTACGTTTTGATGTTTGGTGTAATATTGTTTGAAAACAAGTAGTGGATAATTTTCAGTAAGTATACTTAGAACTTTATAATAACACTGAAACCCTGAATAAGGAGGCTGACTATAGTGACTGAATTTCTTGCGCTGCTTCTTCTCAGCACTGGCCCATTTATTGTCCCGAAGCAGTGGTAGGGTTAATTATGGGACGTGTAAAAGTGCTTTTTAAAAGCCTATTTACAAAAATAAATGAGTTTTTTTAACGTTCAGTAATTGGTAACTACGCTTTAACCCGGCTTTTACATTATAAAGGTTAGATTTTATTTTATCCGAGGAGGTGGTAAAATATATTGGGGTGTGTTCAGTGACGTAGCCTAAACCTTGAATATCCTAGCTATTTTTTTATGTCAACAATCTATCATTGACTTGACATAATATAACTATGGATATAAAACCAAAGCAATGTAAGTACAGTCACAGAATGAAAAGGTTCGTCAGTTTTCAAATTGATTCCTTCAACGAATCGCGAGCACATATTACCTTTTGAAACTATGTTACAAAATAATTTCGAGTTAGAGAAAATAATCTTTAACTGTTCGTCAGTAAAGTTCAAAATTATTTAGATCAAAGTTGTTTGACGATTTAACTTGTCAAGAAGATTAATTATGATTGATAAACTAAAACCTTCTTGTTGCTTCAACCTGCCATTATTTATTAAATAAAAAAAAACTACATTTTGTAACATTGCACTGATTGGATAGAAAATTAAACAAGCAAAACCTTATTCGTTAGCAAACGTAATATTTATTTAAATGTTAGCAGCACTGTTTCTTGCACGGTTATGTTGGTAGGTTTGACTCTTACAGTGCCGAGTGCAAGCGAAAACCGACATTAAGGTGACGAACCTTTTCATTCCGCGACTGTACATTAATGTTTCAAGATATTTTTTTAGAATACAAGTCACCGGAAAATATCAAGAACCGCTTTATAATTTCCCTATAAAATTAATAAACTTTCGTAGGATCTAAACGAGAGATAAATTGTAATTATTTTACGTTCACATTTTCGCAATTTGATAAACTGACCGAACTCACCCGTAAAATAATAAGGCTGAGTTGCACCACCTAACTTTAACGGTAACTATGACGTTAACCACTGTTTTTTGTATGGAGTTTGACAGATTTTTGACGTTTGTTAAAGTCAAAGTAAGATGGTGCCGAAGGTGCCCAGCCTAAGTAAGCAATAACAAATCTTGACCAATATTTATATAACAAACTTACTGGAACGGCACTTCAAACAGCAAACAAAAATATTTAATTAACAATGAACTACTTTAATACTTTTATTAATTAGAATTTTAGAACAACGTGGACTAAGTCGAGTGAAAAAATGAAACGTCTGGAAAATTTCATTGTGTAAAAACCTATTAAAAGTTAAAAGTTTGTGTCCTAAGAATTGTCCAGGTGTACGGACGACCGCACATTTAGGTAAATGCGGTCTTTTATGCAGTTGCAATAAGAGTAATTTTACAACGGAATATTTAGAGTGATGTGCTGGCGTGTGTACAAACAAACTTGCTCTATTAATTTATATTAAGAAATTTATTTTTTTAATAACAGTTTAGACGAAATTAGTGAAGACTTTATACAGTCAGCGTCAAAGAACGTTCGTGACACCCAAAGTGGCCAAAAAGTTGAAATCACAACCTTTTTCCAAACAAATCCTTTTTAGTAACAAAGACGTTATGCGAACTTTTTGACTAGGTACCTACTTTGGGTGACACGAACTTATTGAAGCTGACTGTACTTAAACCACATTTTAAACCATCTCACTGTAGATGGGATAACCGTGCAAATACTTAAAGTCAACTTCATCTTCTATCCAGTGTTATAAAGTACCTACTGGACCAGAATAAATTTGTTTCTCATTAATTTAGCTGCTTAACTAATTGTATGGTTAATTTTCCATTTAGTAAAAGTATTATATATTTTTTATAAACTTTTATAAGACGCGACCATTTTGTGACTCTGCATTTATATTAAGTACTAGCGGCCGCCCGCGACTTCGTACGCATAGATACCGTTTTACCCCATTCATCTATCTTACGCGGTTTAGATTTTTTCATACAAATGTTTTTTCCCGCTAACTCCCGTTCCCGTAGAAATTTTGCAATATCCTGTTGTAACTAAGCTTTAAGTTTACTAAGGTACCTGCATGCCAAATTTCAAGCGTCTAATTTAAGCGGTTTAGATTATTCATCATCATCATCATCATCAACAGCCCTTTACAGTCCACTGCTGGACTATGAGCCTCCTCCAGTAAATCCAGTAAGATTATTCATACAAAAGGATTTTCCCACTGATTCCCGTTCCCGTGGGAATTTCTAAGTATACTGTAACCTGCCCAGGAGTATGAAGAATAATTGTACCAAGTTTCAATAAAATCCGTCGAGTAGTTTTTGTTTGTATAAGGTTCAATTCCCGGCCGGGCAGATATTGAAATGATGAATTTTAATTTCTGTGACGGGTCTGGGTGTTTTCTATGTATAATATGTACATATGTATTTACAAAAAAACAAAAAAAAGTATTTAAGTGTGTTTAAATCCGTATTATCCGTGGTCTAGTACCCATACAAGCTTTGCTTAGTTTGGGACTAGTGGCGCAGTGTAAAAATAAATTTCCTAGGATATTTTATTATTATTATTTATTTACATTAGTTTATTGCCTCTCAAACACAATCCAATGTTTTCAATTTCATACATTCGTAATCCTATTCCAATACGTTGATTATTAATTGCATTGGCCACATTATAATTATGCCATCAAATATAAACAAAATTGTCCTGCTCCTACCATAAGGGACGAATAAAAATTGACTTACCTAATAATTCTAACCCTCCCCTGCTGACAGGGACAAAAAACGGTAGAGTCAATTTTGCATAATAATTTAATATGTCGTCACGAAACAAACGGAATTAGGTTTCGGTTGTATGTCTGTTCTACATGAAATTATGCCATCATCGTAATACAAACAGAATATTACGTGTAGCAGGGGGTTGGAATCAAAAGACTTATGTTTGTATTTACTTCATTCAATTTATTGGTATGTTTTGAGTGGCTTCTATCCGCTTTGACTTTGGTCTGTCACAGGATTATTCTTTATACTAAGGGCTGATTTTTCAATCGTCGGATAACTATTAACTGAAGAATAAGTTTGGCAAATTGACAGTTTTAGTACGGGAAATATGTCAAAATGACAAGGTTATTCTCTTCAGTTAAAAGTTATCTGACGATTGAAAAATCAGCCCTAAGTAATATAATGGTAGGGTAAAGTCTCTACTTACTAAAGGATCACGACTCTCTCTAAGTTACCAAAGGCAAGTTAAGGATGAGATCTACAGTCCACATCCTGTCTAGTCAAGTTGGGTAGGCCTTAGTTCGCATATTTGTCCCTTAGTTATGATTATTATACAGGGTGTTACTTTGCATTCTTGCCATATTTACAGAGGTAACTATATTACTGATACTGAACACAAATCCGTAAAAAAATAAAGACCGAAAAAAATTTTTTTTAATCTCAATTATTTTATTTTATCGACAATCTGTTAAGCACACCACTAATTATCGTAACGCATGCACATCACTTGTTGGCGATGGTGATGGAGACTTTTTTACTTTTTATTGTATTTTTAAATATCTATTGCAATCTATTGTCTTTAAAATGTCTTTTTGACACATTTGTAAAAAACTGAGAAATCCGTCAATCACAAATCACGTTATAAATAATACAAAAATGACTGAAGTGTATTCAAACAACGAATTAATTTAATCAAAATGGTGCTTAAAGTGTCTGCAAGACGTCTTGAGACGAAATGCTTGATGACGTACTCTTAGCGTTACACCAAATGCTCTACCAGCTAATTAGCGTTACACCAAATGCTTTACCAGCAAGATGGTACTCCCCCACAATAAGGACGTCAAGTGCGCGAATAATACGTTTGGTGAACAGTGGATTGGACGAGGGGGTCCAGTAGCTTGGCCACCACGATCCTCGGACCTAACACCAATGGACTATTATTTTTGAAATGACTTGAAACGACTAGAAGAGATAAACAGTGTAAACGTGTCACATGAAAGGATTGTTTCAGCGAAACTGTGAGATAAAACGTTTATGTGTTGCGAAAACTAAAGCGAAATACCTACGCTTCGCCGTGCTAGACTGTGCCTTCATCAGAACGGAGGACACGTTGAACACTTGCTTCGTAGTACGTAACTTTGTAAGTAGGAACTTATGAATAAATAATTAATTGTGAATAAGGTGATATCATTTCATACTTAATTTGTTAATTTGCAAAATAGGGAACAATGTTATAATTAATTAAAACCCCAATCATTATTACGTATTTTTGACGGTCCTAAGCCCGTAAAATAGAAAGGAAAATCTGAAATCAACTGAATAGTATTTTAAAATAATTATTATGACTGGATAAAAAGGCTGGTACCCAGAGCCATAAAATAACAGATTAATAAGAACTAGGCCACGCCCACTAGGTGTATTCCACTTGCACCTGTAGAACGTGCGAGATGAAATTGGTTTTTTCCAATTTGTACTGAAAAACCAAATTTACTAAATACTTAGTGTACTTTCTTTATGGGAGTCTCTTGTTTGTCTTAAATAATAGGTATTGTTCCCTACTTTTATCTCTGTGAATATGGCAAGAATGCAAAGTAACACGGTGTATACTTATTTATGACATACAAAGAAAGAGTGAAGGTGGTTTTCAACACAGTTACTTCAATTTAACTTAAAACATTATTTACTTTTCACCAAAAGAATACGTAACTACATGTTATACATTTTCAGATCCCTTGAGTTTTTGGGGGTGAAACTTTCACCCACTATTGCACGCACCCTTTCAATTTTTTGCGACAAATGATGGCGTATTTATCTTTCTCCGATGAAAAATCTATCTCTTCACCTTCCATACATCACCAGGAAAATATTTTAATGAGTATCAATGATCAAATTCATAGTAGTGAAATCATGCATTTAATCGTTAGAACAAAACACTAAACTTGAATCAACACAACCGTGACTAATTAGCTGATATTGCAGTTTTGCTATTTAATCATTATACTAATGACGTTAGAAAATTGTAAACTAAGTATAAAAATGCTTTTAAACTTTATTAATTGTCTATTAAACTCTTAACCCTCCAATATTCACGATCACTTGTAATATTTAGTGCAAACAATTTTCTAGCCAAACTATTTCATATTTAATGCAAATTACACTCACTACCACACTTTGCTGCAAGGCTAAACTTGCAGGTTCAGCTAAGATTAATTTGATATGCCTTTAGGTGGTCCTTTGTATTAAACCACCGCGCTTATTAGAACCGGTAAGGTTCTTGGAAAAACGGTTTAAATGACGTGAGAACAAATTGCTTTGTTTAAAGTAATAATTAAAAATTATAACAGCATTATTAGGAACTATACGGTTTTATACCTATTTGATAATAGATTTTCTTTGCTTTAACATTCAGTAAGTATAAATACTGAAATGAAACTTACACGATTTATTTTCAATTAAATGTGCGTACATGAACGTTGTCATGCTTCAGAATTCTTTCTTAATTGTTACTGTAACGTTTTCTGTTCGGCAAATAACGAATTGTTCTCGACAGTGAAAAAACGTTCGTGATCAAAACAATCATCCGTAGGTACAAGTAGTATTTTTTTTCATCGTTTTTAATTGCTGATTTTATTGATCAGTACCTGAATCAATAACACTATTTATAAGGATAACGTTGACACCGCCAAATTAATACTTAATAAAGCAATCAAACAGAGCAATTTCAATTGAGATCCAGTTAAAACCGGTACAAACCGATCCGTTGGTTTCATCCCTAATTTAACCCTAAGGAGACATATCGTCGGAGCTCCGACCCAGAAAGTCGCGTGTAGCTTTGGAGCAGCAATTGATAGGAGCCATTGGAATGCATGCCTCATTGCACGCCGGGTCTGGCGGTTTTATTAGTGAGCCGACACGGTTGACGTGGTCTGTGTTTTGAACTCGCCAGCCGAAGGGTTAACTAAGTGACTGCCAAGCTATTTTAGGAGTGAATTATTGGCGCGAGTCAAGATCAAGAATTACGTGTCTTGCAGAAAGAAGTCAATTAAAATTAGATAAAAAAATAAGAATGAAGAATACATCAATCAATAAAGGATAATGAATGAAGGGAATTGTAAACGGACACGATGAAAAAGAAGAAGAAAAAGGAACTATACAGGATGGTAGACTGGTTGTATTTTGCTTCCGATCAAAGTACACGACTCTCTAAAGTGGAGGCAAATTACTTAAAATGATATAAAATAGAGTTAAAAAATTGATGGTTCCACTGCTGCTGATGATGATAATGAACAGAATGTGTGTATATTTACATTTTCTTGGGTGAAAATCAGTAAGAATGGGTTAATTCAGTTGTGTTACGTTGGCTTGGAACCAGACAATGTATTTGAGAATCAATTCGAAACGTTCACAAATTTCAATTTAACATTATAGCCGATCGAGACTTGGCCAGGATTCGCTGCACGAAACAATTTAATAAGTAAATAGTTCATCCAAAGCAATGTCAACGTTGTGTTACTTTGTGATATTACACTGCGGTCCGGTTTAATTGACCGTAAAGGAGAGCTCACGGAACTCCAATACTTGTCTCCGAATAGTTCTCAAAATATCTCTCAAATTAGTTAGTATAGGTAGCTGCAGCAGGGTTTATTAATTAGTGAATCCGGCATTTCAATAAAGGATGCCGACTGTGAAATTAGTCTTCCATCTACTGCATTACGTGGTGATTTCAGGAACTGATATTAATTTCGGTCCGTTGATGTAGCTTTGAAGCAGAAATGGATCATAATTTTGTTATGAGACGTGAGAGTTTTGATAGTAACTAGTTTTTTTATAATAAAAAAACTGCAAAACGACTTCTTTTGAAACGTTATTAGTACCGAGTGATGGGCTTATATCTACAGCTCGCTATTGTAACGTGTATTGTTTTAAACTTACATGGTCACTTACATAATTATTATTACTGACGGGATTGCTACTATGTGCTACCTACCTTAATTTTGAGTTTCCGATATTTCGGCACTTTCGCAAGCGCCATGGTCACGGAGTAACTGTTACTCAGTTACTACTGTAAAAGTTAGTCTCGGTAGAAATTCCGTCAGTGATAATAATTATTAAATAAATAATAAATAAATAATAAAATACCCTTGGACATTTTACACTGCGCTTCTAGTAACATATTTATATTAAAAATAAAATAACTTCGTACATAATTCTATTGTTTGTAGAGACGTATTTATCTAATAAAAATAAGAAATACCTATTTATGTAACAGTTTACTCATTCATGTCTGATTGCGACAACGTGGGTCAACTGAATAATACTTAAGACTTTTCTTATTCATTTAAGTCACACTGACTACCCACAAAAGTTTTTCCAAAATAAACAAAGTCAAAATCAAAATAACATAAATAGGTATTGAGACGCTAAAATTTTATACAAAAAATTTTTGTTCCACCTACAACGGCCATCGTTGAAATTAATAATATTCATAATTAATTTTGTGTTTCGCTTCAACGAGTATCTCACTCAAAATAGACCTAGTGGACGCGCACCGCACTAAAATGAGTATGAAATTTATGAATTTACCGACTTTAATTAAATATGAGGATTCCCAATAATTGTTTTAAACTGAGCCCTTATTTGAGTGCGGTCGGACGATGCATGCTCTTTCCGCACAGCCACCGAGTATTTACATCCCGATAAAAAGTCAATAAACCGTGAAACTATCGAAAATAATCGTTTTTAATTAAATACCGTTCATTAAGTCGCGGGTTCGTTTAATTTAACCTGTACAATAGGATCATTGAGCATGATTGTATGTTAATTTTTCGATATTATGCGTGCGATGCGGGAGGATATATTGCAGAGCATTTTTTTTTAAAGTAGTAATTTTACGTACAGGTTTACGTACATGTAACGTAGAGATTGAGAAATCTTAAGTAAGGTAATGAAACGAAATGAATGAATTTAATAATTTTAGCATTAGAGCCAAGGCACCCGATGCATTGAGGTGGCGGTGTGACTCTGGAGCAATGTCCTTGCTGCGTCGTCTTACTTAGAAATATATGTGGCACACGAGCGGTGCGGCGCTGTGTCCCGCGATTCGGGGAAATCTATGCTATGCGGCGCCGCGACACATCGTCAGCTTTGGCTCTTAGCCTCTTAGGGGATCACAATATTGTGCCAAGGCATTTACTCAACTGTTTTTGGTCAAAACACTTACAATAACTGCTTACGATTGAACAGTCATTAGCTCGAAGTCCCGTCATTCTGTACACGTTCTACATTAAAACAAAACACTATATTTTGACAAAAGCTAAACATGGCTTAGGCTGGGTTGCACCATCTTACTTTACCTTTGACAAACGTCAAAAATCTGTCACACTCCATACAAAAACACCGGTTATCGTCATAGTTACGGTCAAATTTGGGTGGTGCAACTTAGCCTTACAATTCAACTCACTTTTTCCTTATCAATTAGTCATAGTTAGATAAGGGATTCGACCTCAAGTGAAGACGAGAAGTAAAGCGTAGGTGAGATATCTATCAATAATTCAATCAATACAGGCCCATCCCAAGTTACACCACAACTTCCGATACCTTGCTATACGCAAACTTAGCTAACATTAAGTAATAGGTAGGTACACACTACACATTAGGGAAGACGAATACTAAATATCAGCCTATCTTTAAAAACTAAATTCTGTTCAGTGATAGCCACCATCCCCGTGGTAATGTTCCAAGAGGGCGGATGGGAATATAAACGCCATCCATTTAGTGCCAACCATCACCCCAGTGGCAGGCCCGAAGGGGGTGAATGGGAATGAAGGTACAAAATGTATTTTTATGAAGCTCCACCTAAAACGCTTCGGGTGGACTCTTGTTATACGTCGAACCAAAAACTATACAAGCTTTAGTTTTAATTAAACTTTATAAAAACGGAATTCTATTAAACTACGTTGGCTATGAAGTGTACGGTTAAGGGGCAGATGAACCGTGGCTCAAAGGCAAACGCTTTGTGCAGTGAGACAGCGGCTGTAAGAAAATGCGCAGTATTATTCTACGGCACGTCTTATTGTAGTCTTCCTCAAGATTTTCCGAATAAACGGGTATAAAACAAGCGACGCTTACACATACCTATTTCAGTTTAATTAACTTTCAACAACTCCTTTTTACTTACAGAAAAACGTTTTGCAGCAAATGACTATTAACGTACAAGTTGGAAGCGGACGACATAA
This sequence comes from Ostrinia furnacalis, assembly GCF_004193835.3. Classification (NCBI taxonomy): domain Eukaryota; kingdom Metazoa; phylum Arthropoda; class Insecta; order Lepidoptera; family Crambidae; genus Ostrinia; species Ostrinia furnacalis. The sequence goes on along the minus strand of NW_021132101.1, from coordinate 183,885 downwards.
GGCAGCAGCAGACGACGTGTCGCAGCGACACTACTGGTTTCTATGTACATATTTCTATGAAATACCATTCGTAGTAAGCGACACGTCGCCTGGAAGTATTTCATAAAAATACATAGAAAGTGTCGCGGCGACACGTCGTTTGCTGCTACTGCGTGTCAGTCGGCTACGAACTTGCACGTTTAAGGGTTTGCCACACTGGGTCTGCGTTCTGCGGTCTGCGGTCAGGTCAAAGTAAACTCATGAACAACATCAGGTCAGGGCAATCGGCCAGTGGTCCGGGCAAGACAATCTATCAGCGGTCGTGATAAGGCAATCTGATCGCATCTATACAAAACATCCCCTTATTGATAAAAGTTACACCCTAGTTGAACTCTGGCTTAAGTTGTCATTTAGTATGGAAAAAGTTACACCTGAGATGAACACTGCATTAAAATTTCAATCCAGTGTTCATCCTAGGTGTAACTTTTTATTAATAAGGGGGATAGAGACAGACATCGTTAAACATACATGATCTGGACTGCGATAACTTTGACCTGACGCAGCCAGTGTGACAGATCCTTTAACCAAAGGTAGGGATTTTTCATATTATTATAAGAGTAGGCGCACACCGTTGATTTTTCGTCGGCCGATAATTTAGTCCGGCTGTTGATCAGTATGGGCAATATGGGCATGTATGGGAGTGCGCACACTACGCCGATTCGATTTGGCCGATTCTTCATACAATTTGAAATCGGGCACAACTATCGGCCAACTAAAAATCAACGGTGTGCGCCTACTCTTAGTATTCACTCCATTAAATGCAGACAGTTCTGCTTATTCCGTGCGGAAAGGCGAGACGTTAATTAAAGTTTAATAAACGCTCCATGCAATTGACATGTTGTGAAAGAGAAGGGCTACTTAAGCAATGAATGGATGGCCGCCTCATTAGTAGTGGCTGAATGAAGTAATGACTCAGGCATGCTATGGAGGTAAGATTTTCTGGTACGTTTTAAGTACCATAAAATCACGCAGCCTTACATTACAACTGGTGCGGTTTCACACACAAAGTAGTACTGATTTATGATTGGGTCAGATTGATATTCGATTTTAATTCGAATGATTTCAGTTCATTATTTCAAATAAATCATCGATTGGTAGCGGCCTGCGTCCCGCGCTTCTCTGCTACCTTTATGTGGACGTCGGTCCACCTTGTCGGTGGACGTCCCACGCTACGTTTTCCGGTACGCGGTTGCATTAGGGGAGGCCTATGTTCAGCAGAGGACGTCCTATGGCTGAAATGTTGATGATGATGATTAATTAATCATTACGTATTATTAATTGACCGATATTTTTTTCAATAGCTGGCTATGGAAATCTACCGCTGAAGTTATTATAGTCGCTTATGGTGTTATGCACCTTGTAAACTTGACTTTACTCGCAAATTCTATTAAATAAAATAATATCTAACTTGACCACACCAATTACTACGTAAAGTTTTTCCAGTAAACAGTGAGTGACATTTCTCCACAGAATACTACCCGTACTTTTGTGATGAAATTGACTTTGAATTATCTTTTATACGATTTCCTAGAGGCTAACTTCTACGCTCATCTCAATTGCATTATGAAAATCTGGTTCCAAGAATTCCTTGATGGGAAATGTGCCCTTTACGTAGTCGTGTATTTCAATATGAGCTGTAAGAGCAAAAGTCTTATACAGGGTGACTTTGCAATCAGTTTCCAAATTTTTAGGAGCGACTCAGAATCAGTAACTTAATCGACTTACGTAAAAAAAAAAATTTTTTTTCTTATTTTATTATTATTATCCGCTGCGCGCGGTTTCAAAATTGCCACACGTGGATAATTTACTACGTTCATAGAAAAATACGTGCACGGTAGATAACTGCAAAGCCTAATAGACATAATGGTACCTACGCGAAAATAAGCCTTAATCTTTAAAAATTTATACATTTTTTTTATTTAACCCGCGAATTAAACTTTCAATATTTTTTTCGCGAAAAATACGACGATTAAAAATTATTTAGATAAAGTTGTACTGTTAAATAGAGCTTATAAAAAAATTGGATACTGATTACAAAGCCACCCTGTATAAAATTTTAGGTACATTTACACCAAAAATTTACTCTTTTAGTTTCAAGCGCTTAATGGCTGATAATTCCACTTTCGGAAGTAAACGGTAGAATAAAGTAGAATAAATGAGCATTCAACAAATGCTCAGGAACATAATCACTAAGTAAAAACAGGGTCGAATTCTCCGACTACAAAAGACTCATTGAACAGCAATTACCTCGGAGGCCTCCGAAAAGGTCTTTAATTAAATCCTTCTCCGATGACGTCATAATTATAGCACAAATTGGATTGAGACACCCTCTTGTTTTGTTAATTGTAAGTAGAAAATTTCTCATCTAAATTAATCAGTTTTTAACCGATTCGCAAAGTTTCAGTTACTTGTAGTCATTAAAATAGTTGAACGTCAAACGTAAAGACAAATTAAAAAAAATACTGATATGTTATTTAAAATGAGATATTTATTAATAAATCTTTATTATTGATGAATATCAGCATCATCGGTTAAAAAATCTGAACACAATTTAAAATAAGTTTAATTTATAATCTGAATAACTTATTAATCACAAATGATTCCTGATCATTTATGTATATAGAACAGCATTACAAATAAATAGAGCAGCATCTTATATCATTGTAATAAGTACGATTACAAAAATAAATAACGTATGTTAACTGCACGCCGACTTTATTATTCTACAGGATAACATACATGCAAAATTCACTGACTGATAAAGAAAATAATTAATAATTTCAAGCGAATTGGGATTACCTGCCTTATTAAAATACTATTCATTATGTACAATGGAAGCTCCGATATTAAAATTATTCATAAAATATTCACACAATAAAGCAAAATATTTTAATGCAGTACTCGTATTAAAGGCAGATTACAGTAAAGACTACAGCTTTATAGAGAGGATTGCTCTTAAAAAAACGAATAGCAAAAAGTCGGCAAACACAAAGAAAAATTTGAGCTTATTCACTAGTACGGTAGGTACTACACTTTGTTTTCTTACCTGCACTAACAAAGAGATGGTCTCAAAGCAAAATTCAATTTCGCTCAACATTTCTCTTTGCGTAGTGTGTGATACGAAGTTGTATGGCTACCTTATAGGGATGCACTTGATGCGTTTCAGAGGATTACTTGAAGAGACTCTTTCAGATTAAAGCGGACTTTAATCTTTTGAATATGAAGTTGAAATTAACTTCCACTGCCTCTAATAAAATATTAAATTGATACGTGCCATTTTTCAGCTTCAAATAACCCACCTTTTATTAATCACTCAAATCAATGTATCAACAATTTTAATGAACGCAAATATTTACTTCAAAAATAAAACAAACAAAATATTCGTAAAAGGGAATATTTTAATACCGTATTTATTAACACGAAATCAAAATACGTTTCCGAAATGGTAAAATAACGAAAACACAAAATGAATTCGGAAAACATCAGTTCATATTCGTTCTTTATAATTCCGCGAATGTTTCATAATAATTACTCAAAAATAAGCCCTACTTAAAATATTTCAGATGCATTCCGCCCGCCCTATAATAATCCGCAAACAAAAAGCGTATTTGGTTTCAATACGTCTGCTTCCCATTGCAGGTTTTCCATTTGTTATTTCCAATATTTCCCATTGTAAAAGGAAATACAGAATTACGGGGAAACGCAACCTGAAACCATGGTAGGATAATGTCCGGTGATTTCCAGTATTCGACAGCCTGTAATTGGAGACTCGTTGGTGCGGCGGTTGGTAATAATTAATTATTAAAGCTGTTTCTTTTACATATTAGTGTTATTAGTAATACGCAAACGTATCGATTTAGTAACAAAAACGTACTAATGAACGGTCAGGCAATAAAATAAAAAAAGGTAATTATTGGAAAATTGCAAAAAATAAATTAATTCACTTAGTGCGTGTAGCAACAATTCGTAAAAAAACATGTAGTGTTTTACGAAGTACTAAAAGGATGATTAAATATGAAACGATAATAAACGTTTTGCTTCGAGTATTTATGGCTTATTACTACTCAGAGAGAGACTTATGATTTAATTACTAATTGTTCCTCAAAATATTCAAGATCAATTGTTATGAGTTGAGTAGAAACCGCAGAGTGTATTATGGTTTCTGCTACAAATACACACAATACCTAATATAGCAGTATAATAGCCAAAGCACACGATGCGTTGCGACGGCGTCAACATAAAATATCTGTGGCGGGCACACGAGCGGTGCGGTGCATGCCGCGATGCGCGATACGGCGAAATCTTTGCGGTGCGGCGCCGCAACGCATCGTGTGCCTTGGCACTAAATGAACAAATCTACTACAAACACACACTGAATCGCTTCGTGTGAATCGCCTTTAATATCGAACAACACGGATCAATTCCAATACCGTTCTCCCAGAATTTGTTATTTCCAGGAAAACGCATGCAGCTGAAATACTCTCTGAATTAACTAATGCAACAAAGCAACATATTCGAACGTGCACCTGACAGGAGTAATTAAAAGCTAAGTAATTAATAAACAAGTTCTAGAGTTACGTGGATGGTAAAAACTTTAATAAGATATCTGCTTCATGCCCTAGTTACAGACCGCCTCCAAACTAAACGTAAACTGAGAGCAAGTTTGAAGTTTACTTACTGCACATAAAATACCTCTATGGTAGATTCAGGAGATCTTTTATACATAATATACAGTGTATCCATTCCCTGCTGGGCAAGGAGCTTAACCATAGATTCGTCTGACGATCTTCGACCAAGACTTACGGTTGACACTCCAACCTGTATAATTTTATAACCGTCTCACTCTCTGGAGTTGTCTTTCTAGGCCTTATTTTGGAACGTTGTATCTTTGGGTGTCTACTGTTTATTGCCGTAAATAAAAAAAGTACACTATAGTCTTTTTCACGTAAGATGATCCGTATGACACTTCAAGGTTATCCATATTACGCATACTACATATGCAGAATATTTTTGAAAAAATATTTGTTTTTATTAGCAATATAATTTAAAAAAAATTAACTACTTATCTTGAAATATATAGTAAAATCTGAGTCTATTGATTATATTTTAATTAAATACGATGTAAAAATATTTTTTATTTAATGTACGCAATTTGTGAAACGGAAAAGATTTAGTGCTGGGGTATTTCTTGTATAATAAAATCGATTATTCCCGCGGTTCATTAATCGATTGCAGTGAATACTTAGTTATTAAAAACATCACAAAAATCAACTATATTTTTCGATTATTGACTTTAATAAACGCATTGAAAATAAATTAATAGTTTTTAATTTAAAGAAACAGAACCAGTACTTTTTAGGAATCGTTTTTTTTAACACGAACCATGAAATTGGAATATTATCAATAAAAAATTGTTACAATAATATTTGTAATTAAAAAAAACATGTTTTTTGTTAAATAACACCTATACAAAATATTTCTCTAAAAGTAGGTTTTACTAACTCTTCGAAAAAAATCGATAGATAAATCGCTATGGTTTAGTTATGTGACATCTCTAAATCTTTCAAACTCGAAACGTCATACGGATCATCTTAGGTGAAAAAGACTATAGTGACGTATTTTAGGGATATTCAAAACGACGCATGTTATGTTACTCATAAGTGTGACTACTTATTTTCTCATTTCTTGTTTCGCGTGAGCTACAAAACATTTGCGTATTTATAAAAACATACTGTACACTTTACTAATCTTTGGGTCAACGCCTGTATAATCATAGAGGCGTAACCATTAACAATATTACTCAATAAAATCAAAAATGCACACGCGGATTACCGCGAGCGGCAGCAGCATTAACTCTGAATATTCATTTTCACCGATACGTACAACAATTTGCCAGTCAAATGAGTTTTCTAAAAAGCCGATTAAGCGAAAACTAAAACCAGTTAATTATTTGTCCAGCGTCGTGCAAAATGTACGACATAGAATAATATTGCGTTAGTTTGCAAATACATTGAATTCGAAATTTAAGCCACGGTAATGGTAATATTTAATGTAACAGTACATTATATTGGGGGATTACGTACGTTTTGGGGATGAAAAGGGTGAGTGGGGTTTTATTTTGAGAGGATTAAAGTTGTTTGCTAAAAATAGTGGTCAGAAAAACTCATCGGCGAACGTAAGCTCAGCCGAACATCGAAAAATGTTTCAACAAGAGAGCAAAAAGGTTTTATGCTTTATCGCAGGCTTACTTCCTGATGTATGGATACCAACGCACAACATGTAGGTATTTGATTGAACAGCAAACTTTGAAATGAACGAAAACTATTTTGTTCAAAGTTGAAACCCGATCGATCCATTTTTAGCATACCTAATGAAAGTTGAAAAAGTGTAGCTAAGTTTTATCCAATGTTACAAAAACTAATAAAGAATGTTACTGAATGTGACATCTCAAAACTTCACAAAATAGTGTGAAATAACGAAGTTAAAAAATAGGAGAGCATTAAGTTTACAGAAATTGTATAGAATCAGAAATCCTCGAAAACAAAGTATATATGGGCTAAAGATATGCTACCGAATTCGTTGATTATTTCTATTATGTTTCTACCTCAAAGTACAATACTAGAAGTAATTAGACAACATGCTTTAATCACACTACTAAATCATTCGGGCATAATAATCTTCTGTGATAATCCGGATCAGCACTCAGAAACTAGTTAGTGCTTTAATTAAATACTAAACATAATACCATATTTGGCTGCAGGCAAATTCGGGATTCAGTGAAACCGAATAAGCACGTGTTTGGGTTGCGAAATGATGAGCTAAGTCCGAATGATCAATTATTTGCGGGTATATCGCTGAATTTTGGAGTACAATATTTATAGAGCCATAGTAGTTCCGGCACTAAGCTTTGAAATACAGGGTGTTTAAATCATTGGCATCCTTTTATCTCTTATTATGATGGGTATTATAATATACATAGTACCTACTTTCCCCAAATATAACAGGTATGTATCATGTCGTACTATGATGAGTAGTCTTATTTAAAAATGATGCCAACGATTTAAACACTCTGGCTTTATTAAGAGCACAAATGAGACAACATTGATAAGAAAGGATTACCTAGTTTTTATTAAGCAACAGTGTCAACTCTTTACATATTTTGAGAACCTAAGCATGTAGGTTTGGCACAATACTTTTAACTTTACTTATTTCAAACTAGCTGACCCGGCGAACTTTGTTCCGCCTTAATGGCAATAAATAACGGGATAAAAAGTATCCTATGTCCTTCTCCTGGCTCTAAACTACCTCCCTGACAATTTTCAGCTAAATCAGTTCAGCCGTTCTTGAGTTATAAGTGGAGTAACTAACACGACTTTCTTTTACATAATAGATGTTCTCGTACCGAACAAGTTAATTAGACATACAGAACTATAATCTATTTACATTAAACATTTATATAATTACCTTACATACAATAAGCTTATGCAATTCAGCATACATACCTGAAACAAAACAAAGGGAAATGAGTTACTATTTTCCATTCACATAATCAGAAAACGGAGTAGAAAATGGTATTGAAATTAAATACATTGCAACTTTACAAGAGAGCTCGAAGCTACGTATGTGAACCCTTACCCTTCAACAAAGTAATTTCATATTGTCCGTGGTGTAATAAGTATCTTTTTCACAAAGTTTAATATTTAATTCATTGTTTTTCATTTCATTCATCATTTTTATTCACAAACAAACTGTCTACATTTAAATTTTGATTGAAACTCCATCAGAATTTTGTTTAGCTTTTTTGGTGAAGTTATGATACACAAATATTAATTTGCCTAATATTCGTAGACTCGTTTGTACTTGAAAGTCAATACGTGTGTAATTTGAAATGGCACAATAATGAAATTGCCTGTCAAATATGCCAGCTTATGGTTGATATCCACAACAATAGGAATATTTAGAGAAATAAATAATGCTCACATAAAACCCGCAGAATATGTCGTTAACCTAACACAGACTTACCTACTTAAACCACAACAATACGAAGATAAATCGCCCTTTCCGTCTCAACCCTTACACATAGGAATTTGTTGCCCACCGAGACGTCCGACGTAATGTCACAGCAAAATAAGAACAGCCAATCTTATTTTGGGATACATAAAATTGGGGTATTTTTTCAATTTAATTCAAAGCGAGCCCCATCAGGAGTATAATAAAGTAAAAGCAGCAGCTACCGTAGTTAATTCTAAGTTATATTGGACGTGCGAAAAATGTCTTTAAAAGCAAATGTTGAGTTTTATGAATTTATTTAGATACCATGCTCTATCATGTTAGATAGTCATCATATGAATTTAATACCTTAGCTTAGGACTTTAGGAGCCAAAGCACATAATGCGCTGCGGCGGCGGTGCAACGCCGGAGCGGTGTCGCTGCATTATCTTACATAGAAATATCTGTGGCAATTCGACGAAATCTTTGCAGTGCGGTGCAATGCATCGTGTGCTTTATTTCTAACTGTAGAACTGCTGGCAGTAGAGTCAGAGTAATACAAATGAGTAGGTTATCTTCATTCGGCGCAACACCCCGCTAATCCACGCTAAATTTAGTCAGTGTGTGCGTGCGTGCCGCATACGTATTGGCGCGCTCACATACAAACCGCACTCGGGGCGTTTCTGTGAAAATGACCTACTCATTTGTATTTACTCTAGTAGAGTGAGTGGCCGTTCTATTCTGGCTGTGCTAGTGTGTAAGCGAAAATGTTTGTATTGACGTATCCCCGTCGGCCGGTTAATTAGCTTTCGGACGGGGACTTCGGAGATTTCCCTCAAATTAAGTACGAAGTTATTTGCCGTCGACATAGTTTGCGGAAGGGTTGTTTTTTGGTATATACCTACTTAGCACTCGTGTAGAGCACGCAAATACTTTAGAATGAATAACATTGCTAAAATTGTTCATTAATCATTAAATTGATAGATGTTACGAATTCTAATAACGCCATTTTTAGGGGGGAAATTAATGTTACTACAGCGCAATGTTAACAGTCACCTCAATTTTTGGGCTTATTCCACTACTCTCCGATGACAATCCCCGTCAACGGGGAATAGTGAACTAAAAAGTTCATTAATGCCCATTACGTTAAAAATAAAATCCTAATATAACGGGGATTAATGAACTTGTTAGTTCATTATTCCCTGTTATAAGCTCCAATTGGCGTTAACGGGGATTAGTGGAATAAGCCAATTTTTGCGTACATTAAAGTTTTGCCGATAAAATGCCCTTAAAAATCTACCTTAGTTAATTTTAGTCAAGAAACTAAATTTTGTTTCCGACATTGTTAGCTTATCAACTACCTCTAGTTTAAGCCTAAAAGGGTTCAGTATTAGTCTACTATTTAACGCACTAAGTATCTAAGCATTGTGTAAACAGTATTACGATTAGGGCGCCGCACACACAAGATTTGCTGAGTCAACTCGGCTCCGCTTACCTTGGTATTTGCGGAGGACGCTACAGACATACGACTGTTGACTAACAGCTAACTAGGCAGGTGGTAAAGATTTAGGTCATGTACTAATAAATGTGGTATCCCTGTACACCACTACAAATACTTAATACCCGTCTGCGCCAGAAGGAGGGTTTTTTTCAAACTGGTTTTCATTTCTTTTTTCGTATACCACCACGTTGTCATTGCGGGTCTAATCTCGAGAAGGACTAAACGTTTGTTTAATTTTTATTTTTTTATTTTATTTATTTGATCACCCACAAGGTTAAATTTTAGCATTCACAAGAAAAACTTACAAAAACGACACTTGTTATAATATGCAAACTTAATTAAAGTATAATCAAAACCGAAATTAAAAATAAAGATTGATAACAGCTGAGACCGGATCATAGTATTTAAAAAAAACAGCACTTGCTCATCCCGTTCTATAAGGATTACCTATGCCTGAAACACATTTTTTTTTCTTTATTTCTTTCAAATAAATGTTTTTTGACTGGGTTTAACGTATGAGAGTCACTCGGTCACAGGCAAACTTTGTAAAAATCATTTCATTAATTAAACTAGCTAGTCCTATGTACTCCGATTCCACGAAATCATGACTTAGGGCAATTTCGTATACTAGGACACAATCCTACTTGGCTAACCCTCACCTGTCTACTGACTTTATCTTTCTAATTGAATAACCCGTACAATTTAACAGGTGGTCTTTAGAGGCAAACGAATCACTCACTCAGATCCCAAAATTACACTCGCGAGCAAAAGTATGGAATCACTTACATGAAGTTGTTTCCACGCGAACTTGTGTACTAACGAATTTGTTACGAACAAAAAAAGTGGCAACATTTTAAAGATTAAACTTTTATCTTTAAATTGATACCAAAGTCATTTAAATCACACCAGTATTTAAAAAGATATCCCGGCTGATGTGAAGAAGTAACGAAAAAGACATGTATGAACTGTTTGATACGTCGCGAGTTGCGGCCTATTTACCCCCTATAAAAGCACGCGTTTTCGGATTTTTGCTTTCACACGTTGATTCATACACATCTCCGCTTCTTTTGACACTTTACCTGGGATTCTACACCTTCAGAAGCAGCACAAATCGTTGCACTATTGCAAGAAGGGCTCAGCCAGCGGGCTGTCGCACGTCAGCGCCACATAAGCCAGTCCTGGGTTTCGAAAGTTTTAAGACGCTTTCGGGAGACTGGTGGCTTTATCCCGAGACCAAGTTCTGAACAGCGCCGGCGCACATCGCAGAGGGAAGACCGTTTTTTCATGTCAACCTCTCTATGAAATCGTCATTTGACTGGAATCGACGTCCAGCAAGAGCTCAGAAATGTTCGTAGGATAGCTGTTAGCGAGTAGACAGTTTGTCTAAGACATAAGCAATAGAATTTAACTCCAAAAAGGCCTGCCACAGGCTCGAAACTGACGGCAGGTCACCGATAAGCACGCTTTCAATTTGCTCGTACACATCTCGATGTTAAGTCGAGCAAGCCACCCCCATAAGCCACTGTTTCAGCGAACCAGCACTGCACAAATCGCTCCTCAGGCCGCCTATAAACCCGACCTCTTCGACTGCTGCCCTGCAAACACAGTTTGCATTCATCGGAGAACAGAACTCGCCTCCATTACTCGCCTTCCCATCGAGATGTGTACGAGCAAATTGAAAGGGTGCTTATCGGTGACCTGCCGTCAGTTTCGAGCCTGTGGCAGGCCTTTTTGGAGTCAAATTCTATTGCTTATATCTTAGACGAACTGTCCACTCGCTAACAGCTATCTTACGAACATTTCTGAGCTCTTGATGGACATCGATTCCAGTCAAATGACGATTTCATAGAGAGGTTGACATGAAAAAACGGTCTTCCCTTTTCGATGTGCGCCGGCGCTGTTCAGAACTTGGTCTCGGGATAAAGCCACTAGTCTCCCGAAAGCGTCTTGAAACTTTCGAAACCCAGGACTGGCTTATGTGGCGCTGACGTGCGACAGCCCGCTGGCTGAGCCTTTCTTGCAATAGTGCAACGATTTGTGCTGCTTCTGAAGGTGTAGAATCCCAGGTAAAGTGTCAAAAGAAGCGGAGATGTGTATGAATCAACGTGTGAAAGCAAAAATCTAAAAACGCGTGCTTTTATAGGGGCTAAATAGGCCGCAACTCGCAACGTATCAAACAGTTCATACATGTCTTTTTCGTTACTTCTTCACAGCAGCCGGGATATCTTTTTAAATACTGGTGTGATTTAAATGACTTTGGTATCAATTTAAAGATAAAAGTTTAATCTTTAAAATGGTGCCACTTTTTTTGTTACTTACAAATTCGTTAGTACACAAGTTCGCGTGGAAACAACTTCATGTAAGTGATTCCATAGTTTTGCTCGCGAGTGTAGTTTGACCTAGACAAAGGTGGATTCAAATATTTGTAGATCCAGTCAGGATCCGTCGTAAACCAAAGATATTACGCTAGTATTGTCTCAAAGAGATTAGTTTCCTTACGTTTCTGTGTTGCTGACACTGTGATTAATCGGTCCATTTTGATAACGACCGAACTTGAGTTTGGTATTTGCCGAAACAATTAAACGGAATAATAAAAGTTTGGATTAATATTATCTTATTGTTGAAATGGTTATTCGGCAATTATTTATAGGCTTCTATCATTTTTCATCAGTAGGTATTTGTCTCTTAAGTACAAATTCTTTTGAAATTGTAATGAATATTTAGTTCTTTATCTGTATAATAAATTTTGGTTCTATGCTGAACTGGCCAACGAAATAATAGTTAGATATGTCAATAAAATTCCAATTAGTTGAATTGGTTGCATAAACGAATAAACACGTTAAACAAGCTTTATTGATTAAATCGAATGGTAGAGTCTGCTGATTAATTAGATCTTGGGGTGATTCAAAATAGCACGATGATGTGTGTTTCTTTTGACTGGCTAATTTTGTGCCTATTTTTTGGGCTATTTCTCCCAACTTTAGCAAACTCTTCGCTTTCTTGTCTTCTTTATTTTTGGACGATATAATGGTTTTGGAAACCACGATTTCGCCAACGTCACTTTCATGCTGCGTGTTCAAAAATCGAATTTCGAACAACCCAAAACCGCACTTGCACCGCAACGGGCTGTCAAACGCCCGCATCGTTACGCGCAAGTTTCGTTGATTAAAGATAGCAATATCAGTTTCGTCAACCTTTCATTACGGATGGCACAAAGGCAACGCAATTACATCAGCGGCGACATCTGGCGTCTTATCGCGAAAGGGCTGCATCTTGGGTCCAGAGCCCGACCTTTGAAGGGTTTAATTTTTAAAATTGACACGTCATGGATGTCTAAAGGGTAAATAAAGTCTTCTGTAAGTAATCAGGGTTGACCTACAAAACAATTTATAGCTATGTGAATCTCATTGATAAAAGAACCACACATATTATTATGATAAGGTACTTTTTGCAACATAATTGAAAATATTTCTAGAAACTTTTCGATGACTCTTTTATAATGCGAACGGCTAGGGACTGAAATTTGTTGCCTGCTGCTGTCTTTCCCGAAGACTATAATCCGGGCCTTTTCAAGGCGAGAGTGATTAGGCACTTGCATGGCAGATATGTACCATCCTAGACTGCATCCCAATTAAGATCAGGTGCGATTGTGGTCAAATACCAGTCTTGTTATGCATAAAAAAAACAACCATTAGAGTAGCTACACATACGATGCATGACGTCATATCTCTATCGTCTACAAAATTTCAAAACTTTCTTACTTAATGCTGCTCTTTACAATTATACCACAGAATAATAATAAGTACTACGTACAGAAGTTTTACTTCGCGAAGGTATTTAAAAAAATGTATGCTCAATGTCATTAACAATATGGTGTAATTTAGCTTGTCTCAAGAGTCAAGCAAGTTTGTCAGAAGTTTTGTTGACAAACGTCAGTGATCGGTACTGCGCCGAAGCTATAGGGCTGACTTCGGTAAAATGATGTGACGTGAGGTGCCAATCTGCAGAAAATGGCGGAGGAAATACATGATTTAGCATGAATTATCATGAATAATATTAACTACTTATTTACCTTTCAGTGTCTTGAGGCAACTTAAAAAAGTACATTCTGGTTTTTTATTATTATTTAGGCAGTTAAATACTGCACAGTATTTAGTACACCATTTTCTTTATTTTTTTCCATCATACACAAGAATACGCGTGCGTGTGTCAATGTTCGCTCGTATGTGAGGCCTTGTCGAATAGTACTCTTGTAGGGGGCAATGGTGCGTGTTTTGTTTTCGATGTAAACTCGCGGAGATGAACAGGCCTGATTATACCTACTTTGACTAATCACAATATTCGCTAGTGCTTTCGTAATGACATCATGAAGTAAACTTAAAATATTTTCTTCGCAGTTACAACTGAGATGAAAGGCAAAAAGTAAACTTAATAAGTAAAGCGCTTAAAATTAAATAAATCAGCTTTGAAGATTCTAAGTCTTAGTATGTTTGTTACGAAGGACTTTGATATGAATACCTTATTTAATAGTCAGTGTACTTGAAACGAAATATATCTTAGTTAAATCTTAACTCTGAAGCTTAATTTCTAGTAATTGTTTAACGAAATATATCTTAGTTAAATCTTAACTCTGAAGCTTAATTTCTAGTAATTGTTTACGTTACTTAAAAATGTACTGCCTCAGGTGAGAACTGAACCCACGACCTTTTGCTTTCCGGGTTGTAAGCGCCGAACTAATGAGACATTGGGTGAAGTTGTCGAATTTTTAAAGTGTATTTTATGCACTGAATGGTGAATGAAAAAAAAAAAACAAAGCAATCAGCTTCTGTCGGTTGCCTAAGCATCATTAATAAAAGTCAAATAGTTTTTTCTAGCCCAAATAGGCAAAGGCATAAAATTATACATCTTACACGTGTTAAACAGTCTTCAGTAAAATCCAAGCGAGTTAACCCTTAACTTCCCCTCGGGTCCCCCAGGCCCGAAGTTGCGGTGCGCATGCGAACGATGCGGGTGACTAAGTGATGTATGATGCCGGGCGATGCGCCGGAGCGTGACTTAACCCGGTCTCTGCTGGGCTCGTTATTTTCGCGATCGGATTCGCCTAAAATTCTCAGCTCATAGTAACACCTGGCATGGAATTTTTGAGAATGTTGGAAGAAAATTTTGGTAAGCTTTAAAATGTTGCAAAGAAAAAGTGAGTTTCGTGCAGTGTTCTGTTGAGAGCTATGTACCAATGTTACAGCATTAATTTTCTGATGGGATCAGAAGAATCACTAATTAAACACATTTTAAGATAAAGCGAGGCTCATTGATAGGTATAAAGTGCAATTGAATCAACTCAGATGCCTTTTTATCTACAATTTAATGTATCTTTCTATCACCTTTCTTTCGAGAGGTCTAAAAGATCTCGTTCCATAGGCCTAGCGAGTAAAATAATGGACCTACTATGCTTTTTAATATAAAATCAGTGCATTATAGGGTTACCGTGCCACACTGTCAGCGTATTTCTTCATCACTTTTTTTCTGATTGACCAGTTGATTGTACAAATTCGACGCCTTTGATCAACGGCGAACAATGCACAGATTCGTAATGGAATTCGAGAAATTTGCATCATTAAAAGTCAATTGAATTTACTTGTTTTCGTTCGGGCGCGGGCGCTGCGACAGCAATCAGGTTGACCATTTGCTGTGCTTTTGTTTTTTTTTTCACTCTTTTGTTGTACAGTCAATGTCATTTTAAAGTTTATTCGCACAATGCGAATGCCGTGCGCGATTTTTTTTTGTTTTGTCAACCTATTTCCATTACCTACTATTTTCATATTTGATAGTATTTTTTAATACTTAATAAGTACCTTAATTATGTCTTAAGTAGTTATTGGTGGGGTTAAGTCGGCACTTTATGCAATTAACTTTATTTTCTACATTCAGTAAGGTTAATGTCTGGAACTTAAGATACTATTTGTTTGTTCTTGTCTGAAATAATAGAGTATAATTATTACAAAATCAATTCTACTGTTCTTGACATTACACAATACTGTCAATAATAATCAATCAAACTGTAATTAGGAATAAATAAACAATGTGGTTTTAAGTGTGTCCCTCTGGGAATCGAACTTAACCTCTAAGAGCCCAGGTACATAAACTAATCAAACCAAATGCATTCCAAATGTCAGTTCACACAAACCCACCGAGAATTGTACCACAAACAGTTTAATCGCGTCAGAAGATCAAGTACGAATGTATACAGTACAATAGGCCACTAACTACTGGATTCCGTACAAAATATTGCTGATTCGAATAAAAAAAACCGATTGCTATCTCACTTTGATGTTGTCGGAGGAAATGAGATCTGCTTCCGATCTGCGAGAAAAGGGAATAATCTCCTTCCCGTTTTAAGGTTCCGTAGGTAATGCCGGAACCCGATTAACTGAGGTTCAATATTTACCTGAAATTTCCGATTTTTAAAGCAGCTTCACCACTGTGCATCAGGTCAGGTCGTAAATTGTTGTGGAACGAGAGGTTAAGATGGTTAGTTTCAATTATCTGACTTAATTTAAATGTAGTTGAACTTAGCAAGCGCGCAGCTAGTTAAATGCTGTTTGAAGATTTTCGATTTAGCTTTTACTTCTTTATTTAGGTAAGTAAATAAGTAGCTACTTTTCAAGATAGTTTTTCCAAAATAAATTCAATTAGGTTCTCAGAATACGATAAACTAACCTCTTCAATAGATGAAATAAAGTATGGTGCTTAACTACGTCTTATTTTTTCAGTTATTTTCTTTCATCTGAGTTTAAATCCCGTTATTAGATTAAACTTACAAAAATCTACAAAATATGTAAGTGAGAACAAATAATCAATACATTTTATCAAGGCTTCGCCACATTGAAGATAGCAAAAAAACTCCGTATTTTTTTTGTCTTTATGACACTTTTTAGAAGAAGTGCGAAATATTTCATATACTGAACCAATAGTATAAAAGAGAGTCAGCGCTTGCCAATCTTTTTAAATTTCAGTATGATTGCGAGCAGGACGGATAGCGTCATATCAACTGAAGGGCCCGGTGTCGACTTCTGACCGTTTTGAGTGCTGATCTAATTTGCCGAATCGCGGGACCATATGAAATTTAATCGATCCAAACCTCGAGAACTCGATGCTAAATATAAGTAATCGAGTGCTATTCTGAGGAGATATTCCTTGACAGTGGGATGTCAGTGGGATTTTTCAATCACCACATAATAATATTTGATGAATGAGTTATTAATAAATAAAGGGTAGCTTTTTTGGTTGTCACCTTATCAAATGACGCTGTGCAAGTGGTTTCAGAATCCGAGTTTCTTTACCAATTAAGTGAGGGTTATTGTTAAAACTCGTAGAAACCAATTAAAATGTTAATGCACTATGCGTGCTCTCGTATTGAAATAACGATAGTACGCCATTATCTTATTTACAATAGCTACACCATATTTGTCTAAGCGCTGCATATTGCAATTCCATGAATAATTCAAGAATTTCTTACAAAGAAAGCAGTCAGTGATCACGCAATAAAAAATGCGTAATGCCACGCGATATATCAACACAGTGACGGCCAAAGCAGACATGCTACTTTTGAGCATCGGCGATTGGAGATTTTGCGACTGTAATAATGTAGCGTCGCGATTTCGCGACTTCATGCGTCCGAACGTGGTATCGGATTTGCGCGTTTTAGCGACTCTATCACATCGCGCATTTTAGCAATTTTGCGACTACATACGTATGGACGCGGTATCGGAATCGCGCGTTTTAGCAACTCTATCACATCGCGCGTTTTAGCAGTTTTGCGACTTCATGCGATCGGACGCGGTATCGGAATCGCGCGTTTTAGCAGTTTTGCGACTTCATGCGTCCGGACGCGGTATCGAAATCGCGCGTTTTAGCAATTCTATTACATCGCGCGTTTTAGCAGTTTTGCTACTTCATACGTTCGGACGCGGTATCGGAATAGCGTGTTAAATCGACTGCTGTCACTGCGTAGACCTTCCTAGGAGTAACTCAATCGGCGCGTTTGGCGTTTTAAAATGTGTGGTATTCAATTTCTAAAAAGCGGCTAAATCTTCGATCGCTGATGATAAAAGTAGCATTGTGTGCTGCGGCCCTAACGTGAGGATAATTAAATTCCACACAAATATAGCTTCGCTCGAGCGTGACCGCGCTATCCGAGTCAAACCGAAGGGAAAAACACAGGATTTGTGAAAATATAACTTTTCCCTAACAGAAGGTTTCCGTACGTTATTTCCTCGCCAGTCACAGGTGAGATTTATCTTCGGATAATTGGATAAAGAACGCGTTCGCGAGTGATACGACGCGGAAAGGGGCGGTGGAAAAAATTGGCATCGCCAATAATCTGTTCTAAACGTAGCTTTGTGTACAATGGGAGATGATACAAAAGGAATCATATTCTTTATTGATTACCTACTTACATTTAATTTACAAAGGTTATTATATTTTAAGATATCTAGCAAGTGAGAGTGATAGGTAAATATCTACATACCTACAGTATGGATGGACAGTGTTAGATTAACCTGTGTGGACATCCGGTAATTTTGTGTAGTAGATAATTGAAGTTTCTATAGATTTTTTTTAACTCATTAAAATAAATAACTTATTGCAATGATGAGAAACTATAAAGGAAACAACATCCAATGCAAAATATACCAACTAACAATACTTGATAGGTATCTTTTTATAAAAATACGTTTATTTGGTGCCAAAACTAAGTATTACAAAATAAATTATTCATAGTTCTTCTGGGATAAGGGATAATATTTTTTAACCAAAATGGAGGATCGTGGGTAGATAACTAGATATGAAGCCTACGGCTAGATTCACGAAACTGTTAATGGGTTTTCCGGATTCAATTATTTATTTTTATAACGAGATATTAATGGAATAAATATCGAAAAGTTTTTAATTATAGTACTAACGAGCTTTAATAATGTTCTTATTTTGCTTTGGTTTCGATTTCAATTCGGAAAACTGTAGTGTACTGATGCTTTTTGAGTGAAAATACATAAATGTTCTTATCCAAACTTGTTTTATTCCAATACGAGTAGGTATTTATTACTATTCTTTTCTATCTTATCTAGGTAGGTAGGTATTATTATTCTTTTCTATTCTAAAATAGAGCGTAAGTGCTCTACTGATTAATTTTTACTTTTTTATATTATTTAACTCAGCTTTGCATTATTTTATAATTTTATGTTGAAATGGGTAGAAATTTCAATTTGCCTCATTTTTTCTACCGTATCTATAGTATACATTATAGACTGTTTGATTTATGTTCACCAAGTACCTCTATTAACTTGAGAATAAGGGTTACCACTTCCCTAATACAAGCCATGGGGTTTTGGTAGGAGTGGTGGTAGATTTACTCTTCAATTTGAACTATAACTCGACTTTGTGCAGGACGGGTCGCGAATAACGTTATCGCGGCAACGTTACGACGTTTTTGTGAGTGACGTCGCGTGTCGGACACGGCCATTAGTCTGTGGCATAAAGCAGTGTTAACGCCGCGCTTTTTGACGATTTTTGACTTATCTCTTGTGAAAAAATAGCTCAAGTTCATATTTTAATATATTTTCTGTGTACCTCAAACTCAGATCATAGAAGGGAATAGATGTGAAACGGGGGCGTGGCGCGTGTCTCCGCGATATGCCCAGAAACGAACATCGCCCGCGACGCCAGGTTAGTTGCGATTCAGTCGTACTGAGGAAATGTTCTCCGATATTGTTGGATAATGCGTCGTAACGTGCAATAACATAAGTGAAACGAAGAACTACAGGAACAATGAAGTCATTTACCACATGTAAATATTGCAAATCCATTGGTATTTTGCTTATAAATAAAAAAACTAAACATTTTTACGAACGAATTCAGTGCCGTGACATTTACTGCGATATCGAAATTAGTGGTGATAAAAATTCAAACACGTTGTACATTGACGATTTAGTTAGCAACCACTTTATGTCATGCGTAACTACTGCGCAATGTATTTTATTTCTTCCGATATCCACTGACGCGTGAAAATACACAGTACGGCCGCATGTGCCGGTCGTAACATAGTGCAGGGCTCGTGTTCTAATACGGTTTCCTATTATCGATAAATAGAAGTAAATTATTATTTTCTATTTTCTAATTTTGAATGAAAAAATCATGAGTTGCTTGCGATTTTTAAGTTTTTACAAAAACAATAACAATAGTAGAAGGGATTAGTAACTGTCAACTATGTAATTACTATAAGAGCTAGTTGAAAGCCTAATATAGGCATTATTTTTGATAAACATAGGCTTGCCCCCAGGATTTAAAGTATCGATATCTTATCGACTCCATTTTATCTTTCTTCTCTCTAATTGCTTTTTTCAAAGTGTGCGTCACGTCACGCGGCCATTGATTGGCCATAAGGCACGCCTTCTGGCCAATCACAGCACTTTTAAGCCGGTTGCACATGTTGTCGTAGACTCTCAGTCGCTTTGTTTTTACACAGTTGAATGTGTGTGTGGGAGCTGTGGTGGGGGAAATGTGGGGACACTGGTTCTCGTTGTAGTTACGCGCGACTTCATATCTATTCTCTTTCTATGATCTGAGACCTCAAACAACGACACTCAAACTTTCTTTCCGTACCTAAGATAAAGTCATACTGATACTGGTCATCATCATCATCATTTCAGCCACAGGACGTCCACTGCTGAACATAGGCCTCCCCCAATGACTTCCACATCGCACGGTTGATACTGATCCTATATCCTATATCCTAGATACTGGTCCTATCCAAATAAAAAAAATCTGAAAAAATATACGATTTAAAACAATCACAAATGCTTCGAGAGAGAGAATTTTCTTTTATTATTCATCTCACTAATGTATAGTTTACGCATTGAATTGTCATAACATTTAATAATTTCTGTAGAATTTCGGTTCCGCGAAATTAATATTGCACGACTATTCCAGCAAGAATTATTAGTGGAGAGTTTGTAATATTATTTTCCAGAAACGGTTTATAAAACGCATAAAGATTTTACTGCGCAGTATGGATGGAACTTTCTGGTTATATTCCGATGTAAATTCATTGAATTACAGATGTTTTCTAAGAACATAGTTAAGGAAATTAAAACAGCAACAGTTTTTCTTCTTACCCGACTGCGCCACGCAAAGGATTGGTAATGTGTTTATGTGATAACTTAGGCAAAACACAATTGTAGTTATGTATCTGAGTAGGTAAGTATTTATTTAGGTCAATATCTCTTTCAATATCTCAAAATGATTCCCTATCAATGGATGACGTCACAAGTAACCATAACTGTTTGTTATTACGGGCACCAACAACCACAGCAAATTGAACCTATCAAACACACAAGACATAGGACAAACCGCGCGCTGACCAATTTCATATGTAACGCCTGTAAGACCCAAAACACACGATGCGTTGCGGCGCCGCACCGCAAAGATTTCGCCGAATCGCGCGACGTGGCATCGCTCGTGTGCCCGCCACGGATATTTCTATGTAAGACGACGCAGCGACACCGCTCCGGCGTCGCACCGCCACCGCAACGCATCATGTGCTTTGGGTCTTACAGCCTTTAAGCTCGGAATTAATATAAAAGCTGATAATGATATTCACCGCAACACGCTCGTTTTATATAGTAGGGAATTTAGTGCAATGATTTGTATGGAGACCCCTCCACTTTGGTATAGAAGGCTCATTTTTGCACCAGTTGTTCTTTGGGTGCTCCTGAGTAGATTTCCGTCGGTAGACATCGGGAGCCCCCCCTGTGGTAGCAGGGGGAGGGGGGGCAAGTTTCCTTCTGCCGCGCTTCACTTTAAGGCCCATATCTTCAAAACTATGGGTAGTAGGGCGTCAGCGTAGTGTGGTGTCATTTTCGGATAATTAAAGGATGGCGAATTCATTTCTACAACAAACTTTTTGCCTTTTCGTACAAAAAAATAGAAATATTGAGTAAAATTCACAAAAACCAAAAAGTATTTTTTTAAATAAACGTCGTTTACTTTTAAACCATTGGAGATAATCTAATAAAAAAAATATGTCCTGAAAGCTACATTTATCAGGATTATAAATATATACCATTGTATGGTACTTTTTTCGAAAAAAGTAGGTGAAAAAAAATTTTCTTCAGGACACAGCGGGCACTTACAGCACTCGTTCATAGTCAAGCATGTGGTAATAGTAGGAAGTACTTGATCTAAAACAATACCAGTGGACTGAAAAAAACAGTGGATTGAGCTAATAAGTGGATAGATATTGAACAAGGGACAACTAGAAAAGAGGACCAAAATCCCAACAGAACAGCCTAATCTGTTTTACTGAACGTTTATTTAAAAAAATACTTTTTGGTTTTTGTGAATTTTACTCAATATTTCTATTTTTTTGTATGAAAAGGCAAAAAGTTTGTTTTAGAAATGAATTCGCCATCCTTTAATTATCCGAAAATGACACCACACTTGCCCTACTACCCATAGTTTTGAAGATATGGGCCTTAAAGTGAAGCGCGGCAGAAGGAAACTTGCCCCCCCTCCCCCTGCTACCACAGGGGGGGCTCCCGATGTCTACCGACGGAAATCTACTCAGGAGCACCCAAAAAACAACTGGTGCGAAAATGAGCCTTCTATACCAAAGTGGAGGGGTTCTTGCACTAAATTCCCTACTAATATTAAATGCACTCGAAATGTTTTAATTGAATCAAACTAATGCACTAAAACATTAGGTTACTAATTGAATGAATTATTTTGACGGAGAAACTATTTGGTTGTTTATTGTTTACTACACTGATTTTGTATACTAATAAATAAATAAAACTGGTGCTTGTGACTTATGGTTGTTGTTTGCGGAAGGTATAAAGCAGATTGCGTTAGCGCCTATATATTTTTTTTATGTGACAGAGAAGGCAGTCGAGCACAAGGGTCCTGTCCTTTTAAGACAGAAAATATCGTACAAAAAGCTATGTGCAGTTGTGCACCTAATCGTTGAATCTTTGACTATAAACATTCAGGTACTATCGCCCAAAGTGTTAACTGTCCATTTCCGTTTTTGCTCTCGCTCTCACCGAAAGGTGATTCTTTGCGATAGAACGAGACGACATGACCGGGAATAGGTTGTTAACACTGTGCTCTACTCTACTGTAATCTAAATCAATACAGTTAATTGGTTACTGTGTGACCTATCGCAATAGGTATCTCCTAAAGATTCTTGTTGTTCCCAATATTATGTAAAACATCTTACCTTTGTACAAGCTGCACCAACGTCCAAAAAACTAACAAGAAAAAATACAAAAAAGGAGGCAAATAAAAACTTAAGCCTAGACTACATTGTTAACAAATCAGCATTAATAAACATTTAGTTACACAAACAACACAAGTGCGACACCAATATATTAGAAAAACAACACCAATATTTTGTGAGTATCAGATGTGCGAAAGGTGAAGGTGATGACATCGCCGATTACGTCAAAATTAATGGGTAAGAAAAAAAGTTTCATGTTTAGTGACAAAAAATAAACACTTAAAATTACAAGGATCAGAGATTTTATGAAAAAACTAGGTCGCGCAGTTTATTTAAAAGATTAGTTTGCAATTTAAGATTAAAGCTGTGGATCTTTAGTTATAGATTTTGTCAGCCCAGTGTTCACGTGAAAGTAAAATATTTAAAAAAATATTTAAGTGAAATATTAAACTTGAACATTGATTGAATGACTGAAACAATCGAATAACAATGCCGTATGTTCATGTTTACATATTAACAGCGACGCTTGAAAGCCTCACGTCTAAATATAGAGCGCAAAGTAAAAAATTCAACAGTAAAAATTCACTGAACTTCCCTTTCACAAACTTTTCCATCGCGTTTACACTGTGCCGACTGTGTGTAACCAGCGCAATACGAGTCAAAAGCGCGTCATAGACTTATAAAATTTGAAATTCAAAACAAAACTCAAACATAGGTCGACTCGTGGGGAATATTTGATCACCAGTGAGTGAGTGATTCGAAATGTATTTACAAAGTGAGCCCCAAACACACGGAAGGGTTAGCGTGAATCGAGGAGCGGTGAATAATTAATTATTATTCATACAGATTATTGAATTACCTTGACCATTTCACGAAATGAGAGTGTCGAATCGCACGGAGATGCCAATTCCGTTCACCTTATGCACTTTTCTGAACACTACTCTTTTTAAAGTTTTTTTATTCTTCGTGCGCAGTTCAGGATAATAGCTCGGCCTGAAAATCAATTTGACGCCGTTAATGTCGACATTAATAATAATAATCATCAAATAATTTAGGGACCGTAATTTGAAGGGGTCGCACAAACAGCCTCGAAGCGAGAAAGTAAGTACTTAATCTTGTTTTGCTAATTGGGGTCTGGATCAATAGCTGAATGATGGAAAACAAATTAACAATTTACGTTTCTGTTTGGTTTATTGAAATCTTAAAACCACTAATATACTTGTATCTGATATGTAAATTTCAGTATGTGCTAAATATTTTATGATAAAGCAAAAGACAATGCCGGAAATTGGCGTCTTTTTTTTTTCGCGCGGCCATCGACCAAACTTTGTTTTTTGATTACAAAATAGTGTAATAAACCAAACTTACTATGACATGTATACCTCTAAACTCAGTCTGAACTGAGTTACAAGCATTAGAAGTTTGATGATTTTCATACTAGATTTGCTTTTTGCGCGCAAAGTTTTGTAAGAAATTGCAACAAAATAGTGAGATTGTATGTGTAAACAAACAATACCATCCATTAAAGGCTCCAGACATCAATATGGAGCAGAATCAGCGCAATAAAAAAATAGCGCAATATTTTGTTGCAATTTCTTACAAAACTTGCGCACAAAAAGCAAATCTTAGTATGAAAATCATCAAACTTCTAATGCTCGTAACTCAGTTCAGACTGAGTTTAGAGGTATACATGCCATATTAAGTTTGGTTTATTACATTATTTTGTAATCAAAAAACAAAGTTTGGTCGATGGCCGCGCGAAAAAAAAAAGACGCCACTTTCCATACTAAATCTGGCATCGCCATTTCAGTATTAATTTACTCACTATGTAAGAAACGAAATGTACCTACCTATTAAATATTCCAATTTCCGCCAAGATTAGAAGACTTATGACTTATAAAGAAAATACACACCTATTATAAGTATTAACTGAATACTTAGGCAGCCTATTTGTTTTGTTCAATTACAATTAAATTATTTATTTCGAGTATCTACAAAAGTACCTACTCAAAAGAGCACATTTTACGTTTACGTATAAGTATGTAGTTACTGAAACAAAAAAAATCACCTAAGACACAAAGTCCAATAACAACCTAAATACAGAAATAATTGTTACAAAACAGTAAAAATACCAAAACGGTAACATCTATAAACGCGAAATTCCGCACAGATTCCTAAGATACCGTCCTATTTTCCAAGTCACCGATAATATCGTTAAAAGCTACCGAATCGGTACGGTAGTCTAAAGGGTGCTCAAAAGTCTATTACGAATATTGAACTCATAGCCGAAGTAGAGGTTTGAGTCAAACCATGAGCGACGCCGGGCTAAATCGACAGTGTAATCGGTAACCAATTTAGTTGGCCCGATGCGATGCTGCCATGCTTTTTTGGAGTTCGTTGGCGGAATGCGGAAAAGGGAGATAGAATTACGCGCAGTTTTCAATTAGTTGTTTTTGAAGCCATAATGCTGTTTTGAGTGCTGTATCAGGGATGGGTTAGCTATGCGCTGTGCAGACTAGGGATGGGTTAGAGACGCGTAGACGTGTAATTTGAAGGATTTCTTTATTTGTGTGTTTAATACAGTGACAAAGATAATACATCTTTATTAAATCAAATGAAAAATATTTATTCAATTTTGCAGTATTTTGGCACTATGAACGTCAAAGATAATTTAAATAACTTCGTATTAAGAAATCAAAAACAGCAGAAGAAATCATTATATTAAATGTATGTCTTTATATTACAACATCCGTTGCCGGGTAAGTATACTAATAATTAAATTTTTGCTTAATTCTGGGCTAGATATAGCTGTGTAAAAAATCGAGGAATTATTATACCTATTAATATTTTAATTATAAATGACGCGCCCATTTTTATTGTGCGACCACATTTTACCTAGTTAGACGGAACCTCCCACATTCTGCCGCTCACACCTAGCCCGTATTTTTCTTTTTAAGCGAGTTTCGAGTTTGCTCGGTGGAATTAGTTTACGCGATGTTTGATCGGATATTCCTTTAAAGAAGTTAAGCGACGGCCGATAATTTGTAGCGAATTATACAAACAGCCACCGTTCGGGTATTTTCAGTATTTTCAAGGTAATAGGATTGGCTAGTGACTTTTTAATTACACGGGATAGCACGACGATGGTAGTACAGCCAGTTCTTTGTTGAATCAAACACTAGTTTGGTGCCTGGATTATAAAACCATGCTCCTAACTTAGTCCAAATTCAGGTTTAATGCACTATCCTTTATGCAGCAGGCAATATGATCTACTTATTGAATTTTAAAAAGTAATTGTAAGAAGTGCAATAATTGTAAGAATTGATACAAATGATTGAGGAAAACTGAAACACAGGGCAAAGATGTCGCTTTCGTGTTATGGTGTATGGTGGTGTAACTCATTGCCTGTTTACCAATTTTTCCGCAAAATGAATTGGAACTAAGTTGTAGCAGTAGGTAAGTAGATGCTAGAGATGAGACGTATTTACTAGAACAGATCCACACACTAGGTATTTTACAGTACTAGGCGGCACCTATTCCAATTTTTTAAATACTTGATCCACCTAGTATTTTATAAATTACACGATTTCCGACCCTATCATCAAAGTAATAGAGGTTATTATTGCGTAATCCGTAGTCGTGTATTACGCGCACCTAGTATTTCTCGCTAAGCTTAAATGTGCGAACGTAGAGATTCACTCCGTCTCTGTCTGACCAAACAAATTTGAGCGCGACGAAGCAAACGCACACAAACGTAGTCAAACCATATTTATGTAAATAAGAAAAAATATGTAAATATTTTTATGAAATTGATATCTTTTAAATACGACAACTTTTAAGTTGACAGTCCTAAGCGTGTTGAAGTATGAAGGGAGGATTATTATTCAATTTCAAATTGCATTATTCATATACTACGGTTGTATCTTTTAAAAAAAAATGTATTTTAAAGTCATATTACGTGGATTAGTCCGCACTAGTCGCGTCAAGTATGCTAAATTACTACGTACTAGGTGGAATAGGTATTTGGATCGAGTATTAATAAATACTAGGAATAGGTGCACCTAGTATCAAATTTACCTAGTATAACCCATCTCTAGTAGATGCACTATGGGTTTCTTACAAAATATTGGAAACAACAATTTAGAAGCCAAATTGTACCTAGCAAACAATATTATGAATGAAAATAAATTAGATAACCTTTGTAACAACCTACTTAAACCTCAAAAGCTCTCGCTACTGAATTGTTCGTACTCTCAACAGTTGCATTTAAAAAATAGTTCTTATATCTCACTAATAATAACAAATTCCCCCTTATTCAAAAAGTTAGACTCTGGGTTGCACCATCTTACTTTAACTTGGACAAACGTCAAAAATCTGTCAAACTCCATACAAAAAACACCGGTTATTGTTATAGTTACGGTTAAAGAAGTTGCTGCAACTCAACCTCAGTATGGAAATATCATTTTAAACCAATGCTCGTCTCTGGTCTTTTATTTTTGGCTTGTCTGTTCTCCTCGCACTATGGCTGGAGTCTGCTGGATTTTGAAGTAGTTCCGTCTAAATTATCGGAAGGGTGAAGCTGATCGATAACGGACTCTTTACAGCCGAAGTTTTGAGGGAATGGTTTCTTTAAAGTATCCCCCGGGTGTAGCGGCCCTTTGGAAATTAACAGAATTTAGTATAACTACGAACATACGCACATAGTACGAGTGTGACATAATTAAAGAAGTTTGTTTATCAAAAATCATGAGTGTTAAAATATGTTTGAGTATTTTTAAGCAATGAAAAAATTAAAATTATTGTTTTGAAACGTAAGGTAATATTTTTTTTTACGAAAAACACTATCTTAGGAAGTATAAAATTCGAACTCACTATCGTTCACTCATTCATTACACAAGACAAAACAATCAAAGACTTATTTGGTTAGATATCCACCTATCTATTATTTCAAAATTTCCAAATATAAATGATTCTCATAAGTATTATAATAAGCCAATGAAGAAACTAGGGCTATTAAGTAATAGTATTTACTCGTACGTACCTAATATCTTATTACAGAATATCAAGCTTCACAGAAAACCACAATAATATCGCACAGATTTTCACAGAATAAAAATAAAATAGTTCCATAAGCAACGATACGTGGAACCGTGCATAGAGTAATACGAGGAAGTGAGATGCATGGAGGAATATGGCAGTCGTCTGAAAACACATAAACATTTAACCAATTTCCCAACCTGGGAGTTTATACTCTTTACTTTGTTGTATGTAACGAGGCAAAGGTGTTTTGCGAACTGAGGATCTTTATTTTAGCAGATAATTCTACTTCAGTTTAAGTTTATTTTTGTCAATTTTTTGTCCACAAGTTTACCTGCGTGCATTTCAGCCAGTCACAGAACTATCCTACTTATGTCACTAAAAAATAATGCAACTTTTACCCGGGGAAATACATTTTACCCTCTTAAAAATAATTACACTGGCCTTGAACAGTAGTTCAAATTATCAGTTGCATACTAAACGTAACTTTAACCCGCGTGTAAATTTTATTAGTAAGGGGGTTACAAACTACACCAAAACTACTAAATATACTCGTATGTCACACTACCATGAGTCGCGAGCCCATGCAAGCGTATGAATAAGCAAAATACATACAATAAAAATATTATTGAGATAAACTCCAAAATTTTCGCCTTTACATCTATACCATTCTACTAAAAAGGCTAAATTGACTTAAATGTGTATTATTTTAATAACCTGGCTTCCGAATAATAATAATAAATTCGCCCTTTGACTGTTAATTGCCTCGCAGTACAACATAATTAAATGAACATAAAAGCAATATTCTGATTTAGGTTACTAAACAAATCGGATTGGTACCATGGTTACAAACAAGGGAGATCAAAGCAACAATACTAAATACCAGACGCAGTTTGTGAAACGAAGATAATGACTGGTGAAATTGATTATACAGGATGATTTAGGAAGTCATTGTTATTAATCCTTATTAATGTAAACAGAAAAGCAATAAAAACATAAAAGTAGTGATTCTATTATCTCTCTCTTTCAGTGACATTTATCTGCTCAGCATAGAGCTCTGTGATTGGTTCGTGTGTTACCATGTGCGTCCACGCGCACTGTGAGACCTCATAGTAATGTCTGTGAATACGGGCGTATAATTATGTCGTCTTAAAGTGGTGGTACGATCAGCTAATACATTTCTGACGTGTAAAGGTTTCCAGAAAAAGGCTTACATGGCAATGAAAAATAAAAAAATTGGCAGGTGTATTTTTCCTACATCTTCAAGAGCTTTATATCCCGAATTAAACTGTTTACACATTTATGCCAAATTCATGATAATAACAGTGTTATTGTTGGTTAAATAAACTACAGATCTCAACTAACCTTTACCATAACAGTCGTCAAAAACTTCTTATCTCACTAAAATTTTTATTGTAAGCTTGTTTGAACTTCTAAAAATTTAATAGGGCGAAGTCTTTTGTCGCGACCCATTCGTTTGTGAACATTGTTGGATGCTAAACTGTGTATGCCATATTTTATGTACGTGAGCACTAAACCGAGCATTTTGAAAGCGGAATTGTTAATAGCGTTTTGGGTTAAAATATTTTTAGTTTCTGTGCTTCTTTATTGCTTGAAGACAGCATTTTAGTGCTGCTGTTCGTAGCTTCTTTAGTAGCTAAAGACAGCATTCCTTCTGTCGGTATTTTATCTATTTGTGCAATCAGTTCCGCTGTTTCATAAAATTGTGAATAAATCTCGAAACGCTCGGGAAGTTTTTTTTACTGTGAAACGGAAATTTTAATTTTATAAGAATGATACTATTAAAACCTTTTTCAGATTATATTAATCTTATTCTTGCCTTGTGAAATGGTAAAAAAGAGCTTATTGAAATGCTGAAACATTTTGAAGAATTGTACGCGTTTTAATGTTTTGAGCTGCAGAAAAGATAAAAGCCGTCATCAGCACATCGAATTATTCATTTTTGTTGCAAAATTGTCAATCAATCAAATCAATTGGTAAACAGAATATAATTACTGAACAGATATGGGTATACAACAAACGATTATTTTATAACATTAATCTAAAATGAAAACAACAGATTTCAGAGCTATCTAAATACTCTCAATGTAACCTTTAGAAAGAAAAGAAATACTCTTAATTTAGAATACAATAAACCTTAGCTAACATTTGCACAGGTTACATCAAAGAGTAGAACTCGAAAAGGTTTATAATGTTACGTCAAATTTGCTCAGTCACAATAGTTTGAAAGCAGAAACCTCGGTAGGTACCTATGTACCTACATAACTAATTACTAGATTAACAAAAAAGTATTTAAATGGGTCTTTTGGAAAAAGGGGAATTTGATATGAATAATGTACAAATATATGCGTACTGTTGCTAATATAACGATTTATAATACCGAAAACAAGTAGAATTAAGCCTTCTAATAATCTGCCTTGATCTGAAAAAGAATATTTGAGATATCCCCGCAAAAATACCACACTATCGCTATTAGTTCTTGGACCACTTTCTACAGTTAAGTGCACAGTATCGTTTAATTTGTACAATAATAAACGAAGATAAGAAAGAAGATTCCCCATGTAAATCAAATTTTATCCAGCAGTGGACGTCATTTGGATTAAACGAACGAAATCATCATAATAAAAGGTTCAGGAAATCTGTCAATATCAGACCCTGCTGCCCCTTTTTCTGGTTTGTTAATGTGCCCCAAAGTTTTGAGCAAGTTGTAGCATTAAAAATTTACAAGTTAGAGGATGTGGTGCGGTAAATATTATAGTTAGGAAGGCAAAGAGACCTCGCTTTTGTGACGGGAGCCATGCTTACCTGACTCCCAAGTGCTTTATATGTAGGACTACTGTAAAATATATTTTAGAAAAATCATTCGCACCCCCCCNTAAGTGTATTTTAAATATAAATACATAGGCCCCTCACAGACATTTTAAGCTATCTTTTGATGTATAACACATATTTTTAAGAATGGTAATAAATTTTTAGGACAGTTTTTTTACGCTCCTGAAAAGTTGGCATTTTTCACTTGCGTACTTATTCCAGGAAGGGTGCGAATTTCACTTAAGTATTTACTGGTCAGATGATAACTTGCAATAATTTTAAAACAAATTACCTGATATTTTAGTACTTTGTAGCTAATAAAAACATTAATGTAAACTATTAAAATCATGCATTACAGGGATCTAGGAAAATAAAGTCGTAGATTTGTAATGTGTCGACTCAATGGATTGACGATATCAAGAAAAGAACTGGTACTTACTTAGATATTAAATGAAAAATGTGGAATTCTGAGCCGGGAGAAGCTTAAGTCCAGGATTTGCCAGTCATGGCACATGTAAGAGAGAAATTTAAAGGATTCACCATGAAAACATTCATACTTTCAATGAGTACGTTCTTAAGTCTCTCTTACCGCAATCGCCTTGGGAATACACCCACGCATCTTAAAACTAGATAATATCCAAAAATTCTAACACCAAGTAAATACAACGTTGCCTTTTATTCCGGAATTCATAGTTTACCTAGTCCACTAGTTAATAAATTCTTTTTTTTTTTCCCGCGGGAAGTGGGGGGCACTTCACGCAGTAGCGCCTTCCCGCCGCAGATCGCTTGAGGGGTTAATAAATTCTTCGCACGAACGGTAAATAAATAAATTGTATGCAGTGGAAGCGCGACAAAACGAAATTTTAATTAGCCCCGACATCATTATGGTCTGTTTGGTTTGTTTGTCCACACTTACGGCTCTCCAAGCGTGAACCTTCAATGGTTGTACGGTTAACAAAAACAAAAACAAAAACTATTTGTTTTTGGTCAAAAAACCCAGTGGTTTATTGGTACGTGCTGAAACAGCATGAAGCAAATTGAATGGGACAAACGTAACTGATTTTTGCACACTTACTTAATTTAGTTTTAAATGAGATATTTTAAAAAGTATTAATTAAATCAATATTCAACTGATTGATATAGTGTTTACTTCCGTAGACAGTAAATAAACTTAAAAATTCTCGCTATTCATAATATAATTAAGAATTAACCCACAACATGCTGAAAATAACTTATAGGTAGTTCGCATTGAATTAACTTCCTTTAATTGAATTAAAAATTGATAGTATTTTTATCTATCAATTAAATAAAAGCGCAATAATTGAATAACACTGATTAATCAAATAATCTCAGAAAATTTAACGTCTAAAAACTTGAAAGGCAAGTATGTTTCTTAGAATGTAAACATCTGCTAAGAATGGATTTAACGAAACTCCATCCCTAAGGGAGTAAAACGGGGTCCACGCGTACGAAGTCGAGGGCGACCGCTGGTAACACTCTTGTTTGTTCCAAGAAAAAATACCAAATATACAGGACCACTAAAAATAATAACAATCCCATCATGTTAACGCGTTCGTACGGAAAAAAATCCACTTTTTTCCTATCCGTAGATACAAATTGTGCGTGAAACGAGCGACACGCAAACCCCCAATTACAAGCTGTACGGTGTTAAAAATTAATTCGCACCCACCCCTGGGCCAGGCCGCTGGTACGGCCATTGAGCAATTTTACGAGGATTAAGGAAAAAAGCCACAATAAATAAGATTTCTGGCAGAATTCATTAACAAATTAATTGATTACTCATTATTTATTACGGAAGTAGGGCGTGAAGTGTTGCATTGGGCGTTTTGATGTCTTTATCGTACTGTAGCATTTCAACCCGCGAATTGAGACACAAAATCAATGTTGTCATAATATGCGATTGCTTGGGGTTTCTAAATAAATCCTGTGGATTTCATTGTATTACCTACCTTTCCTTTTTTTGCCCTAAAGGTGGTAGACATAGCAATAAGTTAGGCTGGTTTAGAGTCACGCTGACGCACGCTGACCGTCAGCGCTGACAGCCGACGTTCAACGACGAACGTTCCCTTTAATTACATACATATTGATCTGTCAGCGCCGACGATCAGCGAGCGGTCAGCGCGATTCTAAAACCCGCCTTATATTTTCCTTTCGTTTCTATTACATTTAATCATGATGTTTACTAAATTGTTAGGCGATGCCTTACTAAGACATTTGGCATTAAAATTGCGGTTAATCCAATTTTTTCTGTCCAATAAAGTTATAGATTAACTTGTAACAACCGCTGCACTCAAAATTGACCAAAACGCGTTGCTCCTTTTTCGGTCGTCGGTGAACTGTTGGAACTGCAGCTATGGATGGCGATAATTTGATAAAATGACAGGTTATCGGGGAATAGTTCCCGTTTCATCGTTATAGGATACTGAAAAAAACGCTCCGGTTTTTCAGCGGGGCATGATTGAAATATGTGTAAAAAAACATTTTTGTAAGAGCAAAAGATCCAAATATTGATGGTGCAAAGTTGACAAATTCTTATTCATTTTTGCTATTGACTTAAAATAGAAGAAGATTGTCTTGTTGTTAAACTTATCACTTGTAACTTAACCATAACCGGTGTTTTTGTATGGAGTTTGGCCGACTTTTGACTTTCATTTTAAGTACTTAGTTAAAGTAAAATGGTGCAATTCAGATTAAGATTCATTTGTGACCGAGTGTTGTCGTTCTCAAAGGTTTGTATTTGGTGATTATAATATTTGTAGAAAGAAATATAACCCCTCTGTAGATTTTTTGCAGTTTTTTATATTTATCCAAAGATTCTTCTAAAGTCCTAACCTAAAATCTAGCAAGCAATACGCACAGGTCGAACTTATCCCAAGTCAGTTAAAAACAGCTATTCCCATCAATTGTCACCTGTACGCAATAAGAGGGAACAACAAAACTTACCTATTGGGAGGGCCCTTTATTAGAAAACTTTCGGGCTATATCCCTGGACATGGAAAAATAAAGTTGTTGTACGTGGCAAATAAAACATAATGGCCGCCCGAAACTGGCATTAGCGGGATGTGTGCTGATAATTACTGGATGTTGACGAATAAATGGATGGATTTTAAGATTAAAATTGAAATGTTACAATATTGTAACAAAAATTGAAGTAATTAGAGTAAATAATAACTTTTATTTTTTCATCACCATCATTTTCAGTTATAGGACGTCCACTGCTGAACATAGGCCTCCCCCAATGACTTCCATATCGCAGGGTTGATAGCGGCCTGCATCCAGCGCCTTCCTGCTACCTTTATAACGTCGTCCACCTTGTAGTTCCACCTTGTAGGTGGACGTGTTTCACGCTGCGTTTTTCCGTACGTGGCCTCCACTCCAGAACCTTGCTGCCCTTTTTATTTTTTATTAATCCATAATCGAGGAAGCTCTTGGCCTGCATCTCATATGGTGGAAAGTGACTTACCTACTTACTCATAAATAAAGGCATTTCCATGAGGTACATAAAGATGCGAGGACAATGACAACAAGTGTATTAAGCGTTTCCTCAGCGATAAAAAATACCTACCCATGGTATTTCCAGAGGTACGAGTAAACAGTCCTAAAATAATTTTCTCTCCCAAACATTCATTACAGTTTGCCTTGGCTACAATAAAAGTAAATCTCTTTAAGAGACAAAAGGCTCATTATTGCTGTCAACGAACAAAGAAACTATTCCATCGATGTCTTTTTATTGGAGTTCTTTGACGCAAAATGTTTTAAATTAAACCCTGATTTTCTTACGATAACATATCAAATTCGTTATTATAGAGGTATTTTGCGACTTCTTTTGAAGTAAGAGCTAGTTTAGATCAGTTAACGGGACAGCTTTCAGGTATTTTTACTAAGAGAATATCTGTATGATTTTTTTCAGCGTATTTTACTACCTTTGCTCTATTTATGAATTGGAAATAGTCCTAAGGAAATAGTTACTAGCGTAGATTAAAACGGTAAACATATTTTGCACTAAGAAACTCAAAACTTTCTACTTAGGACCTAATCAGTGATGACTAAAAAGTTTTATCGATGTCGATAGCTCTGTACCTATGGCGGTGCGACGACAGACGACAGACGCTGCTAGTTGCGGCTGCAACTTTACAAAACACCAAACACAAATTGGATGGGCAACGTTGTTTTATAAAATACAATAAAAATATCCTTGAAAGTTCCATGGATATTTTTCTTACAAAGCGTCACCTAGTATAGACAAAACTAAGGCTGAGTTGCACCATCTAACTTTGACCGTAACTATAATGATAACCGGTGCTTTTGTATGGAGTTTGACAGATTTTTTTTTATATTAGACCCTACTCTATGACGACTGTGGCATAACGGATGGACGCCATTAACTGTGTACCGCTGCTTATTGTGTCGTTATGTATTTGAATTATGTTCTAGAAATGTAGACACTTATTGGAGTCTTTGATTATTGCATATAGGCTGTACGCAATGGCGTACTTTGACTTCACTACGATAGGGAATGCCCTATCGTAGTGAAGTCAAAGTTTTATCGACGTCGATAACTCTGAAACGTAGCTGTGCGATGACGGACGGGCGCCATAAGCCGTGTACCATGCTTACATGTATTTGAAATTATGTTCTAGAAAGGGGACACCTATTTGAGTCTTTAATACTAGCTCATGGGCTGTATTCTCATCCATTGGCCTTCCTTACTTCGTAGTGAAGTCAAAGTTTTATCGACGTCGATAGCTCTGAAACGTAGCTGTGCGATGACGGACGGGCGCCATTAGCCGTGTACCGTGCTTATTAAGGCCGCAATGTCTATATTACGCTTTGAATTCCGTTTTTGAAATTAAGACGCTAATTTGAGTCTTTGGATCAGCATATTATTATTATAGACTCTATGTCAATTTGTGACGATTTAAACCAAATGTTTATCGATGTCGATAGCTCTGAAACGTAGCTGTGCGATGACGGACGGGCGCCATTAGCCGTGTACCGTGCTTATTGCGGCCGCGACGTCTATATTACGCTTTGAATTCCGTTCTAGAAATTAAGACGCTAATTTGAGTCTTTGGATCAGCATATTGTAGACTCTATGTCAATTTGTGACGATTCAAACCAAATTTTTATCGACGTCGATAGCTCTGAAACGTAGCTGTGCGATGACGGACGGGCGCCATTAGCCGTGTACCGTGCTTATTAAGGCCGCAATGTCTATATTACGCTTTGAATTCCGTTTTTGAAATTAAGACGCTAATTTGAGTCTTTGGATCAGCATATTGTAGACTCTATGTCAATTTGTGACGATTCAAACCAAATGTTTATCGACGTCGATTATAGCTCTGAAACGTAGCTGTGCGATGACGGACGGGCGCCATTAGCCGTATACCGTGCTTATTGCGGCCGCGACGTCTATATTATGCTTTGAATACCGTTCTAGAAATTAAGACGCTAATTTGAGTCTTTGGATCAGCATATTATTATTATAGACTCTATGTCAATTTATGACGATTTAAACCAAATGTTTATCGATGTCGATAGCTCTGAAACGTAGCTGTGCGATGACGGACGGGCGCCATTAGCCGTGTACCGTGCTTATTGCGGCCGCGACGTTTATTATTACGCTTTGAATTCCGTTCTTGAAATTAAGACGCTAATTTGAGTCTTTGGATCAGCATAATATTATTATAGACTCTATGTCAATTTGTGACGATTTAAACCAAAGTTTTATCGACGTGGTAACTCTGAAACGTAGCTGTGCGATGACGGACGGGCGCCATTAGCCGTGTACCGTGCTTATTGCGGCCGCGACGTTTATATTGTCCCAGAGATAATGCCAGTCATTTAGCGTCGCACCGCACTAATATACGCTTGTTTTTTGTCGTGTCGCTTCTCGTTAGTGAGATGAAAAGATTCTAGTTCAGTGTATAAAGTTAGGTTTTTTGTGGTATTTATTTAACCAAACCAAATCGTATTCAGCTGACACTTATTTGAAGATTGTTTTATGATTTGCAACAAATAAATTGATTTGGTTTTATAAGCAGGCGTTTTCTCAGAAATATCTCCACATTCATGAACTCTGCTCCTTAGTTTACCTTAAAAGTGCTCACTTATGAACCAAGGATACTGGCTAACCAGAGTCATTTTTCACCTTATACTTAAGTACATTTTTGTCATTTATGTTAAGTTTAACATATTTAATTTTCATTCCGCGTATTTATACTTACAAACATTCCAGACGACATGGCAATTTTTGTAGTCTTCCTAATTGTTTTTTGCTAGCAAAAAGTAATTAATTTAATAAACTAAATAAATGTTAATATTATGATTCTTTTTTCGTTGTAATAACTGACTTTAGAATATTCAATCAAACGGTGAATATTACTGTACGTACAAATGCCATAGAATAGAGATAATACCTACTGCCCACAATCGCACAGATTTACGCGTAGTTTTCCTTAATAAACCCGTCATTCCGATATTTAGCACTAAACTAGTTAACTCAAAGGCACAATCGTTTGTGGGCGGCACATTGAGTCTGGCACTTTGTGAGGCTGGCACTTTGTCGGGCTCGCACATTGGCGGATCACAAAGAGTATGCCGATGTCAGTGTAACAACGCTGTCAGTGACTGACGTTTCGAGGGCTCGGATTCGGATTGATTATTTCGGTTGCCGAATTCGACTGATTACAATACGCGTGTTGAATGGCTTCGGCGTTATGTGAGCTTTGATGATGTTTCGATTTAATTGGCTGTAGTCGTTAAATTAATTGAGAATCAAAATTATGAATTTCTTGATAATTTTCATATGTTCTCTCTGTATATTTTGCTATGGTTGGTACGAGTAAAATAGGACGAAGCTTAAAGCTCGATCCTATTTCAAGCATAGATTGAGACTTTTTATGTTCAGCTTCAATCTTAAGACCAATCTCAGGAAAGAACCTATGACCGAGAATTTGTGGACTTTAAATTCAAATACCCTCTGGCTTGGCTAGCGCAAAGGGCAAAAGCACTAGACTTTTACTTTACTATTACTTTTTTTTAACACTCATATTCTCTAAAATACTATTCCTTAATATTGCTTAATATATTAATGAACGAACAGCGCTTTAATGAATCAGTTAAAGCGACTACTCCCACGAAATTATCTACGAGTAACATCAGCCCAGCTACAACCGTAGCATGTCTGTAGCAACCTCGTAGCCTGCAGCTACGCCGTAGTAGAGCTATACTAATCTCTTAGTGTCTCGGTATTCAATGTGATCATTAGGTGGAATGAAACACACACAATGTCCCTTTTGACAGTGTAATTGGAGTGGTCCGCCATTGCATTCTCCATGTCACACAGGTCAATCATTAATCAAAGTGCAGGACGTGATCAATACGTGCATCGGTGATCAAGACAAATTGGAATATCTTGTGGTAATTTGGCTAAATGCACGGTTGACTATTTTTTCTTATGTGTGTTTATATTTTATTACTTTGAAAATAGTAATTCCGCAACTCTACAATATCCAAAATCTATGTTAGATTTACTCAAAAAATGCAATTTTCGAACATCACAATGATCAAAATAATTTAAAAAGGCTACGAATTGGTTGTAGACGAAACCAAACAGAAAGTTTTTGTACACTATTCAGTTGGTATAGTAACTTAAAAATATAACAATATATATATAAATAGAATATTTAATTTTGTTCTAATAACATAATTATCTAGATTTATTAATTCAAGACAGACAAATCAAAAATAATAGTATCTATAATTGCTATGCTATCATATTACGTAATTCCAAAACACTGTCCGCGCAAAGGGATGTAGCGTCAACTCAAACGCCTATACTAATGAGTCTGATATTGCGATTCGGGCACCCTCTATAAATTGGTTTCATGCATATTTATTTATTCAAATATGTGTGAATTGAAATCTCTCGACTACTCAACGGGGCCGGTGGACGAAAATGGAATAAATAGAACAAATTAGATCGACGCGAGAGGGGTAGTGTTGCGCTCCTTTGAAATATGCGGTACAAGACTGTGCTTTTAAATATTTTATAAAGTTACACGCTTAGCTTTTTCGTGAGTTTAAAAGTTTTGTTTAATGCTACACTGGTTGGTTAAGATTTAGCGGTTTTTCGTAACGTATCAGACGCCATAAAACTACCTACCTAAAGTATTTTAATGGAGTAATTATAAACTATTTTATTTGAGAATCAGAAAAAATTCAATGTTAAAAAAACAAAATCCATTAGCTAGGTAAATAAAAAACGAGCAATGTTTTAAAATTTCAGCTAAAAGCAAATAGGAATTTGAAATAAATACAAGATAAATAACAATACATTAATCAGAGCTCTAAAAATTTCCAAAATATTTATCCGGAAATGAAACTTTATTGCAATGTTTGCGATAGCTGGAAAATGTACAATATTTATTTTTTATAAAACTAACATCCAGTAAAACAAAGCTTTTGGAAATTTCCGAAATTCAAAAAGCAATTCATTACATTCAGCATGGTTCCGAACGCGTTTATTGATCAAACAAACGAAGTCCATTATATTTTTATTAAAATAGCTTACGCTGTGATTTCAATTTTACATTTCGCGTTCGGTGAAACAAAGGCACAAGTGAACAGTTCGTAATTTTATAGAAACTTACTTTAAAAGTTTTTCAAAAGAATTTAATATGCGAGAAATTACTCTCCACAGAAAGTCTGAAATGTCAATTCAGTCCTTGCTTAGTTTTTTGGCTTCAGTATTAAGCAACAGTAATGCTTCAACCACACCAACGCGTGCAGATTACCATCGCCGGCGCGATCACGGCGCGATCATAGGCCAATGACAGGTCGCGCGGACTGTCATGGGTCGCGCGACCTGTCATTGGACTATGATCGCGCCGGCGATGGCGATATGCACGTGGTGGTGTGGCTGGTGGTTGAAGCTTTAAAATTATATGTATATCAGAAACGACTTGCTATAATAGAGCCTAGTTAATTAAGATACACGTATTTCAAATCCATCTAGTTCTCGTCTAAAAAATAAGGACGCGGTATTAATTTCCCCACTTCCCAGGAAAAACAGGTAGAGTTTAGGACACAGTATATTTTATCTTTAGGGATAATAAATGAGGCGGAGGCGCTCACCGAAACTAATTAAAGTCTTCGGTACGAATCAATACTTGTAAATTAAGACGGTTTAACTTGCACAGTTAATTGGGCGAAAGTTCATTTCAAATATTGATACTGCTGTGACGTCGGTGCTTTAAGGTAGTCCCTAAGGTGGGAGCACATTGGCCGGTCTGGACTAATGATTTATTTAGCTAAATAATATGATATCTTGTGTAGTAAATAGAGCTATTGTGCAGCAAAAATTAGAATGGTGTGCTATTGACTTTGCCTAAGATATGTCGTTTAAACTAGGGATGAAAAACTCCAAAAAGGTTTGTCTTTTTGAGACAAAAATGTGATGCGAACGTTACGTTAATTAGAATAGATTTCTATCCAAGTCTATATTTATCTATAAACAAAAGATAAAATAAATTGAAGCTCCATTCACACTACACGTAGCTTTTCAGGTAGGATATTTTACAAAGTTTTATTTTATAAGTACAAAGTAATAATTTTTACTTCAAGGTACCAAAATTTGCACTCAAATTAGCGTACTAATTTTTAGCTCTATTTCCTTCATCCTTACTTACTCTATATAAACCAATAAAGAGTACGAAGACGCTTCCAACAAGACATTTGGTGTAGAACGTTTAAATGAAATTCTTCATAAAAATATTTTAAGCGCTAACAGGATATCTTTACTCAAACATCGCTATCCGCCTGTTTGTACCTAGCCTTAGAGTCGAGCGTCGACTTTCAAAGTTGCCTTATATTCTTTCGCTTACTTTATATTATTTAGCTTTGATATATTCGCAATTTAAGTTACCTGAACTCGACGGAGAGGGTGGATTAAATTACATATTTTTTACTCGCCAACGTTAGCAAACGACTTTCGACTGTAAACAAGGACCGGTACAAAGTAGGTTATCAAAAATTATACAAAAATATCTGGGAGAAGTTTGATTTTGCACTTTGATATTTATAAATATACCGGGAATTTATGAACGAGTGAGATAAAAAGTATCAGTTATTGGTATTTTTATCAGAAAACTGCTTGTTTTTTAATGCCTTTTTAACCTTCATTTGAAATTATTGTAAGTGGGATGAATTACACCAGGAACCTTGCTGACAGGTATTCAATTGCTAAAGGAATCTTGATGACATATCAATTTGTTAAAATAATAATGACGTCATCATTGGAAAAATCAACCCTGAAAATTTCCTCCCCTTTCAAGGTCTAAATTGTTTAGTTCCTTTTCATTGTTTCCTGGTTCTTTTAGTTATGAGAACTAACTTAACTATTAAGCCTAAATTCTACCTATTCTCACAGTTTCGAGTATCTATAATTAGGTCGTCAATGTAAACGATATTTACCTTTATTCCAATGTGGATCGGAAAGTCAGACGCCAAGGCAGGTTGTGGATGGAGTGCCGGCAGCAGCGGCAGTGGTAGAGGACAGGACATCATAGCTGCGCCAACCTAGAACAAATAACGAAAATTAGATTGGTAATTTGGTAGGTACTTT
The DNA here is from genome assembly GCF_004193835.3 of Ostrinia furnacalis. NCBI lineage: Eukaryota > Metazoa > Arthropoda > Insecta > Lepidoptera > Crambidae > Ostrinia > Ostrinia furnacalis. The sequence goes on along the minus strand of NW_021132101.1, from coordinate 142,569 downwards.
AAAAAGCATACCTATGTTTGTTCAACAGATGTACTTAGATAAATAAAAAAGATTATTCATATTTCTTATTTTTCACATCCTACTTTAGAAAAATATATTTTGAAAACTTTTGTAACTAAAACATTTTAGGAGAAAAGCAAAATCTAAAGTAGGTACTGGTTTTTTGTACAAACATTACAAATTAGGAAATTCTTTTATCTCGCTCGACTCGGTGTAAAGTGTATACACCGCGATCTAAATCAAATTTCATATTTTTGTTTTTTATAAGTTTACAAAAGCATACAGTTTTCCCTTAAGTACCTACTCGTAATACATCTTCTATGCTGACAAATATCAATAAATATTCCAATTCCTCCCCAACATTTACGTTAACCCCTAACAGTCCACGTCCCGAACAATTTAGTTACCGTGTATTAGAAAGGTCGGGATAAACTCGGCGGATATGCCACTCAAATATGCCGTGTGCGCGGCGCCCGTTGAAACGTCGTGCATAATACACGAGTGCAGCGGCCGCGGGATCAGGCACGCAGCGCCCGCGTGACAAATATGAGCCGGGAAGAACGCACATTTGAAAATTTCTTTATTTCATGTTTTTGCTCAACTAATTTTATGAATCTGGCTTTAGGATAGCCATCCGTACTTGTACAAATATCTGTACCATTTAATGGGTAACGCCGTGCATAATACACGAGTGCAGCGGCCGCGGGATAAGGCACGAAGCGCCCGCGTGACAAATATGAGCCGGTAAGAACGCACAGATGCAAAATTTCTTTATTTCATGTTTTTGCTCAACTAATTTTATGGATCTGGCTTTAGGGTAGCTAGGTATACATAAATAAAAGTATTTGTATTACGAGTAGTACGAAACGCCGTACATAATACACGAGTGCAGCGGCCGCGGGATCAGGCACGCAGCGCCCGCGTGACAAATATGAGCCGGGAAGAACGCACAGATGCAAAATTTCTTTATTTCATGTTTTTGCTCAACTAATTTTATGGATCTGGCTTTAGGGTAGCTAGATATACAGAAATACAAGTATTTGTATTATGAGTAGTAGGAAACGCCGTGCATAATACACGAGTGCAGCGGCCGCGGGATCAGGCACGCAGCGCCCGCGTGACAAATATGAGCCGGGAAGAACGCACAGATGAAAATTTCTTTATCAAAAATCAAAATCAAAATCAAAATCAAAAATATTTATTCAGTTTAGACCACAAGTGGCACTTATGAACGTCAATAGAAAATAATAAAAAAAAGAAAAAGGTAGCCCTTATATTTTCATGTTTTTGCTCAACTAATTTTATGGATCTGGCTTTAGGGTAGCTACACGGAAATACAAGTATTTGTATTACGAGTAGTAGGAAACGCCGTACATAATACACGAGTGCAGCAGCCGCGGGATCAGGCACGCAGCGCTCGCGTGACAAATATGAGCCGGTAAGAACGCACAGATGAAAATTTCTTTATTTCATGTTTTTTTCTGAACTTATTTTATGGTATCTGGCTTTAGGGTAGCTAGGTATATGGAAATACAAGTATGTGTATTACGAGTAGAAAGAAACACCGTGTTTATTACACGAGTGCAGCGGCCGCGGGATCAGGCACGCAGCACCCGCGTGTCAAATATGAGCCGGGAAGAACGCACAGATGAAAATTTATTTATTTCATGTTTTTGCTCAACTAATTTTATGGATCTGGCTTTAGGGTAGCTAGGTATACATAAATAAAAGTATTTGTATTACGAGTAGTACGAAACGTCGTGCATAATACACGAGTGCAGCGGCCGCGGGATAAGGCACGAAGCGCCCGCGTGACAAATATGAGCCGGTAAGAACGCACAGATGCAAAATTTCTTTATTTCATGTTTTTGCTCAACTAATTTTATGGATCTGGCTTAGGGTAGCTAGATATACAGAAATACAAGTATTTGTATTATGAGTAGTAGGAAACGCCGTGCATAATACACGAGTGCAGCGGCCGCGGGATCAGGCACGCAGCGCCCGCGTGACAAATATGAGCCGGAAAGAACGCACCGATCAAAATTTCTTTATTTCAAGTTTTTTTCCTTTACTGAATTTTCATTATTTATTGTTATTTGATTTTATGATAACCACACGGAAATACAAGTTAGTATCAATAGCAATTGTTGTGTATAACACAAGGGTGAAGCAGCCGCGGAATCGGACAAAAATATACGCCATGGGAAAAATGCACATAACATAATAAAAATTATCGTTCATCAACAACGTGTTTCATGTTATTCAAATCAGGCTGATCTTTCCTATAATATTATATTTAATTATAACCTATGACAAAATATTTACAATTCCATACTTAATGAACAAAAATTAATAATCCACAAAATCCATACTTTGTGAATACTATAATAAAATATAGAAATAACGATATTTTTTGTGACTGCATTGGGCAATTTTACTGAACCTCAATTACTGGGTCTCCATAATCCTTATTTTGTAACTGAAACCCAAAAAACGAATACGATCAACATTCCCGAACGGGCCGGGAAGTTTTAATCGAAACGTCGGGTTCCGCTCCCGAGGGTCCGTTACAATATATTAATTAAACTATACACTAATTGAATGATACAAAACAAATTAATTGTCTCGTTATTGATGACAGGCTTTAAAAGGTCTCTTTGGCAAAACACCAGAGATTTTATTATCCGTTGTTATTTCTCGTTGAAAGATATACGATATTAAGGGTGAGTTGCACCACCTTTTCAACTGTAACAGTAACAATAACCGGTGCTTTTTGTATGGAGTTTGACAGATTTTAGACGTTTGTCAAAGTTAAAGTTAGATGGTGCAACCAAGCCTTAAAGTAAATCTGTGAGTTAGATACCAGGGTAATCGAATTGACACTTGACTTTGATAATTTACAAATTGGCTCTCCTAATTTAGAGATCCTCATGATTGAAATCTACTCAATCACTAGAACGAAATTAACGCAAAGTTTAATGATTTCATGGTTCCAATTCTACAGAAGCCACCGTGGACTAAAAGAGGTTTCATCATCAGTGTTATGATTAGGTATCCCGGCAGTCGGCACCCCGTAAACATTTGACCTAGTTCAGCGGTTCCCGAAAGGTGGTCCGCGGAACCCTGGGGTTCCGTGGAAAGGCCGCAAGGGTTCCGTAAAAAATATTATCACGTGACTGCCGTTGTTCGCGCGCACCGACTTGTTTACGCACAAGGGAGGGGCAGGGCGTGCGGGCGGAGTAGTACGGGGGTTCCGCTAGGGAAAGTATAATCAATTAGGGTTCCTTGGCAAAAAAAATGGGAAACCCTGACCTAGATTACGAGAAGCCTATGGAACTGAATTGCTATGACTCTCTTCGGGGGAACTCTATATCTAGCAGACTGCAGTGTGCCTACCATGAGTTTACGTTAGGTGAGCTCGCTAGCGAATACGTCAAAAATTTCTATGAAGATTTTATTTCTTGAAAGTAGCCGCTAGGGGCGCTGCACAATATGTCATACATTTAAATGTCATTTTTTTACGCAGTCGCTAGCGAGCACACCTAACGTAAACTCATGGTAGGCACACAGATGAGCAGAGACTGATGATGATCATTATCAACAATGGCATAATATTATTAAAAAAATGACAGCCTAAAATGACCTAGCTTTTTTTATGAACGACAAGGCAGGTATTTCACCGCAATCGCACGTGTTAAGTGAAATGCAGTGTAAGATGGTACATATCTGCCTGTAAGTGCCTATTCACTCTCGACTTGAAAAGGGCCGGATTATAGTGTTCAGGAAAAACAGCAGCAGGCAGCGAATTCCAGTCCCTAGCTGTTCGCATTCTAAAACAGTTATCGAAACGCTTAGTGCGAGCTGGTGGAATGTCGACAATGTAAGGATGGTACGCTAACCTGCGTCTGGTTCCCCGGTGAGCTGTTATCATTTCTATTTCTTTCAGTATTTAGAGCTAACAAATGCTAAAATATTACAGACAAAGTAGTTTCAAATAGAGAAGCTTTATTATATTTCATAGTAAATGGCAACAAAAGTATCAATCAACGGTCACAGCGAATGTTCATAATGCAAATTAATTATTCCTTTTGTGTTATTATCAGTTATTGGTATAAACGGGACGGGGAAATTCAATATCATTATTACCTATCGCTTTTGATTCGGCAGCAGTTGGATTATAAAACACTAGTAGTTTACCGCGGCGTCAGATGCGTAGATTTTATTATTACAGTCCATTATGAATAAGAAACATGTTTTATTTATAGTTATAATGTTTAATAAAACATAATTATTATTTTCTAAAGCGGCATCTTAAAGAGTTTTGTATACCTAATCACAGCCTCGTAATATTTTTTGGATTCAATTTTAGAGTCGCTTCACTCCACTCCAAAGTTGGTATTAGCGAATTCAAGTCTACCAGGATGATTACACAATTGAATTGAAACAAAAGTAAATACTCGTTTGTTTCGGACACTTTACACATTATCGAAGAAGTAAGTAAGAGCAAAAAGTATTTTATCTACATTACTGTAGTAATAGTACTTAGTTTCAATCGAGCTAGAATCAATTTGTGTAGTTTTTCTTACGTATGTATTGCATTAACACCCGTATTCACAAATGATACTTGCGTAAGTGAAACAGCAAATCGAACGCACAGCGTTGAATAGAGCTCTGTGATTGGCTCGTGTGTCACCCTGTGCGTCCACGCGCACTGTGAGACCTCATAGTAATGTTTGTGGATACGGGCGTAAAACAACATAATACATAGAAGATATTCAGTGCTATCTTCAGATGGTTCGTAGAGTTCTGTAACTCTCTTTCCACTTAAGTAAATTAACAAAATTAACACGACAATCTTAACATATTCAAACGCTAACCAAGCCGACGATACCTCGCCTTAGTTCGCTAATCCCATTAATTATATAAACGAAGGTATTCATTAATGTAATTAATGAAGTTAGGTAACTGTCATAATAACACAACTTCGGTAGCTTGCGAATAGTTTGAGTGCGCGGTTTTCCTCTCGCGGGTCGATGTTATCTATCTATGCCCATTGGATAGTTGATAAATAAACGGTTAAAATTGTTATTTATAGTTTGTTAGTTGTTTTACGAACATTCTATTCAAAAATGATGACATTTTAAACTGATTACCATGTAAAACCACATCATCAATTTCGTCAAAGGCACCCATTGTAATAAGTAATTCACTTATTACGTACATTTTTACTAATATTAAGATCTTTTTAAGGAACTTTACACACCCAAATAGCCTCACCACGACTTATAGACTACATATCGGCTGATACTTAGTATACGGGACTATTCCCACCTCTCGTTCCCACCACTGCAACTCCTGTGTAGCCAGGATCTACAGCTTGACCGCCACAAAAACCCAACCAATGAAGGTCAAGTTTGTCCCGGGGGAAAGTTAAACTGTCATTGGACCCGCAATGAAATTAATCAGAAGAACATAGGAGGAGTTCGAAATTAAGGTTCGACTTCCCTCCATTGCAAAGCGGATGACAGGTGACAAACAAAGGTTTAAACCTTTAAGAAAAAGATTATGCACCACGGACAATAAATTAAATTAAGGGGGCCTATCTTATGAGCAACTAGCTTTCCGCCCGCGGCTTCGCCCGCGTGGAATTTTGTCTGTCACAGAAAAACTTTATCGCGCGCGTCCCTGTTTCAAAAACCGGGATAAAAACTATCCTATGTTCTTTCCCGGGACTCAAACTATCTCTATGCCAAATTTCATCATAATCGGTTGCGAGGTTTAAGCGGGAAAGCGTAATAGACAGACAGACAGACATACAGAGTTACTTTCGCATTTATAATATTAGTTGGGATTAGCAACTACCTGCCAATAATATTTTTCACAAAATCGCTTAAAAGCATGGAAATTTTTGATACTTAGTATACTAAGAAGTAGCGGAAAATAGCGGGAGATTTCCGCCACTTCGCTTTCATCAAACCACAGCCAACTATCTTTATGACGTCGTCAGTTCATCTAGCAGGATGATCTTCTCAGTCTCCGTAGCTCAATAGAAAAGTCGTAGGTTCGAATCTCAACTGTAGCATTTAATTTTTTCATGTGAAAAGATAATTATGATCGTAAAAACATTAAATCAATTTACTGGCAGGGCTTATTATCCTTCTTATGATGTATAAATCAGAGATCACCAAAATAAATATGACTGTTAGGGCACGTCGTATAATGAGGTAACGATTTAAGCATTTAATAGCCCTCGGTATAATTAGGGAGAATCCCCGATACAATTGAAATAAAAATAATTTAATATTAATGTGAAAAATTAAGCCTACTTAACTGAAACTCCGGATTTCGAAAAATAGATTCCAGTAAGCGCCCCTTTTAAAATCATTAATTCTGGAGTACGATTGGCTTTCTATAATTTTGACGGATCCAATTATTTTATCGCTCCTTTCCGAAGGCTGAATACCCTCGAAATTAATTAATTAACTATCGGTTTAATTAAATCATTTAAGCTCCGCTAATTTTATTCTTTTGAGTGCCTAGAAACTTTTGTTAATTACCGCCAGGTCATAACATAATAACTTTTTTGTTTAATTTGAAAATCATGTGGGTACTTTTAATTAAAGATTTTGTAAAATAAACATCACAAATTATGTGGCAATAAAAGTAAAAGATTACTCAAGTGTTGTCAAACTTACTTGCATTTTAATTTCAAACTAGCTTTTCTGGGGGCACGGCAGTGCCCCCACCAAGTCGAGCAAAAAAGCGGCACGGCCGTACCATCCTTTTCTCGAAGCAATTCAGGCCATTTTCGACCGCCTGTAACTTCGTTGTGGATAAAACTAGAAGGCTGAATTTTCATAAGCTATGCAGGCATTGTAAAGACACTGTATATTTCAAATTTCATTCAATTTGAACCAGTAGTTTAAGAATTATAACGGGTCAAAGTTTCTTAATTTTGTCACTCACTGACTGACTGACTGACTGACTCACCGATCATCAAAATTCTAAGGCACTTCTAGCAGACCTAGAAGCTTCAAATTTGGAATATAAGTAGTGTTTGGCGTATGAATCAAGGAAAAACTAAAATATTTGGGGGCACGGTAGTGCAACCGCCAAGTCGAGTAAAATTTTTCAATTTCGGTCCAGTTTTCTAGATACATAACTGCTGTCTACAAAATACAAAAATAAATGAGATCCCATCGAAAACAATACGTCAAAAAAAACAAGTCTCGCAACTCAGTTGTTCTACGGTAAAAAGTTGTGAGATCCATGTAATGCCAAGTCCAGGCCAGGAAATCTTTAACGTTTTACATAAATATATTCACTTGGCCATCGCATGAAAACACGTGTAAATTAAATTATTTAGTGCGATGGCCAAGTCAATAATTTATGTAAAACGTTAAAGATTTCCTGGCCTGGACTTGGTATTACATGGACCTCACAACTTTTTACCGTAGAACAACTGAGTTTCGAGACTTGGTTTTTTTGACAAGTATTGTTTTTGATGGGATATTATTTACTAGCGGCCGCCCGCGACTTCGTACGCGTGGATCCCGTTTTACCCCCTTCATCTACCTTACGCGGTTTAGATTACCTGCGGCCACGTCCCAAATGATCAGTTTGTCACAATTGTTATAAAATATATTGTATTAACAATAATATTGTCAAGTTTCACTAAATCCGTTCAGTAGATTTTGCGTGAAAGAGTAACAAACGTCCAACTCACAAACTTCCACATTTTATAACATTTTACTAAGAATTTACTTGCTGCACGGTAAGTTTTCTTAGGCTGGGTTGCACCATTTTGTCAAGCTCCGTACAAAACACCGGTCATCGTTATAGTTACGGTTAAAGTTAGGCGGTGCAACTCAGCCTTGTAGCGTTATTTTATAATACACAAATTCATTTCCTCGGCGCTGAGTAATATTTTTCACGAAAATTGTTTAGGCATGCAAATAAATCTTTCACAAACAAAGTCACCATTTCTACGTTACGTTTTTGTCTTAGACTCCTCCCTCGGATTAGCTATAAATCCTCATTTCTACTCAAACCAACATACCCCTTGCTTTCAAGGAAGCTTTTTATTTCGCAAAGGGCTTCTTTTTATAAAATTGATATTAAAATTTCATGAGGAGATCCGCTAAATCTGACGACAAATATTTCATTTTGTGAGAATACGGACGGTGAAAGTAAAATTTAGTTTAGAAACTTTAACTTTATTTTGGTGATTTTCCATCATTACTAGAAGATGATACGTAGGTTAATAGGTACGAGATATATGTATTATCACGAATAATTTTTTTCAAATCAATTTTACTACTAGATGTAACAATTACAAAGTAAAAAAAAGGATCCTACTTATAACTAAGTCACAAATGAGCAGCGTAGTTAGTTTTAAATGATTAATTAAGAGTATTAATTAATCACACTAATATAAGTGTGTGAATGTGTATGTTTATTATTTCTTCACGTCTAAGCAGCTGGAGCGATTTTAATAAAATTTGGTATGGAGTTAGCTGACACCCTGGATTAACACATAGGCTACGTTTTACTGCGGGTAACACCGCGAGGTACAGCTAGTACTATATGAATAAGTATAGAGCTGGCTTTGCCATATAAGGGAGTCCAGGAAAAATATTTTTATTACACGATATTCTTGTTACCTGTTTCAATTGGAGTGACGCCACTTTACTAATTAAAGACAAATCTAAGGCTTAGTAGCACCACCTTATTCAAACCGTAACGATAACCGTTTTTTTTTTGTATGGAGTTTGACAGATTTTTGACGTTTGTCAAACTTAATAATTTTCCTATGTTTTAAAGTAAAACAAATAAGAAAGTTTTACCAACAATGTAATTAAATTACTTAAGAAAAACAGATTTAGTAAAAGAAGCGCTGAGTTGTGAAATAGAGTCATCCAATCAATAGTTCTGTGGAGGAACCGACGAGGTTTTATGACGTCATATTTGACGGGATAATTTAGTGATAAGAAGCGATTCAAAAACTTTTAGTTTTATGCACAGACTGTAATTTTTCACTCTATAAAGTGCCAGAGTGTTTAAATTTTAAGGGTATGTCTTCGTATGTCCTCTACAATCAAGAGCACATCACATTATACAAAATGTTGTGAAATAGAAGAATATAATGGACTTTATTAAACATATTGAGCACAATTTATAAACAATAACAATACAACACGAAAGGAAAAACAGAAAATTAGTGGGGCACTGCGCCAATAGGCTCCCTCAGCATTTATCTTGACATGCTCGTAAGGGCATGTCAAGAAGCTGGTCTTCCGCGAAAGCCATTGATGTAAATAGCATCTACTAAAACTGCTTATGGCAAGGTAACACAGTTTTTACTTTGATGCACCGTCCATGTATTGTCTTTTCGAATAACTCTTAGGCCCAAAACAGACGGGGAAACGCAACTGCAACGAAACTGCAACTTTGTGATGATTCTGATGAATGAAACTGAAACTGAAAGTTTCAAACTGGTCACGTCATGTGTGGTCTCTCAACGGACGCTATGGCAGAAACTTAGATGCAACTCAAAAAAACTAGCAGTTGCAGTTTCGTTGCAGTTGCGTTTCACCGTCTGTTCTGGGCCTTAGCCACCATCTTACTTTTACTTTGTTTGACAAACGTCAAAAATCTGTCAATTTCCATACAAAAACACCGGTCATCGTCAGAGTTAGGTGATACAACTCAGCCTTAAGATTTTCCTAACGACAGTTAAAAGATTAAAAAATAATGAATTACTAAAACAACTGATACAAAATTTCTTTCTAACAATTGATATACCGACTCGATAGAATCCGATATTATTTTATTACGACGTCTTCTTCGTGAGATAAATTCTTGCGAAAAAAATATTCCTATTCCTTGAAAAAATATACTTTTATGTTTATCCTTAGTATTTGAGACGGTCAATTTTCTATTGTGTCTGTCGACGAATTCCATAGGATCTTTCAAACAAGTAGGTCGATATTTAATATGAGTTTAGTACATATTAGAATTCAATTTAGATCAGGGCTTATCAGCTGATTTTTATATAAAATATTAGGGCAATAATTAGAAGTAGTTTCCCCATCAGCCTGACAGTTCCAACTCCTTGCCAGACAGTTTTTTTAGGATAGCTGCCAAAGCCACGATGACCCAAACTTCATGATTCACCAACATTATATCCTATATTGGGAGCATACGCAGACAAACTTTCAGCTTTTATAAAATGACGTAGGTATGTCTGGCGTTCACTACCTATAATATTTTTGTCATTTTTTGTAGAATAAGTACCAAATTAAATAAATTTACTATCGTATATCTATAATATAAAAGAAAGTCGTGTTAGTTACTCCACTTATAACTCAAGAACGGCTGAACCGATTTAGCTGAAAATTGTCAGGGAGGTAGTTTAGAGCCAGGAGAAGGACATAGGATACTTTTTATCCCGTTCGAAATAAAAAAAAGTCTGCTTATTTATTGCCATTAAGGCGGAACAAAGTTCGCCGGGTCAGCTAGTTTTTCATAATGCTTTGATTTCATATACTTAGGCATACTCGTATAGATATTGATAAGATAATGTTATGGTTTAACCCTTTCAGCACGAGAGAAAAATTTGACGATTTCTAAAAAATCGCGTTAGTTTCTGGGGTCTTTAGGATCTTAGTAAATAGAGAAAAATAGCGAAAAAAATCAGGGGGTGACTTTAACCCCCCTAAACCCCCCCGCACGATCGTATCAATCCGTCACGAACCTATGAATAGCTATTTCATTACAATTACAATTTAAACTAATTTAAAAAAGACATTTTAGATATAACGAGCTTTATTATTCTTCATAAAGACATGATATCGTAATTAGATACTAATTTCTGCAAAAAAATTCAAAAAAAGCTCATGGCTCTAACCTAGAACTCTGTCAAAACCTGAATTTTGGAGGTAGTAGCATCTTAAAATATAACATGAGCTTTCGTTTTTAATAATAACTTTTTTTTTTGAATCCTAGATGTCGAGGCTATTATTCAATAACACATGGGGTTAGATATTTTCATAAAAGGGATCATTTTGGTTCATCTATTGGCACTAGAATCCTGGTATTCTCTCGATATTTTCACTGGTGGCTGTATTTTCTACAGCGGATTTGTACTATTTGGTGGTTATGTGTCTCGGAGACATTCTTGAGTTTATTCTAGAGTAAATCTGATGTTCAGGCCTTTAAAAGATTCGGAAGGTTTCCATTACTTACATTATCAAAAATTCAAACATCGTCCCGACATGCACGCTCGTGCTGTAGAACTTTAGGAGTACCTGGTACTCGGCTTCATCTAACTTTTTATAAAATTAAAGCAAATTATATTTTTTAAGGATATAATTTAAATTAATACGCACAAAATTCATTGAAATCCACAAAAGAAGTAATTTAAATAAATTAATACTTTTCACGCCTCCCGTAGTCAGGTACACGTCCATCTTTGTCACTCAACACAGCACCGACTGAACGCCATTGAAAGTTTTTGTATGAAAAATAGTAAATATATCGAACCGTACGATCGATCGGAAGCGTCTTGGCGCGGTAAAATTGATTTACCAATTCACTAGATTTTTTCAAAGTCGAACGCACTTTCGTATTATTCTGTGCTGAAAGGGATAAATTAGGTAATCTCTTTATTACCTAATTCCGATTAGTACCTATAAAGTACCTAAGTCAAAATTTCTGTGTACTTAGCACAAATATGTTACATATCATAAGTTCCTTGTCAATAAAACTAAGTGGAATAATGTATTACCAAGTTATCCATGCAGAATGCTTCAAGGTAAGGCAATTAACTTGCAATCAGAGAAGCGCAGACCCGACTTAGCTTCAGGCAAGTTCTTGCTGTCTAACTGTTGTTCGAGACCACTTTGTTGTTGTTTATCGAAGATTCAGTACATCAGACTATACTTTGGTTGCATAATATTATTATTAGCATCTATTTCAACAACCAAATTCCTCGTATTTAGTTTGATTAGTATATTTTAATTGTACAACCCCTTCGAGTTAACTGCATACCTAGCGGCCGTAACGTCAAACCGACGCTGTGGTACGTACGGGGCGATCGCGGAGAGTTGTGAGGGTGAGAAAGAGTCGCATTCTAGCGAGGTGCATAGTTAACTCGACGTGACTCGAGTGTGTTTTAATGCCAAAAAAAGACAAAGGTGAGAGGCGATTAAAAACTAATCGTTTGCTTCTTTCATGCCTAGATAAGACAAAAACGCATCGCTCCTTTTAAAACAAAACACACAATATTCCTGAAACTCTACGGCAAAGTTTAACATAACACAAAGTTACCCGTCGCAGGTATTAGCATTTATCATAATAAAACAAAAGAAGCCGGTAGCTTAAGCGTCTAACTTGTTTAACAAATCTGCTTATTACACGAAAATATCCAGGAACAAAAAGCGTTATTTCATAACTGAATCTTTGCCGCCTATTCGGGCCTAATTAAAACGATTCAAATATTTCGTAACAAAGTGAAAAACGCATTAAAAGTTTATCGGCGCCGTCCCTCGTTCCTCGCAACAAAAACAAGGCCACAGAATAAAATGTTTCAATAGAGAAACTTCGGCGTACTGTCATGTTGAAGTTGGGACATAAGGACGAAGACTGCCTTACTTCGGCGAAGGCAAGTCAATTAAGCTAGTTAAGGTTTTCGGCACTATTTAAAAATTTAAACTTCTTAAGACTCAAACTGAAATCTTCGGTTTTATTCAAGACCCTGAATTCGTAAGGCGGTAATTTAACTGAATAACTCTAATACAACGCGTTGCTTAAAACTCAATTCAAACTTACGCATAGATTTTGTCCTGTGATTGTATTGATTTAAATACTGAAAAGTCTATCCGAAGCGTCAATATATTTAAATTGAATCGAGATTTGAGTTTGGTTCTGTAATAAGTACGGACGACAGCACATCAAATTGAACACGGTAAAGTCATATTTCGTTGCACTACATGTCGTTTCATGGGCTGTTGATTGTATCAATAAAATAATACCGGATGACTATTAGATTACGTTTAATAATATCTCTGATTTCTATTAACAATACCTGAATCGGACATAGCAATAATCTCCCTAAATAACAGATTACATTCCAAAAACTGAGCTGGCTCTAATCAAACCGGTCCTGATTGAAAATCCGTATCGCCGAAAAGGTTCAAAAAATATCCAACGATTCTTTCCCTCTGACTTTTTGTTGTCCTAAATTAATTTCGTAAGTTAGATTGCGGTACAACTTGAGCGCAGTTTCAATTTGACTGCCCTGCGTGTGACGGGTACTCATGTCTTTTTACTTTGTTATTTGTTTTGATTTCTTATTAAGGGACGCATAATCGTATTAAAAGTGAATTGCGTTCTTTTCTTTCTACGAAATAATGGCGGGCCTGCTATTGAAATGAGTAGAATTCAATTTAAATTGTAAATCTTATTTTACTGTTTTAAGATTTTTCTGTGAAAACACTTGTGTTTTAACCTTAAAGTTACGTAAGTAATACAAACAACAAGTCAAGAAAATTATTTTTTAAACATTATAACTAGTTGATACAGACAGATACTTATAAACATTTTCTTGACAGTTATCAACTGGGATGCTAACTACGTGACTTTATGAATAGTCATACTAAGCCAGCTGACTACATAAGACGAGAAATATACCTAACTCTATCATAATTTCATCTGAACACCGTGACGCAAAACTCTAGTCTTCTAAGTTTTCCCGTGCTGAAGTTTCCGAAGATATTTGCTTAAAACTGTTAGTTTTTCAACTATACCGACTACGGAGATCAACAAGTTAAGTCAGCAAGCCAGAGGGAATCGTAGACCAACTACAATTGGAGCGGTTAGCAATGGTTCCCAAATATTAAGATAAGAAATCCCCTCTTATGTGGGGGTATTAACTCTCAAACAATATTTCGTTATACTCGTATATTGTTCACGAGTTGCTCATTAAAGTTGCTGTATTTTTGGGGTTTAATTAATGTTTCAAAAAAAAACTATTGGTGGTTGTGTAAACCTAATGGTGCTATGGAATTAAACAAACTTTGCCAAAAACCTTCAGAGAAGAAAACTCGGAAATTCAGGTGATAAATAAACCTAACTTCTCATTAAATTAAAATGAGAATATTTTGGTGAGTAGGAGCGTGTCGGTATTTTTTTGTAAAATCCCTATCTAATTCTACAATCGGCTCTTCTGGAAATCATTGGAGGAAGTCAGGATAATAATAATGATGATTTATGTTACCTACAACCTCCTACTGCCTCGAAACAATACTAACGCACTGTGGTAGCACAGGGGGCGTAGTGTGAGTATACATCAAACGATGTCGACTGCGTTAAAAAATATACTGAAGATTTTAGTTCTTGAAAGGTTCCGCTAGGAGCGCTGTACAATCCGTCATACATTTATGGTAATTTTTTAAGCAGTCGATATCGAATGCGTTTGACGTAAACTCACACTACGCCCCCAGTATGTCCAAAGTTTGACAACCACCGCGTTAGACGTAGACATAACTAATTTCAGCTTACCTGAACTCAAGACAAACGCGGAACAAGCATCGCTTCAGCTTATGACGACATTTAGTTCGGCAACTAACATTTGCCCTCAGGATCAGTGCTGGGTAAATTGAAGCAGACATCCTGCCATTAATTTGGTATTACTGTATGTGTTTAGTACATGTTTGACTTCAGAGTAATGTTTTGATAATCTGCTTCTATGAGAAACGAGTGACTCAATTTGTAGTTCGTCGTTTGTTTTTGACAGACGGGAATTACTTATTCTGACCTACGGCAAGACCTTAAGTGCTTTTAGATTGTTATTTGGTTCGTTACATTCAGACTAAAAGGTTTGAAGATAAAACATTATGTATCAAGAAGTCATTATGGTAACAATATTAGTTATTGTGAATTTTGAATGCACAAAGCTTTACAAGAAAATTAAAGTTAAAAGTAGATAAAGATTAACCCCCTTACTACAAAAAAGTTAAACACGGGACTAACACTGGTTTAAAATGACATTTCCTTACTAAATGTCAATTTAAACCAGAGTTCAACAAGAGACTTAACTTTTTGTATTAGGGGGGTAAAAGTTTTTCTGAAGATTGAAATTGTTACATTGAGCACTGGAGTCAATACTTACTTTTAGTTATGATCCAACAATGGGTCACTCTATCTTTCTACGTTGTATAGGACAGGTATGTAGTAGGTACCATCCTAGACTGCATCTCACTTATCATCTGGTGCGATTGCAGTCAAATAACTGTTTTATGCAAAAAAAATGTACTCACACAAAGTAATATTTAAGGTTGATATTAAGGTGATTTCTCAAGAATATGGCACCTGGCAAGTTGGAACTTGAAACTACTTTTAAGTCTCGAATCCTCCGATTTATGAAAAGCTAAAAAAGATCACGCTGTAAAATCTAGTTTAATCTGGAGCTAACCTCACTTTTAGAAGGAAATTCATAAAGTTTTACAACTTATAGGCAGTAAAATTCTTATTAGACATAAATTATACTCGACGTGATCTAATAACATTGTTGGGAGTCAAACTTTGTCATTCGTCAAATACCTACCTACTTACTGGATTAATAATATTATCGTAGTAGATAATTTCAGGAAGGTGACAGTGACATCTGTCATTTTACGTAGTTGGCAGCTGAAATTAAACAAATTGGTACGTGTACGAGATTAAAGCCTATAATGCCTAATCTTTGAAAAAGGTACCTTCTTTGAACGGCACTGAATAATAGCTAGCTTGATGAGTACTTATTGAAGCAGAGAAACGGAAAACATAATTGTATAACTAGAACATGTTCCAATGCACGCCTATTTTCATTTTCAGTAAAGATTTTTCTTTTGCAAAAAACTTAACAATCATTCATGATACATTATTTATTTACTAAAGTAATGTATCGAGTTTGCAAAAAAAATCTCCTAAGTATCATTATTTCTATAGGATGTCGATTGTATCCATGAATACAAATATCGCCCGTGAAGCAGCAAATCAAACGAACAGCGTCGAATAGAGCTCTGTGAATGGTTCATGTGTCACACTGTGCGTCCACGTGCACTGTGAGACCTCATAGTAATGTTTGTGACTCTATTTACTCAATATTCCTGCTGCAATAACGTTCCCTAGATTTAATTTTACGGGCCTCTAGGAGTTGTATGGAACAATCATGAGCCCAGCTTCAGATAATCGCTTCACTTACCAGGTAATAGGTGCATGCATGCGGCGCATGAGTTCAAATTGCGCGCATTGACATGCCGGGACCGACGCGTGGAGAATGCCCTCCAATTAATCCGATAGGGGCTACACTGTTAAGACAATGTCCGAACCCCCAGCTTAGAATATTCTGTCTCTTTTACTCAGCCTGAGATACGGTCGGGAGTGACAGCGATAGATAGAACCGAAAACAAACGTTTTAGAGAGGAAGAGACTAGACCGGTGCATGGTCTTAATATGTTCTAAGGCACTTTCCTTCAGTAGAATGTGGGATAGATTGAAGACTGTGTTCTGTGTGATGACGTCACGTAAATTACTTTTAATATTGTACATCTAAACCAGCTATAATAATATATGGTAAATCTAAAAAAGGCATTTGACAGATACAATGTTGATCGATGACACTGACTTAACTTCTGCCTAAGCTTAGCATTAAGCACAATACCTGCTCATGGGGCAATTACCTGAATTGAAATACCAAACCTTTATTTCTAGCCTTATTTTAAACCACAACACAATTCATCAACATAACATAATTATAGTTAAAATTGACTATGGCGTTTTTAGCGTATCATACATAATCATCATCATAATGGCTTATTTGAATATGTGATACGGCTTTGTTTGTTTCACACTTGCATGAGTGATGGATTGCGCGCCAATAGCCCGCTGGCAACATGAAAACATCCACCTACTTCACACAAAAACCACCCCGTCTTCCCACCATCCACCCATAGGCTTAAAGTCGAACTTCCTTTGCATCTTCTCCAACAATTTCTTCAACAAAGATGTAAACGCCAATCGATGTGTCAGTCGGCTGATGGGCAAACTTTTCATTTTGCGATGTATCGACGATGTTGTTGCCGCGAAAAACAATTTTCTTCCTATTTGAGAACTCATTTTTAACGTTATTGAGTGGAAAGTTTTTTTGAGGTTCGCCCCACTTCATGATGTTTGGCGATGCAATGATCGATTGCCAGATAAACTCGATTGTAAATGTTATGATATCGCAAAATGATTACAACATAACGAGTACATCGTAAAATAGAATCACACAGCGTTAGTTAATTAAATTGGAATGTTTCTTTCCAGAATTTCCTTTGAACAAAAATAAAAATATCATCACAATGATATCACAAAGGGAAACATACCATTGGCGGAAAATAGCGGATTTTTTGAAAGGAAACTTGGTCTGAGACGTAATCTATCAAAGTAGCGGATATCAGAGATATTGTGATTTAAGTAACGTATTCCTACGAAGCCTAAGAATAGGCGCACACCGTTTATTTTTCGTCGGGCAGTTGATCAGTAAGTATGGGCATGTATAGGAGTGCGCACACTACGCCGTATCGATTTGGCCGATTCTTCATACAATTTAAAATCGGGCACAATTATCAGCCAACTAAAAATCAACGGTGTGCGCCTACTCTAATAATATCAAAATGTTTTTACGTTTCTTGAACTAACACAATGAAATAGTAACATTATCCCTTTTCATCATAAAATGAATGTAGAGTTATTTTGTTTCAATGGCCGCATATTTCAACTACTTAATTGGATTCAACAACTTTGTATGTTTTTGTTTGCAATATTCAGTTTAACGAGGCTTGCTTTTTATATTTCTCCGCCATACGTCGAGAGAAAAATTCGATGAACATTTCGCGGAACCGTTAATAGTATTTATTTATTCTGTTGCACAGACAAATACAGGAACCAATGGCCGTGTAGGTGGGCGGTGGTCTGAGTGGAACGAGGAGGCGAGCTGGCAGAATTAATTTCCTGTGATTGAAATGTTTTGAGAAAGAGCGAACTTTTGCCGATCGGTGTTAATTTTATTCATTAACATTAATATTAATAAAAAGTTACACCATGCTAAATAACGATTTAAGCCAGAGTTCAACTAGGGTGTAACTTAAGGTTTAATTTCAATAGAGAAAGAATGCTTCCCTTTTGGCTATCAAAGGTAGAGTTTTTGCTGATGACTGCACAGCTGAAAGTAAATCGGACTATAAGTTTTTGTAGCAAAACCTCACATATTACTTGTACACTTCCCTAATGCCTGACATAAACAACAACAAACAGTGTCGCCTGTATTAAAAAATATTTTGAAATCCGCTCATCGCTCGTACGTCAGACCCGGCCTTTAGGCTCGCGGCTGTTTTGTATTTATGTAACTGGAGGGTCAGTTTTCCATTTCTCTTTATGTATCTCGTACGTTTTATGCATTTCAGTAATATTTATGTATCGGATACACAACTGAATTTCTTTTCATAAAGCATGATCCATTAATGATGTTCGGATTCACAGCGGTATTAACGTATCTTGCTCCAATTAATAACGAGCTCGTTTTTTCGGTTTATTGATACGGCAATATTTCGGTTCAGAGTCATTTCGGTGGACTTCATTTTAACAATCATTTTCTTTATGGTTCTTAAAATCATATTTTGATGATGAACATGCGGCTTGTTAATTAAAACATTGAGAATGGTTTTTAAATGGGTTGGATAAGTTCTTTTCATTGCAATATTTTTTTACATTTCGCGTTAATTAATGACTGTTGAGAATAATTGGTTTATTTATCGTTATTGATAACTTTTTATAATGTTCGGAAGTTGGTACTGCTTCGGAACTACGCGTCGTATAATAGATACTAAATAATAAATAAATATGAGTCTATGATAGACTTCACACAATATCGTACTTGCAATGTATAAAGAAAATTTCATGAGTAAACATTGGCTTGTATTTTGAAAAGAACATTTTTCATTCCAATAGTTAAAAACTGCAATGAATGCGTTGCTCTTTGACCGATGGATACAAACAAAAGAGCATAAGGATCAAATTTGCAGACAGCACCGTGAAAATTGAATCGGTAGTTCAACAAACATCCAGCCTCGCTATAACAATCACAATGTTTCAAAAGTTTTTCACGTTCATACACCAGTTTCGGAGTTTCGTCTACATTGTGAAAATTCAAACCAATTTTTTGGTGAAACAATAGGACAATACGGTGTAATAACTTTACTCACGCAATGGGGATACGAAAAACACCTGTACAAACAGAAATAGAAAGGGGCTACCCGCTGTATATGGGAACTCGGCTTTGATCACCCCTTTTTCAATAATAGACCCGGTTTTGCCCTTTGTGATGTGCCGGAGAGCCGCAGCAGAGTAATATGTCCATTTAATTTGGAAATGAGATATTGGAGTGGTCACGTGAAACGCCTTTTCAGGGGAAGCTTTTATAGTGGCAGTCAAAACAGTACGAATTTAGTAGTTAAGTATAACGTTTCGTTCCGATGTGGGCAGTGGGTATTTTTCCTTCAAAATTAATAAATCACTGTTTGCTATGTAGGCAGTACAGCCCACGATATTCTACATATTTGTATTTTGATTTGAATGTCAAGAAGAAAAAACATTAATGCAAAATATTCCATGCTTGTGCTTATTTCATTCTATTTAAAGTGTTCAAAGGTCGATTCAATTTTGCAACGTCTTTTACTACTTGAAACCTCGCTAAAGATTTTTTTAAACACAATGGCTGGGTTGCACCATCCTACTTTAACTTTGACAAACGTTCTGTCAAACTCCATACAAAAAGCACTGGTTATTGTTATGGTTACGGTTAAAAAATGGTAGTGCAACTCAGCTTTAGTGTTCAATCTGGGATTCAACCCCAAGAACTAGATAAGAATTCAATAAATAATTGTCTAACCGCTAGTCTGAAGAAGGGTAGAAATTCCAAGTAAAATACTTAGTACCTACGTCTGAACTGAACTGCGCCTGTGCGTTGTACTCGTAACTAATCTAATAGCGCTATAACCCTTTGTTTTAGCGCGGCAAAACAAAACACGGTGCAAATTAAATTTAAAATGAAATAATTATGTCCAACTGTCGAAGGGCTGTCGGCATGCGGGTGCCAAACAAAGGCATAGCGCTCTTTGCGGTCCGACCGGCGGTGAGAGCGTATTTGGATTGCGCTTTTTGAGCTTTTTTCGCTTCGCTTGTGAACCGTGCGGCGGTAAAATAAACTGGCGACGCGTTTTAGCACTTCAAGTAAATTAATTAATCTGAAACTATCCATCCTGTTGTAAAATATTTATATATATGTCCAAACATCTGCTAGGTTACTAGGTACTAATATTTCAAAATCTGTGTGCAAATAAACAGTGATAATTGCCTGAATAACCAATAAATATGCTCAATAAATATGAGGAAGTATTTAGCTTTCTTTAAAACCATCCTCTCAATTAGCAATATTTTTCAAATGTGAATTAAATATCTAATTAGTTCTTGGAGAACAAAGTTTTTGGTGGAACTTTAAATGATATTTATTTGTAATATCAAACGCCAAAATTGAATCATTATGGACCTAATTAGTGTATTTTACTATCTCAAATTCGCAGAGAACTAATTTCTATCATTCAAAACATTTAATGGAATAGATTCACTGAATTATTATTTATTTAAAATCTATGTTAGAGAGCGTTTACAAAGGTACCTAGCGTAATAGTATGTTGATTTGTGACAACTATGAAGCTATTTTATTTTATTTTATTTTTTTTTCTTTATTCAGAAAACCACAACTCTTTATAAT
Source organism: Ostrinia furnacalis (assembly GCF_004193835.3). Taxonomy (NCBI): domain Eukaryota; kingdom Metazoa; phylum Arthropoda; class Insecta; order Lepidoptera; family Crambidae; genus Ostrinia; species Ostrinia furnacalis. Next base: position 121,712 of record NW_021132101.1, on the reverse strand, counting down.
AATAATACAAACAGATATTTTTGTTCTTACAGCCAATAATGGATAATAATAATAATAATGGTAACTCATAATAATTAAAAAGCGATTTTCCGGACGTCGAGCATCAATATTGTACGTTAATTTTTCTAAGCATCAAAATTAGTGACACAAATCAATAGATCACAAATTTTTAGAAGGTATATTAAGTAGTTGACACATTTATGAGGTGACAACACACGATTGCTTCCTTGTTTGCCAACTCAATTGACTTGATCTTTTTATTTGCTGAATAGTTGAAAATTATATTGATTGGTTTAAGAAAGCTTGTGTCTTCGAATTGGTTCGTAATGTTTACACGATTGCGTTTCTATCACATCTCACGTACTACCACAGTGTCATTAATAACGTAAAAATCTTAAGAGCACGAACATTCACAACATTGTAGGGATACCGGTTTATATCAACGTGACAGCTGTTTGTATGGAAATAATGTCATAATGCGCGGAGCCCGCGGAAAAAAACTCGTGTAAACGCTCCATAACTCCCCGAAAAGCGGCTTACATTGTAAATAAATAACCACTGCATCATACCGACTACATGAAATGGACGCGCAGGTTTTTATATCGATAATACGTCAAAGAGAATAAATCAACATGTCTGACAAACGATTGGTAGTGTAGATTTACCCGTGCATTTGCGGGAGATTTCACATGTTTTTTGTAAAGGACGGCTTTGCGAATATGAACATTTCGAATGATGAAATATTTATCAGCCGAACACGACTTAATGTGGCGTGTTGTAAACAGGTACGTGTGAGCATTCGTTAATTTGCGAAGTTAAGCGGAGTTTTTGCTAAGTGACATGTGACGTGGGATGGATATTGGAAAAATAGAACTTTTTTTCGTTAGCACAATTAATTAAATTATGAAAATCCGTGGAATTTGTCGCTGCTACTCTCATAAGTCCTTAGGCTGGTTATATTAAATAGGGCGCATTAAAATGGATTTATGTTTTTGATACTTTTGTAAACTTAAATAACACACAAATAATCCGATTAGACTTCTAAAGCTCGATTTATGTCAAATCTTTTCTATAATAATGAAAGAAACAAACTAAAATGTTTCTTTTGAACGCTATTTCAAACTATTGCGGAGTTACAGTAATTGTTTTTTCTGCGAAACAGATAAGCACTTTTCCTACGTTTTTTTGCTTGTATCTTGAAAGCAAAAAACTTAAGAGACGAACAAAAGTCTCCCAAATATCATAGAATACACGAGTCTTAATGTAAAAACAATATGTGGATACAGGGTGGAAACGTTAAGTGATCTCACTCGATTATTTCTAAACTATACAAGATATTGAAAAACTGGCTACTGATCCTGAAAGTGCTTCATGAGCTCTTTCAAACGGTACCAATAATAGGTTACAGAATAAACTGGATCTATCTGAAAATTCAATGTTTCCAGCTTCCATACTAAATGTATGCCAGCCACACAATATTAGAAATGTATTTTTTTTATTTAATAATAAACTCTTAAAATGAACTCGTGAATTGTATTCTAATTTTAAATTATTCATGGAAAACATTGGTTTTAGGCTTTACTTGCTATAATATTGTCAAGAGACGAGTGTCATGACTGTGGTAGTACTAAATGTATGGAAGAAGGAAACATTGAATTTTTGGATAGATCCAGTTTATTCTGTAACCTATTATTAATACCGTTTGATAAAGCTCATGAACCACTTTCAGGATCAGTAACTAGTTTATTGATATCGTGTATAGTTTAGAAATTATCGAGTGAGATCACTTATCGTTTCCACCCTGTATACGTTCGTATCACTTAATAAAACATACTCCCTAATTATTCACAGACGTAAAGGTCGCTTTTGTGCAAAATAAATTGTATGGGTCTCGTCAAAGGAGAAGACTAAAGAATTACCCACTTGGTAACAAAAGAGCGATAACTGTATTAAAACCATTGTTGTATGGTCAGATGCATGGGTTCGGACATTGTTTGATGGATCGCCAATACGATAAAATTCTTTTTGTTAAGAACCTTCGGACGTTATGGGTGGAAATCGGGTGTGTATGAAATGAAGCATGTAGAGTCAACAGCTCATAAGACTTTACATTTTTGTTGCAAAAGTAGAACCTATCTAAATATATAACTCAAAGGTGACTGACTGACTGACTGACATAAGTAGGTAGTGATCTATCAACGCACAGCCTAAACCACTGGACGGATCGGGCTGAAATTGGCATGCATGTTGTGTGTGTAGATGTTATGACGTAGGCATCCGCTAAGAAAGGATTTTACGAAACTTCACCCCTAAGGGAGGTAAAACGGGATCCACGCGAACGAAATCGCGGGCGGCCGCAAGTTACAAATAAATAAGATGTCACATGTTTACCTTGATGTGCTGCTTGTACTTTGAAAGTGTTAAAACTTTTAGAAAACTGAAGAAAGATTCACATTTTATTAAACTAAGTGCCTACTTGAAAAGTATTGTTATCGGTCTTAGGTAAGATAAGATATAAACGTTCGTTTATTGCTTTGCGTAGGTACTTAGTGGATTTCAATATGCAGGTAATACATTTGTTTTCCCTCGGTTTGAAGTTTCATTGGAAAATGTGTCTTTGCTTTAAAAAGAAACTACTACGATATAATAATATTATGCTTTGCAGAAAGAGTCAATATTTCCAAATTTGTAATAATAAAAAATAAAAGCATTTTGTGACATCATTTTCAGGTAGTTTGATACCTAAGGACCTTCTTTAGGGGCATAAATAAATTCAGATCAGATGCATTTCGTTTCTATCTCATACAAAAGTTTTAAATTAAAATTAATCATCCGGGCTAATCCCAAAAAGTCTGACCGATTCAAAATTAATCAATTTGACCGCCCAAACTTCGTGGCATTGTATTAACATAAAACGATCATAAGTTGACAAACTTATAGCGACGATGGCATCATTTCTGGGTAGATAATAAACAAGGGCACTGTTTTACCAGCGTCCTTTAGACAAATTTAAATTAAACCTTTCGAATGCCTGAAATTCGGCAGTATTGTACGTTCAAAGCGTCTCAGGGCGCCGCCTAAAGGCGCCCCGTCGAGCTGATTTAATTAACAAGATATGGGACTACTATAGGCCAACTCTACCCACTTTTTGGCCCATCGGATTAAAATTCAATGAGCCGACAAGATATTAAATAAACGCGACTATATTTTTAAACGTTAATTAATTTTAAAATTAGTGCGCGTAACAATAAATAAATAATTTCGCCCGCAACATGATGCGAGATTCAGATTTTCGTAATACGATTAAATTTCAGATCTGAAATCGTTTTCATTATCCATTTTGTTTGGTACATTGTTTCCGGTCGTGAATATCGTAAATTATTGACTGTGTGTTCTGCTGGGAGCCCTGAGGCAAGCTGGGGCACTGTTAAAACGAATTGAAAACCGGTAATCGAATCGGAGCGATGGGAGCTGTGTCAATATTTTAAATATCGCCCATTTGCGACGACACTGTGACATCTCGACATATACGATTTTTTGTTTTACCGAAATTCTGAACCGCGATCTTGCGTTCTTTTATCTCCAAAAACAGGGTATTTGTTACTCCAAAAACAACAATACTATGAGAGAAAGAGACAAAATATTACGTTATAGCGCTGGCTCGTTCGGCGATCTAGTTGGCTTCGACACTGTGACAGTTCAGTTGCCACCTGCGCTTTGAGATGTGAGGTGCTCTTCGTTTTTAAGAAAAACGTGACATCTCGAGGATACCGCGGTATTGATGACAAAGGTAAGTTTTTAAAATATTTTTATTTTATTCGACAATGTGGCACGTCATACTTATCACAGTGTTCTTCTAAAACAAAAAGCAAAGTAAAAGATAAATTATTTATATGTCACGTTATTCTTGTAAGAAAATCGAAGTATCATCGGGACATCTTAACTAGTAACGTTGTAGATGATGAAAATTTTTCCTATATTGGAAATATGTTGTAGGTCATTTGTTGATGTTCTGTTATTGCAGAATACATGTTATTGAAATTGAATGGTATATCTACTTGTCACGTTGTATACGCTAAACAGTAATACTAAACTCCAGATATCATTACAGATGGGGACTAGCAATGCAAAAAAGCAAAGGTTAACATTTGTGGCGATGCACTGCCTGAAGGAATTCCACAACCTAATCCGACAACATGACTAACAGCGCTATGCGAGCGCTGTGAAAGGGTCTCTTTGAGCTACAATAACGTCGGAACTAATATGAGTAGATATAGACTGATAAACATACATTCGTTTTGAAGAATAGTTCAAATACTAGAAATACAGTGCAAATAAAACATACTTATACGACTGTCTGTTTTTACAGACACAACAAGCAAAATATTTTATATTATCATACAATAGCCTTAGATTAGCTTAATCTAAGACGATAGCTAACAAAATTATCTATTAGTAGAAGTATGCTAGAATAGCAATGCGTTGGATGACCCCAGATATATATTTATTTATTATTATGTAATTATTCAATGTTACTTAGCTGTATTGGCTATGTTTTGCTTTCTGCAAAAAAAGGTATTTTAATGTTTTAATATAATTACAGATCATCAGCAATTGATGGAATTTTATCGCATCTTGCCCAAATTTACTTTGGCGGGCGCAACATTGTTTTGTATAATAATATTGCAATAGGTATAACTATTGCAGAAAAACTACGCCAATAAAATGGCTACATTATTTATAAAATAATAGTGGTTGTTATTTTTCACTATTAATACATTATTTAAATATCTTTTATAAATTTAATTTTAAATAAGTATAAAAAATTAAAAGACCCTAAAAGGTACCAAAATGTCGCTTTTTTGCCATTTTATGCGCCGGAAACGGCGATTTTTGCGTTGATAGTTTTAGGATTAAATTGTCATAACTAGTCTATTAAAAAACATCTATTTACTAACCTAGTAGGTACCTACAATTTTTTTTTCTGCATACATACATACTTAGTACAGTTTCTCTTACTGTGTTTTTTTGTAGTAGTTTACGAGGTTTTACTTTTGAGAGTTTTTCGTTTATTTTGATAAGTATTAGGTTTTAGAATAAGAAAACTTAATGTGAACTTAAATATTGTATGTATACAACTGTCTGTCTACTTAGATAATATTTTCATAAGTGAAATTTAACATGGCAAAGCGAAATATTCGCCTGTTCCAATAATTACCTCATTTTTACTGATTGTAATGTTAGTAAAATAAAAAATTTTTTTTCAAGATCAACGTTTTATCTAAATAATGACTTATATAAATATATTTTTTTATATCATCTACAACGTGACAACTGAACTTGCCATCTTCAAAATATTATTTTTTACTAGAATAACGTGATAAGTTGTCTCTTTTTTTTTCAATCGCTATAATTTCATCAATTTAGACGCAAAGTTATGTCTTACTATAAATATTTAAATTCATTAATAGTTAATCTTTAAACGTTTCATACACAATTAGGTAATCCTAACCTTATTTTAAGAGTTATGGTCATTCAAAAGTTTAAAAGTCGATTTCTGTAAAACCACTGTTTTTGATATATCACAGTGTCGTCGCAAATGGACGATATAAATAACAGTTTTAATATTTATTTTATATTGGAGCAACATCCATCTCGTTGCCAGTTTTTAATAACGGCCATTCCGGAATGGAGTTTTTTTTTATGCACACATGCGATATGTTGTTGTAAAACCAATTGTTCAGAACAAACTGACTAATCTTTAAATGTAAGCATTTTCTGCAAGTTTATTTTGTATCGGAAACAACTATACATAATTACTTACATTAAATTATTTACAATTCTACTATTTGAGAATTTAACCCTTTTGTGTACGTATACCTCACAATAAATGTATGTCAAATTGAATTTGAATTTTGAAATTGCTTGGAGGTACAGTCCATGTACTTAACACTAGGCGTTAACAATCATAGCTTACACATACAATAAAATAATTACAGATTTGTTACACCGGTACACTAACCGGTGTACGACACTGCCATAGTACCATATAAAACCAGCTTTAGAGAAAATTTCACTTCTCAAGTACGCCCTTAACTTAAAACCTACTTATGTAGCATATAAACTTAAACAAACTAAGTTACAGAGAGTACAGAGTTTAGTAACACGATATAAAACATGTAAAAAGATAATTACGAAAAAAAATGTTCACCGGTAAAGGCACCATAACAACATACCTAAATTACGGAGGAAGAGCCTAGTGTTGCCATATTGTCGATGAACTTTATACTTTAAGTATGTTTTATCGTATTGTACTTTGTAGTTGACTACAAAAGTAAGTACAGCTTGGTGTGCTGTTGGCATCAAAATAAATAATCTCTGTTCATTTATCCAGTGCCGCGATGCACCTTAGTATTTAACGGTAAAATATTATCGTTATTTTATCTTTTTATCTTTTACAAAGAATAAACAACGACACCCTAAGAATGCAAGTATCACATTTGCAAGATTATAAATCGATATACCGTTACTATCGGTAGCAAAACTACATCCCTACGCAAGAACATTCGACGGGAGATAAAGGTCACAACTTTGTTTGTTACTTTAGGGCGTCATCTCACCGTCATGGCGATGTAGTTCGAAATTTTAAAAAAGCAGAGCAGCTGGTCCTTCTTAATTAGAATTTTTCGAATTATACAACGTAGAGCGAGTCCCCCTGCATATTTAACCTTTGACCTGCCGCAGGGAAACGGCAACATTAGCAGCCTCCCGGGGAAGTAAGAACCCACATATTTTTCATTTAAATAAAAATACTATTGTTGTAGCACAAATATACCATAGTTACTGTATCAATTTTGATTATTTAAATATGACACTTTTATTTGTCTATTGAACAAAATTTTAATACACATCATAGTTTTAAAAGCTTTTTAAGGCAACACAATTAAGTTGAGATATATCCACTGTGAAGATAAATACAATTATTTCTCTACACTAACCAATGAGAATACGAGTCACACTCTCAACCAAAGGTATGATTTAACATAACGAGAAATCAGCAATATTTTGATGATCCTACATTCAAAATGTACCAGTATATTGGTCTAAACTACCCGGCAGGCATTTACAGGTTAAGAAGGCACGACGTAAAATTGCTAATACTCGCCAAGACGTTATGGTGAGACGCTAAATGATTTTTTAACGTTCGGTGTTTCGTAAGCACGTCTTATTACATTCCCTGTCTCCATAAAAGATGAAAATTTAACCTTTATAGGTGACTTACTTTGTAGATTTAGAGCATATCAAAAACAGTGTAAAGTTACGATATAATTTTGTCAACAAACGGCCTTAAGTTAAAGTAAATGAAGTTTTTTAGAATGTTGTGATGTAAGTAGTTACTTACTGAGGTGTTCTCACTTTGGGCTCTTTACCTGAAACAAATGTATAAACATAAGTATTACACATACAACACAAGTCTTAATAAACCTTTTTAATTCCAAAAAAATTGGAACGATTTAAGTCTATGACACAAGAAACTCCTATGTTTTACAAACGATGTAGTAACGTTTTTATTAGTCTTAAGTCATACTTAAGTACACTTAGAAATAATATACTTTATCGCAAGACATGTAACATTTCATAAGAAAATTAACATTTCAAGTGGATTTAGCAGAGGACTCGTAATAAATAACAATATAAGTGAAATTTGGAGACAAGTTAAAAATGTCGAGTTTCAACGAGCACTTAGCTTTGCAGACTAATGTTATTATCTCAGAATGAATTCGCCTTTTCATAAAATGTTTCGTTTTATGCTTTAGGGTTAGGCATTTTTCTTGGACCCCCCTACAAGATTTGAGTTTATGCTTTTTAATTTCTAGCAATTGACCGTTTGATATGGTAGATTTATGAGAGGTATAAAGTTCCGACAGTTCCTCCCCTAAGGATCTCCACAAAGACCGGCGCAGGACCGGTCTTTGTGGAAATCCTTAGGGAGGCCTTTTTCCAGCAGTGGACGTCTTTCGGCTGAAACGAACGAACAAACGAACGAATTTATGTTTAACATTAGGAGGATCATGATGAGATTCACAGTTTTTGTTTTCCCGTTTTACCCATTGAACAAAAGTAACCACCAATTCCCCAAACAAGACCGGCTCTAGCGCTAATTTCCTAACCCAGTTTAACCATTTGATCGCACAAAGCGAATAGAGAAGAAAACTTCCTTTTTTCAACATATTCTCCACCAACAGGTGGCGCTGGCGTCATGCCAGTGTCGGCAAACGACTCCACTTATGGCGCGCGACTTACTGCTGGATTTTCGCTTAGCATAATATTGGGCTTTGCTGAACATCTATGAATTGAATTTCGCTAAATATTTTAGTAATTTTATCTCCTACTTAAGTAGTTGAGTAATATGTAGAATAGTGGGTAAGTTAATAGTTGAATCAAGTTTTACTAAGCAATAATTTATTTCATTAAACGCTATTATCAGTGTCGTAGTTTCTGACGAGAAATGAAACGCATCGAAGTTTGCTTAAAATGAAAGATAAAGTCCAAAATTTCAAATTCGTCTCATTTGAGACTAAAAAAGATTGAATTAAGACTATGCCTATCGCACTCATACAGGACTCAAATAAAACAAAAACTATAAAACGAATATTAATTTACCTACTAACGTAAGAGTAAAACGTTTTATTGCAAGTAAGATTTAATATTTGTGTCAACCCAACCCACTCTCAGATCAAACTATTGTTCAAAATAAAAGCGAAGCACATTTCCTAATAGCACTGCATCCGTCTCAAATGTCGAAATTATACGGAACCCCTATGAAATAATAGTCGTCAGGGGCCGAGTCAACCGGTTGAATTATTCAGTTCCCTCTGCACTGTTTTCTTAATAAAGGTGAAAAATGTTGGGCCACTTTAGGGTAAATGCACAACTTGCACGTTGCTGAGATTCAGTTGACTATTTTAGGGTTAAAATATTGTTTTGTCTTGTGAAATATTATTGTTACTTGTGTATTAATAGTACCTACTCGTATGTAAGAAAAAGTTGCGATTTTCAAGTGAATAGAATTGATACTACGATTAGAAGATAAAAGAGGACGATAAGACAATTTTACTTTCGTTTCAGCCAAATGACTTCCACTGCTGGACAAAGGGCTAAAGATTTCTATAACGATCGGTTCTGCAAGACCTTTACCAGTAGGCCTAGGATGCGCTCCGTTATAAGCGTTAATCGCGCCATTTTACAAGCTCATACATTTTGACATCTAAAATCGATAAGATTATATCACGGCGGATTAACCTTACCAGGGTTTAATCATTTATGCATTTTCATTGTAAAGTTTCAAATGTTTCACAGTTTCACACTGCTAAATTAGACTGTATTCTACTCGAATTTTATCGTATTGCTTCTAGTCTAAGTTACAGTCAGTGTTAACTGATATACGTGTATAAATCTAAATTCTCTGTCCACGACTCCGTATGCTATTGCATACAATATTATGTGGACAGCTCAATGCATATATGTACATCATGTACGCTGCTCTTGAGATTCTATTCACATATGAGGGCAGGTTAGACATAATGCTTAGGTAGAATTTATGACTTAGTTATTGCAAGTTTCTTCGAAAATACTGTTTTAGGGGTATCTTGCCTATCTTTTTGACATTTAAAACCACTAAATAGAAATACTCTACCAAGAGGAAGTTTAAATTGCCATTATGTGCGGAAAATTTAAGTAAAACTCACTATAGGTAAATTTTATAAAAAAGTACTAATTATCAACAATTTTGCAAGTGAATAATACAATAGTTAACTTAAATCGCAACGTATTTTAAAACTAAAAAAACCTCAGAGTAATCAATACGCACGATTACCCAGCTAAACCTTATCTCCGATCAGTTTACGACTTCCCAAATCCTTTAAGGTTCACTGTCACACCTTTTATCTTAAGTTTATTGATTTGTACCTCTGGCCTCGAAGACTAAATTTAGAAACTTCCCTTAACTTTTGTTTTGATACCCTATATTTTCTACAAAACTTTAAATTCGATATCTCCTTAGTTTTGTAGCCCTCACTGATTTTAAATTAGGTCTACTAACTCTAAAATTTGGGCCTTTTTAAGGCGAGAGTGAATAACACCCGTATTCACAAACATTACTATGAAGTCTCACAGTGTGTGTGGACGCACAGGGTGACACACGAACCAATCACAGAACTCTATTCAACGCTATGCGTTTGATTTGCTGCTTCACTTAAGCAAGCATCGTTTGTGAATACGGGTGTAAGCACTGTAAGTGGGGCAGACCACCCTAGACAGCATCCCACTTAACATCAGGTGCGATTGCGGTCAAATACCTGCCTTGTTCTGCATTAAAAAAATCCCATAGCATTTATATTGATACTTTTTTCTTCAAAACAGCCTTTTCTTATTCTACTTCCGTACTTGACCGCTTTTTCTAGTACATTCAACAGATACGTTCGTGTGGCCAAGTGGTAACAACAGGTAGGCTGGCGTGTAGCCAAGCTGCTACGACGCTACGCCGTAGCCGCAATCGTTAACTACTTAGGTGCTACGTTCTTTTACTCGTAGCCATTTGGAGACGGCGAGAACTTTGCGGTTTGGATAGCGTTCGTGATAGTTACAGTTTAATCTCTTTAGTACTATGACAAAAAGGAGTTCTTTTGTATTGAACATTTATAGTATATGTGTTCTTGGTTTTGTTTTTTTTTTATTAAATACTTTACCTCATTTTTCAGTTGGTGTTTCTTTCATTTACTTTGCAATTGCGAGTTGATAGAAGTAGCGATTTTGAGTCTTATGACTGCATAGGTATCTATAACACTGCACAACAGCATTTCTGATGATTGGGTTATGTTACATGATATTAGTCCAATTTTTAATGACGATTTCAAATCTGTGATTGAAATATCTGTATCAGCTCTGGTTAAAAAAATATGACACTTGGGTCTTTTTGTAAAAAAACACTCTTTTTTTAGAGATGATCCTATTTTATGAAGTTGTTAAGTTGAAAAAACTTTCTTTTATTTGACTTCCTTGCTGATGCTGAAGGCAGACAGCTCTTCTGAATGATTCAACAGCAGTCAGCCATCATGTGTGCATTCCAGTGGCCCTGATAGCGTCCCTCTATCGTACGAAGGCCCTGGTGGATTTGCTCGCCATGTTCTTCACTTAGATCCTTAAGAGTTGTGATAAAATTGTTCAGGTGATTGCGAAGAGAGTGTAATTCGATGTTTATATTACATCCAACCAAAAAAACATGTTTGTAAGTGACTCATACGTTGTTCGATGTGTAAGAATAGTAAGATTTTTTCGGATTTTCCAAAAAAAAAATTAAAATGCCAAAATAACTCATTCCATGTCTTTTCGGAAGACTTGAAGATCCTAAATCTCTAAAACGATCGTTTAAACCATCTTGGCTACATGGTTTTGAAAATTTCGGGTCACATTCAAAGTCTCTACCACACTGACAGTTTTCGCCTCAAAATCCTCATGTGAAGTATCAACATGAGGTTCAGGTGACTTCTTAGGGTTGAAAAGACGTCTACATGCCAAACGTATGCAAGGAATTACTATTTAGTTCAATATTTTTTGGTTAATACCATTTTTGTTCAAAAATAAAAATAACAGTCATCGCGATGGTTCAAGGGTTCCTTTCAGATCATAGCGGTTTCGTACCTTAATCTACACATATTCTTATTTGTTTATAAACGTAAAAACTCAACGCATCTTTTCCACGCCTTTTGCGGAATTCAAGGCTTATCTTTCATTTCCACTGGGTCCCCAAACAATTGTTTTTAAGCCAATTTTACGAACTTTGTCACATTTAAACGGATTATTTAAACATATCCTCTCCTCAAATGAAACAAAATTGATTTAGATAATTTACACAAACACTTCTTAATGCTACCATATTAAATTATACAAAGAAAACATAGCATTTTTTGAACTGTCGGCGAAATAAGACTGAAATTTAGCAATTTTTGAGTGAAAGCTATATCACGTAAACAAGAGCTGCTACGAAAAAATGGACGGCAGATTCAGAATCAGCGACGTCAAATTAGTAAACATCATGTTATGAAAGTCAATCATCAGCCAAAAGTTGCAATTTTGTTGTGCAGTGTAATCGATACATTTTATTTAAGAAACTGCTACAAGAACAAAAAGAAGTCAAACAATCGCACCAATTCAACAGTAAAATACTTTTTAATTCCCAAAGATGTAATAACTTTCATTACATCTTTTATTTCAAAATCGATACGTTGACGTCAATATTCATCTCGTGGAAACCATTTCGTAATCTGCAAACTTTTTGAACATACCTAAATAAGTAAAGAACTCAAACGGAGCGAGGCGATAGACTCACAAAGCGTCAAGCCGTGACCGACAAAAATGTATATTTACTGGATACGACATTATAATAATTATGACTCTATACATAATAAAATGACTCTATTTTTAAGTGTTAGTTATTTCTATTCACAAACGATGCTTGCTTAAGTGAAGCAGCAAATCGAACGCACAGCATTGAATAGAGCTCTGTAATTGGTTCGTGTGTCACCCTGTGCGTCCACACGCACTGCGACACATCATAGTAATGTTTGTGAATACGGACGTAACAACTTTCGCAACTTTCCGTGATCACATAGATTTTCGTTTCTTCCATTACCAATAGATGGCGTTCCTCACACATTAGTGTGCCTACCATGAGTTTACGTTAGGTGAGCTCGCTAGCGAATACGTCAAAAAATTCTATGAAGATTTTATTTCTTGAAAGTATCCACAAGGGGCGCTGCACAATATGTCATACATTTATATGTCATTTTTTTACACAGTCGCTAGGCACATAGATCGTGGTGGTGAGTTACGTAGACGCCGTTATGCCTTGAAAAACTGACATAATCTACCATAATGCTAATAAGCTATGGAAAAATAAGTTTAGGACTTAGGTAAGGTATTTGCTAAAATAATTAAGACTAAAAGATTTAATTAATGAGGAAACTCCGCTTAGCTTAATTTTTAAATAAAGATACCAAAAAGCAAACGAAGCAACCTAAATTCCTTACTTATAATTTTGTTCGTCAGACAGCAAGAATATTAAGACTTACCTGACCTTGTATTATAGACTAAACTAAGTAGGTACCTACCTTTTGTTAGAGGCCGGTAGATCTATTCTCATAAATAAAACACTGTATATCTAACTTTAACATGTTAAAGCCTCATTTTAAATACAATTTATCACTTAGCACCAAAAGCGCGCGGAGTCGTCCGCGCGCGTCCCTTTATTTTGACGTTTCTAGTGTGACATTGATATTACGTCAATGTCACTATGACAGCAGCTCATTGGCTTTAACTATACCGTTATTGTAACGTTTTAGATTTTTCACAATACAAAACAGTATAAACTCGTTACTGGATTTTCAATACTAAACAAACTCAAAACTAAAATGTCCGCCTGAACATCCTTCCCGTTACGCAATTAAGCGTGCACCGCAACACATCTGCATATCAATTTGAATCTAAACACGATTACAGTACCGTATCTAATCCAGTGTTTCTCTTCTCTGCTGTAACAAATCAAACCGTAAAATCTTTACCGTATATTCCGATAAAAGGACTCGAACTCCGCTTACAATTGTACAGTTGGCGGCACATCAGTCTACTAAATGACAAATTATTTTGATCTTTATTGGTAGGACACAAAATACAATGAGTTTACGTAAGGTCGCTAGCTAGAGCCTACGCAAAGTTAGGGCCCTCGCCTATGGCGACGACAGCATCGCTACTAACGCGCGTTAGTCGCATGTGCAACGCACTACAGAAGTGATGCCAACGCACTACTTGACAAATTGTACAGTACAGTATTTCTAGCTGCTTTCAAGAACTAAAATCTTCGTAGATTTTTGACGCACTCGCTAGCGAGCACACCTAACGTACCTACACTCATGATAAGCACACAGTTATCCAATCTAAACCATTTTGTCATTTTACAGGTTGATGATGTAATTTAATTATACTTACTTGTACTCTTTGTAGTAGTAGAGTACTTAATTAAATTGAGTTAAGAAGTCACTATCACGAAAAGAAGCTTCATGATATACATTTATACATAGTACATTTCTATTCCATGCTAATTGGATTTTATCAATTAATTTGGATACAATGATACAATAATGTAATCGAATAGCACAGATTTCTACGAGTATTGTGTCCGCGTACAGGTGTCGAAGTCTATATTCAATTAAATTAAGGTATTCAATTAAATTAATTTCAATTTCATTGTTACATCTAGGTTTGAACAGGTGATCCTTCGACTTTAAAAATGACAAAGAACAATACACACTTTTGTTACATTAGAATAAATTAATACCATTCACCGTCAAAGTCGTCATAGAATTAGATCAAAAACGAATGTGCGTATTGTATTGTATGAAATGTATTATGTTCTTGGGAAAACGAGCGAGAATCCCCGAGAATGTACGGCTTCTTAATAATTTATTCGATAAGAGACGCCTTGAGAAGTTAAGCTAATCCGTTACATAAGAAACGAATTAAGTAAATAATGTATTCTCAAATAATGAGCGAATGTACACGTACATTCTGCTCTGGATTGTGTTCATCGTGCGAGAATTCTGATATTTTTCTGACGAGCATCTGCAAATTATTACGAATAAAAAGTTAAACTCTCCTCCTAAATCAGTTGCCGTTTTTTCGATCCCCGATAGAAGAAATCATTTTGCGTATGAATTCTCTTTGATTAAACTGAGCTGCACCATCTTACTTTAACTTTAACAAACGTCAAAAATATGTCAAACTCATACAAAAAAACACCGGTCATTGTTATAGTTACGGTTAAAGTAAGTTGGTGCAACTCAACCTTAGTTTGAAATAATGAAGCAGTATGTTCAAATTGTGCGGAGTTAATCAATTATTTATCATTGTTATTTTTCTGAAACTTCATCCGAATCATAAAACTAAATAAATATTGAATTGCTTGAAAAGTTTTCTTATCAATCATTCTTTATTAATATATTATTGAATAAATAGTACAATGCAAAGTTCAAGAAATATTTTCTGTAGCAGAGTAAATAGAACTTTGCAAAGTAAATAGAAGAAAGAAAATCACGAACTCCGTCAAAGGTGGTTTGACTACAGAATTATTTATCGACAAACATCAAACTTTTGCATTGGCAATCATGATAAATTTACAACGTAAACATAAACTAATTTCCAATATTCAGACAGAGTGTCCATAATAAATTCGGGACGTCGGCAACTTAGACGAATGTCAAACGAACGAGGTCTTCTAATGCTTCTGTACAAACTTAACTCAAGATTAGGGCAAAGTGACTAGATGGCGTACTAAATATTAATTGATATTTTCCTTACCTTTACTGTTGCCTAAATAGCCCCTAAAGTTGTAAGCTGTCTTAGCAACTGTGACGTTTCTTCGAATTTCAGCCAGTCAGTTAATAATAAATAATAATAATAATAATAATTTGAGACGGTCAAACACCGGCGAGTAAGGCCACCACCCAAAAGCGTAGCGTACCTTGGCGGGGCCCCGTATAAATTTTTTTTTGGGGGCCCTTAGGAAGGGTAAAGATTTCTCAAAAAATAAAATAATGTTTGTGTTGCTTTACTCGGGAAAAAAGAAATTGATTTTTTTTACTTTTCTCATTTCTGAAATTTAAAAAAATTGGGAAGTTTTTGTTAATTTTTGGACCGTATAATTGATACGGCAGATACGGCGGTAGCTACGCCCCTGCCACCACTGGCAGATAAGTATGCCTTGACACGTCATAAAATGTCAATGTAATTTCTCCCGTGCCGCCCCCATACCTCAAGCGCTGACTAAGTCAATCAATACTCACTTAATTTTGAACTCCTCCTATGTTCTCCTGATTAATATCGTTGCGGGTCCAATGACAGTTTAACTTTCCCCCGGGACAAACTTGACCTTCATTGGTTGGGTTTTTGTGGCGGTCAAGCTGTAGATCCTGGCTACACAGGAGTTGCAGTGGTGGGAACGAGAGGTGGGAGTAGTCCCGTTATAAGTCAATCACTAGACCTATAGATCTATTTTGTAACAAAATGTATAGTCTGATTTAAGTATGTCAAAATTGGTTTTCAGGTCTAAGAAACCAATATTTTAAATTCTAGCAAAGGAATTATAAAGTTAAAGATGCATTAAACTCCAACCGTGGCAGGACTCCCTTTGTATCCCGACCATTCTTCTGGTCAGACCTAATTGCAGCCGCCCGATGCCTATCAGACATTCACCACACTGCCTGCGGGCTGGTGGTCACAATCTATCACTTTCTTCGACGGCGGACTCCGAACAAACGGCTTTATAAGAGCCTGAGGACAGCTCACTTGAAGCATTGAGGTCAGCTTCGTGATTCATGCCATAATTGTTTATTCAAGTAAATGAAAGGAAATAGAGGTATTGAGACTGTTTTCTCAAAATTCGTAGCACTGGGAATGCTCGTAGCAAAGTACTACGATGCTTTATCTGCGTGATGTGAGTTTATGTTAACGTGTGCATGTTTTTTCTTTATTTTTTGGGTTAAAATGCTCCTAGCATTTAATAAGTATTAACAATATTAATATACGAGTCTCTAAAAAAGTCAGAAAAAAGGTCTACTTTGTATAAACAGACGACGGCAAATTAAGTTGAATATTATAGCATTTATACTTCAATATCAGTGGTTCTTGTCGTGATGTTGAATCTTATATCATCATAAGAAGTGATGATTCCGAAACAAAAGTTTGTTGTACAGAAGTATGCCCAAATAAAGACTGTACAAACATAACGTTAGAGTAGAATACCTATAAACAAACAAGACTTACATAATACCAAAGATCTCACCGAAAACATTCGTCTAATTTCTTTAACCAAAGAATTGAGCCCGCCGAGGCTCAGGACACAAAGGGGACGGATAATAAAATTTGTAAACGGCGGAATGATACGCCCGCTTAACCCCTACTGCGATTCGAGGTGTAATGAGTGCAATTCGTCGCGTATCGCTGCCTCCGAAAAAGTGGAGGAATTGCAAATTAGGAGCTCTTAAGATAGATCGTAGGGATTTAACGTCGGGTTTTGTGAGATCTATCGGGATTGGGTTAGGTTAAATTGTATAAACTAAGGTTAAAGAGAGAGGGAAAAAGAAGTCGATATGCCCAAATTGATAGAACTAACAAAACAAAAATGTCTACCTGTTCTATGCGTGACATCGCGAGGATTCAATCTCATTTCCTCATGACGCGATATTACGGAAAAATAATAAAA
This sequence comes from Ostrinia furnacalis, assembly GCF_004193835.3. NCBI lineage: Eukaryota > Metazoa > Arthropoda > Insecta > Lepidoptera > Crambidae > Ostrinia > Ostrinia furnacalis. The sequence goes on along the minus strand of NW_021132101.1, from coordinate 104,398 downwards.
TAAAAGCGAAGCGAGGAAATTAGAAGGAAAAATATGACGTCACGTCACGATAATGGCGGGCGTCATGCCTGTCGCGCACTCGTCAAAAGATTTAACAAGGGCAAGTATTTTAAATTGATTCTGCCGTTTTTGCTACGGATCATTTCGGACCGGCTCGAGGCGCTATTGTACCGGTAATGATGTTACGGGACGGTCCGAATCGAATGAGCGCAATATTTAGTGTTGTTTGATTGTGGTTTAAACTAGTAAGTGATTTGTTTTACGTGACAAAACTCAAAGGCAAACTTTGACCGTAACTTTGAAGATAACCGGTGTTTTTTGAATGGAAATTGACAGATTTTTGACGTTTGTTAAAGTTAAAATAAGATGGTGTTACCCAGCCTAAATCTAACGACTACAGTTTTTAAATTGATTAAAACGTTTTACAATAAAAACAAATTATCTTTTAAGAACCGAAACCGAAATTGGAAACACAATCTTAATTCAAACAGTGACAGTTACTATAAAAATCCAAGCATTTTATTCAACTTAAAATCTTCTAGGATCCATAATATTCACGAGCCACATAAAAATACTGTGACCTCCCTTTTGTGCCCCAATAATGATAATAGTTAGTCAGTTACTGTCAAACTGGGAAAAAATAGCCCCAGTCGAGCACTCATCGTAAAATAAAATTTACCCGTGATCTCTACCTGGCTAGGCACGCCTACAAACAATGTAAGAGAAAATTCAATCTCGCAAAATAGAAAATATTTTACGGTCAATGAATATGAAAGTGTGGATACGGGGGAACGGTAACGTTGTCTTAACACTAAACTTCGGGTTATTTTTGGCATAAATTGAAGTTTCGAGCGGCAGAATTTTATGGGAATCATTATTTTTGAACCACTTCATATTTACTAACGTTTGTCAGTAGTTTTACCTGTGTAAAAAATATATTGCTATTTCTGTTCTAGCGGTTTTTCTGGGATATTATAACAAATTTTTAAACAAACCAAACGATTAGCTAATATAGAATACATCATGGCATAGATTCCTATATTTCGTTTATAACTTTAAATTGTACCCGTTTTGTAGGGTTGAGTTTCTCGGCTGACAAGCGGAGTGAAGGGCTCCAAATAACAACACCGCGTTGATGCAAAAATGGGGTACTTTTATTTCAAAGTACGGGGCAGATACAAAAATGAGGTGCGGGCGTCTCCCGTCCGTAGACCAATTCCCGCAAGGACGTTGGACACAGACGCGGGAGAATCGCTGGCAATTTGTAATTAGGCGTTCGGAAGTCCCAAGCTGTGATTCCCCTAAAGAACGTCACAGTCGGATGCAACCTTGGCTTATTACTTACGCCTCACAAAACTTACCATATTCAACATAAACGTCGGAAGGTCTTTAAGGGAAAAAAAATCTGGACACCGCGGTGTAGAAATCGGCGCTCAATGTGCTAGTGTCATCTAGCGGCGAGCGGCGCAAACACTTCCTAAACTGGATACATCTTGCAATAAACACGGTGATCCGCGGAGGCTTGGTAATGCAGGCGAACACCACGAGATGGCGCTAGTAGTAGTATTGATTGATAAATGTGATATTGTTACACCCGTAAAATTTTTATTTATTCTTGAAGAGATCCAGTTTAAGAAATCACCTCGTTACATTTCCAAACTTTATTAAACAACTATTTAAAAGAAAATTAGGCGATCCATTCTTATTTCTCACATAAAGCGCTCCCGTACAAAACCGTGCAAGTCTAGAAACCCTAATCCCGCGTCCGCAAAAACCAATCCATCTTCGAAATGTGTTTAATTAAAAAACCTGTGTTACGTCGCTGAATTCGAGTATTAGGTGCCATTGTTGTGGGGTTCTTTCAGGGAAAATTTTAAATCGATTCCCTGGTGCTTTCTTCGCTGGGAAACCAATCCCCTTGCACAATACGCCCGCGTACAATGGCCTGTTATAGTACCAAGATGACGGGAATCATGCCGCTTACCGCTACTCGTAGGGATTACGCTATTTACGTACTACGTACAGTCTGCATTGGAAATATATGAATTATTAGCTCTCTAAAGATAAAGTAAACAGAAGTCAAAAGTTTGACAAGTCTTGCGATTTTGCATCTGTGTGCTTACCATAAGTCCACGTTCGGTGTGCTCGCTAGAGACTGCGTAAAAAATGATAGAATGTACAGCGCTTTTTTTTGACACAAACACACCTAATGTAAACTCATGGTAAGCACAAATATCTACTAAAATTATCGCTAGACTGTTAGTTCCATGTGAAAATAAGTTTTTGGTTTTAATTATAAATATTAGTTACAATCCCGTTAACCTCTTGTAGTAAGCTAAGTGTGCTTGTGATATGAAGTTAGGTGAAGTCTATTTTTTAAATTAAACTTAAAGAAATATTATTATTTTTAAGCTCTTATTTTTCAGAGAGATAACAGGCAGCAAAATGTAAAGTAGGATGGTCATGTTAAGGTCATAAGGCTAAGACAGTCAAATCAAATCATTCAACAACTTTTTTGCACAATGTGTCGATGCGGACTGTACTCGTGTTTTGGTATATTTGGTTTGGACAAATGAATCGTCTTCATTCTCTTTTTTGGTATCGGAATTCGGTTTATGGGTCGGATTTGTCGTCCCTTTTACACTCCATGGATTTTAACCCGTGGTAAGTATGGCCAACCTTTACAGCGCGTTCTCACGAGCATTACGCTGCGTTGCGTCAACAAGCAGTATGATATATTTTTATATGAAAGTAGGTGATATTGGTTTAAGGATCAGTTAAGTGTCAGCGTTTTTTGTTTATTTTTGGACGAATTTCGTGCGTGTGTTCGCTATACCATGTTCTCACAATCAGAACATCATTATACAGTTCACGCGAATACAAACTACGCTCTACGCTCGCATGAGGTCTGGCAAAAGACTTACTACTTAACCTGAGTATATTACGGGCTTATAAAAACCATCTTACACAACTAAAACGCTTAATCTAAAATACTCTTTAGGCATCGATATTAAAAAGACAATGTCTTTAAAAAAATATATCGCAATACATTCTAACATGGCATTCGCAAAAACGCGCCGTCGCTCCCAAACAAAATGATCTTCAACGAGTGAAATTAAGCGCTTTCTTCCAACTTCACATTAATTTTCTTGTGCATTTTAACTGATTTGCTACGTTTCCAAGTAACATCTTTTACTAAGTAACACATTTTCGCTCTTCATGAAAAGAGTTAATAAATAAACACTCATACAAATGTTCTTTCCTCGTACCAAATTATAAATTCACGTGCGACTCAAGAATGAAGAAATTATTCGGGGCATACCTATGCATATTTTATGAACATAAGGGCGTATGATTCTGTGCTGTATTTTGTTGGCGTTGGTACATATTAAATCGCTTTACGTAATCCATTTCATACCTAAATCATCATCATCATCATCATTATTAACACCCACTTACAGTCCACTGCTGGACTATGAGCCTATGACGTTACATATATGACACTATAGTGGAGGAGGGTCATACCTAAATATTACAATAATATTCCATCATCATCATTTCAGCTACAGGACGTCCACAACTGAACATAGGCCTCCCTGATTTTCAGATTGGCCGGTTGTTAGCGGCCTGCATCCAGCAGCCCTGCAACTATTGAGGTTAAGGAAGACGGTGGGTCATCCGTCCACCTTTTTACCCGACTACGGCAAAGCCAAAGGAGGGTTATGATTTTGACAGGCTATGTATGTATGTATGTATGTATGTATGTTCATGTGTTCCCTCGTAACTTCTAAACTACTTATCAGAATTCGACAAATGACATATCATTAGAAGCGTCTTAATTGTCCACTGGTTATAGGCTATATGGGGTTTCACAAAATCTAATGTGGCGCTCTCTAGCGGACAAAACATACAGAGTNATCATGTGCCAAGTGTAAAAGGAGAAAATTATCCAATAGGAAGCGACAGATCCAGAATGTTCAATCAGATTTTTTGTTAATGTCAAATATTAAATAAATAGTAGGAGGCCTCGTCGTGCCGACAAAAGCAGCAGGGGACGTTAACCTAAAATAAAAAGTAAAAAAACTAAAACCCAACTACGACAAAAAACGACGCTGAAAAAGTATAAAACAAGATTTTCAGAATACTGAACTGAACAAAGTTGCTAATGTAGTTGCATAGTAATTTTCATGTTTGGAAAGGCGTAGTCACACGTTACATATACCTACCTACCGTAGCACTTTGACAACGTGTGACTACGCGTTTCCAAACATGAAAATTACTATGCAACTACATTAGCAAGTTTGTTCAGTTCAGTATTCTGAAAATCTTGTTTTATACTTTTTCAGCGTCGTTTTTTGTCGTAGTTGGGTTTTAGTTTTTTTACTTTTTATTTTAGGTTAACGTCCCCTGCTGCTTTTGTCGGCACGACGAGGCCTCCTACTATTTATTTAATATTTGACATTAACAAAAAATCTGATTGAACATTCTGGATCTGTCGCTTCCTATTGGATAATTTTCTCCTTTTACACTTGGCACATGATGATGTCATTTGTATAAAGTATAGAACTATTCTATGCTCGAAATATCTCTGCACATTCGTGCATACCATACCATAGATAGTTCTATAGTTGCTGCTTTCATCTGAATAGATGGATCCTTTGGGACCACACGCGGTCAATCAATCCGTTGCAACAGCTTTGAAACTGTGATTACTCAGACCTACAGACCTTTTGTGCGTATACATTTAATTAATCTACGCCTTGTATAGTTCATCGAGATATACTCGCAGGCTGCATTGAAATTGAAAGGTAATTCCTATCAGTGGATACTGTAGCGGCTTTGTGCATGTAGCAACTTCGTATTAGGCACAGATGTATTGGATTCGGGCAACGAAAACTAGATGCGGCAAGTGACTTCAAAGTTTTTTAGGAAGTTAAACTTAAGTTAGGCTGGGTTGCACCACCTAACTTTGACCGTAACTAAAACGTTTACCAGTGTTTTTTATGGAGTTTGACAGATTTTTGACGTTTGTAAAAGTTAAAATAAGATGGTGCAACCCAGCCTTAGTGTTTTTTACAATGTGTTTAGTTTTATAACAGGCAAAAAAAAATTGTGAACTTTATTGAATATTTGTATTCCAATAAAACAAATCATTGATTTACTCGTGATAGGTCATCATCATCATCTATTATTCGGTTTGCACTCAGAAGCAGCAGTTTTTGTCGAGTTTTTTTTTAAGGGTTAAGACAAGCTGATATTTTTTAGCGCTGGAGTGGGTTTACTAGAACACTCCAGCGGCCAGCGAGGCTCGAACTAGCTTTCCTCGAATCTAGATTCGGCAATCCGACACCGACACCGTTGGAGTATTGTCGCCTCGAGAGTTCTAGCCCAATATAATTTCATTCATAAAATGAACACGGAAATTGTTTTTATGGCATATAAAAACTGTCTTATTACTCTGGAGCATTATGACGCATCTAGTCAGTTATCATATCCTCGGCAATGTGTATCTGATATCCTTTGTAGATGCTTGATTATGTCGTTTGATACAGATTGTATTCAGGATGCAATAGTAATTATCCTGTCGACATCTGAACCTTGCTTGTTAACATGATTGCCCGGGGTAATTATTATAATTAAACTCGATACATTGCTGTTATTATTTTTCGAGTATTGCTTCGTGTTTACCTTAATTTATAGTTTAAAATTATTAATTAATCAACTCATATTGGCTGATTGAACACAAATTGCGATATCAAAATTGTTCGACGTAAATTATTTGTGTAATGTGAATCATAGAAAAATGCTTGTGGTAAAAATATATTTGTGTTGATGAAAGGCTTTCGAAAAAGACATAATGTAACTTGTAAGCCTGTTATCTAATAAAGGATACTTATCGGAATCTATTGTTGAAACCTAAGGCTCACAACACTGAAACGCATTCAAAACTCTAGTCACCGCAGACTTGATGGACTGATGATTTTAACAGAATAAATAGCTGGCAGCTGATGAAATAAATGGAAGAACGTTCTTTGTAAAATAGATTTGATACGATATTTTCCGTTCCTCATTATAACGCTACACTGCCTAAACTAACAGCCGTCCGAAGATCTCCATCTGGCATGCCACAGACATGACACATTATGACGTCACCGAAGATCATCCTCATAGTGGGAATCGTCCACGTGATCATCGCCAACACAACAGCATTGTGTGACGATTGATTCTGTTCTGTTCTATAGGGATGTCGAAAGTGGAATAATATCGATATCGAGTACATTGCAAAAAGCTTGCAACTCTTTATCGTCTACCTGGTGCCAGCAATGTAACCACTTATTACATAATAGGTAAATCAATATGGGCCTTCTTTTTGTTCTCGTTTAACTTTACATCAACATTTCTGGAATTGTAAGTTATAAGTACTGTGCTATAAAATTTCGCTCTTAGTTATTGTGTTCTCATCGCTTTCTCTACAAAGGTGTAGCTTTCAGCTAGGTATGCATCATCATTCGTAGTTATTAACTGGATTACAAAGATATTATAATAAACTTATGTATCAGTGCGTGTTAGCATTTAATTAACACATTCCTTCATGTGCACTTTGAAATCCAGACAGCGCCGTTGTTAACCTCTTAAATAATTTCGATGCATTTCAAGTAATATAATATCGTTAAAAATAATTTCGACACGCCTACCGTTCACATCGCTAATGGCTCGTCGTGTACAATTACATACAGTCATGTTAACCCGATTAATATCTCTTATTGTACGTAATAGGATTTCATATGGCTATTGTCTGTGTTGATAATGCTAAGCGGGTCCCGGCGGATTTGTGAATTAATTAAATATGCCATACACATCGATATTGGGTATCGATTAACGTAACAACCATTTATCTACTTGTAAAATAATGTTAACACGCTCGTGTTTCTTGTGAATGATTTTGCTTCAGTTAAAAGGAGAGATAATACGACCGGCATTTTTAATGTGTGTAAGTTGTTTAAATAAAGGTGTCATGAGATTTTCAAGCAAGACCATAAATCTATATACTATTGCATTGCAAATATGACTGAAATGCTGTTGTATATTAAATATCCAATAATATTAATCTAACTAAAACACTAACATCCTAAAAGTTTTTTGACTAACTTTTTTCTTGTATAAAAAGGTATGAAAAAGTTTCAAACTACACATTGTGTCCGGCCGTGTGTCCGGCGTTTGAAAAATAATCGATGTTTTTTATATTTTTTAAATGAGCTACTTTTACTATTGTCTCAGTTCTTTCAACTACCCTACCTAATAAAGCTGTACACGAACTAAGTTACAGAATATCAGTATACACAGCACAAACCTCGACGTCTGGGCAGCGCCGCTAATTACCTAGCTAAATGCTGGGCTTAACTCGCGAAATTCCAAACTAAACTCTACATTTAACTATGTGTAAATGCGCACCTAATTACTTAGGTCTGTATTGCTAATTATTGAATAATACATAATTATGTTCTTGTGATATAACAACAAGCTTAACGTCATGTCATGTTATTGATTTTATATTTTTTGCGTTTTTAATGAGAAATTGATTTTCATACCCGACGTCGTTAGTTATTAAATATAATTTATAGAAAGAAGAATATGTACTTACTTGAGAATTTTAGAAAAAATATCTTCGGAATTGCTACCGTCACCTTTTTATTTACGAGCCTCCGATATTTTGGCACTGAAGATCTATCGGAGCCTTGTAATTAAAAAGGTACATGGTAGCAATCCCGTAGATAACTAATAATAAGATAAATATATAAAAAAATATAGAACGTAAACTAAGCTCATCCGTAGTTAGTTTTCCTACGAAAGGAGCTTTTCTTATCGGTTTCAATACTATTCGATCAGAAAGGTGTCACAGTATTAAATTTAATATACCCTGTATTTATATGGGTTGTAGGTATCATATTAACATAGACGTACAGTTTCCGAGACAGTACTAAGTGCCATAATTCAGGAGCCAAACTTCCGAATCCAATATATTACGGCGCGTCAACGTAACGCGCAATCACGCTCTCTCGGAGATTCGATTAGGGGTAATGAACCAACAAATCCTGTCTGTAACGATCGAGTCCATAACTCATTCTATTTGGCGACTTAAAACCGCCAGAGGCTTGGCGTCATTTTTTCCATTAGCGCGACGGCCGCGACGCCGCGAATAAATCGGCGACCTGTTGCGAGATACACTGTGTCACCGATCGGAATGCCATAGGGATGAGACAAAGAAGCACGCGACAATGGGCAGGCAATGTAATAAAAGCAAGGCCTAGTGAACCCCCTAATACACTATAAGAAGGTATACACTGATAGCGAAACATCAAGCTGAAACAAATACTCTGGCTTGTAGTTAGTAGGTTTTGAAATAAAAATGTAGCTGAATGCGCTGTCAACTGTAAGTGTAATAATAATGTACTTTGTGTACAGAGCTCTATAAAAATAGAGCCAATAGATAAATATTATGTAGTCTGTAGACAATTCACTACGAGAGGGTACGATTACATAGGTATTATTGTATTGTAAAACATTCAATAAGTAGAATCAAGTTTATACTTAAGATTCTATTTTTGCAGATTTATTTTAATGTAACCTACATAAAAGAAAATGGAAAAAATAATGATAAATAATACCTACGTTATGCTCTTTCAAATTTTAATTGCACAAAACATGTCTAGATCTATCACGCAACGCAAAAGTGGCTCTACAATTAGTAAATGTGCTCTTACAATTACAAGTATTTTTTTCAATTTGATACTCATTAAAATTAAAATAAATACTCACTTATCATTTTTTCACTGATCAAGTTCTAGAAAAATCGCACATGTATAACGCATCGCTGTGGCGCCAGATACAGTCTATAACTGACGCGTGCGAGTTATCGGAGGCCATGCAAATTGTTCTTTATCTTCTTTTCCCGCCACAACACACTGGCAGAAAAACTCAGAAGCTTTTATTGGCTTTGGCATATTTGTTTGTTCTCCTCCATAAACTAAACAACTTAGGTAAGTACATTTTTTATGTAGGCACATAGCTCGTAGAGCAGATCGTTGGGGCAGAAAAATTCTCGAGTGGTGACCACGGGCTGGAAGACGCAGTGAGGACAGGCTTCCTACTAGGTGTACTAAAGATCTAGTGAAGGTCGCGGGAAGTACCTGGATGCGGGCAGCGTAGGACCGGTCGTTTTGGGAATCCTTGGGTGAGGCCTTTGTCCAGCAGTGGACGTCATTTGGCTAAAAGTAACAAACGAACGATTGTTTCTTTACGATCATCCCGGCACCGACGATTTGGTGTCGGCGGCTTTATTTCAATAGAATCACGTTCTATAGACTTAACGTATGAGTAAACTTTCTATGACTTTGACCCTTGATAACTAGGTACTTTATTTATTTACTAGCTTTTGCCCGCGGCTTCACCCAAGTGAACTTTAGTTTGTCACAGATCGTCATAAATTATAGCCATTATGTTATTCTGCGTTATAAAAAACTAGCTGTGCCCGCGACTTCGTCCGCGTGGACTAATGACTTTGGGTAGGCACTTTTAATAATTTAGTCTAATTATTTTACAAAGGCCTATGTTCAGCAGTGGACGTCCTATGGCTGAAATGATGATGATGATGATGATGATTTTACAAATAGCTTTTGCCCGCGACTTCGTCCGTGTAGAAGTCGAAAAAGTTCTCATAGGATTTTTAAATGGTTTTTAACGTTATTATCTAAATGTTTGAATACTATTTGATCGTTTAAACACAGTGAATGATTCAATTACATCAAATTTTAATGATACTTTTCACGGCTTCGCTCTCATGAATGTTAACGACCGTCAAAAGCACGTCGATAGATGGCGTTTTTAAGGATATTTCTCACCTCTTAACTATTTATTGAAATTTAGTTTGTCACATATCGTCATAAATTGTAGCCTATATAGGGTAATTGCGCCGGTTTTCCGTCCAGCTCCTGTTTTCGTCCATTTGACCGACTTGCCACAAACAAATACGGAAAATTAGAATACAAACCTAACTTTCCGTGCAAGTTTGGACTTGTTACAATCTATAATATCTAAGTAACAGTTCTGTCTGCATGAAAATGTAATTTGACAAGTAATAACTCCAAAAAAATCTACGAAAGTTGCTGCTGCACACAAGTGAATGGAAAACGTCGTCAAGTTAGAAAAAAAACGTGCCGGTAGGGAACTTTCATGATATGTTTGATTACTGTTTTAGCTACTTAACGTAATGTTTTTGGCACGTATGTCTAATTATTAGCATAATAAACACTATTTTAAGAGTTTATTAAAGTTTTTGTATAGAAATCTTAGATAATTAAGTGGACTAATACTAGCATAACAATTTTGCAAGATTTTGTTTCACGGCTTCGCTCTCATGAATGTTTACGACCGTCAAAAGCACGTCGATAGATGGCGTTTTTAAGGATATTTCTCACCTCTTAACTATTTATTGAAATTTAGTTTGTCACATATCGTCATAAATTGTAGCCTATATATTAGCCTGGGTTATAAATAATAATACTGTAAAGTTTCAACAAAATCCGTTTATTAGTTTTTGCGTGAAAGAGGAACAAACATCCAGACATCCAGACAAAAAGGTTACAGTGAGCCAACCATAAAAGATAGACATATGCTGTAGCGGACTTTTTTGTAGAACTTTTAAAGGGGAAAATCCTATCATACATAATTTATGCGAAACTTTAACCGTTTACGCAGCGTCAGCTCTCAAAAGGAAAAAAATCACTGATTTGAAACATTCTTCATTGGTGCTCCGCTCCTAGTGGTCTTAGCGTGATGATATATAGCCTAAAGCCTTCAGGGATTAACGGACTATCCAACACAAAAAGAATTTTTCAAATTGGTCCAGTAGTTCCTGAGATTAGCGCGTTCAACCAAATAAACAAACTGTGATTAATAAATTGCGCCACTACAAACCGTACCAACAGATGGCGCTGTTACGATCTTACTATGGCAAACTCCACCGCGCATACAATCCTGCATCGCGGTGACGAAGTTTTTTACCCTGCCCAGTATATATAGACAAACCAAGATTGTGTAAATTAAATGCTTTAACTCCTTATGGTGGTTGAGCGTCATGTTCCACAACTTCAGCTTTATAATATTAGTATAGAAGTATAGAAGTATAGATAGTATAGATATAGATTAGTATAGATAATACTGTAAAGTTTCATCAAAATCCGTTCAGTACTTTTTGCGTGAAAGAGTAACAAACATCCATCCAGACATCTAGACATACAAACTTTCGCATTTATAATATTAGTAGGATACTGAAAATAGACAATAACAATAATCTACTAGTAAATAAATGATTTGATTTGAATCTAACAGACTACATTACTTTATACATTCATATTAATACAAAAACTTCCAATAAAAAAGGCGACGGAAAATTTTTCATATCCAACCTTGTCAACTTCCCCGAAATTTTTTTCCGTACTTATTTATTTTGCATTAACAAAGGGAGGACGGGAGGGCAACCATTGATCTGGTATTACAGTACCTCTGACCGGGGGAGGTGGGTCGAAAACATCGAATAATACTTATTACAGCGTTATCGATACCCACACAATGGATTGCCTGGCTGTCTGTCACACCGAAGCGAATTGCGTGACTGTGGAAAATTTCGATTTTACAATAATGATGATCGTTGCGTATTGCAAGTAACAGACGGACATACTCGTATTTCATGTATAGCTGAAAAAAATCTTCTTGATATTAAAAAAAATAGAGGTGTAAATATCATTTTTCCACTAAGCAAGGCGATTTTTATTTTAATGACCCATCATTTTAATGGTTTCAGTAATGACTGGTAGCATCCTAAATTAATATTTTAAATAAGAAATTGAAACAAAATTTGAGCTTAATTAGATTTAAATCCAATAACATAAACAAGCATTAACGAGCATTTATTCCATCCTAGTCATATTGAACCTTTAATAAGCTATATATCATTTAAGTAAAATATATCAACTTTCTAATAAAATAAAGAATCCGGACATCTAGTAGTCTTGAATAAATACACTTTTGAATGAATGCTACAGTTTTCTGCTCGTTAAATCGCGAGCTCGTCATGGTCTCAATATCGGATTCACTTTATCCGATCCAATTAGACCAGTCAGTGCAAATCAGTACATCCGCGCATCGCGTCCTCTAGCTGTATAAGGCCCCTCGCCCACGGCGTCTTTTTTAGCAATGCAGTAGCGATTCTGTCGCGCGTTCGCATCGATATGTCAACGTGATATTGTGAACTCTGTCAGTTTATAATATAACGCGTTAGATTGTAAACTAACAGTGGGTTAGGTTAGGTTAGATTGTAATTTTTTAACTAAGTCAAATTATAATCTGACGGAATTCACAATTTTACGGTGACAGATACAATTCGGTCGCTAGCCCTCGCCCACATAAACGCGCTTCTGTCGCGGTGAAAACGCGATTCAGTAACCCTCCCTCCGTTCTCTCCCCGATATGTCGTCCGACACGGTCGCGCGTTTGCATCGATACAGTCGCGCTGCTGTAGCGCGTTAGTAGCGCGTTGGCATCGCTTCTGTAGTGCGTTGCAAATGCGACTAACGCGCGTTAGTAGCGATGCTGTTGCTCGATTACGAAACGCGCGACAAAAAGTCGCCGTAGGTGAGGGCCCTAAGAGGCTACATAGTAGTTACCATAGCTGCTGCATAAGTCGTTAACAAGCTGTATTACACGCCTCACTTGGTGCTAATTTTATAAAGTATTCATTGCATGAAAAAGCTGTGCCCATTATTAGACTTGAGCGCGATAGCGAACTTTTTAACTTGGAAAGAAATACCGATTGGATTGCGATGTTATTTGTAAGGAATCTGAACTAGAGAAATAAAACTTGTGATATGCATCTTATCTTGTTAAAGAAATGGAAGAAGGATTTAAGTGATGTGTAAAATAGGTACTATTTTTAAGTTATGAAATGAACTAATACAATTACAAAGAATGGTTATTTTGTTTGCCCTTATTAAGTCTAGTTTGAAGTAATTTTTTGTTCATTTCACATTTCAAATCACACTGGGTTCCTCACACGAAAATTATGTTTAGACACATTTGTCATACGTGTTTTGGTATTCAAATTACAAACAATAATAATTTTGCGCGCAAAACAAACAACTGTTAATGGAGGTGTAAATAAATCATACCCTTTAAGTTAGAATACTAAGCCGAAATGGCTCCCTAATGAATTCTGATAAAACTACTTTATTATGCAATCTGGATTAATGAAAACTAGTAGCTTAAATATTTATTACCATTATTGCGTCCCTTTTGCGGGTACTTGTCAATAAAGGAATGACCGGCATTGACATCTGAAGTGACTTCCAGCTCAATTTCGTTGGCGTTATGAATATTGTATTTCGAGGGGGACGGAAAGTTAAAATTTTATAACTAGTAGAATGGCTGCATTAATCCAAATTGAAAAGTCACAGTAGAGTTTTTTAGAATTAACTTTGTGAAAAAACGACAATACTTGTAGTTTAATTAATGATAGCCAGTTCCTCTTTGGTTGAGGATTCCGGGTGAAGCTCGCTTCCACATGCGGCCTGATCATCATTTTCTATCAGGTGAGATGGAGTCCAGTTGTTTTTTTTTCCAAAATATCTACATAAAAATATTCAAAGTAATAATTGAAAAATCAGGACAGTTTATCCAATGTAATCTCGCTTCTCAATAACTTGCATATTCCCAAAGCCCTTAATTACGAATACCTAAAAATGTTGCAAAGCAAAGCCTTAATTACGGGACTACCCACAAATATTTCGTATAAATCCCTGTTTAGACTCAAGCCATAAGAGACACAAGTAGAGTAGGCCCATCCATTCACATTCTAATGTATCTAAAACAAGAATATGAACAGTAAAAATAACGTGATAATTGTACATAATTTTGTGCATCGATTTATAAATGCACATTACAGGCACAACACAAAAGCGGCTTTATTAATTCATTGGTGTATCTTCCGTGCCAAGATACTCGTAGGTACCAAACTAATTAGCCAACAAAATAAATAATTAACATTGAGCCTTCTTATGAGGCCCATAGTAAGCGACCACGTCTCAGATCCGTATACCATCGACATAGCACGCAGAATTGCTAAAATCAAGAGGCAGTGGGCGGGGCACATAGCTCGTAGAGACGATGGCCGTTGGGGCAGGAAAGTTCTCGAGTGGCGACCACGGGCTGGAAGACGCAGCGTGGGCAGGTCTCCTACTAGGTGGACCGACGATCTGGTAAAGGTCGCGGGAAGAGCCTGGATGCGGGCAGCGCAGGACCGTTCATTGTGGAAAACCTTGGGGGAGGCCTTTGTCCAGCAGTGGACGTCATTTGGCTGAAACGAACGAACGAACGAAGGATTGGAAAATGAAATGAAATGATGAGGACATTGAAAAGAAAATTACATATTTCCAAGAGCTAACTTTTTTTTTTTTTTTTTTTTTTTTTAAACTTAACTTTGTCTAAAAGGTATAAACTATTTGCAGTTAACTCTACGTTTGTTATTTTAATCTACTTCCAGTTTTGTTAATAGCATCTAGACTTATCTTAATATCACTTTTTATGAGCAATAACTGAATAATTTTCTCGCCTGGCCAGTATGGAGAGTGTAGCCCAAATCATCCATTAATTGCTTCTGGTTAATTAGAGAGAGTCGTGCTCCTGAAATGGAGACCAAATGACTTAATAAATAAACATAACTGACTGACCTGAATAGTGAATAATATAGAGCAGGGTTTCCCAAACTATGGGCGAACATTGAGTGGGCCCTGCCTGTAGAATGACATACCACCCTATAGATCCGAGTCCTATGTTTAGGCATATTGGTAACGGTTAAATTTTAATTTCCTATAGGTGGGTCCCGAGTTTGAGAACTTGTATTCGATGAGTCATAGCCCAAACAACTTTGAACTTGGGAACCACTGATATAAAGACAAAAATTAAAAAAAAACACAACTTGCTGATCCCACTTCCACTGCGGCTCGATGTTCAAAAGTCGTAAACAAGCCCAGAGCCCATCTAAGATATTAGCAATCCTTTTCAACTTACATTTGCGTAACAAATGAATATTCTGCGGGAGCAGGTGCACACTTTATGAGGCAGTCAGCAGACGTAAATCAAAGTAGTACGCAACAAGCCCAATCCCAGTTTCTTGGGCACTTGTAATACCGGCCAGAAGTGATGTGACACGCTGAAGTTGGGCCGTAACTCAAATGCTGCATTTTAAATTTGTCTTTGATAAATGGTTCTATGATTAGACTAACTTGTACCTATCTTATGCCTTAGTTTTATTATTGCGTCGCCCGCGTGGATATTATTATTTCGGATGTGACACACTGAAGTTGGGCCGTAACTCAAATATACGATTTGACAGATTGAGTTTGACAGATTTTTGACGTTTTTCAAAGGTAAAGTAAGATGGTGCAACCCAGCCTAAGCCTTAGCTGCACTTTACTTTAACATTAACAAACGTCAAAAATCTGTCAAACTCCATACAAAAAACACCAGTTGTTGTTATAGTTACGGTTAAATTTAGGTGATTAAACTCAGCCTAACATTACTTATAAATACGCTACTGATACAAATAAATATCCCAAAAATAACTAAAGTCGCAATACTAATTATACAGGTAGGTACGTATTCTAAACTTCATATTTCTACATACGACAGGCGTACTTATAACCTGCTACCAATACCCCAATAAAACCTAAAGTGGCAATAGGTACCCATATACCGCCTATATTCTTATAAATACGACACGCGTATGCATAAAGCGTGTGTAATCTTGGCGCGTCACGTCTGCGTAAACTGATCTCAGGCAGGTAGCAGGACTAACCACTAAAAGAACACGTTACTTGCCGGGACACATCAAGACAGGTAGGGACGGGGGCGTTTTGGTCGATACTTAGGTTATTTGCTTTTTGGCTACAAGATCGCAATGTTTCGAAAACGAAAAAAAATTCATGAGTTTAAAAAATATTGATAAACAATCGTTATTCGATTACAAGTAAATGCTTTAGTTTATCTCACGAAAGATGAAATATGTTACAGTGTTCACAAACCAAACCTCGTACATTTTACCTGTATTGTATTGTTATAACCATTCGTAGAACGGAAACCTCTAGTCTATACCTACTCACCTTTAAGAAAACAGTTGAAAATACTTATTTTTTTTAAGGGCCACTTTATTCAAAGTGCCATTATTTATCCATTTGATGAGCTAGTCCTAAGATACTGTACTGACCATTTCATTCGTTGAGAATCAGGTGGCAGAAAGAAATATACATTTTACATCATATTTTAATGAATTATTTTCGAACCTAGTTGAAACTAGAATTTCCTTTCATACTTTTATTACAAACTAAACTCAAAGTAGGTACAAAGTTCTAAAAAATAAATGCTGGCCGTCATAAAACTACCCCCTTGCCACTTAAAAAACTATTACCGAACAAAAGAAAGTCGCCGAAAACATTTCGCACATGTCGAGACTCGAGACGTCCGCGTCACTAGAGGGCGGGGCGGGCAACGGGCGGGCGATTAGCCGCGGTGTTTCCCTGGCCGCCTTGGAAATAGAAAATAAAGACGGCACGACATGAGCGCTTACATTTACACGTACTAGCGCTAGTGCGCTCGAACGCGGTCGCCGAATGCCGCGTTCACTTGTTTCTTTTTTACGATTGTTTTTTGTTTTCGGCCAGGTTGAATATTTTTTTCTAATTTGAAAATGGAACTCTTTTAAAATTTTCGCTTTTATTACACGTTTATTTGTTGCAATTCACGAAGGCGAGTGAGCTTTACACGTGTGGTGGCTCGCTACTGTTCGTTTTTCAAAAGTTTTTATAAACATTACACTATCGTTATGTGCAAGTAAAGCACACTTGCATTCGTGAATTGCAAGAACTTGTCAATCATTCTTCTCCCGTTGGAACTGTGAGATGAATAATGTCATATTTAATAAGTTAAAGAGGTCCGGACCAAAATGTCTAATTATAATAATGTTGTGAAACGGATAAATAACGTTGGTCCTGGCATATAATTACAATAAGCCCATTGAAACTCTACGTAATTAGGGTAGGCGGCTCATACAAACCAAAAATAGATATGAGAAATCGTAAGACTACTCTCAAGTTCCATTATAACAGGCGTATGACGTACATGACTTATTTTTATTGTTGTAGATATTTTTAGCAGTGAATAGTCGCTTACACTTAACTCAGAAAAATGTTTAGATCAAACAAAAGAGACGAGGGTAAGTTAAAAATAAAATTACTCTTTTATATTATTCATATTATGTAATGAACTCACGAAACTGAAAACTTCTAAAGAAGTAACTAGAGACTAGAAAAATACCCAGTCGAGGAAACTCGTCCGCTTTTAATAACTAGAACAATCCGGTCGAGACAACTCACCCGTAGCCCAAAATATTTTTTTAAAATAAATAAATAAATTTTATAAATAATATAAATTATATTTTGTGCCCGTAGCTACGGGGCTATTCCCACCTCTCTTTCCTACGCCGCTGCAACTCCTGTGTAGCCAGGAACTACAGCTTGACCGCCAACAAAAACCCAATCAGAGAAGGTCAAGTTTGTCCCGGGGAAAGTTAAACTGTCATTGAACCCGCAACGGAATGTTTTTTTATCCCCAACGAGGAAAATCTTGGTCTGTATCTCACCTGATGGTAACTTGTGATAATCAGGCCGAAGGTGGAAGCGAGCTTTACCCGGAATCCACAACCACGGAGGAACTGGCTCTCTTACCTTTAACTGACGGAACACAACAATGCTTTTAACATTGTTGTTATGGCGACAGACTTAGGTAAGATGGTGGTAGCGAGCCAGGTGGACTTAGAACAAGCCCTACTACCAACCAAACCGAACAGAAAAACCTGCCCCCACTGGGAATCGAACCCGGGACCTCTGCGTCTGAAGCAGGTGGTTTTACCACTAGACCACAGAGGCGGTTAAATTAAACAGAACTCGCCCGTCCTGTAGCTAAAATAACTCGGTCGAGCCAACTCGCCCGTTCGAACGCACTAGTGCTGTCTACAGACGATACAAGTTAAACGGGCGGTCTTCCCGTACGTGACCGCTTTACGTATTTATGCAGATGTCCCCCTACCCCCCAGAAGAATTCCGGTGGCGTCGCACAGTAACGGACACACTTATTATTGGAACAACAGGAATCCGGCTAAGCCAAGATTCGGAACATTAGGCGTAAGATTAACAGAGATTACGGTGATAAAGATCGCCGTTTTCGTCTTCGTGTCCAGGTGAGCTTATTACTCGTGCATTAGTTTCTTAGTTATTTATTTTTTTCGAAAAACAAAATTTATGTTATGAGCCTTTTTTGTAACTGTCAAGTTTAGTTATTTTTAAAACAAGCGAATATTGATATACACTGGTAGAGTTTTATAACACTGATTTCATGAATAGCCTTTTTTGTAACTGTCAAGTTTAGTTATTTTTAAAACAAACGAAGATCGATATATTATTATACTGGTAGAGTTTTAAAACAGTATCATGAATATTGATACCCAGTAACACCTTTTTTTTAGATTTTCCTCACAATTACCTAGTTTTTTTGTAATTCTTATAAATAAATGCCTGTTTTAAATATTTATGTTGTTTGGTTCGATTTAAACCCGCCGAAAATAATATACAGTTTTCGTTACACTTGATTCAGTCCTAAAGCTTTTATGATTATGTTGGCTGCATAAACGTTGGGTAAGTTAAATCTTCAGTTTCCTGGAATACGTGTGCAATACTCAAATACTCATACAATACCTTTCGTGGAAAATACAGTTAATACAGGACCCAGAGCAATTATAGGTACGTTCAGGTTTCTGCTAGTCTTGTTCTGTGAAACTTGCAAACGGAGATGCAAATATTAAATTCAAACTATAATAGTAGTAGGTAGTAGGTATATCATCACTGCCCGTTCTGGTTTCATTTGGGGTTTTTTTTATCCACAACGAGGAAGCTCTTAGCCTGTATCTCACCTGATGGTAAGTGGCGATCAGGCCGAAGGTGGAAGCGAGCTTCACCCGGAATCCTCAACCACGGACGAACTGGCTATCTTACCTCTAACTGCCGGAACACAGCAATGCTTTTAACATTGTTGTTATGGGTTAAACAATTATCCAGCTTACGTAGTCTGTTAATGAAATTGTATATTGAATGTACGACTACAACCAAACAATCAAAATTTAACAGATTGGCGATTTAAAGGTAGCGGATAAGCCAAGCTAAAGAAAAAATAGACGCCTCGCCAGCCATAGAGCTGTATAATTTATGTCTCCCGCACGGCCAGCCCTCAGCACTCAACCATAATGTTCAAAGAGAAAAATCATAGTTTATGACTCACAATCTTCCCGCGAAAGCTTCTTAGACGGCCCGAGTGGAGCGTCCCATTAATATTACTTACACTACAAATAAATTTCGTTTCATAATATTGAATAAACGGAGAATTTTCCAGTTTAATAAGGCTCGGTTATTGCTGGTGTACAGCTTTCGGTTTTATTACGTCATTTTTAAGGAATGCAAATGGTGTTACGGCTCTATAGTAGTTGTGAATCATGCTTTAGTTAAATAGTTGACGAACTCAACCAAATAAATAGGAATCGAAGCTAATTTGAAGCTAATTAACTAGTAATTTACTTGATAATGCCCAAAATTCTAGTTCAAAGATTGGTAATAGTTTGCTATGAATGTCGTATGAAATTAGGAATTTCAGCTTACTAACTCCGAGGTACTATCGGAACATAATAATTTAGTGTTTTACTTAAATTCAATGTGAAACTGGAATAAGTTGTTACCGAGAAAGCATTGTTACAAATGTCGAATTTTGTTGCTGCTCCTATCGCAAGATTAATGTTCTTAGCGCTTAGAAAACTTAAGCAACTTTAAGCTTAAACGCATTAGAGACGTTTTCTTATTTGTAAAATCGTGCAAAGTGGTTCGAGAGAACAACGTTGTATTTCTAAAACAATCGTGTTATTTTTGAGAACTTGTTCAGTTTAAAGTGATTTTGTTTAAGCAAAAGACGAGAATAAGGTCATCTATTCTAAGTAATAGATAGAATTTTGTAACAAACATGTATTTTCCGATGAGTTTTTTGACTGAATCTACTGCCTACTTCAATATAAAACAGTTACCCGATATTTAATGTGAAGTAGAGTTGACAGCATGTTATTTTACAGGTCCATTAATCTCTCACACAGATTTCTCCTATCAACAAACAATTCTTTTAAATAATTCAAGGGATTTCCAAACTACGACGACTTGGGCAAAATTAAGATTGAAGCCTTAAGCCGAAGGCCTTTTAAGCGGGAAATCTTTGACTCTTTCGGGTCACTCCGACCCGTCACAAATAACGTCGGACGACCTCGAAATCAATCATCCCATCCTAAATCGCTTTCGCATTATCTTACAGAATAACCCTAACCTCCCGTCTCTACGGGAAGAATAACCCTAACCGTCTCTGCGGGCCGCCCCGAGTGATGTGGGGTGAATTAGTGACAGTTGAGGTTTAGTTTTAGAATGACAACTTGATTGTTAAATTGAAACTCTTTTTTCTTTTCTGCGTTTGGAATTCGTTTGTTTTACGACTCGAACGTCTTTGCAGCCTTTAGAAAATTGTTGTTTGAAAAGTCTTCGGTCATTTTGGCTAAATTGGCTTTGTTCATCTGGCGACTTTGAAAAAATTAAGCATTTGTAATTGTTAATGTTAGATGTTAACTAAGTATTAAATGATTGTGACTTTGCTGCACCCTTACAGGGTCAATGTATGAATGCATGTAGGTAGGTATATCCTGGTTGTATGTGCTGAATATGTTAATGCAAATGAATAAAGAAATAAATAAACATACATTAACTTTATCAAACGTCAAAATTATGTCGAGCGTCAGTATGTTTATACAGAAACACCAGTTATAGTTAAAGTTAAGGTGATGCTAGAGAGAGTAGTCATACTAGAGAAGTCATCAAAGTCATCATAGTGAATGTAGTTTACATGCCTTTTTACACTAAATAAGCTGTACACAGATGCTAGTCTTGCTTTCTAAATCACTGGTTTCTAACACGATAAAAATCAAAAGACCAGAGGCATCATAAGTTAGTTTATCAAATTCTGAATAAGCGCCACCTGTTGGCCGCAGTGCGCAACTCGGAGCAGCAAAGATAAATCAATCATTCAATAAAAGAGCCCCGGCGGAGGACGACAATTTGTCATGAGGGGACCTCGTTTCACACTAATGTCTATGATTCTATTGCCGATACAAATTGCCTTTTTATCAGCTTTGGGTAATAGATTCTTGCGATGAATGCTTGAAGTATAGTATAGTGCTGATTTTTAGAAACTCACATCTTTTAACTCCCATTCCAGAGTAACATGTATTTCTAAATCGTTTTTGGTTATGTTCATCACTTAGTGATGACACGAACTAACTTAGCAGGCCTGCCACGAGTAGGTATACGATACTACTAATAATGTAGTTATTTGTAAGTAATTATGAAGCGACATACAAAACTTAACAATTCTTTTTTACGGCTCTTTTACTGTAGCAACGTATATGTATAGTAAAAAAAAAATGTTTGGATTTTCATCTAATTACCAGACTGATCACAAAAAACCGAAGATGTAAAAGGTACCCAAACATAACGACATTATAGGCCAGGATCAACACAAAAAAGAACAAACGGTTTAAAATCAAAGAAAAAGCCAACATAAGAATCCCAATGCTAAAAGCCAAACACATTAATAAAAGACAAAGTAATATTATTACAAATTGTTTCAGTTTCATGTTTGAGCCGAGGAAGATGATTATAATATTTCCATTCCAAAAAATCGAAGAATAATTTTATCAAGTTTCTTTCAAGGTATTGGCACAGACAACCAGCACTTTTATCTTCGGAATACGGTTACATTTTGCCTCCAGCGAGAGCGAATCATTCCTATCTATTTTTCTCAACATACAAACTTGAAATACATCTAAGGCTTTCCCTTTGTCCCTTTCAAAGGATGCTTTTGTTTCGTAAACAAGCCCCGATTATCCGCAGATTTGCTACAAAAATGATAGGTAAACAACAATATTTTAGACAAACAACTTATGTATCCCCGAGCTAACATTGGCCCGCCCAAGGGGCCCCTCGAACGTGGGTCCATTGAGCAGTTCGTTACGCGGGCGGTAGACTGAAGACCATCTGTTATTTTTGGCCATTACATATTTTAATGCTCCCGAAGGAGTTCTTCTTACCTCTCCTTAACTGTTTCCAAGCTATTGGACGAGTTAAATGAAACATTTAAATGCAATCTTCAGCTGTGATCGCGGTTTCAATATCTTGTAGCGACATGGCAATGATTTTTATTATTATTAGAATTTATATTGTGGAGTCCTTTTTGGCTAATGGCCGGATTGTGCCAAGGCTTTTAAAGGGTTGAGAAAATTTGCATTCTTTGTCTTTCGGACGAGGAAAACGGGGTTTGGACGAAAACTCGTATATTGTAAATAATTTTCATGGCTTAAGTCTCAAGACAGGGGAAATTGAATTCATTGCAATTTTTCTATTTTTGCAAATACAGAAATCGCTTACATAGGTAGGTTTTTGAAAAGATATTCTGAATATTTTTAAGATTCGATAAACTAAATACTTACCTACTGAAAACCAGCCAAAAGCCTATTGACACAGTGGCCCACTATTTAACTATATTCGTTTTGTGTTATTATTGTATACATACATATATTTGTGCTTACTGTGTTAATAAAATCTATTTCTTTTTTTCTTTCTTTCAAAAAGTAGCAGTAGCTCAATCAAATGGACACAAAATGCGCTCTCTATAAAGCATTCTCAAGTAGGTTTTATTTATGAAGTAAGTAGGTACTTAATACAATTAGTCTAAAAATAGGATTTCTTTTACTGCGTCAAATATATTACCTACTCCAAGAATTCTTGTATTGGATTTATTCAAGCTACCCTCCAAGCCTTCAATAATATATCAAGTACATATCATATTCCTAATAGCAGTATAAAAGACCTATCAACACAAAAGCAAATGTAAACGTCGTTAGAAGGGTCCCCATACGATTCAAGTATTCTGCCTAAGTATTGAATAAGAAATTTGTACAATGGATGCTACAATACTGAATATTCCATTTAAATAGCAGTACATTTGTCTCAAAAGCTTTCGGAGTCGGGTCATAAGAAATGCATAGGGTCGTAGGGAGGCGGATATAAGAATTCCGGGATTCCGGGATCTAAGAAGTGGTACTACAATGTACACTTATTTTGTTGAGACACTCGTGTTTTGATTTATCTGGTTTTTGTGGTTTGCTTTTATGATTATTTGCAATAAACGGTAAGTCTGTATTATTCTTCTTCTAGGCTTCTAGAGCTGAAACTATTGGGACCGAAAAACGATTATGGTAAAGAATGCGTGGATGGGTAAACAATTAATGGACAGAAAAAATAGATTATTGTACAAGATATAGAGATGTAGTAAAATATGTTCCATAGAAAAAAAAAACACGTTACCAGTTTGCTTGTTGTCTAGGTTCTAGTCTATCCAAAATCTATTTTTAAGATCTATATTTTATATTTATTTTATTAACAAAAACACCAATTTCTGTATTTTTACTTCAAATATTGAAAATTTCACCAAAACTTACACCTTTCATCAAAAAAGTACTCACAGCGCCATCTGTGTAACGCCACACGCACTTCTATTAAACCCGAACGCGCCTACAGTTTGATGTGAACCATCTGCTACGAAACGACCGGCTGTGGCCCGCGCTGCTAACGCCTCTGACGGGAATACGTGACAACAAAAGTTTGCCTAAGTTCTCGGGGAAATCAGAACATTACACACACGAGGAAAGCGCGGGAAAAGGTAACCAGTTGGTTTTTACAAACATTGTTTTGGGTGATGCTACATTAAAATGATAATGACTTACTTATTTCTAACCTAATAATTTGATGCGTGATAATTCAGTCTCCAAAAATACATTCCCTAAATAATTACCTATAAAGTTAAATCGCTAAGTGCTCTACACGTAGACTATTCTGACATTGAGGTTAGTGACAGTTTTTTTAATATAAAATCCGAGTAACTTACAAGCACATGAAATGTGTTACACAAGTACAGCCGTCTCTACCGGTGATTATTTTTTATTGTTACCTGAAACAAGAAAAAAACAGGGTTAGATGCTTTACCTGTAAGGTAGTAATATTTTAAACCAAGTTACTTTCCTGCTATTAACACCATAACGTTAAAAAATGGTGTCGATGACAGCAATGATTACTCACACCTTTTGTCTTCGCATGCGAGTCGGTGAGCTTTGTACTTCAAATAATGATTTGCGCGAATTTGAACTGTATTTGCGTAACCATTAAAATTATGGACCTACCGTTTACATCGATTTTTTTTAATTTTGCAAGCGATACTCGTCTCTATTTATATTCCGCTAAGATCGCGAGAGAATAAAGAAGTCTGCGTGCATTTAGCGGAGTTGACAGATGGGAGATGTTTTCCTATTTTGGACTTTAAGGTATTGGAATAAGGTATTTAATGGGGGTTTGAGTGTTGCCAGATAATTAATATTCCAGTCGTGGGGCCGGACGACGCGTCATCCGTCGCCCGTCAAATATTTACCGGCTTTTTATTTCATATCTCGTAGTTGTGTGACGGGAGTTTATGACTTTAATTTTGTGTCTGAATTTCGAGGTTCACTGAGTTCATAAGAAACTCATTCGTTTGAAAAGCTGGCTTTTGAATCTTCACATCTTAGACAGTCTAAGTGAATTTTTATTACATTCCAGAACGAATTAAAATTGTGATTATATTGAACATGATTTGACATTTTGAATTTGAATGATCTTATTATCATATATACAGATTACATGTCTAAATCTATTTAAAATTTTAAATTAGGTACGTAGAACTATGTGGGCTTGATATAATCTAACGAAAAGGGTTGTCTAAAATAAACATTTAACGCATTTTGCATAGATCACCAGCACCAGGTATCTAACTGTCCTGAAAAGACTAGAAAGAAATTAAAAAGATAGGCCTATATTCTTGTTTGATAAGGAGGAAGATTTTTTGAAAAAAAAAAAGCATCTACCTACATAAATAAAGTATGTGACACGTAAGTAAATTAAAGTAGGTACGTGATCGAACGAGACTATTGTGACTAATCACAAATGGTACCTACTTTAGAGGCGGAATAATACCTATATCCTCAAAATAGATACCTGTAAAGTTATATTTGGCAGGAGAAACTTTACTTAAACAAGTTAGGTGTGCGTCTTTACAAAAGTTACTTCGTGTCGACAAAATTGTCTATTTCCCGAATTTGATTGTTTCTCGAATTTGAAAAAATAATGTGTTTAATACTCGGAATGAGACGCTATTTTTAAGCGTTGCCGACTAACTTCGATAAATCCACAAAAAATATTTTTGTTCGTCAATGTTACAAAACCACAACGTTGTAAACTTTGCCTGTACCTGCACGTAGCTTTCATTGAGAATACCTCAAACACCCGTACACATCGGTATCGGCTTGAATGCGCCGTAACACTACCTAAATTGCATCAATACACCGCAGCATCAGGCAATCAACTTAAAAGCCAAGTGGCAAGTCTTGCCAAAGGCATGTTTGCCGTGTGCACTCGGTCTAAGACCGGCGCACCTGCGTGTGGGCATTGTAAACTATGTGCTACCGTTTATGGCCAATATTGCGATGCTGCGTTCAAACGGGCGAGTGGACTTGTCTTCTCATACTCTCGGCAGACTACAGAAGTACAGACTAAGGCTGGGTTGCGCCATCTTACTTTAACTTTAAGAAGCGTCAAAAATCAGTCAAATTCCATACAAAAAACATTGGTTATCGTCATAGTTACCGTTCAAGTTAGGTGGTGCAACTCAGCCTTAGTATGGGCCTGATAAGAAGACGGGATGCGTGTGCAGGATCAGGAAGTGCGGGACCGGTCGTTATGGAATATCCTTGGGGGAGGCCTTTGTCCAGCAGTGGACGTCATTTTATCTGAAACGAACGAACTCCCCGCAGACTAGACTTCTTGTTGGACGATAATTTGGTCGGACTATTAATCAGTATGAAAATGTATGAAAGTGCGCACATTGCACCTAATTTTTATCGACTGATTTCTCGTACAAAGGAGAAGGTCCAAAAAATGTAAACATGGTAAAAATCGCAAGTGACTCATGAGTTTTTCATACACACTTTGTCAGTCTATAACTTCATTACCCCATTCATTTCGACATTGAGCTTTCGGTGGGGTAAAATGTGCATAATAATGAAACTACTGATACCCATTTAGTCCCAGTCGATTCTGGGTTTTTTTTCGGACCATCTCTTTAGAAGCAAACAAAACTGTCAGCCGACTAAAATTCTATAGTCTGCAAGGAGTCAAATTAAATTTTTTCAAGTACCTAGGTGTGGAAAAGGTCGTGACACGCCTACGTTTGATCCTGAAAGTAATAATAATATTAACAGATGGTGTATTTTTGACACTTTCATGTGACAAATATGAAAGTGTTTTACATAAAAGTTTTCAATAAGAGCTATGTTATATTATGTTAATGCTACAAGATAAAAGTCTCAAGATGAATGATGAAAAGATTAAAAATCAAAAAAGTGTTTTAGTATAATTTAGTCCTATGTTACGGTTAATGTGATACATTGAAAATTATGAATAATAACCGGTTATTATGAATAATTACCGACAGTCGCGGTAAAAGTGATAAATTAATCACATTTAACAGTGATTATTTAGTAATTCAACCTTAGTACCAACAAATTTCATAAAAGAGAACAACATCTTTTGTACGTGCTCGTGTACAGCCAAACTTTTGAACGTTTAGATATCATATATTAATATAATTTGGCATAATGAGTTTGGAATGTTTCTTGCATAATATTACTTTTCCATGATGCCTATAACATAATGTTTTGATTTAAAGTGAAAAATAGGTTAAGGCCCAAGGGCCACCCCTAAGCCGCCTATTTAGTTTTATACACACATAAATGACCTCATATTAATCACATTTACCAAATCATGCGGTGATTATTCATAATAACCGGCGATTATTCATAATTTTCACATTATCACTTTGACCGTAACAGATACATTCTTCTAAAGAACTCATGCTGGCATAATATGACTATGATTACAAAACAGCTTTAGTCCGTTCTTGCTTCATAAATTGCCCCTCATAATAATTGACAGTCAATTCTAACCGCTATTTTAAACCCAGCTCCATTCATTAAGCGGTGAACTATCAGGAGGTAATTTAATGAAAGCCCAACAAAGTTACGCTAAATGCATTATAGCCAAGTTTACGGATGCCAGCAAAATATTACACGTATACCTACAATGCATGTATAGTTGCATATGCAACGCTGTTAGACCGTTCATACATTACCGATATCGGCGGTGCTGCGTTTGGATGGGCGAGTACAGTGGAACTTAAACATTTTGGACGAATTTTTTTAAATGTGTAAGAAAAAACAATACATAAGAAACCATCACTGCAATGAAAAAGGATTGAATTTCTATCCACTTGCAATAACTACGTTGGACTTATTTATTAGGTAAAGAATAAGCTGAAGTGGTGAGAAGAATCCACACTGAATAAATGTTTCCTTCTTTCTTTCTTGAATCCTATTAAGGATATATGAATCCACTGAAAAGTAGCATTCATCAAAAATAAAGTTACCTACGAGATAAAGATTTTAAAAGTACCTAACTTTCAACATACGAGTATCATCGGTAGGGCTTCTATTCCTCTATGATAAAAAAATTGGTCATACCCTTTACAACAACCTGAATCTACAGTAGTATTGTTTTACAAACAACTCCATACATGATTATACAGGGTGACATGTAAATATTGAAAATGTCATGGTATAGGTACAGTAGGTCAGACCAATTCCATTAATTATCTAGCGCTCGATAGCGTTCGGTTTGCCCATGTTAGTGGTTTGCGCTGAAAGCTGTAACTAAATTTACCTTTACCACAACTCAAATTGGTAGAAACAATTTTATAACGAATTATTAACACACTTTGACGACCAATAATTTGGCATTGAATACAGAAGTTGCATGGAGAGATAGATCATCATGGTCATCATCATCACTTTTCGACACACTTTAAATTATTTATTAACAACAAAATAACAATTTATCAAACTGCCGACAGTCAACACTCCAAACGCTAATCTAATTAACGTCACTTAGCCTACGTCACCTATTTGGCTGAAAACTCGTTTAAGTGTAAATTACGGAGGAATTAGATCCATACGTAATACGCTGAATCAATCTACCTTCCGCATCATCGTGATAGTTTGCTTAATGCACGTCACATGGCACGACCATTACCGCCGTGTACCGCCGGCTAAGTAGGTCTCTACGAAGGATACACGGATCTAGAGAATTAACTAGAAGGAAAAAGACTAATGCAAAAGTCGAAAGACTTTTTGTCCACAGGAAAGTGATGAGTACTTAGGCTGAAGGTGGAAGCGAGCTTCGCCTGAACTCCTTAACCTTAGAGGAACTATCATATCTCCGACTGTCAGAACAATATTAGCAGCATTGTTGTTATGACAACAGAGTCATGTAATAAATAACTTTAAAAAAAAATTAAAACCGACTTCAAACGCGTGAACACAAAAAAAAACTAAAAATTGAAAATATTGCGTATAAAAAAGTTCATCCCCAATTTTCCACCCTTGGGGGTGAAATATTTTCTTCAAATTCGCATGAAACCACCCTTTTGATAATACCTATTCAACAAAAAAATAATCGTTCAAATTGATTTATAATCGGCGGAGATATTGCGTATAAAAAAGTTTATCCCCAATTTTCCACCCTTGGGGATTGTTTTTTCTATTATTAAATTTAAATGGGACCACCCTTGAGGTATTACCTATACGCAGAAAAAAGATTTGTTCAAATCGGTTCATAATTTCCGGAGTTATCGCGTAACAAACAAAGAAAAAAAAAACATACGGGTCGAATTGAGAACCTCCTCCTTTTTTGAAGTCGGTTGAAAAATAACGCATAGCAATTTTTTATACAACAAAAAAAAAACAAAAAGAAACGTGTGCGGAAGTAGACAGAATGCGCAGTCTATTAAGAACAACAAAAGTCAACGTTGTTCTGGTGAAGTCAAAAAGGATCTAGGACGGTCAATTAACTTTGAGCTTTCCTTAATTACAAGATTAAAAAGGTTTTCTAGAGTCCATATCGCAGAAGGAGTAGGTTTAAAACTATATTGAATACTAATTAGCCTTAAAAGAAAGTATTTAGAAAGAAAATAATATTTGCTTTCTATAAAAACTTGATGTAGAACAAAGATGAACAAAAGACCGGTAGAAATAACTTGAAAGTGATCATATTGTTGTTTTTGGAAAGTTCCGTCTGTCAGTTATTCAGGTTGGAACCTCCTTATTTATCAGCTAGTTTGGACAACAACAAACAAGCAAAGACTGTGCCATCTTATTCAACTGTAATAGGGCCGATTTTGAGACATAAACGTATTTTGATGTGCTAGTTAGTGACTGTACAACAAAGGACAACAAGTTCAGGCTGGGTTGCACCATCTTACTTTGACTGTAACAAACGTCAAAAATCTGTCAAACTCTATACAAAAATCACCTGTTATCGTTATAGTTACGGTCAAAGTTTGGTGGTGCAACTCAGCCTAAGCTGTTGAGTGTGATGAATTCAATAGCAAGACGGATTGCGACTAATTTGATTAGCGAAGTCTGCCCCGGCTTACGTCATTAGACGGGAAGTCACAAACTTCGTCAGACCAGAAGTCTTGATGCGGTCAAAGAACTTTACTATTTAGGCTAGATAACCGACATCTTTCCAACTGTGTTACTGGAATAGTGGTTGAGTTTGTGGTGGGCTTTATTCTAGCTAGAGTAAATAATGAATGAATACCTAATTGACTTAACGTTTATGATCTGATTATCCTGTTATTTTCCATACCGGACTACGGTTGGAAACTGTAGGGGGCGAATTTTTGTGTGATAAGCACGAGCATTTACAGGTACGAGTATGTACAGTACACAGTATAATTTGTGTATCTGTTATTGAGTCGTCATAATACCTTATAAGACAATAAATAAATTTGGATTAATTTGATTTCATCATACAAAAAACAGCAGGATCTCAATCAGCTGTAATACGGGCGGTTTGTACACTAGATAGTACTTTTGTACCTAGACTTATTTATGAACTGTGTAGGTATCTCACTTAAGATGACGCAGTAATAAATAGGCAGTGGATGATTAATGAATTTAACAGCAGTCAAATGGATAACATGACATAATAATATTTCCCCTTTCCCATAAAATAACTTGCCTCACCGATTCAAAATTCAAAAGTATCAACCCTCAAATCAGTATCTCTTTCATTATCCCTTCCATCGCCTCTTATTCCTTGGCTGTATTCATGACAAGCACGCGGCATCGGATACACCGCGTCGCAGTTGTAAATGGGCGTCGCGATGGGGGCGATACGCACGATTTGACGAGCCCTCGTTCTGTGGGATCCTTTTTATCTTGTGATTTTACATGAATCTTCGCAGTTATCAATGGGAGTTTTGTTCGAAATCTAAACATTTAGACTGGGTTGCACCATCTTACTTTGACTTTAACAAACGTCAAATATCTGTCAAACTCCATACAAAATACAGTGCTTATCGTTATAGTTACGGTCAAAGTTAGGTGGTGCAACTTAGCCTTAGAGTTCATTTTTTGTTGTTGTCAACGCACAATATTCAAAACTAAAGTCATGTCATCTATCTTATGTTAGGTATCTGATAGCATAGACTCCACGACGCAGCACGAAGTCATTTAGACTAACTCAAAATATGTGTGTTCGAATTTGACGTAACGAAATCGTTATATCCTTTAAGTACGAGTAGTTCCTTAAGAAAATACAATATAATCGCATATCACCGCTTCCAAAAATACAAATTATTATAAGATAACTTTCCTATCCCGACAAATTCATGCTCAAACACTGTATGACAACGTAAAACCTGGCATTGTGCTCCCACTTACACTGTATGCCCGCACGACGGTTCAGAGAACAGCTCTTGAATATAAATGACATTCGCTCATTGTATACAAAACCATAGAAACTGCAGTTAAAACCTTTCACACTTCAGCGCCATGTCCGAAAGAAGATTGGAGTCTGGCGCATTACTTAGAGCCCAATTGTTCCACACTTGACACTAAGTATCTCTTATAGTCTGCCGAGTCGTGAATTTTCAACGTCTTATGCAAATGATGCATTTAAATACGACGGTAATAATGGAAGTAACTCCGAAGCTAAATGCACAATATTAGAAGTTTGATCGCCCGGTGAAGTATTGGCAAAGTTGAGCATTCAATTTTCACATACAAATATGCACGAAATTTCAATATCGGTCGAATTCGATGCCATTTTTCTGATGCATACTTTATAGGATCTTGTTACGCTGTTCAACAATTTGATTTCTGAGGAATGAATCAGTTATAGAACTAAAGGCTGGTGACACAAAAAAGAGTAAAAAGGGTTTAATAGTGACATCGCCGTGAGTAATTTCTGACCTTCTGACAATGTCTTTTATAGAGCCATAAAATGACTTTTTGTGGCCACATTACATCAGAATGGATAAAAATACACTCACCTCCTTAAATTTTAAAGTCGATTCTAGGGGTTATACCATCCCATAAAATCAGCCATGACTACAACCGCTAGAGGGGATTTTTCTTTTTTATCTCTCTAAGGTATCTGGCGCATTTTCGCTGTTACAAATTATCTGACTGAACATCAAGGTGTACAAATGCGTCCACGTAGTCTCATTAAATACCACTCATTGTCTCCACGATATAGGATAGGGGTTTTGTTCTTGTTCGCTCGTTAAGAAGGCTACAATGTTAGTCATTTCACAGTTCTACAAACACTATAGCTGCTACTTTGTCGACGTCATTATTATTAGGTACTTTCGAACCAACCATTACCTCAGCCAAAGTTCGTGAATTAGCAGGTAACTTGTCATACTTCAAGTCCAATTTGACTTTGATAGGTATTATTTTCAGTTTCTGATAACGCTTTATTACAATACTTTTGAATAATGTGTATTTTTTTGGAAAACTTTACAATTAACTTCAAACTGGCTTTTTTATTTAACCTTTTTGTAAAATGGTTTAATTAGCTATCTGCAATCCTAAATTATTCAGCCAATTGTACTAATTTAAATAGGATGAATCTCTTAGTGTTTTCGAGGGTTGAAATTAGAATAGCAAAGAGAATGGGTAATTTAAACGGAGCTTAACCGCCTAATTTAATGAGCTGACGGTTAATCTGGGATTTTCCATTTATACGAATTATGATAATTTCGTTGAATATTTTCGATTTAGCACTCATGGTTTTTAATAATAGCGTGAACCTTCACCTTCCAGCTGATGAGATCACGGAACAAGTAAAGGTCATGAATAGGCCGATGTAACTGTCAAAATATCGAAAAGTTAATTTGGATCTAATGCCACTGACTATAAGCTTGAAAACGAACCCGTCGTCGTTCGTGAAGCAGAATTTAAAACTCGGTCTGCTCTAGCCTTGTTCCATAGCAATCTTTCTATTTACGCCCATTTAAACTATGCGGGCCAGGACAATAACTATTCAGCGGTTAACACGCGGGACTCTGCCTGTGACGTCACTGCCTCACTGTGCATTATTTATGTGCTAGTACTGCGCAATAGGGACCATGGGACCTGCGGCGTGAGTGGTTAGTGAGAACTCAATTCTAAACTTTGAGCTGAGTGATTAGAATTTAGAGTCCAATATCAGTAGTTTGGGCGCAATAAACTTTGGCTCTGAATGATCACTGGTTTTGAGCGTACATGTTTGGGATATGGATTGGCTTATTTAGTAGATGTGAAGTTAGTGAGTCAACCAATTTTCAGTCTTATTAACAAAGAATAAGTAATTAAACCCATTATGACGTAGGAGAAACTAATACTCAAAATTACCTAAAATTTTACCTGAAAGTAACGTACCGAATAGGTATGCACTGTTTAAATGAAACCACAATGATATCTAAATAAAGACTAAAAAGAATAAACCAACAAGAAACATACCCAAGCTCTGTTGAATTGAGTTAGGAATGTGCGCGAGCTCACGGAACGGTTCCGACAAATGGAGTACAACTCAATAATCCAAGCAAATTCACTCCATAAAAGTTGAACGCCAACATACTTACTTAAGATATTAAAGGCATATAAAAAAAAAAAAACTTTATCGCGCGCGTCTCTGTTTCAAAAACTGGGATAAAAACTATCCTATGTTCTTTCCCGGGACTCAAACTATCTCTATGCCAAATTTCTTCAAAATCGGTTGCGAGGTTTAAGCGGGAAAGCGTAACAGACAGACAGACAGACAGACAGACAGACAGACAGACAGACAGACAGAGTTACTTTCGCATTTATAATATTAGTTGGGATGTTACAGTCAAAACTCATAATCGGTCAAAACCACTTTCATTAACTTATAGTATTAGGCGTTACTTTGCGGAAATCCATAATTAGATATTAATAAAAAGATAAAATAAAGTTTAAGCTAAGTAATTTTATCTTTTTAAAATGTAAAACCACTTTCGTGTCAAAAGTGGTTTTCATCAAAAACGGTAGTCAAACCACTTTTGACTTCAAAGTAGGTACTTGTACCTACCTACTCTGCAAAGTACCTACCTACAAAGTCAAAATTTAACTTTGTATGAATTTTGACTGATTGGTAATTTTTTAATCGGGCGAAACCACATTGACAATCAAAAGTAGTTTTGACCGATTATGAGTTTTGACTGTAACGTAAACATCGCAAACGCAGCCGGTTAATAGTTATTTGTCACATGTCACTTAACCTACAACCCCCCAACTAATATTAGTTTCTCGTTCCATTCAAGCGGCTGTAAATTTTAGCAGTTTACTGTTTTGGCACAAGGAAGTGGCAAAATTTAGTCTGCGGTTTGTTAGCCCACAATCACTGGACTTTACACCTTGGTCACTGGAGCGAGAGTTGCAAATTCAATTAGTCGGCGCACCCGTAACTTTGTTAGCCGCGGTTACTTGCAATTTGGTGTGTGTTTATGCACAGACCACTGCAGTTAAGATGTATTGAGTAATGAATGGGCTCGAGATAGTGTGAGTGTGGGTTTTTAAAAGTTTGTGAAGGTTTGCGAGTGATTAAGTACTACTTATAAGTATACGGTACACGCAAAGTGGTTAAAAGCACCTTAAGTTACTAATGAATGGTAAACGAGGTATTTAAAAACAATCAATCTTGTTTATTGTACTATAACTGTATTTGCCGTCACGAAGAGAAAGGAAAACTATATTTTTAATACACTCGTACTGGAACGCTAAACTATTTCCAATAAAATATTTTTAATCAAGAAAATGTACTCCCAGAGACGCACAATTATGTACCTTTGCGGACCACAATCTACGAGCAAAGCCGCGATGAAAGTATGTACCTGCTGCAGTGAGAGGTTAGAATTTGAAGAATACCTCACATATCCCCATCATATTGAAAGTTCTTCGCATTCTATTCCGTTGTTTATATCGAGATATTCCAGGAAGGTTGGTACTACAAAGTTTTGAAGGTTTTTAAAATACTATTAGCGATCTTCTTTTGTTTTGTTTTTGACGTCCGGCTCATTACACGTTCCACGTTTGAATTCAATTACCGACAGTTATTTGTTTTTAAAAGATTAAATGACTGTTCTGTCGTAGACAATACTTAAGCTCGGTTGCACCATCTTATTTTGACTTTAACAAACGTCAAAACTATGTCAAACTCCATATAAAAACACCGGTTATCATTATAGTTACGGTTATAGTTAGATGATGCAACTCAGTCTTACTATAGAGTCAGTTAATCTAACGCCGAGCTAAAAAGTATCTTCGCTTATCTGTCATCTGAAATTCATTGTGATCCCAGAGCTATAAAGTACAGAAGACATTTGTTTCTTTTTTACGATAGCTTACGAAAGAAATATTAAATGAAGATTCAATATGTTGGGCGCGGGGCCAGGGCGACACCATTAGGAAGTGCCGGCACGGAAACCCTCCGGAATGTCATGCCTTGTTCACTTGGCTAGTGTACTTGCCAAAGAAGGTGTGGTGGTTTAGCATCACAAAATACTTAGTTTTTGAGTGATTCGATAAAGTTTGTGCTGTGTACTCGCTTAAATGCGGGTTGTAAGACCAAAAGCTTAGCTCTTATAGATGACGTAGTTTTCTATACTCCTTGTATAGTTTGCAGTTTGCACACAGCTAAAACTGCGTCAGCTATGCGAGATAAGCTAAACTAACTTAGCTTAGCTCTTGGTTTGCAACCCGTATTAGTTTAAAATCGGTAATTTTTTTAAATCTCACCAACCTATGGTCATATTATAAATTGAACAAGTTAAAGGTGTAATGTGCACACCTAACCAGTTAAAAACTTCCTAACAAATAAGGCGCCGATCGAATATCAGTCAAACCAAAATTTAAAAAATCAGAATCTACATTAAATACCTACAAGCAAAATATTAAATTCACTGTTTTCAATAATCTAAATGCGTCTCCTCTACACAATCAAAAACTTCATTCTATAAGTTAATATACAACGAAATATTACCAAAATTCGCTCAAGCAAGTAAAATGGAACGTTTAAACGGAGCACGCACACAGATTCCGATGAAATGAAAGGATATGTGCTGCGGAATACCTCTTTCGCTGAAAGAGAGCACAGGTGAGCACACCCTACAAATCTTTCACACTACATAAACCTGAATATGGGCGAAACACGAATAGCACGGTGTCAACATTGTCAACCCTAGAGAGTTGAAAAAGCTTAGAACTACCCTTATCTTTGGTTGTAATCCTTGATTAGTTACTCGTATAATCACCGTAGGGCAGTTACTATGATAATTAAGAACTTATATTTTAGACTCGACTTGAAGCAAAGGAAACGGAAATAGAAGAGCCATTTTTGTATTGGCCGAAAGGCTTGATGATTAAGTAATATTTTCTGGCAATTTAAATCTTAATACAGACCTCTCCAATAAAAGGCGGAAGCGAGCGACTCTGAGCTTTTTTGCCCGGTGATTCCCAAGGCGTCATTTATATCAAAAACAGCGTTTTTACATGTATCGACGACAGCATATTTAGCTTAAAACTGTTGTGTATCTTATGCAGTAAAATAGGTGTTAATTTGCAACGAAAATGTTTATTTGAATAAGCTTTCGTCAGGACAAAGTCATGTTAGTAAACAATAAACTGCAGGCACGAAGCAGAAAATAATGAAAAATACAGTAAAATTCTACGGGTTACTTACAAAAGAAAGAATGGTAACCCGGCTTACCTGAAATAAAAAAAACACCCATTAGAACGTTGAACAACAGTAGTATGTTATTGGGCGTTCTATCTCACATTCGGTCGGTCGCAGTCGCGACCTCACTCTGTGCGATAGATCGCCCAATAACACGATCGTAAGTAAACCATGCCTGTAGTAATGCAGAATAGAATATTCCATAAAGACTTGACTTACCTTCACACGGCTACTAGCACAACATCACCTTTTTCCTTGAGTCCACGCACTTTCGATCACATGACAAAACAAACCCAATTGGAATTTACAATTCCTTTTTAGAAATCTGTATACATGGGTCAGTTTGACGTNATTGACGTCACATTCTCATAATGCTTGAGCTCTTTGATTGCTATAAATACAAACCATACTGACGTGCTATAAAAATGATTACAAATCCATTTCTTTATATGATTTTATAGCTTGCACTGTGATGTAAGAATTACGTAAATTGTTAAATTGCATTATTCAACTATAAACCTATTGAAATGGTCCGACATCCGGTTGCTAAGTTGATGATATTTTAACGAGTAAACAATTATACCATGGCTTTGTCTCTTTATTAATTAGGTAATTATTGTAGTGAGGGATAAAAACCTGTTTTTATTCCCACATACCAACAACTATCAAACAACAGTTATAAGGCAAAGAAGTCAAACCTAAGATGTAGATAGATAATTTATATACTCTTTATTGCACACCAAAAAAGTTGTTACGGTGTCGTATCGTTAAAAAGCGATCTCTTCCAACCAACCTTCAGAACATTACTACTACAGTACTAAAACATATTATATTGATTGACCAATAATTACGTAGGTAAAGTTTATTAACTACTAGCTTTCCGCCCGCGGCTTCGCCCGCGTGGAATTTTGTCTGTCACCAGAAAAACTTTATCGCGCGCGTCCCTGTTTCAAAAACCGGGATAAAAACTATCCTATGTTCTTTCCCGGGACTCAAACTATCTCTATGCCAAATTTCATCAAAATCGGTTGCGAGGTTTAAGCGGGAAAGCGTAACAGACAGANCTTATTTTCGTGAGTGTGTTATATTAGCCACTTCTTAATGTAGGTACATGTTACTAACGTAAAATATTAAGAATCGTTTTACTGCAAAACACACACACAACAAAAAGTATTTTCGTTATTTCCGATCGATAAATTAATTTTAAAAACACCATCATTTATCTTTATTATTACAACGGGAATATCACTCTTCACACATTTACACTTTGGTGGCTGAGAAAATATAAAGTAAATACTTCATATTTAAGCACAATCTAAATAGATACTTTGTTTGAAATTAATAATGTTCCGTGAGTTAATTTATAATTTTAACTTATACGTGTACCTACTCACTTCTTTTTTTTTCTTTTTTTTTTACACTCCTTTTTAATCCTCGTCGCCATTGTATTGTACACCTTTATCTCCGCCATTAGATTATTATTTGGCTCGCCTACGCACACAGCACGACCTGCCCGCACCACGGTCGGACGCCGAATGCCCCCACCGCTGACTGGGCTGTGACGTATGCGAGTAGTATGTTATTGGGCGTTCTATCTCACATTCGGTCGGTCGCAGTCGCGACCTCACTCTGTGCGATAGATCGCCCAATAACACGATCGTAAGTAAACCATGCCTGCAGTAATCTATATATATAAAAATGAAACCCGTTTCGCGTTGTCACGGCATCACGTGTGAACGGCTGAACCGATTTCGATAATTCTTTTTTTTAAATGTTTGTGGAAGTCCAAGGATGGTTCTTACGGAAAAAAATATTAAGAAAATCTCTACGCTAAGGCGGTAGGAAGTTCGCCGGGTCAGCTAGNGCGATCTCTTCCAACCAACCTTCAGAACATTACTACTACAGTACTAAAACATATTATATTGATTGACCAATAATTACGTAGGTAAAGTTTATTAACTATGTACTTCATTATTATGATCAATCGAATGAATTATGAGAACAAACCAAAACATTGTAAAACTAACTTTCGGAAGCGTAATAATTGCAATCAGGCTGAGTTGCACCATTTTATTTAAACTTTAAAAATCGTCAAAAATCTGTCTCAAACTCCTGGTGTGGACAAACTGGTCATTGTCATAGTTAAGGTCATAGGTAAATTGGTGCAAATCAACCTTAGTCTTATATTTTATATTAAGTAAATCAAGATAATTATCATGTTATCATTTCAAGTTTAATTTAAAACTAATAACGTCAAATATTTTGAAATGTTAAATATACCCACAAAATCATGCAATATTTACTATGTTTTAGTTTAAATCAAATCGTGATTTTGTAATTATATTTAATTTGTCTTCACCGTAGTATATTTTCATACAGGAATTCGCGTCATCGCCCCAGTTTTCGTAAATACCTGAGTGTGCATAAGCATTAGGCCCGGCGTGAACGCAATGCGCAAGCTGTATAAATCGACTGCAGAAAGTGATAATATTTTTTCAATAAATTTCGAATATTATGTTACATAAAAATATATGTTCATGACACAAATATTTTGTATTGAGCGGGAATCGAACATGCAACCTCTGTTATAGCGTACCGAACTACCGGTACGCCACTACTCCATAGGAGCATTGTTTTCTCGGTACGTAACGTTTGCGATGGGCCTAACCTTATTGCTGAATTATCAATATTTTCCCTTTAAATTTGGGGGCTCGCAGTATGAGCTTCATTCTGTATTTCGAAGTGCTTCAGAAGGAGGAACTAGCTCCAGTGACGTCACATCTTGAGTAAATTGTGAGTGTTCAATATGTGAGTATATTTTTTATTTTGACTATTTTTAACTGTGATATGTTTAGATTTGATGGAGAGATTCGTTAGTTTAGTTAATAGTTAGCCAAACATCATGTAAATCATGTTACTTTAAAGTTTAAGACTATTAGCACTGAAGATTTAAAACTAACTTTAATGTTTTGCAGCGTTTGTCAAAGTATATACATATTTTTGACGTTGACTATAAACTGTTGTTCGTTTACTATTCGTTGCAGAGTGTACTTTCATTGCACAGGATGGAAATTATGTGACTTTGAATTGTCATTATCTTTACAGGTCTGACTCAGAGTTTGAATCCACATTCGGTGGGAGTTCCACCTCCATCATCGCTAACCCTCGTAAACATACGAAGAAGAGGAAGACTGCGCCAACTTCATCAAGGTACGTAATATAGTATGATCATTTTAATGTAACTAACATAGTATGATATTTTTATTGTAACATAGTATGATTATTTTAATGTAACTACTAAAATTTTAATGAACTATTTAATTTTTAGTAGTACTTATTATTAAATATTCTGTAGTATTATGTCTACATCTTTACATGCAATTACTTTGCTAAGGCAAAGATGTGTGATCAAAAAATGCAACCTCATAACGCAAGTTTATTAATTTATTTCTTATTAATTTCACAGATCAGACTCTGAGTGTGAAACTGTGCAGCCAGCAGCGCTGAAAAAGAAACCTGTAGCTTCTAGACCTCGGTGAGTATTAATTTGTTAAGCTTTATGCAGATATCATATCTGATGTTTTTCTACAAATGTTGTTTTCGATCTTTTTTATTGCCTAATAAATTATATTTAAACAGAGGACCTAATTAATAGGTATTTTCTACCAGCCAACTTACTAGACACATAATAGAGATAAACTAACTAGGCAGTGCAGTTAATAAGTTAGGTTAGATAGAAATACCGATTTGGAAAATACAAACAATTGATATTTTAATACATGTACACTATTTTAAGTCGTAAATAATGCTTTAATGTTTTAATTTTCAGAGCTCCAACGAAGAGTTCTACGGATCTGTTCGGGCTACTATCCGACGAAGACGAAAGTGTCGCCATCGAAAACTCTCAACGACTAAAAGTCGGTCGTCAGCAGCTGGACAGCAGCCTGACCTCGAAGGTGGCCAACGGTGTCGTGCGGCGAACGGTTCCGCTCGAAGGCGCTTATTACGTGGAGGTGCGTGTTTACAACACCAGGGACGCGCTCAAGACGCCGCCCGCGGATCGCTACAAGAAGACGCTGCACACGCTGAAGGTTCAGCTTAACACCGAAACATCGCAGTGGCGGGATCTTCAAAAATTTATGAAGACCGCGAAGAAATTGTTTGAAGACCGCGAGCCAATATTTTATAATAATAAAATAAACTTTAAATCTTAGTTTTAAGTTAGTTAGTTCTATTCTGAGAATGATTTAAATAAATAGCATCTAATATATTTTTTGTTGCATTTTCCTATAGGCTTTTAAGTTTAGTCATATATGAACATCAAGAGTTAGACTCTCGTTAATTTTCTGTTAAATCTTAAACCTAAATCTTCTTTTAGAATTTATAAGCCATAGTTTGTTGTATAATTCATAAATTCTGTAATTCCCGTTAACTGTACTACGTTATTGTTTACTAGTAAAATACCTAAAGACGTTATTTCAGCTTAAAGTGTATTGATAACATGCCTTTTTGTACTGCTTGTGGTACCCGCGTGGAAAATACGCATTGGATAGGTCACTTGAGGAGTAATGCGCACAAAAACAAATGTGCGGTTCCGGTAGAAGACGGAGTACTTAAGGTAACCTCTGCATTTAAAGGTCGTATTGCATCATTTAGAATTCCAGCAAATGTGGAACACGAGTCAACTTTACCGGATATATTTTTAAACAGTAAACGTGGAAAATTATGTAGTCTTATCGAAAAGTCGTTAAAAAAATACGTAAGTTTAAAGATAAATATTGAGTATTTTGCTAATTTCATTTTACTAAAAAATGATTCCCAAGACGTTAAATCATTTGCCACTAAGAATATAACAATACATCGTAACTTTAACTGGAACCAAATATTTGACTCTGTTGTTAATAACTTGTGTAAAAAAGTTGAAGAATTTCAGGACCGTGACAGTGGGTGGGCCTTTCTAAATAACATTTATGTAGAGATTAATATCAATAAATTCGATCCTTTAAGTGGTTCAGGTTCTAGTTATATGGATTTGCCATTATATTTAAAAAAGAAAAAAGCATGCATCAATATCCAAAACAAAGATAGCTTTTGTTTTTTATGGAGCGTTGTCGCAGCCCTTTATCCTGCAAAACGCAACGGAGATCGTCCATCGTCCTATCCTAATTTTCAAGACGTATTGAATATTGATGGTCTAAACTTCCCTGTTACTTTCACAGATATAAGAACATTTGAAAAAAATAATCAAAATATATCCATAAATGTATATTCCTTAAAAAGTAATCGCATTGTGGGTCCAATTTACAGATCTGAGTTTAAAAGAAAAACAAGGATCAATTTATTATTACTTGAAAAGGGAAACAAATCGCACTATGTTTTAATAAAAAATTTGTCACGTCTTGTTCGTACTCAAATAACAAAGCATCATGGCACGATATACTTTTGTGATGATTGTATGCTGTTTTTTTCGTCTGAAGAGAAACTTAATAGTCACACTTGTTGCGGTGTGACTACCGTGCTTCCGGAACATGGTAGTTGTCTTCATTTTAAAAATTTTAATCGGAAACAGGATGTTCCTTTTGTGGTGTACGCCGACTTTGAAACTCTACTTAAACCAATAACGACTTGTGAGCCTGATCCAAATTGTAGTTTTACGTTAAATCGTACACAACACATTCCAGCAGCTTTTGCTTATCGCATTGTTTGCTCATTTGATAGCAAACTTAATCGATTCATTTCGTACCGCGGTCGCGACTGTGTTCAAAAATTTCTCAAATGTCTGTATAGAGACGTAGAAAAAATTTATGAAATTTTAAACGTTGAAGTGCCAATGGTGTTTAACGAAAGTGATGCCAAAATGCATGCCAAAGCTGACGTGTGTCATATTTGCAATAGTCTCCTGCTATTTGACAAAGTAAGAGACCATTGTCACTTGACAGGCTGCTACCGAGGTGCTGCTCACCAGTACTGCAATTTACAGTACAGTCTCCCAAAACTAGTTCCTATTTTTTTTCATAATTTAGCAGGCTATGATTGTCATTTATTCATTAAGGAATTGGCTGATAGTTTGGGTCCTATTAAAGTAATACCTAAGAATAAAGAAAACTATATTTCATTCACAAAATTTTTAAAAATGTCTGATGGGAAATTTGCTCAATTAAGATTTGTAGACTCGTTTAAATTTCTAGGCACAAGCTTAGAAAAATTAGCAAACGGTTTAATTTTAATGAACTATTTAATTTTTAGTAGTACTTATTATTAAATATTCTGTAGTATTATGTCTACATCTTTACATGCAATTACTTTGCTAAGGCAAAGATGTGTGATCAAAAAATGCAACCTCATAACGCAAGTTTATTAATTTATTTCTTATTAATTTCACAGATCAGACTCTGAGTGTGAAACTGTGCAGCCAGCAGCGCTGAAAAAGAAACCTGTAGCTTCTAGACCTCGGTGAGTATTAATTTGTTAAGCTTTATGCAGATATCATATCTGATGTTTTTCTACAAATGTTGTTTTCGATCTTTTTTATTGCCTAATAAATTATATTTAAACAGAGGACCTAATTAATAGGTATTTTCTACCAGCCAACTTACTAGACACATAATAGAGATAAACTAACTAGGCAGTGCAGTTAATAAGTTAGGTTAGATAGAAATACCGATTTGGAAAATACAAACAATTGATATTTTAATACATGTACACTATTTTAAGTCGTAAATAATGCTTTAATGTTTTAATTTTCAGAGCTCCAACGAAGAGTTCTACGGATCTGTTCGGGCTACTATCCGACGAAGACGAAAGTGTCGCCATCGAAAACTCTCAACGACTAAAAGTCGGTCGTCAGCAGCTGGACAGCAGCCTGACCTCGAAGGTGGCCAACGGTGTCGTGCGGC
This sequence comes from Ostrinia furnacalis, assembly GCF_004193835.3. Taxonomy (NCBI): domain Eukaryota; kingdom Metazoa; phylum Arthropoda; class Insecta; order Lepidoptera; family Crambidae; genus Ostrinia; species Ostrinia furnacalis. Next base: position 61,041 of record NW_021132101.1, on the reverse strand, counting down.
GAACGGTTCCGCTCGAGGGCGCTTATTACGTGGAGGTGCGTGTTTACAACACCAGGGACGCGCTCAAGACGCCGCCCGCGGATCGCTACAAGAAGACGCTGCACACGCTGAAGGTTCAGCTTAACACCGAAACATCGCAGTGGCGGGATCTTCAAAAATTTATGAAGACCGCGAAGAAATTGTTTGAAGACCGCGAGCCAATATTTTATAATAATAAAATAAACTTTAAATCTTAGTTTTAAGTTAGTTAGTTCTATTCTGAGAATGATTTAAATAAATAGCATCTAATATATTTTTTGTTGCATTTTCCTATAGGCTTTTAAGTTTAGTCATATATGAACATCNAATAATCGTCCGAAGAACGTTATTGTGAAGCTCACTACTAGAATGCTGCGTGATAACATCATCTCAGCCTATCGATCAGCAAAAGGATTGGACTCGACCAAACTATCCATAACTGGTCCGTCATCAACTGTCTACGTCAATGAGCACCTCACAATTGAAAATAAGCTCCTGTTCCGGCAATCCAGGGAGACAGCAAAAAAGCAAGCCTTTCGTTACGTTTGGGTCAAGCACGGAACTATCTTGGCACGAAAATCAGATACCTCCCCGGTTATCGCCATACGGAGTATGCAGGACATTGCTAAAATTAAGTGATTGTTTTTGTGCTATTAATAGTTTGGATAGGTATAGTATACTGACTCTAAGCATAATAATAATTACTGCGCAGTGTATGGCGAATTTCATAATTTTTTTGTGCAACATATTTCTCCAATATAAATTAAAGTTTCAGCTGTTCACTTATGGGGTTATGATACATCTGTTTCATTTATGTTTCTCTAAATATTTAACACTCACGCTAATTACCAGACACTATAATTTTATTATCTATTATTATTTTAAACACTATAAATTATGTACAAACCGTGTAACGCTAGGTATGAATTTCAAACACAGTATAAGAATACGATATGGACCGCTTTTTCTAGGCATTAATAATATTTTTTCGTACGAAATGTTTTGTTGGGCTGATGAGAATATGAATAAAACTTATACACTTTTAAGAAACACAACTTACTATTTCAGTTATAATTTATTTATTACTCTCCAACAACTATACGATTCGATATCGTGGGCCTTAGACAATTATACTACTATCATATTACTATTTACAATTTATACAATTATACTACTATTTTTATTTTTTTTACACATAAAATCCTCTTAAAATGAATAAAAACAAGTTAACTGTTTACTATCAAAACTGTCGAGGCTTAAGAACTAAGTTACATACGCTTTACATGAATGTCCTAGCTAATAATTATGATTTAATTATATTAACAGAGACCTGGCTGCACGGTGATATATCTGACAGCGAATGTATAGACGCACGGTATCGAATGTTTCGTTGCGACAGGGATCGAGAGGGGAGTGGGAGGCGCGACGGCGGTGGCGTGCTGATAGCGGTCCGTCGCGAGATCGTCGCCGTGCAGTGCGCGCGCGCCGCCGCGGCCTCCTCGCGCTCGCCGCTTATCGATCATGTTATTGTCGAGTTGAGATTGCGGGCTTATTGCTGTGTTGTGAGCGCGGCATATATTCCACCTAACTTGGGATCAGATATTTACACTACACATTTTGATGTTATCTCACACCTAATGCAAGATACAGATATTAATGACTTTATAATTGTTGGCGATTATAACTTGCCCACTTTAGAATGGCGAGACTGTGGAACTTATTTAGAACCCGTAATCCACAGCTCATACTGTTGGTCTAACAAAAGTCTTATTAATTTAATATCTGCTTTGAACGGCTATCAAATAAATACACATAGGAATATAAGAAATAGAATATTAGATTTATTTATAACTAATATTAGGGATTCTACTACAGCTATGGTATCGCTACCGCTCGTACAAGCGGATGTAAACCATCCCCCGTTTTACGGATTATTACCAACAAATCAAAATAACTTTTCACACGTAATCAAGAAGTCTAGTGTACAATTTAATTATTTTAAAGCAGATTATGAAAATATAAATAGGGATATTTCTAGTGTGAACTGGGATGATTTATTAACGGATGTCAATGCGGAGGCCGCTGTCTCATTATTCTATGAAAAAATANCTCGTACAAGCGGATGTAAACCATCCCCCGTTTTACGGATTATTACCAACAAATCAAAATAACTTTTCACACGTAATCAAGAAGTCTAGTGTACAATTTAATTATTTTAAAGCAGATTATGAAAATATAAATAGGGATATTTCTAGTGTGAACTGGGATGATTTATTAACGGATGTCAATGCGGAGGCCGCTGTCTCATTATTCTATGAAAAAATATATAGCATAATTAAAAACAATATCCCAACTAAAAATGTAAAGTCTTCTCGTTTTCCTATTTGGTTTACTCCATCGTTAGTCCATATTTTTAAAAATAAGAACACTGCCTGGATTAAATGGAAAAAATACCACAATTTATCCGATTATGAAACTTCTCCCTATATAGAACAAGGTTTAAAAAGGAAGCACGTAGATGTTACAATAGCTATATTAAATCAGTAGAATCTAGTATTCAGGACAATGTAAAGCATTTCTGGAGGTATATAAAAANACTAAAAATGTAAAGTCTTCACGTTTTCCTATTTGGTTTACTCCATCGTTAGTTCATATTTTTAAAAATAAGAACACTGCCTGGATTAAATGGAAAAAATACCACAATTTATCCGACTATGAAACTTTCTCCCTATATAGAACAAGGTTTAAAAAGGAAGCACGTAGATGTTACAATAGCTATATTAAATCAGTAGAATCTAGTATTCAGGACAATGTAAAGCATTTCTGGAGGTATATAAAAAATAGACAAACGAATGCTGATATTCCAAGTAGGATGACTTATGGTGACCAAACTGTTGACAGCCCTGAAGGTGTATGTAATCTTTTTTCCTCGTTCTTCAGGTCGGTTTTCGAACCATCGAGTGTTAATGACACAGACGAACATCAATATCAAAATAATGATCACGCATCTGACCTGATTATCAGTGACATATCGATCTCAAGTGGGTTACTGTTGGATGAACTTCGAAACTTAGATATCTCGAAGGGCTCTGGAGTAGACAACATACCTCCAATCTTCTTTAGATCTACAGCTAAGACAATTCACGAACCCATATGCTATTTATATAACCTGTGCTTAAGAGAAGGTATTGTTCCTACCATCTGGAAGACCGCACGTGTCGTTCCTGTCTACAAAAGCGGAAATAGGTCAGACGTTGAAAATTATCGCCCTATATCCATATTACCCACTCTGTCGAAACTCTTCGAAAGGCTAGTACACGATATTATATATCCATCATTGCATAATAATATTATTCCTCAACAACACGGTTTTGTAAAACGCCGATCTACAACAACCAATTTGCTGATATATACATCATACGTTTTCGAAGGTATAGATGGTAACACGCAAATTGATAGTGTTTACACGGACTTTCGGAAAGCTTTTGACAGGGTGGATCATAAGATATTACTGGAAAAAATAGCATACAATGGTATTCGTGGGAATCTTTGGCGTTGGTTCAAATCATACATAACTAACCGTACACAGAAGGTTGTTTTAAATGGCTACGAATCAGATTTTGTACCAATAAGCTCTGGCGTGCCACAAGGCTCAATATTAGGCCCACTTTTGTTTATATTATTCATTAANACGATAGCTTCTATTTTTGTAAGTATTCATTTAGTAGTTTGCGTTACACTTTGTTTTACATTAAAAATATTTTTACTAATGAAACTTTATTTTGTTATAGATAATGGCTCAATCTCCTGACATCATGTTGTCCCAATACGCTCAAGATCCGCTAGAGGGATTTACACAAGAGTTTCCAGAGCTGAGTTCAAGACTACACGCGCACGCCTGTCTTCAAAGAAAAGTGAAAAAGCCTAAACATCAAAAAGGCGTTTCAAAAAGAAGACTAGGACCGACGAAATCCTATGTGATNTTTTTTTTCATAATTTAGCAGGCTATGATTGTCATTTATTCATTAAGGAATTGGCTGATAGTTTGGGTCCTATTAAAGTAATACCTAAGAATAAAGAAAACTATATTTCATTCACAAAATTTTTAAAAATGTCTGATGGGAAATTTGCTCAATTAAGATTTGTAGACTCGTTTAAATTTCTAGGCACAAGCTTAGAAAAATTAGCAAACGGTTTAAACAAAGCAGATTTCATTCACTTAAAACAATGTTTTGCTAAAGAAAACGAATTTAAATTAATGACTCGCAAAGGTATTTATCCCTACGACCACATGAAATCTTGGAGATCGTTCTCTGAGAGACAACTTCCTCCCAAAGAAAGCTTCTATAATACTTTAACTGACGAAGGTATCAGCGATGAAGATTACATGCATGCACAAGTGATTTGGGATACTTTTAACATAAGCAATATGGGAGAATATACAGATCTTTATCTCAAAACCGACGTCTATTTACTAACAGACGTCTTTGAAAATTTTAGAGCGGTTTGTAAAAAGCAATATCACTTAGATCCTGCTTTTTACTTAACAGCTCCGAGCTTATCATTTGACGCAATGTTGCTGAAAACAGGAGTAGAGTTAGAGTTATTGTCTGACTTAGAAATTATACGTCTCATACAGAAAGGAATACGGGGTGGAATTTGTTTATGTTCTACTAGACATGCTCAGGCGAATAATATTTACATGGATAATTATGATGAAACTAAAACGGATTCATTTCTCATATATATCGACTGTAATAATCTTTATGGTTATAGTATGTGCCAGTCTTTGCCAGTATCCCATTTCAGATTTTTGAAACAGCACGAAATTGATCAATTACAAATTATGAACGTGCGCGACGATGCGGATTTTGGGTTTATTCTTGAAGTTGATTTATTATATCCGGAAGAATTGCATTGTATTCACAACGATTATCCATTTTGCGCGGAGAAATTCATACCTCCGGGAGGTAAAACTTCTAAATTAGTACCAAACTTATATTCAAAATACCAATATGTGATTCACTACGTTCATTTAAAGACTTGTTTAAACCATGGTCTAATTTTACAAAAAATTCATCGAGTTGTGACTTTTAAACAAAGCAAATTTTTAGCGCAATATATAAATCTTAACACAGAACTGAGAAAGAAAGCAGTAACACCATTCCAACAAGATTTATTCAAACTTATGAATAATTCTGTTTTTGGGAAAACATTAGAAGACACTGAACGTAGAGTAGACATCAAATTAGTGAATCAGTGGCAGGACGATACCAATCGAACAAACCGGTCTCTCTCTGCTGCAAAGTTAATTTCTCGACCAAACTTCCATAGCGCCACCATTTTCTCCGAAAACTTAGTGGCTATTCAAATGAAACCGGAAAGAATTATATTAGATAAACCAATTTACATTGGCTTTGCCGTTTTAGAACTTTCTAAAAGTCACATGTACCAGTTTCATTACTCTGTAATAAAGCCTCACTACGGAGATAGAGTACGACTATGCTATACAGACACCGATAGCTTTATCTACCAAATAGAAACAAATGATTTTTACGTAGATATAAAGCAACATTTCTTACAATATTTCGATACCAGTAATTACGCTCTGAAAAATCAGTATGACCTTCCGATTCGAAACAAAAAAGTACCTGGTCTATTCAAAGACGAACTTGGCGGATGTATAATGACTGAATTTGTAGGGTTGAGATCAAAGTTGTATTGCATTAAAACTGATTCTAATGTCATTAAAAAGGCAAAAGGAATAAGAAAAAATGTTATTAAGCACTTGGAGGCATCTGATTATAGTAACGCATTACTAAACGATAAAATAGTGCGTAGGAAAAATATTCTCTTTAAATGTATTAAGCATAATATTTTTACACAGACTGTTAATAAGATTGCTTTGTCAAATGCGGATGACAAACGTTTTATATTGCAAGACAAAATATCCACAATGGCATGGGGGCATAGCTCTTTGTTGTAATAAATAACTTTAAGCTGAAATAAATATTAAATATAAGTAATTTTTATGTAAAATAGGTACGTTAGTTTTAGACTTTATTGTTAAATTTAATATTATATTGCATTTTCTGTTAGCATTACTTTTTACTTACTTATAAAAATAAATCATTTTCAGAATATTTTTTTTTTGGTTTTCTTACAAAATTCCTTACCTGCTAAATTAAATTGATATTTTGTTTTTTTATTTATAAAATTCAAGCAAAAGAAACATTCGACAATACTGATTGTCATGTTTATGTACACGTGCTGAGTATTATGTAGGTCGTCAGTGACGACGATATTAATTATAAACTCAGCAAAATGTGATTGATTCCTCAACTCGGTTATTTTCTTACCATTCACACTTTGTCTCTGACGAACGTTGTACTACAGTGCGATTGCTTCTATTCTTGTAAGTATTTATTTCGAAGTTTGTGTAACACTTTGTTTTACGTTAAAAATATTTTTACTAATGAAACTTTATTTTGTTATAGATAATGGCTCAATCTCCTGACATCATGTTATCCCAGTACGCTCAAGATCCGCTGGAGGGATTTACGCAAGAATTTCCGGAGCTGTGTTCCAGACTCCACGCGCACGCTGTTCAAAGACAAGTGAAAAAGCCTAAGAATAAAAAAGGTGTTTCAAAAAGAAGACTAGGACCGACGAAATCCTATGTGATAACGAAAAATCAGAAAGGAAAGAGGCTCATCAAAATAGAAGTTATTGATATTGTGAGTGATACGGGATCGGCTTCATCCTCAGAAATCACCGACCAAGAGGATAATGTGCTGATCAGCGCACAATACGTGGTCCAGGATTCATACGACGAAATCATGGACCTCACTGACAATCTTGTTCAAAAAATATCGAAAAAACTTTGTGGTGATAACTTTTAGTGTTTTTTAAGTGTATAGTTTTAATGTAAGNTTTTTGTATTTTTAGTGTTTTTATAAGTGTAGTTTTAGTGTAATGTAAGTAATAAGATTTTTGTATTTTTATTATAAGTGTTTTTTGTGTAAATATAGTTCTACAGTCAGATGTAAAGTGTCTTCTTATTTTGTATTCCCGTTAAATTAAACAACATTTTTATCAAGAAATAATTACTTTATTTAAATTGTCAATATACATAATTTAAAGAATTTAATTAAAGTTNAATTTATTTGATTTGATTTGATTTAGAAAGAATTTAAACTCAATAGTTTACATTATACTGCTACATTTTTTTCAACACACCATTTCTTTATACACATCACATTTTTTAATGCACAATATTTCTTATGAGTAAAACAGTTAAATAATGTGGGGTTATCAAAACAATAAAGTTTGTAAAGAGTACTTAAACTTGGAGCGCCTAAACAAGTTACGTCTAAAACGTCATTTTGATTACATAAATTATGCACCCATTTGATCTTTTCTTCTCCTTTTACTAAGATATATTTACCTTTTAAATAAGGTACGATAAGTCTTTGAAATTCTCTATAGTCAATATATCCTTCACTCCATCNATTAAAATTCCGATATAGTTTATAATAAATCAGTTTATTGAAATTTCATTACAACTTATTAAACAATTGATATCCATTTAGAGAACACTATTGTGTTTTTATACAATATTATACATGATGTAATTTAAATAATTTAAACTGCTACATTTTTTTCAACACACCATTTCTTTATACACATTACATTTTTTAATGCACAATATTTCTTATGAGTAAAACAGTTAAATAATGTGGGATTATCTAAACAATAAAGTTTATAAAGAGTATTTAAATTTGGAGCGCCTAAACAAGTTACGTCTAAAACGTCATTCTGATTACATAAATTTTGCACCCATTTAATCTTTTCTTCTCCTTTTACTAAAATACATCTACCTTTTAAATAAGGTACGATAAGTCTTTGAAATTCTCTATAGNCAGCAAACTTGCTTTTTCTCTGCAAGAGTCAATGAACTGAACGGGTATGGAGGCTTGATCAAAAATAGGTGGGTATGCTCTTGGGTAGCTATAGCAAACTCTTTTATTATAAATTTATTTCTATTATTTTTAAATCCCTGCAGATCTACGACTATATTGCTATTCATGATATTTTCTTAACGATGTTACTCAAAGGTTTGTATTCGAATATACAATCGTTTAAAATCAAGCAATAAGCAGATGTCTGATCTGGTATTTCTTGGTCTGTTTCGATTTCAACTCTCACGTCGATTGAACCTTTTAAAGTTTCGTGTTGTCTCGAGCAGTCGATAACAATTAAAGGAGCTATGTCTCTGAATTCTTTCAAACTTAACAACGGCTCTGACCGACGTCCATGATACGACTGTTGAAATCTTGCATACTGTTCGTATAATAAAGAAAATCTATCTTCTGAAAAACTAACATTTAGTCCTTCATAAGGATAATATGATGAATTTAAAAATACCCTTACATCACGTACGTGACAATGATCAAACTCTGCCATTGATAATGCAGCATTATGTTTGCGGTTGGTTTGCAAGGCAACGACAGCAAATCGTGGTTTCTCTATTTGCGAAGAAGTTTTAATAGACCAAGTATGCTTTCGTGTTTTAGGCAGTAATGGATATTCATACAAATCCCAAGTACGGAACGCTAATGGAATAGCTCGATCCTTCTCTAAATGTTTTAATAGGTTAATCCTTTCACGGTCCGAAACTTTGATGTGTGGAACTCGCCATATAATTTTATTGATTATAATGTCATCCACAACTTCGCCTGCATTNAGTAAGTTTTTGAGAGTTCTCGCTCATTCCAGCGAGAAACTCTCAAAAACATTTATTCAAGGATCACTCAAAATAATTTCATTTTCGTTCATTCTATTTGAAACTGGATGGCTATAATTTCAAACGTAAAATGTTATGATGTGATCATTTTATAATCAGTTTGATAAAATCCACGAATCACGACGGTCATATTAAATATCAAAATATGAAGTTTCTGAAACAAAAACAATCGCTTAAGTTAGATTGTGTTTGTCCTACCACAATAAATGAGCAAAAGCGACATGGAAACTTATTACCAAACTCTATACGCAGTATTGTTTGCGGCCCATCAAATTGTGGAAAGACTAATTTGGTAATAAGTTTATTATTGCACGAGAATGGTCCGAGATTTCGTAATCTCTATGTTTATTCAAAATCTTTATATCAACCCAAATACATACTTTTAGAAAAAGTTATGGATATGGTGGCTGGTACGTCTTACAACAAATATAATCATAACAGTGAGATTTTAAGTCCACACGAAGCTTTACCAGACTCAATTATTATATTTGATGATGTTGCGTGTGAAAATCAAAATAATATCCGTGACTATTTCGCTATGGGACGTCATAAGAACATTGATTGTTTTTATATTAATCAAACTTATACTAAAGTGCCTAAACAATTAGTAAGAGACAATTCTAACCTGTTAATATTATTTAAACAAGATGACATAAACTTGAGACACGTGTACGATGAACATGTGGGGTCCGACATGTCATGGAATCAATTTCGCGAAATGTGCTCAACTGTGTGGCGTAATCCTTTTAATTACGTTGTTATAAATAAAGACTGTGAACGAAATAAAGGATGTTATAGAATGTCATTTGATACATTCATAGTACTTGACTAACGTTCATATATGGATGTTAAATTAATAATGAATCAGTTTCATTTGTGATTTCGTGCTGAGTGGAAATAAACCCTGAAATGGAACGAAATTTAAAAAAACAAATCGTCAAATACGCAGCGGCTGTGAAAAGTAAAGTCGATAAGATTAAAGATAAAAAAACTTCAAATGACATGGCTTTAGAAACAATTTTTAAGCCTATTGTTGACCCTCTTACTCAATTAACAAACAGAACTGGTGAAAAACGTCATTGTAGTGAAGAAACGGAGCAAGATTTATTGCCAAAAAAAAACAAGTTTAGTGAAAACGAGTCATCAACTTCTTCTAGTGAAGACTTTGAAGAACTTATCAACGATGAAGGAAACTCTGATAATGAATTTTATCCATCCAACAAGACTCTCACAACATCACTCTCAGAAGATCATAATGTCAGTGAAAATTCGNTCAACAACTGCTCCGACCGGCGTCCGTGATACGACTGCTGAAATCTTGAATACCTACTGTTCGTATAATAAAGCAAGTTTTTCCTCTAAAAAACTGACATTTAGTCCTTCATACGGATAATATGTTGAATTTAAAAAGACTCTTACATCTCGTACGTGACAATGATCAAACTCTGTAACGTTATACGTCACATAATTACATTTGAAGATTCNGTTTTAATGTAAGTATTAAGTTTTTATTAAAGTGTAACGCAAACTTGTAAATTAATATGTAATTATAAGAATAGAAGCAATCACACTGTAGTACATTAACCGAAAATTATCAGTCTTTTTGTACTTATTATATTAACTTAATCAGGCAATAATTTTATTTTCTTTCTTTTTTTCTTTTGGTGACGATAAAATTAAGGTTTCATGTGTTTTTATTACAAGTGTTTTTGAAAATATATAGTCTTACAGTAACAAGTGTCTTCTTATTTTGATCGTTCNGCTTACGTGTTTTAGGTAGTAATGGATATTCATACAGATCCCAATTACGAAACACTAATGGAATAGCTCGATCTTTCTCCAAGTGTTTCAATAGGTTAATCCTCTCACGGTCTGAAACTTTGATGTGTGGAACGCGCCAAATAATTTTATTGATTATTATGTCATCTACAACTTCACCTGCATTTAACGTGACCGCATTAAGGTTAGTATTACTTCTCAGTAACACTAACTCGTGTTTACAGTTAATGATAATTTTTTCATAATCCTCTGCAAATCCTAATATCCTATTTAATGGTATAGATGCAGAAAATGCTCCACCACTATCATTGTTTGTTCCTGCGGTTGACCAGCCCCAAACTCGACCNTGGTTGACTTCTCTAATGAAACTGAATGGTTAGTAACTTAACATCTATACTTATAAAAAGTTTAATTCATTACTATGAATGTATCAAACTTCATTCGATAACAGCCTTTGTTTCGTTCACAATCCTTATTGATAACCACATAACTGTAAGGTTTACTCCATACAGTTGAACACATTTCACGAAACTGTGACCATGACATGTCAGACCCAACATGTTCATCATAAACGTGTCTTAGATTTNGGCTCCTGTTCCGGTTATAGACACAGTGAAAGACATTATTATACTGATACTTTTATTTATAAATTTCATTATATAAATGTTTTTTCCAATAATTCCTTAAAAATTTCAAACACAAATGACCACAGTTTATTGTACCAAAGGCTTGATATCGTACATAATTATAGTTTATAGGTAAATTATTAAAATATTTGACTAATTCAAACGGTGGTTTTAAATTACCAAAACTGTCATAATATTCAACGTAATCATATTGCTTTACAAAGGCCACCCAATGTGTTCCAGGATTTTTGTTAATATCTAAATTCATGATAGCACATTCTATCTTATTTGGTTTCGCAGGTAATGTATCTCGCATGAATACACCACGAAAGAATGGAATATCACTAGCATGTTCTAATATATCCAGGTTAGTGAGCGCACGTCTAGGTAGCCGCTTAATTAGTTTTTTGACGGATTGAGATATAAACCAGCTCCTTTTTTATGAGGTTTTATATACAGTCCTTTTCCAAGGGCTACCGCTTCCATCATTCTGTTGTGCCTTTCTGATTCCATTAGACTCTTTTGTGCGGCTTTAGAATCATTAACAGCTTTTGCTATACCAGCTGCACCTCCCGCAAGAGAACCTAAAGCTGATAACCCCGCAAATATAGGAATAAGTGGTAAAAGTCCTCCAGATTTTGGAAGAGGAATACATCGAGGTAATCGTATTCCTTTTTTGCTACCGAAAAGTTTTTTTGCAGCTGCATAAGCATATTTTATAGCCGAGTTATTATCTTTAGATTTCAGTTTTTTTAATTTTAATTTTATTTTCTTTATCCCTTTCTTAAATGATGTTATGCCTCCACCGGCTCTGATTTTAGCTTTCATCGCATTTTTAACTATCCATGAAGCTATTTTTTCTCCTTTTCCAACATCTTTTGATTTTAGTCTTTTCTTAGCCATATTTAACAATTCTAAATCAGCCTTTTGTCGAACACCAGAGTCTTTATTCAAATAAGCAATATCGTGGTGCATACAAGCCTCGTCCAATTTGTTGATCCCTCGATCGCCTTGAAGTAATCGTTTCTGAAGTTTAGTTCCAGGACCACAAAATTGATAACCAGGTAAATGTAACTCAAACGGTAAATGATCTATCAATGTATTAATTATACCACTGCCTCCCTTCATTGATTATCATAAAGTGAGTTATAGGAGAATTTATGATTTATTTATATACCTACACCACACATTCACTTTTGTCAACCCAACTGTTTTCCTTATCACTTAAGCCCAACCATTTAACAAAAAGTTTGTTTCCTTTCCTTTTTATAACTTTCTCGATAAGATAAAGATCAGGCAGTTTAGTTTTTTGTAATTCATATCCGTAAAAAGAACCAAGAATAATTTGATTGTGTTTATCTTCAATTTGATACGTTTGAGGATTTGTTTGTTTAATTTTTATGATACGAAAAATTTCGGTAGACCAATTAGGTGTATAACCTTTATAAAAATCTCCTTTGAATTTACTTATACGAACAAAGTCGCCAACTTGAAAAGTTGACCGTTTACGCGTTTGTGGAATCTGGCTTTTGATAATATTAGATCTAACGACAGTCTCATTGGAATTATTAACATTTATTGGTTTGAATTTAGTAACCCGATGAAAAGTGTTATTGTACTGCTGTACAACTGCATCTAAATTATTTTTAAACCATTGATAACGACCGCATAAACTAAATACTTTGTAGAGATGAGATTTTATCGTTCTTATTACTCGTTCTACAATTGCCGCCTTTTTAATCGAGTATGTGGAATAATGATTTATGTTATAACTTTTTGTTAACTGTTTAAAACAATCGTTATAAAACTCTGTACCCAGATCTGTTTGCAAATGTTTAGGCTTTCTTGTTGATTCGATAAATATACTTCTCATTGCATTCGTAACACTTTGTTTGGATTTGGACTTCAACGGTCTAACCCATACGTATTTTGAAAAAGCATCAATTACAACTAGAACATATTTATATCCTTTATTAAATGATGAATATTTTTGAAAATCCATAAGGTCAGCTTGCCATAAATCATCTATCCCTTTAATAATCGTATGTCGGCGGATGAAATTTCTTCTCGCTGCTTTGTGTAGCTCGTTGACTATATCTTGTTTACTCATTCTTGATAGATTTTGCTGCAATCATCCGATCGATTTCTTCTTTTGTGTAATAAAATGTAGATAAATTATTAGTAGTTAATTTTTCCAAATTATTAAGATACTTCTTAATATTACTTTGAATGGTTTTCAATTCATTTTTAAAATCTTGAACACATTTATCCACATACTCTTTATTTACAGCCTCATCATCTTTTCTAGGGGTTGGTAATCCTTTTAATCTCGATGATTTTAAATCAAAGTCGCCTGCATCTGACCTTACTAATGTGTCATCAGTAAGAATATTAGTAAACTCAGACAATCGTAAACGCTTATGAATGTGATGACCAAATTTATCTATATTCATTGCCGTCTGCTCGGCTTCTGTAGTGTAATAGTACTGCCAAACCCTCCTGTTGGGAGCTTTATATATTTTATATCTTTTATGATACCAGCTTCATGCAATTCCTCTATTATTGAATAAATTTCATTTTGTACTCCAGTGTTACCAGCTGCCCATGACCCAAATAGTAATTTTAACCTTTCCACTAATTCATTTGGATCATCCCAATAAACCAAATCAGTATCCTTCTTAACTTCTTTCAAAATATCGACACCTTCACCTCGTGGGAGACTTTCTACACTACTTGTGTGACTTCTAGAGAACTTAAACAAAGGTTTGATCACGTTCATATATTTAAATCCTTTGTTACTGTTTATTGGTTTTGATGCATCACAGTTTCGTTTGTGTGCATTGGTATCTATAAGTACTAATTTATAATTTTGTAAGTCCTCATTTGTAATCATTTTTAAATCTGGAGTTTTTTTGTACAATAATTCTTTTAAGCCAGGAGTTTTTTTTAGGCTACGGTTTCCAATTTTCAAAATGCGATCATCATCATGAACACGCGTATTGCCGAGCATCAGCTTTCCCTTCACATTTCTAATACCATAAGGTACATCACTCATCACTTCAGATGACACCGACCATGATAAAGATTCGTTATTGATACTCGGTGACGATTGAAGAGATTTAAATGAGTTTTCATGGACATCGTAATCCACCGAGGGCGATGTAGTAAGGGTTTTGTTAGATGTTTTGCAAACATCTATATTATCTAAATCGTCTTCATCATTGTCACGATCTTCATAATCTTCAGTAGAAGTATTTGATGCTTCACTTTCACTGTATTTAGCTCTTTTAGCTTCTGAATTTTGCTCCAATCCTTCATTTATAAGACGTTTTTCATCAGTTTGGTTTGTTAATAGTTTCAGCGGGTTAATGATAGGTTTAAATATTGTGTCCAAAGCCATATCATTTGAATTTTTTACATCTTTAATCATTTCTACTTTTCTTTTTACAGCTGCAGCAGATTTTACTATTTGTTCCTTTAAATTTCGTTCCATTATTAAGATTCCTGCTCTGTTTGACTTCTCTAATTAAACTGAGTGTTTGCTAACTTAACATCTATACTTATAAAAAGTTTAGTCCATTACTATGAATGTATCAAACTTCATTCGATAACAGCCTTTGTTTCGTTCACAATCCTTATTGATGACCACATAACTGTAAGGTTTACTCCATACAGTTGAGCACATTTCACGAAACTGCGACCATGACATGTCAGACCCAACATGTTCATCGTAAACGTGTCTTAGATTTACATCATCTTGCTTAAACAATATAATAAGATTAGCATTATCTCTTACCAGTTGTTTAGGTATTTTAGTATAAGTTTGATTCATATAAAAACAATCAATGTTTTTATGCCGACCCATGGCGAAATAATCGCGTATATTGTTTTGATTTTCACAAGCAACATCGTCAAATATGATAATTGAGTCAGGCAATGCTTCGTGGGGCCTCAAAATTTCACTATTATGATTATACTTGTTATAAGATGTACCTGCAACCTTGTCCAATACTTTTTCTAAAAATACGTACTTAGGTTGGTATAAAGACTTAGAGTACACATACAGGTTACGAAAACGTGGTCCATCCTTATGTAACAATAAACTGATAACTAAATTGGTCTTCCCACAGTTCGATGGACCGCACACGATACTACGTATAGTATTTGGCAATAATTTCCCGTGACGCTTAGGCTTGTTCGATGCTTCAGGACAGACGCATTCCAATTTAAGTGATTCTTTTTGTTTCAGAAATTTCATAACAGAATTTTTAACTCGACTGTCGTGATCGGTGGATTTCAAAGAACTGATGACAATATACTCACACCGATGATTAAAAGATGTAGTTCGAAAAAGGTTCATATTCATCGTACANATGGATTTGAACGAAATGATGGAAAATCAGACACATCAATAAATTAAAACTAGGTAATGGCTGTCCACCGATATTGTAGGTATTAGTTACCATATTGTATAGAATGAACAGAACATAACAACGTAAGTATGTAGAAACTTATTATGTTAGTTGAAGGAGTGAACGCAAAATCCATGAACGTCTTGTATAATAATGGACAGGATGGATCAGCGGAAGGTTGTGTAGGCAAACGAGTTTTTGAAATAATTAGTGTATGTGTGTACGTGTGTGATATACTTCAATTGTGCACCGTTTTATCATCAGTCGTTGAAAGCATTTTATCATGTCATTAACCTAAATTGGGGAGGCTAAATCGCGACGCCGTTTTTAAAGGCGTCGTGAGCTAGCCTTCCCAATTTATTTACTACTGTGCTTACATCTGATTTTGTAATAGTTCTTTTTAAATTACGTAATTACGCTTTTTAACAATTTATGTGTTCTATTTGACAAAGTAATTTGCTCCGCACGCTTTTGTACTAAGTGATGAACTGTATTTAAAATGAGGCAATAGGTATGTGAAAGTAAGTATCCGGTATTTTATTTATGAGAATAGATCTTCTACCGGCCTCTAATAGTACTTAATCAATTTATTCGATTATGTATTCGATCATTATAGAACCTAATTAACGTTTTATTTTTTTGTTAACTACTTAGTCAATTAATTTATTCCATTAGGTATTTTATAATTAAAAAACCTAAATAAACGTTTTAATAAATAAGTAAGTTTAGAAGAACCTTATTAATTTTATAAAGGTTGAGAGTGCCAACCCTAACACTCAGTTTAAGTGTAGGTATTTAACTCGCCGAAAGGGCTAAGTTTCCGTACTGCTTTAGCTCATATATATACTGTGGTTACTGTATGTGTGCGCGTGCGCAAACATCACCAACACCCTACAGTAGTAGTGCAACTGTCGCAATTTTTTGAGCAGCAGCTTTATTGAACGGTGGCATGATAAACACCAAAATTATTAAGATTATATATCAGATATTTAATAGCAGTAATTCTACCTTTAGGTTTTGAGTGCCAAAACACATCAGCAGTTACAGTTTCGGTCATCCTTATGAACAGCAGCGACGACCAGCGATTGCTACANGAAATAAAACTGGATAGTCTAGTTTTAATCAAGGACGAGCAACAACCACCACTCAAGTGGAGATTGGGAAGAATTGCTGAAATTTTTCCCGGCAAAGATGGAGTTGCACGCGTCGCAAACATTCGAACATCGACTGGAATAGTGAAGCGGGCGTTTTCAAAACTTTGTCCTCTTCCGCTTCCTACAACAAATGAAAATGAAGATTGCATCGCTTCAATCAACAATCAATGAAACTAAACGAAGACCGAAGAACCTACTATCAGACTACATTTTGAAGACAATCATGAGCTTTCAAGGCTGGCGGTATGTTAGCGCCATCTATGGGCGCAAGAAAACAACTCATGACGTCAAAGGCGCGGAACCAGAGTGAAGATCGCAGCTAACTTCGCGCCGCTCCGCCCTCCTGTCAACTTAAAATCGAACGTTTCAAACACTCGACAATTTGATCTCGTTGCATACAGTCTGTAAACCTATCACTTTAAATAAACGTTAAAACCGTAATTTCAATAATAATAGTCATTGAAGAGACCCTTATTCCTACATATATTCGAAAGTCTGAGCTCGAAACAATGTCATGTACTGAAACCAAAGCGTCTAACATTTTCTGAGACAAAATTGAACCAAGCTTAAAATGAATTAAACTCTGGATACTTTCACAATCTTCCTTTTATTTGTCGGTTCTACAACATACTGTTACATACAACTAGAACGTAGTGATTTTATGACTTTACTCAGCCAATGCTGCAAACCAATTGAGCTGCCTTCTCTCCGTTCCAATTATTCCCAGACTTTCTATCCCCTCCCAAGCGCGTCGGTGTTGCCAATATAATGAAGTAGGGAAAAACCGTTATAATCGATTAATGCTTGTTAAAAATATCGATCGACTAACATTCAGACTACTTCAAATTACGACATTCGGCCATCCTACATCGAGCCGCCTCCTGGCGCTCGATTGATTTGCACAATTGACTGTATGTAAAAACTTACTAGAACTAAGCAATCGAGATCATTTAAACATTTTTTTTTTTACATACATAACATAAGCACATTAAATGTTCAAAGCAGGTAAGAAGTATCAATCTATACAAACTTCGAAGAGATACTTAATTAAAATTATATCATATCAAATCATAGAAATATAAATACATGTTCAAAACAAGTAAGCAGTAACTAATTCTAAACTTATCTACTATTGAAATGTACAAAATATTTGAAGGTATATAAAAATTAAGGGATCAGTTGATTTGTAGTATTATGTCAAATCATACATGAAAAAAAAACTAAAAAAATAAATAAATGCATGTTCAAAACAACTAAGCAGTAATCAAATCTAAACTTATCTTCTATTATTAAAACATTTGAAGATTTGTAAAAATTAGGGATCAGTTGGTTTGTAGTACGCTGCACGTTTAATACATCGATAAATAATAATAAAATTATATAAAATCTTATATAAAAAAAAATTAAAAATAAATAAATGCATGTTCAAAACAAGTAAGCAGTAATTAAATCCAAACTCATCTCCTATTAAAACGTTTAAAGATATTAAAAGGGACCAGTTGGTTTGTAGATAACTAATTATTACGACATTCGTGTGTTTGTTTCTAAACTCAACATAGTGTTTGACAAAGAATAATGACATTATAATTATTATTTTCTAGTCTCTGTTTTTCAAAACTGAAAGTGGTACATTATCATCACTGTCCGATGAACTAGAAATATTATAATCAATAAGCTTATCGTTAGAGACTAATTCGGGTGATTTTAAGTTAATCCACGGTCTTATTCTATCTACTGCAACTACACTTTCATAAGATCGTTTAGTAGCGTTAAATCCAGGTATATTAACAATTCTATATCTGTCATTACCGAGAGCTTTTACAATTTTATACGGACCTATGAATTTAGACAGAAGTTTTTTGCTATTTCCATCATTATAGAAATTGGTCCTGGTAATTTTAACCAAATCTCCTTCATTGAAAACAGGAGCTGGGGTTCTTCCGGTATCATATCTTAATTTTTGTTTCCTTTGATTTAACTTTATTTTTGAGGACACATCTTTCCTTATTTCTTGTATTGGCTTGGAATTACCTTCAACATCAATACCTAATTTATTTATGAGACTATCTCGCATTCTAGTACCGAAAAGAACCTCAGCTGCAGTTTTTTGTGTGGTGGCATTCACAGTGTTATTTATGCCCCATTGTACTTTACCCAGCCACATGTCCCAGTTGCGCTCATCTTCGTTAATAGCATACTTAGTGAGGGCGTTTAAAATTGTCTGATTAAATCTTTCGACTTGGCCATTCGCCCTGGGACATGCGACTGCGTTCAAAACATGTTTTATCCCGTGCTGATCACAAACTCTCTTAAAATTTGCGGAAGTAAATGATGTGCCACGGTCTGAAATGATGCGAGCTGGCAACCCGAAATCGTAGAAAAGGTTTTCGAGTACTTTGATGGTGCTTTTAGTTTTGGTATCCTTCACAGCCTTTGCAAATACGTATTTAGTATAACCATCTACTACAGTGAGAATGTAAGCATTCCCCTTTCTACTCCTCGTGAACGGTCCGAGATGATCTATGTGTACTGTATGAAAGGGAATGCTTACCTTCTCTATGGGGTGCAAAAATCCAGGTTTTCTAATAGCCGTGCTGTCTTTATTATAAGCGCACTCTATACAATTACGAATGTACTTTTTGATAAAATGTCTCATTTTCGGAAACCAAAATTGACTCTTTATTTTATCTATAGTTTTTGATTCACCTACATGGCCTATATCATCATGATTTGATCTACAGACTTGTAACCTTGCGCTTCGCGGAACTACAAGATACAATTTATCATCGATTTTCCTATAGATTTTATGATTCTTTATTGCATAGTTATTTTTAATGTCCTTAACTTCTTCATCTGTGCCTGGTTTTAGAATTCTAGCAATGCGAGCCAAGTCAGGGTCTGTCATTTGGAGAGTTAATAGCCAGCTGTCTTGCTCGATTTGATAAACTGTAACATTGGGATCGTCGGTCTTATCGGGGTTTAACCTAGTGTTCCGACTTAGGGCGTCGACATGAGTCATGCGAGCGCCTGGTCTGTATTCGATTTCGAACGAGAACTCACTAATTTGGAGCCACCATCTGGCTATACGCGGTATTAAATCTCGTTTAGTTAGTGTTGTTCTAAGTGCGTTACAGTCTGTGACTACCTTAAAGGTAAGTCCTAATAGGTACGTCCGAAACTTTTTGAGTGAACTAACAATGGCAAGTGTTTCAAGCTCATACGAGTGTAAATGGCGTTCTTCGGGTGTAGTCTGTCTGCTAAAATATGCAACTGGCTTCAAGTTACGTGGATTTTCCTGCCACTGCATTAGAATTCCACCTAAACCCAAGGAACTTGCATCGGTGTGTAGTTCAGTTTTCAGTTTAGGATTAAATAGTGCTAAAATTGGTCGTTCGATCAATTTTTCTTTTAAATCAAGAAATGCTTTCGATTCTATTTCACTCCACTTAAAAGGGATGTCTTTTTTTAGTAAGCTAGTGAGGGGCCTAGCAATTTCGCCAAAATTTCTTACGAATTTCCTAAAATACCCCGCCAAGCCTAGAAACTGCCTAACCTCATGTGTATTTCTAGGTATGGGAAATTCTTTAACTGCCAAGATTTTTGTCTCATTAGGTCTGATACCATTTGGTGAAATTTCATATCCGAGATAATTTATTGAAGTGTCAAAGAATCGACATTTTGAAAGGCGTAGTGTTATACCGTGCGTCCTAAACAGTTCGAGGTTTTCTTTAAGCCTATCAAAACCCTGCTCTAGAGATACTGATGGCACCAATATATCATCTAAATAGGCTAATGCGGACTCAAAACGCTTCGCTCCTAGCATATTGTTTACGACTCGCTGGAATACTGCAGGAGCATTAGCAAGACCAAAGGGCATTCTTTTAAATTCGTAATGCCCGTCGGGTGTTACGAACGCTGTTAAGTGCCTACTCTCTGCTGCCATTAGTATCTGGTAGTACCCGGAAGCAAGGTCCAAGGTAGTGAAAAAATTATTTCCGCTTAGATTGATAAGCTGGTCGTCAATTAGAGGCAGTGGGAAACAATCCCTTTTTGTTTTACTATTTAAGGCACGGAAATCTACACACAACCGTGGCTCGCCAGTTTTCTTTTTCACAAGTAGAATGGGACTAGAATAGTTGGAAGAAGATTCTTGAATTATGTCATTCTCTAATAACTCATTAATAACTTCGCGAACTTGCTCCCTTTCAAAATATGACAAACGGTATGGTCAATATACCACTGGCTTTTCATCCATTAAGTCAATCTTCATTTCAACTCCATTGAAACACCCTATCTCGCTCAAACTGGATGCAAAACAGTCGCGGTAAGATTGTAACAATTGGTGAAGCCTGTCCAGAACGGCGCTATCAACAGAATTTCCGACTTTAATCTCTGATCTTTCTATGGGAGCTAACTTCGTAACATCTGTAGCAATCCTATTAACGCTCCTAGTATTTCTTTCTATAAACGGAGTCGCCCTAGCTATAATCGTACCCAATTCTAAAAGTAGAGGTTTGCTCGATAAATTAGTAACAACTACATGTCCTAATCCCTTTTCAAAGTGATAAGCCCCCTGATGTAAATGATATTCCTTTTCGGGTTCCCCACAGGTATAACCCTCAATATATACATCGCCACTGAATTTCGGGTCAGAAGCAGAGACTCCTACCAATCCTACCTTTGATATTTCTACGGACTCCGATACAGTCAATCTAATATTGTCTTGACTGTAACAGTTGCTCTCAGGGTTTCTGTAGAAAATGAGCCTGTTTTCGTCCTTAAGAACTGCTATTGAAGGCAGTTCGGTGAAATTCTGACCTAACAATAATGGAGTGTTCAAAAATTCATCACTGACAACGAGCAATTCTATTTCGGCTTCAATTTCGTCCACCTTGATATTAGCCATGGTTTTATAAACGGGAACAACCGAAGAATTTCCAAAGCCCTTTATACATGGTAATCTAGTGAAATTTTTAAAGGAATGCAGATAGCGAGCTTCAGATTCACGTATTAAGCTGCTATCGCTACCAAAATCTATATATGCGACAAAATGGTTACCTTCGACGTCAGCTTTCTTGAAAAATTTATCATTTGTGTTTACTTGAGAAGTTAATACGGTTAAGGTCTTACGCTCATCATTTCTATTGCGGGGCGCCAGTGGGATGAGTTTGCAAGTATCAGAATCGTGACCGATCCTAAGACATTTTTGGCATCTAGTTATTGGTTTAGGACATTTAAAATAAGAGTGTCCTCTCGTACGGCAATTAAAACAAATCACACCGTCATTGGAAGGTGGGTTAGTCGATGTACCCGTGGTGCTGGCAGTGTTGGCACGAGTAGTACCATTATCAAAATGTTTTTTTCGGAACTGTAAATTGTCATAGGAACGTTGCGAGTTCAAGAAATTTAATAAGCCTTCCGGCTCGTCACAACATAAAGCCTGTGCACCATTCCTAACAGACCTATCGTTCAGACCGTGCACAATGCAGTCTACTGCCTTCTTACCGCTTATTTCACATCTATTTAAGAGATTAAGTTTCTCATAAAAATATTCTCTTAAACTCTCATTACTTCGTGATGTTCGAGCGAGCATCTCCTCGAGAAGCCGACCATAATTTTGCTCGGTGGGGAAAGCTTTACGTAACTTGAATTGCCATTCAGCCCAACTATAAACTACGGAGGGTAAAGCTTCCAACCACCTCTTGGCCAGACCGGCCAGCTTTTGCAAGGCAAAATGTATGGTCTGTCTTTCGTCCCAATCATAAATAGTTGCACACTCATTAACTTTCCTTAACCAACTATCTACATTTTGGGTCTTGCTAGCCGGGTCGAATTCCGGGACAACGTTATTTAACTGGTTACTAGACAATTGTGTCTTCTGATCACCCTGTTCACGGAGTGTCGTTAAGAGGGTCAGTACATCTCGTGCAGATAACGAATCTCTAGGCCTTTTCCCTTCTGGGCTAGTGTCAAATAAAGAATCTGGAGCCTGACGTTTACCTCCGTGGTGATCACCATCGCGCCAACTGGTTGCGTGCTCACCGCCTTCCCCGCGCTCAGCATCACGCCTGCCCGCTGGATTCTGCCACTCGTTGACGTCCTCTACGATCCATGTCGGTGCTCCGGTTTTTTTTCGAGTTCTTACTCGCTGTTGCCGTGTTACAGCAGATGATTCCGGCTCGTCGGAATCCATGACCTCGGAAAAAATGAAACGTGTTAAACTCATCCCTTGGTTTATCGAATCTGTTCTATTATTTCATAGTTAACAACTGTTCAGTAACAATAAAATTACACTCTTCAATTCTAAATCATTATTTAGCCAATTTACGATGAAGGTTTAGACTACCTTAATTGGGGACTTTAATATTATACGAACTAACTAACACACTTAGTATATTAATTATCTTCGTCAGAACGTAGCACACATAACTACCTAGTCCTTAACGCAAATTACAATCGGTCTGTATAGCCATAGAACGAACATACTTAGTCTTTGAATTTATTTTCATCAGGACATAGCACACTTAACTAGTCCTTAAGGTTAATAAATGCCGACACACTTAATCGGTCTGTATAGCATCAGGACATAGCACACTTAACTAGTCCTTCATGTTAATAAATGCCGACACACTTAATCGGTCTGTATAGCATCAGAACATAGCACACTTAACTAGTCTAGTAGCAAAAATAGCAAACTACACACTAAATTGGTCTACAATAGAAAAAATAAAAAATATTTTATTAAGTAAGTGTTAACAGGAGGATAGCCCCGATTATATACGAGCATAATAATTTGAATACAATGTGCTCCGCATTATGCCCGTTCCGCCGGAGATTAGCCCCGACCATATACGAGACGCAATACAGCACACAATATTCGAACATGTACTTCAGGCATGAGCTTCATTATGCTAGTAATTATTATCGGAGGGTAGCTCCCATCATACACGAAGATAATAATTTGAATACAAATGTGCTTCGCATTATGCCCGTTCCGCCAGAGAATAGCCCCGACCATATACGAGACGCAATACAGCACACAAGATTCAAACATACACTCGAGTAGTTCTTAAAATATAGATGCACGCTTCATTATGTTAATATCGTCAGAGGGTAGACCCCATCATATACAAACATAATAATTTGAATACAAATGTGCTCCGTATTATGCCCGTTCCGCCAGAGAATAGCCCCGACCATATACGAGACGCAATACCGCACACAAGATTCAGACATGCATTTCAGTAGTTCTTAAAATATAGATACACGCTTCATTATGTTAATATCGTCAGAGGGTAGATATAAACATAATAATTTGAATACAAATGTGCTCCATATTATGTTCGTTCCGCCGGGGAATAGCCCCGACCATATACGAGACGCAATACAGCACACAAGATTCAAACATAAAATATCATGTACCTACTTTAGTCGGTATTTTCAAACGCAAGAATAAAGTCAATTAAACGCGTCGAATTATGTTAGTATTAACCGAGGGTAGTCCCGATCAAATACGAACACAATAATTAATTTGAATACAAGTGTGATCAGCGTTATGCCCGTTCCGCCGGGGAGTAGCCCCGACCATATACGGAACACAATACCACACAAATGAGTTCAAAAATACGCTTCAGACTTAGCTAGTAAAATCAATGAAATGATTGTTCTTAATAAATCGAGAAAAAAAAAAGAACTTATTAATTTACATACCTTTGTGAGCTGAAGATGTGGATCAATCCCACTTCTGAAGTAAAATGAATTAAACTCTGGATACTTTCACAATCTTCCTTTTATTTGTCGGTTCTACAACATACTGTTACATACAACTAGAACGTAGTGATTTTATGACTTTACTCAGCCAATGCTGCAAACCAATTGAGCTGCCTTCTCTCCGTTCCAATTATTCCCAGACTTTCTATCCCCTCCCAAGCGCGTCGGTGTTGCCAATATAATGAAGTAGGGAAAAACCGTTATAATCGATTAATGCTTGTTAAAAATATCGATCGACTAACATTCAGACTACTTCAAATTACGACAAGCTCCTACTCCGTGTCTTTATTCAGACACCTTGATTCAGTCAGCTTCAGTATTATGACTGTGATGATTGAATTTTTATAATCATACTAAGAAAAAATCGCACCCTTCCTGGAATAAGTACGCAAGTGAAAAATGTCAACTTCAGGAGCGTAAAAAAACTGTCCTAAAAATTTATTACCATTATTAAAAATATGTGTTATACATCAAAATATAGCTAAACATGTCTGTGAGAGGCCTATGTATTCATATTTAAAATACAATTAATAGGTTTTGAGAAAAACTTAAAAAGAGCGTTGCGTACTTATTCCGCGAAACATATTTAACACCTTGTTGTTGTAATTATGAATATTGCATTGTTGACATGTAAAGGAATACATGCTGTTTGGTATTATTGCAGATAACCACTTATTGGCGTTCAGATTTAGTCGTGCATTCAACGTGTAAGTGTAGTTTACGTAGTTTTTCCTCGAACTATTCGTATTGAAATAAATTCGTAAAAAGGATAACGTACTTTTACCTTGTAAAAATTACATTACTTATGGTAGTATTTAAAATTATAGCTTTATTCAAAATCAAAAAGTTACAATATTTTTGCATAACTATATTATAATTTTCGGAAATTGCATTTTTAGGGAGAGACGAGCTATCAAAAGGACTGATGCCCGTTTTCACCATCAATCCCTAATTTGTAAGTGACCTCTATGGTGATACATAACAGGAATTTTGTTTTTATAGGGGTCACTTAAAAATTTGGGATTAATGGTGAAAACGGGCATAAAACTCATTTATTTTTGCAAGAAGGCTTTTATAAAGCACTTTTATAGTTTTACACTGTAACCTTTTTGAATAAAAAGTAACTTTCATACGGGGGGGGGGGGGTTGCGGAGCGAAAATGAATTACCATTCCATGAAGACCGAAAAGTGACCGGTCATATAAAAACGTTTCCTGGATTTGCGTTTTATTATCGAAAAACATTCGCTAAAATTCATTTTTTTTAACAAACAATAAATCAAATTCATGTTTAAATGCAGTTTATGACAGAATTTTTAAATTGTCACTATTACTTAATATTTTTTACTATATTTATATTGTCACTAGAATTAATATATTTATATTGTCACAAGAATTACAACCAATAAGTACCTATATAATTAATTAATTATGTATTGTGAAAATAAAGTTATTTCTAATAATGTTTTTTTGATTGTGCATATTTCGCCCTTTTTTAGTGCATATTTGCATGCATATTTTGGCATTTTGATAGTGCATATGTCACCGGAAAAGGTAAGGAAAAGTTAAAGGTATCTTAATAATATTGTGTGCATAAAACTAGGATCGGCGTATGCATTAGCGCCATATTTAGTACAATAGCATTTACTTAATACATTTATAGCAAGAAGCGTGAATAATTATCTAAGTCATAAAACCAGGATTGGATTATGCATTTGAGCTAAGCATGAATGTAAACAATGAGCAAATTCTAATTAGCGTAATTAACTTAGCTAAACTATCTAGTCTGTAGGCACGGGAAGCGTGCATGGGACGATACAACGCGATGTCCAGTCAGTTCCGTCCGTGTTATGGAAGCAGACCTTACCATCGCGGTGTGTGCGAGTTCAATCCGGCGGGCGCATCGTGTTCCGTGGTACGGAAGCGCGGAGCGTCGTGGACGAACTGACTTCTAGTTTTTTTTTTTTTTTTTTGAAGGGACGCGCGCTGGTAGCTTGAGGAGCTTTTCCAGCTTCACCGGGCAGAGTGGCGAGTACAGAAGGTACTCTAGCCGCGTGTGCGCTAGTGCGCGTGCCGACGAGGCCGAGTGTGGGCTCGCGAAGCGAAGCCCAGGCTCGTCCGCGTCCGGTCGCAGACCGACGTTCGCGATCGGGCCGTATCGAGCGCATAAGGCGCCCGATCAGTGGCGAACCCAACTAGAGGGTTGCCACCGCGGTGTTGGACCATAGTCCAGCCTACGGCGGGCTCACTCTAGTGGGCCCGATCGAGGGGACTACGGACGCGGCCTGAGGGCGCCACGGTAGGCTCGGACCTCGGCTCAGGCCGTGTCCGGGGGACGGATAGGGGATTTTGCATAACTATATTATAATTTTCGGAAATTGCATTTTTAGGGAGAGACGAGCTATCAAAAGGACTAATGCCCGTTTTCACCATCAATCCCTAATTTGTAAGTGACCTCTATGGTGATACATAACAGGAATTTTGTTTTTATAGGGGTCACTTAAAAATTTGGGATTAATGGTGAAAACGGGCATAAAACTCATTTATTTTTGCAAGAAGGCTTTTATAAAGCACTTTTATAGTTTTACACTCCCCAGTATTAACCCAACCACTGCTTCAGGACATTTTTTTTTTACGGAAGCGGTAGATAGATATTTTGTAAAGTTAAAATTTAAAACAGAAAATCCACAAACACCATTTGCAGACACCAAACCGAGGAATGAACTGCCGTTTGCAGTACTTTGTTTTGCGGACCAATACGACCTAAAACCTTTAAGAGCAGACTCTAATACTTTAAAGACAATCAACGCACCTGTAACTCACCGAGGAGCGGGTGTCTATGGGCGGCGGGTAAACACTTACCATCAGGTGATTCGTCTGCTCGTTTGCCTCCTTTCCCTTAAAAAACCCGGAAACATAACCACTCACAGGTCCGTTCAATTAGAAAGGAAGTCACAGAAATCACTAGACCTGAAAAAATATTAACGAACACACAGATTTTTTTTATTGAGATACCTACTTGAAAAAGGAAAATGTTAGGTATTTGGTAGGAAGGGGCGATACGTCGCACGTCAATCAAACAAGCAAGTCACATGCACACTGTTTTATTAGAAACATGGCGATTATAGCATTTGAATTGTACGTTGATGATACGTCATAACATTCTACCCATTTGCTAAAAGCGTCAACGATAACTAAAAAGACGTACCCGTGAAACGGACCCAGGAGGTCTACATGTAACTATACGGTAAAACGGCTGCGGCGGCACGGGCCACGGCGCGAGCGGCGCGGCGTCTTTCCATTCTATACATNTTTTAACTTTTTCAAATGAGAGTGTATTTTCTTTACACCTGACATAAATAATTTTACACTACCACCAGCTCTAAGTTTAGCTTTCATTGCATTTTTTACTATCCATGATGCAATTTTTTCTCCTTTTCCTGAATCTTTTGATTTTAATCTCTTCTTGGCCATTTTTAGAAGTTCTAAGTCAGCTTGATGTCTTATATTTGAATCACTATTATTATAAGCGATATCGTGATACATACATGCGTTATCCAATTTATTTATACCACGTTCACCCTTCTGTAATCTTTTTTGAAGTTTTGTGCCAGGACCACAAAATTGATATCCAGGTAAATGTAACTCAAACGGTAAATTGTCAATTAACTTATTGATAATACCACTGCCTTTCTTCATCGATGATTTGAAGTGAATGGAAGGAATAATATTGCGTTATAATTTATATATTATTGCACCAATTTACTTCTATCAATCCAACTGTTCTCTTTATTATTTAAGCCTAACCATTTGACAAATAGTTTGTTTCCTTTTCTTTTAATCACTTTTTCAATGAGATAAAGATCTGGAAATTTAGTTTTTTGTAATTCGTATCCATAAAAAGACCCCAAAATTTTTTGTTTGTATTTGTCTTCTATTTGATAAGTTTCTGGATTAGTTTGGTTAACCTTAACCACGCGAAATATTTCTGTGGACCAATTGGGAGTATAACCTTTGTAAAATTCTCCTTTATATTTACTGATACGAACGTAATCGCCAACTTGAAAATGAAATTTCGGTCTTAACTTCTGTTGTTGTGTTTTAATAATGTTTGATCTAACTACCCACTCGTTAGATTTTGTGACATCAACAGGCTTAAATTTTGTTATTCTATGTACAGCATTATTGTAGCAATATAGTTTTTTTTTTTATTTATTTATTTTTTTTATCCACAACGAGGAAGCTCTTGGCCTGTATCTCACCTGATGGTAAGTGACAATCAGGCCGAAGGTGGAAGCGAGCTTCACCCGGAATCCTCAACCACGGAGGAACTGGCTATCTTACCTCTAACTGCCGGAACACAACAATGCTGTTAACATTGATGTTATGGCGACAGACTTAGGTAAGATGGTGGTAGCTAGCCAGGCGGACTTAGAACAAGCCCTACCACCAACCAAACCGAACAGAAAAATCTGCCCCCACTGGGAATCGAACCCGGGACCTCTGCGTCTGAAGCAGGTGGTCTAACTACTAGACCACAGAGGCGGTTAAAACATATATAGTGAACATGTAATGTTGTGGTGGAAATAAAGAATTTATTATTATTATTATTATTGTACTACAGAATCCAAATTATTCCCAATCCATTGATATCATCCATGTAGACTAAAAAGTTTGTAAAGATGAGACTTAATTGTTCTGATTACACGTTCTACTATAGATGCCTTTTTTACAGAATACGTAGAGTAATGATTTATTTTATACTTTTCTATTAACTGTTTAAAGACATCATTGTAAAATTCTGTTCCTAAATCTGTTTGCAAATTTCTTGGTCTTCTTGTTGACTTCAAAAATATGTTTCGCATCGCATTCGTAACGCAGTTTTTCGATTTTGATTTTAGCGGACTAGTCCATACAAATTTTGATAAAACATCAATTACAACTAGAATGTATTTATGACCTTTATTGAATTGTGAATATTTTTGCAAATCGACAAGGTCGGCTTGCCATAAGTCATCTATTCCTTTTATAATTGTACAACGACGAGTAAAATTCCTTCTCGCTGCTTTATGAAGTTCTATAACTATATCTTGTTTACTCATTTTTACTTAAAGTTCCTTGGATCATTCGATCGATTTCATTTTTAGTGTAATATAGTTTACTCAAACTGTCGGATGTCACTTTTTCTAAATTTTTCAAATACTTTGTAACGTCACTGTGAATTTTTTTCATTTCATTTCTTAATTCTTGAAGAGATTTTTCCATATATGCTTTATTTACAGCTTCATCATCTTGTTCAGGAGCTTGTAAACCTTTTAATCTAGATGATTTCAAATCGAAGTCACCTGTCTCTGTTTTTATTAACGTATCAGCATAAGTATCAATGAATTCAGTTAGTCGTAAACGCTTGTGTATATGATGTCCAAATTTATCAATATTCATTACTGGCTTGCTGTCTTCTGTAGTGTTGCATAGATACTGCCTAGTTTTCCGTATGCATTCTTTTTATATTCTATGTCTACAATACCAGCTTCATAGAGTTCCTTTATTATTGCATAGATTTCATTTTCCAACCCATTGTTACCAGCTTCTGCTGATGCAAATAGTAATTTTAAGCGTTCTACTAGCTCATTGGGGTCATCCCAATAAATAACATCAGTATCAGTCTTAACTTCCTTCAAAAGTTCCATGCCTTCTCCTCGGGGAATACTTTCTATGCTGGATGATGTTTTCCTCGAGAATTTGAATAATGGTTTGATTATATTCATGTACTTAAATCCTTTGTTACTATTTATAGGTTTTGATGGATCCCAATTACGTCTGTGTGCATTAGTGTCGTTGAGTATTAATTTATAGTAATGTAAATCGTCTTCTGTAATTAGATGTAAATCGGGTACTTTTTTCGTCAATAATTCTCTCAAACCACGTGTTTTTTCGTAGATCCTATTTCCAATTTTCCACCCGAGAGTGCGATCATCATCGAAGACGCGGGTTTTTCCAAGCATAAGTTTTCCACGTTCATTTCTGAATCCATAAGGTACCAAGCATAAGTTTTCCACGTTCATTTCTGAATCCATAAGGTACGTCATTCATAGCTTCTGATGACGTGGACCAAGATATAGATTGATTACCAATACTTGGTGATGATTGTAGAGATTTAAACGAATTTTCACTGACATTATGATCTTCTGAGAGTGATGTTGTGAGAGTCTTGTTGGATGGATAAAATTCATTATCAGAGTTTCCTTCATCGTTGATAGGTTCTTCAAAGTCTTCACTAGAAGAAGTTGATGACTCGTTTTCACTAAACTTGTTGTTTTTTTTTGGCAATAAATCTTGCTCCGTTTCTTCACTACAATGACGTTTTTCACCAGTTCTGTTTGTTATTTGAGTAAGAGGGTCAACAATAGGCTTAAAAATTGTTTCTAAAGCCATGTCATTTGAAGTTTTTTTATCTTTAATCTTATCAACTTTACTTTTCACAGCCGCTGCGTATTTGACGATTTGTTTTCTCCCTCGCCAGGGAAGTCACGGACCGCGAAAGCATACCCACAGTCGGGCATCCGAACCCCGCCCTCACATTTTTGTAAAAATAAATAAACTGTAATTTTATCTGTGTACGCTAGTGTTGATTATTTACTAATTTCTTACTACGCGACACCAAAAGCGCCTATAATTACTCGTACAAAGTTAGACACGTTTCTAATACTAAGCTAGATGTCGCTTTATTATTATTATTATTGTAGATTTGATAGATCGATCATTAAAGTACATTTAAGCTGTAGAGACAAGTTATTGTGTTCCGACAGTAGAGGTAAGATAGCCAGTTCCTCCGTGGTTGAGGATTCCGGGTGAAGCTCGCTTCCACCTTCGGCCTGATCGTCACTTACCATCAGGTGAGATACAGGCCAAGAGCTTCCTCGTTGTGGATAAAAAAAAAAAAAATAGCACNAAGCATTTTATCATGTCATTAACCTAAATTGGGGAGGCTAAATCGCGACGCCGTTTTTAAAGGCGTCGTGAGCTAGCCTTCCCAATTTATTTACTACTGTGATGATATGGAGGTTCAAGAACAAGGCTATGTGCTTTTATTATCAACCATTTTTAATTTTTATAATTCTCGGTTTATTTTTATTTAATTTTTTAAGAGACCCACTTTTTTCGAAAAAAAAATTCCTAAACTTCTATTTCAATTCGACTTATAACTTTTGAAATGCCTTGTAATGCCATGAATTATTGTTTTTTAAATGAAGAGACTGTCCCTAATAAGGGCATATACGTTTCATCTGCCGCTTCTTGCCTCTTTTTAAGTTATGGCAGGCCTGGCTCACTCCGCGCGGTACATCCGATAATTACCTACAGCGAAGCGCCCCGCCAGCAAGTACGCGGGTATTATATCAGTCGAGTGTCACGCGCGNTCGATAACAAATAAGGGAGCTACGTCTCTGAATTCTTTCAAGCTCAACAACGGCTCTGACCGGCGTCCGTGATACGACTGTTGAAATCTCGAATACTGCTCGTATAATAAAGCAAATTTATCTTCTGAAAAATTTAGTCCTTCATACGGATTATATGATGAATTTAAAAATACTCTTACATCTCGTACGTGACAATGATCAAACTCAGCCATTGACAACACAGCACTATGTTTGCGATTGGTTTGTAAGGCAATTACAACAAATCGTGGTTTTTCTATTTGCGATGAAGTTTTTATAGACCAAGTATGTTTACGTGTTTTAGGCAGTAATGGGTATTCATACAGATCCCAATTACGAAACACTAATGGAATAGCTCGATCTTTCTCCAAGTTTTTCAATAGGTTAATCCTTTCACGGTCTGAAACTTTGATGTGTGGAACACGCCAAATAATTTTAATGATTATAATGTCATCTACAACTTCACCTGCATTTAACGNGTTTACTTACGATCGTGTTATTGGGCGATCTATCGCACAGAGTGAGGTCGCGACTGCGACCGACCGAATGTGAGATAGAACGCCCAATAACATACTACTATTATTATTTAAGATTGTTTGTTATTAAACGAATTAAAAATGAAATTTAATATTTTTTTGTATAAATAATACAACATCCACCCGAAAAACATAACTCTCCTTCTAGCGCAGTCGGGTAAAAAGGTTATACGATCAGAAGGGCACCCTATTTATTACTTTCCTAAGGTTAGCCGGACTACATTCTTGTTTTCTTCTTACTTGCTACTTGTGACAAAAAGAGCAGGTTAGGATAGATGCCCCTAGATGCATGGGACATGGCCCTAAGGGCATCTATACCCAAAAAAAATTAGGCAACTATCCTTTTAGCATAGGATAGGTGCCTTTTTTAATAAAAAATATAATAAAACTAAAAATCGAATTAAACATAGCTATCCCGTCTAATTTATAAGATAGTCTATCAAATTATATAAAAATCTGCTTCAATTTACAGCTGACAAAAAAATTATCCATTAAAAGATACTTACCAATTTTATTTCGACGCTCATTAAGGTTTGGCCGCGGAAGATTTTTGCCCTCATTGGCTAAACGAACGCACTCTTTGATGGTTTGCGAGGCGAAAAGTGGTACGGGGAGGTCCCTTTCTAGTATACGTACTATAACTTTAGGCTAAGTTGCTTGTAACATAGTGTACTTAAAATCGCGGCACCTATCCCACTGGGGCATGTATCCTGGAATTACCCTATAGTTAAAGCTAAACTGTTTGAAGAAGCAACATTTAAACTTGACTCAGATTAATTGTAAGAACAATAATTGTCTATCTAAGCCAATCAATACAACGTCATTAAACCATTATTTCTGCTATTTTACTATTATTATGATTAATTCAAATCGCTACCCCAGTGTGTACTTAACTCAAAAGGGCGAACACACAATCGTAGCCGAGTCCAAACCTGTTGGCCAACGTGACCGGTGGAAGCTCCTCGATCGATATCAGTTTTCGGTCGATTGATTATTATTTATCGAACGATGAATCTGGTAGCGCTGCATTTTTCACTGACCGATGCATCAGCACTTTACACATGGCCCTTACTATTAAGCGTGTACTTCAACTGTGAATAATTTAGCTGACTTTTGTATTCTTCACTGGAACTTCGGTATTAATCGCTTAAAGAATGGATTCTCTTACAAACTAGGTACTAGGTGCCGATTATAATATCTCATATGTTGAAAACGTTTATCTCGTGTCCTTACTACGTACCTGAAAAGCTGTAAATATAGAGAAATGTTATCTAAATAGGGATTTGACCTTGGTATTAGGTCAATTTGCTATTTTGTACACCTTAATGTTTGTGCGCGGATTTTTAAAGATATTATACGATCTTGGGAATACGAGTAGGTACTAGGTAGGTCTTTCGAAAATCGCCATCAAGTTTCCTGATTTTGGACCTTCAATGTTATGTAAAATATATTTTTTTTTTTTTTTAATCTCCGGCTGATATTGCCGGAGTTCGGTTTCAGACAAAACAATTTGTTGAATATTAAATCAATAATGTATTTTTTTTTTTTTTAGAACAAGTGGTGGTAGTTTCTCGCTAATGTCTACGAGCAAACTTGTAGTCTCCATACTTTAGACGTTTTTTTTTTTTTGTTTAATAGAAAAATGCTAGTTCAGCTTGTGAATACATTTATTGGAGTGAATAGACATATTTGACAAATACAAGTTTTAAAACTTAACGGTAGGGGTAGCAGCGCGTCCATTGGCTGCTTAGAAATCACGCGATCGCAGCCTCTTCTGATTGGCTGTTGCGGAGATCACGTCACAAGAACGGTAGCCATCAATTCTGTGGTACGATGCGGATAACGCGAGACAGTAGGGTGACAATGGGTTTGGTCGGCTCGAACATCCTCCCGGCCGTTGAAAGCTCTACTGTAGCTTTCGACTCTCAGTCATCAGACATTGGTAGGAGACAAAGTCGGTTCAGGGCTCGTCGAATGGTGCCATGAGCAGTGGTTACGTCGACNAATATAATAAAAAAAAATTAACTACTTCTCTTGAAATATATAGTAAAACCTGAGTCTATTGATTAATATTTTAATTAAATACGATGTAAAAATATTTTTTATTTAATGTATGCAATGTGTGAAACGGAATAGATTTAGTGCTGGGGTATTTGTTGTATAACAAAATCGATTATTCCCGCGGTTCATTAATCGATTGCAGTGAATACTTAGTTCTTAAAAACATCACAAAAATCAACTATATTTTTCGATTGTTGACTTAAATAAACGCATTGAAAATAAATTAATAGTTTTTAATTTAAAGAAATAGAACCAGTACTTTTTAAGAATCGTTTTTTTGAACACGAAGTCCATGGAATTTTAATATTATCAATAAAAATTGTTACAAAAATATTTGTAATTAAAAAAAACATGTTTTTTGTTAAATGACACCTCCTTTAAAAACATTTCTCTAAAAGTAGGTTTTACGAACTCTTAGAAAAAATCGATAGATAAATCGCTATGGTTTAGTTATGTGACATCTCTATAACTTTCAAACTCGAAACGTCATACGAATCATCTTATAGTTCCAAAATACTGAACTGTCCTATGCATGACATTGACAGTGGGGCGCCACCGTCAATACCGAATCGCCTGGTTCCGATTTTTGCCATGTTGGAAACCATATAGCTGAACGATGGTAGCGCCCCCCTGTCATTGAGTTTGGTGGGACAGTTCAGCTTGGGTCATCTATACGTGAAAAAGACTGTAATTCATATCCTGCGTGTCTAGTGTGTCTACTTTAAACATTGAATCATCTTTCGACACGTGTCATTGTTTTGATAAAGGATTTTTTGGTGTTTCTTATTCTGCCATAGAAAATTGCCANCCGCATTTAGTTTAATACAACCTCAATTTTAAGGTCTACAGGCATTTGAATCATGTAGGCCTTATTCCGTGTAGGTGATTTAATAAAGCCAAAATCAGTGGTTTCGTAATTTGCTTATTTTGAATAGATTTAGTTAAAAATTGTGTTTTTTTTTGTAATATTGCTAAAATTAAAGGATGGAAGAAGTTAATTAACCTTGTTTTTGTTGACTGGCGTTAATATTTATTGAAATATAAGCATTTAAAGTTAGGTAGGCCTTATTTGTATCAAGTACCTTATGTGTAAAGAGTTATTGCAAGTTAACATCATGAAGTTTCAGGAAGTGTCGTTAGAGGTGGAAAAGGTTATAGATTCTGTAGGGATTTTACTGTATACATAGGTAAGTCTTCAGTTTACTGTATAATAATCTTCAGTCACAATTAGCTATTTAACAACGATCAGAGTTACTGTTTTTTACAGGATTCTAATATGTAGGAAGTGCTTTAAGCTCAGTAGAAAACTTTTGTGAAATAGCATAAAATATTACCTACATCTAACCCTTCAATGAATGGGTTTTTGTTCTAATTTGTACCTCTGAATAGCTACGCGACCGGTTACCGACCTGAATGGAAAACTGTGGCAGGTCAACCGTGGGCCTAACATGTGTATTGTGTAGGTACAGCATTAACTAACGATAACGTCAATAAAGCCGTTTTAACAGGAAAGGTCTATTTTTAGAGATTATTGCTACAGTTATTGCTTATATGTACATTAAGTAAAATAAATTACTCTTTTTTGGAATCTTTACACGAAAAGATTAACGAAGTCTTGTTACCGACTAAAGACACTAGAATATTATTATTTGAACTATTGGTCTAATTAATGTAATTTAAAGAGTGAAATTGAAATCGTTGAGATCGAAACTATTTTACGAGACTTTAATTGTAGGTACCTATCCGTTTTAACTTAATGGATTTGTCTTAATTGGATAATGTCCTATGTATTAGCATACTTATGGTCTTATTTTACAAGAATGCCGACTATTTCAATTGGGTACACATTGGCATACAATGTCTACACCTAACCATAAACTGAGATGGTCATCAATGTCATCAACAGCCCTTTACAGTCCACTACTGGACTATGAGCCTCCTCCACTATAGTGGAGGGTTTTGCCATAATCTCCACGCTTGGCAGGCGGGTTGGAGATCGCAGTTTAAAAGATTGATGTTTTTCAGAGAGCGCTGCTGCCCATTCTCTGTTTGATGTGTAGTCCCTAAGTCGCCTCTTACGACACCCGCGGGAAGAGTAGGGGTTGGTGACAAATGTATTCTACTCTGCCGTCACCACATGGTCTAATTAATGTAATTTAAAGAGTGAAATTGAAATCGTTGAGATCGAAACTATTTTACGAGACTTTAATTGTAGGTACCAATCCATTTTAACTTAATGGATTTGTCTTATTTGGATAATGTACTATGTATTAGCATACTTATGGTCTTATTTTACAAGAATGCCGACTATTTCAATTGGGTACACATTGGCATACAATGTCTATACCTAACCATAAACTGAGATGGTATAAGCAGTTAAATGCATAACTGGTCGTAAATCGAATAACATTTCGAAAGGGCAAAACCTTTCAATATAACAGATAAAAGAACTTATAAAATTCAAAGTACTTAAAAACTTCGGTCGTTTAGTGAGTATAAATCTCTTGTTTCTTTCTTGCCTCAAGTTTTATAAAATACTAGCGGCCGCCCGCGACTTCGTACGCGTGAATCCCGTTTTTCCCGCTAATTCCCGTTCCCGTGGGAATTTCGGGAATTCCTTTCTTAGTGCACCTCTACGGTACCTAAGCTACGTCCCTTCCAAATTTCAAGTGCCTACGTTTAGCCGTTTAGGCTGTGCGTTGATCTGTCAGTCAGTCAGTCAGTTTCTCCTTTTATATATTTAGATTTTTCTTTCTGCTCTTGGAAAAGGATTAGGTATGTCGATATATGGAAGGTTACTTGAGATAACCTTTCGGGTAGGTCAAAGGTAATGTTTGACTAAACTTCGTTTAAGTTCTTAGCTTAAGTACCTATACGACAATTTTATTTTCAGGCTGTAAAATGCGACATACAAATTTATTTTCAGGCTGTAAAATGCGACATAATATTATCATGTATGACATGAAAAAAATCAGACAAATTTAATCATGGACATAATTATTTGTAACAGCCATATGTGGACATAATTATTTGTAACAGCTATATGTTACAATTAATTATGTCCATGATTAATGTTATATGCCGATGAATATAACCTGTTTCTCTGATGAAGTAGCCGAATTAAGGCTATAAATGATATTCTTGAAAGGCAAAGATATAATTAATGAAGCGTAACAATCAAAATATACTTTTCATAGATACAGTATAATTTATGATCATAATAAATCATGTGATAACTTACTACGAAGATCATAAAACCACCAAATACTTATAAGGAAATAAACCCAAAGAATAGAAAGTAGGTACCATTAATCTTAACAAATTGGGTAAAGAAACCAAATTGGGTCAGTCACGATATGGCAAGGGGAAGACAGGTTTACATCTCCTTTTTATTTTATTTTCTTTACATCCATCTTAATTTAGATACCACCATTAATCATTTAAGTTAAATTACGGGGAAAGAAATAAAAGTATTTTTAACTTTCGGTAGTTTGATATTCGCATCTTGGAAAATAAATAACTTGATAAACAAGATTAGTCGTATTTCAGAATGTTTCTTTCGTGAGTCTTAACATCAAGTAATTATTCTTCTTGTAATTATTAATTTAGTCAATAAAGGGTTAAAATACCGCTGATGCTAGAAAAGTCACAGAGATTTCAAGGTGTTTTTTCTGAAAATAGTCTTTAAAATTAGTAAAGTTTGATCTAAAAATTACGCGTCACATCGCTGTATTTCCAACTTATGAAAAAACATAGATAGTTTCGATTTCGATACATCATAAAAAGTTTGTCACTAAATTGGTTATGTCCTCTAAACCGGTTATGTCCTCAAGCCTCTTACTCGACAGAACCTTCATTTTGGCTTGAAACCTTCCCGTTTCGTAACCCTAATAAAATACCTGAACAAAAGTGGCGTATCGCCAGCTTTTCATACGAGTATATCATACATTTTGTGGCAATTGGACAACTTTTAAAAATGTCAGTGAAATGTCTTTAGTTTGGTGTGCTTTGGCTCAGTGTCTACATAAATTGTGTGAATTATTGGTGGCCAAAAATATTTTAAAATCCATAGATTTTTAAATTGATCTAGTAAACACCATGTCATGATTCTTTCTCTATCTAGTAGTGTGTAGTGCAATAAGATCGAATTTGCAACAAAAATACCCATATTATTGTTACCTATGTTCTACAGATAAATGTTTTTGATTTGATTTTATAAAATACTAACGGCTGCCCGCGACTTCGTACGCGTGAATCCCGTTTTACCAGCTTAGGGGTTGAATTTTGCAAAATCCCGTCTTAGTAAGCACAGGACCTATGTTATAAAAGGAACCCCCATGCAAAATTTGAGACTCCTAGCACTTGTAGTTTCTGAGATTTCGTGTTGAGTGAGTGAGTCAGTCAGTCAGTGACTTTTCGCTTTTCTAGATATAGAATTATAGATATTGTATAGTCCGATGTGTGGTCGACTGTATATTTATACGCATAATAACTAATAACAATTAATTGCTACCAATCGACCATGAATACATTGATTACCGAAGATACTGATTAATATCTATTCATCAGGAATAATTAAATCAATACAAGATCGTAACAAATAGATACCTTCTATCGAACATCGATCAGTAGTGTACCTCTATCACGAAAAACTTTCGTTTTCCAATGAAGAATGTTCACTAATTTTGTTTTTTAGCTTTCTGTATTCTCTGTTAAAAATAAAAAATACACGTGAAAGAATTATTTCGATACGTTAATTAGTTTCCAAGATATTGAATTTTAAAAGTGCGGGCGGCGGCCGGCCCGCCATTTTATGCGCGTGACGTCATATTACAACGACTGGCTCATATTTGTACGAGTGGGTGGAATCTTGCAAATGGAATTAAGACCCACTTCCAGTCAACCGATTAAGCTGAAATTTCGCAAACACATGTGATTTGGATGACTATNCTGCCGTCGATATTATCATGTATGACATGGAAAAATCAGAAAAATTTAATCATGGACATAATTATTTGTAACATCCATATGTTACAATTAATTATGTCCATGATTAATGTTATTTGCCGATGAATATAACCTGTTTCTCTGATGAAGTAGCCGAATTAAGGCTATAAATGATATTCTTGAAAGGCAAAGAGATATTAAATGAAGCGTAACAAAAAAAAATATACTTTTCATAGAAACTGTATAATTTATGATCATAATAAATCATGTGATAACTTACTACGAAGATCATAAAACCACCAAATACTTATAAGGAAATAAACCCAAAGAATAGAAAGTAGGTACCATTAATCTTAACAAATCGGGTAAATAAACCAAATTGGGTCAGTCACGATATGGCAAGGGGAAGACAGGTTTACATCTCCTTTTTATTTTATTTTCTTTACATCCATCTTAATTTAGATACCACCATTAATCATTTAAGTTAAATTACGGGGAAAAAAATAAAAGTATTTTTAACTTTCGGTAGTTTGATATTCGCATCTTGGAAAATAAATAACTTGATAAACAAGATTAGTCGTATTTCAGAATGTTTCTTTCGTGAGTCTTAACATCAAGTAATTATTCTTCTTGTAATTATTAATTTAGTCAATAAAGGGTTAAAATACCGCTGATGCTAGAAAAGTCACAGATATTTCAAGGTTTTTTTTCTGAAACTAGTCTTAAAAATTAGTAAAGTTTGATCTAAAAATTACGCGTCACTTCGCTTCGTATTTCCAACTTATGAAAAAACATAGTTTCGATTTGGATACATCATAAAAAGTTTGTCACTAAATTGGTTATGTCCTCAAGCCTCTTACTCGACAGAACCTTCATTTTGGCTTGAAACCTTCCCGTTTCGTAACCCTAATAAAATACCTGAACAAAAGTGGCGTATCGCCAGCTTTTTATACGAGTATATCATACATTTTGTGGCAATTGGACAACTTTTAAAAGTGTCGGTGAAATGTCTTTAGTTTGGTGTGTTGGCCCAGTATCTACTTAAATTGTGTGAATTATTGGTGGCCAAAAATATTTTAAAATCCATAGAATTTTAAATTTATCTAGTAAACACCATGTCATGATTCTTTCTCTATCTAGTAGTGTGTAGTGCAATAACATCGAATTTGCAACAAAAATACCTATATTATTGTTACCTATGTTCTACAAATAAACGTTTTTGATTTGATTTTATAAAATACTAGCGGCTGCCCGCGACTTCGTACGCGTGAATCCCGTTTTACCAGCTTAGGGGTTGAATTTTGCAAAATCCCGTCTTAGTAAGCACAGGACCTATGTTCTAAAAGGAACCCCCATGCAAAATTTGAGACTCCTAGCACTTGTAGTTTCTTAGATTTCGTGATGAGTGAGTGAGTCAGTCAGTCAGTGACTTTCGCTTTTATAGATATAGATATTGTATAGTCCGATGTGTGGTCGACTGTATATTTATACGCATGGTTACTAATAACTGTTAATTGCTACCAATCGACCATGAATACATTGATTACCGAAGATACTGATTACTATCTATTTATCAGGAATAATGAAATCAATACAAGATCGAAACAAATGGATACCTTTTATAGAGCATCGATCAGTACCTCCAGCAGCAGAAAATATTTCGTCCTCGAATCGTTTGTAGTCGAAAGATTTAGCGTGAAAACTTAAACAGCGGCCGTATTAAGGACAATCTATTTAGGTAGATATTCTTGGATGGCTCAAACTTGGAGTGCAAGTGTGGTTTTGTTCCCCAGTCGACGAAGCACAATGTGCCCAAACAACAGCACGCAGGAAGATTTTATGAAAGCTATTGACAACGCCATTCTTGTGGCGGAGTTTTGGGCCGACGCTGTGGTAGATTTGTTGTCGACACGACAAGAAGGAGAACAGCGCCTCTACGGTCGTAATTGTAACGAAAATTAAAAAACAATAGCACGAACAATTGTGACATTAATTTGTTTTAATTTAGTATCGAGATCGAATAGTAAACGTGACTTAAAGTGAACTTACTTAGAGATAGTCACATTAGCGTTGAATTCGAAAGCTGAGTTTCAAATTTTGTTTCACCGTTTGTAAGAAGGTTTCTAATACGCAAACGATTCGACGACGAAAGTTTTTCGGTACAGATACAGCCCTACAACGAAATAAAATACGCGCAATGAATTCGTAATTCGGCATAACAAGTCTTTCTTGAAGCATTTTTATTGTACAGACGATAGCACATCAGAGTCTAATTTTTCGCTGCAAAGTGAACTCTATTGCAGCTACATAAGAACCACCGTGATGAGCTTGATTTTCCTTCCAACTCATGAAAGAAATGATCTCATTATTACGAAACGTTGAACAAGAAATGTGAATATGAGAGCTGGAAATACGATTGTTTGATATTTTCAGCGTTACTTTAAAGTTATTTTGTACAGTTATTGTTGGTAACACAATTTGTTTTCATAGGGGTCACTTAAAAATTAGGGATTGATGGTGAAAACGGGCATACACCACTTCTAAAGCTTCAATCACACCAACACGTGCAGATCGCCATCGCCGCACTATGGATCATTTGGATCATAAAGAAGTACAACCATTTTCTAATGTTTTATATAATTACTAGTATGTCAGGAGCAATGGTAACCCTTATCTGCATAAAACGTGGTAAATAAACAATGCAAATAAAACAAAACAAATCCAAAACTAAAAAGCATACAAAGTTACAGTTACAGTCAAAGAGTTCTCAGAGAAAAACTAGAACCAATTTCACATCAAACAAGCAGCTAGTTATTTTAAAATGTTACCGTGATTCGCATTTGAAATTCTACAGACATATTCCATGCAATTCTGCAAAAAAATGGCTAACTACATTTCCCATTTGAAATATCTCTTGTTGTGGTAAACCAGATATTATGATGAAAATTCTCTCTCAAATAGACGCTACAATCATCTATGCAATTGTGCGCTGCATTTTTCATTCAATGTTTTGTAGAAAACAAGACTTTTCTCTCGATATCAAAATATTTTCATCGTTATTGCCAGTCGTTTTTCAAGACATCGGACAACGATTTATTAGGAAGATTGGAATACAAATAATAGCTTACTTTAAGGGAGGGAGGATTTTAAACTCACTTTTATTAGAGACGTCATTTATGAACTTTCTGAAATGTATCATCTATCGCATTAGTTGAGACAAAGACAAAATGTGCGTAGGCGTCTGAATGGCATAGAACCGTTTCCCACCAAAGCGGAGAGGGGGCGCGTTTGAATAACCAATCAGATTTAGTTATTTCCACAACTCTTCTCCGCTTAGCTTCGGTTTAGAAATCTGATTGGTTATCCAAACACATAGTTATTTTCTCTTTGGTGGAAATCGGGCATTTGTCAGGCTGGCCTCTTGACGTTAGATAGTAGGTATTGAGGAATTCAGACAACTCTAATTCTAATTGTACTCTTATACACGTACACATATAATTTTCTAGATACAGTAGTTGATCGCGATAACGATTTACATAACTGCTTTATAATTACGATACAAGCACATACATTTGAATAATATGTCAAAGCGTAGGAGTATTGTGTTCCGACTCTGTCGTCTTAACTGATTGCTTTATCAGTTCTGTTGACGGATCCAATTCCATTACGTTCTGTAACTAACCGAGTAACAAGTATAACACTACTAGATTAAAGGATAATATTCAATGATGATTGGTCCGATAAGCGAAATAAGCTATTCTTCTTAAGTTTAGTACCTAGGTCTTCATAAACTTCACAGTTTTGTATCCTTTCGCTTTCTTTGGGATCATTATATTCATGATCACCTTAATTAGGTATAGATCATAGAGCCAACCTCATCAATCAACTTTACAATTTGTTTTTAAGCCAGACTTGCCTGCTTGCTTTTTCAATCAATTAAAATTACGTGAACTCGTATTTTTCATTTGGTTTATTCATTTCAGCCAAATAACGTCCACTGCTGGACATAAGCCTCACCCAAGGATTTCCATAACTACCGGTCCTGCGCTTTTCGCAACCAGTTTAATCAGGTAACAAGTTTTAAAACGTAATGTACATACACTTAATCAAGCGACATTACAGACAAAAACGGTGTACCTATTCCTAAAGCAGCAATTCAAAATTCTCGCTTATCCAGTTTCACATTCGCATTCAGCAGTTCTAAATCAACGCGGATTCTTTGTCACACAGGACTGGAAGCGTTCTAGTTTCCTATGTGTCACGGCTGTCGTGTCACGCCGCCGTGACACGCTGTCGTGACACGCGGCCATGCGAGCGCAGTCGCGTCATTATGACTGTTTGCAGCCGTTGTTTTAGCTTGCATATGACTTGTATGGAAGCTTTGGATGTAATGCGTTCTGTTAACTGTTAACGATGTGTGCATTGTCGGCCGTTTGGTGTAGTGGTTCAGAACGGACTACTATGCCGAGAGGTCCCGGGTTCGATTCCCGGCCGGGCAGAAATTGAAATGATGAATTTTAATTTCTGTGACGGGCCTGGGTGTGACTATGTATAATATTTATGTGTTTAAAAAAAAAGTATATAAGTAGTATATCCGTTAAGCCTGCACCCATAACACAAGCATTAAGTTGCTTACTTTTGGGCTAGCTGGCGCTGTGTGAAATTGTCCAAAGATTTATTTAGATTTAAAAAGATTTATTATTAGTTGTATGTCGATTAGGTTTAGGTATTATGAGTTTTTATTTTTTTTAAATACCCTATACAGTGTGTCCGGGCTTGTAGTGATCAAACTTTAAGG
The DNA here is from genome assembly GCF_004193835.3 of Ostrinia furnacalis. Lineage (NCBI taxonomy): Eukaryota > Metazoa > Arthropoda > Insecta > Lepidoptera > Crambidae > Ostrinia > Ostrinia furnacalis. The sequence continues at coordinate 16,700 of NW_021132101.1, read as the reverse complement.
GCGTAATCTATGGACCATTTTATCGATGAAAATACTTCAAATTTAGGGCTTGACCCATTTCTCGCAAAATTACATGGATTTAAGTTTTGAATTTTAAGTTTTCACCTCTTCCTTCAAAAACAAGTGATAGCGTGGGTAGCTTAACACTAATAAGCAAAAATTTTCTATCATGCGATAGCCAATAAAATTATCTATTAGCAGAAGTAGAAAACAGATACAAGTTTCATACATTTTAAGGGAGTAAGAATGGATTTAATTAGAAAAAACATAACTTTTTTCACTTCTTTTTCAGTTATTCTCCAACACAAGAAAAACCAGGTCGTTAAGGTATGTTTTATTTGCATTGTATTATTAGTATTTGAGCCATTTTACAAAACGAATGTAAATTTATTAGTCTACGTCTATTCCCCTTCCCAGCGATTTCCATAGTAATCGGAATAGGTTGTGTGATTCTTTCAGGCAGTGCATTTTCGCATGTCGCGTGCGCTATGGAAACCGCTGGGAACGGGGTATCTTTGTTCAACAATTACGTCGAAACTAATAGACGTAGACTAATAAATTTACATTCATTTTGTAGAATAGCTCAAATACTAATAATACAATGCAAATAAAACATACCTTAACGACCTGGTTTTTCTTGTGTTGGAGAATAACTGAAAAAGAAGTGAAATAAGTCATGTTTTTTTCTAATTAAATGTATTGTTACTCCCTTAAAATGTATGAAACTTGTATCTGTTTTCTACTTCTACTAATAGATAATTTTATTGGCTATCGCATGATATAAAATTTTTGCTTATTAATGTTAAGCTACCCACGCTATCACTTGTTTTTGAAGGAAGAGGTGAAAACTAAAAATTAAAAACTTAAATCCTAGTAATTTTTCGTGAAATGGGTCAAGCCCCAAATTTGAAGTATTTTCATCGATAAAATTGCCCATAGATTACGCCCTTAAAGTTTGATCACTACATGCCCGGACACATTGTATATCTATGATACTACGTAAAAGAGAAAAAAAAGTACTTATGTATCTAACTATGTACTTTGCACTGTTTATACGTGCCGCGTTAAGTCCGCTGCCGCGCCGCTAGCGAAATTATGCTTTGATGGCGCGGTGGGCGGCGCGGTGGCGGCGCGGCGGCGGCGCGGCGGCGGGCTTTACGCGGCGCGTATGAACAGTGTAGGGGCGCGGTGGCGGCATCGTGTGCAGGAGCGCTAATTGCTATATTACCTGGTACCCTGTTGTAATAGGTTTTATTTTATAATGAGAATGTTATACCCGTTTTCATCATCAATCCCTAATTTTTAAGTGACCCCTATAGTAACACATAACATAAATATGGTTTCATAGCGGTCACTTAAAAATTAGGGATTGAGGGTGATAACGGGTAATAGTCAAATTAATAAAGTATCGACTAAGCATCTTGAACTAAACCTCATTCCGTAAATTGTCATCGTTTAAATTAACTATGTCTGATTAGCATTTCAGAGATCAAATCACTGACTCAACAACATACAACTTAGTGTGTATTTCTTATCGAATAAGTTGAAGCTAGTTTTAAACTAGGTAATTAAGTAAAACTTTCGCCTGTTATTTATCAAGACAGTAATAAAACTTTACGAACTTACAGAACAAACAAAGCACTATAAACAGCATCAAGATCTGTTACATATTACAGCGCGCAGTAAAACCGGACATTGTCCGGAATAGCCGACGTTTCCCGGGCAAAGTCCGCGTTAACTACGGAGTTTGTCCGTAACAGTCGGACTTACATTTCCTGGTACATTTTCGTCTAGAACTGCCGCACTGTTTTTGTGAGACCGTAGTGTTCTAGTTTGTGTGTCACGTCAAGTTACAATGTCTAGAATCAGTATAAGTGGATGTCGATAGGGATGGGAAATAGTGGTTCAGCAGTACCTACATTTTAATTTAATTATTGAATAGTGAAAAATTCTAGTTATGACCTACTTTCATTAATATTATTAGCCTGGCCTAGTTTTTCGCGTACTAATTAAAGTAAATGAATCCAATTTTCCCCTTACGACGAAAAACAAAATAACAATAGATATACTCGTATTATGTCGGAAAGAACAATTGACAATGTCAGTCTGCTAATTCTGTTAAAATCCCTCCTGGAATCGGTATCCATCAATAACTTTACTCGTACATAGGTACATGATAACTTTTAACCCATTTTTATACATTATAATTCTCCAAACATTTTCTTCAATAAAAAAAANCGACGAAGCAGGATTTTTTTTAACTTCAAATGCGATTTCCCAAAAATCACCATTTTCGACTTAACTCCGTTGTCACTGGGGGTACAGACATTTCCTGGTACATTTTCGTCTAGAACTGCCGCACTGTTTTTGTGAGACCGTAGTGTTCTAGTTTGTGTGTGACGTCAAGTTACAATGTCTAGAATCAGTAAAAGTGGATAGGGATGGGCAATAGTGGTTCAGCAGCACATTTAAATTTAATTATTGAATTGTGAAAATTCTAATTATAACCTACTTTCAACACATATTATTAGTGTGGCTTAGCTTTTCGCGTACTAATTAAAGTAAATGAATCCAATTTTTTCCTTTACGACGATAAACAAAATAAAAATAAGTAGGTATATTGTGTCGGAAAGAACAACTGACAATGTCAGTCTGCTAATTCTGGAATCGGTATCCATCAATAACTTTACTAGTACATAGGTACATGATAACTTTTAACCCATTTTTATACGTTATAATTCTCCAAACATTGTCTTCAATAAAAAAAAATCTTTCCCTGACAAAATAACATTTAAAAAGCAAGAAAAACAATTTGCGAAATAATTACTGCTGTACTGATTGTTGTAAGCAATGTCTAAATCAACCTTTATTGAAAATCTGTATTTTAATGTATCTGTCTACATCGAAACAAAACTTACCTCCGCCGACCTAGCACTAGGTCATAGGTCCGGTCGAACCAAGGTCGATTACAAAGTGCTCGCTAACTGTGTTATTTGACACTTTGAACTTAGAGTGGCTTCAGTGAACGTTCCTAATGATGCTTTATTTTTAGAACTATTTTGTAACAAAAGAAGCCAGATATTCACTTAGTTTAATATTACGTGTATTTTAGGAACTTAACAAGGTCGGCAGCCAGAAACAATTAGGTTTTTGAAGTATATTATGTACTTACTTTGCGTGTGAGACACACATAGTGTAATTAACTTTGCGTAAACGAGTATTTTATTTATTAAGGCTTAATACCAAACTTTCACTTATTTTTTTGTTTTTAAAAAATACCATATAAATTGGTAGGTACATAAAGGTAGCCTTTCGAACTAAGCGTCACAGACGCAGCGTCTTTAGCTTTGGTCTTGTGCCACCAACGCCGCGTCACTAACTTGCTTCGAAAGGCTACCTTTAAGACCAAAGCTAAAGACGCTGCGTCTGTGACGCTTAGTTCGAAAGGCTACCTTCAAGGCGAACTTAATGTAAAAAAGTATTATCTGTTGCATTTCAAGTTTTTTTACTCAGATTTATCCACTTATTACATATTTAAATAACTAACCATTAGATCACGTCTCATCATCACAGTGGGAGGACGACTCTTTAATTTTCAAGAGGGAATGAAAGAAAGAAAAAAAGAAACATTTATTGCCATGGACATCACAAAAGACAAAAGAGGTAAAATAAAAAAAAAGCAAATGAGACAGAGGTGACATAAAACATACAATGAATGAGCAAGTAAACTAAGCAATGGGACCCCACTCAGCATATGCCGTGGCCCCCGGTGAGGGAAGCCACGACACTGGTTTTCAGTATGCCCCATGCCGAGTGAGAGTCACGGACACTAACCTATACTGCATAAAATATACATACATAAATAATAATTTTAAGTGTAAATAAAGACGTAGTAGAAAATATAATAAGTAGAAAATAGTAGAATGGAGAGTTTGGCTTCTATGTCTAATTCAATTTCGTACATGAGATTAGCAAATATTTCGGAGTTAGGCTCTCTCTCACTCGTTTAAATATTACACAAACAAAAACTAATTGATTCCCATTTATCCACTAAACCAACAAAGGGAAAATGATAGCTTCCCACAAATAACGTTCGCATGAGTGTTGCCATCGCAAAAAAGCATTTAGGGCAAATTACACTTGGGGACATTGACTATGAAGGAGTGACCTTATGACGTAGAGCGGCCACTTAGGTTATTGTCTGTAAAGCTATTGTTGGTATATGACAGCTATGTTATATGTTTATAACCAAGTATAAGATTAAGGTAGGAAGGGCATTGACTTACCGGATATGTATAGGATGCTTACGTCATGAAATGGAAAGGGCATGGGAAAATGAAGGAAATTAGTGTTGTCAAACTATTTTTAAATCTTTGTTTGTCACCTGTCATCCGCTTTGTAATGGAGGGAAGTCGAACCTTAATTTGGAACTCCTCCTATGTTCTTCTGATTAATTTCGTTGCGGGTCCAATGACAGTTTAACTTTCCCCCGGGACAAATTTGACCTTTATTGGTTGGGTTTTTATGGCGGTCAAGCTGTAGATCCTGGCTACATAGGAGTTGCAGTGGTGGGAACGAGAGGTGGGAATAGTCCCGTAAACTATTTTTCTACAGGCTAGAATTAATCTGATTGTTAGAATAGATTAGGACTTAATCTACTAATCATTAGGTACACTTCATTTACTCAGTCTGGTTGGGTCATGATGCCTGATGAATGGCGGACACCAGTGTTGTAACTTGATGATAGAATACAGTGATAGGAAAGTTTGGATCACTTTGGAGATTTCTATTGCCTTTCTCACTAAGTAACAAGTAAAATAATGTCTATCCATTCTGATTATACCAAGTTTTGTTTTAGAGGTGTCTTCAAAATATAACTTGCTTTTTTAATGATGAGTGAGAAGTACGAATGTTTTTGTATACCTACAGCTTTGAGGAGGTAATATTTATCCTATATTATGAGGTCTTAAAAACTAACAAAAGTATAAGCCCACCTTTTGATTACGAAAATCGAGCGAATGAATATTGAATAGTTCAAAACCAACTACGGTCTGCAAAACAAATACGACACTGATTGCGCTCGTTCAAATATTACGCGAACGAACAGAATATGATTTTTTTGTGTCAATCTGTTGAAGTTAATAGAGTGGGCACAAACGAGGTGACGCTTAGGATCAATTTTCATTGAATTACTATTTTTTTCTAGATTGTGTTACAAAGCCTTTTGAATTGCGTTAGTACGACTGTACTTTATTGAATCTGGAATACAGTCTTGTGTGACCAAATAATTTAGTATGAACAACTAAGTAATTTAATTTAATTGGTAACTCTGTGTGTCATTTTAGAATGCTGTTTGTTTTCCTAACAATAAAATAAATAAACTGTGTGAATGCGCACTTAGCCTCAATTGAACCGTAAATTGAAACCTTACATTTTAACCTTATTTTTTTTTCATATTAACCATTAGTTATACTTTACCCAAGTATAACTTTATCCGTTCTTCTTCTTCTTCTCCTATGGCTATTGTGTTTCCACGTGTTTTTGAATGAGGTTTGAGAGACACTTGACATAAAGTAAGATCGGAATCTACGTTAAAACAGCAAGTTTTTCAGGTATACATTTTTGAGTTGTTTCTACCTAGGTACCACCTTTTATCTAGGTGTGCGATATGTTCGTTATATTACCTACTTATCTCTAACGAAACTGTTCAATGATTTTTATGACTTCTAAAGCATTGGAAATATAAAACGAAATGTATTTCGCAGATGTCTGTACAAAAGAGCCACAATATTGTAAACGCTCGTAAATGGATCCAATTCACTTATAGTAGTAATACAAATATATTTTTGTATTTTCTGAACAAAATGCTTTAACTGCCTACTGCTTTTCTTTTAGTGATCAATATGAAATGCAAATGTATTAGAAACATACCACCTTTTTTAGTGAAGTTCATAGTATTATTAGTTTTGTGATGTGTTAATTTTGAATATACTAATATTATAAATGCGAAAGTTTGGATGTCTGGATGTTTGGTACTCTTTCACGCAAAAACTACTGAACGGATTTTGATGAAACTTTACAGTATTATTGTTGATAACCCATAATAACATATTATTATAAGCTATAATTTATGACGATCTGTGATAAACGAAATTTCACGCGCGCGAAGACGCGGGAAAAAGCTACCTACCTATATTCTATTCTATTACTATGTACCTATATTTTTTACACAGCGCGATTTAGTCCCAAACTTAGCTTGCTACAAAGCGTGAATCTACAAATACTGCTATAAGATTATTTAAAGTTCAATGAAAACTTAGAAGACCAGATTCCCTTAAATTAAATCCATATATGTATTATCATTTATTACGAATAATGTGTATTGTTACTTGTATTAGACTACAGTTCTATTCAATACTCATAAAGAACTTGGTTAATTTACTAAAAAGTTTATTTTTGTAAAAGCAAAGATCATACTGAAAGAATACTGAAATGAAAGCTAACAAATATAAAGTTTACTTTTACATAAACTGAACTATGTAGTGCTTCGGTTTTATTTTTCAACATCAGACTTTACTGTAGTTTTTATTATATTTTCGCAAATGCTATAACGAAATTAAAGTGTGCAATATATCTAGCATATATGTATTATTATGTACATGCCATTAAGCACTTTTTTATGCATAACATGGCAGGTAATTTGACTGCAATCACACCTGGTGTTAAGTGAGATGCAGTTTAGGATGGTACATATCTGCCCTGTAAGTGCCTATTCACTCTCGCCTTGAAAAGGCCCAGATTATAATGTTCGGGAAAGACCGCAGCAGGCAGCGAATTCCAGTCGCCGCTGTTCGCACTTAGCAAATTAAATGTTAATTTTAGTTATTATTGTGCTAGTGTTTCATTATGATTGCGTGTCTTGTGTTGATTGATTATGTCCACGTGTCGGTTATGGATTAATTAATAACATTAACTACCTGTTGTCAGCGGCTTGACTTGCTTATTATTCGGTCTGTCAAAGGTTTATCGCAATTTAAAACAATCTATATCTTACCTGAAGTAAAATGAAGTACCTAAAGATTTGTAGATGAGATATTGTTGACAATAACATCCCATAATTCGACCTATTTACCAAAACACAAGTCTTTGCCCTTCTACTCCGTCTTTTCTCTAGTTTCTAAAATAATAGTAGTTCTAAAATAGGTTTTTTGGTGTTCCAAAGTGTGAAAACATTATACACAAGTAAATAGACACCAGAAAGTTCTCACTCTCTCTGCTTTAAAGGCTAATAAAGTGTGTAGCTATTTCCTTTTTAATTTTTATCAGTTGCTCATTCTATTATAGCGTTAAGGGAGCTATCTTTACAGGGCCACATTGCCCCTACAGCAAAGATAATAAGCCCGTATCCATTACTTATTCCTTCATATTTCTGGTTAAGTTAACGCTTCTTATCTCCCCCAAAAACGTTATTAACCAAATCATATAATCCCTACCTTCATCCTAAATAAGTAATTACTCCCTGAATGTTTTACTGAATACACCTTTAGAAGTGGTCCCTTAATTACAAAATGGCATATACGCTTTTCCCAGAATCATTTAAATAACGAGTACGTTTGTTTGATTGATGTGAAGTTTAGGGGAGATTTTAGATTTATGAGTTGCTGTAATGTTTGTGAGAATTTATTATTATTGCTACCTTTTATAAGGGTGTGTGTGAGTGACAGTTAAGAGCCTTTGTACACACACTAGCATACAGCTGTTTCAATGAGGATTTTCACACAGGAAGGGATTGTTCGCACGGAGACATTTTGTTTCTTGCAGGAACTGTTTATTTGCAGGATATCTTTTAGTGGTAAACGTGTTTTAAACGAACATCCGTCCCGTAAAAAACATCCCATTTCAACATGTCCCGTAAAAAACCGATCCATTCGAATTTGTAATTCGAATTTCAAGCACATGTGTGTTCACATGACTGTCCAGTTTTGCCAGTAATTCAGGAAAACTGGATTGTCGTTAGAACGAGCCCGAAGAGTTAAAGAATTGTTTAAGTATACTCGTATTGTTTCTTAAAAGATTTTAAGTAAATAATATTATACCGAAAATCACTTCATAAGTACAAAGTTTCGGGAAAACCCTTGATCGCGAGCCCGTGAGATTATAGCTGTCATAATAACAGCGTTATCAAATTGTTATTATGTAGTTTTACTGGTAAGATAAAAGATATTACGAGCTTTGAAGATAAAAACGATGATGAAACTTGTGGAATTTGTGCGATATTCTAATAACTGAGTATGAGATATCTCATTTCAGTTATGTCATCGTGACTTACAAATCCTTTAGTAACAACATTAAAAATAGTACCTAATGAATAAGGTTTTAAGTTTGATTTGATTTAAACTTCCAGTTTAATTTTTATTCACGTACCTACTATCGGTCCAGCTACCCATAATTCCGGTCATGTCGTCTCGTTCTATCGCAAAGAATCACCATTTGATGAGAGCCAGAGAAAACACGGAAATGCGTAGCTGGAACTGTGGCCGATAGAACGTACCAGAAAGGCAGAAGACCAAACTAGTTGAGATAGGCTTAAAAGAAGAAAGTATGTAAATAAATAAATAAAATATCCTTGGACATTTTACACTGCACTTCCAGTCCCAAACTAAGCAAAGCTTGTACTATGGGTACGCAGAAACAATGTAACATGGAGTAAATTAGTTCTCAAAATAGCGATGGAGTGTATGCCCGATAAACAGACGAACTCAACAAGATCTGACATTAGCTTTAAGAAAAATGCTGGAGATTTTTCAGTACAAAAAAAAAACGGAACACACATTTAGTCCTTTAAATCTTTTCATTGTGCTTTGTGTGTCCAGTAATCTCTAGGCCAAAACTATAATATCACGTTCACCCTGTATATCTTTCCCTAACGTATTTTTCCGTGCCCTAAATAACAGAAGGCTTTTAGAGTATTTTGTTGTGTTTTCGTCCAAGGCCAATGTGGGCCTAAGTGCCCATTGTAGGTATAAGTTTTTGGTCCCCCAAACTTATAACGTATGGTCAGAGTTAGCTTAACTTTTGGCACAGATGGTATAATGCTTTTATTGGGCCGAATTCGACGGTTGGGTTGTTTTCTTTAGTTTTATGGTGATACGAATAAGAATGGCAATAAGGTTTTATTTCGTGATAGTAAGTGTTAATTTACAAACCGCTGATTTTAAGCAATGACTACGTGTAAGGTCTGCCACTAATGACTTTTAAACGACATAGTTGTCTCTTATCGTAAATTTATTGGATTAGGTATTTTATAGTTATAAGAAATAAATGTATGAATAATGCTAGGGTTTAAAAGCAATACACGTGTAGTAAGATGTAACAAAAAAACGAGTAGATTTTACAAAATATGGACATTTTCAAATATGTATCAAAAAATATAACCTTGTTTCTAGTACAGTCGGTAGGTACTCCTTCTCATAACTCGTTTTATTATGCAAAACGGCAATAAGCTTGCGTTTTTTAGACCTGCAGTACCTACTGAAGCCTGAAAGTCTAAAATACCTACATAATATACTTAAACACAATTGATTAAAATTTGTAAGTATGTCTATAAGTATGGAATTGCGTTAAAGTGCGATTTTTCTTCAACTGGGAATAGTCATAAATAACTAACTAAACACAAAGCTTCCTAATTTCAACTATCTCCACTTTAAGGAAAGAAAGAGCACAAGGAAAATATCTCATAGTCGTTAGCGAGAAATCCTCCAGTTTGCGGGGAGAATCCGCGATGCGGGATGGTGGAAACGTGACTGCCATAAGTTTAGCCATTTGATCGACTTACGGATTATCTTCTATTCTTGGTTCTCATTCAACAAAAACTTATCTAATCATTGCGAACCTTCGAATACGGTGTTTCTTTTCTATGTATAGTCTTATATCTATAAAAGCGAAAGTAGGTGTTCACTAAGACGGAATTTTGCTAAATTCAACCCCTAAGGAGGTAAAACGGGGTTCACGTGTACGAAGTCGTGGGCGGCCGCTAGTACGAGTATATTCACAAAGAAAGTATTTAAGTATGTTCAAATCCGATGCCTCGTATCGTTAATAACTGCTTTTTCAAGGCGAGAGTGAATAGGCACTTACAGGGCAGAAATATACCATCCTAGACTGCATCTCACTTAACATCAGGTGCGATTGCGGTCAAACACCTGCCTTGTTCTTCATAAAAAATTACAAGATCTGCTTAGTTTGGGACTGGACGACGCATTGTATAATGTGCAAGAATATTTATTTACTTTATCCTATTTAAATTCGGCTCTTTATCTTGACGTGGCAAGCTGTAAAAATTTTGGTGCGTTCCTCCTAAGTCAGGATTTAGCCGATATTTACATAAAAGTGACTTGAGAATTAGGGGCTTGCTAAAACAAACCTTTACTTGACAAATACTGCTGAGGTTTTAAGAGTTTATTTTTTATTTAGCAGAACAAATTTGGTAAGTATTTGACTGCAATCACACCTGATGTTAAGTGAGATGCAGTCTACGATAGAATAGGTACATATCTGCCCTGTAAGTGCCTATTAACTCTCACCTTGAAGAGGCCTGGATTATAGTGTTCGAGTCCCTATCTTTTCGTATTCTAAGGATAGGTACAACACATTGTATCACCTAACTTTGACCGTAACTTTGACGATAACAGCTTTTTTTTTGTTGGTGTTTGACATATTTTGACGGTTGTCAAAGTTAAAGTAAAATGGTTCAACCCAGCCTAAGAGTTACGAGAGTTTTCCAATTTGAAAACTCCCGGAACTCTATGAACTATGAGGTCATGCGATAAGATTTTAGTTTCATAGCTCGTAAACAAATTGAAAGAAGAGCAGTAAATGTGCTACTTTAGTAAGAGAATGTATAATAATGATCTGTGTAATGACATCCATCTTAAAGCAATATCTACTCCCCTGTGGTAAAATATCTATGTATATGACGAAAGAGTGGATTCCTCGCAATAGAGGTGACATAAATATGTATAAAGAGAAGAATTCCCCAACAACTTGTTATAAACCCACTACGTGTCAATAAAACATTTTTCTATTTTCTAAAGAGTAAAATGCCTGATAAGTAATAGCAACTTGATGATTAATATGAGACTAAATAGCCCGAATTATCACACTCAATATAAAGAACTAATCCCGAAGTAACATCTCCACTTGATTTCATGATTATTTCCTGAAACAGATATTGACGAACAGCTAATAACGGATCCCATTCCACAGAATGTACCAATCAATCGAACTGGCATTGGACACAACTTAAGGAATACAGCCAGTACATTTCAAGGCATAGTCGACAGCAGACTAATTTATTTTTTGTTGCAAAATCGCTGTATTACCTTTCTACAGTATTTAGTTTGACGAGCCAATGTCTGTACCATCCATTATTAATCTTCATGATTACTCAAGTATTTTGGCAACTCGTTTGATATTTTTATCATAAACTCGTAAGTTTAATTTGAATTAAAATGTCCAAAAGACTGCGGAAATTACAGCTGTCATTATTGTCTTTGTTCACATATTGATAAGTTAAAGAGCGTAGTATATTTTTATGTATGTTTATTACTGATATAGGTAGGTACTTCACTCTTTTTAGTTACGTTATCATATCCACAAAATTTCACATAAATAAGATTAGTATAGTTTTGGTTTTGTTGTGTCTTCTGGCAAAGTAATGTTTTTCTATTTAAACTGACTACGGATTGAGAAAGTAGGTATTCGTTTGTTAGCCTTGTTGATAATGGGTTGGTTGGTAATGGAACGGACTGAGAAAGTTAGTTGATTAGTTCATAATAGGCTGGCTGATCTCCCTGCGATGGATCCCGGACCACAATCAGCCTGCAAATGGGTGGATCTTACTCTTCGAACCGTTAAATTGTTTGTTTTCCTTTAAGACGGCCCAATTCAGCCTTTATAGCGCCGCACTAAAACGTAATGGGTACTAAATACACCCATTGGAAGTATTATTCACCTTGAATTAACTTTTGCGATTTAAAGTACCGATAAAACGGCGATAATAATCATATTTTTCTGAAGACGCAATTGTTTTGAGAACAATATTAGGACTTTTATACTGGGGAAGAAGAAGAAAAATAATAGCAAGGTTAGAGAGAGAATAGACATTTACTGGGTAGGTACCACCTTAGTAAGACTGCATCTCACTTATCTTGATGCGTTTGCGGTTAGTTACCTGCCTTCTTCCGTCAGCAAAAAAAAATTAAAGACAGATTTTTTTTTATCCACAATGAGGAAGCTCTTGGCCTGTATCTCATCTGATGGTAAGTGATGATGAGGCCGAAGGTGGAAGCGAGCTTCACCCGGAATCCTCAACCACGGAGGAACTGGCTATCTTACCTCTAACTGCCGGAACACAACAATGCTGTTAACATTGTTGTTATGGCGACAGACTTAGGTAAGATGGTGGTAGCTAGCCAGGCGGACTTAGAACAAGCCGTACACCAACCAAACCGAACAGAAAAATCTGCCCCCACTTGGAATCGAACCCGGGACCTCTGCGTCTGAAGCAGGACCAGGTGGTCTTACCACTAGACCACAGAGGCGGTCAAAAGGCGGTTTTAGTTTGACATAAATCTGTGTATATATTTTTTGTGTCAATTTGTCGGTAACACAGTTTTCTGGTTAATGTAATATTCGGCTCTTTAATAGAATATCTTAGAAAAGATATAAATGTAAATTCATTCACAATATCAGTATGCTTCAATAAACCCCATAAAACTCGTGGCATCGATATCCAGGACATTGTCACCACAATAGAACGCTTTGGCTTTTGTCAAAGAAGAAAGTACTCGTATATGGAACGGAAACAACTTTCCGAAAATTGAGGAAAATCATAACAAAGGCACGAATATAAAAGGCAAAACTTCTGGCTGTTATATGACTATTCAGTTCGCCTCCTGAATTCCAGACGTTCCCAAGTATCGAGACTGAAATCTACCTGAATGTGAAACGTAAATATGATTATTGCCATTTCGGAGAAGGCAGAGTACAATCTCATTGTATTTTTTCGTATTGTCAGCCCTTATTTTTTACTTCAGAATCAAATTGTCAATCGTCCAGGTCTGAACCATGGTATGAGTAAGAGGGATGTAAAGCAATTATCAGAAAAAAGGATTGTACCCTTAATCTGTTCAGGATTTGTAATATGAATAACCCAGAAGAATATTATTTTAAAAAGTATTAGAGAACAAAAAAGTGGTCAAACGGTGGGATAACGGGTTTTCTAAACAGGTACCTACTTGAGATAGATACCGCTAATATTAAGGACAGAGTGAATTAAACCTACTTAAAATCGCTGAATCTTTGTAATAAGTTATTTAATTTAAAATTAATTGTGTCTTTTAACTTTCGATTAATAAGGCCACGGTCAAAAACATACATAGACAAGTCCAATTTCAATTCCATCGTATCGATAAAAGTTGTTTACATTCCGAAAACATCAGAAGAACCGTCTGCACCTTGCCTAAAATAACACTCGGGAGACGTTCTTCAAGGAACGATCAAATTTTCCTCATTCGCCTGTAATTGGGGATTCGAGATATTGACGACGAATAAAATTGAATAAAAAAACGAGTAAAGTACCGAACGTCATTCCTGTATTAGCAATTTCTGATTTGTAACGCGCAAAGTAACACTTTGATGTCGATTCAATCAACGAATAACAATATTGTTTTGCCGGCGTATTTTTCGATGTTTTCTTGAAAGCACAGCTAATATATCAAAATGATGGATCTGACAGCTTAATCGGTGGCGCGTGATAGTCGCACCATATTGAAGTTTTCTTGTAACTGTTTGGGTTAGTAATGTTAATATAGAAATTCCTGGAATCGGCGAAACTAACTATACCTAACTTATATTCAAAGTAACAAAATAAATAAGTTTACTCCGCGCCATACTAATTTATTACCACAAGTAACAAAACATACCCAAATCTTAACTCGTGGAACCCTAAGCGGTCACATGAGACCGCAATTGATTTCTATTATGTATAAAATAATTTATTTTCTGTAAGTGGGCTTTTGAAGAGCACTATTGTGTGTCCCGATTTATTTTGTCACTTTGTTAAGTGTAGAAAAATATCTCCGGAATACACGTTGCCAAATAAAAATAAACTTAAATCTTTGATCCTCTTTTCTCTCTAGAAGTTTTCCTTCGGCGTTCCTTAAACTTTCATTTATGTAAACACATTACATTCCGGCCAGACGAATCGTAAAACACAGGGTGAGATAATTTATATACTCTCTCTGCTAGGTATTTCTCTGTATGTATGTTATATACATACATATATAGTCCGTTTATGGCCCTAAAGGCGCTTTATCAAGAGTCATCACATTATACCGCCGCCGCCGGGCCTAGCGGTTTATATGTTTTTATAGTAAACTAGCAGCCGCCCGCGACTTCATACGCGTGGATCCCGTTTTACCCCGTTAGGAGTTGAATTTCTCGAGTGGCGACCACGTTCTGGAAGACATAGCGTGGGCAGGTCTCCTACTAGGTGGACCGACGATCTGGTAAAGGTCGCGGGAAGAACCTGGATGCGGGCAGCGCAGGACCGTTCATTATGTAAAACCTTGGGGGAGGCTTTTGTCCAGCAGTGGACGTCATTTGGCTGAAACGACGACGACGATGTGTATTTTGTTTATCTATCTCACTCTCATAGTTCAAAGTAGATCTTTGAAACTTCGAATTTTGCTCCCAGTGCAAATTGAACCAGCAACTACTTATGTAATATTCTGCCTCTGTGATTCTGTAATTTTCATCATGACTCAACCATCTTAGGTCTTCTATCTTCTTTATTTATTAATAGGTACAGTTACAGTACATAGAATACTACTTATTCAGTAAAATACAGCTACAAATCACTTACAAATCTATATGGACCAATTACAACTGCACACAACTATGCCTAATAACTTAAGTGCTTAGATACAACAACAAAAACTAATGTTAGCTATTATAATATTCTTGTAATTTAATAATTACTCGTTTATCAGTATTATCTCTTGAGGCGTCTAGTTTGTTACAAGGTCCTAACAAAATTATATCAAACATTATTGAGACCTCAGACCGTTAACTTAGTTACTCTATTTCTGATACGAGCACGACAAAACTATTCTTGTACTTTAGGCACGAAAAATAATTATAATTCTTACTTTATTAGATCATGGAAGAGAAGGCTAACGATATTACCATTATGTAAGAAGAGACTCATCTTGTTGATTTATGAAGTGAAAATATAATGTTCTCCTCGCTCCAAATACAGGGTGTTTTTTTTTTTTTNGGAATGTATATCTGTTAGCACCAAATCTTCATTTTGGTGTTCCGGACGACAATGACACTGTTTGTCAATTGTTTCCATAACAACGGGGGTTTCCTTCCCCTCCCCCTGCTCATGAACCACCACTTTCTGGTAGTGAAGGCAGGTTGGTATCATAGGTACGAATGCATGACGCAATGCTATCCCGAACTGCTTCCAGGTTGTCACTTGCCACTTGACTGTTTGCCACCATACGGCTGCCGCACCCTTCAGTAAAAGTGGGACGCCATCAAGAGCTTCCTGGTCTGGGATGTTTTCAATGCACTTGTATAGATTCACTGCAGCTAAAAATTCTTCGACCACTTCGGTGTTTCTCTCACCGTGAAAGTGGGAATTGCAATGAGTGAAATTTCCTTGCCGACCCGGTGAAATTTCCGCGAGTAGCAGCTGGAACTGTTCATATGCTAAGGTCACCACCATCTTCTGGGCTTTGGTTGCTCTCTGGACAGCTGGTGACGCGGCCGAACTTGGTGCTGTATTTGGGCTGGTGCTTGTCAGGCCCACCGTTGGGACGCCAGTTTTGTAGGGTTGAGTTTTTCGGCCGACAAGCGGGGTGAAGGGCTCCAAATAACAACACCGCGTTGTGATGCAAAAATGGGGTACTTTTATTGCAAAGTACGGGAGCAGGTACAAAAATGAGGTGCGGGGGGCGTCTCCCGTCCGTAGACCAATTCCCGCAAGGACGTTGGATACAGACGCGGGAGAATCGCTGGCAATTAGTAATTAAGCGTTCGGAAGTCCCAATCTGTGATTCCCCGAAAGAACGTCACAGTCGGATGCAACCTTGGCTTTTTACTTACGCCGCACAAAACTTACCATATTCAACATAATCGTCGGAAGGTCTTTAAGGGAAAAAAAATCTGGACACCGCGGTGTAGAAATCGACTCTCAATGTGCTAGTGGCATCTAGCGGCGAGCGGCGCAAACATTTCCTAGACTGAATAGATCTTGCAATAAGCACGGTGATCCGCGGTGGCTTGGTAATGCAGGCGAACACCACGAGATGGCGCTAGTAGTATTGATTGCTAAATGTGACGTTGTTACAAATTCTAAATAAATTAAACATTATTAATTCATAGTAGCTTAAAATTGTCATTGTATTTGGTATAAAAGTAGAAAAGTTAGGTAAGTAAGATTACAAGTAGGAAGATTTTCATTCCAGTAAAGTACATCCACTTACTTTACTCCTACCTACATAATACCGTTTTTAAAAGCCAATTATTTTTAATATAAAAATATAACTTCGAAAAAAACTGCATTCACTCTTTTTAGTAGATTAAGTCTCAACATATATTTTCCCATGTTGTGTAAATATTTTTCCTAC